>NC_057818.1:46400000-47650000 GCF_910594005.1 Cervus elaphus
GCCCTGGGGACTTTGCACTTGCTGTTCTGCTTAGAACTCTCTTCCAGAACTTTCTAAGGCTCTCCCCTCCTCTCACTTCAGACCACAACTCAGGTATCAGCTCTCCAGTCAGGGTTTTCCTTAGCCACTCTGTCATAAGTCCCTCTTCCTACTCTCCCAATTTTTTTCTTCTTCATAATGTTAACACTACCTAGAACTGTGCTGTCCAGGACAGTGGCCACTAACCATATGTGGCAAATTTAATTTAAATTAATTATAATTAAGTTACATTAAACATTGAGCTCCTTAGTTGCACTTAACCTCATTTCAAGTGCTCAACAGTCACCTGTGACTGGTAGGTACCATATTGGACAGAGTGGATTACAAAGCATTTCTCTCACTGCCAAATGTTCTGTTAGACAGAGTGGACCCAGAACCATCTTCTTGCTTTACATTTTACCCTTTTTTCTGTGTCCTCTCAAAATAGAGCAAGTTCTATGGAGGTAGATCCCTCATCTCTTGAATCAGCACTGAATCACCAAGGCCTAAAACTGCCTGGCACAGTAGAGTGGTTGCCCAATAAATGATTTGCATATTCACCAAATGTGTAAATAAGCCCCATGGAACTCTGACATGGAGATGCAGGGGCATGAGAACATTTGTGCACATACACATACATACAGAAGATGAAAGGAAAGCAGAAACTTCCTCATAAACTTTATTGCTCTCAAAAATCCAATGGTGGGGAACTTCCCCCCAGTATAGGTAGGTTACTGATGTTCAAGTTCAAAGGCTCCAAGAGGACCCATGAGGTACAGTTCATAACTTTCTGAGGGAGCTGAGCTCTCAGGATGATCTCATTCTCGCTGTTTCATGACTCTGACAACAATGGAGGAAATAATGAGAGTGGAACCCACCAGGATGCTTGAGAGGCTGAAGCCCAAGGCCAGTCTGGAATTCCTCTGGGCTTTCCTCTGGTCCCCAAGGATGTTGGCTTCACGGGTCTATGGGGATGAAGGCAAGCTGGTGGCAGTGTTTCCAAGGAAAAGGAGACAAGGGAAGGGCATCCCTGGGGAGAGGTGAGGTGTGAAAGGCCAGTAACAGTGGTGTGGGGGTGGAAAGTGCAGGGGTCAGCCCTTCAGTGGAAAAAGGAAGAAAGAAGGGAGCCAGGATGAGGGTGTGGGTCTGGGCAGAACACGGGAGTGGGGAGCAGAGAGGGGACTCCTAGAGAGGAACAAGGGCAGCTACATGGTGAAGCAGGAGTAAATACCCCAGGAGGAAGAAAGGGGGATTGTGAGGGAGGAGCAGGAAGGTAGGGTGGGACAGAGAAGGCAGATCTGGGGGCAACAGGAGTTGGTGGTAGCTGGGTGGTGCCCACCTTGAAGGAGAACAAGAGGGCTGGGATTGCCAGCAGAATGAAGAAGAAGAAGGAAGCAATGGAGAGAAACAAATAATCATTCTCCGGGGGATTCAGGGGCACCAGGACGACTGCCTGCAGCGGGTAGACCTTCTGCGTCGGATAGACCTGCTGCAGCGGGATAACCTGCACTGGAGCAATCTTGGACTCTCGGTCCTTGCGGTTAGTCTCAGTAGCCATGGACCTTGGCCAGAGGAGGAGACGCTGAGCAGGTGCAATCTGTAAGTGAGGGAAATGGGACCCAAAGCGGGGATATCTTAGTTCCCAGGAAATGAGGACTGTCCGAACCAATCCCTCTACCTAGAAAGGCACTGAAAACAAGACACTGCCCCAAACTAGAGGACGGCACACCAAACCAGAACCCACCATACCATATATGTGCCTGCGTAACAGTTTCGATGGCCCTATAGCACGATTCAACCCTCCTCTATCCTCTGGTGACTCCTCTGTACCCTGCCCCATTACCCACTCTGTATCTCCCTCTAACTACTTTCCTCCGCTTAACTCTCCCAACATCCTCCACATATACACACTTAAATTTTCTGATAACCCATCACAAACCTAGTTAACGTGTCAAGGACTTCCCTTGACCTCTCAGTCCCGGAGGCAGTCTCGGGGATTTGAGTTACTGGGCGTGGTTTCCCTGCTGACCACCACTGCATTATGATTGGCTGCTCCCGTAGAGTTGTGCCGGTGTTGCCTAGCCAATCCCCTTTCTTCTTGACTTCTTAATTGATTCGGTGAAAAACTGGACTAGGTATTCGCCCTTTACGTTGTCGTTCCCAACTTGAATTCCTGATTGATTCAACATACAGTGTGTGGGTCTTACTTTCAGATTGAATCTGGGTGCAAAAGGCCGATAGATACGCCTACGAGGAGCCTACTGAACACTAGACTTAGGCTGGGCACTGAGGACCGTGTAGTAACTAAGGCAGACAAGACCATGGCTTTCCTGGAATTTACAGTCGCTGGGAGAGAAGGGGAAAAAACACCCAAACAAATAGATGAAACGATTTAATGGAGGATTAAGACCTACGAGGAATAACTAGAACGGGGAGGGAGAGGGACCCCCAAGGCCCACACGGGACTGCACGGTGGGGTTGAATAGGCAGAAAACGTCCCTCTGAGAAGGAACATCTAAGCTGAGACCTGAAGTACAAGAAAAGCCATTCCCTAGAATATTTGGAGGAAAGAGTTTCAGGCAGGGGAAACAGCAAGTATTAATACAAAGGTCCTGGGGTGGGAAAGAGGTTGATAAGAACAGGAACAGAAACAAGGGCCATGTAGTTGGACTCAGTGATAGATCAAGATGCATGAACAGCACACACAACTGCGCATATCCAAACACACACACAGTCTGCAGGCCAGCAAGTCCTCCTTAGAGTTTTCACTTTGACGGCTTCCTTTGAATTAATAGCCTTGTGTGTGGCGCTGGTGCAAGAAAGTGAACTGCCTGCCCTGATCCCCTTGAACAGAGGCCGAATGATCGAAGGATGCCTCTGTTGCTGGTTCCTTGGCTTGGAGATTCTTTGGTTGAGTGTTTCTCTTGGCTTTTCCAGGCCATCAGAAAATAAAGCTGAGAAAATTGTAAGATGATAACCCTCATGATTCCATATTCAGCAGAGTGACCCATATTGAAAAGGTCTCATCTGTGACCCACTTGTTCTTGTTAGCTTTCCTGGTCTGTGATGATGGAAGGGAAATGTGCCTTCATGATGTTTGCTCTGGGAGAACTTTGGGGATGGGACCAAAGCCATGGCTGAGAGTGACAGCCTTCCATTGACAGCCCATAATGTCATAGGATGGAAGAGATGCAGAGAGTGGGGGCTGTCAGTAAAGCATGACACAGGAGAGTGGCAAGAGCTCAGAGAATGATCAGCCTTGACAGAGAAAGCCGGAGATGGAAACTCCAGGGAAAGAACTGAACCTAAACAGTGGTTTTTAAAGCATGGTCCTCTGACCAGCAGAGCCAACATCACCTGGAAATCTCTTTAAAAAACAAATTCTTGCCCACCCCAGACTTTCTGAGTATGAAACCCCAGTGGTGCCTGAAGTCTGTTTTAATACACCTCCATGCAATTCCAATGCAAGCTAAAGTTTGAGAAACACCAGACTATAGGAATGAATAAGAAAGGATGCACGTGCCAAGGACCCTCTAAAAGCTTCGCTTTGAACTCCGGACTTTGTCTTTAGGAGGTTCTTTGGGTTCTGGAAGTACAGAGGCTCTTCAGCTTAGGGTTTTATGTCCAAAAACAGTGGGAAAGGATAACAAAATAGTTTCACCTAAATCAAAGAAAGACATTGAGTCTTCAAGTTGAAAATACTTACTAGGAATCATTTATAGACAAGCACACATAAATCAAGACATATTGCCACCCAAATCCTCAGTGCCAAGGACATGGGTAGAATTTTACAGGCTTGTAGACTGAACAAATAAGATTTTATTCTAAGTACTGTGGGAACCTGTCATGGGGCTATACATTTTTGAGGTTCTTTGGATACCCTAAGCAGAATGGACAGTGGGACACAGTAGGTTCCTGATCTTCTTATGGGTACAGAGTCTGCAGACCTTGTGCCTGGAAAGAGAAAGAAGAAAAGCCCAGATTGTGTGGGCTCTGGGCATGTCTGAGATGTTTCTGAAACAGACAAGGTCTTGGGAATGTCAGGAGAGAACAAGCTATGCTTGACTACAAAATTATGTGTGTGTGTGTGTGTGTGTGTGAGAGAGAGAGAGAGAGAGAGATGTTGATGGGCTCCCTGTGCCTCCTGGGAAGTTATTGACCCTTGTTGCCTGGTAGGGTGGCCACTGGAGGTGGGGGCTGAGTAGGGCAGTGTTAGGAATCAGACTGACCTCCATACCTCCTTGCCTTCACAGTTCCAGACAACGTCACATGTCATCAAAACTGAGTCCACATGCAGTCTTGCAAATGTACAATCAAAGCCAAGCACAGTCACAAACTCACCTACATGAAAAACACATGCATTTTTCTCTCTCACACACAAACCTATTCCACAAACCAGCAGGTCCTTCTTAGAATTTCTAAAGTTTTCAAGATTTCTTCCACAATAAAATCCCCATTGAAAGGAGCTAGAAGGAAATAAAAGCAGTTAAATCCACTCCTTTTGGTGATCCCCTTTGGGTGAGCAGTGGATATGATTGGCTCAACAGTCTATCATTGGTGGGAATCTTGCCTGGATGGTCTCTCCACTTGAGAATGCTTTGCCTGTGGGGTCTGTTGCCTGAAGTGTTCTTTGTCTATAAAGTTTCTTGGTTGGAGGGCCTCTATCTGATGTTCCCCTTGGCTTTGCCAGATCAGCAGAGAAAGATGAAAATATATATATATGATGAGGAGGAAGGTTCTCCAGATTCCATATATTCTCTGCCAGTTGCCTCACACAGAAAAATGTTCAACTCTAGCCCAGTTATTCTTCCTGTTAATTCTCAGTCAGTGGTGATGGGAGAGTGATGTGATTTTTTAAAGTCAAATGCAGGGTAGTGGGGGTGAGGGTCCTTGAAGACTACAGTAGGGACAACAACCCCCACCCTCAAATTCCTAAGATTAGAAGAGAAGACTTGCAGGGAGTAGAGACTTTAGAAAAGGATTTGGGGTGTGGATTTGGGGTATATGTGGGGGGCAAGGTCTTGGGCAATGACAAGTCTTGAAAGAGATACAGACTGTCCAGAACTCTCTCAAAAAGTCTTGATTGAATAAATTTCACAAGGACCCTCAAATTCTCTCCTTTAAAATATGGAACAACATCCAGCCCTTCTTGAATTTTGACTGCTGATTGATACTCCTTGGCAGGGCTCTCTCTCAGCATATTTCCTATTGGTGACTGGCTGCAGACTATAGAAGATGGGTCTTGAATGTATCCCCTCCACCCTGCCTAGAGCACATGGTTGGGAGGTGTCAGTGGAGCAATGGAGGGAGTAGAGGGAACCCTAGAGGGAGTGGCAGAAGAAGAGGTGAGAAGGGGTACTTAGAGACTAGTGGCCAATGTCCTTGAGGAAGGGAGTGGCGCTTCAGGAAAGGGCATGGCCGTCAGCCATTAGAAGAATCTCCTCAGCTTTGCTCTAAGAAGTGGGAGAGGTCAGCCAGCAGTTGATGGGGCAGTAGAAGTGAAGCAGCGCCATCAGAATCTCCTGGAGGGCTTCTTGAAACGGTTTTCTAAGCTACATCCCCAGAGATCGATTTAGCAGGTCTGAGATAGGACCAATGAATTTGCATTTCTAACAGACCCCTAGGTGTTGTGCCTCTGACCCTGAAATCGCAAGTTGAGATTCCCCTCTGGCAGCAACCTCTTTCATTAGGTTGCCTGAGGAAGAGGAAAAAGAAGCAGGGCTCCCAATTTCTGAGGTTAGACCTAGGGAAAACCAAGGACAGGGGAGGTTTTCTACATCCCCCACCAACAGAGCAGCAGATTAAATACATCAAGATTCCACCTTTCGTGCATGTTCAGTTGTGTCCAGCTCTTTTTAATCCCATGGACTATATAGCACACCTGGCTCTTCTATCCATGGGATTATCCTAGCAGGAACACTGGAGTGGGTGGTCATGCCCTCCTCCAACGGATCTTCCCGACCCAGGGATCGAACCGGTGTCTCCTGTGGCTCCTGCACTGGCAGGCAGATTCTTCACCACTGAGCCACCAGGGAAGCCTGGGTAAGATTTGTTGGCAACCATTTTGCATGTTAGAGAGTTCTTGGAATGGGGGGAAGTCTGACATCCAAGTTGTTATTCAGTGGATACTACATTTTTTATGAATACTAAATTTAACAGTTGACCTGGTGATGACATTGGTTATGTTACTATGAGATTTATTTGAATTTTTATGAATTCCAAATATTCAGTCAATAATTGTGAAGCCAATTTGTGTATGTGTGTATTTGTGAGTCAAACTTTTTCTATGAGCATCCCTTGGACAGCAAGGTAATCAAACCCATCAATCCTAAAGGAAATCAACTCTGAATATTCATTGGAAGGGCTGATGCTGAAGCTCCAATACTTCGGCCACCTGATGTGAAGAACTGACTCATTTGAAAAGACCCTGATGCTGGGAAAGATTTAGGGTAGGAGGAGAAGGGGGCAGCAGAGGATGAGATGGTTGGATGGCACTATCGACTCAAAGGACATGAGTTCGAGCAAACTCCAGGAGATAGTGAACGACAGGGAAGCCTGGCATGCTTCAGTGGGGTCGCAAAGAGTCGGACATGACTGAGCAACTGAACAACAACAAGAAAGCTCATTCTGGCACTGTGTCCAAAACAGAAGGAAACATTTGCCATTCTCTTCATCATGGGTACTCAGGAGCAAAAGTTTGTTGCCTGCCGCTCCCAAGAACCTCCTATCTAGCCTGTGAAAGGAACCTGCCACCAGCAGCCTGCAAAAGAACTTGTGACTCTCCCAAGAGACCTCAGAAGTTCTCTAATTGACCATCGAATTAGCTTAGGGGCTTCCATTGAATCTGTGGAAGAGAAAAGAGTTCTTTATTAAAGAGAGAGGTCTCTAACTGATACCACTATCCTACAAAGTTTATTAGTTAAATTAAATGATTTTTTAAATTATTTAATTTATATATATCAATAATTTTAAAATATTCAACAAATCTAAACTTGATATACAGTGCATGCATGCTGCGTGCTAAGTTGCTTTGCTTGTGTCTAACTCTTTGCAACGCTATGGACTGTAGCCCACCAGGCTCCTCTGCCCATGGGATTCTCCAGGCAAGAATACTGGAATGGGTTGCCATTTCCTCCTCCAGGGGATCTTCTCTACCTTATTGTCTCCTGCATTGTTTCTTTACCACTAGTGCCACCTGGGAAGAATCGAAATAAACAACTAATTTGTTGGTCCAGATAATTAGAAAATTTAATTCAGAGAAAAACAAGAAAACAACACAAGAAAAAAAGTTATTTAAAAGGTCCAGGAGATCTAATAGATATTAGGTAGGAATTTTCAGAAAAAGAAAGGACGTAACAAGGTAATAATAAGATATAATTTTCCCAAGCTGGACAAAATACTGCTCATGGAAAGAATTCACAAAGTTTCTGACAGAACAGTGCAAAACACACACACACACACACACTCCTAGGCTTTTTCTGGTGAAGTTCCTGAATTCTAAGAGTAAGACAAACATCCCAGGAAGTCCTAGACAGTTACTTAAATGGAGAGATAGGGAATTCCGTGGTTGTCCAATGGTTAGGATTCCATGCTTCCACTACAGAGGGCACAGGTTCAATCCTTGGTTGAGGAACTAAGATCCTGAAAGCCTTGAGATGGGGCCTAAAAAAAATTTTTTTTTTTAAGGAGAATTAGGCTGGTACCAGACTTACTGCCATCACTGAATGTGGACATGAGAAAATGGCTACAGACCATTGACAGAGTGACACAAAAATATTATCCCCAGTAAGATTGTTCATGTGTTCCGATTACAAAATCTTTTTATTTTATCCAGGATTTAAGTTAACCACTCATGTATCATACCATAGGAAGTCCTGGAACTCTAACCCAACAAAAATTAAGACATCTCAAAATATAAGACAGAAAGGAGACAGAACAGTGGCGAGCAAGCTGTGTTTGTGTATGTTTTGAAAGTCGTTGTGAAAGTGTTAGTTGCTCAGTTGTGTCAGATTCTTTGCAACCCCATGGACTGTAGCCAGCAGGCTCCTCTGTCCATGGGATTTCCCAGGCAAAAATACTGGAATAGGTTGCCATTTTCTTCTCCAGGGTATCTTCCAGGTCCAGGGATCGAACCTGGGTCTTCTACAATGGCAGGCAGATTCTTTACCAACTGAGCCACCAGGGAATGTATAGACAGTCAAAACAAATGGGTTCATGTTGATGGTGAAACTGGAAATTTGTAACCTGTGTTCCTATTTTTTAAATCAGAGAGATATGTTCTCTGTCACTTCTCCCCTAAAACAAAAAGGGAGAGAAAAACATGGATTCCAGGAACTAACAACAATAAGAAAAAGTGTGACACCCTAGGAAGACTGAAGGCTGCCTCCAGCTGGTATGGAGTATTTATAAGGTGCACAGGTGGCCACAGGTGGTGTGGAGCAGAAAGTGGCTGGAGGGGCCAAGGCTTAATAAACTGAAGTAAAGGTGAGCGTGTGTGTGTGTGTGATTTTTGTTTCCTAACGGTAACCTTTGATATTTTTAAAGTATTTATTTATTTATTTACTTATCTGATGTACTAGGTCTTAGTTGTGGCTCTCAAGATCATCAATCTTCATTGCTGTATGCAGGATCTTTGATTGCGGCATGCTAACTCTTAGTTGCAGCATGTGGGATCTAACTCCCTGACCAGGGATTGAACCTGGGCCCCTGCACTGGGAGTAAGGAGTCTTAGTCACTGGACCACCAGGGATCTCAAGTTCTCTCTTCTTTTTTTTCACTTTTTGGCTGCACCATGAGGCATGCTCAATCTTAGTTCCCCAACCAGGGATTGAATCCACACTCCATGCAGTGGAAGCACCAGAGGGTAACCTTGGAGTTTTAAAAACAATTTATTGAAGTATGATAGGTCTACCATGACTCAAAGAATCTGCCTGCAATGCAGAATGACCCAGGTTTGATCCCTGTGTTGGGAATATCCCCTGGAGAAGGGAATGGCTACCGACTCCAGTATTCTTGCCTGGGAAATCCTGTGGACAGAGGAGCCTGACAGGCTACCATCCATGGGGTCATCAAGAGTCAGACATGACTGAGCGACTAACGCATCACTGAAAAGTGCACGTATCAGAAAGGTACAGCTCAGATCTTTTCCAACTGAACTCATGTGCGAAACCAGCATTCAACCTCTTAACCCCAGGCCTCCTTCCAGTCACTGCTCCCCAAACACAATTTAGCCTGCTTTTGTACGTTCTACAGTATAAGTCTATAGGAAGCTTCTTTTTCTCCATTTCATGTCTGGGAAATTCCTCCACATTGTTGCGTGTAGTTGTGGAGCAACCATCTTCTTTGCTGGGGAATATACACCCAACGTATTCTGGCATTCTACTGTTTACAGGCATGTGGGTAGTTTCCAATCTGGGTTCTTAGTAATAAAGTTGCTATGAATATTCTAGCACAAAGATCCCCAGCCTCTGGGATCTAACACCTGATGATCTGAAATGAAGCTGATGTAATAATAATAGAAATAAAGTGCACAGTAAATATAACGTACTTGAATCATTCCCAAACCAACCCCTTGCCCAAGTTCGTGAAAAAATTGTCTTCCACGAAACTGGCCCGCTGTTCTAGCACATCTTTTGGTGAATACATGTACACGTTTCTTTGGGTATAAATCTGTGTATGGAATGGCTGGGTTGTTGGAAGGATGCTTTTCAGATCCTGCTCTTGACTTTGATGTAGTTGCCTTGAGGAAGTTATCGGCTATCCCTTTAGAAGTCGGCAGCAACGGTCCAGGCTGCTGGTGTTCAAGGAAGAGTTAGGGAGTAAACCCTCACCTTTGGATATTCACTCGCTCCTCCAGCCTACTGCTTTCAAACTTCCAGAACTGAGTGATTACAATTCAGAGAGGCGGCCTCCTTCTGTGCTGCTCTTCCTGCTGGGGGGCAGAGGAGGGGGGACAGAAACTAGGGGTAAACATGCCTAGGACTCTCTCTTGGGGCTCAGCCATCTGCTGGCTCCTGAAATTCACCTCTACTCACACAATTAAAAAACCCAGCTAATTCTCCCAACATTTAGAACTTAACACATATGTCCTCAGAGACAAATTATGGAACAAGATGGACTAGGAACTGGAAATCACCACGATCAGCTCACAGAGGGGAGTTATTGACAAGTAGAATGCAGGGCATTCGGTGTTGAAAATCTTCAGTATTAACACAAAAGCATTTTCAAGACCTAGAGGTAAGCAGAAGTGTGGTATCAAGGTGTTTGAATACATATGCACATGGAAATGCATTAAGGTAACTGAAAGTTAACAACAAAATATTGTCAGCTGGTGGCTCAGTGCTAAAGAATCCACCTTCCAATGCAGGAGACACGGGTTGGATCCCTGAGTCAGGAAGATCACCTTTAGAAGGAAATGGCAACCCAGTCCAGTATTCTTGCCTGGGAAATCCCATGGACAGGGGAACCTGGCAGGCTACAGTCCATAGGGTCCCAAAGAGTCACACACGAATGAGCAACTAAACAACAACCTAGGAGAGGGGGAAAATGATACCAGGACCAGCCATAAAATGAGCTTCTCCTCTCCTTCAGACTCTTTTTATTACTTGATTTTTTGGGAGAATATATTTGTGTGGAATTTGTGCAAAAAAAAAAAAAAATTCCATGGGACTTCCCAGGCAGTTCAGTAGTTAAGACTCCTAGCTCCCAATGCAGGGAAGAGGGGGTGGGGGTTCGATCCCTGGATGGGGGGTTTAGATCTTGCATGCCAAGGCACTGCCACATGGCGTGGCCAAAAATAAGTAAAATTAAATTCAAAAATCTCAGGTAAAGAAACAGGTTTAATGATCCAAAGGAAAAAGAGAATAAAAAATGACCTAACCGGTTTGGCCATGGGGGAATTCTGTTGAGAGCAGTTAAAGAGTTCTGGAGAGTCTGGGAACAATTCGTGAAGGGGCACATAGATAACTGAGCAAACAGAACCAACAGAGGAAGGAGGAGGAGGAAGGTGAGGAGAAGCAGGAGGAAGAGGGAGAAGAGAAGCAAAAATTGGAGGAGAAAGAGGAAGAAGAAAAAAATCTGAAAGAGTCCAAGCAGATGGGTTGCTTGGCTGCTGAGTTCAAAAATTAGTTCAGAGTATGTAATCACCATAAGGGGCTACCTTGGTGGCTCAGACAGTGGGTTAGATCCCTGGGTTGGGAAGATTCCTCTGGAGAAGGGAATGGCAACCCACTCCAGTATTCTTGTCTGGAGAACTCCATGGACAGAGGAGCCTGGAAGGCTACAGTCCATGGCGTCGCAAAGAGTCAGACACAACTCAGTGACTAACGCTTTCACTTTTTTCACTTTCAATCACCATGAACCACCATGCTCAGTAATGGAGCATACTTACAAAGGCCTAATGAAATATAATCCCTATAAATTAAATAAAAATGGTAGTCCCATTCTGCAGGAAGTAGAGGGGAAAGAAAAATGTGGAGGTGTTATATCTGTGTGTTTCATCATAGTAATTCAACTGATGATGTCTCAAGATAGAAGAATAGACATTTGGGGTTTGTTCCCTGGTGGCTCAGCTTGTAAAGAATCTGCCTGCAATGTGGGAGACTTGGGTTCAATTCCTGGGGTGGGAAGATCCCCTGTAGAAGGGAATGGCTACCCACTTCAGTATTCTGGCCTGGAGAATTCCATGAACTGCATAGTCCATGGGGTCGCAAAGAGTCAGACATGACTGAACAACTTTCATTTTCACATTACACGTTGGTAAATACCAGATGAATGTCTGAGAGTGGAATGCAGGTTGGGGGGAGTTAGGAAGCAGAGAAGACTGCTTGGCTTTCCAAGTCTTATAGTACAATATGTCTTTTTTGGATTTGGCTGTTCACCCTGACATAGGCCATCCTGACTTGACATGGTTCTGCAGATGAATGTTACAGCCCCAGCTTAGGCTGGTCTGGGGAACGACAGGGATGGCTGACCCTGACCATCCAGAGCCACCGACACAACAGACAAGCAAATATAATCTCCTTTCCCGGACACACCCATAACATGGAGCAGTATCCCACAAACAAGTGTGGTCTGTGCAGATATCCGGGGCCACAGAAGAAACAGAAAGAGCATTGTAACAGCTAAGGTCAAGGTTAACCATAGACTACCACTTTCATTCCCTCCTTCACTCATTATTTTCCATAAATCTTCCATGGTGAGTCTCTTGTTGGGTATGAATTTAAAGCTGTAACCCCAGATGTCTAAGCAATGAAACTCTATTTTCCTGCATTTGCACAGGTTAGGGTGGATTAAGTCGTGGAAATAGGTGGGTCATACATAACATGGAACAACATAGTAGTTTATTTTCTGCTCCCATCATGGGAGGTGGTAGGGTGGTAGTAATCTTAGAGCGGTAATCTTAGGTTGGTAGTCCCTAAGATTCATGGACTGAGGCTCTATAACATGTGACCTTCAAATCACCAGGGCTATCATTTGCCCAATCAGCTAGAGGAGGAAGAAAAAGGCAGAGTGCCTGTGTGAGAGATGGGTTAAGGCCAGGGTTACTTGTAGCACACATCACTTGTGATCACATTCCATGAAGCCAAAGACAATCTCATGGCCACACGGGGAACCTAGGAAATGTAACGGAGTCATGCTCCCAAGAAGAAAAGGAGATGGGTATGGAGAAAGAGTTAGCGGTCTTTCCCCTAGCTATTCAATTTATTTCCACTGACAATTCTCATTCCCCTTGACTGTGGAAACTTAATTCCACTAAGCCTAAGGTTTCTGGGTGTGCATTTGGGGTTGTCTGTGAAGCTAGGGCCCCAGAAGAAACCCCTGAGTGTTGCCGATGGGATCATCCTTGATCTCTGTTTTCATTCATTCTGGATGGTGATTGTGTTGTCCCTGGTTTCCCTCTGACAGTCATCGTCACTCAGGCACTTGGCATTCTGTAAGCCTCCACCTCCTCCTCACCAAGTTGGGACGTGAGATATTCTACTTGGCTGTCAGAGACCATTTCTTCCTAGACCTCCACACAATACAGCCTATTTTCTTTGATATCTTAAAGCCTCTGTGGGATTTGTATGTGAAGTGGGAATATAGGTATTAACCAGGGTCTTTGACACCCTACCCCTTCCTGAGATGCAAGTTATTAGGGGCCTTCTGATGGATATACTGGCATCTAGTATTTCTCTACTTCCCTATTCCATAAATAGGCAGCCATTTCCATTTCAGGATTGGGGGAGAGGCAGTCCTGATCAGCTCTGCTGGAAATTCAATTATTTAGTTCTTGAGGTCTTTCTTTCCTAAGAGTTTGGCTTTTAAATCTCAAAAGTTGGAGGAGGTTTCTATTTTTCCCCCCCTTCTCTGAGACACTGGAAGCCTGGAATTCCAGTTTGAATGAACCTAGAGAACATTAATTCAAATTTCTAAATATCATTCTATATTGGCAATTATTATATCTATTTTACAAAGGAATCAGTTTCCAGAAAATTATCTTGTTCAAGGATATACAGTTTTTAAAGTGTCAGAAGTGGGATGTAGACTTACATCCACCAGATTTCTATGTCTCTGTGCTTCACCATTAGGTCATTCTGATTTTCACCTGATTTGGGAGACACATAGCCCTAGAGAAACACAGACAAGACTCAGAAACACACACACGTACACACAGGAGAAGCTGGAACATACCCTTCGATTTTATTGGTTTAAACAAATATTTTCCTGAAAGAGCAGCCCAGTATCAAGGAGCTTAAGGCATCTAGAGCATCAAAGTGAAGATCCCCAAGATGGATAACGACAGAGCTGGAGGCCAAGAGCATAAAGTAAAGTTTTCCTGGGCTAGTGGGTTGCTTGGATGTTGAGCTCCTTGGCTGGTAGGTTTTCTGGCTAGGGAATATCCAGCTGTTGGTTTCTTGCATGGTGGCTGATTTGGCTGGTCAGTGTTTTGGTCAGCTGGTCCTGTTGGGGTGGGTGAACCAGTTGGCTATTGGGCCTGGACTTCAGACAAATAGTACTAAGAAATAAATGATGCCTAAACCGATGAGTATGGCGAATACATCCAGCCAACCAGTTCGGCCCGAGTTGATATAAGCTTCTTCCCATTGGCTTTTCTTGTTGGCCTCTTTGGTCTGTAGGAATGGGAGCTTTAGATTTGGGTTTCTCAGTCCAGCCTTGTCAAACCCTGGGTAATGGCTAGACATCTCTCCGGTCAGGAGGGAAAACCCCTCCCCATATCCCAGGACAGGAGCAGATGCAATGGGGACAGCAAGAGGGCACCGTTGAGGACAGCAAGGGGGCGGGTAGAGGACAGGATGGGCCCAGGCACTGGTTTACCTTTCCGCTGAATACGAGTGCTGGTATTCCCAGGGGAGGGAATAAAATTATGGCCATGACGGTCAAACACGTGTACTCCGGGGCATAAAATAACAATTCTTCTTTCGTCTGTTTAATCTCTGGTGCTGCGGCACCTGGAGCCCCGGGAGGCGCGTCTGGGGCCCCGGGTGGCGCGCCTGGGGCCCCGGGTGGCGCGCCTGGGGCCGGGGGCGGCGCGCCTGGGGCGGGGGGCGGCGCGCCGGCGGCGGGGGGCGGCGCGCCGGCGTCGGCGGGTATCGGGGTCATGATTTTTCTACCCTAAAAGGCTCCGAGTATCTTCAAAACAGAGCCAAACCCACTACACCTCCCCTTGTTGTATCCAGAATCCCAAGACTCAGACCCCAGACCATCAAGGGCCAGTACTTCACAATGGAGAAATCAGAGCAGGTCCTGATTGGCTGCCCGTGTGAGGGGGCGTGGTCCCGCGTTACTCAGTTCCTCCAGGATTCAAGAGGGTGGCTGCGTACTGAGGTGCTTCAGTCGTGTCCGGCTCTTTGCGACCCTGGACTGTAGCCTCCCAGGCTTCTTTCACTTTTCACAGGGTGCTCCATCCTCGGTCGGGACACTGACTCCGCCCACCCTGATAGGCATAAGTTGCAAGCCGTAAGGTTGGCTTCCGGCTCCTGCTTCCTGCAGATCCCTATCTGCATTCAGGGCTGGAGCGAGTACCAGGGACCCCACCCAAGAGCTGTGGGAGTGAAGTAGACAAACCTCATAAGAAAACTAGGCGGGGGCCTTCCGTTGGTGGTTCAGTGGTTAAGACTTCCCGGCCTGGGTTTGATCCCTGGTCAGGGAACTAGATCCCATATGCCACAACTGAAGGTCTTTTTTGAGTTTAATGCCATCTAATACATATTGATGGAGTGATGGAAATAAGAAATCGCCATTGTGATAGGCAGAATCTAAGATGACTCCAAGATTCCTGCTCTCTGGTGCATATACCTGCTCCCAGTTGTCATTAAGCACCAATCTGTGTGCTGCTGAAACTGAAGTCCCCAATCAGTTAATGGTAAAATAGGGAGAATATCTTCAAAGGGTCTAACCTTATCAGATGAGTTCCTAAAAAGGACTGGATTTTACTGGCAAAGATTCCCAGGCAGGAGGCAGCTTAGAGGCAAGGAAGACACTCCCCAGCTAGCTTTAACTCAGAAAGGATCACGTGGCAAGAAATGCAGGCAACATTTAACTGAGTGGCCCCCAGCTGAAAGCCAGGAGGGAAATGGGGATTTTAGTTTTACAACAAATAAGGATCTGAATCCTGCCGTAACCATGATTCATTTGGAAGAGTGTCCTAGCTCCAAATGAGAATGCAGGCCAACACCTTGATTTTAACCTTGTGAAATGGTGAGCAGAGAACGCAGCCGTTCTGACCTACACAGAACTCTAAGTTAACAAACTTAACTTTGTGGAAATTTCTTATGCATCATTAGAAAACTGACAATCATTCAAACACCATAGTAACTACTAACTCAGGTGAGAACCATCAATGGAAGCTAATGCCACTGGGTTTTAGCTGATATTAATAGTCCCCTTGGTTTTAGAGGAAAGTGAAAGTGTTAGTCACTCAGTTGTGTTCAACTCTTTGCGACCCCACTGACTGTAGCCCACCAGTCACCTATATCCATGGGATTCTCCAGGCAAGAATACTGGAATGGGTAGCCATTCCCCTCTCCAGGCGATCTTTCCAATGCAGGGACTGTACCCAGGTCTCTGCATTGCAGGCCGATTCTTTCTCATCTGAGCAACAAGGGAAGAGGGTGTGATTCCAGCACTGGCATGAACCTGTGTGCCTTTCTTCTTTCTGGTTAAAGAACTGTTAGAAGGATAACAAGGACAATCTCAAAAGAATAAGCAGCTGCAGGAAAGCAGATTCTGTTCCACACCATGAGTTGGCCTCATCCAAGTTTATATCTAACCCCAGAAAACTGAACAAACTTTAAGACACTCAGACTGCAACATTATTACCATGTCCTATGACTGTGATTTTTAACTTCAGTGTTCAGTTTTGATAAGACATCTAACTTATTTCAAGTGTCTTAACAATACTTATTTCTTTTTTTTTCATTTATTTTTATTAGTTGGAGGCTAATTACAATATTGTAGTGGTTTTTGCCATACATTGACATGAATCAGCCATGGATTTACATGTGTTCCCCATCCTGAACCCCCCTCCCACCTCCCTCCCCATTCCCATCCCTTATTTCAAGTGACTTCACAATCCTTGAATTGATACTCTTTATTTCCTGAATGAGAGATGTGCTTTTGAATTTTCAGGTCAGAAGGAGAACTGTACGCATGGTTCCCCTTTTCTCACAGATATGTGAATTAAGAAGAGAAAACTAGTTCTCTCCCACCGAAGAAATACTCCCTAAGAACCCTCGAGAGACCTAGATTTCTTACTGAAATGAAGAGTTTGGGAATCTGAGTCTCACTGAAATCAAGAGTACACTGAATCTCCTATTTTTTTTTAATATTTTTATGGAAGTGCATAAGCATGCCTAACCATACATGTATTACCAATACACTTTAACACACAGCATACTCATGGAACCTGCACCTGAAAACAAGGCCCAGACCAAAAGACCCCCTCCATGGCCTCTCCCAGTTACTTCTCCACAGATGGAACCTATACCCTGATTTTCTCTCCCTCTTTTTAATAACTGCTTTGGGGGTCATATCAGGAATTACAAACTTTACTATGGGGACCCTCTAGTTGGATATAAAGATGATTTCCATCTGTTGGCCACCACAAAGAATCCTGCCAAGAACACCCATGGGCATGCTTCTCTGTGCAAGTGAGCAAGTACCACTTGAAAATGGGTCCAAGAAGTGGGATTGCAGGGCCAAAGTATAAGGACTTCGTGGTCATCATACTATGATGACTTCTGCAAAGGCTTCACTAAGTCACACGTCCAATTCCAGCATGTGAAAGGATTGTACTTTGTCTTCTTGTCAGCACACAATGTGCTGGGTGGGTGAGAAGGTATACAATAGCTCTGTACTGCTTTAATTTAGATTTCTATGATGAATAGGGGGGCTTCCCAGGTGGCTCAGTGGTAAAGAATCCACCTGCAATGCAGGAGATGCATGTTCAATCTTTGGGTCGAGAAAATCCCTTAGAAAAGGAAATGACAACCAACTCCAGTATTCTTGCCTGGGGAAATCCCATGGACAGAGGAACCTGGCGGGCTACAGTCCACAGAGTTGCATAAGAGTCGGACACAACTCAGTGGCTAAAAGAAGAAGAAAGAGATGAGCAGGGAGTTTGATCATTACAATGGATGGAGTTGTGTCCCACAAAATTGATATGTTGAAACCCTAACCCCTAGTGTGATTATATTTAGAGATAGAAATTTTAGGACATAATTAGGATTAGATGAGGTCATGAGGGTGGGGTAATCCCAGTGGGATTACTGCCCTTATAAGAAGAGACTGTGAGAGCTTGCTTCCTTTCTGTCTACCATATGAGGACACAGTGAGAAGGTGGCTGTCATCTCTGCAGCTAGAGAAAGCCCACACAGCAATGAAGACCCAGCATGGCCAAAAATAAATAAATAAAAATTGTTTTTAAAAACAAAGGTTTAAAAAAGAGGAATGAGCTTCATACATGCATCAGCTAGGGTGACTCTCTAAGGCATTATGCCAAGTGACAAAAAGCCAGTCTCAAAGGTTCAGTTCAGTTAAGTTCAGTCACTCAGTTGTGTCCGACTCTTTGTGACCCCACAGACTGCTGCACGCCAGGCCTCCCTGTCCATCACCAACTCCCAGAGTTTACTCAAACTCATGTCAGTCCCATCCAACCATCTCATCCTGTGTTGTCCCCTTCTCCTACTGCCTTCAATCTTTCCCAGCATCAGGGTCTTTTCCAATGAGTCAGCTCTTCACATCAGGTGGACAAAGTATTGGAGTTTCAGCTTCAGCATCAGTCCTTCCAATGAATATTCAGGACTGACTTCCTTTAGGATGGATCTCCTTGCTGTCCAAGGGACTCTCAAGAGTCTTCTCCAACACCACACTTCAAAAGCATCAATTCTTTGGTGCTCAGCTTTCTTTATGGTCCAACTCTCACATCCATACATGACTACTGGAAAAACCATAGCTTTGACTAGATGGAACTTTGTTGGCAAAGTAATGTCTCTGCTTTTTAATAAGCTGTCTAGGTTGGTCATAACTTTTCTTCCAAGGAGTAAGCGTCTTTTAATTTCATGGCTGCAGTCACCATCTGCAGTGATTTTGGAGCCCCCCAAAATAAAGTCTGTCACTGTTTCCACTGTTTTCCCATCTATTTGCCATGAAGTGATGGGACCAGATGCCATTCTTAGTTTTCTGAATGTTGAGTTTTAAGTCAACTTTTTCACTCTCCTCTTTCACTTTCATCAGGAGGCTCTTTAGTTTTTCTTCGATTTCTGCAATAAGGGTGGTGTCATCTGCATATCTGAGGTTATTGATATTTCTCCTGGCAATTTTGATTCCAGCTTGTGCTTCATACAGCCCAGAATTTCTCATGATGTACTCTGCATATAAATTAAACAAGCAAGGTGACAATATACAGTCTTGATGTACTCCTTTCCCAATTTGGAACCAGTCTGTTCCATGTCCAGTTCTAAATGTTGCTTCTTGACCTGCATGCAGATTTCTCAGAAGGCAGGTCATGTGGTTTGGTATTCCCATCTCTTGAATTTTCCACAGTTTGTGGTGATCCACACAGTCAAAGACTTTGGCATAGTCAATAAAACAGAAAGAGATGTTTTTCTGGAACTCTCTTGCTTTTTTGATGATCCAACGGATGTTGGCAATTTGATCTCTGGTTCTTCTGCCTTTTCTAAATCCTCGCTTGAACATCTGGAAGTTCACGCTTCATGTACTCTGAAGCCTGGCTTGAAGAATTTTGAGCATTACTTTGCTAGTGTGTGAGATGAGTGCAACTGTGTGGTAGTTTGTGCATTCTTTGGCATTGCCTTTCTTTGGGACTGAAATGAAAACTAACCTTTTCCAGTCCTGTGGCCACTGCTTAGTTTTCCAAATTTCCTGGCATACTGAGTGCATCACTTTCACAGCATCATCTTTCAGGATTTGCAAAAGTTCAGCTGGAATTCCATCACATCCACTAGCTTTGTTCATAGTGATACTTCCTAAGGCCCACTTGACTTCGAATTCCAGGATGCCTGGCTTTACGTGAGTGATTACACCATTATGGTTATCTAGGTTGTGAAGATCTTTTTTGTGTAGTTCTTCTGTGTATTCTTGCCACCTGTTCTTAAAATCTTCTGCTTCTGTTAGGTCCATACTGTTTCTGTCCTTTATTGAGCCCATCTTTGCATGAAATGTTCCCTTGATATCTCTAATTTTCTTGAAGAGATCTCCAGTCTTCCCCATTCTATTGTTTTCCTCTATATCTTTGCATTGATCATCGAGGAAGCTTTCTTATCTCTCCTTGCTATTCTTTGGAACTCTGCATTCAAATGGGAATATCTTTCCTTTGCTCCTTTGCCTTTCACCTCTCTTCTTTCCTCAACTATTTGTGAGGCTTCCTCAAACAGTCATTTTGCCTTTTTGCATTTGTTTTTCTTGGGATGGTCTCGATCACAGCCTCCTAAACAATGTCACGAACCTCCATCCATAGTTCTTCAGGCACTCTGTCCATCAGAACTAATCCCTTGAATCTATTTGTCACTTCCACTGTATAATTTTAAGGGATTTGATTTAGATCATACCTGAATGGTCTAGTGGTTTTCCCTACCTTCTTCAATTTAAGTCTGAATTTAGCAATAAGGAGTTCATGATCTGAGCCACAGTCAGCTCCCAGTCTTGTTTTTGCTGACTATATAGAGCTTCTCCATCTTTGGCTGCAAACAATATGTCAATCTGTTTTTGGTGTTGACCATCTGGTCATGTCCATGTGTAGAGTCTTCTCTTGTGTTGTTGGAACAGGGTATTTTCTATGACCAGTGCGTTCTTTTGGCAAAACTCTGTTAGCCTTTGCCCTGCTTCATTCTGTAGTCCAAGGCCAAATTTGCCTGTTACTCCAGGTATTTCTTGACATCCTACTTTTGCATTCCAGTCCCCTATAATGAAAAGGACATCTTTTTTGGGTGTTAGTTCTAGAAGGTCTCATAGGTCTTCATAGCACTATTCAACTTCAGCTTCTTCAGCATTATTGGTCGGGGCTTAGACTAATAAAAGGTTAACACTGTGTGATTCCCTTGACAGGGTCCTCTCACAAAGACAAAACTATATTGTCAGGTCAGTGGTGGCCAAGGGTAGAAGAAGGGGAGGATGACTGTGAAGGGAGAGCACAAGGGAGATATTTTGGAGGTGATGAATCCTGATTCTGATGGTAGTTAAATCTATATCTAGGTGTATAAATGTCATTGAACTGTATACTAAGTCAGCTTTACTGCATGCTAATTTGAAAATGCAATCAAAGTGATAATGTCATTACACACTCATAGCTAAAATTTAAAAACCTGTTTGGAGTCAGGTATTTGGATAATGTCCTTTAATTTGTACTTCAGGTTGGTCTAATGTTTTCATCACACTTAGATGGAGATTATAGGTTTGAGGAAGAACATCCAGAGGTGAGTGTACCCTTCATCACATATTACCAAAGACTACATCATATCAACATGATTTGTCACAAATAATGTTAACCTTGATCATCTGGCCAAGGAAATGCTGGCTTTTCCTGGGGAGGACTCTGAACTTTACAGACCTAAGCTGACTGGGAGCAGGGAAGAATAGGTCCCCAGCTTAGCCCAAGGGCAGAAAACAGACAGGCCACAGCCAGTCACGCCTCATCTCAGAGAATACTCCTTTAAAGGTTGGAAGTGAGGGGGCATCTCTCTGTGGCCTGCTCTGCTTGCCCTCACCCCCAGGGTCGGCCTTAGGAGGGTCTGAGGTTCCTGGCAAATCAAGAACCTGCTGCTGCCCACTCTCCATTCTGCACAGGGCAGCCAGAGTTTATCCACAACCTAAATCATGTGACACCTTTCTCAGGTTGACATCCTCCCATAGGTTCCCACGGTTCACAGGATGAAATCCCAATCTCGCACTCCGATGTCCAAGCCCTGATTGATCTGCTTCTGCCCCACCCCCCTCACACTCTCCCCTCAGGCCCCCCCAACTCCAGCCACTCAAAACTCACTCCCAACTCAGGACCTTTGCACTTGCTGTTCCCCTGCCTGGAGCCCTTTCATTTCCCATATATCTCTTCACAGCTATCTCACCCAGCCAATCTCAGCTCAGGTGGCCCCTCTGCTGAGAGTCCTCAGTGCCTCTCTATTTATTCCCCTCACAGTCATTGGTCCACCCTGAAAGCACCTTGTTTATTTGGCTGTTGATCTCCATCTCCCCTGTGAATTGTGAACTCCAGGAGAGCCACAGTCCTGTCTCCCTTGGCCACCACTTGTTCCCTGGGGGCTGAACATGGAGCCTGGCACACAGTAAGCTCCTAAATTCAAATATGATCAATGGGGACTTCCCTGGTGGTCCAGTGGTTAAGAATCTTCCTTGCAATGCAGGGGATGCAGGTTTGATCCCTGGTAGGGGAACTAATGGGGCTTTCCTAGGTGGCTCAGTGGTAAAGAATCTGTCTGCCAACATAGGAGATGTGGATTCGATCCCTGGGTGGGGGAGATGCCCTGAAGAAGGAAATGGCAACCCACTCTAGTATTCTTGCCTGGGAGACCCCATGGACAGAGGAGCCTGGCAGGCTACAGTCCTTGGGGTCACAAAGAATCAGACAGGGCTGAGCGACTAAACAACAACAAAAAAGGGGAACTAATACCCCACATGCCTCATAGTTACTAAACCCCAGAACCACAGCTACTGAGCCTGCGTGCCACAACTAGAGAGCTATGTTTTGCAAGGATAGATCCTACATGACTCAGTGGAGTTCCCACGTGATGCAACTAAGATCTGATGCAGCCAAAATAAATAAATACTTTTTAAAGGCCCACAAATATGTGTTCAATGGATTAATAAATCCTGCCTTTCACATGCCTGGAACAAATCAGAGGCTCAATCAGGAATATACTTGTGACTTAGACTCACATTTTCTATATGTTGAACCAGTTAGAAGTTCAAACTGGAGGATAAATGCCAATAACTGAAATCCCACTCAATTCATTGAGAAGTTTCCTAGGTGACAGAACCCAATATTCCTCTAATAGAGCAGAAATCTGGACTAAACATTTGGGATTCTGCCCTTTATATTTCAATCGAAGTCAATATCGGTGATTAGAGCCTGCCCTGATGGCATCACACCCTGATGTACTCTCCAGTCCTGAGGAATTGGAGGCATGGCCCTTCGGCCTTAATGAGGTAAGTGGAGTGCTATCTAGAAAGAGTGCAGTAAGTTAAGGGATTGAGCTAGTAGGATCCAGTTTGGACAGAGAAGGGGTTAAGAGGGAAGAGAATTGGTTAAGGGATGTAGAAAAACAGACTGGCAGAGGACCAGGCTCAAGTTAAGGGAGGACCTGCACAGGGGAATGGAGAGGATTAAAGGGGGAAAACGAGAGTTGTTAGGGTGACATGCTGCAGGTTTCATGGGAAGGTCATGAAGGGGGACAGAGAGAGTAGTGAAGGATGGGGTATTTCAAGGAGATAGATGTCTTTATAGCTGCAAAAGTCTAGAGGTCATCAGGGAACAATAAAGCATTCTGGAGGGCAGGGATAAGTTAAAATTCACAAGGGGCAGAAACAGTGTTATGGAGGACACGGATAGGGTCACTGGATCTTGGGAAGGATTGTGGGGGATGATAAGGGGAAATCAAGAAGGGAGAGAAATCAGGCAGCTCCACCTGAACCATATCAATAGAAGACACTGAGGCAGCATACTGGGGGCAGTGGGGTGGTGTGGGGGGGGCCACTGTGCCCACATCGACACCTGCAGGGTGGGAGGGAGTTGTTTACAGTGCAAGTACTGCAGCAGTTCTCAGCAACACCTGTGTGTCCAGTGGTTAGGTCCCAGAGCAGGCGTCTGTGGTGACCAAAGCCAGTGGTATGCACACCCATGTATTTGGCAGGCTAGCTGCAGGAGCCTGTGTAGTGGCAGGGATCAGATTGAGACACACACTTGGGGCAGGGGCCAACCATCAGCATTGGCATTATTAGATATAAGCCTGCAAACCATATGCAGAGACACAAACAAGTTTGAAAATTTTAGTGAAGAAACTGGAAACTATTTGAAGCGATAGAGATTGGAGAAAATCAAATTCTAGAATTGAGAAATATCAGGAATTGTTCTACTTGTACTTTATTGACTATGCCAAAGCCTTTGACTGTGTGGATCACCACAAATGGTGGGGAATTCTTCAAGAGATGGGAATACCAGACCACCTGACCTGTCTCCTGAGAAATCTGTATGCAGTTCAAGAAGCAACAGTTAGAACTAGACATGGAACAACAGACTGTTCCAAATAGGAAAAGGAGTACATCAAGGCTATATATTGTCACCCTGCTTGTTTAACTTATATGCAGAGTATATAATGAGAAATGCTGGACTGGATGAAGCACAAGCTGGAATCAAGATTGCTGGGAGAAATATCAATAACCTCAGATATGCAGATGACACCACCCTTATTGCAGAAATCGAAGAAAAACTAAAGAGCCTCTTGATGAAAGTGAAAGAGGAGAGTGAAAAAGTTGACTTAAAACTCAACATTCAGAAAACTAAGATCAAGGCATCTGGTCCCATCACCTCATGGGAAATAGATGGGGAGACAGTGGAAACAGTGACAGACTTTATTTTGGGGGGCTCCAAAATCACTGCAGATGGTGACTGCAGCCATGAAATTAAAAGACGCTTACTCCTTGGAAGAAAAGTTATGACCAACCTAGATAGCTTATTAAAAAGCAGAGACATTACTTTGCCAACAAGTGTCCATCTAGTCAAAGCTATGGTTTTTCCGGTAGTCATGTATGGATGTGAGAGTTGGACCATAAAGAAAGCTGAGCGCTGAAGAATTGATGCTTTTGAACTGTGGTATTGGAGAAGACTCTTGAGAGTCCCTTGGACTGCAAGGAGATCCAACCAGTCCATCCTAAAGGAGATCAGTCCTGAGTGTTCATTGGAGGGACTGATGTTGAAGCTGAAACTCCAATACTTTGGCCACCTAATGTGAAGAGCTGACTCATTGGAAAAGACCCTGATGCTGGGAAAGATTGAAGGTGAAAGGAGAGGGGACGACAGAGGATGAGATTGTTGGATGGCATCACCGACTCAATGGACATGAGTTTGAGTAAACTCCGGGAGTCGGTGATGGACAGGGAGGCCTGGTGTGCTGCAGTCCATGGGGTCACAAAGAGTCAGACATGACTAAGTGACTGAACTGAACTGGGAATTGTTATGAATTCCCAGCATCCCATTGTTATGAATTCTCATCCCATGGATGAGATTAACAGGAAATTAGACATAGACAAAGAGAGAAATGGTGAGCAGAAGTTAGGTCAGGAAAAAACTAAATAGACCATAGTATGGAGGGGAAAGAAGAGGAAGAGATTGTGTGCCAGGGCTGGTTCTAGGCACACTATCAGCTGCAGGGATTCTGGCTCCTGGCAGGCACTTGTGGCTGCCAGGTCTTGCCCCAAGTGCATGTCAGTGCAGACTGGGGATGGGACTTGGGCCAGCAGCATGAACTGACTTGGCTGCAGGGGCTGCCACAGGGGATCACAGACATGCAGGCCAGTGAGAAGAGAGGGCTCAGGGGACTGGGTTGACAAGCTGGCTCTCCACGTGCATTCCTGTGGCCGTAGCACCTCACAACAGGCACACGGTTTCTCCATTCTTGCAGAATATTTTTGCTGTGCTTGATTTTTTTTTTTTTTTTTTTTTTGCTGGCAGTTGATGTATTTCAGACATTGAAGGTATCATTCTAACCATTTTCTAAGCTTTGCTTCCTTGCTGTTTAAAAATCAGCCATCTATCTGTCATTTCACTGAAGGAAAATTTTTTAACATTTTCTCTTTGCCTTGGTTTTCTGCAATTCTCCTAAAATATAATTAGGGGTGGATTGTAATTATTCTGTTTGGGGTTCATCAGACTTCTTGTATCAGTCCTCAGTCTGATGTCAGTCATCAGGTCTGGAAAACTCCTTGTCATTATGTCTTCAAATGTATCCTGTATGCCATTCTCTTCTCTTCTTTCTGGGATTCTAGCCATATGTACGACAGATGCTCTTCCTTTTTCCCCCCTCCATTCAGTTCAGTTCAGTTCAGTTTAGTTGCTCAGTCGTGTCCGACTCTTTGTGACCCCATGAATCGCAGCACACCAGGCCTCCCTGTCCATCACCAACTCCCGGAGTTCACCCAAACTCAAGTCCATCCAGTCGGTGATGCCATCCAGCCATCTCATCCTCTGTCGTCCCCTTCTCCTCCTGCCTCCAATCCCTCCCAGCATCAGGGTCTTTTCCAAAGAGTCAACTCTTCGCATCAGGTGGCCGAAGTACTGGAGTTTCAGCTTCAACATCAGTCCCTCCAATGAACACCCAGGACTGATCTCCTTTAGGATGAACTGGTTGGATCTCCTTGCAGTCCAAGGGACTCTCAAGAGTCTTCTCCAACACCACAGTTCAAAAGTATCAATTCTTCAGTGCTCAGCTTTCTTCACAGTCCAACTCTCACATCCATACATGACCACCAGAAAAACCACAGCCTTGACTAGACAGACCTTTGTTGGCAAAGTAATGTCTTTGCTTTTTAATATGCTGTCTAGGTTGGTCATAACTTTCCTTCCAAGGAGTAAGCATCTTTTAATTTCATGGCTGCAGTCACCATCTGCAGTGATTTTGGAGCCCCCAAAAACTAAAGTCTGTCACTGTTTCCACTGTTTCCCCATCTATTTCCCATGAGGTGATGGGACCAGATGCCTTGATCTTAGTTTTCTGAATGTTGAGCTTTAAGCCAACTTTTTCACTCTTCTCTTTCACTTTCATCAAGAGGCTTTTTAGTTCCTCTTCACTTTCTGCCATAAGGGTGGTGTCATCTGCATGTCTGAGGTTATTGATATTTCTCCCAGCAATCTTGATTCCAGCTTGTGCTTCTTCCAGCCCAGCATTTCTCATGATGTACTCTGCATATAAGTTAAACAAGCAGGATGACAATATACAGCCTTGACGTACTCCTTTCCTGATTTGGAACCAGTCTGTTGTTCCATGTCCAGTTCTAACTGTTGCTTCCTGACCTGCATACACGTTTTTCAAGAGGCAGGTCAGGTGGTCTGGTATTCCCATCTCTTTCAGAATTTTCCACAGTTTATTGTGATCCACACAGTCAAAGGCTTTGGCATAGTCAATAAAGTAGAAATAGATGTTTTTCTGGAACTCTCTTGCTTTTTCGATTGTTGTTGTCGTTGTTCGGCCACTAAGTCATGTCCGCATGACTTTGCAACCCCGTGGACTGCAGCACACCAGGTTCCTCTGTCCTCCACTATCTCCAGGAGTTTGCTCAAATTCTTGTCCATTGAGTCAGTGATTCTATCTAACCATTTCATCCTTTGCCACTCTCTTCTCCTTTGGCCTTCAGTCTTTCCCAGCACCAGGGTCTTTTCCAATGAGTCAGTTCTTCGGATCAGATGACCAAAGTATTGGAGCTTCAGCATCAGTCCTTCCAATTAATATTCAGGGTTGATTTCCTTTCAGATTGACTAGTTTGATCTCTGTGCAGTCCAAGAGACTCTCGGGAATCTTCTCCAGCACCAAAGTTGAAAGCATCAATTTTTTGGCACTCAGCCTTCTTTGTGGTCCAACGTATGAAAGCAACCCAGTGTCCATCAATAGATAGATGAATAGAGAAGATGTGGTATTATACACACACACACATGGCTGAGTGGTATTCCACTCTGTGTGTGTGTGTGTGTGTGTGCGCGCGTGCACATGCTGAGTGGTATTCCATTGTGTGTGTGTGTGCATGCACACACATACTGAGTTGTGTCCAACTATTTGCAACCTCATGGCCTATAGCCCACCAAGATCCTTTGTCCATGGAATTCCCCCAGGCAAGAATAATACTGGAGTGGGTTGTCATTTCCTTCAAATATATATAGCGAGAGAATAGAATACCACTCAGCCCTAAAAAAGAATGAAATTTTGACACTTGCAACAGCATGGATGGACTTGGAGGGTATTACACCTAGTGAAGTATAAGTCAGACAAAAAAGGAAAAGTGTATGTCATCACTTATATGTGGAATCTTAAAAAAATAAACAACTGAATGATTATAATAAACCAGACTCACAGATATAGCAAACAAAGCAGTGGTGGTTACCAGAGGGAAGAGGAGGGGCAAGAAGGAGAGAATTAAGAGGTACAAACTACTAGGTATAAAATTAGGAAAATTTTCAGGGATATATTTATAGCACAGAGAATATAGTCAATATTTTATAACTTTACATGGAGTATAAGCTATAAAAATTTTGAATCAGTATGTTGTGCACCTAAAACTAATATAATATTGTAAGTCAACTATATTTCAATTTTAAAAGATAAAGGAAAAAATCCTATCTGAATTCATTTATATTATAATGAAGCTAGTTATCAGTTGAGGTGATTCAACACGTTGAGGCTTACAATAAGTCTTCTTACTCATTAACATGGTATTTCATACAGGACTTACAGAACTTTAGCTTTATTATAAATGGACTTTTCTTCCTATTGTATAATCTAACTTGTTATTGGGGTAGGAGAAAGGAATTGAGTTTTTAATGTTGACATTTTGGCTATCTTACTGAACTTTTTGGTGTTATAACCCATCATTTAAGAAGCTTGAATTTTCTATGTAAAATTTGAATTTTTTTAAACAATTTTATACTTCATTTTATATTTTTTATTTTAGTTCCTTGGCTAACCTATCTGGTACAATATGAAGCATAAGCAAGCATCCTAATTGCATTTTTATTTTTGTATGAAATTGTTCTAATGTTTTACCAGTCACATAACTGATGTAGATTTTTAATAAAAATTCCATCTGTTCAAAGCATTTTCTTCTAATCTCAGCTTGCCAAGATTTTTTAAATTAAAAATTTGTTAATTATATCAAACATTTTCCAGCACTGATTAAAATTTAATTCAGCACATTAACAAAATTATAAACCATCCTTGTACTCCTGAAAAAACCTGATTGGTTCACTATCCATTGCAGTTGACCCTTGAACAAGGAGGAAGTTAATCTGTGTATGACTTAAGAGTCAGTCCTCCATATCTGCAGTTCCTCCAATTTGCAGATTCAACCAAACATGAACCATGTAGTACTGTAGAACTTACTATTGAAAAATACCTGCATATCAGTGGAGCTGCACAGTTCAAACTCATCTTGTTCAAGTGTAAATTATATTCTTTTAATGCATAGTGGATATCATTTACTTACATCTCATTTTGTGCCTCTATTTGTAAACGAATTTATTACTTTCCATTTTGGGGCCAATCTCTCAAGTTTGCATTGGGGCTGTGCTGGCAATATCACATAGGTTGAAGAGCATTCCAGGTTTTTCTGTTTTTTTGTTTGCCCTCTCTGCAAACTGGACCGTCTGAGTCAGTGTTCTAACTAATCCCTGATGGTCTCTGAGCTACTGTTCTACCAGACTCAGTAGTTATGTGCTTCAGGAATTTTTCGGTAGAATTGGTCCTATTAGGAGACTCTTGGTGTCACGTTTGTTATGTTAAAAGCTGATCCCTTTGCTGAGGCTCTTAATTTTTTGAAAACTTGATGCTATTTCAGCTGAAAAAAACTGGCAAGGCTATTTAAAAAATTGAGGGAAGCCATTTAAAAAATTGAAAAGTAATCGAAAACAACACTGGGTAGTTGTGACTTTCAGTTCTGTATCAGTTGAATTTTTGTGCTCTTTTCCCTGTGTACATGGTGGTTCTATTTTTCTCCAATAAAACTTTTTATTTAAAAAAAAAAAGACTTCAAGGGATCTTCCCAATCCAGGGATCAAACCCAGGTCTCCTGCATCGCAGGTGGATTCTTTACCAGCTGAGCCACAGGGAAGCCAAAGAATACAGGAGTGAGTAGCCTATCCCTTCTCCAGTGGATTTTCCTGACCCAGGAACCGAGCCAGGGTCTCCTGCATTGCAGGTGGATTCTTCACCAACTGAGCTATCAGGAAAGCCCCTGATCCTGTTTGACCAAGAAACATTGCTGTAAAGAGCAATATTGCATAGGAACCTGGAATGTTAGGTCCATGAATCAAGGCAAATTGGAAGTGGTCAGACAGGAGATAGCAAGAGTAAATGTCGACATTCTAGGAATCAGCGAGCTAAAATGGACAGGAATGGGTGAATTTAGCTCAGATAACCATTATATCTACTACTGTGGGCAGGAATCCCTTGGAAGAAATGGAGTAGCCATCATGGTCAACAAAACAGTCTGAAATGCAGTACTTGGATGCAATCTCAAAAATGACAGAATGATCTCTGTTCGTTTCCAAGGCAAACCATTCAATATCACAGTAATCCGAGCCTATGCCCCAACCAGTAATGCTGAAGAAGCTGAAGTTGAACAGTTCTATGAAGACCTACAAGACCTTTTAGAACTAACACCCAAAAAAAGATGTCCTTTTCATTATAGGGGACTGGAATGCAAAGGTAGGAAGTCAAGAAACACCTGGAGTAACAGGCAAATTTGGCCTTGGAGTACGGAATGAAGCAGGGCAAACACTAATAGAGTTTTGCCAAGAGAACACACTGGTCATAGCAAAAACCCTCTTCCAACAACACAAGAGAAGACTCTACACATGGACATCACCAGATGGTCAACACCACAATGAGATTGATTATATTCTCTGCAGCCAAAGATGGAGAAGCTCTATACAGTCAGCAAAAACAAGAGCGGGAGCTGACTGTGGCTCAGATCATGAACTCCTTATTGCCAAATTCAGACTTTAGTTGAAGAAAGTAGGGAAAACCACAAGACCATTCAGGTATGACCTAAATCAAATTCCTTATGACTATACAGTGGAAGTGAGAAATAGATTTAAGGGACTAGATCTGATAGACAGAGGGCCTGATGAACTATGGACGGAGGTTCGTGACATTGTACAGGAGACAGGGATCAAGACCATCCCCATGGAAAAGAAATGCAAAAAGGCAAAATGGTTGTCTGAGGAGGCCTTACAAATAGCTGTGAAAAAAAAGAAGCAAAAAACAAAGGAGAAAAGGAAAGATATTCCCATTTGAATGCAGAGTTCCAAAGAATAGCAAAGAGAGATAAGAAAGCCTTCCTCAGCAATCAATGCAAAGAAATAAAGGAAGACAACAGAATGGGAAAGACTAGAGCTCTCTTCAAGAAAATTAGAGATACTAAGGGAACATTTCATGCAAAAATGGATTTGATAAAGGACAGAAATGGTATGGACCTAACAGAAGCAGAAGATATTAAGAAGAGGTGGCAAGAATACACAGAAGAACTGTACAAAAAAGATCTTCATGACCCAGATAATCACGATGGTGTGATCACTCACCTAGAGCCAGACATCCTGGAATGTGAAGTCAAGTGGGCCTTAGAAAGCATCACTATGAACAAAGCTAGTGGAGGTGATGGAATTCCAGTTGAGCTGTTTCAAATCCTGAAAGATGATGCTGTGAAAGTGCTGCACTCAATATGCCAGCAAATTTGGAAAACTCAGCAGTGGCCACAGCACTGGAAAAGGTCAGTTTTCACTCCAATCCCAAAGAAAGGCAATGCCAAAGAATGCTCAAACTACTGCACAATTGCACTCATCTCACACGCTAGTAAAGTAATGCTCAAAATTCTCCAAGCCAGGCTTCAAGGCTACATGAAGCGTGAACTTCCAGATGTTCAAGCTGGTTTTAGAAAAGGCAGAGGAACCAGAGATCAAATTGCCAACATCCGCTGGATCATCGAAAAAGCAAGAGAGTTCCAGAAAAACATCTATTTCTGCTTTATTGACTATGCCAAAGTCTTTGACTGTGTGGATCACCACAAACTATGGAAAATTCTGAAAGAGATGGGAATACCAGACCACCTGACCTGCCTCTTGAGAAACCTGTATGCAGGTCAGGAAGCAACAGTTAGAACTGGACATGGAACCACAGACTGGTTCCAAATAGGAAAAGGAGTACGTCAAGGCTGCATATTGTCACCCTGCTTATTTAAGTTATATGCAGAGTACATCATGAGAAACGCTGGGCTGGAATCAAGATTGCCAGGAGAAATATCAATAACCTCAGATATGCAGATGACACCACCCTTATGGCAGAAAGTGAAGAGGAACTAAAAAGCCTCTTGATGAAAGTGAAAGAGGAGAGTGAAAAAGTTGGCTTAAAGCTCAACATTCAGAAAACTAAGATCAAGGCATCTGGTCCCATCACCTCATGGGAAATAGATGGGGAGACAGTGGAAATAGTGGCTGACTTTATTTTTGGGGGGCTCCAAAATCACTGCAGATGGTGATTGCAGCCATGAAATTAAAAGACACTTACTCCTTGGAAGGAAAGTTATGACCAACCTAGAACAGCATATTAAAAAGCAGAGACATTACTTTGTCAGCAAAGAGTTGGACTGTGAAGAAAGCTGAGCGCTGAAGAATTGATGCTTTTGAACTGTAGTGTTGGAGAAGACTCTTGAGAGTCCCTTGGACTGCAAGGAGATCCAACCAGTCCATCCTAGAGGAGATTAGTCCTGGGTGTTCATTGGAGGTACTGATGCTGAAGCTGAAACTCCAGTACTTTGGCCACCTCATGCGAAGGGTTGACTCATTGGAAAAGACCCTGATGCTGGGAGGGATTGGGGGCAGGAAGGGAAGAGGATGACGGAGGATGAGATGGCTGGATGGCATCACTGACTCGATGGACATGAATTTGAGTAGACCCCAGGAGTTGGTGATGGACAGGGAGGCCTGGCGTGCTGCGATTCATGGGGTTGCAAAGAGTCGGACACGACTGTGGGACTGAACTGAACTGAACTGAAAGCACACCTGCATTCCTTGACATGTGGTCCTGTTCATCTTCAAAGCCTTGAACAGAGAATCTCCCTCCATCAAAACCACACTCATACTTTGTATCTGACTTCCTCTGTCTCTGACCTCTAGAACCACATTTAAACGCTTCATCATGTGTTTAGGTTAGGTCCACCCAGATAATCTTCTTAAGGTCAACTATACCAAAAATATCACAGGAGTGACATCCCATCATAGTCACAGTCTCAGAGATTATATAGGATTGTACACTAGGGACAGGAATTATTTTTGCGGTTGGGGGGCACATTAGAGTTTTGCAAACCACAGTCAGATAATATGATTTTGTATATTTTAAATCCTTTGAATTTGTTAGTTTTATGACGAAGGATGTGGTCCATCTTGATGAAGTTCCATGTGCACTTGAAAAGAATATGATCTGCTTTTGTTGGGTGGAGTGTTCTATAACTGGCAATTAGATCTAATTGTTTGATAATATTCAGTTTTTCAATGTACATGCTAATCGTCTGTTCTATCAGTTACTGAGAGAGGAATGTTGAAGTCTTCAAGTATAATTGCAGATTTGTTCATTTGTTATTTTTTTCAGGTTTTGACTCATGTATCTTGAAGTTCTGTTAGGCGCACATACAATTAGCATTCTTGTCCTCTCATTGAATTGTCCCTTTTTTCATTATTTAATGTCCCTCTTTATCCATGCTAATTATCCTCACTCTGATATCTCTGCCTGACATCAATATAACCACACATCTCTGTTTTGTGTTTGTGTTGCGTACCTTCCCTCCTCCCAATCTTTACTTTTATCCTATATGCATCTTTAATGTTAGTCTTATAGACAGGATATAATTGGATCTTTTTTTAAAATGAATTCTGAACATCTTTATAATTTTCATGTTTATCACATGTGCATTTAATGTAATGGCTGGTATGTTTGGCATTAAGTCTACCATTTTATTACTTGTTTTATTTGTTCCCTCTGTTTTTTGGTCCTCTGTTTTCCCTTTCCGGCTCCCTTTTGGATTACCTGAGTATTATTTTAGTACTCCATTTTAATTGATCTCGTGATTTTTGAGTATATGTCTTTGCAAATTTTGTTTGTGGTTGCTGTAGGGAGTACAATAAACATGCTAGCCTAACCAGAATATTTCACAACTCAGGTAGAATATAGCAACCTCCCACCATGTTGGTCCCTTCACCCCCTCTCCTTTATGTTTTAAAAAGTTAACCATATGAATTATATATACATACAATGAAAATCTCATCAATGTTATAATTTTTGCTTTCAACTGTAATACACATTTTCAAGAATCAAAAGGTGACTAGTCTATCATGTTTACCCAGATCTTGACCATTTCTATTGCTTTTACTTCTTCCTGACATTCCAAGTTTTCCTGTAGTATCATTTTCCTTTACTAAAGAATTAACTTTGGTTTTCCTTTTAGAGCAGGTCCATGCCAATGTATTCTGTTGGCTTTTTTCATCTGAAACTATCCTTATTTCACCTTTATTCCTGAAGGGCATTTCCCCCAGAGACAGAATTCTAGATTGACAGTTCTTTTCTCTCCGTACTTATAAATAATGTTTCTCTTCCTACTGAAGGTCTGATTTTTTTTTCTTTTAAAGAGACAGCCTTTATTTGAAATATTTTTACACTGAAGAATTCAAAATGTGGTAAGTTCTGGAACTTATTGACCTGTATTTAAAAGGAACTGTTAACAAAGATTCATCAGAAATAATCTGAACAAGCAAGAAAATACAGTTAATACTACTGAAACCTACTAAAAAAATTCCAGGACATATGGTTTCTCTGACACAATAATACCTCTTAAGTACTGTCACAGATATGAAACTGACTGGTTTTCTAAACACACAGCAGTATAGTTAACAACATTCAATCACTTCTGTTCTTTCTTGACTATATAAAAATTAAAATACCAATTAAAAAACTAATACAGTCTTATCTTTAAATGTTACAGATACAATTTTCATATTTTCAGTCAATAGTGGTGTGGCTTCAGAGATTTTTCATTCACGAGCCAAACAACAATCTGCCCAAAGGGAACTGATAGTCTATAGGCTCGCAGTGCAAATGAAGAGTTTGGGAATGAAGCAACTGACATTTCTAAAACACAGAACAGACAAAACTCTTAGGAGACACACAGTAAGTTCTTCTAAGCAGCTGGCCACAGAACTAGAACATTGGATAATTTCACTGGTGATTTCAGTGGGACTCCAGATGTTTCCAAACTCAGCTTGTATGTTCACCTTCGGCTTTGTATTTTGCTTTTTCAGTTTCACTAGTGACACAAACATGATTCAAATCCCTGAAGTATTCATTATAGTCGAGGGCACATCTCACAAGGAACTTGTCTGGAATTTCAAATCCAACAAATTCTGGTCTATACCCAACACTTCGAGGGGTCCTTTTCACCAGCAAGCTTGCAACCTTGACCATCTTTGGATTATGCTGCTTGACCAAAGAAAGCAAAGCTTGCATTGTTTTGCCTGTGTCCATTAAATCTTCAACAATCAAGACATTCTTGCCAGTTAAAGTTGACAGACCATCTCCTCCAATGACTTTTATGTCACCTGTTGACTGGTCATTACAGTAATTACAGGATTTATCAGTCTGATAAAATCCACAGTCATAGGAATAGATCTATCACTATTTCTGTTCATGCTTTGATGTAATCCAGCAAGTCAGCAAAAAATTTATAGGCCCCCATTGAGTACACAGAGGGCCACGATGTGATGGCCTCCCATCTCCATCACATCTGGAGCAAGGCGCTCGGTCCTGTCCATTATTAGTCCACGAGGAATAAACACCCTTTTCAAATCCTCAGCATAATGGCTGGGTATACAAAATAAATCTAGGTCATAACCTGGTTCATCATCACTAATCACGACGCTGGGGCTGCTGGTCGCAGTAACGGAGCCAGCTGGCGCACGGGCTGAAGGAAGTATGGGGAGGAGCTGAAGGTCTGATTTCTGATAAGACATTTCAGTCATTTAAACTTTTGTCACTCCTAGCAAACTATTCAAGAAAGTTTATTATCAAGTTACTTCAAACTCAGAACTGTCTTCTTGAAGAAGTATCAACCGAGCAGTATTGGTAACATATGACAACCCATCGCATCAAAGAAAAATCATTAAGAGGGTTTGAAGAGGCGATTGTTGGGGCCCAAGGGTGAACTCGGTGGCCGCGTAACGCCCCCCGCCACCTGCCCCTCCCGGTCATTGCCGCCAGTTGGGGGTCCTCGGGTCCGTGGTCACCCTCGGCTCCAGGTACCGCATCGGGGGTGAGTGGCGACACCAGGTTCATGGCCTCCGACACGGCTCCGTCAGCCTTGGTTCTCAAGGACCTCGAGTCTGGCGGCGGCGCCCAGCTCCTACGGGGTCTTGCGAGGGGCCCTCCCGCACCCTGCCCACCCTGGCATCTGAACAAGAACTTGTGGTACTTCTACCTCGCGGGCTCTGTGGTCCTCAACATGTGCTTGCAGTTACGCTTTCAGAACCCTGATGAAGCCGCCAACATTCCAAACCACCCTTGTGGCCGACTCCCAAGAAGCGGGGAGCTGAGAGCGATGAGCCGGCTGACTTGCGAGCGTGTCTGGACTCCCTCTGCGGCTGCGCTCTCCACCCTTAGCAGAGCTCCCGGACTGTCACTGAGACACGGCGTGGAGGATGAGGTAGAGGAAATGACGCGATTCTGGGAACAGAGACGACTTCAGTTAAGACCCAGTTCAGTTCAGTTGCTCAGTCGTGTCCGACCCCATGAACTGCAGCACGCCAGCCCTCCCTGCCCATCACCAACTCCCGGAGTCCACCCAAACCCATGTCCATTGAATCGGTGATGCCATCCAACCATCTCATCCTCTGTCGTCCCCTTCTCCTCCTGCCCTCAATCTTTCCCAGCATCGGGGTCTTTTCAAATGAGTCAGCTCTTCGCATCAGGTGGCCAAAGTACTGGAGTTTCAGCTTCAACATCAGACCTTACAATGAACACCCAGGACTAATCTCCTTTAGGATGGACTGGTTGGATCTCCTTGCAGTCCAAGGCACTCTCAAGAGTCTTCTCCAACACCACAGTTCAAAAGCATCAATTCTTCGGCGCTCAGCTTTCTTTATAGTCCAACTCTCACATCCATACATGGCCACTGGAAAAACCATAGCCTTGACTAGATGGACCTTTGTTGACAAGTAATGTCTCTGTTTTTTAATATGCTGTTCTAGGTTGGTCATAACTTTCCTTCCAAGGAGTAAGCATCTTTTAATTTCATGGCTGCAGTCACCATCTGCAGTGATTTTGGAGCCCAGAAAAATAAAGTCAGCCACTGTTTCCACTGTTTCCCCAGTTAAGACCCACGACCATATTTAAGAAACTGTACATCCTTAAAACAAAAACAGAATGAACAGTATGTGTTATAAAAGAGAAGGCTACCAAAATTTTCAGGACAAAAATGTACAAGCTCACGGTGCATATTAATTTAATAAACCAGATTTCAGCAACAGGAGACTGGATTATAGACTGGACATTAATTGAGTAAGAAGCTGGAGATCTTAAGGATATACTGTGGAAGGCATATAGTTTTTCATCCCACAAGCGAAAACAATGATAATCAGAAACTTCCAGTGAAAAAATAACAAGGAAACCAAAAATAAAACAACACTCTACAGGAACTCATCCTTCAAATACCAAACAATGTAAAATGTTGCAAAATTTTGAACATAGGGTTGGAATGTATGAAAGTGGACTCTATTTCAGGGTCCCAACTAGTAACATGCAGTTCTAGACCTTGGAGCCAAGGAGAAGGAAATCTAGTTATAGAGCAAAGCATTGTGATATATTGAGTAACATTTAAATAATCATGATCATGTAAAAGCTGAAAAAAATCATTAGAAATCATTAACCTTTTAAAAATTGAGGTTAAATACACATAAAATTAGGGCTTCCCTGATAGCTTAGTTGGTATGGCAGTGGATCCCGAAGACCTGCTGGAAAAGGGATAGGTTACCCACTCCGATATTCTGGGGCTTTCCTCGTGGCTCAGCTGGTAAAGAATTCACCTGCAATGTGGGAGACCTGGGTTTGATCCCTGGATTTGGAAGATCCCCTGGGGAAAGGAAAGGCTACCCACTCCATACTCTGGCCTGGAGAATTCCATGGACTATATAATCCATGGGATCGCAGAGTCAGACAGGATTGAATGACTTACACTTTCACACATAAAACTTGCCATTTTAATCCTTTTCAAGCGAAACACCCAGTGGCATTTTGTGCATTTACTTTGCTGTACAACCATCACTGCTGCTCAACTTCAGAAGTTACAGATCCCAAATGAAAATGTACCCATTTAAGTAGTAATCCTCATTTCCCCCTCCCCATAGTCTCTGGCAACTACTTTCCCCTCCAGCTTTACTGAGATATAACTGAGATAAAATTGTGTCATTTTAAAGTGTACAGTGTGTTAGTTTGATATCCTTCCTATACTGTAGTGTTAATATTATTACCAGTGTAGATAGCTAACAACTGCATCACAAGAGATAATTATCAGTTCTTTCTTGTGGAGAGAACATTTAAGATCTACTCTCTTAGCCACTTTCAAGTACGTAGTACAACATTATTATTTGTAATCACTGCATTGTGCATTAAATCCTCAGAAGTTATTCATCTTCTAAATGGAAATTTGGTCCTTTTGAGCAACATTCATTGACATTTATTATTTCCTATTTCCATATCTTGGCTGTTGTGAATAATGTTGCAATAAACACAGGAGTACAGATCTTTCTTCCAGAGCCTCTTTTTATTTCCTTTGACTATATACCCAGCAATGGGTTGCTGGATCATATTTTTAATGTTTTAAGGAACTTCCACACTGTTTTCCTTAGTGACTGTACCAATTTATATTCCCACAAACAGTATACTAGGGTTCGCTTTTCTCCACATCCTCACTAACCTTCATTATTCCTTGTCTTTTTGATGATAGCCATTCTGACAGGTGTGAGGTGATATCTCACTGTGGTTTTTGACTTGCATTTCCCTGGTATTTAGTGATATTGAACATCTTTTCACGTGCCTGTTTGCCATCTGTACATCTGTGGAAAAATGCTTATTTGGGCCCTCTGCCCATTTTTAAACTTTTTATATTGAGTTATATGAGTTCTTTATATATTTTGGATATTAACCCCTTTTAAGACATATTATTTGCAGATTATCTTCTATTCAGTAAGTTGCCTTTTCATTTCATTTATTGTTTCCTTTGCTATGCAAAAGCTTTTTAGTTTGATTGGGTCCCATTTGTTTATTTTGCTTTTGTTTCCCCTGCCTGCAGAGACAGAGTTTAAAAAAATATTGCTAAGACTTATGTGCAAGAGTACCTTTTACTTCTTTTCATTCCTTGATTCCTCTATTAGGACTTCCAGCATTATGCTGAATAAGAATGGTGAAAGTGGTCACTCTTTCTTGTTCCTGATCTTAGAGGAATAGTTTCAACATTTCATTACTGAGTGTGATGTTTGCTGTGGGCTTGTCATACATGGTGTTTATTGTGTTGAGGTTATTCCTTCTATACCCAATTTATTGAGAGGTTTTTTAAAGAAAGTATTATTATGAAGGACTGTTGTATTTTGTCAAATGCTTTTTCCCCATGTTTCAAGATTATCATATGATTTTTTTTCTTTCATTCTGTTAATTTAGTCTATCCCATTTATTGATTCATGGCAACTGCTTTTCTACTTTTGTTCTGTATGATGTTGAATATGTCTTGTTTTAGTAATTGACAGTGATGCTGCTTTCAATGTCTTCTATTCTTCTAGCAACTCTTCTCGTGAAGGGCTAATACTCTTAGATAAATTTATTTCCTCTGGACAGATTTTCTTTTTGCTGCCATCAAACATAATTTAATTAACTCACCATTGGTAAATGCTTTCCTTGCTTGACTCACAAATGAGCCATTCAGAAACCTACTTTGGTTGCAACCTCATTTTCATGTTTTCCTTTTTTGTGTGAAGAAATTCTACTGTGATGAGATATTCCCTTTTTCATTTTTAAATTTTTCTGAATATTTATTTCCTATGAGCTAGGGATATTGCATTGAGTATTTAGTCTGATAATGTCAACATATAGTGTAATCTTTCAGCATAGTCACATTATCATCACATAATGAACACAATGTTTTGCCATCTATTTCAATAACACAATAATTTGCATTTAAAAGTCGACCCTTGGAACTTCCTTAGTGGTCTAGTAGTTAAGACTCCATGCTCCCAATGCAGTGGGGATAGAGGGGGCAGGGGGTTCCATCCCTGATCAGGGAACTAGATCCCACATGCCACAACTAAAGATCCTTCATGCCACAACGAAGACTGAAGATCCCATGTGCGTCAACTAAGACCTGGTGCAGCCAAATAAATAAATATTTTTTAAAAAGAGAAGAAATTTGTTTTGTAACCAAAAAACTCCTGAAATAAAAATCTCTAGACCCAGATGGTTTCACTGGTAAATTATTACCAAACAAATAACATAATTTCCACACAATCTTTTCCAGAAAAATAGAAGAGGAGAGAGTATTTCCCAATTCATTTTTTGAGGCCAGCATTGTCTTGATCTTAAAAGCACATATAGACTATGGATAAAACACTACAGACCAATACATCTTATGAATATAGATGCAAATTTCTCAATGAAATATTAGAAAATTTAAAATAGAAGTGTATAAATAGAACACACCATCACCAGCTGAGGTTCCTCCAAGACTGCAAAGCTGGTTCAATATTAGAAAGTCAATCAATGTAATCCACTCTATGAACTATTGAAAAAAGGAAAACCACATGATCAAGTGATGCAGAAAAGGCATTTGAGGAAAGTCAACATACATCTACAATAAAAATGGCAAACCAGAACTAAAGGAAACGTCCTCATCCTGAAAAGGGCATCTACAGAAAACCTCTAGCTAATATTATATGTGGTGATGAAAGTGGGAAGGCTTTCTGCCTTAATATATGCAACAGGTAAGGATGTCCTTCTCACAATCCCTGTTCCATGTCAGACTGGGAGTCCTAATCAGCACAGTATGTCAGAAAAAGAAAAAAGAAAGGGCATACAAATAGTAAAGGAAGAAATAAAAAACTACCCTTATTTGCAAATGACATAAGTGTCTAAGTGGAAAGTCCCAAGGAATCCGTATACACACATACAAAGTTAGAATTGGTAAAATGAGTTAAGCAAGATTCAGGTTGCAATACATTTTCAGTAGCCCCCAAATAAGCAATTAGTTGGGTGTGAATCTAAAATGTTATGTTTACAGGCTGTATGTGTAACTTTGGCTGCTGCTGAAAGAAATCAAAGATGTCTGAGAATTCCCTGGCAGTTCAGTGGTTAGGACTCTGTGCTTTCACTGCTGAGGTTTCAGGTTTGATCCATGGTCAGAGAACTATGATCCCACAAGCTGTGTGGAATGGCCAAAAAAAGGAAGAAAGAATCAAAGAAATCCTAAATAAATGAAGAGCCTTTCCATAGTCGTGAACTGGAAGACTCAACATCTCTCCCAAACTGACAGGAAATTTCAATGCAATTCCCACTAAAATAAAATTTAAAAATTGCAAGATTTATAGATCTAGACAAGCATTGTCAAAACACTTTTGAAAAAAAAGAATAGAGTATTCACATTACCCAGTTTTAAGAATCACTATAAATCTACATTAATAAGAGTGTGGTATTGGCAAATGAATAAACACAGGTCAACAGAACAGAATGAGGGCAGAATGAGACCCACAATTTATTTATTAGCCATCTTTGGGCAATTTATTTAGAAATGTGTCAAAAGGCAACTAACTTATCAAAGAAATAATCATGTTTTATGGTGTTTAATTGGACCACCATATGTAAAACTCAACTAATCCCAATGAAAACTTCACATCTTATACAAGTATAAACTCAATAAGTATCATAGATCTAAATGTAAATTGTTAACCTATCAAACTTACAGGAGAAAACACAAGAGAAAACCCTGAATTAAGCAGAGTTCTTAGGCATGATACCAAAACACCTCCAGAAAAGAGAAAAAAAGTAATTTAAGCTACACCAAGGGCTTCCCTGGTGGCTCAGCTGGTAAAGAATCTGCCTGCAATGCGGGAGACCTGGGTTCAATCCCTGGGCTGGGAAGATCTCCTGGAGAAGGGAAAGGCTACCCACTCCAGCATTCTGGCCTGGAGAATTCCATGGACTGTATAGTCCATGGGGTCGCAAAGAGTCGGACAGGACAGAGCAACTTTCACTTTCACTTTCAAACTACATCAAAATTAAATCCTTTTGATCTGCAATGGATACTGTTAGAAAATGAGAAGATTAAGCTACATACCTAGAGAAAATATTTTCAAATCATACATCTGATAAAGAATTTTTACACAAAATATACAAATGACTCTCAAACTTAACTGTAATAAAAACAACCCAAATTTTTCTTTATGGAAGAAAGACTTGAACTGACCCTTCATCAGAGAGGATATGTGTGTTAAGTCATTTCAGTTGTATCCAACTCTTTGCAACCCTATGGACTGTAGCTCACCAGTCTCATCTGTCCATGGGATTCTCCAGGCAAGAATACTGGAGTGAGTTGCCATGTCCTCTTCCAGGGGATCTTCCTGATGCAGGGCAGGAGGCAAATAAGCACATAAAATGCTGTTCATTCTTGCAAAGATCTCCATTTACTGCTGAAGTACCAACTTGTTAAATGATCCCTCTCAAGGTGTCTGAAGCAACCTAAGACTCCTAGGCTCACATCACTCTGCACCAAGTGGTATCTCTCACTTCCTGGGATTGATCAATCATCAGAGAGAATAGGAGGAGTCTGAACTCCTTCAGACCAATCAGCAGCCAGATGAGAACTGGCTTCCTCACCCCAACACACAACCTCCAATCAGTCAATAGAAGTAGAATGATAGAATAGGAGGCGGGGTCTATCTGGTCTCCATGGTAATCCCTGGCAGATTGGCTTGAGGGACAGGCCCTATGTTACCTTAATAGTAGACGGAGACCCATATGCCCTAATGGAGGTGAGGGGGGCAGGGAGAGAATTTATGGGATGACAGGAGGGAGAAAGAGAGCTAGAGGAAGTGGGGAATGAAGGGGCAAGAAGAGTTTAGAGGGTAGAGAGGGGAGGGTGTAGAGAATTATTTAGGGAGAATGGATTTTGAAGAACTGGAAGGTTGTAATTAGTGGAAGGAGAAGAAATTCAAAGGATCACCAAGCTTGTTTCAGAGACAGAGGTGTTAGGAGGAACAGGTCAGGTCTTTAAAAGGGGACAGAGAAGAGGCTATGAGTGGACAAGCAGAGGACTCAAAGTTTATAGTTGCTCTAAGAAGGTCTTAGAGGAGCCAAGTGAGAGGTTATTGGGGAAGGGAGAAGGGAGGAGTTTAGGGGTGAACAATAAGGGTCAAAACAGGACCATGACAGATTCATAGGGACAAAATGAGTGATATTATTATAAAAGGGACAAGCAAATAGCTAGTAAAGACATTACAGGTATTATAGGGTGAAAGTTTTTAAGGAGACAATGGAGGTTTTATACATGAAAAGTGAGTGTGCTAGTGTTGAGTGAGGGTCTTCTTAGTAAGGTGGTTTATAGGTACAAAGAGAAGGTTGCTTGGAGGATGAGAGAGTGTTAATGGAAACCAAGTATGACAGTGGGTCAGTTGAGGTACAAGGAAGCCAAGTGAGAGTCATCTGAATCAGTAGGGATTTTTGTGGAGACAGTGGAAGGGGTCACGTGAGACACCCTGTAGGGACCAGCAAGCCAGTTATAGAAGACAAAGAAGAGCCTATTGGAGATGGGGGAAATGTTACAGAGAACAGAGAGGGGTTATAAGGCATGAAGTAGGGGCCACAGGCTGAGAGTTCTGGGGACAGGAAGGTATTAAAGAGGATAGGGAGATGCCAAGAGGAGACATGGTGGGAGTTAGAGGGAGTTGGTGAGAGTTTTCAAGGGGTCAGTGAAATTTTTATAGGAGCCAAGAAGAGACATGTTGAGAGGTCAGAGGAGACGTTAGAATTCAGAAGCCATATGAAGCTACATAACCCACTCCCTGCCCCCAGTCATCCGAAATTGAGTCTGAGGAGAACCCCAGGGACCACTTCTTGCTGTCGGTCTTGGCCTGCCATATGTGTTGCCCCTTAGGCACCATAGTACTACTCTTTACAGGTGGGAATTCGAATTATGCCAACCCTCGCCCTCCCCTCCCTCTCCATCCTGGCCCCAACCCTGAACAAACTGTATCCATGTCCTCCCTCCTGTTTCTCCAGATCCTACCCTGTGCCCCCACAGACCCATGGCTCACCCCATTCACTAATCCTTTTAAGTCCAACTATTCCTGCTCCACCTCTCCCGTCCAACTCAGACAAGGAACCACATCAATAACAATGAACTTGCCTTGGCCACCAACTCCTCCAGGAAAGCCTTCACATTTGCAGTCTCAGCAATTGTTACAGCATCTGTCTGCCTGGTCTGCGTCGTCCTAGTCTTCATCTCAATTGCAATCCTACTATTCGTAATTTCTCAGTAACCTCCTCTCCAGCTCCTGAAAAGAACACCAAATATATTTAAGTGTGACTTACCGTGGCTCTAAGTATCCATTTGGCCAAATGGGACACCATTTCGTGCGTTCATGTGTGCTCAGTCACTTCAGTCATTCCTTACTCTTTGCGACCGTATGGACTGTAGCCCGCCAGGCTCCTCTGCCCATGGGATTCTGCTAGCAAGAATACTGGAGTGGGTTGCCACATCCCCTCCAGGGCATCTTCCTGACCCAGGGATTGAACCCACGTCTCCTGCATTGCAAGAGGATTCTTTACAGCTGAACCACCAGGGAAGCCCACACCACCTCATGGTTGGAAGTAAACGATGTTGCCAGCCTGATCCAGCACCTTGTGGTGGCTGATGGGGAAAGGAAGTGGGAGCTCAGATAGCTCACTGGACCAGAGTTCAACACCAACTCTAGACCCTACCAGGACACGGGCCATGGGAGACAAGAGAGGGCATTCTCTCCCCAGGGCAGCCTCCCCTCCTCCCTACATGCATGCATTCATGCCATAAATCTACTTATGCCAACCAAGGGACTTGACTGTGTTGCATGACTCTCGGGACACAGCAGTCATCACTACAGACTCAACCCCATCCCCTCAGAACCGTTAACCAGACAGAGACACTCCAGAGTGGTTTTGTCTCTAGTGGGGGAAACACAGGGAAATGGGTTATAAATGGCCGCACCTAACCTAGGGCACTTGTGGTCTACCAGAAAACCAGGGAGTCAAACATCTATCAGTGAACTGGTTAAAATTAGGGTCAAATTAGGATTGTAGAGAGCTTCTATAACAGCTTTGGTTGCCTCCTCTCCCCACCAACACCAGTGCTTGTGATTTAATCATTATTCAACAATACTGTGGGGGCATCCATGATCTACCAGATGCTGTGCTGGGAACTAGGGAACTTTCAAGAGCAAAATAAACAAGACTCCTTTCTTATGGAGCTTACGTTCTAGTGGGAAGAAAATCATAAACAAAAAGATCTTTAAATAAACAAGATAATTACAGTGAATGGAAAATGCTGTAATTTTGGAGAAAATAAAACAGGATAATAAGCTAAAGCAGTGCCAGTACTGGTCCACCAACTGCTAATGGCCTGCTAATGGTGTGCAACAAGTACTGAAATTGCTAGGAGGTGCTTAGAAATAGCAATCTGACATCATCACATCCAAGTATACGATCAAGAGTCTTGTCTTATTTAACAAGGTGTAGACCAAAAGGATCAGTCCATGACAGACTGGAGATATCAAAAACAGATAACTACTTCACAACTGGGCTATTGTGGCAATATACAAATAAAAATTATTAATTTGAGAAATTAATGAGAAATATGAATCCTGCTATTTGCCACAAAATGAATGGAACTTGAGGGCATTATGATAAGTGAGATAAGTCAGACAGAGAAAGACAATGTATGGTATCACTTCTGTGGAAACTGAAAAAGCCAAATTCACAGAAACAGAAAGTAGAATACTATTTTCCAGGAGCTGGGTGATGGAGGAAATGGAGACAGACTGGTAAAAGTATCCAGACTTTCAGTTGTAAGATGAATGAGGTCTGAGGGTGTAAAATGTAACACAATGACTATGGTTAACAGTACTATTGTATATATCAATACTAACACTTGCTAAGAGAGTAAGTATCCTCACCAGAGATAACTACAGAGGTAATAGATGTGTTAATTAACTTCTTGCTTAGTTCCTAAGCCATGTCTGACTCTTTAAAACCCCATGGACTATATAGCCTGCCAGGCTCTACCTGTCCATGGGATTTCTCAGGCAAGAATATTGGAGTGGGTTACCTTCTCCAGAGGATCTCCCCACCCAGGGTTGAACACATGTCTCCTGCATTGGCAGGCAGGTTCTTTACCACTGAGCCACCAGGGAAGCCCTATTAATTAACTGACTGTGGTAATAACACCACAAAGTATATGCATGTTATATCACTATATTGTACCCTTTAAATATATTACAATTTTGTCAATTATTCCTCAATAAAGCAGGGTAAAAAATTTTAATAAAGCTTTAACCCTAAAGTACCAACTATCACATTTGCTCTCAGTCCATGGGGCAGAACTAGTCTCACGGCCTCATGTGAATGCAAAGGCATCTGGGAAATGTCATCCCAGACTGGATACCCAATGCACACCTTTCTAAGATGTTCCTTGAGCTGAGATACAGAAGCCAAAGTGTGACAGCTGTTCCAAGAACTGTGAGAACGGAGTTCCCACGAGTGGGAATAGCAAGTGGAAAGGTCCATAAGCTGGAATGAGCTTGGCAATTCAAGGAACACAAAGGAAGCTAGTGTGGCAGTAAGTAATGTCGCACATCTCCCACTCTCCAAAATAGGTGGGGTTCTCTCCTCCTCCTGGTAAGAATCCTTGTAAGTGCTTATGAAAGTCCCAAAGATGTCCCCCATTTCCACTTCTCCTGAAGAGGAAACTCAACACCGGTTCTCACAGATATGCTCACAGGAATATTTACAGACATACAGCTACCCACCTGCAGGACTTCCCAGCTCCCCCCATGTCTGGCTCTGTGAAGGATGATGCAGGAGACACAACAGTGACCAAGACAGACTTCAACCTTGCCCTCAGGAAATCCACAGACCAACGAGGAAGGCAGGGTTATGAGTTGTTCTTTCATTCAGCAAACTTTTATTGTGTATCTGTTGTTGTGCCAGGCACAGGGGACGTATTGCTGAACAAAACATCTCTCCCAAGAGCTCCCTGGTATGATTCAGCCTTGTCATCATCTGCCCTGGTCCATGCCATGGTCTGTCTCTTCCTCTGGTCCACCCTCCACAAAAACATCAGAGTGTTCTTCACTTTTAAAAAAATTAATGTCTGACTTTATTTAGATAAAGTTTTCAAATTTACAAACTGTATAGAAAGAGTCTGACAGACCCCCAAGTACCATCTGGATTTAACAGATGCAAACATTTTCCTATATTTGCATCAGATCTTTTTTTCTTAGAAATAAAATGTTGTTGGTATAAATTAAGCTCATGTTCTCCCCTTCTCTATTCTGTTCTTCCCTCCCTCCATATCTGGAAGAAACCACAGAACTCCTGTTGCTATAAATCCATCCTGTGTGTATTTTGCACTTTGACTTCATATGTGCAGGTACACACACACATTTCGAGACAAGATGACAGAGTAAAAGGATGTGTGCTCATCTTCTCCTGAGAGAATGCCAAAATTGCAACTCATTGCTGAATATCCACTGACAGGAGAATGTTGGATCCCACTAAGAAAAGATACCCCATGTCCAAGGGCAAAGGAGAAGCCACAACAAGATGATAGAAAGGGTGAAATCAGATTTAGAATCAAACCCCATACCTGCCAGAGATGCTCGGAGGGCTCAAACAAAACTTTGTGTACACTGGAACCCAGAGACCCCACAGAGTCTGAGTCAGGCCTGCTTTTGAGTGTTTGAGTGTCTCCAGAGGAGGCATGGGTCAGCAGTAGCCTGACGCAGGGATAGGGGTTCTGATTGCAGCAGACCTGGGACACGCTGTGTGTGGCATAAGCCCTCTTGGAGGAGGTTGCCATTAGCCCCACCATAGAGCCACCAAGCAGACAACCTACAAATTGCAGAACAGTTATACCAAAGAAATTCTCTAGGGCCCACAACAGATTTCCCAACCTGGGGATTCAGCAAAGAGACTGAGGATCCCCAGGGAATTTGACTTCAGAGGCCAGTGGCATTTCACTACAGAACTTCCACAGGACTTGGGAAACAGAATCTTGGAGGGCACAAACAAAACCTTGTATGCACCAGGACCCAGGTGAAAGAAGCAATGTCCCCACAACAGACTGAGCCAGACTTGCCTGTGAGTGTCCAGGAGTCTCCAGCAGAGGCATGGGTCAACAGTGGCTGCTGCAGGGTCAGGGGCACTGAATACAACAGTGCAGGATAAGTCCTTTTGAAGGAGGTCACTGTTACCACCATTACTGCCATTACCTCCACCATAGTTTGGCCTCAGGCCAAACAACAGGGAGGGAACACAGCCCCTCCCATCAACAGAAAATTGGATTAAAGATCTACTGAGCATGGCCCCACCCATCAGAACAAGACCCAGATTCCCCCACAGTCAGTCTCTCCTATCAGGAAGCTCCCATAAGCCTCTTATCCATATCCATCAGAGGGCAGATAGAATGAAAATCACAATCACAGAAAACTAACCAAGCTGATCACCTGGACCACAGCCTTGTCTAACTCAATGAAACTATGAGCCATGCCATGTAGGGCCACCCAAGACAGATGGGTCATGACGGAGAGTTCTGACAAAATGTGGTCCACTGGAGAAGGGAAACTGCTTCAGTATTCTTGCCTTGAGAACCCCATGAAAAGTATGAAAAGGCAAAAAGATATGGCACTGAAAGATGAACTCCCCAGGTCAGTAGGTGCCCAATATGCTACTGGAGAAGAGTGGAGAAATAACTCCAGAAAGAATGAAGAGACAGAGCCAAAGCGAAAACAATGCCCAGTTGTGGATGTGACTGGTGATGGAAGTCAAGTCTGATGCCATAAAGAACAATATTGCATAGGAACCTGGAATGTTAGGTCCATGAATCAAGGTAAATTGGAAGTGGTCAAACAGGAGATGGTAAGAGTGAGCATTGACATTTTAGGAATCAGTAAACTAAAATGGACCAGAATGGGCAAATTTAATTCAGATGACCATTATATTTACTACTGTGGGCAAGAATCCCTTAGAAGAAATGGAGTAGCCCTAATAGTCAACAAAAGAGTTCAAAATGCAGTCTCAAAAATGACAGTGACCTCTGTTTGTTTGCAAGGCAAACCACTCAATATCAGTAATCCAAGTTTATGCCCCAACCACTAATGCTGAAGATACTGAAGTTGAATGGTTCTGTGAAGACCTACAAGACCTTCTAGAACTACCATCAAAAAACAAAAGATGTTCTTTTCATCATAGGGGACTGGAATGCAAAAGTAGGAAGTCAAGAGATACCTGGAATAACAGGCAAGTTTCTCCTTGGAGTACAAAATGAGGCAGGGCAAAGGCTAACAGAGTTTTTCCAAGAGAACACACTGGTCATACCAAACACTCTCTTCCAACAACACAAGAGATGAGTCTATACATCGACATTACCACACAGTCAATACCAAAATCAGATTGATTATATTCTTTGCAGCTGAAGATGGAGAAGCTCTATATGGTCAGCAAAAACAAGACCAGGAGCTGACTATGGCTCAGATCAAGAACTCCTTATTGCAAAATTTAGACTTAAATTGAAGAAAGTAGGGGAAACCACTAGACCATTCAGGTATGACCTAAATCAAATCCCTTATGATTATACAGTGGAAGTGACAAATAGATTCAAAGGATTAGGTCTGATAGACAGTGCCTGAAGAACTATGGACAGAGGTTCGTGATGTTGTACAGGAGATGGTGACCAATACCATCCCCAAGAAAAAGAAATGCAAAAAGGCAAAATGGTTGTCTCAGGAGTCCTTACAAATAGCTGAGAAAAGAAGAGTAGCTAAAGGCAAAGAAGAAAAAGAAAGATATACCATTCTGAATGCAGAGTGCCAAAGAATAGCAAGGAGAGGTAAGAAAGCCTTCCTAAGTGAACAATGCAAAGAAATAGAGGAAAACAATAGAATGGGAAAGACTAGAGATCTCTTCAAGAAAAACAGATACCAAGGGAAAATTTCATGCAATAAAGGACATTTCATGTCAATAAAGGACAGAAACAGTATGGACCTAACAGAAGCAGAAGATATTAAGAACACGTGGCAAGAATACACAGAAACTATACAAAAAAAGATCTTAATGGCCCAGATAACCACAATGGTGTAATCACTCACTTAGAGCCAGACATCCTGGAATGCGAAGTCAAGTGGGCCTTAGGAAGCATCACTACAAACAAAGCTAGTGGAGGTGATGGAATTCCAGTTGAGCTATTGCAAATCCTTAAAAAGGATGCTGTGAAAGTGCTGCACTCAATATGCCAGCAAATTTGGAAAACTAAGCAGTGGCCACAGGACTGGAAAAGTCAGTTTTCATTCCAATCCCTAAGAAACACAATGCCAAAGAATGTTCAAACTACTGCAGAATTGCACTCATCTCACACACTAGCAAAGTAATGCTCAAAATTCTCCAAGCCAGGCTTCAACAGTACCTGAACTGAGAACTTTCAATTGTTCAAGCTGGATTTAGAAAAGGCAGAGGAACCAGAGATCAAATTGCCAACATCCGTTGGATCATAGAAAAGCAAGAGAGTTCAAGAAAAACATCTATTTCTGCTTTATTGACTATGCCAAAGCCTTCGACTGTGTGGATCACAACAAACTGTGGAAAATTCAAGAGATGAGAATACCAGACCACCTTACCTGCCTCCTGAGAAATCTGTATGCAGGTCAAGAAGCAACAGTTAGAACTAGACATGGAACAACAGACTGGTTCCAAGTCGGGAAAGGAGTACGTCAAGGCTGTATATTGCCACCCTACTTATTTAACTTATATGCGGAGTATATCATGCAAAATGCTGGGCTGGATGAAGCACAAGCTGGAATCAAGGAGAGAGAAATATCAATAACCTCAGATATGCGGATGACACCACCCTTATGGCAGAAAGTGAAGAGGAACTAAAAAGTCTCTTGATGAAAGTGAAAGAGGAGAGTGAAAAAACTGGCTTAAAACTCAACATTCAAAAACTATGATCATGGCATCCAGCCCCATCACTTCATGGCAAATAGTTGGGGAAACAAGGGTAACAGTGACAGACTTTACTTTGGGGGGCTCCAAAATTGCTGTAGATAGTGACTGCAGCCATGAAATTAAAGGATGCTTGCCCCATGAAAGAAAAGCTATGACAACCCTTGACAGCTTATTAAAAAGGAGAGACACTACTTTGACAACAAAGGTCCATCTAGTCAAAGCTATGGTTTTTCCAGTAGTTATGTATGGATGTGAGAGTTGGACTATTAAGGAAGCTGAGCACCGAAGAATTTATGCTTTTGAACTGCAGTGTTGGAGAAGACTCTTGAGAGTACCTTGGACAGCAAGCAGGTTCAACCAGTCCATCCTAAAGTAAACCAGTCCTGAATATTCATTGGAAGGACTGATACTGAAGCTGAAACTCCAATGCTTTGGCCACCTGATGGAAAGAACTGACTCATTTGAAAAGACCCTGCTGCTGGGAAAGATTGAACACAGGAGGAGAAGGGGATGATGGAGAATGGCATCACTGACTCGATGGACATGAGTTTGAGCAAACTGGGAGTTGGTGATGGACAGGGAAGCCTGGCATGATGCAGTCCATGGGGTTGCAAAGAGTCAGACATGACTGAGTGACTGAACTGAACTGAACTGAACACCTGATGGTGCAGTGTTGTTGTTTGAGTGTGTAGTAGTCCTTAGTTCCCTCTGCAAATGTTTACAGCTCTTCACCTTCCAGGACTCACCTTCTGGGTCTCTCAGTTGGTCCAGCTGATCTCTCCCTCCATCTGCAAAAATTGGATTGGCCAAAATGATCATTTGGGTTTTTCTGTAAGACGTAAGATGTAATGAAAAGACCCGAATGATCATTTTGGCCAATTCAATATATTCTTCACCTAGTTTCTGGGGAAATACTCTCCATTCTCCTCCTAAACGCTGGCAGCTCTTTCACATCTCTTTTACAGGTCTGTCCTCATCCTCTGTACCTGGTCCCCTTGAGGAACAGAAGGTAACCCAGAATGTAAACACCACTGGACCCAGACACCTTGTAACAAGAGGGCCACAGAACCCAGACACCTCCAGACCAGGCCTCTGTTGGAGGAAGTCATCAAGAGGATGTGACCACCAGGTCAACTCCAAAATAAACTTGGGCAATCAGAAGCTCTTTATCCCCTCTTCTGTCCTAGGAATATATACTTTGCCCACTGCTGCCACAGTGGGAACATTTCCAAGGACGGTAGCCTTGGGAGAGTAAGGTGTTGTTGAGGCCATCTGGACTGAATATGTGACTGAACCCAGTTGAGGTCTCTATTTAAACTTTTAAGAAGGCTTCCCTGGTGGTTCAGTGGCAAAGAACGTACCTCCCAATGCAGGAGGCACAAGTTCGATCCTTCATTGGGCAGGATCCCACATGCTGCGGAGCAACTAAGCCTGGGCACCACAACTACTGAACCTGTGCTCTAGAGCCTAGGAGCCGCAACTACTGAAACCCATGCGCCCTACAGCCCATGCACTGCAACAAGAGAAACTACCATAATGAGAAGCCCGCACAGCAATGAAGACCCGGCACAGGCTAAATAAATAAATACAATTAATTTTCTAAAATAAAAATAGATAAACTTTTAGGATTCTGGCAGGCAGGTGCAGAGACCTACTCATCCTGCAACTGCCCAATACCAGCCTGGTATGTAAGTTTCTTTGCCTATCAAAACTTCCACCGGACTTCCCTGGTAGTCCAGTGGTTAAGACACAGTGCTTCCAGTACAGGGGTGGCAGGTTTGATCCCTGGTCGGGGAACTAAGATCCCACATGCTGAGCAGCATGGCCAAAACAAACAAACAAAATTCCACTCTACAGTCTGGAGTGGCCTGCCTCTTTCTTCAGCCTGTCCTCCACCTTTGGGGGCGGAGGTGGGTAGGGGGGCCAGGTTCAGATTTCACATAGGCAACTCCTGAGGTTGTGACCCAATAGACACCCTCAAAAATGGATTAATTCAGGCACCACTGAACCCTGATAACTGAAGAACCCAGAGCTCAGGGACCTCTATACCTGGACACCCTTGTAAAACAGGAGTCAGCTTGGGGCACTTGGGTACCTCCAGATCTGTGGTGATTTAGTCGCTATGTCATGTCCAACTCTTATGACCCCACGGACTGTAGCCCTCCAGGCTTCTCTATCCCTGGGATATCTCAGGCAAGAATACGGAAGTGGGTTGCCATTTCCTTCTCCAGGGTATCTTCCCGACCCAGAGATCAAATTCAGGTCTTCTGCATTGCAGGCAGACTCTTTACCAACTGAGCCACCAGGGAAGCCCAGAACTTAGTGACCTCTGGACCTAGTCACTTCTGTAAAACAGGAGTCAGCTTGGGCACCTCCAGACCTGGACACTCTCAAATCCGAAGGCCGTCCTGAAGTTCACTCTCCTTCAGACATCCACCAACATCCTTCATTCAGCTCTGTACTCTGACATTCAGAACCTGGAACCCCAGGAAAGCAGAAACAGGCCTGGCTGCTGCATATTCTAGGGCAAGTCCAAGAACGAGGTGAGGCCTGGCACTAAAGAGCCACCCCCTCAAGAGGTGTGGGCCAATCAGGATGCTAGGCAGAGGGCTGGCCCAGAGGTAAGGTGGGCAGAAGCTTTCCTTTAGGGTGATTTTAACCTTGTGCACAATTGCTAGGGCAGTGAGGCTGTTATTTAGGGACAGAAACACAGGTGCAGTGATGGGGGTGCCCCTTAGAGAAACAGAGCATGACAGAGGTGATGCAGACAACAGGATCTATTGAGAAGGGAGTATTGGGACATCCGTGGATGGAAGAGGACAGGAAAAACATGCTATCAGAGCAGACGGGGTATCCAGCAGCATTTAAGGAGTCTAGTTCATGACAGTGAGGAAGGATTGGAAGGACATTGTGGGGAAAATAAAAACACTTGGGGTTATGGAGGAGAGAGAGGGTATAATAGGACAAAGCAGTTATGTCAAGACACAGGGCCCATGTCAGGAAAGACTGACTATATTGGGGCAGGTGGGCAGTTAAACTGGCTCAATGAGGACCTGTATGTGTGTCTCTTTAAGGAAGGAATGTATCTGTGGCTACACAACCCTATGTGGCAGTTTGTGAGTGAAAAGGCTAGAAGAGAGGATATTGAAGATTTATACAGTATGAGGCAAAGAAATTCATGGAGAGAGGAACTAGGGGAACCAAACCTACAACCTCAACTGAGCAGGAAAGCAGTCCTCTGAGCCTTAGCCTGTCTTGCCTATGGAAGAAGCCACCACAGATCTACAGAACCTTCCCAGACCCTAAGACACAGCCCAACTGCAGGATGTCCAGATGCTGGCTGAGAAGCCAGCAGCAGACAAGGACCCACAGGCTCCACAGATGTTGAAAATTCAGGGCAGCCTCTGGCTGAGGATCACACAGGCTCCTCTGCTGCCCCAGTCAGCTTTCCACCCCTGGCATCCTGGCTTGCCTCACCTCTCTCCAAATGCCCAGCACAGCCCCACCCACTGCAGCCCAGCCTCAGGGTGAACACTAGCTTCTGGGGAGCCCCTGTGCGAGTCAGAAGAGGTGCCCATTCACCTGGGCAACTGAAGCAGCTCCCATGCGCTCCCCTGCCAGGACAGGTCATGGGCAATGGGTACAAAACCGAAACAGCTCTAGGTGGCAGCCCTGCCCAACCACTGTCACTGACCCCCAGGTGCTTCTTCCTCCCCACCCCTCCCCACAACCTGCAAACCCAGAGAGCCACCCTCCAGGGAGACGTGATCTGAGCCCTGGTCAGCTCTCCCACCACCCTCTGCTTCAAGGCCTGTTCGGCCATCTGCACTTCCATCACCTTGTTCTTGATCGTTTTCCATTGCGGTTGTGGTCATGGACCAGGAGCAGGACTGGCAGGTTCAAGGGTCTCCAAGGCTTCCCACCCACCCCCTGTCCTTGAGAAGAACTCTTAGCCCTTCTAGTGACAGAGATAAGAGGCTGGGGCTCATGGTCTCCCCAAGGAAAGTGACACCCCACCTCCAAGGTGGCTGCAACACTCCTTTCAGTCACCCATTCCAGGATCTGGATCAAATAGCTTATGGCACTGTCTTAGCTCCTGAGGTGAGGGTTTTCTGCATTAGCAAGAGTGAAGGGAGGGAAGAGAAGAAAGTGCCTCGAGTGGGACTAATGCTGCTTGGCCTGGTTGGTCCTCCAGCTCTAGGCACGCATTCCAGTTGCCGGCCAGTATGGGAACTGCCTGCCAGCCTGCACTCAAATCCCGAGTCAAATCCCGAGTGCTGAAGCTAATGAACCTGACTTTGCCTCCGTTTCCCCAACTGTACAATGGCAGAACCCTCATAGATGCTGTGGGGATCAAGTGAGTTGACAGAGTTCACAGAGCCGTAGCAGCATATAATAACTACTGTGAAAGCGCTTGTTGTGAAAACGGCTGATTGCAGCGTGACAGACACAGCTGCCCCTCCTGCAGAGTGAAGGTGGTCGAGGCTTTCTCTCTGGTTTGATTTTTCCCCTTGGCATGACGATGCTCAGCAGCTCCACAACATAGCCAGCTCTGCACTTGCCTGAACACACCTGGGCTGGACTCAGAGGACCTCTCCTGGCAACAGAAACTGGCAAAAGAGGCCTCTCCCTGTGATGTAGAGAACCAACCAAGCCAGCAGGACTTCTGAACTACGGGGGCTTCACCCTAGAGTTCACAGCCAGTCTGTGTCCTCTTTTCCCGTCAGACATGCAGCCCTTCCCTGGAGAGGGACTCATTCGAGTTCTTACGTAGCAGCAGATATGCCACGGACCAGAAAACATGATCAGTTAGAGCGATGTGTCTCTTTATCTATACAAAGGAGAAATTATGACACGACGGGGCTGAGGACACAGCTGCAGGTATGAGACCGATTCAAGATCATCTGTAGAAAAATATATTAGCTACTCCTTAACAGAAACACGTAAGATCTCACTTATGTACCTCCCCTTGTGGAAAAAAAAAATTGTTAATTGGTAAAATACTTATACTGGGTTTTGTTTGTGCCAGACTCAATCATCCAACCTCTGGAAGAAAATTAGCACCCTCCTACTGCAAGTGACACTTGTCACATGTTCCCTCTCATGAGCTACAGTTTCAACCTAGCAAATTAGGGTCTTGTTTGTTTGTTTTTTTTTCATTTCTTTTCCTGTCTTAAAAAATTATTTTCTTGAAGTATAGTTGATTTACAATGTTGTATTAATGTTTTGGTTGTTGTTCAGTCGCTCAGTCATGTCTGACTCTTTGCGACCCCATGACTGCAGCATGCCAGGCTTCCCTGTCCATCACCAACTCCCAGAGCTTGCTCAAATTCATGTCCATCGAGTTGGTGATGCCATCCTCCATCATCCTCTTCACTCCCTCCAAGAGTTTGCTCAAACTCATGTCCACTGAGTCAATGAAGTCATCCAACCATCTCATCCTCCATTATCCCCTTCTCCTCCTGCCTTCAATCTTTCCCAGCATCAGGGTCTTTCCCAAGGAGTCGGCTCTTCGCATCAGGTGGCCGAAGTATTGAAGGTTCAGCTTCAGCATCAGTCAGTGAGATATATATATATATACATATATATTCTCTTTTGTATTCTTTCCCATTGTGGTTATCACAAGACATCGACCATAGTTCCCTGTGCTAATCAGTAGGATTTTGTTGTTTTTCCATTCTGTATGTAATAGTTTGCATCTGCTAACCCAAAATTTCCAATCCATCCCTCCCCAACCCCTTTTCCCTTGGCAACCACAAATGTGTTCTTTGTCTCTGTGAGTCTTGTTTCTGTTTCACAGATATGTTCATTTGTGTTATATTTCAAATTTCACATATAAGTGATATTATATGGTATTTGCCTTTCTCTTTCAGACTTACTTCACTTTGTATGATAATCTCTAGGTCCATCCATGTTGCTAGCATTATTTCATTCTTTCTTATGGCTGAGTAGTGTTCCACTGTATACATATATACAACTTCTTTATTCATTCATCTGTTATGGACATTTAGATTATTTCCTTATATTGGAAAGTTAAACCATGCTCTTATACTGGAAAAATCAAGATTGTTAAAATGGTCATACTCTCCAAACCAAACAAATGTTACTACAAATTAATTTGATCCCTATCAAATTACTCATGATGTTTTGCACAGAATTAGAACAAATAACCCTAATAAAATGACCATAAATGACCCAGAATTGCCAAAGCAGTTCTGAGGAAAAAGAACAAAGCTGGAGGCATAGCCCTTCTGGAAGTCACACAATACAACAAAGCTATAGTAATCAAAACAGCATGGTGTTGGCACAAAAAACAGACATATGGATCAATGGAACAGAATAGAGAGCTCAGAAATAAAGTCACATACCTACAGTCTATTAATCTTTGACAAAGGAGTCAGGAATATACCATGGAGAAAAGACAGTCTCTTCAGCAAGTGGTGCTGGGGCTGGACAGCCACTGTAAATCAATGAAGTTAGAGCATTCTCTCACACCATACACAAAAATAAACTCAAAACAGCTTAAAGACTTAAATAAAGGCAGGACACCATAAAACAGAGAACATAGGCAAAACATTCTCTGACGTAAATTGGAGCAATGTTTTCTTAGATCAGTCTATGAAGGCAATAGAAATAAAAGCAAAAATAAGCAAATGAGACATAAGCTTTTGCACAGCAAAGAAAACCATAAACAAAACTAAAAGACAATCTACAGACAGGGAGAAAATGCAAATCAATGCAACTGGCAAGGGCTTAATTTTCAAAATATACAAATAGCTCACGTAACTCAATAAGAATAAAACAAACAACCAAACAACCCAAACAAAAAATGGTCAAAAGACCAAAATAGACATTTCTCAAAGAAGACATACAGATGGCTAATAGGCACGTGAAAAGATGCTCAACATAGCTAACTATCAGAGAAATACAAATCTAAACTACAATGAGGAAGCATCACACACCAGTCAGAGTAGCCATTATTAAAGTCTACAAACAATAAACGCTGGAGAGGGTGTGAAACAAAGGGAACCCTCCTATACTGTTGGTGGGAACATAAATTGGTACAGCCACTATGGAAAACAGTATGGAGGTTTCTTAAAAAACTAAAAATAGAGTTACCATATGATCCAGCAATCCCACTCCTGGTCATATACTCAGACAAAACTCTAATTTGAAAACATACATGCACCCCTATGTTCATAGTGGCATTCTTTGCAATATCCAAGATATGGAAACAGCCTAAATGTCCACTGACATGTGAATAGCTAAAAAAGAAGCAATATATATACACACACAACAGAATACTACACACTCATAAAAAAGGGATGGAATAATACCATTTGGAGCAACATGGATGGACCTAGAGATTGTCAAACTAAGTGAAGTAATTCAGACAAAGACAACATATCATGTGACATCATTTATATGTGGAATCTAAAATATGATGCAAGTAAACTAATTTACAAAACAGAAAGAGACCCACAGACATAGAAAACAAACTTAGAGTTACCAAAGGGGAGAAGAGGTGGGGAAGGATAAATCAAGAGTTTGGTATTAGCATATAAAGCTGCTGCTGCTGCTGCTAAGTCATATCAGTCATGTCCGACTCTGTGCAACCCCACAGATGTCAGCCCACCAGGCTCCTCCGTCCCTGGGATTCTCTAGGCAAGAACACTGGAGTGTGTTGCCATTTCCTTACCAATGCATGAAAGTGAAAAGTGAAAGTGAAAGTGAAGTCATGTCCAACTCCTTGAGACACCATGGACTGTAGCCCACCAGGCTCCTCCGTCCATGGGAGTTCCCAGGCAAGAGTACTGGAGTGGGCTGCCATTGCCTTATCCGCATATACAAGCTACATACATAAAATAGATAAACAATAAGGTCTTACTTGTTATAATATATGTAATATATAATCTAGCACAGGGGACTCTATTCAATATCTTGTAATAACCTGTAATGGAAAAGAATATGAAAAAGAATACAAATATTATATATATAGGTATATATATAACTGTACCTCTTTGCTGCATAGCAGAAACTAACACCACAGGTTTCCCTGGTGGAACAGTGGTTAAGAATTCCCCTTGGGACACAGGTTTGATCCCTGGTTCAAGAAGATCCACTTGTCACAAGGCAACTAAACCAATGTGCCACAACTGCCGAGCTCACACACTAGAGCCGGCAAGACAGAACTACTGAGCCCACCTGCCTTACAGCCTGTGCTCCAAAACAAGAGAAGCCACTGCAGTGAGAAACCCACACACTAGAGAAAGCCCTCACACAGCACAGAGCCAGCAAACTATATAAATAAATAAATAAATTTTTTAAAGTAACACAACATTGTAAATCAACTACACCTCAAAGAAAAAAAGCTTTGTGAAAATTCCTAATGGTTGAGATGAATAACCGTATCAGTCTTTTTGCTTTCTCTTTAAAAAAAAATTATTATGGACCATCTTATACTGAAATCTAAAGAGAACACAGATATTTTGTGTTTTTATCCCCATAATTTATTCCCCGCAATGTATGATACTTTATGACCCAAACCCAAGCACCAGAACTGTAAGGTGGATTGACTACATTATTTAGGTTGAGGGTCAGTACCACAACCTAAGTATCACACACAGACACACACAGACACACACACACACACCTATTCTGCTCCCATTGCATTGGCCAGAATTTAATCACATGGCCTCTGACTTTCTCTCAGAGAACCTGGAAAATGCAGTCTTTACTATGAGTGGCCAAGTGCCTCAATAAAATGAGAATTTCAGGATTGGGGACCACGCATTTACCCTAGTCTAGAGGAATAAATACATCATGATATATGAAAACTGAACAAATACATCTGTGATTTTATGAAGATTGAGCATCAGTAATGAGAAGAAAAAAATTAAAATGGCAGTCGGAGAAAGTGCAATGGGATGGATCTGACCGACTTTCAATTAATCTAATGAAAAGCCAAGATGAAAGTGCATGTGACTACCACATTGAACACAAAACCTTGTGCTGGTCTGATTTTATCTGGCCTCGGGTGTTGTCTGTAAACAACATTCCATGACTCGATGTTGTGTTAGGAAAGATTTCTCCCTGTTAACACAAAACAAATGAAAAAGCTGAGGTGGACAAAATTCTTCTCTCCCCTCTGGTACATTTACAGAGTCCATGTACTTCTCAACATGTCCAGTTACAGCTGGAATTGCTATTATCTGTGTCGACTGAGAGGACTGAGAGTTACTCAGGTTTAAAGCTGGCTGCACTGTTCTTGAAACATATCTGGAGGGACTTCCCTGGTGGTCCAGTGGTTAGGACTCCAAGCTTCCACCGCAGCAGGCACAGGTTCAATTCCCGGTCAAGGAATGAAGATCCCACATGCTGAGCAGTGTGACCAAAATAAATAGATAAATAATTTTATTAATGTATCTGGAATATTCAATCAGTGTCTGTGTTTTTTAAATACAGGATGAATCATTTACAATCTGGGGTCAGGGAAACAGAGCTGTAGTCTTCACCTGGATGTGCAATATCCAAGCATTTAGCTTCTTACGCTCTAAAGAAAGAAATTTAGTCTTGCCTTTAATATCTCCTTTCTTTCAGAAATTACTACTCTTTACTAATTTGGGGGGGATTTATTGAGATATAATTCACAAAACTATAGATATTTCAAGTATACAGATTGGTAAGTTTTGACATATGTATACACCCATGAAACCATCACCACAATCAAGGAAATGAAAATATCCATCACCACCAAACAGAAAATAGCCCTTCCAGTAAAAGAAAAAATTAGAGGAAATATTTCCAAAATCATTTCATTAAGCCAGCATTATCATGATACTAAAATCAGAAAAAAAAATGTACCAAAGATTACAGATCAATATCTGTTATGAATATAGATATGAAAATTATCAAAGAAATAATAGAAAACCAAAAACAAAAGTATATAAATTGAATACAGCATCATCCACTGGGATTTCTCCCAAGAATACAAAGTTTGTTCAATATTAGAAAATCAATGTAATCCACTATATGAACTGTCTAAAAAAAGGAAAAGCACACGATCAATCGATACAAAAAAGGCGCTTGAGAAGAGTCCATATCCATTAAGATTAGAAACTCAAACCAGGACAGGAAACTTCCTCATCCTGATAATGTCTACAGAAAACCTATAGCTAACATCATATGTGGTGGTGAAAGTGCGAAAGCGTTCATCCCTCATATATGCAACAAGGCAAGGATGTTCTCTATGCCGCACCAGACTGGAAGTCCTAATTAGCACAATAAGTCAGAAAAAGGTGAGGGGGTGGCGAGGAAAGGGCATAGAGGACTTCACTGGTAGTCCAGTAGTAAAGAATTTGCCTGCCAATGCAGGAGACACAGGTTCAATCCTTGGTGCAGGAAGATTCCACATGCTGCAGAGCAACTAAGCTCACATGCCACAACTACTGAGCCCACATGCCACCACTACTGAAGCCTGTTCATCAAGAGCCCTTGCTCTGCAACAAGAGAAGCCACCTCAGTGAGAAGCCTGTGCACTACAACTAGAGAGTAGCGCTCGCTTGCCACAACTAGAGAAAGCTCTCATGCAGCAAAAAAGACCCAGTGCAGCCAGATAAATAAACTTTAAAAGGGCATACAAAAAGATATTAAAGCTACCTTATTTGCAGATGACATGATTCTCTATGTAGAGAAGCCCAAAGAATCTGAAAAAAAAAATTAAAATGAAATAAAAACTCCTAAAGTTGAGTTTAGCAAGATGCAAGTAGCAATATCAATATTCAAAAATCTACTGTATTTCCATATGCTTGCAGTAAACAATCAGAAACCAAAATTAAAAAGTGTCTTTAAAATACCATTTCCAGTAGCTCCCAAATAGGCAAGTAGTTGGGTGTAAATCTGAGACTTCCCAGGTGGCGCTAGTAGTAAAGAACTTGACTTCCAATGCAGGAGACACAAGAGATGCGGGTTTGATCCCTGGGTTGAGAAGATCCCCTGAAGTAGGAAACGGCAACTCACTCCAGTACTCTTGCCTGGAAAATCCCATGGACAGAGGAGCCTGGCAGGCTACAGTTCGTGGGGTCTCAAAGAGTCGGACACAACTGAGCACACACACATTGGGTGTAAACCTAATGTATCATGTGTATAAGTTGTGTGTGTAACTAGATGGCTGATAAAAAAAATAGAAGAACTAAACAAATAGAGAGTTTGCCCACAGTTGATAATTGGAAGGTTTGACACCTCTCTCAACTCATTCTGAAATTCTTATGGAATTCCTTAATATATATTTTTTATTGAAGATGGTTGATTTACAATGTTTCAGGTACACAGCAAGGTGATTCAGTTATACATATACACATATATTATTTTTGAGATTATGCAATTCCTAAAGACAAAAAAGATTTGTAGATCTAGACAAGCATAGTCAAAGCAATTCTGAAAATTAAGAATAAAGTTGGAGTACTCACATGACCCAACTTTAAGAATCATTATAAAGCTACATGAATAAGAGTACAGTACTGGCAAATGAATAAACACATAAGTCAACAGAACATAATAAGGACTGCAGATAGAGATCCACAATAAATACAGCCATTTTATTTAGAATGGAGTGCAAAGGTAATTTACCAAAGAAACAGAAACAGTTTCAAAGAAATAGAACAGTGTTAGGTTAATTGGATCACCATATGCAAAACAATGTCAACTAAAACTTCACATTTGAAACTCAATATAGAGCATAGATTTAAATGTAAATTGTATTATAAATCTATTAAACTTTAAGATTAAAACATAGGAGAAAATCTTCCTGACCCTGGTTAAGCAAGAGTCTTAGACATTATGCCAAAAGCACCTTCATAAAAAAAATAATTTAGATTCCATCCACATTAAAAAATTTGATCTGCAGTGCACACTATCAGAAAATGAAAAGATGAACTACAGAACCAGAGAAAATATTTGCAAATCATACATCTGACAAAGGACTTGTATCCAAAATATATAAATGACCCTCAAACTTAACTGTAATAAAAACAAAGCAATTATTTTAAAATGGGCAAAAGAGATGAACTGACCCTTCATCAAGGGGGATATATAGGTGTTAAGTAAACACACGAAAAGATGTTAATTCTCACAAACAGCAGCCGCCACTGCTGCAGAACCTGACTCAAATCGTTAAATGACCCCTCTCAAGGTACCTGAAACAACCCAAGACTCCTAGGCTTACATCACTCTTCCCTCAAGCGGCGCTTTTGCCCTCAAGGCACCTCGGGAATTGATCAATCACCTGAAAGAGTAGGAGGAGCCTGAACCCCTACAGACCAATCAGCAGCCACTTGAGTACTGGGTTCCCCAGCACACACAACCTCCAATCAGCCAATAGAAGTGGAACTACAGAGGCGGGGCCTGTCTGGTCTCCATGGTAATCCCTGGCAGGGCGGAGTGGGAAAGAGGCTCTATGTAGTCTTGGTAGTACCAAATCCAGGTGCCCTAAAGGAGGGAGTTGGGGGGGATTAGAAGAGGTAGGGAGAGAATTTATGGAGTGACAAGTGCCAGGAAGAAAGTTAGGAGGGATAGGGGAGAATCAGGCGGAAGGAGAGTTTCATGAGCGGGCAGAGAGGGTTTATTAAGAAGAGAAGTATTTAGAGACAGTTACCAGTTTAGCAGAACAGGGGGGTTGTGTAATTAAGAGGAAGAAGGAGTTTAAAGCTGGTTTCAGAGGTAGAAAGAAGACGTTAGGAGGACGCAAGGCAGGTCTTTATAAGGGACAGAGAAGAAGCTATGAGTGGATAAGAAGAGACTTCGAGTTTACAGTTGCTTAAAGAAGGTCTTGAAGGAGCCAAGTGAGAGGATACGGGCGTGGGGGATAGATGAGGGGAGGAGTTTACAGGTGAACAATAATGGGTCATAACCGGACCATGATAGATGCTTAGGGGCAAAAGAGTGATATTATTATAAAAGGGACAAGCAGAGAGCTATTAAAGACATTAAAGTATTATAGGGTGAAAGTCTTTAAGGGGACAATGGAGGTTTTACACATGAAAAGTGAATGTATTAGTGCTGAGTGAGGGTCTTCTTAGACGGCTGGTTTATAGGGACAAAGAGAAGGTTGCTTGGGGGACAATGAGGGTGTTTATGGAAACAAAGTATTACAGTGGGTCAGTTGAGGTACAAGGAGGTCAAGTGAGAGTCCTCAGAGTCAGAAAGGACTTTAGGGGGACAGTGGAAGGGGTCAAGTGAGACATGCTGTAGAGAGCAGCAAGGCAGTTGTAGAAGACAGGGAGTAGCTTACAGGAGATAGAGAAAATGTTACAGAGAACAGAGGGGTTATAGGGCATGGGGGTGCGGAGAAGAGAGGGTCTGGGAGTTACAGGGTAAATGGATTTATTAAAATGGATAGTAAGGTTGGAGGGAATACAGTGTGAGTTAGAGGGAGTCAGTGAGTCTTTTAAAGAGTGTCAGTGAAGATTTTACAGGAATCAAGGACAATCAAGGAAGGAAGTTACAGGGAATGGTGGGGTCCAGAAGCCATACTGAGCCATAACCCACTCCCTCTCCCCAGGCATTTGAAATTATGGCTGAGAAGCCCCCCAAGGACTACCTCCTGCTGGCGATCGTGACCTATCTCCTGTGCTGTCCTTTAGGCACTGCAGCCTTGTACTATTCTTCCAAGGTGGGAATGTGCATCGTGTCAGTCCTCACCCTCCCCTCTCTCTCCCTCCTGGCCCTGTGTGTGTGCTAGTTGCTCAGTCGTGTCCAGCTCTTCCCAACCCCATGGTCTGTAGCCCACCGGGCTCCTCTGTCCACGGAATTCTCCAGACAAGAATACAGGGGTGGGTAGCCATTCCCTTCTCCAGGGGATCTTCCTAATCCAGGGATCAAACCTGGGTCTCCTGCATTGCAGGCAGATTCATTACCATCTGAGCCACCAGGGAAGCCCTGACCCTGGATAAATTTCATCCATATTCTCCATCCTGTTGGCTCAGACCCCACCCTTGCAGTGCCTTCACCCCTCCAATAACCCTTTTAAGCCCATCTCTTCCTGTTCTGTCTCTCCTATCAAACTCAGACAAGGAGCTACAACCGTAGGAATGACCGAGCCTTGGCAGTCAAGTTCTCCCACAAAGCCTACAGTTATTCAGTGGCGGGAATTGTTATGGCATGCATCACTGCTATCGTTGTCTGGATTATATTTGCAATAGCCACTTTTAAACGGTAACCTCATCGCCGGCTCATGAAGAAAACCACAAAAATATACAACAGTATTACTTATCAAGGCTCTAAGTATCCATTTGGGCCAGTGTCTGGCGTGCCAGGTGTTCTAACTTGAATCACCTTGAGGTGGTTGATGGGAGAAGGAAGTGGTAACTCAGGCAGCCTGTTGGACCGAGCTCAAACCAACCCTGGGACCCTGCCAAGGGGGTGGGGCTCATGGGAGACATGTAGGGCTCTGTTTCTCCAGGCAACCTCCCCTCCTACCCAAATACATGCCACAAACCTGTTTATGTCAACCAAGGGCCTTGACTGAGCTGCCTGACTTTGGGAATACTGCAGTCAACTTCAGATCAAATCCCCACCCTCTCAGAACTTATAAACCAAGGAGGGAAGACATATCACCAGATAGTGACCATCCACATTAGAACTATCTGTAATTGGGGAAATCCAGTGGTGGGTATTGGAGGCTGAACCTAATCTGCGCCTAATCTGGGGTACTTGTGGTCTACCAGAAAATGAGAGAGTCAAGCAGCTGTGAGTGAACTGACTAGAATTCAGGCCAGGTAGGAATGTAGAGAGTTTCCATAACAGCTATGGTTGCCTCCTCTCCCCACCAACACCATGTGATTTAGGCATCATTCAACAATACTTTATGAGCACCTACTATGTCTCGGCCACTAACCGGGAAAGCAACAGAGCAAAATAAATCAGACCTCTTTCTAATGGAGCTTATGCTCTAGTGAGAAGAAAACCATAAACAAATAGCCCTCTAAATAAACAAGGTAATTACAGGGACTGTAAATACTATGGAGAAAAATATCACAGGGTAATAAGCTAAAGCAATGCCAGTACTGGTCCACCGACTGTTAGTGTTAAGTACACAAGACAGGTGCAGAAATTGCCAGTTTAGTTCAATTCAGTCACTCAGTCATGTCCGACTCCTCGTGACCCCATGGACTGCAGCATGCCAGGTGTCACTGGCCATCACCAGTAATCGCCAGTAGGCACGTTGAAAGTGAAAATGTTAGTTGTTCAGGCCTGTCTGACTCTTTGTGACACCCATGGACTGTAGCCCACCAGGCTCCTCTGTCCATGGGATTCTCCACTCAAGAGTACTAGAGTGGGTTGCCAGTCCCTTCTCCAGGGAATCTTCCCAACCCAGGAATTGAACCAGTGTCTCCTGCATTGCAGGCAGATTATCTACTTTCTGAACCACCAGGGAAGCCATACGTTCAAACTTACAGCAATTTGACATTGTCATGGCATCCAAGTATAAGATCAAGAGTCTTATTTCAATTAAAAATTAAAAAATAAAAATAAAGAGTCTTGTCTGGTTGAACCAAGTGTAGGCCAGAGTATGGGTGCAGCGGCCTTGGTCTGGGAGCACCGGGGCAAGGAGTGGGTGGCCTGGCATGTTGGGCTGGGAGGAGCTGAGCGGGTCTGCATAGGGCGAGAGGCCCGGCTAGAGCCGGAGCCCCGGTGGCAAAGCAGCTGTGTCCCTCACGATGAAAGGTCTAGGGATACCTCTCTCTCCTTTGTATAGTTGATAGTTTAGGCAGTGAAGAAATGGCTTACAGTGTCAAAACCTTTCTGCGGGACCCTGCCAGGGGAATCAAAACCTCCACCTGGGGAATTTATACCATCTCAAAGCTAGATGCTCAAATTCAACAAAAGAGAGAGGAGCAGTGTCCAAGAAGGTCAAGCAGTGTCCTGGCTCAGAGAAGAGCCCAGAGCACTGAGGGGAAGCAGGAGAGTGAACCACATGTTGTTAGGAGAATTTTTCAGTGCTGCACTTGGAATGGTGGAGTTTCCTGGTTCAATCTCCTCTTGTTTCATCAAGTGTTTATTCCTGTGCTTCAGTCAGTAGTGGCCCGGATTATTGGTGATCCCATCACTACATGGGGTTATTTGGTCATGGATGGAGATTTTCCCTGGATCAACTTTCAGAGCTTTCTCGGTGCACTCCCTCTTTGCACTCACCAAAGTCATAAGTTCAATTTGGTGCCATGATATAGCTGACCTGGCATCAGAGGTATCAGGAAGGAAGCCTCCCACATTCCCTAGGGTAGCAAAATAATTGCTGACATGCTCTTCAGCCTTTCGCTGCAGGCTCTCTTCTTCCTCCAGGGGATGTCTGTGAGTCTCTTTCCCATCCAGCTGGTTAGTCTGGTTAGTCTTCTGCATATGTCTCTTTTCTACTCACTACTCACAGTCCATGGAATTCTCCAGGCCAGAATACTGGAGTGGGTAGCCTTTCCCTTCTCCAGGGGATCTTCCCAATGCAGGGATTGAACCTAGGTCTCCTGCTTTGCAGGAGGATTCTTTACCAGTTGAGCCACAAGGGAAACCCAAGAATACTGGATATCCCTTCTCCAGCAGATCTTCCTGACCCAGAAATCGAACCGGGGTCTCCTGCAGATTCTTTACCAACTGAACTATCAAGGAAGCTCTACTCACTATACTGCTTCAGTGGATGGTTCAATAAAGGAATTGAAATGCACCAGCGGTTGTCAAACACAGAAAGGAATTGGCCTTACTTTGGATTTGGTTTGCCCCTGGCTTTACTCACAGCATGGCAGTCCTCCAACATTGTCAGTGGCTGCCTCTTCTCTGTCCTCTTCCCTTTATTCCTTATCAGCACCAATGAAGCAAAGATCCCTGGCAAAGCATACCCCTTCCAATTGCACCTCTTCTCCTTAGTAATTTTCTTAAGCAGCAGACTCTTCCACAAGATGGGTGAACCTGCAGTAATTTCCACTTCTGCAGAGTTTCTTCACCATACCCATCTCTTGCCCGAACTGAAGGCTGCTGCAGGCCCCTGAGTCCATCACCCTCCATCTGGAGGAGATGGGAGGGATCGGAAGGACGGACGCCATGGCAGCTCTTTTCCTGGTTCACCTCCATCCCCTCCCAGGGAAGGCGGGGCCCACCATGCCAAAGGCCCTAGACACATTCCCTTCTCTCTGAGGAATCCAGACTTTTGTCTCTGGTGCACATAAGGCAGAATCTTCCTGACACCACTGTGGACTTTAAACACTGGTGAGTCTGAAAGGACCTCAGGTTTTTCTGCAGCTCTTCTCTAACACTTGCCAGCCTCGTGACTGATTTGAATACTCTTTCTCCTTGTGCCATTTCCCCTTCCACTTACCCTTCCTGCCTCCCACCACCCTTGGATGAATGGATTTTTGTGATTCTGGCTGCTGTATATTATGGATCTATTATTTTTGTTTTTCTGTGATGCACATATATTGGCTGTGGGAGGGACAGGAGGCTCTGCTGCTCCGGGTTACTCTCTTTATAGCCATCACTGTCTTTTTTCTTTAACTCAAGTTAGATTTTGGTCTCTTGCTCCACTGCAAAAAAAAAAGGAGAAACAAGCCTGAAGAGATGGGACAGGGAGAAAGACTGCACAGCCACATTTGCTGGGTTTTGAGGAGTGATTTTCTTTCTTCCCCTTGAAGGAGAAAAGCTTTTTTCACTGGTGCATTTAAAGCTCACTTGACGATAGGGAGGTACCAATTTTGGACAAGTGCCACTGCAACATGGAATGCTCAGAGAATCTGACTGTTGGCCACTGCCGGTTCTGTCTGGTATTTCAAAGAAATATTGGGTGCTGCAAATAGGAACTGAACGGGTAAACTTATTAAACCCATTAAACCTGAAAAAAAAACAAAAAGTACAGCCCCAAAGGATCAATCCATGACAGACTGGAGAAGATAGCAAAAACAGATCCTATACTACAATCACAAATAGTTTGAGATGCAATGGGCTAGCGGGCACTGAGGTCTAGAAAGTATATTGTTTTGGGTCATGCTAGTGGCTGTAGTAAATATACTAGCTCACAAAATAGAAGTATATTTCACATTCCCAGAACCTCAAATTTGGGCATTTCAAGTGACCCACAAATAATTCAGGGATCCCATCTCCTTCTATTTGGTAATTCCACCATCCCCAGAGGACCGAGTCCTTTGAATTCAGGTAGAAGTAGACAGTGAGATCCCCAACTTGATTTTTTAAAATCCCTGGCCTACAAGTGAGCACTTGTACATTGTTGGTGAGAAGGTAAACTTGGACAACCACTATGGAAAAAAGAATGGAGGACCCTCAAAAGTATAATTTATAGATTAATTATGATTGTCTATCAAGTGATGCAACAATTTCACTTTGGGGCATATGTCCAAAAGAAAGAAAATCACTGCTTCAAAGACATATCTGTTCGCCCTTGATCACTGCAGCATTATTGACAACAGGCAAGATAAGGAAACAACTCAAGTGTCTGATAAAAGACGAATGTCATCCACATAAAGAAGATGTGATACATGTACAGAAAGGAATATCATTAAGCCGTGAGAAACATGAAATTCTGCCAATTAAGACAACACAGATGGACCTTGAGGGAACTGCCATAAATGAAACAGGTCAAACAGAGAAAGATTAATACTGTATGATACCACTTACATATGTAATTTTTTAAAATATATTCCCATAGAAACTAAAAGTAGAATGATGGTTGCCAGGGGCTGGAAAGTGGGAGGGAAAGTACAAGCTGGTAAAAACTTTTTAAAAAGTAGAAAATTTCAGTTACAAGGTGAATAAGGTTTGAGGGTCTAATATATAACATTGTAACTACCATTAACAATACTATACTGTGAACTTAAAACTTGCTAAGAAAATAAGTCTTAAGCATTCAACACCCCCACCCAAAAAAATAAAGAGGTAACTGTGTGAGCTAGCAGATGTGTTAATTAATTTGATTGTGGTAATAATTTCTCTAAAGATATGATACAAATGAATAATCATAACAAAACAGAAACAGAGTCATAGATACAAATAGTTGCCAAAAGGAGGATAAGTGGAACAGATGAGGGAGATTAAGGGATCCAAACTTCCAGTTAAAAAATAAGTGAATCACATTTATGTACATCGTGGGGAATATAGTCAGTAGTAATGAAATATCTTTGTATGGTGACTGATGAAACTAGACTTATCACAATGATTATTTTGTAATGTATAGAAGTATCAAATCACTATATTGTGCACCAGGCATAAGTCAATTATGCTTCAAACAAACTCATAAAAGAGATCAGATTTGTGGTGACCAAAGGATGGGAGTGGGGGAGGAGGAATTGGATGAAAGTGGCAAAAGGTACAAACTTCCAGTTATAAGACAAATCACTACTAGAATATTATGTACAATGTGATAATATAATCAATACTGCTGTAAGTTCTATACATAAATTGTTAAAACAGTAAATCCTAAATCCTAAGAGTAAATCATCACAAGGCAAAGAAATTTTTTTTCTGTTATTTTGTATCTGTATGAGATGATGGATGTTCACTAGATTTATTGTGGTGATCATTTCATGACATAGGTAAGTCCTATCATCATGCTGTACACCTTAAACCTATGCAGTGCTATATGTCAATTATATCTCAATAAAAATGGAAGGAAAAACACACACATACATATATATTCCTAAAATTGGTAACATGCATTTAGAAGATCACAAGGTACAATATCAACAAGCAAAAATCTAAGATATTAGCAAATGCTAGCAATGAAAAATAAGAATGCATACCTTTTTAAAATACCATTTTAAATAGTTAAAAAAAAACTAGTAGAGTGTATATCTAAGAGATTATGTGTATGCACTGTCTATTTAAAAAACAGCAGCTGATGAAAGAAATAAAAGAAGACTTAAAAGTGTTCCCACAATCGTTAGTTGAAAGGGTCATCTCTCAAGTAGATATGAAATTCTAACACTATTCCTATTAAAAGACCAACAAAATTTGTAGATCTAGACAAGTATATTCAAAACAATTATGAAAAATAAGAATAAAGTTATAGAACTCATGTTACCCAATTTTAAGAATCATTACAAAGGTACATTAATAAGACAGTGTGGTATTGGCAAACAGATAAATACATAGGTCAACAGAATAAGGAATGCAGAAAGAGGCACACAATAAATATGGTCAATTTATTTTAAAAAGAAATCCAAAAGTAATTTATGAAAAAAATGGGTATTCATGGTGTTTAATTGGATCACTATAACCAAAATATAATTAATCTCAATGAAAACCTCATATCTTATACAGATATACTCAATACAGACCATAGAGCTAAATGTACATTGTAAATCTAACACTTAGAAGAAAACATAGGAAAAAATCCTCCTGAGTTAAGCAAAGAGTTCTTAGACATGATACCAAAAACACCTCCATAAAAGAAAAAAAGTAACTTAGACTCCCTCAAAATTAAAAACTTTGCTCTGCAATGGACACTGTTAGAAAATAAAAAGATTAAGCTACAGACCCAAAGAAAATACTTTCAAATCACATATTTGATATCTGGATTCAAAATATATATGACCCTCAAACCTAACTGTAATTAAAAAAAAAAAAAACAACTGTTTTTTAATGGTAGAAAGACCTGAACTGACACTACGTCAAAGGGGATGTACAGGTGGCAAATAAGCATGTGAAAAGCTGTTCATTCTTGCAAAGATCACCCTCCACCTGCCACTGCTACATGATCCCTCTCAAGGTGTTTGAAGCAACCTAAGACTCCTAGGCTCATATCACTCTTGCACCAAGCGGTGTCTCTCCCTTCCTGGGACTGATCACTCATCAGAGAGACTGGGAGGAGCCTGAGCTCCTTCCGATGAGAATTCAGCCAGATGAGAATTGGATTCCTCAACCCTAACACACAACCTCCAATCAGTCATAGAAGTAGAATGATAGAATATTCTAGGATAGGAGGTGGGGCCTATCCGGTCTCCATGGTAATCCCTGGCAGACTGGAGTGAGGGACAGGCCCTATGTTACCTTAGTGGTGTCAGATCCGTATGCCCTAATGGAGGTGAGGGGGGCAGGGAGAGAATTTATGGGGTGACAGGAGGGAGAACGAGAGCTAGAGGGAGTGGGGAATGAAGGGGCAAGGAGGGCTTCATTAGAGGGCAGAGAGGGTATAGAGAATTATTCAAGGATTTTGGGGAACTGGAAGGTTGTAATTAGTGGAGGGAGAAGAATTCAAAAGATCACCAAGCTCATTTTAGAGGCAGAGAGAAGGTGTTAAGAGGAACTGGTCAGGTCTTTAAGAGTGGACAGAGAAGAGGCTATGAGTGGACAAGGAGAGGACTTGGAGTTTATATTTGCTCAAATAACATCTTAGAGAAGCCAAGTGAGAGCATATGGGGGTGGGGGAAAGGGAGGAATTTTTAGATGAACAATAAGGGTCATAACAGGACCAAGACAGATGCTTAGGGTCAAAATGAGTGGTATTATTATAAAAGGGACAAGCAGAGGCCTATTAAAGACATTAGAAGTATCATAGGGTGAGAGCTTTTAGGGGGACAATGGAGGTTTTACATATGAAAAGTGTGTTAGTGTTGAGTGAGGGTCTTCATAGTAGGGTGGTTTATAGGGACAAAGAGAAGGCTGCTTGGGGGACAATAAGGGTGTTAATGGAAACAAACTGTAACAATGGGTCAGCTGAGGTACAGGGAGGTCAAGTGAGAGTTCTCAGAATCAGTAGGGACTTTAGGGGAACAGTGGGAGGGGTCAAGTGAGACATGCTGTAGAGAGGAGCAAAGTAGTCAGATGGAGAAAATGTTACAAAGAACAGAGAGAGGTTATAGGGCATGGGGGTGGGGAGAAGAGAGGGTCTGGGAGTTATGGCGTAAAGGTATGTGTTAGAGTGGGTAATAAGGTTTGAAGGAAAATGGTGTGAGTTGGAGTCAGTGAGACTTTTAAAGAGTGTCAGTGAAGATTTTATAGGAATCAAGGACAGTCAAGGAAGGAAGTTACAGGGAATGGCAGGGTCCAGAAGCCATGCTGAGCTATCACTCACTCCCTGTCCCCAGGAATCTGAAAGTGTGTCTGACGAGGCCCCCAGTGACCACCTCTTGCTGGCGATCTTGGCCTATCTCCTGTGCTGTCCTTTAGGCACTGCAGCCTTGTACTATTCTTCCCAGGTGGGCATGTGCATCGTGTCAGTCCTCACCCTCCCCTCTCTCTCCCTCCTGGCCCTGACCCTGAAATCAATTTCATCCATGTTCTCCATCCTGTTGGCTCAGACCCCACCCTGAGTCCTTGCAGCACCTTCATCCCCACCCCCACCCCCCGCAATAACCCTTTTAAACCCATCTATGCCTGTTCTGTCTCTCCTCCCAAACTCAGACAAGGCGCCACAACCGTAGGAATGAACGAGCCTTGGCAGCCGAGACCTCCCACAAAGTCTTCAGTTTTGCACTGGCAGGAATTATTATGGCATGCATCGCTGCTCTCAACAGCTGGATTATATTAATAACAGCCATTTTTCAACGGTGACCTAATCTCCAACTCATGAAGAAAACCACCATAATATACAACAGTTATTAACCTAGGCTCTCAGTATCCACATGCGCCAATATCTGGTGTGCCAGGTGTTTTGACCTGAAGCACTTTGGGGTGGCTGACGGAGGAAGGAAGTGATAACTCTGGCCAGAGCTCAAGACCAACCCTGGGACCCTGCCGAGGGGTGGGGGTCATGGGAGACAGTGTAGCACACTGTTTCCCCAGGGCAGTCTCTGCTTCTGCCCAAACACACACCACAAACCCATTTATGTCAGCTAAGGGTCTTGACTGAACTACCTGACTTTGGGGATACAGCAGTCAACTTCAGATCAAATCCCCACCCTCTCAGAACTTATAAATCAGGGGGGGAAGACATATCACCAGATATTGACCATCCACAGTGGACCTATCTGTAATCAGAGAAATCTAGTAGGGGATAAAGGAGGCTGGACCTAATCTGGGTACTTGTTGTCTATCAGAAAACTCGGGAATCAAGCATCTGTGAGTGAACTGGCTAGAATTCAAGTCAGGATTGTAGAGAGCTTCCATAACAGTTATGGTTGCCTCGTCCTTTTTCCACCAACACCATTGCTTGTGATTTAGCCATCATTCAACAATGCTTCCTGAGCGCCTACTATTTACCAGGCATGACAACAGGAACTAGGAATGCAAAAGAACAAAAGAAATCAGACCCCTTTCTGATGGAGCTTACAGACAGAGCTTTAAATAAACAAGATAGCTACAGGGAATGTAAATGCTATGGAGAAAAATAACACGGTGTGATAAGCGAGAGCGGTGCCAGCACCGGTCCACTGACTGTTAATGTTAATTACAACAAGCTAGGCAGAAATTTACAGTAGGTGCATGGAAATTTACAGCAATTTGACAGTGTCATGGCCTCCAAGTATAAGATAAAGAGTTTTGTCCTCTTGAACAAAGTATTACCCAAAAGGATCAATACATGACAGACTGGGGACGTAAAAAACAGATCCAATGCCACAACCAAAACTAGTTTGAGATGCACTGGGCTAGTGGGCACCAAGGTCTAGAAAGTATACTGTTTAGAGTCATGCTAGAGGCTGTAACAAATAAACCCCCTCAAATCAATAGCTTACAAGATACAAGTTTATTTCACATTATCACAACCTCAAAATGTGGGCATTTCAAGTGACCCACATATAGTTCACAAATCCCATCTCCTTCTGCTTGGTGATTCCACCATCTCCAGAGGGCTCAGAGTCCTTTGAACTCAGGTAGAAGAAGACAATAAGACATTTGCTTTTTAATTTTATTTATTTTTGCCTGTGCTGTATCTTCACTGTTGCACATGGGCTCTCTCTACTTGTGGTACGTGGGCTTTTCATTGCAGTGGCTTTTCTTGTTGCAGAGTAGGGTCTCTAGGGCATGCAGCCTTCAATAGTTGTAACGCACAGGCTTAGATGCCCTGTGGCTTGTGGGATCTTCCTGGACCAGGGATAGAACCCATGTCCCCGATCTTGGCAGGTGGATTCTTAACCATTTGACCACCATAGAAGTCCTCCACTGGCTTTTTAAAATCCCTGGCCTGAAAGTGAACACTTGTACACTGCTGGTGGGAATATGAACTTGGACAACCACTATAGAACACAGGATTGAGGACCCTCAAAAATATAATTTAAATATTAACTATGATTGTCTAGCATATGATGCAGCAATTTCACTTTTCAGCATATGTACAAAAGAAATAAAACCACTGCTTCAAAAAGATATCTGCTCTCCCTTGATCATTGCAGCGTTCATCACAATAGGCAAGATAAGGAAACAACTCAAGTGTCTGACAATGGATGAATGGACAAAGAAGATGTATTATATGTACAGAAATGAATATTATTAAGCCTTGAGAAATATTAAATTCTGCCAATTAAGACAACACAAATGGACCTTGAGGGAATTACTATAAGTGAAGTAGGTCAAATCAGAAAAATAGAAATACTGTATGATATCACTTATATATAGAATATTAAAAAAAAATAGAAACTGAAAACAGAATGAAGGTTGTCAGGGGCTGGAAGGTGGGGGACAAGCTGGTAAAAAAAAAATAGAAAATTTCAGTTATAAGGTGAATTTGGTCTGAAGGTCTAATATATAACATTGTAACTATGGTTAACAATACTGCATTTTGTACTTAAAAATATGCTAGGAAAGTAAATCTTAAGCATTCAACACTCCCCCAAAACAATCAAGAGGTAGCTTTGTGCGCTGATAGATGTGTTAACTAATTTGATTATGGTAATAATTTTACTACCAACATGATACAAATGAACAATCATAATGAAACAGAAAAAGAATCATACATACAGAAGGGGGTGGGGGAATAAGTGGAATAGGTAAGGGAAAACTAAGAGGTACAAAGTCCTAGCTAAAAAATAAATGAATCACATTTATGTACAGCATGGGGAATATAGTCAGTAATAACGTAATATTTTTTATGGTGATGGATGATAACTAGACATCACAGTGGTTTTATTGTTCTGTATAGAAATATCAAATCAGGATATTGTGCACCAGGGATAGGTCAACTATACTTTAAACAAGCTCATAATAAAAATAAAATAAAGGAAACCAGATTTGTGGTGACCAAAGGAAGGGAATAGGGGAGGGGGTATTGGATGAAAGTGGTAAAAGGTATGAACTTCCAGTTACAAGACAAATAATTACTGGGATATAATGTTGCTGCTGCTGTTCAGTCGCTCAGTCATCCGACCCTCTGTGACCCCACGGACTGCAGCACACCAGTCTCCTCTGTCCTTCACTATCTCCCAAACCTTGCTCAAATTCATGTCCATTGAACCGGTGATGCCATCCAACCACCTTATCCTCTGTCATCCCCTTCTCCTCTTGCCTTCAGTCTTTCCCAGCAGCAGGGTCTTTTCCAATGAGTCAGCTCTTCGCATCAGGTGGCCAAAGTATTGGAGCTTCAGTTTCAGCATCAGTTCTTCCAATGAATATTCAGGGTTGATTTCCTTTAGGATTGATTGGCTTGATCTCCTTGCTGTTCAAGGGACTCTCAAGAGCCTTCCCCAGCACCATAATTCAAAAGCATCAATTCTTCAGAATTCAGCCTTCTTCGTGGTCCAACTCGCACATTCGGTACGTGACTCCTGGAAAAATTATACATTTGACTATCCAAATCTTTGTCAGCAAAGTAATGTCTCTGCCTTTTAATACGCTGTCTAGGTTTGTCATAGCTTTCCTTCCAAGGAGCAAGCATCTTTTAATTTCATGGCTGCAGTCACTGTCCACAGTGATTTTGGAGCCCAAAAAAATAAAATCTGTCACTGCTTCCATTTTTTCCCCTTCTCTGTGCCATGAAGTGATGGGACCAGATGCCATGATCATAGTTTTCCAAATGTTGAGTTTCAAACTAGCTTTTTCACTCTCCTCTTTCACCCTTATCAAGACACTTTTTAGTTCCTCTTCACTTTCTGCCATTAGAGTGGTATCATCTGCATGTCTGAGGTTGCTGATATTTCTCCTGGCAGTCTTGATTCCAGCTTGTGATTCATCCAGCCCAGTATTTTTCATGATGTACTCTGTATATAACTTAAATAAGCAGGGTGACAATATACAGCCTTGACATAGTCCTTTCCCAATTTTGAACCAGTTTTCCCATGTCCGGTTCTAAATGTTGCTTCTTGACCTGCATACAGATTTCTCAGAAGACAGGTAAGGTGGTCTGGTACTCTTATGTCTTTAAGAATTTTCCAGTTTGTTGTGATCCACACAGTCAAAGGCTTTCAGGTAGTCAATGAAGCAGAAGTATGTTTTTCTGGAACTTCCTTGCTTTCTCCATGATTCAACAAATGTTGGCAAATTGACCTCTGGTTCCTCTGTCTTTTCAAAACCCAGCTTGTACATATGGAGGTTCTCAGTTCACATACTGCTGAAGCCTAGTTTGAAGGATTTTGAACATAACCTTGCTAGCATGTGAAATGAACACAGTTGTACAAGTAGTTTGAACATCCTTTAGCACTAGCCTTCTTTGGGACTGGAGTGAAAACTGACTCTTTCCTGTCCACTGGTTGAGTTTTCCAAATTTGTTGACATATTGAGTGCAGCACTTTAACAGCATCCTCTTTCAGGATTTTAAATAACTCAGCTGGAATCCTGTCATCTCCACTAGCTTTGTTTGTAGTAATGCTTACTAAGGCTCACTTGACTTCACACTCCAAGATGTCCAGCTCTAGGTGAGTGACCACACCATCGTGGTTATCCAGGTCATTAAGACTTTTCTTGTATCAGTTCAATCACTCAGTCGTGTCTGACTCTTTGTGACCCCACGGACTGCAGCACACCAGGCCTCCCTGTCCATCACCAACTCCTGGAGTTTACTCAGACTCATGCCCATTGAGTCGGTGATGCCATTCAACCATTTCATCCTCTGTTGTCCCCTTCTCCTCCCACCTTCAATCCTTCCCAGCATCAGGGTCTTTTCCAGTGAGTCAGTTCTTCACATCAGGTGGCCAAAGTATTGGAGTTCAGCTTCAGCATCAGTCCTTCCAATGAATATTCAAGACTGATCTTTAGGATGGACTGGTTCAATCTCCTTGCTGTCCAAGGGACTCTCAAGAGTCTTCTCCAACACCACAGTTCAAAAGCATCAATTCTTCACTGCTCAGCTTTCTTTGTAGTCCAACTCTCACATCCATACAAAACTATTGGAAAAACCATAGCTTTGACTAGATGGACCCTCAAGGCACTCCTAGAATTGATCAGTCACCAGAGAGAGTAGGAAGAGGCTGAGCTCCTTCAGACCAATCAGCAGCCACCTGAGTATTGGCTTACCCTAGTCATCACACACAACCTCCAATCAGCCAATAGAAGTAGAAAGATAGACTAGGAGGCGGGGCCTGCCTGGTCTCCACGGTGATCTCTGGATAGTGAAGGAAAGGCTCTATGTAGCCTTGGTAGTACCAGATCCAGTTGCTATAATGGGGTGTTTGAAGGGGCAAGGAGAGAATTTATGGGGTGACAGATGGGAGGAAAAGAGTTAGAGAGGGTGGGGGGAATAAAGGGAGGAAGTTTCATAAGGGGACAGAGACAGTTTTATAAGTAAAGAAGTATCTAGAGGGAGCACAAGTTTAGGAAAACAGGGAGGTTGTAATTAGTGGTGGGAAAAGGAGTTCAAAGGATCACCAAGTTGGTTTCAGAGGTAGAAGGTTTCAGTGGGGGACAGGGCAAGTCTTTATAAAGAGATAGAGAAGAGGCTGTAAGTGGAAATGGAGGGAACTTTAGTTCACAGTTGGTTAAATAACAGAGGAGCCAAGTGAGAAGTTATGGTGTGAGGGGGAGAAGGGAGAAGTTTAAGGATGAAAAATAAGGGTCATGACAGATTCACAAGGACAAAATGAGTGGTATTATTATAAAAGGGACAATGAAATGAAATGTTAGTTGCTCAGTCATGTCCGACTCTTTGCAATCCCATGGGCTGTAGACTGCCAGGTTCCTCTATCTATGGGATTCTCCAGGCAAGAATATTGGAGTGGGTTGCCATACTCTTCTCCAGGGGATCTTCCCGACCCAGGGATCAAACCTGCATCTCTTACGTCTCCTGCATTGCAGGCAGATTCTTTACTGTCTGAGCCAGCAGGGAAGCTATAAAGGGGACAAGCAGAAAATTATTAAAGACATTAGAAGTATTATAGAGACTTCCCTGGTGGTCCAGCGGCTAAGACTCCTTGCTCCAAACGCAGTGGGCCTGGGTTCGATCCCTGGTCAAGGAACAAGATCCCACATGCTGCAACCAAAAATCTGAAGTGTCAAAACTAAGACCCAGCACAGCCAAACAAATAAATGTTTTTAAAAAGACATTCAAAGTATTATAGGGTGAAAGATTTTAGGGGGACAATGGAGGTTTTACACATGAAAAGTGTTGAGTGAGGGTCTTCTTAGTTGGTGGTTTATAGGGACAAAGAGAAGGTTGCTTGGAGGACGATGAGAGTGTTAATGGAAACTAAGCATGACAGTGGGTCAGCTGAGGTACAGGGAGGCCAAGTGAGAGTCCTCAGAATCAGCAGGGAATTTAGGGGGACAGTGGGAGAGGTCAAGTGAGACAAGCTATAGAGATCAGCAAGCAATTATAGAAGACAGAGAGGAGTTTACAGGAGAAGGGGAAAATGTTACAGAGAACAAAGAGGGATTCTAGGGCATGGGGGTGTGGTGGGAGGTTGCTACCAGGTCTAGTGGTCAGGGAGGTATTAAAAGAGAGAGGGAGATGTTAGGGGGAGACAGTGAGCATTTGCAAGATCTAAGGGGGTGGTCAATGAAGAATTTATAGGAGCCACAGAGAGATGTGTTGGTGTAAAAAGGGAGGAGTTCAGAGAGAATATGAGAGACCAGAGGCCATACTGAGCCATAACCCACTCCTTCCCCAGGTGTTTGAAATTATGTCAGAGGCGTCACCCAGCGAGGACGACATCATGCTGCCATCCATGGGCTGCTTCATGTGTTGTCCCTTATGCACGGTAGCCATGTTCTACTCTTCCCAGGTGGGAATCTGCATCTTGCGAATCCGAGCCCTCCCCTCCCTCTCTCTGGTTCTGACCCTGAACCACCTTCCTTGTCCTTCCTCCTTGGATTCAGGCCCCTGCCCTGGGTCTGTACACTCCCAATGGCTCACCCCCATTCAATAACCCTTATAAGCTCATCATACCCATTCTGCCTTTCCTCTCAGACTCAGACAAGATGACTCAAAAATAAACTGAACAGTTTTGTGGGGACAGTGGAAGGGGCCAAGTGAGGAATGCTCTAGGGGTGTGCAAGGCAGTTAGAGAAGATGATGAGGAGGTTGTAGGCAGCAGGGAAAGGGTTATAGAGAACAGAGAGGGATTAGAGGGTGTGTGGGTGGGGTGGGGGGTAAATGAGTTCTAGGGGACATCAAGGTATTACAGTAAGGTTAAAGGGGGTACGGTGCAACTAGTGGGGGTCAATGAGACATTTTTAAAGAGTGTCAGTAAAGATTTTGTGGGATCCAAGCAGGGTGAAAGGTAGGAGGTATTGGGAAACATAGAGTCCAGAAGCCACACTGAACCATAACCCACTCCTTCTCCCCAGGTTTTTGAAATTAGGTCTAACAAGCCCCCAAGTGACCACCTCTTGCTGGCAATCTTGGCCTATCTCCTGTGCTGTCCTTTAGGCACTGCAGCCTTGTACTATTCTTCCCAGGTGGGCATGTGCATCGTGTCAGTCCTCACCCTCCCCTCTCTCTCCATCCTGGCCCTGACCCTGAATCAATTTCATCCATGTTCTCCATCCTGTTGGCTCAGACCCCACCCTGAGTCCTTGCAGCACCTTTGCCCCCTCCATGAACCCTCTTAAACCCATCTGTTCCTGTTCTCTCTCCTCCCAAACTCAGACAAGGCGCCACAACCGTAGGAATGAACGAACCTTGGCAGTCAAGACCTCCCACAAAGTCTTCAATTTCGCTGTCTCAGCAATTGTTTCTGGATGCGTCATCATACTCCTCGCCATGAGTGTATTCTTAACAATCTTACTTAAGCGGTAACTTCCTCTCCAGGTCATGAAAAAGCAACCAAAAAAATATACAACAGTGTGTCTTACCTTGGCTCTAGGTGTCCACTGGGGCCAAATGAGACTCCTGCCTCTCAGTGTCTGGCGTTCTGAGTGCTGCCAACCTGAGCCAGTACCATGAGGTGGTTGTTGAGAGAAAGAAAGTGGTAGTTCAGGCAGCCCCTTAAACCAGAGCTCAAGACCAACCTAGGGACCCGGCCAAGATGTGGGCCATGGGAGACAGGGTAGCATACTGACTCCCCACAGCAGCCTCCCCTCTGTCCACATTCACGCATTGATGCCATAAATCTACTTATGTTGACCAAGGACCTAGACTGTGCTGCATGACTCTGGGGACATAGCAGTCATCACTTGAGATCAAATCTTACACCTTCAGAATCTCATAATCTAGGTTGGAAGACAGACATATCACTAAACAGTGACAGTCCATAGTGACCCCATCTCTAAAGGGGAAAACTTAAAGAGAGGGACTGTAGGAGGCTGGACCTAATCTGGGATACTTGTGAGTCTATCAGAAAACCAGGGAGTCAAGCAGCTGTGAGTGAACTGGCTAGAATTCAGACCAGGTAGGTCATAGACAGCTTCCATGACAGTCTCCTCTCCCCACCAACACCATTGCTTGAGATTCAAAATCAACAATACTTTCTGAGCACCTACTATGTATCAGGCACTAGACTGGGAAGTAGGAAGGCAACAGAGCAAAGTAAACCAGACCCCTTTCTGATAGAGCTTAAGTTCCAGTGGAAAGAAAACCATAAACAAATAGACCTCTAAATAAACAAGATAATTACAGGGGACAGTAAGTGCTACAGAGAAAAATAACAGAGTTATAAGCTAAAGCAATAATGTAATGAACATTAACAGCTGGCCCATCAAACTGCTAATGTTCATTATAAGACAGGTGCAGGAATTGACAGTAGGTACTTTGAAACTTATAGCAATTTGATGTCATCATGACATCCAAGTATAAGGTCAAGAATTTTGTCAGACAAAGTATAGACCAAAAGAATCAATCCATGACAGATTGAAAGTGAAAGTGAAAGTCGCTCAGTCATGTCCGATTCTTTGTGACCCCATGGACTATACAATCCATGGAATTCTCCAGGCCAGAATACTGAAGTGGGTAGCCTTTTCCATCTCCAGGGGATCTTCCAAACCCAGGGATCAAACCTAGGTCTCCCGCTTTGCAGGCAGATCCTTTACCAGCTGAGCCACAAGGGAAACCCAGGAATACTGGAGTGGGCAGTCCATCCCTTCTCCACTGAATCTTCCCGACCCAGGAATCGAGCCTGCATTGCAGGTGGATTCTTTAGCTATCAGGGAGGCCCTCCATGACAGATTGGAGATACCAAAAACAGGATCTATGCCACAGTCACAAATAGATTGAGATGCACTGGGCTAGTGGGCACTGAGGTCTAAAAGGCATATTGTTCAGAGTCATGATAGAGGCTGTGAAAAATAAACCCTCACAAAATCAGCAGCTCACCAGATACAAGTTTATTTCACACTATCACAACCTTTCCATGTGAGTATTTCTAGTGACCCATAGATTAAGCCAGGGATCCATGCTCCTTTTATTTGGTGATTCCACCATCTCTTAAGGGTTCAGAGTCCCGTGAGTCTGGGCAGAGGATGAAAGAGTTAAAACCTCCACTTGTTCCTTACTATCCTTGGCCTGCAAGGGAATCCTTGTCCACTGTTGGTAGATTGTAAATTTGAACAGCCACTATGGAAAATAAGACGTGTGTGTGTTTAGTCACTAAGTTGTGTCCAACTCTTTTTCAACCCCAAGGACTGTACTCCACTAGTCTCCTCTGTCCATGGGGTTTCCCAGGCAAGAATACTGGATTAGGTTGCCCTTTCCTTCTCCAGGGGATCTTCCTGACCCAGGGATCAAACCCAAGTCTCCTACACTGCAGGTGGATTCTTTACCACTGAGCCACCAGGGAAGACCAGAAAATAGGATGGAGGTCCTCAAATATTAAAATTATAACTACATATGATGCAACAATCTCACTTCTGAGTATACATCCAAAGGAAATAAAATCACTATCTCAAAGAGGTATCTGGAGTCCCATATTCATTGCAGCATTATTCATAATAGACAAGACATGGAAACAAACTAAGTGTCCATTGTCAACTTAAGAAATAAAGAGGATTTGGTATCTACATACAAAGAAAAAGTATTAATCTGTGAGAAATACAAAATCCTGCCATTTGAGACAACACAGATAGACCTTGAGGGTGTTATGAAAAATGAAAAAAGTCTGACAAAGACAAGTACTGTATGATATCACTTACACATGGAATCTTAAAGAAAACAAATTCATAAGAACAGAAATTAGATGTGGAGAAAAGGGAACCCTCTTACACTGTTGGTGGGAATGCAAACTAGTACAGCCACTATGGAGAACAGTGTGGAGATTCCTTAAAAAACTGGAAATAGAACTGCCATATGACCCAGCAATCCCACTCCTGGGCATACACACCAAGGAAGCCAGAACTGAAAGAGACACGTGTACCCCAATGTTCATTGCAGCACTGTTTATAGTAGCCAGGATATGGAAGCAACCTAGATGCCCAACAGCAGACAAATGGATAAGAAAACTATGGTACATATACACAATGGAATATTACTCAGCCATTAAAAAGAATACATTTGAATCATGTATTATGATTATGAATAATCATATGTATGAATAATCATGAATAATGAGATGGATGAAACTGGAGCCCATTATACAGAGTGAAGTAAGCCAGAAAGATAAACACCAATACAGTATACTAACGCATATATATGGAATTTAGAAAGATGGTAATGATAACCCTATATGCAAGACAGAAAAAGAGACACAGATGTATAGAACAGACTTTTGGACTCTATGGAAGAAGGTGAGGGTGGGATGATCTGAGAGAATAGCATTGAAACATGCATATTATCAAGTGTGAAACAGATCACCAGCCCAGGTTGGATGCATGAGACAAGTGCTCAGGGCTGGTGCACTGGGATGACCCAGAGGGATGGGATGGGGAGGGGAAGTGGGAGGGGGGTTCAGGATGGGGAACACATGTAAATCCATGGCTGATTCATGTCAATGTATGGCAAAAACCACTACAATATTGTAAAGTAATTAGCCTCCAACTAATAAAAAATAAAAGACCAGAAATTAGAGTAATGGTTGCCAGAGGGTGGAAGGTGGTGAGGAAAAACAGACAGGCTGGTAGGGAATTCCCTGGTGGTCCAGTGGTTAGGACTCAGTGCTTTCACTGCAGAGACCACGGGTTCCATCCCTAGTCAACGAACTAAGATCCCATAGGTGAGGCCACACAGTCCCCCAACCGAAGAAAAAGAATATGCTGGTAAAAAAAAAAGTTTGTATCATATACAAACTTTCAGTTATATGATAAATAAGGTCTGAGGGGCTAATAGATAATATAGTAACTGGAGCTAACAATACCATTTGGTATACTTATAATTTATTAAGAAAGTAAATCTTAAGTTCTCCCAATCCCCCCCCCCAAAAAAAGGTGAAAAAAAGGGAACTGTGAGCTGATGGATGTGTTAATTAACTTCAGTAGGTAAAAATTTCACTACAGACATGTATATCAAATCACCATGTTGTACATTTTTAAATATATTACAATTTTATCTGTCTCATATACCTCAATAAAGCAAGGGGAAGGGTTTTGAAATAAAACTTTGGTCTTAAAGTAACACGCATCACTTTTTTTCTTAATCACTTTTGTCTCAGTCTTGTAGAGAAGTAGTCTTATGGTCTCAACTGGATGTAGGGGCCTCTGAGATAAAGCCCCCAGAGAGATCCTGAGACGTTCTCAGACCCTGAGACACAGCCCAACTGCAGGATGTCCAGATGCTGGCCAAGAAGCCAGCAGCAGACAAGGACCCACAGGCTCCACAGACGTTGAAAATTCAGGGCAGCCTCTGGCTGAGGATCACACAGGCTCCTCTGCTACCCCGGTCAGCTTTCCACCCCTGGCATCCTGGCTTGCCTCACCTCTCTCCAAATGCCCAGCACAGCCCCACCCACTGTGTCCCAGCCTCAGGGCCAGCACCAGCCTCTGGGGAGCCCTTGTGCGAGTCAGAAGAGGTGTCCATTCACCTGGGCAACCGAAGCAGCTCCCATGCGCTCCCCTGCCAGGACAGGTCATGGGCAATGGGTACAAAACCGAAACAGCTCTAGGTGGCAGCCCTGCCCAACCACTGTCACTGGGCACTGACCCCTGCCCAACCACTGTCACTTCCTCCCCACCCCTCCCCACAACCTGCAGACCCAGAGAGCCACCCTCCAGGGAGACGTGTTCTGAGCCCAGGTCAGCTCTGCCACCACCCTCTGCTTCAAAGCCTGTTCTGCCCTCCGCACCTTCATTACCTTGTTCTTGATCGTTTTCCATTGTGGTTGTGGTCATGGACCTGGACCAGGACTGACAGACTCATCTTCATCTCAGGCAGTAGGACAGAGGAAGAGTGGGGGGGAAATGAAATGCTTACTCCATAAGACACTTTCAGGAAATTTTACACACACACTTATACACAAACCTATTCTGCTGCCATCACATTGGCCAGAATTTAACTACAAGGCCTCTGGCTACCTCCCAGGGAACCTGGAAAATACAGTCTATTCCAGGATGCCAAGTACCTGGATAAAATGAGAATTTCAGGTTTGGGGACTACCCGTATATGCCACCTTAATTCTAGTCTGGAGGAACAAGTGTACCTGTGATAGTTTTTGTTTGGAAGACTGAACATCAGGAATGAAAACTAAAAGAATTAAAATGGCAGTTGGAGAATATGCATTGGAATGAATCTAACCAACTTCCAATCAGTCTCATAAAAACCCAAGATGGAAGTGTATGCGATTACCATGCTGAGTGCAAGACCTTGTACTGGCTTGATTTTATCTGGTCTCGAGTATTGTCTGTAGAACTGTCTGTCCATGACTTGATGTTATGCTAGAAAAGATTTCTGCCTGTTAACATGAAACAAACAAAAAAGCCTAGATGAACAAAGTTGTTCTCTCCTCTGTGGCACATTTACAGTGTCCATGTGCTTCTCCGTGTGTCTAATTACAGCTGGAATTGCTCTTACCTGTGTCAGCTGAGGAGGAGGGCAGGGCAACCCAGTCCAGTATTCTTGCCTGGAGAATCATATGGACAAAGAAACCTGGCGGGCTACAGTCCCTAGGGTCACAAAGAGTCAGACGGGACTGAAGGGACAGCACAGCATGGCACGTGTCGGTTGAGAGGGTGAGAGTTACTCAGGTTTGAAGTTGGCTGCACTGTTCTTAAAATTTATCTGGAACATTGAGTCAATGTCTGTGTTTTTAAAATATAGGATGGATCATTTACAATCTGGGGTCATGGAAATTCGGATTTATAAACACAAAGTGTAATTCCCAGGCATTTGTTTTTTATTTTTCATTGGCATATAGTTGATTCAAAATATTGTGTTAGTTTCAGGGGTACAGCAAAGTGATTTAGTTATTCATATATATATTCTTTTTCAGATTATTTTCTCATATAGGTTATTACAGAGTATTGAGTACAGTTGCCTATGCTATACAGTAGGTCCTTGTTGATTATCTATTTTACATATAGTGGTGTGCATAAGCCATTTATTTTTTAAACCCTAAAGAAAAAAATTATCTTGCCTTTAATCTCTTTTTTACTTACAGAATTTACCCTGTTGCTCTTTTATTAACTTAATCTTTCAGAACTTTATCAAAGTATAATTGACAAGACTACATGATATTTTAAAATACAATGTGATGAGTTTTGACACAAATAATACACCCATGAAACTATTACCACAATCAAGATAATGAACATATTCATCACCTCCAACTTATTTCTCCAGCCACTTTGTCATCCCTCCCTCCCATCTCTCCCCAGGTGACTACTGATCTGTTTTCTGTCACTATAGATTAGTCTGTATTTTCTAGAATTTTATGTAACTGGAATCACAAAGTATGTGCCCTTCTTTTCTCTGATATCTTTCAGTCAGCATAATTATTTTGAGACTCATCAATGCTGTTCCATTATCAACAGTTCATTCCTTTTATTGCTGACTACTTCATTATATGATTATGCCACAGTCTGTTTATCTGTTAACCTGTTAGTGGACACTACGATGGTTTCCAGTTTTTGCCTAATACAAATAAAGCTGCTGTGAGCATTCAAACACAAGTATTTGTATGGGTGTGTGAGTACATGCTTTCATTCCTTATAGATAAATAACTAAGAGTAGGATGGCTAGATCATATGTTACATACATATTTAGCTTTTAAGAAATTGCCAAAGTGTTTTTCCAAAGTGGTTGTACTATTTTACATTCCTATAAGCCATTCCAGTTGCCCCACATCTTTGCCAAGCCATGGTATGGTTAGTCTTTTCATTTTAGCCGTTCTACTAGTTATGTAATGATACCTCACTGTGATTTGAACATGCCTTTTCCTAGTGACTAACACTATTGAGTATCTTTCTGACTACTTATTTACCATCAATACTTGGTGAAGTGTTTGTCAAATGCTTTGCTTTTTTTTTTTTTGCTGCAACAAGTGGCATACGGGATCTTAGTTCCCTGACCAGGCATGGAACCTGTGAGCCCCTGCAGTGAAAGCATAGAGTCTTAAGCACCAGACTACCAGGGAAGTCCCTTGCCCATTTTTATTGGATTGCTTCTTTTCTTTTTTAAAAACATATTTATTTATTTGGCTGTGCCAAGTGTAGTTCCCTGATCAGGGATCCAACCTGGTTCCTCTGCATTGGGAGTGCAGAGTATTAACCACTGGACCAGCAGCGATGTCCATGTTTCTTTTCTTATTATTGAGTTTTAAGAGTTCATGATATATTCTGGAATCAAGTCCTCTATCAGATTTTCCAGCCTGTACCTTGTCTTTTGTTTCTCTCAACAGTGTCTTTTGAAGATTGGAAATTTTAACTTTGATGATGGCCATTTTGTCAATTTCTCTTTTATTACAGATCACATTTTTGTTGTTGAATCTAAGAAATCAAGGATTTCTTAACCCAAGGTTTCTCTTATCCTCCTCTAGAAGTTTTATGGTTGTAGTTTACATTTAAGTCTAGGATCCGTGCTGGGTTCATTTTTATTAGACGCAAAGTATGCATCTGAATTTACTCTTCTGCATGCATGCATGTGCGTGCTCAGTCATGTCCAACTCTTTGTGACCCCAGGGATTGTAGCCAGCCAGGCTCCTCTGTCCATGGGATTTTCCAGGCAAGAATACTGGAGTGGGTTGCCATCTGCTTTTCCAGGGAATCTCCCCAACCCAGGGACCGAACCTGAGTCTCCTGCATTAAAGGCAGATTCTTTTACCACTGAACCACTAAGGAAGCCATATATAGATGTCCAATTATTCCAGGGACATTTGTTGAAAAGATTGGCCTTCTCGACTGAATTGCCTCTGCATATTTTTTAAAAATTCCAATGCTCAGATATGTTAAGATCTAGTTCTGGACTAAAAATAGGTTGCACCCTTCCATTGATCCATTTCTCTATCTTGAGAGTAATACCACACTTTTTAATTTTCCATGCCTTATAATAGGACTTGAGATCAAGGAGTGTGACTTCTTCCATTCTGTTCTTCTTTTTCAAAGTCATTCTGGCTATTCCAGTTCTTTTTTATTTACATCTGAATTTATGAATAATCTTATAAATTTCTAAGACAAATTTTAAAGGCCTGTGAGTATTTTCATTGAAATTGCACTGACTCTATACATAAATTTGAGGAGAACTGACATCTTGGCAGGGCTTCCCAGGTGGCGCTAATGGTAAAGAACCTACTTGTCAATGCAGGAGACATAAGAGATGCAGGTTGGATCCCTGGGTCAGGAAGATCACCTAGAGGAGGGCATGGCAACTCACTCCAGTATTCTTGCCTGGAGAATCCCATGGACAGAGGAGAGCTACAGTCTATAGGGTCACAAAGAGTTGGACACGACTGAAGCGACTTAGCACACACACACACAACATCTTAGCAATATTTTATTTCTTTCTATCTATGAGCATGATATATCTCCCCTTTTACATAGGTCTTCTTTTAAATCTCTCAGCAGTGTTTTGTAGTTTCTAATGTACAAATACGGCATATCTTTTGTCAAATTCATCTCAAATTATTTAATATTTTTGACACCAGTATAAATGGCATTTTCTAATTGTGGTAAAATATATATAACACAAAATTTACCACCTTACAAATATTAAATGTACAGTTCAGTGGTGTTCAGTACATTTCATATTGCTGTTCAACCAATCTCCAGAACTGTTTCCATCTTATAAAACTATATCTCTATACCTATTAAACACAACTCCCACCCTCTCCCTGCCACCAGCCCCTATAAATCACCATTTTACTTTCTGTCTCTACACATTTGACTACTCTAGATTCTTTATATAAATGAAAATCATAGAGTATTTCCCTTTTTGTAACTAGCTTATTTTGTTTGTTTTTTGCTTGTTTGGCTGTACTGCATGACTTTCAGGATCTTAACTAACTGATCAGGGATTAGTTCAAGTTCTAAGCACTGAACATCCAGGGAGCTCCCTGTATGAACTAGTTTACTTCACTTAGCATAATGTCCTTAAGGTCCATCCATATTATAGCATTTATGAGAATTCCTTACCTTTTTAAAGCTGGATTTTGTGTATATGGAGAAGTATTTTTGTGTATATTGGAGAAGGCAATGGCAACCCACTCCAGTACTCTTGCCTGGAAAATAGATTGGACAGAGGAGCCTGGTAGGCTGCAGTCCATGGGGTTGCTAAGAGTCGGACACGACTGAGCAACTTCACTTTCACTTTTCACTTTCATGCACTGGAGAAGGAAATGGCAACCCATTCCATTGTTCTTGCCTGGAGAATCCCAGGGACGGGGGAGCCTGGTGGGCTGCCATCTATGGGGTCACACAGAGTCGGACACAAGTGAAGCAACTTAGCAGTATATATATACACATATATACATATATATGTGTATATATATAAATGTTTTATGATATATATACATGAAAATGTTTTTATCCATATAAAATACGTGTATTTTATATATATCCAGGCTCTTCTTTCCATGGAATTCTTCAGGCAAGAATACTGGAGTGGGTAGTCATTCCCTTCTCCAGATCTTCCTGACCCAGGGATTGAACCCTAGTCTCCTGCACTGCAGGCAGATTCTTTACCATCTGAGCCACCAGGGAAGCCCAATATAAATATACATGTATGCACATGCATGTGTGCTAAGTTGTTTCTGTCGTTTCTTACTGTTTGTGACTCCACGGACTGTAGCGTGCCAGGTTCTTCTATCCATGGGATTCTCCAGGCAAGAACACTGGAGTGAGTTGCCATGCCCTGCTCCAGATCTTCCCCACCCAGGGATTGAACCCTCATCTCCGGCAGCTCCAGCATTGCAGGTGGATTCTTTACCCCGAGCCACCCACATATATTATCATGTATTATAAATATGTGCTTATATATATATATATGCAACATTTTGTTTATCCATTCATTCATCAGTGTATACTTGGGTTGCTGTCAACTTTTAGCTATTGTGAATAATGTTGTTATGAACATGGGTATGCAAATTCCTTTGAAAACATGAGTGTTTTTAATTCTTTTGAACATATACCCAGAAGTGAAATGGTTGGATCATATAATTCAATTTTTAATTTTTGAGGAACTGCCATACTGTTGTCCATAGCAGCTGTGCCATTTTGCATCCCTACCAACAGTGCATAGGGGTTCCAATTTCTGCACAAACTTGTCCTCGCTTGTTATTTTCTGGGGTTTTCTGAGAGTAGCCATAGCGATGGATATGAGATGATAGATATTTCATCATGGTTTTGATTTTGCATTGGGAATGACTGGTGATGTTGAGTACATTTTCATATACTTATTGGCCTTTTACATATCTTCTTTGAAAAAAATATCTAGTCCTTTGCCCATTTTTAATCAGATTATTTTGTTTTTATGAGTAGTAGGGGTTCTTTATATATTCTGGATATTAGCCCCTTATGAGATTATATGATTAGCAAACATTTCCTTCCACTCCATCCATTTTCTTCCATTCCATCCATTTCCTTCCATTCCAGGTTGCATTTTCACTGTTAATGTTTTATGATACATACAAGTTTTTTTATTTGTATGTAGTCCATTTTATCTATTTTTGCTTTTGTTGCCTATTCTTTTGTTGCATACCCAAGAAATGACTGCCAAATCCAGTGCCATTAAGCTTTCCCTGATGTTTCTTTCTATGAATTTTGTGGTTTTAGATCTTATGTTTAGGCCTTTGATCCAGTTTAGTTAATTTTGGTGTATGGTGTACTTCATTCTTTTGCACGTGGATATCCAATTTTTCTAACACCATTTGTTGAAATGACTCTTCTGCTTGGTTTTATTGTAATTTGATCTCCTTTTTTCAGATACTCAAAGTGGAAGCTGACATCATTAATTTGAGATGATTTGCTCTAGATCAAATGTCCATGTCTTCCCAAAATTCACATGTTTGAAGCCTAATCCCCAGTGTTATGGTACTTAGATGCACAGCCTTTGGGAAGTGATTAGGTCATGAGGGCAGGTATTAAGGCAAACTATTGAGCATAAGATAGGCTCAAGGATGTATTGTGCAACATGAGAAATACAGAAAACATTTTGTAATAACTGTCAGTGGAAATGAACCTTGAAAATTGTTTTCAATTTTTTTTAATTTTTACAAAGATAGGCCATATCTTTGATCATAAAACTAACTTTAATGAATTCAAAGAATTTAAATCATACAAAATCATATTATCTGACTGTGGTATGTATGCAAAACTCTAATGTGCCCCCCCAACCACTAAAGAACTCCAGTCCCTGGTGTGCGATCCTGTAAAATCTCTGAGATTGTGACTATGATGGGATATCACTCCTGTGATTTTATGGTAGAGCTGACCTTAAGAGAAGAAGATTATATGGATGGACCTGACCTAAACACATAATGAGGCACTTAAACATGGGTGTAGAGGAAAGAGACAGAAGTCAGACACAAAGCATGAGAGTGATTTTGATGGAGGGAGATTCCCTGTTCACAGCTTTGAAGATGAACAGGACCACACGCCAAGGAATGCAGGTGTGCTATAGAAGCTGAGAATAGATCCTGGCAGCTCACCTGCAAGGAAGAGGATGGCCTCAGTCCCTGAGCCACAGGGAACTGAATTTGGTCACAACCACATGAGTTTGGAAGAGTATCCAGAGCTACAGAGGAGACCACATTTCAGCAGACACACTGATACCAGCCTTGTGAGAGCCTGAGCAGGGAACTCAGGCACACCATCCCTGGATTTCTCATCCTCAGAACTGTGAGCCAATATATGGCTGTTGTTTTAAACCACTAAGTGTATGTTGATTTGTCATATAGAAACAGAAAACTAATGTGCTGACCATAATAAAAGTAATGCAGAAATAAATAACTGAAAGTTAATAGGAAAATCTTCAAACACTTGGGAAATAAATCCCGCAAGTCAAAATAACTCATGAATCAAGGGAAATTAGAAAATGTATTTAACACATCAGAAAGAAAGGATAGGGCTTCCCTGGTGGCTCAGCGGTAAAGAATCCCCACACTAATGCAGGTGACATGGGTTCCATCCCTGATCCTGGAAGATCCCACAGGGTGAGGAGCAACTAAGCCTGAAAGTCGCAACTACTGAGCCCATGCGCCCTAGAGCCAGTGCTCCGCAATAAGAGAAGCCATTGCAATGAGCAGCCTGCTTGTCACAACTAGAGTATAGCACCGACTCCCTGCAACTAGAGAAAAGCCCACGCGTGAAGACCAAGAACAGCCAAAAAAAAAAAGGATAGACCTTATCAAAATATGTGGATGCAGCTAAAGCAGTGCTTAGAAGTAAACATATTATACTCAGATGCTTATTATATTAGAAAATAACATGTCTCAAATTAACAATCAAATATATAATGTAAATCTATCAAACATTTGGAAGAAAATATAGGAGAAAATATTTCTGACACTGGGTTAGACAAAGAGTTCTTAAACATGATACCAAAGCACGTTCCTAAAAGAAAAATATGTATATATACACTATCAATATTAAAAACTTTTGCTCTGCAAATGACAAAAAATAAAAAGATAAAGACCCAAGCATAATAATTGCAAATCACATATCTGACTAAGGGCTTGTATCCGATACAGATAAATAACTCTAAACAAAATAAAAAGAACATTAAAAAAAAACAAAACCCTAAATTGCAGTAAAAATAACTCCTAGAATTGATCAATCACGGGAGAGATTAGGAGAGACCCGCACTCCATGAGACCAATCAGCATTGGTTTCCCCACCCCAACACGCAACTTCCAATCAGCCAATAGGAGAAGGTACAGGGTAAGAGGCGGAGCCTGCGTGGTCTCCATGGCAATGTGGAGTCAGGGAGAGGCTCCATGTAGCCAGATCCAGATGCCCTAATGGGGGTGTTTGAGGGGGCAGGGCGGGAATTTATGGGAGGACAGGGTGGGAGGAAGAAAGCCAGCATGGGTTGAGGGGAATGAGGGGACAAAGTGTTTCATAAGGGGAAGGGAGGGTATTAAGTATTTAGAGGGAGGCACGGGTCTAGGAGAACAGGAAAGCTGCTCTCATAAGTGTACAGGAATACAGGAAGTTCACAGGGTCTTGAAGCTGGTTTCAGACGTAGCGAGAGGGCATTAGAGGACGACATGGCAGGTCTTTACATGGGGACAGAGAAGAGGCTATGTATAGACAAGGAGAGGACTTAGAGTTTATAGTTGCTCAAAGGTCTTAGAGGAGCCAAGTCAGAGGTTATTGGTGCAGGCGGGGCAGGGGGTGGGGTGGGGAGGATTTAATAGGTGAACAATAAGGGTTGTAACAGGATCATGACAGATTCATAGGGACAAAGTGAGGAATATTATAAGTGGAGCAAGAAGAGAGCCACTAAGGTCATTAGAAGTTTTTATAAGTTGAGAATTTTGCAGGAGCCTAATGAAGGTTTTACACATGAAAAGTCAAGAGTGTTAAAGTGTCAAATGAGGGTCTTCTTAATAGGGTGGTGAATAGGGACAAAGAAAAGGTTGCTTGGGGAATGATGAGGGTTTGTTTTATAGGAACAAAATGCTCTTAGGGGGTCAACTGAATTTTCAGGGAGGCCAAATGAGAGTCCTCGGAGTCAGTAAATGATTTTGTGGGGACAATGGAAGGACCAAGTGAGACGTGCTTAGGGATCTGAAAGGCAGTTATAGAATATGGTGAGGAGTTTACAGGAGATGAAGAAAGACAGAGAACTGAGTGGGATTATAGGGTAGGGGGAATGGGGGTGGAGGGAGGGGCTTACAGTTCTAGAGGACAGAGAAGGTATTAAAGGGAATAGGGAGAGGTTAGAGAGAATGCAGTAGGAAGCAAATGGAGTCAATGAGAGTTTTAAAGGGTGTCAGTGAAGACTTTACAGGAACCGAGGAAGGTCAAAGGGAGCAGGTCAGAGGGGATGTTAGAACCCAGGAGCCATACTGAGCCATAATTCACTTCCTACTCCCAGACGTTTGAGATTTTGCGTGATGAGCCCCCCAAAGACTATATGTGCCTGTCCATTTTGGCCCTCTTCCTGTGTTTTCCCATAGGAATTGTGGCAGTGATCTTCTCCATCCAGGTGGGAATCTGAACCATGCCAATCCTTGCCTTCCCTCACACTCTCCATCCTGGCTCTAATGCTGACTAAAATTCTTCCTTGTTTCCTGCCTCTGGGTTTAGGTCCCCACCCTATGTTCCTATAGTCCCATGACTCACCCCTCTCCCATACAAGAACCTTTTTATGCCCATCTATTCCTGTTCTACTTATTACCTCCAATCAGACAAGGCACTGCAACAGATGGAATAATCGAGCCATGGCAGCCGAGACCTCCCACCAAACCTTCTACATTGCAGTCCTGGGGATTGTTATGGGAAGCGTCATCATACTCATCATCTTGATTTTCTCCATGACGGACTTATTTTCTCGGTAACCTCCTCTCCAGCTCATGAGAAAAAAAGAGCACCAAATATATCCAAAACTGTTCCTTACTTTGGTTCTAAGTATCCATTTGGGCCAAATGAGACACCTGCCCCTCAGTGTCTGGTGGGTCAAGTATTGCCAACCTGAGACAGCACCTTGAGGTAGTTGATGGGGGAGGAAGGCCACTGAACCAGAGCTCAAGGCCAATTCTGGGACCCCGCCAAGATGTAGACCATGGGAGACAGGGTAGAATACTGTTCTCCTCTGCCCATATTCATGTATTCAAGTCATAAATCTATTTATGTTGACCAAGGGCTTTGAATGTGTTGCCACACTCTGGGGACAGAGCAGTCACCACTTAAGTACCACTGGTACCTCCTGTGAACTTATAAACCAGGCTGAAAGACAGTTATATCATCAGACAATAACAGAATAGAGGGTCCAGTCTCTACTGGGGGAAACCTAGGGAAGTGGGTTGTAAGAGGTCATGTTGGGTGCTGTGGTTCACCAGAGCACTCAGGAGTCAGCAACTGTCAGTGAACTCGTTGGAATTTGGAATTTTGATTGTAGAGCTTCTGTAATAGGTAGATTACCTCCTCTCCCCTCTAACCACCAAGTATGAGGCTTATTCATCATTCAACAAGTACTTATTCTGTTGAGTAGGTTGAATATTCTGAGCACTTATGATGTAGCAAGCACTGTACTAGGTACTAGAATCACAATGCAGAGCTTACATCTGGGAAGTTTTCCCCACATTCTAGTGGGAAGAAAACCACAAACAAATAGAAATAAATAATTACAGGGAATGGTGAATGTCACAGAGAAAAATAAAACAGGGTAACAAGCTATGGCAGTGATAACACTGGTCTACCACTATTAACAGTTTTCAATAAGGTAAGTGCGGAAATTGCCAGTAGGTGCTTTCAGACTTACAGCAATTTGACCTGTTATGACATCCAAGTATTTGAAACAGACTTGTCTCATTGTGTAGGGCATAGGACCAGTCCATGACAGATTGGGAGATATTAAAAAAAAAAACAAAAAAAAAACAGGTCCTATTCTACAATTACAAATAGTCTGAGACACACTGGGATAAACAGCAAAAGTCTAGACGGTATATTGTCTAGGGTCATGCTAGCGGCTATAACAAATAAACCCCACCATTTAGTAGTTCACAAAATAGGAATTTATTTCTCACTCACAGAACCTGCCAAGGGGGGCAAGGGACCCAGGATCCTTCCATGTGGTGATTCCACCATCCCCTAAGGACTCAGAATCCTTTGAGTCCAGGCAGAAGATAAGAATGGAAAACTGCCACATGTTTCTTTAAAGCCTTCACTTGAAAGTGAACACTTGTGCACTGTTGGTGGAAAGTAAGTTTGTAGAGCCACTATGAAAATCAGGATGGAGGCTTCACAAAAATTTAAAAATAGAACTATCATATGAATCAGCAATCTCACTTTTGAGGGTATATCCAAAGGAAATAAAATTACTATCTAAAAGAGATATCTGGACTCCCACATTCAGTGCAGCATATTCATAACAGCCAAGATATGGAAACAACTTAAGTGTCCATGAACAGATTAAGGGATAAAGAGGATTTGATATCTGTATTCAAAGGAATATTATTAAGCCATGAGAAATACAAAATCCTGCCATTTGCAACAATATGAATGAAACTTGATGGCATTTTGCTAACTGAAATAGGTGGAGAAAAACAAATACTATATGATATCACTTATATGTAGAATCTTTTATAGATTTTTTTTCAAACTCGTAAGAACAGAAAGTAGAATGGTGGTTGCCAGGGACTGGGAGTGGGGGATATGACGACAGGCTGGTAAAAGGGTAAAGACCTTCGGATAGAAGATGAATAAGGTCTGAAATTTTAGCATATAACAAGGTGACTGTGATTAACAATACTGTATTGTATACTTAAAATTTGCTAAGAGAGTAGCTCTTAAGCACTCTCACCAAAAACAGACAAAAACAAAGGTAACTCTGTGAGGTGATGCTATTTAACTTGGTTGTGGTAAAAACTTCACAATGATACATATATCAAATTACCATGTTGTACATTTTAAACCACATTACAATTTTTGTCATTTATACCCAATAAAGCAGTATAAATTTTTTAGTAAAACTTTGGCCCTAAAGTACCAACTATCACATTTGCTCTCAGTCCATTCAACAGAACTAATTTCATGACCTCAACTGGACACAGGGCCTCTGGGAAATGTCGTCCCAGACTGGACACCCAATGCACACCTTTCTAAGATGTTCCTTGAGCTGAGATACAGAAGTCAAAGTGTGACAGCTGTTCCAAGAACTGTGAGAACAGAGTTCCCACAGAGTGGGAATAGCAAGTGGAAAGGTCCATAAGCTGGAATGAGCTTGGCAATTCAAGGAACATAAAGGAGGCCAATGTGGCAGTAAGTAATGTCACACATCTCCCACTCTCCAAAATAGGTGGGGCTCTCTCCTCCTCCTGGTAAGAATCCTTGTAAGTGCTTATGAAAGTCCCAAAGATATCCCCCATTTCCACCTTTCCTGAAGAGGAAACCCAGCACTGGTTCTCACAGATCTGCTCACAGGAATATTTTGCACATACAGTCACCCTCCTATAGGACCTCCCAAATCCCCTCCATGCCTGGCTCTGTGCTGGGTGATGCTAGAAACACAGCTGTGACCAAGACATACCCCATCCCTGCTTTCAGGAAACCCACAGCCCAGTGGGCAAGGCAGACTCACCCCTACACGTGGCTGTGAGTTGTTCTTTCATTTCTTCTTTCATTCAGCAAATTTTTATTGTGCATCTATTGTTGTGCCAGGCACAGGGCACAACAGAACAAACAAAAAAACTCCTACCTCATGGATCACATGTTCTTGTGGGGTGTGAAAGGTAACAAATATAGTAAATAGTGAAATATTAAGAGAACTGTGGGGAGAAATAAAGCAGATTAAGGGTGATTGGAAGTAACCAATCACCAAAACAACAACCAAAATGACAGTGAGGGGCTGTCATTCTAAATAGGGAAGCAGGTAATGCTCCAATGAAGATCTGACTTTTATTTATTTTGACTGTGCTGGCTCTTCATTGCTGCACATGGGCTTCCTCTAGTTGCAGTGAGCAAGGACTGCTCTTTAGTTGCGGTGCTCAGGCTTCTCACTGTGGTGGTTTCTCTTGTTGTGGAGCACAGGCTCTAGAGCATGGGCTCAGTAGTTGTGGCACATGGGCTTAGTTGATCCGAGGCATGTGGAATCTTCTCAGATCACGGATCAAACCTGTGTCCCCTGCATTAGCAGGAGGATTCTTATCCCCTGGACCACCAGGGAAGCCCCAGATCTGACTTTTGATCTAAGTCCTGTAGGACTTAAGTGAGGAAACTAGGCAAATATCTAAATGAAGCTTATCCCAGGGAGATGGAATGCTAGTTCAAAGGTCTGGAGGGAGAAGTATGTCTGATATTTCTGAGATATATTAAGGAGGCCAGGTGTAGCTGAAGGGCAGAGGCAAGACAGGGAATGGTTAAAGGAGAAATCAGGGAGGAAACAGGAAGTAAGATGGAAGTGAGCTTACTTCACTCTGAGTAACATGAACAGCCTTTGAACAGATGAGTGACAAGAGCTGACTCAGGTGTTAACAGGCTCTCCATGACTTTGGAATGGAGCTGACTGTGGGGGAAATGTAACAGCAGCAGACTTCTGTGAAAGTCTAGATGGGATGTGATGGAATATCAGGTCAGTGTAAGGGAAGTGGAAAAGGAAAAGCCTTGATGAATTTTAAAGGTAAGGTAAATAGGATTACTGATGCATGAGTATAAGAGAAAAAGAGGGATCTGGGGCCTCAGAAGCTTGAAGGAGAGAGCTGCCCTCATCTGAGCTGGAGAAGGAGGTGAGAAGCACCTCTGGGATGTATGGTGTAGTGATCATTATGAGTGTGGGGAGTCATAGTCTGGCTCAGAGATTGCTTCAGCAGTGGGCATGTGACCCTGCTTGAGTCAATGAAACTTAAATAAATGGCTTCTAGGGCTGATGGAGGGCTTCCCCAGTGGCTCAGTGGTAAAGAATCAGTCTGCAATGCAGGAGGCACAGGAAACTCGAGTTCGATCCCTGGGTCAGGGAAGATCCCCTGGAGGAGGGCGTGGCAACCCACTCCCAGTGCTCTTGCCTGGAGAATCCCACAGACAGAAGAGTCTGGTGGGCTACAGTCCACAGGGTTGCAAAGAGTTGGACATGACTGAAGCGACTTAGCACGCACACAGAGCTTACGGAAGGAAGCAGAGCACCTCTTCCAAATTAGCCTCTAACCACATCTTTCTCTCTTACCTCGCAGGAGCAGGGACAGTCATTCTACAACCACATGAAAAAGCCTGGGGCTTTCAGGATGAAGGAGGGGCCGAGGAAAAAGCAAGTACTAAGAAGTGGAGAAGCAGGGAAGTGGGTCTTGCTCATCAGGACCATCACCATCACTATCATCAACATTGTAGCTACCTAGCAGTCAACTGTGTCAATCACAATTCAAGGAATTTATGCATATTACTGCATTTAAATCCCACTCACTAACCTTAGAGTACCTGCCAAATGGTTAGGGACCTACTGGAACTCTCTCCAGGACTGAAGGTTCCAGCAAGCGGCACTGTCTGATCCCCCAGGACTCCCCACAGCTTATGCCTGCTCCAGCTCCAGCTGCCTGCCAAGGCTCCTACAGCATGACACATCCCTAGACTGCCCAGTCCACGTGTGCTCCAGCGCCAGCTGTCCCCCAAGGAGGCCTTGGCACAACATGCTCCAGGGTTTCCTCTGGCCCCAAAATAGCTTCCAGGTATCTATCAAGGACACCAGCACAGTGCCCTGGGACTAACCCCAGCCCTTGCCCAGTTCTCCTCCAGTAGGCCTGCCAAAGCCACCGGTACAGGCAGTCTACACCAAGGATGCTCCTATACAAGGCTGCTTTTTCCAGACTGAAAGAGGTTCTGGTTCATCTAATTAACAGAAACAAACACAGAAAGTCAAACAAAATGAAAAGACACACAAAAAAAGAACAAGATAAAACCCTAGGGGAAAAAATCCCTAATGAAATGGAAATAAGTAATTTATCCAATGGGCTTCCCTGGTGGCTCAGACGGTAAAGAATCTGTCTGCAATGTGGGAGACCTGGATTCAAGGCCTGGGTTGGGAAGATCCCCTGGAGGAGGGTATGGAAACCCACTCCAGTATTCTTGCCTGAAGAATCCCCATGGACAGAGGAGCCTGGTGGGATACAGTCCATGGGTCACAAAGAGTTGGACACAACTGAGCAACTAAGCACAATTTATCCAATAAAGAGTTAAAAGCAATGATCATAAAGATGCTCACTGAACTCAGGAGAAGAATGGATGAACTCAGCAAGAACTTCAACAAAGAGTTAGAAAATATAAGAAAGAACCAAACAGACTTGAAAGATACAATAACTGAAATAAGAAATACAACAGAGGGAATCAACATCAGACCAGATGATACAGAACAGGTAAGTGATATGGAAAATATAATAATGGAAATCACCCAATCAGAACAGCAAAAGGAAAAAAATTTAATGAGGATATTTTTAAGGGACCTCTGGGACAATATCAAGCATATTAACATTCCCTGGTGGCTCAGATGATAAAGAATCTGCCTGCAATGTGGGAGACCTGGGTTTGATCCCTGGGCTGGGAAGATCCCCTGGAGAAGGGAATGACTACCCACTCTAGTATTCATTGCCTGGAGAACTCCACGGACAGAGGAGCCTGGCAGGCTACAGTCGATGAGTTCACAAAGAGTCAGACATGACTGAGCAACTTTCACTTCACATCACTTCAGAAGGATAACAGAGAGAGAGAAAGGGACAAAAAAAAAAAAAACTTATTTGAAGAAATAAGAGCCAAAAACTACCTTTGCCTGAGGAAGGAAACATCCAGGTCTGGGAACCATAGAGAGTCCCAAACAAGATGAGCTTAAAGAGATCTGCACCAAGACACAATTAAAATGGCAACAGTTAGAGACTCAAGGCAAAAAAAAAAAAAAAAAAAAAAGAAATTCCATTCAAAATCACATCAAAAAATAAAGTAAAATACCTAGGAATATACTTAACCAAGGAGATGAAAAACCTATACTCTGAAAACTATAATATACTGATGAAAGAAACTGAAGATTATTCAAAGAAATAGTAGGGTATCCCATGCTCTTGGATTGGAAGAATTAATACTAAAATAGTCATATTACACAAAGAAATCTACAAATTTAATACAATCCCTATCAAAATATCTACGATAGTTTTTACAGAACTAGAATAAATAAACTTTATATGTAAGCACAAAAGACCCCAAATGCTAAAATGATCCCAAGGGGAGGGGGGAAAGTTGATGGTATAACCCTCCCAGACTTCAAACTATATTACAAAGCTACAGTAATCAAAACAGTATGTTGTCACAAAAAATAGATCAATGGAACAGAATAGAGAGCCCAGAAATAAACTCCTATCAGTTCAGTTCAGTTCAGTTGCTCAGTCGTGTCTGAATCTTTGCGACCCCGTGAATCGCAGCACGCCAGGCCTCCCTGTCTATCACAAACTCCTGGAGTTTACTCAAACTCATGCCCATCGAGTCGGTGACGCCATCCAACCATCTCATCCTCTGTCGTCCCCTTCTCCTCCTGCCCCCCAATCCCTCCCAGCATCAGGGTCTTTTCCAATGAGTCAACTCTTCACATGAGGTGGCCAAAGTATTGGAGTTTCAGCTTCAGCATCAGTACCTCCAATGAACACCCAGGACTAATCTCCTCTAGGATGGACTAGTTGGATCTCCTTGCAGTCCAAGGGACTCTCAAGAGTCTTCTCCAACACCACAGTTCCAAAGCATCAATTTTTCGGTGCTCAGCTTTCTTCACAGTCCAACTCTCACATCCTTACATGACCACTGGAAAAACCATACCCTTGACCAGACAGACCTTTGTTGGCAAAGTAAAGTCTCTGCTTTTTAATATGCTATCTAGGTTGGTCGTAACTTTCCTTCCAAGGAGTAAGCGTCTTTTAATTTCATGGCTGCAGTCACCATCTGCAGTGATTTTGGAGCCCCCCAAAAATAAAGTCTGACACTATTTCCACTGTCTCCCCATCTATTTCCCATGAGGTGATAGGACCAGATGCCATGAACTTAGTTTTCTGAATGTTGAGCTTTAAGCCAACTTTTTCACTCTCCTCTTTCACTTTCATCAAGAGGCTTTTTAGTTCCTCTTCACTTTCTGCCATAAGGGTGGTGCCATCTGCATATCTGAGGTTATTGGTATTTCTCCCAGCAATCTTAATTCCAGCTTGTGCTTCTTCCAGCCCAACTCATATACCTATGGTCAATTAATAGAATATGCAATGGAAAAAAGACAGTCTCTTCAACAAGTTGTGCTGGGAAAGCTGGACAACTACATGTAAAACAATAAGATTAGAGCATTCTCTCACAACATATACAAAAACTCAAAATGGTTTAAAGACCTAAATGGAAGATGTGAAACCATAAAACTCCTAGAAGAGAACATAGGTGGAAAAGTCTTTGACATAAAGCATAACAATATTTTATTGGATCAGTCTCCTAAGGTAAAAGAAATAAAAGCAAAAGTAAAATAATGGACCTAATTTAACTTAAAAGCTTTGCACAGCAAAAGAAGCCATCAACAAAACAAGACAACCTACCCAATGGGAGAAAATGTTTGCAAATGAGGAACTAACACTTCATCATAAGTACATAATAACCAAAATATACAAACATCTCATAGAACTCAATATCAAAAAAAAAAAATCCCAAATGGAATCAAAAAGTGGGCAGAAGACCTAAATAAACATTTTTCCAAAGAAGACAAAAGGTGGCTAACAAGAATGTGAAGAGACTCAATGTCACTAATTACTAAAGCAATGCAAATCACAACCACAGTGAGGTATCACTCCACATCTGTATGAAGGGCTATCATCAGAACGTCTATAAATAACAAATGTTGGCAAGAATATTGAGAAAAGGGAACTTTCATACATTGTTGGTGGGAATGTAAATTACTGCAGCCTTTATGGAAAACAGTCTGAAGTTTCTTTTAAAAACTAAAAATAGAACTACGATTCAGAAATCTGTTGCATTTCTATACACTAATAATGAACTATCAGAGAAATTAAGGGAAAAATCCTATTTACAAAGGCCTCAAAAAGTATAAAATACCTAGGAATAAATTTAACCAAGGAGGTGAAAAAACATGTACTCTGAAAACTACAAGATACCAAGGAAAGAAATTGAAGATGACAAAAGAAAAGCACACCATGCTCATGGATCAGAAGAATCAACATCTTTAAAATGTCCTTACCATCAAAAGCAATCTACAGATTCAATGCAATCCCTGTCAAATGCTCAAATGCCAATGGCAGTTTTCACAGAACTAAAAGAAATAATCCTAAAATTTTTATAAAACCACCAAAGACCTCAAATAGCCAAAGATATCTTGAGAAAGAAGAATAAAGCTGGAGATATCATGCTCCTGGACTTGAAACTATACTACTACAAAGCAATAGTAATCAAAACAGTATGTTACTGGTAGAAAAATAGACACTTATCATAGGAACAAAATAGAGAGTCCAGAAATAAACCCACTCTCATATGGTCAATTAATCTAAAACAAAGTAGGCAAGAATATAAAATGGGGGAAAGACAGTCTCTTCAATAATGATGATGGGAAAATGGGACAGCTACATGCAAAATATGGGCTTCCCTGGTGGCGCTACTGGTAAAGAATCCTCCTGCAATACTGGGGCTGCAGAAGACCCAGGTTCAATCCCTGGGTCAGGAAGATTCCCTAGAGGAGGGCATGGCAACTCACTCCAGTATTCTTGCCTGGAGAATCCCATGGGCAGAGGAGCCTAGGGATACAGTCCATAGGGTCATAAAGAGTCAGACCAGACACGACTGAAAAGACTTAGCACACACACATGCAAAAGAATAAAACTGACAGCTTTCTTTCTTTTTGGTGAGAATAAGTTTATTGTTTGATTTATTGTGACAGGTGGTTTTACCTAATTGGATACTATTACTAATCTTAAAATTTTGCTATTGTACTAACTGAAAGCAAAACCTCATTTCATGCTTAATGTTACTCTATTTTTGTTAAATCCATGTCATTCTATTTGTTAGGAATTTCATAAAATACCTAGTTCAGTTCAGTCACTCAGTCGTGTCCAACTCTTGGCGAACCCATGGCTTGCAGAACTCCAGGCCTCCCTGTCCATCACCAACTCTCAGAGTTTACTCAAACTCACGTCCATTGAGTCAGTGATGCCATCCAACCATCTCATCCTCTGTCATCCCCTTCTCCTCCCACCTTCAATCTTTCCCAGCATCAGGATCTTTTCCAATGAGTCAGTTCTTCGTATCAGGTGGCCAAAGTATTGGAGTATCAGCTTCAGGATCAGTCCTTCCAATGAATATTCAGGACTGATTTCCTTTCAGATGGACTGGTTGGATCTCCTTGCTGTCCAAAGGACTCTCAAGAGTCTTCTTCAACACCACAGTTCAAAAGTGGTGAACACAGTTCAAAAGTTCAACAGTTCAATTCTTCAGTGCTTTAAAATACCTAAGTTTCTTAAAAAGCCCACCTAGTCTGCCTGCCAATGCAAGAGACACAGGTTTGATCCCTGGTCTGGGAAGATTTCACAAGTTGCAGAGTGACTAAGCCTATGCATCACAACTATTGAAGCCCGAGTGCTCTAGAGCCCACACACCTCAACTGCTGAGCCCACTAGCTCTAGAGTCTGTGCACTACAATGAAGAGTAGCCCCTGCTCACCACAACTAGAGAAAGCCTGCTGCTGTTGCTGCTGCTAAGTTGCTTCAGTCATGTCCAACTCTGTGTGACCCCACAGACGGCAGCCCACCAGGCTCCCCTGTCCCTGGGATTCTCCAGGCAAGAACACTGGAGTGGGTTGCCATTTCCTTCTCCAATGCATGAAAGTGAAAAGTGAAAGTGAAGTCACTCAGTCGTGTCTGACTCTTAGCAACCCCATGGACTGCAGCCCACCAGGCTCCTCCATCAATGGGACTTTCCAGGCAAGAGTACTGGAGTGGGCTTTGCCTTCTCCCTTCATTGGGAGTGCCATTGCCTTCTCTGAGAGAAAGCCTGAACAAAGCAACAAAGACCCAGCACAGCCAAAATATTAAAAACAATTAATTAATTAAAGAATGAGGAGGTGGTAGCCTTTGAAGATAACAAAGAAGGGTAATTGAGTTAGGGGGCAGAGCAGGAATAAAAGCTCAGATGTGAGAGGGAGGGAGTCTCGACAGGTACTATCCCAAAGACAACAGTGCTTTCCTCTCTGGGAAGGTCTTAATCTTAGAATCAGTTCCCTCCAGTTAGTCCTATCATCAGTCTCACCAGTCCCTCGCGATGCTTCAGTTCTATCATCCCCTGCCCTAGGTCCCTGCCCTGGCCTCAGTCTCCTCCTGGTATCAGGGTTCAATTAGAGAGACTGAACCAATAGCGGGGGATAGATAGGTAGATAGACAGACAGTCAAACAGACAGACAGGGATTTGACCTTATGCAACTGGTGGAGACATTAAGCAGTCCCTAATATTATTGTCTTAGTGTCTGATGCTGCCACTCAAAGTGCAGATGGCAGGCAGTTGTTAGGAAGGGAAGACAGATGTAAATGGGGGAAAGCTAGCACAAGCTGGAACAAACTTGCCTCTGACCTTATTGGTATGAATGCCCACAGGAGAAGCTGAAGGTAAACACACACATGGCCCAGGAGTTGCAGAAGTTGAAGGAAGAGCCAGGAGGTGAAACAGTTGCTGACCTGGCTGCTACCCTATGCAAACATGGTGTGCCAGCAGCCAGCCAGGGACAACCTGCATGGCTGGCAAGATGTAAGCTGCCTCATTTCTGGATTTTAGACATTCTAATAGATATGTAGAAGTATTCCATTATTGTTTCAATTTGCAACTCCCTGATGACATCGTGTTGAACAAGTTCTCATATGCTTACTTGCATTTATCTGTATATTTCCCTTGGTGAGACATCTGTTCATAATTTTTGTCCATTTTTAAACTGGATTATTTTCTCATGGTTGAGTTTTAAGAGTTCTTTGTATATTTTGGGTACAAGTCAATAATCAGATATGTGTTTTGCAAATATTTTCTCCCAATCTGTGATTTGTCTGTTTATTCCCTTAACAGTTAATACTTTCTAACACCCCTTGAAAGGCTCAGAGATCCATGGCAAACGTGCTGTCTAATTGCTTTTTTAAACAGCAAAACAACCCACAAAAGTTGGAAGGGTGGAGATGTTTGAGAGAAATCAAAACTGTTGAGAAATCAAAATGGTGAAGTAGAAGCTGCTAATCTTTCCTCCAGGAAGCCCATCTGGATTTTACATCAGCCCCAGGCACCCTCTTCTGCATCTCGGCCCATAAGAAGCATTTGAAGCTCAATTCAGCTTCTCCCTGAAATCTGCTATGTCAATGGAGACCTTGTAGTCCCCTTGTTCCTGGAGCAGACTCGGCTGACCCTTGGACATCTCCTTGACTCCTCACACGCATGGAGTCTGTTGATAACATTGTTGTCAGCATCTCCTCCAAAGCTGTCCCTTCTCTTATCTTCCCATATCAAGGTCTGTTCCACCTAATCCCCAGCCTAGAGTGCTGTATTTCACCCTTCTACAGCCAGTCAACTTCACATGAGACCCACTCAGGTACCTCTCTACTCAACATCCCTACAGTTGTCCAGCACTGTCCTCAACACCCACCTCTCCCTCATCCTGCTCCATCCTCTACCCTGAGTTCCCAGCTTTTAGTCTCACCCCGCCATCTTTCTCTCCCATTTGTTTATTCAACAACTATTTAGAGATTCAGGCTCTGTATTGGACACTGAAGACAGTGATTAATGACACAATCATATTGCATGAGAGGTCCCTGAATGGTACCATTTCTCAGGACCATGTCTGAGGCTGAGTGGGCTCTCCAGGACTCCAGCCCTAGTATTTAGCGCTTTCTGGAGGCACTCCACAGACCTCTCAAGTTCCTTGACCCCAAAGTGACCCACCCCTGCTACTTATGTCCTATCCATTCCTACCTCGTGATGCGTCTACGTCCCTCACTGAACTGTAAGCTCCGTGGCAAGGAGACTGGGGCTGTCTCAGCCACCAGGGTGTCCCCAGCACAAGGTCAGCTCACGAATGTTACGGATTGGTTAGGACGAACGAATACCTAGAAGAAAGCATGCCAGGGAAATATTAGGCTCATGCCAACTGCCCCCGTCCCTCACTCAGACCTGACACCCTGTTTCTGAAACCAAAGGGCAGTAATTTTGGCATCCCCTCGCCTGATTGTCATCCTCCTAGGATGAAAGTCCCATTTTGCCAAGAAAATGAAGGGAGGCATTAGGGACCTTTAGCTTCTTAGGGAACAGCTGGTAGTAGGAAGGAAGACGCAGAAGGCAAGCGGATCCCACCGTTTCTTCAAGTTCCTTTCATCTTCGCTCACAGGAAACCTGAGGTAAGAGAGCTGTGGGTCGGCTCTGAGACCCCGCAGAGCAGGAAATCCCCCATCTTCCTGGAGACCGTGGCGTTACTTCCGGCGCGTGCGTGACGTCAGAGAAGGACGCCACACTTGAAGAAGGGGCGGGAGGCAGCGGCCTGGTCACTGTCATGGAGTTAGCGCAGCAAGCGCGGGAACTGGGTTGCTGGGAGGCGGAAGAGATGGAGGTGCCCGTGGCGGCCCGGGTCCCGGAGTCGACGCTGCGCAGGTGAGAGCCGCTCTGGGAGTTAGGACTTACCACCCTGGAGATGGAATCTCCCGGGAATGAGACCCACATCTTCATCCAAAACGCGCCATCCTCCCCTTCCCCCTCTGCCCCAGTGAAAATAACCTTTGAGGGCTCTCCTGCCGCAGTGCAGTTAACCCTTGAGGGCGCTCCTGCCCTGCAGGTAGTAAATCCAGACAGAGAATCCTATATTGAGTGAGGGCGTCCTGGTGGTGACTCCGACACTCCCACCACCATCCTCTGAGGCCACCCTAAGTGGGGTCCCTTGCACTAGTGGGGATCCTCCATGAGTTAGTAATAAAGCTCTCTTTTATCAGTGTGAAAATTGGATCTCCAGGGTAAGGCTGTCCCTCAGTACATCACCACCCACCCCAGCTAGTGAGGACACTCAAGTCAGCAAAAACCGCCCCATTCAAGATTGAATGTATAGGAGTGATGACCCACAACTGATCATGAGAGGGCCGTTTCTGGCAGTGTAGCCCTCACCCCACCTCTGGAAGTAACAAGATAATCCTTTGCCAGGAGAAAGGGAGCACTCCACCAAGGAATGAGAATACCCCTACCCCCAGTGAGACACCTACCCTCTCAGTGGCTGAGAACTCCCCAGGAGGGAATACCTTACCCCCAAAAGTATGGACCCTACCCCCCGTACAGATGAGAATTCCCTAGTAAAGATCTTACCTCCTCACCACTGTGCTAGTGAGGATCCTCCATCCTGTGTCCCAGGCATACCTTTACATGCTGTTCCCACAGGCTGTGTCTGGGCCAGGGGGCCGACATCTGGGCCTACGTCTTGCGGCACGTGCACAGCCAGAGGTGAGCCTGGCCACAGAAGGGAAGCTGTGGCAGAGGAGGGGACCCAGGAGAGCCCCCCTGTAACTCCCCTTCCTCCTACGTCTCCATTCAGGAACGTCAGGAAGATCCGGGGAAACCTGCTCTGGTAACTGGTCCTCAAAGCTGTCCCTTCCTGTCTTCCCTAGCCCCATCCAGCCACATCCCTGCTCCCAGCCTCACACCTCCCATCTCTCCCCTGAAAGTCCCCATCATCCTCTCACTCTGGTCTCATTTCCTCAGGTATGGCCACCAGGACAGTCCAGAGGTGAGAAGCATGTGCTGCAAGGTTTTATTTCATCCAAAAAAAGGACTTACAGATCTTCTGCTCTGGGCCCAGCCTTGCGCTGGGTGATGCCAAGGGTCACTGTGTCACAAGACGGCCCGATCCCTGCACTCACTTGCAGTCTGGGGGCAGGAGGCGTGAGCTGTGAGTGGGGGGACAGGGATATGAAGCATCAAAGCTGGTGAGGTTGATGGGAGAAGAGACGGGCTTAGGAGAAATGCTGAGGCCAGTACGGGACCCAGCATGACATCTCAGAGGAGGCTTCCTGGAGACCTCAGGACTCCAGGTGTGGGGCTCCAGGCAGTCCCAGAAGGAAGGAGGGGAACAGGATAGTACCCTGGTGCTCTTCTTCAGGCACTGAAACTCCCTAGGGAAAACCCTGTGCCACATTAACTGGGCAGGAAAGAGACCACTGCCCCACAGAGAGCAGTCAGGCCATGCATCTGACCCTGTACCTGATTCCACCAGGCCCGCCGGAAGCTGGAGTTGGAAGCCGCTGTTGCCCGCCTGCGGGCAGAGTTCCTGGAGTTAGACCAGAGCCTGGAGCTGATGGAGCAAGAGACTGAGGCTCAGGGTGACCCATGGGGCTGGAGAGATGGGCAGCAGAATGGGGTGAGGGAAAGTGCTGATGGCCACCCCTGTTCCTCTCACAGATATAGCCATGGAGCAGAACCTACAGAGTGTGCAAGACACCCAGCGCCGTGCTCTCCTCCTCCGGGCTCAAGCTGGGGCCATGCGAAGACAGCAGCGTGGGCTCCAGGATCCCATGCAGCGACTGCAGAATCAGCTCAAGCGCTTGCAGGACATAGAAAGGTGGGCCTCAGGTATCCAGGGAGCATCCCTCACCAGGCTGGGCATACAGACATCCTTAGAGACCCAGTGCTTTGCCCGGACCCCTTCTGGGTACTAGAATTCTGAGCTCCACTCCTTAGGATTTAATGTCCATGGAGCCAGGAAGTTTTGCCATCTCAGCCACCTGTTGTTCCAGTGCCTAGAATGGTGCCAGCTGTATGTAGAACGCCAGTGCTGGGGGGAGGAAAAAAAAAAAAACAGTAAACAGGACAGTCCTGCCCTCATGGAGCTCACACTCTGATGCAGAGGAGACAAGTGGTAAACTAGGACACAGACAAACCCTATAATCATAGGTGGAGATGAGCGCTATGAAGAAAAGGGGATATAGAAAGGGAGAGGGAGATGCTATTCTAGGTACAATGGTCAGAGAAAACCTCTCTGAGGATGTTAACATTTGAGTTAGGGGAGGAGTTTCCATGGAGAGGAACGGCAAGAGCAGAGCCCCCTGAACCTGACTTGTGGGAAAAACAGCCCAGTTCAGCTTAAATTTTGAAGGCAAGAGGCAGAGTAGTAAGGGGGTAGGTTGGAGAGGTGGACAGAGTGCTGTGGAGGCATTGGAGTTTTATTCGGAGGCTGGGTTCATGCCCTGGCTCAACCACTTAGAGCTGTGTAACTTTGGGCATAGTCTAACTGCTTTGTGCCTCAGTTTTCTAAGTTCTGTAGAAGGGGATAATATTATCTACTCTAAAGGGTAGGTATGATAATTGAGTTAAATCACGCAGAGTGTTTAGAAGCGTTTTAATTGTTATTCTGTGTGTGATGGAAACCTATCACGTTTTCGAAGGTTTTGAGTAAAACAGGGATGTGATCTGTCTGAGGTTTTAACAGGATGGTTGGCTACTGCGGGGTGGAGAAGAGACTGCAGAGGGTAAGAGCAGGGAGATGGATGAGGAGATTAATGCAGTCATCCAGCCAGGAGATGACCGTGATCTCATTTGGGGGTTGGCCTCTGAGATCCAGGCTCAGTGATCCCTGTGACTGGCTTTGCTGGCAGCAGGAGGGAACACCAACCTCTGTGCTGCCAGCCACCTCCTCCCAGGAACCCCAGCCCCAACTTCACTCCTCCTTCCAGGAAGGCCAAAGTGGATATAAACTTTGGACCCTTGGTATCAGCAGCCCTGGGCCTGGAGCCTGCGGTCCTGGTAAGAGTCCTGGGCCAGGGGGCAGAATGGCGGGGTGTCCAGGGTTAGATGGACCTCTGGGCCCCCCCCTCATACTACACTCTCTTCTTCACAGCACGATGTCCGAACAGCCTGCAGCCTCCGGACCCAGTTCCTGCAGAGCCTCCTGAGTCCTCAGGCCCAGGGAGGCGGCGTTCCGTGAGTAGCCCTCAGCCACCAGAGACCCTGTAAAGAACCTTGTTATAGACACTGTACCTCTGGGCTCTGTCAGCCTCAGGCCCTGTCCTGACAGGGCTCCCAGGCTGGGTAGAGAGGAAGCAGACATTTAGAGATAGTGACGACCCAGGTAGTTAGGGCTCTCAGAGGGTGGGCAAGCCTGGGAGGCTCTGGGTTCCCAAAGGAGACACTTTACCCAGCTAAGGAGGCAGAGAGGATGGGTGCTTTGGTGAGGAGGGATAAAAGGTTGAGAGGGTGTTCCAGGTAAACTGCACATACGAATGGGTCCAAGGCCAAGGCATTGATATGCTGTTAAGTGGGACGCTCAAGTCTAGCTGGTATAGAGGAACCTGGTTTCCAATCTTTAACATGGGGACAGTGACAGCCCCTACCTTACAGAGTGGCAGTGATCATTAAAGGGTGAATTAATGGTTCTTGTATCATTCTCTGTCCTCTTCCCCAACTCCACAGAACCCTGCAAGATGACCACTTTGGAACTTCCTACCAGCAGTGGCTTAGCTCAGTGGAGGTGAGGGGCACTCTCAAGAAAGGCTACACCCCCTGCCCCATGATTAAACCTCAGGGTGCTGGGACCTCACTCATCATCCCTACCCTTTCTCCATGGAGTCCCAGCTCACAGCCCTGCCACCATCCTGCCCTGACTTCACTCCTCTCCCCACCAGAGCCTACTGACAAACCACCCACCAGGCCACGTCCTGGCTGCCTTGCAGCATCTGGCTGCAGAACGGGAGGCAGAGATCCAGTCCCTGTGCAGTGCGGATGGGCTCCAGGATACGGAGAGAACCAGGTGGGGTGTTGGTGCTCCCAGTCAGCGCAGGGCAGGTGGCTGGGTGATCTGGGACAGGTCAGGACCAGGCAGGGTGACCTGCCAATGGGAACTGAGGCCCAGTAACTAGTCTGGCAGGTAGGCTGACACTGGTTACCTACAAGGGGACAGGGCTCCTCCCACTACAGCTCAGCTCTTATTCTCAGGTCCCAGGCACCAGACCAGTCAAGCTCCAGCCAGACCCTGCCATCCATGGTGCATCTCATCCAGGTGACCCCCCAGTACCCTTCCCAGGACTCCATCCCCTTCCCAAGCCAAAACATCTCGATGCCCTCCCTGCCAGGGACCATGTCACCCTGACTTTCTGCTTACTCCAGGAGGGCTGGCGGTCTGTGGGTGAGCTGGTCACCCAGCGGGACCCCCTCCTGAAGGAGCATCAAGTCCTGACCCTGCGCCTCCAGGGCCTGATGGAGAAGGCGGATAGATGTATCCTGGGATCCAGCGAGAGGTGAGGAGTCTCCAAGGGCCATGGCCTCGGCCATGTCTCTCCAAGGGGTCTCAGAATATGGACTTCTGCACCCTGGCTCCTGTTTCAGCCTCCCTGCTTGCTCTGCTGGGTCGTCTCCCTATGCTTACGGCTCTTTGTGCATCCTTGCGCGTCTGATCTCGCTCCTCTGCTGAGAGTCTTAGTCACTTTCCTTCTCCTTTGCTCTTTTCTACTTGGGCCGCAGGCAGACTTTGGTGTTGGGGCTCCGGGTCTGTGCCCTCTGGGCCGAACTCAAGGCCCTGCATGCCCTGAGCCAGGAGCTGGAGGAGGCCACTGGGCGTCGGCAGATTCTGCTCCAGGAGCTACAGGCCAAACAGCAACGGATCCTGCGCTGGCGCCAGCTAGTGGTGAGAAGTGGGACTGCAGGAGAAGTGGCAGGGCCTGATGGAGGGCCTGAGTCAGACTGGGAGCCCTAAAGAGCCAGAACTGGGCCTCCTGGTGAGGGGAGGGGGCCTCAGTGAGACTCCCAAGAGGAGTCAGGGCCTGTGCAAAAGGGGTGAGCAGGGGCAGAGGCTGGGAGGTAAAACAGAAAATCAGCCCATCTCCATGGCGTCTTGGTTGCCTAGGAGGAGACACAGGAGCAGATCCGCCTGCTCATCAAGGGCAACTCAGCCATCAAGACACGCCTGTGCCGGAGCCCCGGGGAGGTGAGATGGAAGCCGGGGCCAGTTCTGGGAGGGCTGGGCCTCCTCGGGAGGGGACTACACAGCCTCACGCTGTCCTTCCCATCCCTTTCCTTCCCCACAGGTGCTAGCTTTGGTTCAGCGAAAAGTGGTCCCCATGTCTGAGGCGGTGGCTCCAGAGAGCCAGGAGCTGGTGCGGTGTCTGGAGCAGGAAGCCCAGCACCTGCCCCATCTTCCTCTGGGCCCCTTGCTGCAGCACGGCCCCGGAGGGTGAGATAGGGGTTGCCACATACCCTGTCGTGGATGACTGCTACTCCCTGGGCCCACTCCTAAAACACAATCCTAGGGTTCCCAGGCTGCCAGACCTCACCCTCAGCCCCACCTCCAAGTTCCTGGGCCTCTGGAACCTGGCCTCCCTCTCAGTGCCCCTCCCCACCTGGACTTCACTCCGCAGATTGCAGCCCCTCCCTACGGTCCTGCCATCCATCCACCAGCTGCATCCTGCATCCCCAAGGGGCCCCAGCCTCATCGCGCTGAGCCACACGCTGGGGCTGCCTGTAGGGAAGGTGAGTGCCTGTCGCCTCGGACCTGTCTTCCAACCCCAACCTCCACCCCAAGTGATTATCCTTCCTCCTCCCTCCAGGCTCCGGAGCTGCTCCTCCCGAAGGCTGCCTCTCTTCGGCAGGACCTTCTGTTCCTCCAGGACCAACAAAGTCTCCGACGCTGGTATCTGCTCCACATGAAGACCAGCCTGCCGCCAGGACCATCCACCCAAGGTAGGCTGCCCCACTGCCTTATCCAGCATCCCTGCCCCTTCCCAGCACCTTTAGCCTCCAGAAGAAATCACAAATACCCACTGCTTACACAGTGCGCACTGTGCATTGAGGTCTTTGAGCATGCTCACTAGTGTCATCTGCACAGCATCCCCGGGGGTTCTCTCCATATTACAGAGGAGGGAACTGAGAAGCAGAGGGCTTGCAAGCTGCCCAGGCAGCCAAGCTAGATTTGAACCCAGGCCGTCTAACATGGGTCTGTGCTCCTAACCACTGGGTGACACTGCTCACCAAACTGCCAAATATTCATCCATCATCAAACAGCAGTATACTTGAGTAGTTACAAACCAGGCTGTATAGTTAAACTACTGGATTCTTTTCTCAGCAATCCCTCTTCTTGCTGCATGGTCTTCCTCTGCCTCAGTTTCCCCTGAAGTGGACTAGGCATAATCGTATTAATAATACCTTACAGAATGGCTGGGAAGACTCAGTCAGGTGACCTGAACAGGGTATTGAGCTTTGGCTGGCTGCAATTAAGCATTCTGTGTCCCTTGTGTGATTCCAGTCTCTGCTATCTGCACATGCACAGTCTCTTCTAGTCCTTACCATGAGGGAAGGGAGTGTAAGACTACAATTTACAGAAAGGAAGCTAAAACTCAGACGTCCTTTATTCCTGGATTCACTAAGCAAGTACTCACTGCTTATATGCCTTGTGCTAGCCCCCGAGAATTCAACAGGGAGAGAGGCGAGAGCTATCCAGCCCCCAGGGTGTCCCAATTGTAGAAGCGAAAAATTCAAGAGAGAAATAGATGGAAGAGATGGCTTGAAGAGAAGTGAACCAGTGTACTATCAGCAAAGCAGGAAGAGACCATCTTCAGGCCTTTGAGTTTTGAGCTCCTTACCACCCCCACTGTTCACTGGGTGAGGAGCAGTGTGGAGGACCAGCAGAAAGAGCACGAGATGTGGCACAGCGTTGTCTTACCGCGTGGGCATCAGGGGCTTAACACGTCTATAACTGGAACTCAGCTCCATTTAGTCCAGAAAGCAGTTCTGTTTTCTTCCCTCCTGGTTTCCTTCCCTCAATAAATGACCCCCCTGCCCTCATGCAGGTGCTAAAGCCAGAAGCCCAGGAGTCATCCGTAATTTTTCCTAGTCCTCTGAACCCCTACCTTCAACCTGTCAGTAAGCCCTGTGGGTCCCCTCTCCAGAGTGCCCCCATCTGCCCCCTGTTTCACCAGCCTGTGGCTCAGATAATTCCATCTGTCCCTAAGAGTGCCCAAAGAAAGGGCAAGTGTCATGCCTGAGGTTACAAGGCCAGGAAAGGGTTCAGGCCTGAAGGGTCTGACCACACTGCTGATCTGCACTTACTCTGATCTGGGCTTATTCTGAGTCTGTGGAGAGAGACTAGATGAGTCACAGTCCCCAGGGAAGACACCCATGGAGTGAAGGACTGCAGCAGTCTGAGGAAGCAGCTGGGTTGAGGAATGCTGGGAAGGGCTGCCAGGAGGAAGGATGGTGTCTCCAGTGGGCCTGGGGGACAGGTGAGGCTTTTGCTCCAGAGTAGTGAGCAGAGGCCACGTGATGCATTCCTCAAGTACTAGGCTGAGAGCTTGGGCTCAGTCTTGGGGCCCTGAGGAGCCTTGGAGGGCTCTAAGCAGGAGAGGAAAAGGATCAGATTTAGGCCGTGAGGTCACTCTGGCTGCCACGTGAAGGATGGACCAGTAGGAGGCCGAGGCTTGGAGCCTAAGAGGGAGGCTGGGGGACAAGCAGGGAAGCAGGTGGGACGCTGAGGGAGGGACCATGGAGACTGAGGGGGAGGGAGGAAGGTATTCAGAAGCATACCTGGGGCATGGTGGGCTTGCACCTGGTAAGAGGACCTGGGAGGAGAGAGGTTTAGGAGAGATGCTGAGGGGAAGACTAGATGATTGGAGACTTGGTGACTCATTAGCTGCGAGGCACCCGGGAGCCTGAGGATTCAGTGCTGCACCCTGGGTTTCTAACCTACAGAGCTGCTGCAGATCCAGGAATCCCAGGAAAAGGAGCAGAAGGAGAGCCTGGGGCAGGCTCTGAAGCGGCTGGAGAACCTGCTGAAACAAGCGCTGAAGCGCGTCCCCGAGCTCCAGGGAGTTGTGGGAGACTGGTGAGAGGGGGACATGAGGTGGGGGCTGAACTGGGAGCAACGGGCAGAACTTAGGCCGGGGGAGGCGGTGGGGGGCTGATGACAAGCAGACCATGGTGTTGAGGGTTGGCTAGTGAAGGTCTGGAGGTCCTAGACCTTCCCCTTTAACCCCATCCCCTTCTCCAGGTGGGAGCAGCCAGGACAAGCCGCCCTCTCCAGGGAGCTCTGCCAAGGCCTGTCGCTGGCCCAGTGGCGGCTGCGCTGGGTCCAGGCCCAAGGTGCCCTGCGGCAGTTGTGCAGATGACGAAGTAGCTCAAAAAGAAGTCAAGAGCTTCGCACTTGTTCATCCCAACACATCACTTCCCTTAAGACCTCTGGAAAAAAGCACTGCCTGGACACATCAGCCCATGGTCTCTACCACGCCTGCCGCCCACATCCCCAGCTGTTCTTGGTTCTCTCAGTTGCCTTGCCCCGTCCTGTCATTGCACTAAAGCCAAGATGAACACGATACTATGGGCCCCACCCTAGCTGAAACTCTCCTCATCACTTTTACCCTCAGTAAGAAGTAATCAAGTGCCTGCTATAAACACTGAGAATCCAGGACTGAAAAAAATGGACAGAAGTCCCAGCCTTCAGGGAGTTGTCGTTCTAGGACAGGAGAACAGACCACTGACAAATAAGTAAGCAAAATATCTAGTACATGGAAGAACCGCTATGAGAAAAAGCGATTGCAGAGGTGCAGTGTTACATAGAGGGCTAACAGCAAGGTGACACTCAGTGGGAAGGAAGCACCCAGGGATGTGGGGAGGGCCTGCAGAGGGGAGACTGCAGTGAGTGCAGAGGCCCTAGTTCACAGGTGTTGGTGTGAGGGCCGAGGAGGAGTGTCGCTGTTGGAAGAAGGGAAGGTTTGAGAGATGGGGTTGTCTTTGAGTTTCTATACAGTTTTTTTTTGTTGTTTTTTTTTTTTACATTTAAATCTTTGAGCCATTTGGAATTGATCCAAATGGATTCCATTCTGTCTTATTTTAAGCACTTACTAAAATTCTCATTCAGAGCAGTGGTCACCTCTAAGGGAGGGTTGGGTGGCAAGGAGGAGACAAACTTTCTAGAGTTAAAAATATATTGTGTGTTGAAGGTGGTGATGGATTTGTCAGAACTAGTCTGGCTATACTCCTTAGGTCTGTGTATTTCACTGTGAACTATCTTCAATTTGTAAAGTAAAATTTTACCCACCTAAACTTTATAAAGTAGACTTAGATATTTTTCATACACTAAATTTCCAACGCTAATTGGGTTGTATCTGGGTTGTATTGGTTATATCTGGCTGTATCCAAGACCATCTGTCTGACTCTTGAGTGCCATCCCCGGTGTTTTAATTTTAGAGGCTATGTAATATGTCTTAGCTGCAATGACTGGTTGCCATCTTGCTCTTACTTGTCAGTGTTTCCCTGTCTCTACTTGCTGTCTTTTTCTTTTAAATGAAATTAACTTTACACCAAATTTGGCTGGTTCCAGAAGAAATACATAGATGGGAGTTTTACTGGGGTTGCGGTTAGTCTACCAATTAGGGATATTTGACGTCTTTGAGATTTTAAACCTGACTTTCCACCTCCCTTCCCATAGCTCCTCTCTTGACCTCCAGAGCACCCTCACTCCCAATGCCCCTCCTGTCCCTAGCTGCTCTTTCTCAGTCTTCACACATTTGCTTTCCCACTTTAGTGTTCCCCCTCCTTTGTCTTCTGTTCGTCTCACTTCCCAGTCACCTCCCTACTGAACAAGGTGATCCTTACCCTGTCCTTGCTTAATTTTTTTCTGTAACATAGCTTCTAACGTATACAATTTTAGTTTATCTTTTATTGTCCTCCTCAAACAAAATGTGACCTCCATGAAAGCTAATTCTTCTGTAAACTAGAAGCTAGACAAACTTTCTTCAATATGATTTGAAATCCATATGCAATAAGGGAAAATAATACTGACAAAAACAGAAAACAAATTTTTACATGATTTTAAAAAGGCCAAGTTAAAAAAATAAATAAATAAATAAATAAAAAAGGCCAAGTTAACAAGAAATGACTAATTAGGGGAAAATGTTTGCAGTTTATACTATAAAAGGATGTGTGTGTGTATGTGTGTGTAGTGTCAAAATGGAAAAGAAAAATTCCAAGTCCATAGAAAAAGGGACAAAATATATGAATGGATAGTTCTTAGAAAATATGCTCAAACTCAATAAGAGAAAAGCTAATGAAAACCCCACTTTGGTACATTTCCCACCTATCAGACAGGGGAAAGGAAACCGGTGATTTTGGCAGCTCCCTCTGTCGACAAGGCAGAAGGAAACAGCATTCTGATGTATCAGTGGGTGTGCCATATGAAACACCTGTGAGATAATCTCCAGCAAAACTATATGAGGACATACTCTTTGCCAAAACAATGCTACCTATAGAAATCTATCCCAGAGACGTACTGGGTAAAACATAAGTTGTGGGACTTTGTACAAAACTACTAGATCACATCTTCAGAAAGTCAGGAGGGGTACAGAGGGGACTGTTTTGGATTAAAGGAGACATGACAGCCAAATGTAATGCAAGATATTGATTGAATCACAGGCTGTTGTGATTTTTGTGTTTGGGTTTGAAAGTACACTTTTAAATCAGTAGGGGAAATTTTCATATGAGAAATGGAAAATTGGTATATTGGAAAATGTATCTTTATTACATTTCTTTGTGATAATGGTATTGTGCTTAGGTGAGAGAATGTGTACGAAGTATTAAGGATGATGTCTCCAACTTACTTTCAAGTAGTCTTATTGTTCATAATACTGATTTTTTTTATTTTGATAAAAGTTTAAAATTTTGAGACCCAACATCATATATTTTGAAATTATATATATTAGACTAAAGCATATAAGTATCTATGCTAACATTACTGGGGACCAAGTTTCTAATGCAAGTGAAAAGAAATACAAATATAAGAAGTAATACCCTGTGATCTTTCATTTGAATTGGAAATACCAGAATGAATTCATGGGTTTTCCTCTTTATTAAACAAACAAACAAAAAAACAAACAAAAAAAAATATATATATATAGTTCCCTAGCTAAGTCCACAGAAAAACTCTACATACAACCACCCAGTAATGCTCATGCCTAGGTTGTGGTCTCTAAATACCACTTCTGACTCAAAGGAACCAAGGATCCTTGGAGAAATAACTGATTCTAGTCTGGGGCAAGAAATGTGCAAAATGAGTATGAAGCATTTTGTGCCAGCAGCAAGGAAGTACTCTAAAACTACTGGGATTGAGTCGAGGGACTCAGAAGTCAAAATGAAGAGGTTGTTGATGCTTAGTCACTAAGTCATGTCCAACTCTTTGCGACCCCATGGACTGTAGCCCACCAGGCTCCTCTTGTTCATGGGATTTCCCAGGCGAGAATACTCCAGTGGGTTGCCGTTTCATTCCCTAGATCTTCCAGACCCAGGGATGAACCTAAGTCTCCTGCATTGCAGGTGGATTCTTTACCTCCGAGCCATCAGGCAAGCCCATTAAGTTCAATACTCTATCTTAATAGAAACTTCACTTACCTTGAATCTACAATTTGTAGTTAGGCCCACATACTCACACTGTGCTTTTACAGTACCCAGAAGGGTGATAAATTTTGAAGCATTCATTGCAGTAGTTTGCACTACAGTCCATGCAACTTTTTGTGGATTCTTGAGGCGGTGGTTTACAAAGGTCACACATACTGGCTGTGGCTGCCCTGGCTGCCTGCCATTATCTTTCAACAATAATTTCCCAAGTGAAATTTCAAAACAGACCATTGATTCCCCATTTTCCAAGATCCACATCATGCTCACAACCAGGACAAGGAAAAGTAGTCGTCCTAGGGGGTCAATGAATCGCACTTCCAGCCTGTGTATTCAGTAAATCTTTGTTTAGTTACATCAGTAGGAAGATGAATGAAAGAAAAGGAGGGGTCATGTTTCAGAAGGATACGTATCTAAATATATGTATTCCAAAACAATACTCAACATGGCTCCATATGAATCAATTTGTGTAGTAAAAAAAATTTTAATGATTTTTCCTTGGCATATGAAAGATAAGCCAAAGCTACTAAATAGTTATTAAAAAGAAATTATAATAAATCTCATAAAAACCACATTAAATCAAACAGATATGTGAACAAAACATATAATGCAGTAGTACACAGGGTCAAGATCTTTTGAAAGTATACAGGTAACCTTTATAGTTATTTTTATGTCATACCCAAAGGAATTTGACTTGCATTTCAATGAAAACATCCTTGACTGATTGATAGGAACTCAGTTTATACATAGACGAGCAGGAGTCCTTACCCCAGCCATGGTCTATGGATTGACTCCAGGAAGATTCAAATAGTTTAGTAGACCATTTGAAATTGTATGGAAAATTTTGCATCTATGTATCCATACATATTGGCTAAAGATGGGACACTTTGAGTAGCAATTAGAATAACTTGAAGCACATAAGTATGTTTGAAAATGTAATTTTTATATTGATAGTCATACACATATACCTTATTGGTCCTTTGAAGGGTGCTAGTAACCAACTCATTTCTTCCCTCCTCCCCATAAAATAGGGAAAGAATCAGGCATTTTCTGTCTTCTTTCCTGTTTGTGAAAAAGTAACCCAAGTTCTGAAAAGAGGAAGTTTATAAAAGTCACTAATGATTTTAGAATGATAAAATTTGAAAACCACTATCTTCAATACATTAATGAAGTAATAGATACAGGTGATGATGATCAAGTACTGTTAAAACTTAATGGAAGGGCTGATTGAGCTTTTTTAAATGGATGAACAGGGTGACACTGCTGATCAATCTCGGCATCACTGAAGCAGGACAACCAGACACCACCCACTCCCGACAGGACAGTGGTAGTGGTTTAGTCACTCAGTCATGTCCAACTCTTGGGACCCCATGGACTGTAGCCTGCCAGGTTCCTCCATGGGATTCTCCAGGCAAGAATACTGGAATCTAATCAAGCTTCTGTCAAGAAATGGAGAGGCCAACCCACCCCCCCCCCCCACCACCACCAGGAACAAGTGAAACAATGTAATCAGTTAAATCCAAAATGTGAGAAATCCAATAGGACAAGTGATCAGTTTCTCCAACAAATAGGGAAAAAGAGAGAGAGAGGATCTGGGGGAGAAAGAGAAAAAATGAGAAAGATAAAGAGAAGGACATTTTTCAGGTCAAAAAAAAAAAAAAAGACTTAAAAGCTGAAACAATTTGAGCAACAAAATAAGTATTGAATAATAACCAAAAGTATAAGATATCCATGAGTTCATGCTGATACAAATGATTTAATAATTAAATGAAGGGTGTAGCCTAAACATCCCCTATGCAAGACAAAGAGCTTGAAAGGGTTTTTTGTTTTGTTTTTATTTTTAATTGAAGGATGATTGCCTTACAGTATTGTGTTGGTTTCTGCCATACATCAACATGAATCAGCCACAGTTACACATATGTCGCCTTCCTCTTGAACTTCCCTCCCTCCTTTCACCCCATCCCACTGCTCTGGGTTGTCACAGAGCCCCGGTTTGAGTTCCCTGAGTCACAGCAAATTACCACTGGCTGGCTGTTTTACACACGGTAGTGTTTCTGTTTCCATGCTACTCCATTCATCGAGCACTCTCCTTCCCCTCCCCCCGCATGTCAGCAAGTCTGCTCTAGGTCCGAGTCTCTATTATTGCCCAGCAAATAGATTCATCATTACCATTTTTTTAGATTACATATATATATATATATATATGTTAATATATGATATTTGTTTTCCTCTTTTCTTACTTCCCTCTGCATAATAGGCACTAGGTTCAGCCAACTCATAGAACTGACTCAAATGTGTTCCTTTTTATGGCTGAATAATATTCCATTATATATATGTACCACAGCTTCTTGATCCATTCATCTGTTGATGGACATCTCGGTTGCTTCCACGTCCTAGCTATTGTAAATAGTGCTACAATGAACATCGGGGTACATGTGTCTTTTTCAATTATGGTTTTTTCAGGATACATGCCAAGTAGTGGGATTGTTGTTCATATGGTAGTTTTATTCCTAGTTTTTTTAAGGAATCTTCATACTGTCTTCTGTAGTGGCTGTATCACTTTACATTGCCATCAACAGTGCAAGAGGGTTGAAAAGGGAGGTTTCTTTTTTTTTTTTTAAGTAAATTTATAGTAGATACCTGACAAGTGCTACCTCAGGAGATTAAAGTTAATAATAATCCATGTTGACAGTATGTACCCTTGATATGATAAGAATTGCACTTTACCTCTATGGTCTCCCCCCCCCCTCAAAAAAATATAACCTCAGCCTAATAATGAGAAAAACATCAGTGAGGTCCCACATGTGAAATATTCTACAAAATACATGACTAGTACTCCTCAAAACTATCAAAGTCATGAAAAAAGAAAGAGAAATGGTCACTGGCAAGAAGAGCTTAAGGAAACATGACAACTAACTATATGTTATGTGTTATCCTGGATGGAATGCTTGAAAATAGATAAGGTAAACACTAGGAAAACTGAATAAAGTGTGGACTCTAGTTAATAATTTTTAAGGTATCTTATTCTCTTATAATATCTCTAGCACATAAGCAACCAAACTATTTTAACAAATCACTCATTTATGCTGATTCAAACTGGGACTTCCAAGAAACCAAGGCAGGCAGTAAAATTAAGTTTTAAGGGGTGGGTTGCGGGGTGAAGGAGACTGAGCCACTGACCAAATGAAACGTGAGCCTTACTTGGATCCTGATTTTTACAATACTATTGTAATATAAACACATTTTGAGGCAGGGAAAATAGAAGGCAATCTAGGTGTAAGATGATAGGACAGTTTCCTGGATGTGAACATGGTATTTTTTTCTTTTAAATACTCCTTATTTAATAGACATCTTATCTGTTACACATTATGAAGCAAGTACAGGCGAATTGACAGATGTCTTCAATTTGCTATAATGTAAAGCGAAAAAATGTATAGACAAAATAAGGGTAAAATTTTAGTAAATTCTTGAGAGGCACGTGGATGTTCGTTATTCTCTCTACTACTGTGTAGTTTTTTGAAAATATTCATAAAACATCTTGAGGACTAAAAAAAAAAAAGCAAAGCTATGTCTCAAGAAAGCACAAACACCAAAAGTCTACACGTGACCTTCTGAGTTGACATATTTGACTACTGTCCCTTGGCCTTTGCATGAACTATTCATCCTACCCAGAGTCTCTATACTCATTTTATCTAGTAGAAGTCTTCAGGTGTCACCTCCTCCAGGAAGCCTGGGTCAGGCGCCTCCTCTGAAATTCCCACATCATGGTCCTGGTTTTTCTGGAACTCACTGGTAGCGTGTACGAAAGTGGGCGACCATGGCTTCCAGCTGCCTCCATCTCCATCCCCATCCTGCCCTGGGGTGACTGGGATGTCACTGTGTTTTAAAACTTCCGGAACTGGTCTCGCGGTGGCACAGGAGGAACCTCCGAACTTCCCAGAGTTCTCAAAGGTCAAGTTTTCACTTTAGGGTCGGGCCTTGTTCTCCCATGAAGGCGTGGCCGTCTGTCTGGGTTGCACGCCCCTAAACGCAGCTTCTTCCGTTGACTCGTTTCTCCGGCACTCTGACTGGCCTATATTTCTCCTTGGGGGCGGGCCCTCTGGGTGTGGCCAGGTTCTCATTGGCTCTCACTCCAAAGGCCAGCCCTGTTGACGCTTGGTGTCATGTATCGGCGCCCGTCGCTTTCGCTGATACGTCATCCGCGGGCGCCCACCCTGACGTAGCCAGAGAATATACAGCGGAACCGGCGGAGGCGACTGAGCTGAGGCGGTAATACCGGCGACAGCGACGGTAGCAGCGATGGCCGGAGCGGGGCCAGCCCCGGGCCTCCCGGGCGCAGGAGGACCTGTGGTTCCGGGCCCTGGTGCCGGCATCCCGGGAAAGAGCGGCGAGGAACGCTTGAAGGAGATGGAGGCGGAGATGGCCCTGTAAGGCCCGCGATAGGGAGCGATTAAAGCCATCCTAGAGTCAGAGTCGTCGAGCCCTGGAGCCTTCAGGCACTGATAGACTCGATATATAGTTCTGTCTTGGGGAAATGGTACTTTCGGGATTGTGGGGACGAGAGTTAAGGAGGAGAGGTTGGCAGGGGTGAAGGCGCTGTCGTGATATACCCACCGTTTCAGAATTGGTGCAAGGTCCTGAGCTGTGGTGTGTCCTGCCTTCCCAGGTTTGAGCAGGAAGTTCTGGGGGCTCCCGTAACAGGAATCCCAACTGCCGTGCCTGCGGTGCCTACAGTCCCCACGGTTGAAGCGATGCAAGTCCCAGCAGCTCCTGTGATCCGCCCAATTATCGCGACCAACACATACCAGCAGGTACGGCTGACATAAGGCATAGAAGAGAGCACAATGCCTCAGACACACGTTTGTATACAGAGAGCTATTGACATGCTGGCTTGTTGATTAATAAGCATGACAAATATTTTAGGTGTCAGGCACTGAAGACTCAGTAAGGACTGAGACAATAATTCTGCCCTTTGCAAGCTTTTATCTAGATCATGGTGGCCAGTAGAACTTTCTGCAAAGATGGAAATGTCCTGTATTTATTTAAAATTCGTATTAGAGTTAGATAGTTTCTCAGTCTCATTAATGACATTCAAGTTCTCCATATACTATATGTGACTAGTGGAGAAAGAGATTACCAAAAGTGAACAGTAGATGAAACTTGTTCATTCTCTCGACAAATAATTTTCAGGTGCCTCTTCTGCACCAGGTGCTAATCTAGGCCCTAGACATATAGCAAAAAATAAAACAGAGAAACAGTCACTACCTTTTGTGGAGTTTCTATTTTACTGTGGAGAGACAGACTAAAGTAGATTAACAAGGGCAGAATTTTATCAGCATGGTCAGGGAAGACCTTTCTGGGAGGTGATATCTAAGCAAAGATATAAAGAGCATGATGGAGGGAGCTATGCAGATATCTTGGGAAAGAGTATTCCCAGACAACTGTTGATCAGCAAAGACCACGAGGTAGGTGCATACCTGACGTGTTCAAGGACCATCAGGGAGAGCAGGGTGGCTGAAATGGAGTGAGCAAGGGAGAGGATAGGAGGAGATATGGACAGAGAGGTGATAAAGACAGATCTAGTAGGACCTCGTGGATCACCATAAGGACCTTGGTTTTTACTCTGGGATGAGAAGCAGTTGAAGGACTTTGAGCAGTGGGGTGATATGGTCCAACTTAGATGTCACCAGGGTCACTTTGCTGTGTTTAGAAGACAGATTGTAGGGGGCCAGGGCAGAATCAAGCAGTCTGAGGAAGAGGCTACCGTCATACTCTAGGCAAAAGATAATGGTGGCTTGGAGCAGGGTGGTGGCATGGGAGATGAGGAGGACAAGCTGGACATAATTTCAGGTAGTGCTGAGTGCTTTGGGGAAGATGAAGCAGGATGATGAAGTTGCACCAGGGAGGGACTAAGGACACCTTGAGCTAGTGTGATCCCAGAAGCCTCTCTGAAAAGTGATGTTTTAGCTGAGACCTAAAGTTTGAGAGATAGCCACACAGTGCAAAGAACAAAACCCTTGGTTCCCAGGTGAGCCTGCCAGGCAGCTTGGGGGCACTGAGTCAGACTCCTCACCCCAACCCCCATCCAACAGGTCCAACAGACTCTGGAGGCCCGAGCAGCCGCTGCAGCCACAGTGGTTCCTCCCATGGTGGGTGGCCCACCTTTTGTGGGTCCAGGTAAGTAAGGAGTGATGGGACGAGGGAAGCAGGGTGGTAAAAAGGGAAGCCTGGGACTCTCCTCTCCCCACCCTCCCCATCCTCATCACTCCCCTCCCAACAGTTGGCTTTGGCCCTGGTGATCGGAGTCACCTGGACAGTCCAGAGGCTCGAGAAGCCCTGTTCCTGCGGCGAGCAGGTAGGTCTGAGGCCAGAGAATCCCACATTTCACCAAGCACTCTTGTTTTGACTACTTCACCCTCTCCATTTCATCCCCAAGACATCATTGTCTTTCTGAAGCATAAACCTAATCATGTACTTCGTTGATTTGGCTTTAGTAAGGCTTTACTGGGTCATTGCAAACCAACCCCTTTATTGTGACTCCTAATCTGTATTCTTTGCTGTTTCTTCATAGCACTTCATGTGCTATAAAGCTGTATAGCTTTCTACCAAGTTATACTACTTACTTGTTTATTATGATTATCATCTTTTGCTTCCTCTAAAATATAACATCTGTGAGGGTGCCTGCCATCTTGTAAGCATTACATGCTCTCTGTTGATGGGATGAACAAACCAGACCATCAAACAAGCACCTGTGGTCCTCACCTGACAGTCAAGACCTTACATCAGCCAGCCCCTTGCAGAGAGAGACCCCCCATTTCCTTCCCTGGAGCCCCAGACATTGCTGGGATGTGCTAGCAAGGCTCTTGTTGAGGTCCCTTTCCTCTCGTGCTCATTGTCACTCAACTTTTAACCTTCCAAACCTATCAACTAAACCAAAATCTAGCTAACCAAAATCAACTGAAATATACTGTCTCCACAGGACACTCTTACTTCATGTTGTTGAGATGACTTTTATACGCACAGTCAATTTTTGTGACATTAACTTCCTTACATGTAGGAAAAGGATATGTGTTCTGTAATGTTCTGGTGTCATCCCATTAGATCAAACTTGTTAATTGTGTCACTTAAATCCTGATAGACTCTTTTACCTGATATCTGAGGTTTAATATCACCTATAATTTAGTATGGTTTTGATGAAAGTGTAAATCTGACCTAGTCACCCTGCCCAGCTTCCAGCTCTGCTGTGGCACCCTAGTACCCTCTAGAGAACAACCACTGAAATAGTCTTTCAGCCACCAAGACTATGCTTGGATGCCTACTGACCTCTTGACCATCCTCTTATGATGCTCTCCAACTCCTGACTTCCCCTATTGGAATTACACTAAACTAAAGAGGGGAAGTTTTTGGTTTATAAGCATTTGGTTTATAAGGAGAACTTGCCAGTAATATTTCCAAACTTACCCTTTGCATTACCAGCTCTTCACTATCCTTTGGGTCTCAGCTCACAGGTCCCTTTCTGCCAGAAGCCTTCTCTAGTCCCACTGGTGTCCCTCTTCTGAGCTCCCTTGGTGCCAGCCTCGGTCACCCTGCCTGGGCTTCCCCCATCCCAGCCCTGATCACTCTGGCTGTCACTCTGGTGATGAGTATGTTCTTTCCTGCTCTGGACCAGGAGCTCCCCTAGGGCCTGTGGTCTTTAGGTGTGCCCCTAGCATTGCCCAGGACAGGGCCGGGCCCAGAGGAGATCATCAGTGGTAGGTGTTTTGCTGAACGAACAAATGAAAAGGACCCTGCATCTCCCAGAAGGTTCCCCAGCCTCTTCAGCAGAATTTCTTGGGAGCTCAGAGTACCCACAGGCACATACCTTACCCTGAGTGCCCCAGTCCCCCTTGACGCACACCCTCATCTCTCCCACAGCTGTGGCCCCCCAGAGTGCCACTATTCTGCGTCCAGCCTTCGTCCCTCACGTGCTGCAGAGAGCAGGTGAGGGGGCCAAGGTCATCATCCCTGCCACATAACTCCTCCCCAAGTCCTCCAACTCCCCCACTAACACCCTGACAGATTCTGCTCTTACCTCTGCAGCAGCTGGGCCCCGCCCTATGGCCCTGCGGCCCCCTCACCAGGCCCTCGTGGGGCCCCCCCTGCCTGGGCCCCCTGGACCACCTATGATGCTGCCACCGATGGCTCGGGCCCCCGGCCCGCCCTTGGGCTCCATGGCTGCTCTGAGGCCTCCTCTGGTGAGTTGATCAGGGAACTGAGGGTCAGGTGCGGTGGACAGAGACCCTCATCCTGGCCTGATGAGCTGTGTCCACCACGTCTGCCTTTCCCCAGCTTTATGTGTCTCTGCCTCTGTCTTCCCCTGTTTCTTCCTGTGGCCATATCATTCTGTTTTTTGCTTTTTTTTGAGGGACGTTTAGAGAGAAAACACAAATTATAGGTGTATTTCTCTTTGTGTATCTCTATTTTCCCTTTGATTGTCCCTCTCTTGTTCTGTCTTTATTTTTTTTAGTCCCTGTGTTTGTCTATTTCTCTATCCCTGTGTTGGTCTGACAGGAGCAGACACTGTTCCCTGTCTTGGTGTCTCTTGCCTGCTCTCTGGCCCTGGTGCCCTTGGTCTGTTGTACAGGATAAGGATGAGACGGAGGTCTGAGCCTGTGATCTGGCCCCCCTCATGCCCTCCTTTTGCCCACAGGAAGAGCCAGCAACACCCCGAGAGCTGGGCCTAGGCCTGGGGTTGGGCCTGAAAGAGAAGGAAGAGGCTGTGGTGGCGGCAGCAGCCGGGCTGGAGGAGGCTAGCGCAGCGGTGGCGGTGGGAGCCGGGGGCGCCCCAGCTGGCCCTGCAGTCATTGGGCCCAGCCTGCCACTGGCCCTGGCCATGCCTCTGCCTGAGCCTGAACCCCTGCCCCTCCCGCTGGAAGTTGTGCGAGGCCTGCTGCCCCCACTGCGCATTCCTGAGCTCCTGTCCCTGCGTCCGAGACCCCGGCCACCTCGGCCTGAGCCACCTCCTGGCCTCATGGCTCTTGAGGTAAGCAGGGAGCAGAGTAGTAGGGGACAGAATGGGTTGGATGGGCAGACAGCAGCCCATGGGCTTCCCCACACAGAAACACATGTCATCTTCTGTCCATGGAGGTAGGAGGGACCCAGGAAACTGGAAGGTTTGGGAGAACATGGGGAAGAGGGAGGCAGACACACACATACACCTGACACCCAGAAGCATATCCTGTGCTTTAACTATGGAGACAGGAGAACTAGGGGGACCAAATGGGAGAGCCTGAAGAGGGCAGATGGGCCCAAGAGACTCAGCTCTAGCCCTTAGTACCCTTCCTTTTCTCTGTAGGTGCCAGAACCTCTGAGTGAGGACAAGAAGAAAGGGAAACCAGAGAAACTGAAGCGCTGCATTCGCACAGCAGCTGGGAGCAGCTGGGAGGACCCCAGCCTGCTAGAGTGGGATGCGGGTGAGTGGGCGTGAGTGCAGGGCTGTGCTGCTCAGCCAAGGGAGGGGAACTGGGTAGCTCCACACCTCACTGCAGGGCGGCCTGTTGGCCCACCTCCTGGAGAGCCAGACTGTGGCTCGGGGGGCAGGCCCGCACCCAGCCACCGAACAGAACTGGGTAAAGGGGATTGGTGCGTAGGACCTCTGGCCCATTTCATTCATGAGGTGCCTGGCTTGTTAAAGGAGAAAGACCATTCTTTTTTTTCCCTAACTTGTTGTGAGAAATTTTAAATTTCTCACAGTTGCACAGTTAACTATATATCAACCACCTAGATTCAGCAATTAACATTTTGCTATCTTCACTGTAACCCTCCATGTGTATCTTTTTTTGGTTTTTGCTCAATCGTGTGAAGTAAACTATAAATGAGGTTATCACTTCACTCCTAAATACCTTAATATTCACCTCCTAAGAAAAGTAATATTTTCTTTCATATCATTACATGGTTAACACATCTAAGAAAATTATCAGTAACTCTGTGATATCTCATATTCTGTTTATATTGTGATTTTCCCAGTTGTCTCCAAACTATCTTCTTATAGCTGTTTTCCCCCTAAACCAGGAGGCATGCAGTTTTGTGTCACTAGATTATCTTTTAAAGAGAATTGTCTCCCTCCCGCTGCTTTGTCTTAGGTATAATAGTTTTTTGAAGTGTTCAGATCACTTAGTTTATGGACGGTCCTACCCTCTTAAGTTTGTCAGATTACTTCTGCCTGGGGTGACCTAACTTGTTCAAGAGTGCCCTCAGTCACCACCAAAGCTGTGAGGCAACCACAGTGGTAGCCAAGGGAAGGGGCCTAAGTCCCACCCCACCCCTTCACTTCTGCCTCTTTTCCTGGGACCATCTGCCCACCCCAGGCCAGAGCCATACAGCACTGGCCCAGAGGTGGCTAGGCGGTAGACCCTAATTCTGTGACCTTGGACAAGTCACTCAGCCTTTCAAGCCTTGTTTTCCAGCAAGGGGGTAGTAATAGTATATGCTCATGGGGGAAGGGATTCTTTGAGCTTGAGCACATTTGGTCAAGACCAGGCTCAGCCCAGGAGGTATATCCAAAAATGGCAGCTGAAGTTGACCTTGGAGAAGAATCAGGCAGTGTGTTCAAGTTTCAGGGACTCAAAGGGGGTCAGAGTGGGCTTTGCAGAGGAGGCAGAGCTGAGGAATGATGAAATTCTGCGGTCCTGGGGTGCCATTATGGGAACCAGTGGGTGTCAGGGGCCCAGGGAGAGTCCATGGAGCGGTGTTCAGGAGACCAAAGGATGCTGGGGGCTCGGAGGACAGGCCAGGGCTGTGATGACAAAGGTAGGGGCTTCGTCACTGGAGTGGGTGAGGTGGGGCAGGGCAGTGCCATTAGTTGAAAGTGAAGGCTCTGCCCCTTATACAGAGTGAAGTAAGCCAGAAAGATAAAGAACATTACAGCATACTAACACATATATATGGAATTTAGAAAGATGGTAACGATAACCCTATATGCAAAACAGAAAAAGAGACACAGAAATACAGAACAGACTTTTGAACTCTGTGGGAGAATGTGAGGGTGGGATATTTCAAAAGAACAGCAAGTATACTATCTATGGTGAAACAGATCACCAGCCCAGGTGGGATGCGTGAGACAAGTGCTCGGGCCTGGTGCACTGGGAAGACCCAGAGGAATTGGGTGGAGAGGGAGGTGGGAGGGGGGATCGGGATGGGGAATATGTGTAAATCTATGGCTGATTCATATCAATGTATGACAAAACCCCCAAAAAAAAAAAAAAGAAAGTGAAGGCTCTGGAGCCAGATAGATGCCTGAGTTCTTGTCCCAGCTCTGCTGCTTGCTGATTAACTTTGGGCAGGTGACTTGACTTCTCTGTGCATTGGGGTAAAGGGCTGTTGGGAATGCCAGGTGTGTGAAAACTTTATGGGTGCTTTGCAGAGAGTCTAGCACAGGGTAAATACTATCCAAGTGTTGGCTGTTAAAACTAAGAGGACGGAGGGAAGAGGGCTTGGGGGATGCTCCCAGAGAAGGTGGGATCATTTCAGTAACTGGGCCACATATGTGTATCCTCTAATCTTCCCTCTCCCAACCCCAGATGACTTCCGGATCTTCTGTGGAGACCTGGGCAACGAGGTGAACGATGACATCTTGGCCCGAGCCTTCAGCCGCTTCCCATCCTTCCTTAAGGCTAAGGTGATCCGTGACAAGCGCACAGGCAAGACCAAGGGTTATGGCTTCGTCAGCTTTAAGGACCCCAGTGACTATGTGCGCGCCATGCGTGAGATGAATGGTGAGTGCCGTCTCCCCTAGGGTCAGTGGGCATGGCAGGCATCTGGTCTGAGCCTGACCTTGAACCCTGTCTTCCCACAGGGAAGTATGTGGGCTCACGCCCCATCAAGCTGCGCAAGAGCATGTGGAAGGACCGGAACCTGGACGTGGTGCGCAAGAAGCAGAAGGAGAAGAAGAAATTGGGCCTGAGATAGGGTCTGTGGCCAGGCACCCGCTCCCATCCGGCCGGGCGCTGGTTCCTCCCCACAGTTCTTTGGAAAACCCTCAATTGTCTACCCACCTATCCTCCCCAACACCAGTTTCAATAAATTTACGTTCATTTCCATCCTTGGCTAGGCTTGGAAGTACTCTTTGGAGAGCAGGGCTTAGCATCCCCAACTCTGGAGATAGTGGGGAGCCTTGAAAGTTTATATAAACTTGCAGATGGGCGTTTTCAACACTGCTACATGCCCGTTAGATCTTCTTGAAACCTCTCAAGTGTACACTGAGTGCAGCCCATTCCTCAGAGGAGGAAGTAGAGGCTTAGCGCAAGGTCAAAGCCAAGTGGAGGCTCACCAGTGGTCTTCTGACTGCCTTGTGTTCTCAGCACTAGGGTAGTGGGTCTTCTGGGCCCTGCCCTTCTGGAGCTCAGAGCTTTCCAGGCTTTCATTCATTCATCCACTGTCATCAAGGACCTGGACAGTGTGTGGTACAGTGGTAACAGTGTTCCTAGCTAATGGTTCAGTGGCAGAGATCGGGCCATTGCCAGACAATGACAGCCCAGAGTTATCAGGGTTGGGATGGGGAACCATCCCTAGGAGTCCAGGAAGGCCTCCTGAAGGCACTGGCCATTTCTGAAACTATTTCATTCTCTTCCTATTAATATCATTCTCTCTCCTTGTTTCTGCCATCCTCACCCTTTAGGTCTCTGAGACTGTTTTCCAGTTTCTTCACTCTGCCAAAACCTAGTCAACTTCTGCTGTCTCTTTGAATGTTTATGCCTCCTTCTGTTTCTCTTGAGTCCCCCTCGGCTGCTTTTCTCTTTCTAAATGTCTCTGAGTCTCTCCTCTTTTTCCATCTGTAAGTCTCTTCACAGCTCCAAGCTTGTCTCTGCCTTTCAGAAGTAAGTGTGCATGCAGGACCTTGAATGCCAGACTGAGAGCTTAGACTTTACCCTGAAGGCAGCAGCCAGCCATGAGAAGCTGAGACAAAGTTCAAGCAGGGGCCTGGCATCACAGATTTGCACTTTAGAGAAAACTGGGGTTCAGGAAGGAGATTGGAGCAGTGACCAGCCAAAGTAGGGAGATGGCATGGGGAGGGGACAAGGGTCTCCCAGGGGCATAGCCATCAGAACCCCAGATTGGGAGGGGAGAAACAATACCAAGGCTTCTCGGGAAGCCAGTCACCCAGGAGAGGTGTCAGATTTCCTCTGTTCCGGTCTTCCTCCCTTACTGCCCACTCTGACGTCACATTTTCCAGTCTGGTTAGAGGGGTGAGGGCCTCCTTTCAATGACAGGAAGTGCCCTTCAGCCCCCTGCCACCTGGCTGGACCACCCAGCTCCAGAACCCTCAAACCCCATCCCCACATCACTGGCCCTTCCCTTCTAAACCCCTTCTATTCACTGCAAGCAAGGGAGGAGATGCGAATGATTGCAGAAAGGAGGGTTTTAAACATGCATTTAAGTCCCAAGGAGAGAGAAGATCAATGGGAGTGAGAGACAGATGGACCGAGATGGAGGGAATGTAGTGAGCAGAGACTGAGGGGTGGAGAGGAAGACAAAAAGAGGAAGAAATGAGAGCGGTGGGTCAGAGGCAGTACAACAGGAAAGGGAGTTGGGGGGAAAGTCCAGAGAGGGAAAGAGATGGAAACAGATAAGGAGGTAGGGAGAGAGAGAGGAACACTTAGAGACAGATGGAGAGGGACTGTGGTCCAGTGGTTAGGATTCCACACTAACTGTCAAGGGCAAAGGTTCAATCCCTGATCGGCGAGCTGAGATCCCACAACCAAGAGTCAGGCCTGATACAACACAGGACACCAACCCAGGGCAGGAAGACATGGAGAGAGACCAGCTTCAGGCCTGGTGGGGCACAGCAGATACAAGATTCCTCTCAGACCCCCGGGTTAGATGGATGGAGGGACCAATGACTCCTGAGGGCTCTGTGGTTCAACCAACACTGGGTCCAATCCCAGCACCAGCCACCCTCTGTGTGACCTGGTGAATGGCTCTTCCTCTTGAGGCCGTTTCCTTTGTGTAACACAGAAAGGCAGTGCCCACACCCCCCAGAATGGCAAGTGGTTAATGATCAAACTGGGTGAATGTTGGAAAAGGTCCATATTAAAGAGGAGGTGTTTTTTTTTTTAATTTTTAACACACAAATTTTTGTATTGGAGTATAGTCAACAAACAATTTGTAGTTTCAGGTGAACAGCAAAGGGACTCAGCCATACATATACATATATCCATTCTCCCCCAAACCCCGCTCCCATCCAGGCCGGCACATAACATTGAGCAAAGTTCCATGTGCTATACAAGAGGTCTTTGTTGGTTATCCATTTTAAATATAGCAGTGTGTACATGACCTTCCCAAAGTCCCTAACTATCTCTTTCCCCCCAGCAACCATAAGTTCGTTTTCTAAGTCTGTGAGTCTTAAAGGGGTTATTTTTAATGATACGTATCTACTTACCAATATTGCAGGATGGAAACAAGCATAGGTTCTGATGTCAAGCGACCAGGGTGTAGGGTTGCAAGATTTAGAAAACAAAAATACAATACACTTAGCTAAATTTGAACTTAAGATAAACAACAAATAATTTTCTAATTGTATGTTCCAAATATTGCATGTGTGTATGTATATGTTGCAAGTATACATGGTTTGGTTTTGCTGAATCATTGGAAAAGTTACAGACATAACACTTCACCCCTAAATAGCTGTGTTCCTTAGAAATAGCATTTCATATTATAATAGCATTATCACATCAAAGAAAATGATTCATTCTATATCTCATATTCAGTTCCTACTCAAATTTTCCCCATTTGTCCTGAACTAGTTTAGCATGAAAGGGCACAGATTCTGGAAAGGAAGAAAAGTGGGAGTAATCCTCAATTTCCCCTTTCATAAAATCAGGATAAGACTAATACCTACCTCGTAAGGGGATTAAACAAAGGCCCACAGTTTGGTGGTATGCAATGAGCCCCCAGTAAATGTCAGCTATTACTATCACTGTTGTTATTGTTTACGTTGTTGTTACTGTCCTTGGAAGCATCCAGAATGTCCTCCTCAAAGCCCTCGGAAGGGGAGAACTGGGCCTGGTGGAGGATCCCAGGTCAATCTACCCCCACCGTATCCCTCACAGGCCCCCTGCCGATTGTGACGTCTGTCGACCAGGGGTCTGGCCGGAAATCCCCCTTCCTGTTGCAGATAAGCCTGGCACAGCCCAGCTGACCCCTGGCCCGCTTCCCCCACCACCTCCCATGTCGCAGGATCAAGTCCCCAATCCCCACCCCCCGCCCGGCTCTTGTCACCCCGGAAACACCCCTTGCACCCTGGTCTCAACCCAGCCCGCTGTTTCCCAAGCTCCCGTTCAAGTCCAGGCCAGCCATGCAGCGGGACAACCAAAGCTGCCTCCCAAAGCTACCCCAGAGGCCGGCGGTCATCCCCGGGGCCAGAGAGGAGTGGGGCGGGGGTGACACGGCTTGGCCACGCCTCAGCCCCTGCAACTCGACCCCTACTGCGACCCCCAGCTCTGACGTCTTGGAAAATCCGCTCCCCCTGCTCAGGCCCCCAGGGGAGGGGTGCATAGTATGAAATGGGGCTGAGACCCCCGGCTGGGGGCAGAAGGACCTGCCAGAGGTGAGCCATGAACTGGGGGCTGGAAGACCGGGTGTCTGGGGGTCTGGTTTCCTGGGTCTGGGTGTCTGGGGGCCCTCACTCCTGGATCTGAGAGGAAAGGACACTGGAGGCCAAGATTTCAGGGCCCTGGGGAAGAAGGGAGCAGAGGCCTGGACTCCTCCTTGTGAGGGAAGCTAGAGATGGGGCTCAGACTCCAGGTTCCCTAAGTGTCACGGGCTCACCCTGTGCCCTCCCCCCCCCCTTTTTTTTCCAACCCAGTACATTCACAACGGACATCCATGGACTTGTGGAACTGGGATGAAGTATCACCACAGGAAGTGCCTCTGGGGCACAGGACGTCAGGGCTGGGTAGGTCCCAGGGGCTGAGACGATGTGTGTGGGGTGGGTGCGCAGGTGGGGGCCTTCGCTGAACCTGATGGGGCTCTGTCTAACCTCACTGCCTGCAGAAGGATCTGAACTCAACTTCTATATCCCTGAACTGGCACTCCAAGGGGACACGCCGACAGAGGACACATGCTGGAAAGGTGGCTGTGGGCTGGGACCTCTGGGTGCTGGGGAAGATGGTGAGGCTGGGCACCTAGGTCTGAGGAAGGGGGCATGCTGCTCTTGTGGTTGAACGCAGAGAGGGGTGTGGTCTTGAACTGCAGAGGTTGAAGGAGGAGGAGGGGGCCAATGTCCCGAGTCCTAGGTCTGAGTGAGTAGGAGCTGGGATTGAGAACTCTCAGTCCCTGACAAAGTCCACTGGGTGAGTGGCTAAGGGGAGTCTCCAGTCACTGTGCACACCCTTCCCTAAATCAGCTACATCCTTATTTCTTGCAGGGCTCCCACAGACAGACTGGAGCTCTACTCCGTACCCAGAAGCTCAATGGGGGGCGGGTGAGTGTGTGCGGAGAAGCGCGGGGGGGAGGAGGGGACTGGGGTCCTCCACTGTGACTAGTAGAGGTTTAGACTCCGCGATCTATGAAGGGGAAGGGGGCTAGGACGAGGGACACTGTGTCCTTAAGGTGGTATGACCTAGATCCCGGAGCCTGGAGTCCCAGACGCCACGGCTGAGAGCTTCGACTCCCAGAACCCCAGAGGGGAGCGGGGATCGCGACACCTGGGCTTCTCTCACTTGGGGTCCATTTGTCCTCGCAGAGCCCGCCCCTCAAGCTCTTCCGTGGCCGGGAGACTGGACAGACCTGCCGTGCTCCGGCACCATCCCTTGCAGCGGTGTTTCCCAGGCCCTGGGTCCCGCCCCTTGGAACGGCCCCGAAGGGGCTGCTGGCCAGAATTACGCCACCTCCGCGGGAACTGCCAACTCGTGGTCGCGCACCCAGGTCGCCTCCAGCTCCGCCAGCTGGGACTATTCTATCGGCCCCGACAGCGCCACCTGCTGGGGCAGGAGCCTCGGCGGGGAGCCCTGCGCGGACCCAACCCTTCCTTGGGCCGGGCCTGCGGCCTCGGACTGTACCACCTTCTGGGACTCAGGGCTGCACACGGATTGCACCACCTCTTCCCAGGAATACCAGAGCTCAGATCTCACCACTTGCTCTGCACCCACCCAGCAGTCGGACCGCGCAACCTTGGCTCGTTACCCCAAAACTAACCACAGAGGTGAGGTCCGCGAGATTTTGTCCGATGGGAGCGAGGCGGGCGTCTAATGAAGCGCTAAGGGGGCGGGGACCCAGGAAATTGGCGGGGCTCGGGGCTCACTGCCGGCTACCTAGGGAGGAGAGGAGTAAGACACAAGTAGTTTCTAGTGTTTCTGGGGAGCAAGGGAAGAAGACCTAGGCTCCTGGGTGAGAAGAAAGAGATGAGGATCTGAATGCCTGGGTCCCCAAGATGGGGAAGCCAAAATCCTAAATCTCCGACATGGGGACTCCGGACGCCTGGGTCCCCAGGCCAATTCTTAGGTCCCTTAGATGGAGGAATCCGGATTTGTTGGTCTCCGAGGAGGAGCAGATCCAGATTCCTGGGTCATCGAAACGACATCATCTGGGGCCAGGAAACCTGAGTGTACACTTGTCCCCACTCCTCAGGTCCCATTCAGCTGTGGCAGTTCCTCCTCGAGCTGCTCCACGACGGAGCGCGTAGAAGCTGCATCCGCTGGACCGGCAATAGCCGAGAGTTCCAACTGTGCGACCCCAAAGAGGTAAGGCAGTTTCCCAGACCCGCCAAGTTCCGCCCAGGTCTCCCAGGGTTCACCTTAGCCCCACCAGCACTTTGCCTAGTGCTAGGCCCCGCCCCCAGCCTCGCCTTCTCCTCCAGCCTGCGGCGCCCCGCCCAACCCTCTGCAGACAGGCCGGAACCCCGCCCCCGCCCCACCCATCCACCGTCTAGCCCCGCCCTCCCCAACCCTCGCCCGCCTTTTCGGACTAAGCCCGGGCTCCTCGCTAGGTGGCGCGGCTGTGGGGCGAGCGCAAGAGGAAGCCAGGCATGAATTACGAGAAGCTGAGCCGAGGTCTGCGCTACTACTACCGCCGCGACATCGTGCGCAAGAGCGGGGGGCGCAAGTACACGTACCGCTTCGGGGGCCGCGTGCCTGGTCTAATCTATCCCGACCTTGTGGGAGGCGGGCGGGAAGCAACGACCCAATAAAAATACCCAATCAATGGAGAAGGAAATGGCAACCCACTCCAGTATTCTTGCCTGGAAAAGTCCATGGACAGAGGAGTCTGGCGGGCTGAAGTCCATGGGATTACATGACTGAGCATGTGTGCACAAGGGTGGAGGGAAATGGGTTGGTAGCAATAAAGTGGTAGAACTAAAAAAAAAAAAAAAAATACCCAATCAAGCCTCGTTGTGCTGTTTGCATCCTTCCCACTGATACAAACTACTTCTGCTTGGGAGCCTGTGCGCACCACCACATCCACATCACCCCACCCCCACCCTCGCCCCCAACAAACCCCATGTGATCCCAGGAAACACGATGACTAAAACAGACCCAAGACCCTAAGGGGAACTACTGTGTGCTCGCTGTGTAATGGGACATGCAGAGGTTTCAAACTCAGTCCCCACTGCGCCTGCCTTGTGCTGGGACCTGCACAGCAATCAGACCCTATCACTAACTTTCCAGTTTACCTACTGTTCCCCTCTTGAAGAGAAGGCTTATATTCTTAAAAAAAAAAAAAGGGGGGGGGGCCTACTGTGTGCCTTCCCAGTGCTAGGGACCATCAAGGAATTAGACCTAGTGCTTGCCCCCTAAAGGCGTCTACTCCAACCCACGGGACACAGAACTCATATTCCAAGGAGAGCCTACCTGGATCTGGGAACTACTGAGCCTGAAAGAGAGCCTATTAAGTGGTCCTCCTGTGGGCCATGCTGGGGACTTAGCACTGACAAAGACAACTCTGGACCTTGCCCGTAGGAGGTTCACAGTTCAGTGAGGAGACAGAACCCCCCCCCACCCCCACCACCACACAGGGACAGCCCAGAGTGGTCAGGACTGGGTTGGGGGAGCCCTGCAGGGGTAGAGTCCCCCCCAAAGAGGGACCTGCCTTAGCCTGAGGTGGGAAGTTGGGGTTTGGTCAGGGAAAACTTATTGGAGGAGAAAAATAGCTGATTCAAGAAGTCAGGTAGGAAAAAAAGAAGTCAGTTAGGCAAAGAATGTTCCAGTCAGAAGAAATCAAAGGCCTGGAGAAAGATCTCACAGCACTGTTCAATGAATTAAAATATCAGCGTAGCTGGAGAGGGGACCATGAGTCAGTTCACAAAGTTCCAAGACGAAGTGCCCATGTGGGCCAAGGTAAGGGGCCTGGACTATGTCCTGAGGGCACAGGGGAGCCAGGGAGTTTAAGCAGGGAAGGGATTTGGGCTTCAGGAAGATCTCATCGAAGGGGGTAATGAAGGCACATAAACAGGCAGCTCCACAAAACATTACAGCATTGATGAACACAGAGCATAAGAAGCCCCCAACCCAGTTAGGCCTGGACACTGCACTCCCTGCACCCACAGGAGAAGCTTTGGAGGCCAGACTGAGGGGAGGGACAATAACAGTTCTCTTTTTTTTTTTTAAGGTCGAGCCACAGTCTTTCATGGCTTCCTCTTCCAGTCCCCAGAAGCCCACTTTATTCACACAAAAAATTCACTCATTCCACAAATATTTACAGAGTAATCATACTACGTACCAGAAATTAAGTCGTAGAGATACAGTGATGAGTAAGAGACAAAAATTGCTCCTTTATGATGCTTCTATTATATTGAGGGAAACAAAAAGAGAGAGAGAGAGATAAACAATAAAAGGAAGGATATAGTATGTTAGAAGATAAGTGCTTTGGAGAAATAAAGTAGGGAAGAAACTGACAAGATAGCAATTTTAAATATTTGGACTGAGAAGAACTCACTGATAAGGTGACATTTTAACAAAGACCTGCAGGACATGATGGAAGGAACCAGCTGACGGAAAAGCATTCCAGGCCAAGGGGACAGCAAGACCCTTGGGGAAAACCAGCTTGCAGGTTTAAGGAACTGCTAGGAGGCCAGAGTGCCTGGAGCAGCAGCAGTTAAGAGGAGATAAGGATCTGGTCCCATCACTTCCTGGAAAATAGAAAGGGAAAAGTGGATGCAGTGATAGATTTTATTTTCTTAGGCTTCAAAATCACTGCAGATAGTGACTTCAGCCATGAAATTTTAATTTCTTTTAACTCTTTCAAGACACTTTCTCCTTGGATGGAAAGCTATGACAAACCTAGACATCATATCAGAAAGCAGAGATTTGGCAGACAAAGGTCTGAATAGTCAAAGATATGGTTTTTCTAGTAGTCATGTATGGATGTGAGTGTGTGTGTGTTAGTTGATCAGTCATGTCTGACTCTTTGTGACCTTGTGGACTATAGCCCACCAGGCTCCTCTGTCCATGGGATTCTTCAGGCAAGAATACTGGAGTGGGTTTCCATTCCCTTCTCCAGGAGATCTTCCTGACCCAGGGATCAAACCCTGGTCTCCCACATTGGAGGGAGATTCTTTACCATCTGAGTCACCAGATGGATGTGAGAGTTGGACCATAAAGAAGGCTGAGTGCCAAAGAATTTATACTTTCAAACTGTGGTGCTGGAGGAGACTCTTGAAGAGTCCCTTGGGCAGCAAGGAGATCAAACTAGTCAATCTTAAAGGAAATAACTCTGAATATTCATTGGAAGGACTGATGCTGAAGCTGAAACTCCAATACTTTGGCCATCTGATACAAAGAGCCTACTCGCTGGAAAAGACTCTGATGCTAAAGACTGAAGGCAAAAAGAGAAGAAGAGGGGACAGCGAAAGATGAGATGGTTAGATAGAATCACAGACTCAATGGACATGAATCTGAGCATGCTCCCAGAGAGTGAAAGACAGGGGACCTGGCATGCTGCAGTCTAGGGGGTTGCAAAGTGTCAGACACGACTTAGAGACTGAACAATAACAAGGGTATAAAGGGAGCCAAAGTGTGTAGGTCATTTGTAAGGACTTTGGCTTTCGACTAAAAGAGTCAGACCAGGCACATGGGAGGTTTCCAGGCCAAGGAAGAGAAGTGATCTGACTGAGGAGTTCACAGGGTCCCTCTGGCTGAGTGACCTGATTGCGGACGGCAGCAGGGAAGCTTAGGGGTCAGGGATGGGCCACTGCAATAATCTGGGCTGCAGGTGCCGGTGACTTGAATCAGAAGATTCTGGACATATTTTTAAGGCAGAGGCAACAGCATTTCTTGATCGATCAGCTATGGGGTGTGAGAGAAAGGAGTCAAGGACATGTCTGTAACCAGAAGTTGTCATTTGCAGAGATGGGTCAATTTCTGCCAGACCCCTCATGGACCCAAGATAAAATCACCCAAGAGTGATTTTAACTCTTAACCCCTCCTCTGTGAGGCAGGAATTTGGTTTCTGAGCTCTCAGTCACTCAAATCTTTGTTAATTTGTGCCCTCTAAGGTTTGGGGACAGCAGCAAGGTTTGGGGACATGCGAAGAGTTGACTCATTGGAAAAGACCCTGATGCTGGGAGGGATTCAGGGCAGGAGAAGGGGATGACAGAGGATGAGATGGCTAGATGGCATCACCGACTCGATGGACATGAGTTTGAGTAAACTCCGGGAGTTGGCCATGGACAGGGAGGCCTGGCTTGCTGTGATTCATGGGGTCGCAAAGAGTCGGACACGACTGAGCGACTGAATTGAACTGAACTGAAGGTTTGGGGAAAGATAGTAATGAACAAGGAGGTGGAGTCTGGGCACCCTCATAGCGTGACAAACGACCCTGGGAGAAAAAAAATGATTTGTTTTCAATCCCCTAACAATTCAGTTCAGTTCAGTCACTCAGTCACATCCAACTCCTTGCAACCCCATGGACTGCAGCACACCAGGCCTCTCTGTCTATCACCAACTACCAGAGTTTACTCAAACTCATGTCCAATGAGTCTTGAGTCGGTGATGCCATCCAACCATCTCATCCTCTGTCATCCCCTTCTCCTCCTGCCTCCAATCTTTCCCAGCATCAGGGTCTTTTCAAATGAGTCAGTCCCTCATCAGGTGGCCAAAGTATTGCTTGGAGTTTCAGCTTCAACATCAGTCCTTCCAACGAATATTCAGGACTGATTTCCTTTAGGATGGACTGGTTGGATCTCCTTGCTGTCCAAGGGACTCTCAAGAGTCTTCTCTGACACCACAGTTCAAAAGCATCAATTCTTCAGCGCTCAGCTTTCTTTATAGTGCAATTCTCACATCCATACATGACTACTGGAAAAACCATAGCCTTGACTAGACAGACCTTTGTTGGCAATGTCTCTGCTTTAAAAATGCTGTCCAGGTTGGTCACAACTTTTTTTCCAAGGAGGAAGTGTCTTTTAATTTCATGGCTGCAGTCACCATCTGCAGTGATTTTGGTGCCCCCAAAATAAAGTCTATCATTGTTTCCACTGTTTCCCCATCTATTTGCCATGAAGTGATGGGACCAGATGCCATGATCTTAGTTTTCTGAATGTTGAGCTTTAAGCCAACTTTTTCACTCTCCTCTTTCACTTTCATCAAGAGGCTCTTTAGTTCTTCTTCGGTTTCTGCCATAAGGGTGGTGTCATATGCATATCTGAGGTTATTGATATTTCTCCCAGCAATCTTGATTCCAGCTTCTGCTTCCTCCAGCCCAGCATTTTTCATGATGTACTCTGCATATAAGTTAAATAAGCAGGGTAACAATATACAACCTTGATGTACTCCTTTCCCGATTTGATACCAGTCTGTTGTTCCATGTCCAGTTCTAACTGTTGCTTCCTGACCTGCATACAGATTTCTCAAGAGGCAGGTCAGGTGGTCTGGTATTCCCATCTCTTTCAGAATTTTCCACAGTGTGTTGTGATCTACACAGTCAAAGGCTTCGACATAGTCAGTAAAGCAGAAATAAATGTTTTTCTGGAACTCTCTCGCTGTTTCGATAATCCAAAGGATGTTGGCAATTTGATCGTTGGTTCCTCTACCTTTTCTAAAACCAACTTGAACATCTGGATGCTCACAGTTCACGTACTGTTGAAGCCTGGCTTGAAGAATTTTTAGCATTACTTTGCTAGTGTGTGAGATGAGTGCAATTGTGTGGTAGTTTGAGCATTCTTTGGCAATTGCCTTTCTTTGGGATTGGAATGAAAACTAACCTTTTCCAGCCCTGTGGCCACTGCCGAGTTTTCCAAATTTGCTGGCATATTGAGTGCAGCACTTTCACAGAATCATCTTTGAGGATTTGAAATAGCTCAACTGGAATTCCATCACCTCCACTAGCTTTGTTCATAGCGATTCTTCCTAAGGCCCACTAAATCCATGCATTCCAAGATGTCTGGCTGTAGGTGAGTGATCACACCATTATGATTATCTGGATCATGAAGATCTTTTTTATACAGTTCTTCCGTGTATTCTTGCCACCTCTTCTTAACATCTTCTGCTTCTGTTAGGTCCATACTATTTCTGTCCTTTATTGTGTCCATCTTTGCATGAAATGTTCCCTTGGTATCTCTAATTTTCTTGAAATGATCTCTAGTCTTTCCCATTCCATTGTTTTCCTCTATTTCTTTGCATTGATCACTGAGGAAGGCTTTCTTAGCTCTCCTTGCTATTCTTTGGAACTCTGCATTCAAATGGGTATATCTTTCCTTTGCTCCTTTGCTTTTCACTTCTCTTCTTTTCACAGCTATTTGTAAGGCCTCCTCAGACAGCCATTTTGCTTTTTTGCATTTCTTTTTCTTGGGGATGATCTTGATCCCTGTCTCCTGTACAATGTTATGAACCTCCATCCCTAGTTCTTCAGGTACTCTGTCTATCAGATCTAATCCCTTGAATCTATTTGTCACTTCCACTGTATAATTGTAAGGGATGTGATTTAGGTCATACCTGAATGGTCTAGTGGTTTTCCCTACCTTCTTCAATTTAAGTCTGAATTTAGCAATAAAGAGTTCATGATCGGAGCCACAGTCAGTTCCCAGTCTTGTTTTTGCTGACTGTTTAGAGCTTCTCCATCTTTCACTGCAAAGAATATAATCTATCTGATTTTGGTGTTGACCATCTGGTGATGTCCATGTGTAGAGTCTTCTCTTGTGTTATTGGAAGAGGGTGTTTGCTATGACCAGTGCGTTCTCTTGGCAAAATTTTATTAGCCTTTGCCCTGCTTCATTCTGCACTCCAAGGCCAAATTTGCCTGTTACTCCAGGTATCTCTTGACTTCCTACTTTTGCATTCCAGTCCCCTATAATGAAAAGGACATCTTTTTTGGGTGTTAGTTCTAGAAGGTCTTGTAGGTCTTCATAGAACTGTTCAGCTTCAGCTTCTTCAGTGTTACTGATTGGGGCATAGGCTTGGATTACCATGATATTGAATGGTTTGCCTTGGAAACAAATAGAGATCATTCTGTCGGTTTTCAGATTGCATCCAATGACTGCATTTCAGACTCTTTTGTTGACTATGATGGTTACTCCATTTCTTCTAAGGGATTCCTGCCCACAGAAGTAGATACAATGGTCCTCTGAGTTAAATTCACCCATTCTAGTCCAGTTTAGTTCGCTGATTCCTAAAGTGTCGATGTTCACACTTGCCATCTCCTGTTTGACCACTTTCAATTTGCCTTGATTCATGGACCTAACATTCCAGGTTCCTATGCAATATTGCTCTTTACAGCATAGGACTTTGCTTCTATCACCAGTCACATCCACAACTGGGTGTTGTTTTTGCTCTGGCTCCGTCTCTTCATTCTTTCTGGAGTTATTTCTCCACTGATGTCCAGTAACATATTGGGCCCCTACCGACCTGGGGAGTTCATCTTTCAGTGTCCTATCTGTTGGCCTTTTCATACTGTTCATGGGGTTCTCAAGGCAAGAATACTGAAGTGGTTTGTCATTCCTTTCTCCAGTGGACCACATTTTGTCAGAACTCTCCACCATAACCCGTCTGTCTTAGGTGGCCCTACATGGCATGGCTCATAGTTTCATTGAGTTAAACAAAGCTGTGGTCCATGTGATCAGATTCGTTAGTTTTCTGTGATTGTGGTTTTCAGTCTGTCTGCCCTCTGATGGAGGATAAGAGGCTTATGGAAGCTTCCTGATGGGAGAGACTGACTGATCAGGAAACTGGGTCTTGTTCTGATGGGCGTGGCCATGCTCAGCAAATCTTTAATCCAGTTTTCTGTTGATGGGTGGAGCTGTGTTCTCTCCCTGCTATTTACCTGGGGTCAAACTAACAACTGGCCCCATAACAATCATAGAGATTTTTGTGTTTAGTTCAACTATGCTTCCTCAACCCTAAATAGAAGCACCTGGCACTGGGTAAATATTCAGTAAGTAATTCTTGCACGAATAAGAGCGTTTCTGCTGGAATATTTTCCGCAGGGCCACGCTCCTGCCAACTCCGGGACCCAGAACCCCTTTCTCCTAGTAAAGAGAGAGAGAGGTGACCGGCAACGCTCAATACCTTGGAACAGAGTCCACAGCTTGGAACAGCTCGGAAAGGTACCTACCAAGTGCCACGCAAGCTTACGATTGGGCCGAGAATGAGGATGAACAGGCGTTTGGCCCAATAGGAGGTTGGAATTCTCAAGTATGGGCGTGGCCTGAACTGCTCCAGGGACGGCGCTCTTGCCGTGCGGAAGACTCCTCTGTGCGCTGCTCCGTCCTGCTTCCGGCCTAGCATTTTTCCGCTTCCGGTCCGGTACTGGCGTCTTTGCTGAGGGTCACATTGAGCTTCCAGCGACTTCAGGGGCATCTTTAGGTGAGTCTTGAGGGCTTGGGACCGTGGAACCCCATCCTGGAGGACTGAGGATCCCTACTGGAAAATGACATGAGTTTTCCGGCCGGCGGTGCAGACATCCCGGATCCCTGGGGTCGTTTCAATTATTAATCGTAGCTGACGATTATTTGGTTTTTCTCGGATGCCTAGAACTTTCAAAGCGATTTATATTGATTCATTTAAGCTTCCCTCCAACTCTATGAGATAGGGCCTGTGATTATCTCTTTTAGCTAGGAGGCAACTGAGGCTTATATACTACGCAGTTTAGCTAGCGATCAGGATTTGAAATCATTAGGAGTGCATTGCTCTTAATCACCAGGCCTCAGGCATTTCTCTCCCTGGCCCCTGAGCCCCGAGGCTTGGCTGGGCTGCTTCTGGCTTCCTGGTGACTCCCCACCCCCCGCCCCTTGCACTTTCGAGGGGCTGCAGCGTCATCCCCAGTCCTCCCTTACTCCCGAAATCAGGTGGAGATGGCCTTCAAAACAATTCTTGCGACCGTGTCTGTGTCACCGCGTTTAATGTTCCATATTCTCTGCTCCCGGAAATACACTACTCAGGTGCCCAAAATCCTTACCACTACCCTGGGTCACTTGAATTTATTACTGGTCTACTTAACTTCTGTGTATTACCACGACTCCGCGAATAATATGGAATAGAGGCGATGTCAGATTCCCTGATGAAAACCGTGTGTCACCTCATAAAAGATTATGGGTCAGGTTTTTAACCCTAGGTCCACAGAATGGATGGAACTCAAGGGATGCTAGTACGTGAATGGAGGGAAATTTACATCTGTATTTTTGCCAGTTTCCCACTGCTATGTAGCATTTCCTTCGCTTGGGAATGGAGGCAGTAGCGGTGGTATTTGGCATCATCTGGTGACTTTATCAACAGTAAAAATCACAGGTCATCATATCATATATCCCATTATGTTTGCAGATTTCACAGCATAACCCTTTTCAGGCATGATTTTGAAACTGTGGTAGTTCATAAATCCTCAGCTACATGTAATTGGTTTTCTTTGTGATCCTGTGCAATCTTTAAACGCACTGAAACATTCGGAGAAAGGGTTCATTAGACTCCTGAGGGCTTCATGGCACCAATAGAGATTAAGAACCTTTGCAGTGTAGGTTATGTTAGTGATGGAGTGCACCTCCACCCCATGTGTGCTGTATGACCTTGGGAAATTGCTTGTCTCTTGTCTGTGAAGCAGTGATAGTAATAGTTCCTGTCCTTTAGAGCAACTTTAGGAGTAAAGCTTCCTTGCCTATAGTAAGCACTCAGTGAATAGCAACTAGTGTTATTTTGGCCTGGTTTTTTTTTTTACCAAGAAATTGTCTACCCCCACACATCCTGCTGTGACTTCCATACCTGATGTGTTCTTGCCCAGACCTTCACCTCTGTCTGTATGTTGAAAGGGAGGGGGTATTGGCTTCTTCACACCCAGCCCATTCTTCTCTGTCAGGCCTCCATTGGGCCTGGGTGGGCTGACAGCCCCGTGTCCAGGCCCCTTAGGACCTCTGCCAGAATCTGCTCTCTTTCCTTCTAGGAGTCAGCACTATGGCAGAAGACATCAAGACCAAAATCAAGAACTACCAGACTGCTCCTTTTGATAGCCGCTTCCCCAACCAGAACCAGACCAGGAACTGCTGGCAGAACTACCTGGGTGAGCAGGACTTGGGGAGGAGGGGGGCAGTGTTGACCTTCCCCTGATCCCACACCTCATATCACTTACCTCTTGCCTCCTCATAGCCTCTTCTCTTTCATTCTGAACATCCTACTTCACGGGGCCCATGCCCCTCATCACCACCTGTGCTCAAGATCTGACCTAGGGTCACAAACTTTGGATCCCATAGTGATTCCCCGCCCCCCCAAGATGTGTATATGTCTGTCTGTCTGTATGGAATGTAACATAGGAAGTACGTAAACCATAATGTACAGCTAAAGAAATAACTAAATTGAATCCTTCATGTGATTATAATCTGGATACTGCCAGTCCTCTGAGCTCCCCTGCCTGCTGCATGCCATCTCTTGAAAGCACCACCCTGCTCTCCCCACTAGAGTTGTAGCCCCACAGACTTCGGGCAGTAATATTTTGGTTTTATCACCGTTTTCAGGTTTGTCTGTTTGTGAACTTTATAAATACTGTGTGTTGTGTTATGCTTGGATTTCTTCATTCAATAGTTAGGAAGATTCTTCCATGCTGTGGCATATATTTTTCTCATTTTTATTGCATACAGCTTTCCAACATTTCATTCATGAACACTGGTGTGGTTTCCAGTTTGGGGCTCATATGAATGATGCTGCTATAATTGATGTAATTTGATGTCTTTGTGAATGCTTTCTCTCTTAGGGAGTGTACCCAGGAGTGTAATACTTGGAGTAATCTTAGAATTAATTTCCGACTATTAAAAACCAGATTATCCCCTTCCTTTCTCCTCTCCTGGATGCCAACATCTTAGCATCGAGACCATCTTCCCCTTCCCTTGTCCTGGTTCTAGATTCCCATAATCCCCACACACACCTCTCAAGTTGCCCTGTTGTTCCTCACCCGGAAGTTCCAAGTTGAATAGTAGTTCTTTTTCTTTTTTTCTTGGCTACTCTGGGTCTCGTTTGTGGTGCACAGGCTAGGCTTTGTTGCCCTGTGGGATCTTAGTTCCTCCACCAGGGCATGAACCTCATCCCCCTTAATGAATGGAAGGTGGATTCTTAACACCAGGGAATTCCCAGACAGTAGTTCTTTATGGATTGCAAAATAAGCTTCGTGTGGTGTGTCTAGCCCTTTTCAGTACTACACTTGTAAGGATATACTTTCTTTGTGAAACTTGGGAGTTGGGGGGATTCGTGTAACTGGTTGTGCAGTAAAAAGTATTCCTGTGAGTTTTGATCAGAAATGTGTTCCAGCCCTTGGTCTGGGCTGACCCTGATCCCTTTTCTTCACAGACTTCCACCGCTGTGAGAAGGCAATGACCGCTAAAGGGGGTGACGTCTCCGTGTGCGAATGGTACCGGCGTGTGTACAAGTCCCTCTGCCCCGTATCGTGGGTAGGTGCCTCCTCCTGGGGCCCTTGGGATGCCGGGGTGGGGTGGGGTTTTCACCAAGGGGCATCTGGTGACTTGGTGGGAGCATATCTGTGAGGGGCAGAGGGAGGACAAGGCTTCACACCGGCCATGGATGCACCTTTGCTTCTTCGTAGAATCGCCCCCCTTTCCTCCTTTCACCAGGACTCTCCACCAGCCAGGCTCTCAGCCAAGGCAGCCAGGTCCATCTCGCCCAGGTGCTCCACAAGTACATGCCCTATCCCTGTGGAGCTCATCCGCTTTTGGAATCTTGTCCTTTCTTTATATGAACATTTCCAAATGTATATAAAAGTAGAATAATTAAGTGACCCCAAATATACCCATCACCCAAACTGAGTAGTTAGTTCAAGATTTCTCCACGTCTCCTCCATCTATCCCCACCCCACCCCCTCTTTTCTTTGGCTGCACTGGGTCTGTGTTGCAGCACACGGGCTCTTCGTTGTGGCATGCGAGGGGGCTTCTCTAGTTACAGGGCACAGGCTTAGTTGTCCAACCAAGGATTGAACCTGAGTCCCCTGCACTGGAAGGCAGATTCTCAACCACAGGGCCAGTAGGGAAGTCCCATCTGTCCTTTTTATATCTTTCCTTGGCTGGAGTATTCTGAAGCGAATCCCAGATATGTCATTTCACCCCTGCCTACTTCAGTGTGCATCTCTAAAACTAGGGATGCAGTAAGGCAGTCTTCTAGGCCTGATCTGACTAGACCTGTTGTTACACTCTGCCATACCCTCTTTTTTTTTTTGTAAGTAAAATATTACTTTATTTCATCAAGTCGAAGACCCCATTGACTACAGGAAAGACTTAGAGATGTTTAAATCTTTTTTTTTTTTTTTTTTTTAATGCTGGAAATGAATGTGACAAGCATGCTAATTTCAGAGATGTTAAAATGAAAAAATGTGTCTTAAAATCAGAATATGATATTATTACAAAACTAACAGTGCTCATTTTTAAAAACAAAACAAATACGAGCAATACAGTAAAATAAAAATTAGATCTACTTGTGCTCCTCAGTCCCCCTCTCTCCTTAGGTAACTATTGTTGGCAGATTCCTTTTTCTCTGTATACATTTATCATTCATAAGCCTATGGAACTTCTGTGGAAGGATGGGTCATACTATATAGTCTGTCCCTATGTCTTGCTTTGACTTATCAACATGTTTTGAGCCTTTTTTTTTTTTTTTTTTTACAACAGTGCATATAGATCCACCTCATTTTTGTTTGTTTCTTTCCTTTTTTAAAAATTTTTGGCCATGCTGCATGGCATGTGGAAACTTAGTTTCCCAACCAGGGATTAAACCCTCACCTCCTGTAATAGAAGCACAGAGTCTTAATCACTTGACTGCCAAGGAAATTCTTAATATACAGATGCTTTTATTCAACTGGTCCCCTTTGATTGAGATTATGTTCCCATTTTTCAGTATTTTAAACATCCTTGATGTGCATCTTTGGGGCCTGTTTGTTGAGAACAGATTGCCTTAATGCACTCTTCCTCAACTTGTTTGGTACCTCACATCTCTCCAGCCGCACACTCTTTAAGTGCCTTTGCACGCCCACTCCCCTCTCAGGATTTCTCCTTGTCCCTACATGATCTTGGGTACCATCCACCCTCCAGCCTCTGGGCCTGCGTTGGATGGGTACACACTGGCCCAGGTGCTAGGAAATGTGCTTCTGGACCCAGTGCTGCCCCATATCCCAGTCCCTGGCACCAGGGCCTTCCCTTCCCTGGGGACCATCAGATTCTGTGGTCCCTCCTCTCAAGCACTCACTGTATCTGCCTTCTTAGCCCTTCTTAGGACTGGATATGAACACATTTTTTTTTTTTAACACACTCTTTATACCCAGCAGCCCTGACTTCTTTGTTCCAGAAATTGGTGACACAAAAATAACTGTTTTGTTAATGCTATTATTTTTGTTTTTTTATAAGAATTAAACCACTTCATAAAAACTTAAGAAATAGAGGAAGGGGAAAAAATTGTTCCTCATCCTCCTGATCTGGCTGATCATAATGTAACATCTTCCAAGTGTTTCCTGTGTGTTTTTAAAAATTAGTCTCTGACCCCAGTTTGGAGAACGGGGGTGAGAGCCCGGCACTTTTCCTGTATGAGCATTTAAAATATTTTTGCTAATCAGCTTTTCTCTTTTTCTTCTTTGCCACATTTTGAGGCTTTCAGGATCCTAGTTCCCCCACCAGGGATTGAATCCCGGCCCCCACAGCAGTGAAAGCCCTGAATCCTAACCACTAGGCTACCAGGGAACTGCCTTTTATTTTCCAGTGTTAAAACATCTGTAGTTTCTCCATGAAAAATTCAGTGGCTTTTTGGAAAGCTTCAAAACAAGTTTTTATAGTGTAGAAAGTGGAAATCTCCTAAGTCATCCCCTTTCTGAATCCAAAGTTAACTTCCCCTCGAAATTTGGTATAAATCTTGCACTTCTTTTTCTGTGTGTTAATGTTTGTATAGATGTGGGTGTATGTTTATATGCTTTTAAAATACTGTTATGAATCATACTTTAGATACTGTTTTATCTTTGGCTTTTTTACTTTGTTTTATTTTCGTGTCAGTACAACCTGCTCAATTATTGGGTAGCCATTGTCTTTCATAGTTAAAAAAATAGTTTCTTCCCCTTTTACTGGACTCAGTCTTTTTTTACTATTTTAAATGATACTGCGGTGTACAGTTCCACTGCAGGAAATATTTTGCATCTCCTTTCCATCAAGTGAGATGATTGAGCAAAGGCTAATTTGCCAAAGGATCAGATCAGCCTGGTCCTTCAATATAAAAGAGAGTGGGGAGTGGTAGATAGTGCTCAGTGTTGGTGGTCCTGTAGTCTGGTCCAGTCGCTTTTAAGGTCCATCCTGAGGTAGGATCTTTCAAAATGAAAAAAATCATACTGCAGATATGGCCTTTTCACTTCTCCACATCCTGTAAAAATGTGTACGAGGACATCCACTGCAGAGTGGTTTGTAATGGGGAACATTCGGAAACACGTTAAATAAATGGATATTCATCTTGATCTATATGACAGAATACAGAAAGAGCTCTAAGACTCATGAAAAAAGCAAGTTGCAGGACAGTTTAAGTACAGAGTATTTGTAATGTATGGTATATGTGTGTGTAAATAAAACAGGCACTTACTGAAGGCACTTAAATGTTGTAAGTATTTTATGTCATAAAAGGGCAAACATTCTAGAAACAGATAGGTCCTTTTATCAGGATCGTCATTTTACAGAACTGGAAACTGGAGCCCTGAAAGGTTGAGTGATTTGCCTGAGGAGAGCACAGCTGGGAAGTGATGGAGTTGGGGTTCAGGTTGTCTTCCTTGTCCGTGCACTTATCCATTGCCTCTACTATATCGCCTGTGAGTGTGCATGTGTGTATAAAAATGTGCTTCTGACTTCCTGGAGGAGGGTCCACACGTTGCAGAGCGTTAGTCCTAGGTAGTGTTAACAGTTTGCCGTGGGCCTTTCTGTTATGTTTCATTGGTGGGCACTCATACATGAGCAATAGTGGGATCACACTGTATATCCAGTTTAGACCTTTTTGCACTTGATTGTATATCTTGGAGATGCATTCCTGCTGAAGTATAGATAGCCTCTTTTTGACTTTGGGGTTCCTCAAGCAGGGCACAGTCACACTCCTGAAGCTCTGCATACACGTCTCCCCATGGACAACTCTTCTATGAGTCTGCCTGGTATTCCTCTCTACCCACCCTCCACCTCCTCTCCCCTCAGTGCATCAGCTCATTCAGGGCGTTGATTTTTGTCCTTCTGGGTCACTGTTGGTCCACTGGCTGCTGGAACAGCTGCCAGTATTGGCACATAGCAGGTTCTGGGGTTACTTGTTGACTGAACAGGTGGGCAGACTAAAGAAGGCAAAGAAGTCCACCCATTTGGTTTCCCTGTGGAGGAAGGGAATAACACTGGCTGTCTATCTGCAGGTGTCAGCTTGGGACGACCGCCGGGCAGAAGGCACATTTCCTGGGAAGATCTGAACTGGCTCCATCCCACCTCCTGTCCTCCGTCCTTCTCCCCAGGGTGGTGAAGGGGGACCTAGGTACATGGTGATCCCCACCCTGGGATCCTGAATCATGGTTTAACTAATAATAAATGCTCGTTGGAAACATGTAAGGCTGTGTATGTGTAAAAGAGCTGGATGATGGGGCCAGAAGCTGGGGCGAAATTAGTACCATGATCAGTAAAGGGGACTGAATTCAGGGTGGGGTTTTTTGTTCTTTATTTCAGTTTTTCTTTGAATAAACTTTGACCACCTCTTCTTTACCAGACAATAGAGTGAATGATTATACAAAATAACTTCAAGTTAGTGTATGTGCTAAAATTTATCCATATGTTCTGCTTTGTTATCTACAGTTTTTAAAAACTTATATTTTGAATCACATGAAAATAGTATAATAAAAATTATCACCTAGCTTCAACAGTGATCAACAAATGACCAATTGGTTTCATCTCAGCTGCTCCTCTTTACTGGGTTATTTTATTTAGTTATTCCCACCCCACCCAGGTTATGGGATCTTAGTTCCCCAACCAGGATTGAACCTAGACCCTTGGCAATACAAGTGCCAAGTCCTAACCACTGGACCACGAGGGAATTCCTTATCTAGATAATTTTAAAGCAAATACTGGAGATCATATTTTATAGAAATAAGTAAGGTACAAATTTATTTTAAACAATCATAATTACATCTAAAAACTAAAAAGTTCTTAATATTGTCTAATAAGCAGGCTAATGTGCAATGTGTAATTTCTCCCAGTTTTCTAGGCCTCCTGTATTGTGTTGATCATAGTGACAATTGGAAGTCATTTAAGTAGACCAAGTTAAGAAATGTCCTTTCTTGACATCCCCAAAGGAATTGTCACACAACAGTACAAAATATCATCCACTGCAAACTTGCCAATAGGGAATTCCTCAGACAGTGTGACCGCTAGCGTGCCATGTTGTGGTCAGATTGGTGTTTTCTCGGTCAGTCTTGTGTCCAGCTTTTTGCAACCTCATGGACTGCAGCACGCCAGGCTTCCTTGTCCATCACCAACTTCCGGAGCTTGCTCAAACTCATGTCCATCGAATTGGTGATGCCATCCAATCCAACCATCTCATCCTCTGTCGTCCCCTTCTCCCCTGTCTTCAGTCTTTCCCAGCGTCAGGGTCTTCTCTGATGAGTCAGTTCTTCACATTAGGTGGCTAAAGTATTGGAGTTTCAGGTTCAGCATCAGTCCTTCCAATGACTATTCAGGACTGATTTCCTTTAGGATGGACTGGTTGGATCTCTTTGCAGTCCAAGGGACTCAAGAGTCTTCAACACCACAATTCAAAAGCATCAATTCGTCGGCGCTCACCTTTGTTTATAGTCCCAACTCTCATCCATACATGACTACTGGAAAAACCATAGCTTTGACTAGATGGACTTTTGTCGGCAAAGTAATGTCTCTGCTTTTTAATATGCTGTCTAGCTTGGTCACAACTTTTCTTCCAGAGAGCAAATGTCTTAATGTCATGGCTGTAGTCACCATCTGCAGTGATTTTGGAGCCCAAGAAAATAAAGTCTGTCTCTGTTTCCATTGTTTCCCCATCTATTTGCCGTGAAGTGATGGGACCAAATGCCATGATCTTAGTTTTTTTAATGGAGTTTTAAGCCAGCTTTTTCACTCTCCTCTTTCACTTTCATCAAGAGGCTCTTTAGTTCTTCACTTTCTGCCACAAGGGTGGTGTCTTCTGCATATCTGAGGTTATTGATATTTCTCCCGGCAGTCTTGATTCCAGCTTGTGCTTCATCCAGCCCAGCATTTTGCTTGATGTACTCTGAATATAAGTTAAATAAGCAGGGAGACAATAAGTGGTTGTTTTACAAACTTAATGTTCAAAAGAGCAGGGAGATGATTCTCATATTGAGGAACAATGGCCCTGTGAGAGTGCTCCTGAAATGGCCACCCATGAGGAGGGGCTGTAAACCAATGGGCCTAGTGCACACAGAGAAACTAGAAGCTTCTGGGATGTGTTGGGAATAGGAAAGATTGTAAACATGGTGAAATTTCAAATGACTACAGTCCAGTGAAAAACCAAGATGTAGGACTTCCCTTGACCCCACTCACCCAGTCTGCCCAGAGGCTGCCACCATGAGCAGTTTCAGAGATTGCCCAGCGAAGCATCTAGAAGCATAAAGAGTGATTCTGTCTATAGGTGATTTGATGAGGATTGATACAGCTCTCCATTTCCTCTCTGATCTCCCACTGCTCATGTGCTCTTGCGGTTCCTACTGCTCTGCTCTTCATTGTGACAGGAACTGTGAGGTAATGAGAAGGTCAACCCACTAGGCTGGTTCCAACCTCAAGGTCCGCACCTGTCCCTTGCTCTGTCTGCAGTGCTTTCCCACGAGCTAGCTAGCCACTTGGCTTGCTCCCTCCTGCATTCAGCTCTTCCCCCAGTACCATGAAGTGAGCTCTTGCCTGACCACTCGACCTACCAATTCACCTCCACACACAGGGATTTCCCTGGCCGTCCAGTGGTTAGGACTCCACGCTAACTGCCAAGAGAATTGGGATCCTGCAAGAAGGGCCAAAAAAACAAAACACACACTTTGCAGCCCTCACCCCTTTGGTTTCTTAAGCACTTACCACTGATATTCCCTACATTTTATGCCTTGATAATCATCTCCCCACCACTAAAACATAATTTCCACAACGGCAAGGAATATGTATATTCTGTCTTCATCTTATTGCCCTGTTAGTGGGGGCCACTATTTGTCTCCTCTGGAAAGATCTGGCAGGTGACCACGACAGCCTCGCACAGTACAGTATTGTTAACTTGTAAGCACAGTGTTACAGCAGACCTTTAGAATTTATTCATCTTGTATAACTGAAATTTATATCCATTGATTAGTAATTCCCTCATTTTCCTCATCACCCCCCAGCCCCTGGTAACCACCATTCTACTCTGCTTTAATGAGTCTGACTATTTTCCTCCTTTTCTAAAAAATATTTTTATTTATTTGGCGGTGCCAGGTCTTAGTCATAGCATGTGGGATCTACTTCCCTGACCAGGGATCGAACCCAGCCCCCCTGGATTGGGAGCATGGAGTCTTAGCTGTTAGACCACCAGGGAAGTCCCTTCATTACCTATGATAAGTGGAATTATGCACTGGTTGTTGTTCTGTGACTGGTTTATTTCATGTAGCACCAGATCCTCTAGGTTCATCCATGTTGTGTATTGCAGGATTGCCTGCCTTTCTAAGGCTGAAGGATATTCCATTGTATATATAGATCATGCTCCCTCTGTCAGGAATTTTCTTTTCTGCCTTTTACCTGCCAGTCCCAGTCTCCTCCTCCAATGTCCCTTCCTCCAGGAAGCCTTCCTCTACACCCTTGGCTGGGTTGGACACTTCCTTTGGATTCACACATTCCCTTTTGTTTTCCCCATGGCGGCCCTGACCTCTTGGCCTGAGCTTCCTCCCTCGGTCACTCTGGCATCCCCTTGACCATGCTGAGCTATCACTCTCTGGTTACTGTCTGTCCACACAACTCCCCCCACCCCCCACCCCGCCGCCAGCCCCTTCTGTGAGCTTGTGAGGGCAGGGACAGAGCCATCTTGATCACCTCTGTGTTCCCAGCCTTGCCTCCCACAAAACTGGGAGAAAATTCAGTATGTGCATCAGATGCTTAATGCTTAGTTCAGGCCTGATCACATACTTGGTGCTCAATAAATCTGAGAAAGAAAAAAAGTCTTCCCTGGTGGTCCAGTAGCTAAGAGTCCGAGCTCCCAATGCAGGGGGCCTGGGTTCGATCCCTGGTCAAGGAACTAGATCCCACATGCTGCAGTGAAGAGTTTGCATGCTGCAACTAAAGATCCCACATGCCGCAACTAAGACCTTGCACAGCCAAAAAAATAAATATTAAAAAAAAAAAGAAAAAAAAAAGGCCTTTTGACCACCCTGCCCTCATGCTTTCCTCCTCGCTTCACCACCTCACAGCACGTCCTAGTCTTCCCTGACTCCTCTCTCTACCCCTGCTTCCCTTCCTCTCTCCCCATCAAGCTGCCCTTCACACTGGCCCCATTCAGCTCTGAAGCTTCACTTTCTTGGGTGTAATGCCCACCTTTCACACCCCTACCCATGAATGTCAGGTCTCCCCTTGCTCAGCTGACCCAAAAGAGCACCTGAGATTTCAGCCTCTCCTTATCACCTTGGCACCCAAACTTCAGGTTTCAGAATGTTGCTAAGTCTGTGTACCTCTGTTCTGCCGTTGATGGCGTTTTTCTATATCCTCTTTGATAAGTTCATTTGGAAAGGAAATTTTAACCTATGATGTATTCTTGCAAAAAAAAATGGATGAAGTAGAGCCACAGAGGTGATGTATAAATCTCAAAAGCGTAATGCTGAGGTGCAAAACAAATCAATTGCCTAGAGCACAAGACACAATTTATGTAAAGTTTGCCCCCAAATCTAAAACTGTTCTATACACAGACATAAAGAACAAATGCATGGACACCAAAGGGGGAAGGGGGTTGGGATGAATTGGCAGATTGGGATTGATTTATATACACTTAGATATGCTACTTGGAGAAGGAAATGGCAACCCACTCCAGTACTCTTGTCTGGAAAATTCCATGGATGAAGGAGCCTGGTAGGCTATATAGTCCATGGGGTCGCAAAGAGTCGGACACGACTGAGCAACTTCACTCACTCATATATACTCCTGTGTATAAAATAACTAATGAGAAACTACTGTATAGCTGACAGAACTCTACTCAGAGATCTGTGGTAACCTAAATGGGAAGGAAATCCAAAAAAGAGGGGCTATATGTATACATATAGCTGATTCACTTTACAGTAGAAGCTGACACATTGTAAAGTAACTATACTCCAATAAAAAGAAATAAAGCTATTCTATACATCATTGATGAATACATGCATGTATATTAAAAATATGAAAGCATGCATAGGAGTAGAAACCCCAAACACTAACAAACATTTGAAAAGATGCTCAAAATCCTCGGTCATAAAATGGAGTGAGAATGGAAATAACGGCATGTATCACTTAATACCAAATTACCCTTGTCAAAAACTAGAAAGCTGAGTAATGTCAAGCGTGGATGGTGAAGGAAGGATACAAGGACCCTCAGGAACTGTTGGTTGGAGTGTTAAAGGGGACAGGCATTGTGGAAAGCTAACTGCCTCATACATACCCAGGACACAGAAACTCTGCTCCCTGAGAAAGAGACACAAGCATCTATCTACAGGGTCACACGTGAGGGTGCTTATTGCAGCATTATTTACAGTGGGAATGGTGGAGGTGGTGGAGTTGGAAGTAGCCTGGCTGTCCTCTCTGGGGAGGAGACAGTAAACTATGAGGGATGCACCAGAGGTGTCCCAAGCAACCATCAGAAGCCACGGACTCAATGAACCCAGAGTAACAGTGATGGACCTTAATAAAACTAGTGCTCAGCAAGAAAAATAAGACTAGGATAAGCTATTAACACAATCATGGGGAGATAGAACAGGCATGTGCTGGACACAATGGTACTCATTTTATAAGAACGAACTCAACAACAACAAAAAATACTATATGAACACATTAGAATGTTTGTCAGTAGCAGGTGGGGCACCAAAAGAGACTTGGATATGGAGATTGAGGGAATACATAAAAATTTTTTGAATTTTTGTTATTGGGCAGTTAGACGTGTGATCCGTTCGTGTAGCCTGTTCTTGTTTCAGCTGAAGTGGTAGTGGTGGTTTAGTCAGTGAGTCATGTCCAACTCTTTGTGAACCCACGGGCTGTAGCCCACCAGGCTCCTCTGTCCATGGGTTTCTCCAGGCAGGAATACTGGAGTGGGTTGACCTTTCCTCCTCCAAGGGATCTTCCTAACCCAGGGATGGAACCCCCATCTCCTGCAGAGCAGACGGATTCTTTACCATCTGAGCCACTGGTGAAGGCTAGAATGCATTAAATTTAAATCAAGAGATGTCCTGTGGGGGATTATGAACTATAAACTGAGGATGTGGGATTAAAGCAATCCACAACACCTGCGATCTAAAAAGAAAGACAAGGGAAGGGATGTGGAGGAGGAGGAGTCCCACATTTAGTAGTGAAGTTGTCTCTGGGCACGAGGTGATTTCAAATGCCATCTGCGATGTGTGCACCGTAAAACACCATCTGCAGTGAATACAGTAAAATAGACTTGACAAAGCTGGGAGGTGAGGGTGTTGGTGTCAGTTACATGATCTCTAGGTTTTCTTGTATACTGAAATATATAATAAATTTGAGAAAATTTCCTTTCACCACTGACCGGTGGTGAAAACAAAACACATCAGAAAGACTGGTTAGAAGTGGCTCATTTTCTTTTTTTTTTTGTTTGTTTGTTTTAGAAATGGCTCACTTTCATATAACTTTTATGTCGTTTTGTGGCATTTCATTTTCTGTGCATGGAGCACCTAAAATTATCTTGTGTGCCTTCTTTGGAAAACACCACTTTTAACACGTCAAATATGTTTCTTTAGAAAGGATCTACCCTCTTTAATTAATTTGTTTTTGTCTGTGTTGAGTCTTCATTGCTGTGAGTGGGCTTTCTCTAGTTGTGGCGAGCAGGGGCTGCTCTTCACTGTGGTACAGGGGCTTCTCATTGTGGTGGTTCCTCTTGTTGCAGAGCGCAGGATCTAGGCACACAGGCTTCAGTAGTTGCGTTTCACGGGCTCTAGAGCACAGGCTCTAGTAGGCTCTAGAGCAATAACTTAGTTGCCTCAAGGCATGTGGAATCGTCCCAGAACAGGGATCGAACCTGTGTCCCCTGCATTGGCAGGCAGATTCTTTTTCTTTTTTTTTGGAAGGCAGATTCTTAACCACTGGACCACCAAGGAGGTCTGATCTACCCTCTTTAGAAGGCATTGGAATTAAAAAAAAAAAAAAAAACAGAAAAGTGCACTTATCTTGAGGGTACTGCTTGATGAATTTTCAATCTGAACACATTTGCACAACTGGTATCCAGATTCAGAAAGAGAAGTCCCTTTCCTATCACATCCCAAGGGTAACCCTCCAGTCACATCCCAAGGGTAACCACTCCCTGACTTTTATCACTCTCTTGCTTTTGCCTGTTCTAGAACTTCCTATCTAGAATCATATAGTGGTAGTCTTTCAAGTGTGGCTTTTTTCATTTAGAGTAATGCTTTTGAGATTTATCCCTGTGGTGGCATGTATCCATAACTCAGCCCCTCTTGCTGTTGAATAGTATCTGGTGTATGCATGTACCATCATGGACTTATCCAGCCTCCTGTTAAGGGGCATTTGGGTGGTTTCCAATGTGGAATACATTCAGCATCCAGTAGATGGAAGTGGGGGAATTCCCAGGGACAAATGGCTGGATCATGTGTAGGTGTATGTCATCTTAAGATCTTGGCATTGTGGTTTTTATCATCAGCATTCTGAACATCTGAGTAATTAGCACTTCAAATTTTCTTGCTTTGGAGACTAGCTTATATAATAATAAGAAACAATAGTGAAAATTCAAGCTTGACATCAAAATACACTGGGTTCTTGTTTCAGAAGAAAATAGATCCCTTTTATGACAGGTGACATATTAATGCCCCCACTGACAACAACTTTTTGGTTTTATTAGACTTTTTATGTAACATCCAATTACTTATAGTTATGAACTATTTGAAAATAAAAATATTTCATATTATCAGCATGGCCCTATTATTTTGCAAGTTATTTTAGCTAAAACTTATAAAATGTATTTGACAGGTTATATACATTATTATTTTAATGTTCTCCTTGGTCCTTAATATAGATGTAAGTCAACAGAGAAAAACTATTTTAAATGTGAAGTGGATTGACTAAAAATCACATTATCCATTTTAGCTGGAAAACATCTCTTGTGTCTTATTACCAAGCTAGTACCTTTTTTTTTTTTTTTTAGCTGCCGCGCTTGTGGGATCTTAGTTCCATGTGCGCGCGTGCTAAGTCGCTTCAGTCCTTTCCGATTTCCGACCCCATGGACTGTAGGCCGCCAGGTTCCTCTGTGCATGGCATGCATTTTCCAGGCAAGAATACTGGAATAGGTTGCCATGACCTCCTGCGGGGGATCTTCCTGACGCAGGAATCGAACCAGCGTCTCTTACATCTCCTGCATTGGCAGGCGGATTCTTTACCACTAGCGACACCGGGAGATCCAAGCTGAACCCTCTGCACTGGAAGCCGTGGATTCTTAAACACCAGACCACCAGGGCAGTCACACCAAGCCAGTATCTTGACAATGGAATTTTAAGTCGCGTTTGTTTGCCCATTTCTCACACACTGGGGGAGCCAAAACCCAGAGAGAAAATCCAGCAAGAGCGCCAGCTCTCGGGGTTGAGAAGTTCCGGAGGACAGAGTCCAGGCCACCATTTTCTCCTGCGGAATGGGCCTGTGTGCCACTGGAGGGCGCCATCGGAGGGACCGCGGGCCTCTCTGGAACGCGGCTGGGGAGGCGCCTTCGCCCGCGGCACACCTGGCGGGAAGACTTCCTTTGCAGACATCCCAGCCCTCAGATCCCACCGCGGCCCAGGAAAGCGATACGATGGTACCCATTCTGCAGATGGGCAAATGCACACCCCAGGTCGCGCGGCACGGAGTAGGCGGAACTGGGATCAGAACCTAGGTCTTTGATTCCGCAAACTGAAGACATTTCCAACCATGGCTCCTCCTCGCCGTGACCTTGCTTTGTCAGCGCGTGTGTGGTGATGGGGCCGGGGGTGGGGGGTGGGAGGGGCTCCGACGAAGTCCTTTCAGTATGCCTTTCCTTTTTCTTGCACACTCCTTTCCCCGCTTGCTCGTTGAACACTCATCTCAAAATCCCGTCACACACACACATCTTCCAGACTCTCCCTCGGCCCCAGAGGGGAGCATCCCTCCCACTTGCCTCATCTCCTCCCTCCTCCCGGCCTTGTCCAGCGGCCCTGGCGGGCCGGGGTACCTGCCCTGAGACGGTGGAGCCACCAGCCATGGAGGCAGTTCTGGGATTCCGGGCTCGCGTGTGGATTTCATTTGCATCTCTCCCCCTCCCAGGGAGGCTCTAGTCCTGCGGGGAGAAGTCGGGTGGTATACTCGCCCTCCCCACCCTGTCCCCATCCCCACCCCCACAACGGACTGAGAACCAGAGGCCACCGCATGTCACCCTGCCCATGTGGCCAGCATAATCTGGAATTTCAGGTCTATAAATCACTGGCAGGGGGCGGAGTGGGGGAGGGGGTTCATAAAGCTGTTCTCCCATACTGGTGTGCCTGCCTGACTTCTTGTCCCCTCCTCCAGACACCCTCCCTCCTTCCAGGAAACTGGCCTAAGGCGGGGCCTGGGCATATTTAGGGAGCCACTGTGGGAGGGGCTGGCCAGAGAGGCTACAGGCAAAGAAGGTGAGGAGGGGGTCCTGGGGGTCTGGATGGGGAGGAGGAGCTGTGGAGGCCAACCCCGAGCTCTGATCAGTGACTGCCCCATCCCAGCCTTGGTTTCTTTTTTGGGGGGCATGCTCCATGGCTTGCAGAATCTTAGATCCCCAACCAGGGATTGAACCCACATCCCCTGTAGTGGGGGCACAGAGTCCTAACCACTGGACTGCCAAGGAAGTCCTTCCTCTTCTGTAAAATGGCCCACTGCCAGGGGTGTGGGCACAATGGATATCAGCCTGGGCCCAGCAGAGAGGTGGGAGCAGAACCCGGCAGCTGGGGTGTGGAATGGGGGCAGTGGGTCCGGTCCAGCAAGGCCCGCCCTCCTCTCCCAGCCTCTACCCGGCCTCATCCCTGCTCATGTGTCCCAGGCAGGACTATGGCTTCTGCAGCAGCAGCAACGACAGAGAAGGGGTCTCCAGTTGTGGGGGGTCTGCTGGTCGTGGGCAACATCATTATTCTGGTAAGACATCACTGGGAGCCCAATGGGTAGGTGAGGAGGAGGGAGTCGTCCTGAGCCTGGGCACGGGGCGGCTGAGAGCCCAGGACCCACTTAATGGCCCATGTTGCCTGGCTTCTCAAGTCCTGATTTGGATCCCAGCTCTGCCTCTCCCCAGCCGTGTAAACTGGAGCAAACAACTTAACTTCTCTGTGCCTGTTTCCCCATCTATAGATTATGCCTTCATTGTGGGCACTGTTGAGTGGATTAATCCTCAGATTAATGGTCCTCAGATCAGAAAAAGTGCTTGACAAGTGCCAACTGTCATCATTAACATGATTATAGACATAAAGCGCCTGCTGGGTGCACAGGAGGCCCATAGTAATGAGTAACAGCACTGTCCTTTAGTTATCTGATACCTGCACATGGATCCAGACAGCCTGGGTTCAAACCTCAGCTTTATCACCTTCTACTCTGGGTCCTGGGGCCAGTGATGTAATCTCTCCAGTCCTCAGTATCTCATCTGTAAGATGGAGATAAAATAGGAATGCTGAGAGGATCAAATGAGTTACTGGATCTGTGCTTAGGCCACAGCCTGGCATACATGTTGCTGTCTGTACAGGCCGTCACAACAGTAGTACCGGACAGCTGGTAACAATGACCATTATCACATAGGAAGCAGTTTTGGGGACCAGTGCACACAGTAAATACTCTGTGAACTTTGGTCTGATTGTTAGCAAAGGTACCACTGAGCAGTCTTCCTCTTGCCTGGTTCCCCATCCCAAGAGGTAAACAGATTTTTATTTTCTCCAATATTTCTTGAAGTAGATACAAACAGATAGGAAACTAGTTACCTGTTTTCTCCCTTTTCTTGCTCATTCTGCATCCTGCCCTGTGCCTCCCCCATCCTCCTGCTCCCGTTGTGTGTAGGCCCCTCCACATCAGGCCTCAGCCAGCCTCCCCGCCCCTTCCCACCACTGCAGAGCCCTCCGTTGTGTGACACCCTGGCCCCTTTATTCCCTACAGTGCTGCAGGGAATAACCTGGTGGGTGTGTGATTTCCCTGCATGGGCAGGTATATCCAGAGGATCGATTCCTGTGAGTGGAACGGCTGGACCGAAGGGTCGATGCCTTTGTCATTTGTTCTGGCCACAGCCAGGCTCCTCTCCTCAGGGAATAGCAACTCTCTCCAGGAGACCCAGCATCTCCTTGGGGCCAGTCCTGAGCGCCAGGCTTTGCATGTAGTGTCTCCTCGTATCCTTGAAGTCTTTAGCAGCTGGGGTGGAGGTGGGGTTCAGGGGTCTGGCTGGGTCCTCCCTTCCCTCTCGGTCCTCTGCCCAGCTTCATCCCTGCTCGTGGAAGGGGACGTCTTTGTCACTCTTACTGCTTTACCAAGAGGGCAGTAGAGGCTCCGAGTGGGGAAGGCGCCTGCTCACAGAGACTCTTGCAGGTGAGCCAACCGCCCCTGCCCAGCCCCTGCTGACCGGCTGTTCTGTCCAGCTGTCAGGCCTGGCCCTGTTTGCTGAAACGGTATGGGTGACCGCCGACCAGTACCGCGTGTACCCGCTGATGGGTGTCTCGGGCAAGGATGACGTCTTCGCCGGCGCCTGGATCGCCATCTTCTGCGGCTTCTCCTTCTTCGTGGTGGCCAGCTTTGGTGTGGGCGCAGCGCTCTGCCGCCGCCGCTCCATGATCCTTACGGTGAGGCCCCGGGAAGAAGGGATGGGCATGGTTGGCCACAGAGGTCATCCTCACAGAGCCATAATACCGACCGCACAGAAGCCCTAGTGTGCCCTCCCCGTGGCACCGCACTGGGGTCTCCTGGCAATCACGTCATCTCATCTGTCCATGAGCGAATAACCTAGGCTCAGCTGTTACTCTCATTTTACTGGGAAAACTAGAGCCCAGGGGAGGCAAGGAAAAAGGCACTTCACAGGAAGATGGCTCTTGAGTAGCAGGAGTGGGACTTGAATCTCAGCTAGTTGGTCTCCAGGGTCTGCGCTTGTGAGCTCTGTTGAGAACAATGACAATAAGAATAGCACAGTAAAAAAAAAAAAAAAAAGAATAGCACAGTGACCATTTAATGAGTGCTCACTAGTCTCCATGTTTTACACAGATTCATAGTTCATTTGTGCCTCACCACCCATCATGAGGTACCATAATCATCTCCATCTTCATCCTCATGAGCCCATTTGACAGAGTTGCTACTGAGGCTCAGAGAAGTGACTCCACTTCTCTAGGGTGGCACAGCAACTGAGTGGCAGAGCCAGGATTTAAGCCTGAGCCCATCAGCGCTAGAGCCTAGGCTCTTAGTCTCTGCCCACAGCAATAACCCACACTCCCCCAAGTACCTCTCATGTGCCTGACATGAGGCTAAGCGGTTTAGACAGTGAACGCCTTCAAGCCAACCAGCGGCCCTCTGAAGTGAGTGCTTCTCTACCCATTTACCAGATGAAGAAACTGAGGTTCAAAGAGGCCCACAGACCAGATGATAGGGAAAGCAGGAATTCCAATCCCGGCCCCACTGACCCAGAGCCAACACGGGGCTTCCTCTCCATCTGAGGGCTTTTTGGATTCCCAGGAGCAGCTATTTACCTAATCCACAAATGTGTATTGAGCAAGAACCACGTGGCAAGCCCTGTGCTAGGTGCTGGGTTATTTAGTGAGCAAACCATAAAAGCCCTGGCTATGGGGCAGAATACTGTGCTGGGGGAGACAGTGACCAGGGAAGGAAGAGCTGGAGCTGCGGAAGGGAGAGTGGAGAACTTGCAGGTCAAGTGAAGCAGAGGCGGGGTTGGGCGGGTGGGGCGCGGTGAAGGGGGCTGTGAACCACGTGTGTGTTGGCTGGAGCCAATTGTGCGGAGGTAGTGAGAAGAACTGAAGATGGCCAGGGGAGTAGAACCCTGGGGGATGGGCATGGCGATTCGGGGAGAGAGGGGAGGTGGGCCGGGCAGGTGGACCCGCAGGCCTTGGTAAGGACTTTGGCTTCACTATGTATAAGATGGAGTCATGGAAAACACTCTTTTCCATGCCCTTCCTCTTTTTCTTCTTTCTTTCCTGCATTTAGTTCTCCGCCACAACAATTTTCCAGTCCTAAAAGTCCACCCAACTAGTAAAAGAAAAAAGTCTGTGTCTGTCTCCCCTGTGAGTTTGTCATTAATTGAGACACAGAATTTTTCTTTAATTATTATGAGAAATTTCAAACAGACTAGAGTGAATGGCGCCATGAACCTTGTGGACCTATCACCTGGTTTCAAGAATATTACCCACACGTCATCCCCCCTACCCCACCCTCTGCCTGCCCACATTTTTCTTTCCTGGGGTATTTTGAAGCGCATTCCAGACACCAAGTCACTTCCCTGTATAAATACTTGAGTGCACATTTCTCTGAGTGATAAGGACACGGTTTTAAAGCCCCACCCTCTGCTACTTTAAAGGGTAAGGGGAGGGGACAGCTGAGGGTCAGAGAAATAGTTTTCATTAAACACCAAAGAGTTTGTTTTTTGTTGGAGGGTTGTTTTTTTTTTTTTTTTTTGCACAACCACTATACCGTGGGCACATTCTGTAAATTTACCCCACTTCCTTCCTATCTGTCGTCTAATACCCAGTTTGTGTTCAGATGTCCCTGGTTGTCTCAGGAATGTCTTTATTTTTTTCTTCTCTATAGTAGACATTCATTTGACTGCATCCAAGCTAATAGTTAACTTCAGGGAACACCATACATATTTTAAAATTTCATTTCCTCCTAACATTTTATTATAAATAATTTTCAAACATACGGAAAGGGTGAAAGATTTGCACAGACAGCACCTATGTATCCATCATGTAGATGTTTCCATTCACATTGTGCATGCTTAGTCACTCAGTCATGTCGGACTCTTTGGGACCCCTATGGACTGTAGTCCCCCAGGCTCCTCTGTCCATGGCGAGAATACTGGAGTGGGTTGCCATGGCCTTCTCCAGGGGATCTTCTCAACCCAGGGATCAAACCCAGGTCTCCCGCATTGCAAGCATTTTCTTTACCGTCTGAGCCACCAGGAAAGACCTCCATTCACATTGTCCTATACTTTTTTAAACAATTGCATTTCTGGGAATTCCTGGCAGTCCAGTGGTTAGGAAGTGGTGCTTTCACTGCTGGCCCCTGGTTCGATCCCTGGTCAGGAAACTAACATCCTGCAAGCTGCCGGACTCAGTAAAAAAAAAACAAAACATTGCATTTCTATCTATGGACCCATCCTTTGAGGGGTGTGACCTCACAGGCTTTGCCCTGAAGGCACTAGTCGTCCGTCCCTCCCTCTGTCTCCCCGCAGTACCTGGTACTCATGCTCATCATCTACATATTTGAGTGCGCGTCCTGCATCACGTCCTACACCCACCGAGACTATGTGAGTCCCGCGGAGGCCAGGGGAGGGACGTGACTTCCGTTGGGGGGGTTGGTGAGGGTCTCCGGTGGAAGAGGAGGCCGGGTCTCTCTCCCCACAGCCTGGCTGGACCCTGTTCTTCCTGGCCCTCTGCAGATGGTGTCCAACCCGTCCCTGATCACCAAGCAGATGCTGACCTTCTACAGTGCGAACTCGGACCAGGGCCGGGAACTGACCCGCCTCTGGGATCGCATCATGATGGAGGTGGGCGAGGGTCTACAGTGCTGGGGGCTTGGGCGGGTGGAAATCTGGGGCTCTGACCACGGAGGTAGTTAGGGCTCCCCTGATGGAGGTAGTTAGGGCTCCCCTGATGCCCACTGGTAGATGATATCTACTCACGTGGTTCTTACGAGAAAGGGACTGTTGTCTTTGCCATTTTCCAGATGAAACCCCCCCCCCAAAAGAGAGAACAGCACTTGCCCTTATGGTTGGTAAGGGACAGAGTTGGGGTTCAAACCTGGCAGCCTAGATCCAGAGCCCTGCTCTGAACCATCGCCCACACCGTCTTAATAATAACAATAGTCATAATAATAACAGCAAAGATCAACCAGCACTACCTTTTGTTTAGCACTGTTCAAAGCACTTTCAAGCTTTTTTAACCCTCACAGCCAGCCCATAAGGGAGATCAGCTCTTAACGATGAGGAAAGGGAGGCTGGAGGTTGAGGGCTTACACAAGGTCACATGGCTGGTCGGTCACAGAACCAGAAGGACTCAGACCCAGGCTGCCAGGTTCTAAAAAACATGTTAATTAAACTCAGTGTGATACAGGAGCACAAAGGGAGAATGTTGAGGACCCCACGGAAACTGAGGTCCCCGTTTGCTTCAAGCTAGCCAGGACTGGAGCCCACGTTTGAAGGAGCCTATGTTTTCATCATTTGGGAGCCACAAATTAAACATCCATGAGAGCCAGGAGAAGCCAGAAATCGGCCCTTTGGTGTCATTTACCAGTTTTTGTTGACGGCTAATTAAAAAAAAAAAATTTTTTTTCCAATGAATTTTTTTTTCAAAAAATTTAAAAAATAAACCATGAGCGTGGGTTTGATCCAAATCCCCCATCAGCCTCGGAGTGCTGGGACAAGTATTGCCTGCTCCTTGCTCACACACAGACACTGGAGTGCAGGCCCACCTCGGCCTTCCTCGCTATGTGACTGCAGGGGAGCGTCTGTCCTCTCTGAGTTGGAGCCCGCCTGACCCCAGCCTCTCCCTCCAGCAAGAGTGCTGTGGCACGTCAGGCCCCATGGACTGGGTGAACTTCACATCTGCCTTCCGGGCCACCACCCCAGAGGTGGTGTTCCCCTGGCCCCCACTGTGCTGTCGACGGACTGGCAACTTCATCCCAGTCAATGAAGAAGGCTGCCGCCTGGGCCACCTGGACTACCTGTTCACCAAGGTGTGTCTCCTCCTGCTGTGTCTGTCGGTCTGTCTGGCCCTCGCTGGCTCTTCTGTCTCTTTCTCCCTCCCGTTGTCTGTCTGTCATCTCCTCCCCAACCCCCATCTGACTTTCTCAACCCTCCATCTGTCCGCCCCCCACCTCCCCCTGCCCCGCCACCTCCCCGTGCACATCAGCGGGGTTCATACCGCAGGTTTGGTCTGATCCAGACCTGGCGACCCCTGCAACTTTTCTCAGGTTGTCTGGGGATCAGAGCAACAAGAACAATACCGGCAGCCCACCACCAATAACCACTAACATTTCTTTTTTTTTTTTCCTTTTTATTTTATTTTATTTTATTTATTTTTTTGTATGTGTGTGGTTTTTGCCATACATACTAACATTTCTTGAGCCTTTACTTTGTACCAGGCATCCTTCTAGGTGCTTTACATTCTGCCTTTTTACTTATTTAATTCTCACAGCAGCCTAATGAGGTAAGGTTGTAATGTTTTCATTTTACAGATGATGAACCTTGCTAGTGAGGGATGAAGCTGGGATGTGATTTCAGGCAGTGAGGCCCCAACCAGGTGCTTTAACTCCTGCAAGGGGAGTGCAGAGGCAGAGAGAGAAGCCAGAGGAAGGGAACCAGTCCCAGTGGGCTATGGGGGCCCTTCAGCGGCATGTCTTAGATCAAGTGTCGTGGAGAGAGGAGCCTGATGCAAACCATCACCCCTCTAGAGTCAGATAGCTGTTCCTTGAGTCTTGGCTCTGTGTAGAGCACTTACATGCCTCATCTCACAGAATCATCACAGCTGCTTTCTGGAGGGTAGTGCTGTCAATATTGCTATTTCCCGGATGGGAAAACTGAGGCTCAGAGGGTCAGAATCATAGCTAGGCCCCATAGCCAACAAACGACAGAGCTGACTTCTCAGCTCTGTCCTGCTGACTCCAGGGCACACACCCAGAACTTTTGTCCTTGGCCACTTCCAAGTCGGACCGAGCAGGAGTCTCCATGAAGGCAAGTGGTGAGGCTGGCCCTGCTCAGCCTCACCTCTAAACGAGAAGCTATTAGAACTGATCTGATCCTAAAGTTATATTTCAAACCTTTGGAACTTGGGGGCAGCATGGAAAGCCGGCTCCAGATAGGATCGCCCTCAGACTGCACCATCTGAGGTAGCATCTGCTTGTGCAGTCTGGGTTATCGTCACAGCCCTGACTCCCCAAAATCACGCTGGGAGGGAGATACTGCTGTGATCCCCAGGGTGAGAAACCCTCACCCTCGGTGATCCCACAGTTAAGAAAAGCAAGACTGGAAGCAGGAAGTGACTCTCCCAAGGCTGCCCAGTGACTCTTGCTTTTAGCAGCCAGCCTCCCTGGGCGTTATCTCACACTCCCACTTTCCCCTTGCCCAGGGCTGCTTTGAACATATTGGCCACGCCATCGACAGCTACACGTGGGGCATCTCGTGGTTTGGGTTTGCCATCCTGATGTGGACGGTGAGAGGCGGAGCCTTTGAGCTGGGTGGGATGGGGGTGTGAGGCTGGAGTGCCCCTCACCTGACGCCTCCTCTTCAGCTCCCCGTGATGCTGATAGCCATGTATTTCTACACCACGTTGTGAGAATGAGAAGTGAAGGCCACGTGCACACCAGCTTCCTCCTCCTCCTGCTCTGGCTTCCTCCGGCTGAGATGGCTGACTCGCCTCTCCCTGTCCCACCTCCCTGACCCAGCCCTCCCTCCACTCCAAAGATGTCTTACCAGCTTTCTGAGCCCTGCTGAGAGTTGGGGTGCCCTAAAACCCCTAGACATCCTCCTACTAAGGACCAAGCTTCCAGCAAATTCTCTAAGGGGTGTGTAGCATGTGTGTACAGACCCTTAATCCTTAACCTCCTTTCACTAGACTGATTCCTGGCCCATCTTTCAGGGTCAACTTCAAGTCCTGTCCTCGGGGGGTCCTTTCCTGATCTCACCACCCCATTCAGAGACGCCTTTCTTATAGTTCCTGGAGCTCCTCCTCCATGGTGGATGTCATCTCATCACTGAACAGTTTGTGATTGCCTGTTTAAATTCTGGTAGAACTGGGACTGCCATGAGGAGAGAGACAAGTTCTGTTATGGTCACTTTAATATCCCCCACATTGCCTGGCATGGGGTTGAACATGGCTATTCAATAAATACTACTTGAATGAGTTTGTTTGTTTTCTTCTAAGGCCAAGGTAAATGAATAAGAACTATTCCAGTGGAAGTAGCAGAAACCCACCCAGCACTGACTGAAACATAAAATGGAATGTACAGGCTCCTGTAACCAAGTCAGTAGTTCTGGCTTCAGGCATGTCTGGATCCAGGGGCTCAATCTAGGTTTCCAGGAAACCTGCTTCATTCTCTGGCAGGCTTTCTCTGGTAACACCAGACTTACATCCTTATAGCTAAGCAACACAGCAGTGAGAAAAGGCCTCTTTCCCAAAAGCTTTCACCAAGGTCAGGAATTAAATCTCACTGCCTTGGTTTAGGTTTTAGCCCCACTCTTCAGTCTGGGAAGGGAGAGCAATGTGGATTAACATTCCTGCTAAGGATGCATCCAGGGGTGGTGTTAGGAAGGGGACTGGTTATCAAAGGAAAATCAGAGTGCAGGGCTGCTGGGCCAGTACAGATGACAGACATCCTCCTTTACTGTCGTTATCTAGTCACCAAGTCCTGTCCAACTCTGCAACCCCATGGACTGTAGCCCACCAGGCTCCTCTGTCCATGGAATTTCCCAGGCAGGAATACTGGAGTGGGTGCCATTTCCTTCTCCAGGGGATCTTCCCTGACACAGAGATTGAACCTGTGTCTCCTGCATTGGCAGGAGTATTCTTTACCACTGAGCCACCTGGGAAGCCCCAGACATCCTCCTACTAGGGACTAAAGCTTCCAGGAAGTTCTCTATGGGTGCGTGAGAGCAAGCAGTTTAAGAATCTCATCACTGTTCTTTTGTTCTCTCTGAAGCAGGCCCAGACTCTGGCCATTTGACAGTGGTTAGGCCGTATGAGGAGAACTCTTCCTTAACCATTAAGTGAGGTTTGTCAGGGTCCTCATATCCTCCACTGGTCTGCAAATGGCCTGCAAACGCTGCAATCACATGTCAGCTTTTGAAAACATACTTTAATGGTCAAATCTATTACAGTGAAAAATTGAAAACAACAGAACATCCATCAGCAGAGGGTGGGTTGAACAACTCATGTTATATCCTTGGACTGGGATTCTCCGTGGATTTCATAAAGAAGGTAAATCTATGTGAGCTGATATAAAAAGATGTCATAATGGTATAAATAATTGAAAAACATATAAAGGTGTTCATATAGTAACCTAAATGAACATCAGTCATGGACTTGTTAAATTAGCTATGTTAGGTCTGTACTCTAGAATACCGCAAACGATAGTAAAGAATAATGTTTTAACATGAAAAAAATCTCCAAGGAATGCAAGTAGAAATACTGGCAAAGCACATACAGTGATTTTATTCCTGTAGATCTCTATTCAGGGTAGGTCTTTTCTTTTTAAAGAAATAGATCAAGGTTTTAAAATAATGTTTAAAGGAATATAGGAAATACTTTTTAGAAAGCAAAAATAATTTATAATGCTTCCATTTAAAAGATTATAAAAATTTACAAATGGGAAATGTCCCATGTTCCATTCCCCAGTAAACATCCCCCCTAGATCTTCTCCAACCCTGTAGGTAATGCTATTAATACATGACAAATGTCCTTTTTGGCTTTTCAAAAGTTTTTATCAATGTATTGATATATGCCTATATAAGCACATATATACACGTGTTTGATAGAATCATGCCTTGGATTAGATTCCTTAGTGGTCCAGTGGTCAAGAATCTGCCTTTAATGCAGGGGATGTGGGTTCAATCCCTGGTCAGGGAATGAGGATCCCACATGCCACAGAGCAACTAAGCCCATACCACAGTTAGAGAGAAGCCTGCACATCACTATGAAAGATACTGCATGCTGCAGATAAGACCTGATGCCACCAAGAACAAATAAGTAAATATAAAAAATAGAAACATGCTCAAAATATGTGTTGCAACTTGTTTCCTTCACTTAAGTATATATTTTGGTCATCTTTTCATGTCAGCATATGTGAATTCACTTCTTTTTTTGAAACTGTGGCCGTGTTTTCCAGAATACAGATATGTCACAGATCATCATATTCTGCTGTAAGTAAACAAGGCAAGGAGCAAAACCACATGCATAAGTGATTTCTTATTTATAAAAATGATATATACATATTTCTCATAAAGATTTTTTTGAGAAACAGTTGGGATGGAGGGCCAAGAGGAGGAGGAATTTCCACACCAAATATATCTTTATGATGTTTGGGGGAAAATGCTTTGTAAAGATAATTTGTTACTTTTCAAAAACAAAATCTAATAAAGGGATTTCTTAAATACTCAGCAATGTACAACTTTGCTTTTCGAGACAGAATTTTTTTAAATACCATGTAGATGTAGATGTTATATGTACTATATTTTAACACATAAGCATACCTCCAGATTAACTGGCTTAACAGGCTTTTCTGCAGGCCCAGGAATAAAACTTCTCCATCCTTGAGCACATATTTGACCATGTTGTAAACATGTCAAGGAAAAGAGGGTATTTTATCACAATCTACTTTCAAAATCAGATGTGTTCTCAGGTGGAAGTTCACAGTGACCTAGTCAGTGACTCAGATTTTCTGAGAAAGGAAAAGAGGCAGTACTGAGTTCTCACCCTCCACCACCACACTCTGAGCCTCCATGTTGTCATTTAATCACTAAGTCGTGTCTGACTCTTTGCAACCCCATGGACTGTAGCCCACCAGGCTCCTCTGTCTGTGGGATTTCCCAGGTAAAAATACTGGAATGGGTTGCCATTTCCTTCTCCAGGGGATCTCCCCTGATCCAGAGGTCAAAGCTGGGTCTCCTGCATTGAAGGCAGATCCTTTACTACTGAAGCACCAGGGAAGCCCCGAGCCTCCATGCACCCACCTCTCTAAAATGGGGTTCTGGGGACTTCCCTGGTGGTCCAGTGGTTGGGACTCCACACTTCCACTTGGGGGCGTGGGTTTGATTCCTGGTCCGGGAACTAAGATCATGCATGTGGCAGGGTGTGGCCAAAAAAATGTACAAAGAAAAATGGGGTTCCTGCAGCCCTTATCTCATAGCATAGGGTTCATTATATTCTAAGAGCTCAGGAATCCATAGACTTCTTTATTATGGATCAGGAATTTTCTCAATCCTGTATAATCAGAATCAAATACAGAAATAAACTGCTGGGTAAGGCTGATAAAAATACAAATGTGAAAAAAAAAATACAAATGTGTGTGTTTGCCTTAAAACTGTAAAACACAGTTGTAAAACACAATTGCCTTAAAACTGTAAAACACTGTAAAAAAAAGACCTTTGTAAAATCCTAAAGTTTAACCTTGGTTATCAAGGAAGAGGAGACACTCAAAGGGGATTTTTATTTCATTCGTTGGGCATTTTGGTATTTTCCAAAAATTTGTATGAAAACTCTTGCTTTTGTCCTCCACAAAATATTAAGAGAGTTCCTTTCTACTTGCTAGATGGGATGCTGTCTAAATCATGATCCGTTGAGTTAAGCCCATTAGATCTTCAGACGTATTCAGTTGGATTTTCTTAACACTCCTACTCAGTGTTAGCGCCAATCACACAACCTGAGCTTCCAGAAGACAAGCCCTCCTGCTGGACATCAGTCTCACATTGGCCACTGCAATATAACAGTGGCACTTAAATTTGCCTGCTTAAATGGGGTGTGAACCAATTTCTGATAGGCAGTTCATGAAGTAGAAGCAATGCGGTGTGTGGCGGGGGTGGGGGGGGGGTCCCCTCTATAGGCCTTTCTGTTTCCAGTAAGATCCAAATAAGCGACTGGCAAAGGAGACTTAAAGGAAGCTCACCCCTGGGCAGTCTCAGGGAGACCAGAGCTGGGAAAACCAGACACCAGCCCCTTCCTGCCCCTAACCCCCACTGCAGACAGCTGCAAACAAGCTGTTCTTGTTTTTTTCATTTCTGGTAGTAACCTGTATAAATAAAATAGATGAATGATAGATGGCGGGATGGCTGAATAGATAGTGATTGATAGATAGTTTTTAAAGAAGAAAATAGAAATATTAATAAAAACTTCACCGTTGGACATGAGATGTGTATTATGAAAAGAATTATTTTGCTAAACATTTTCAAACTTTATCTGAGCAGTTAAGACAAGGTCAGGCTTTGTCAGATGCTGGGGTTTGGAGTTAGGCTGGCCTCTGGGCCGTGGGTAGGTGGACCTCCACCTCTGTCCCACATCGGCCACTCCTTTTTCTGGCTTCATCAGGTCACATTTCTGCTCAGCTGGAATAGCAGCAGTGTAACCTGGTCAAGGGAGGCCTCATCTGGCAGGACGGGTTTGTCTGCCCCGGCCCTATCACTCAGAGGCCCACTCCCGAGGGTGAGAGAGGAGCAAATGGATGAGGCTCCCAGGACCACCCAAGACAGAGGCAGCCATCTATCTGATGGCTGTTCCTACTGCACCTCTGCAGGACCACATCTGTCTAGAGCCGAATCCAGCCTCTAACCCGCTATGGCCCCCCAGTGCCCTCAGCACAGAGTCCAGGTCCTCGGCCTGGCACGGAGGGGCCCTTGTGGCTTGTCTCCTTGCTTCCTCCCCAAGATCACCTCTCCCTTCCATCTCATGGAGCCAACCTCTCTTTCACCATGGAGATCACAGAATGGAAAGGATAAACTAATGTTATGTAGCACTCAACCTTACATTCCTTCCATGAGAACAAGCTGACTTATTCACTACAATGTAAAACTCACATTCCTTTGACCCACCTGATTCCACCTCTGGGAATCTATCTTGCATATACACTCCCAAGGGTGTTCAAAAATCCACATACGAGGGTAACAAAAGCAGTAACTGAAGAGAACTAGTGATACAATTCATTTTTTTTATACCATAGAATAGTATGCAACTAAGTTTAAAGGGAGCTCCATTTATTTTTGCTACATTAAATCATCTCCAAGATAGATTGTTGATTGAGAAAAATGTAAAGTGGAAAGCTGAATTAATGCTAAATGAAATGTGGTATCCTAGATTGCATTGTATTTAGCATTAATTCAGTTTTGCAATTTAAATTTTTTTTTCTATGAACAGTCTATAAGGAGGGCATTGAAACCCACTGCAGGATTCTTGCCTGGAGAATCCCATAGGCCCAGGAACCTGGCGGGCTACAGTCCATGGAGTTGCAAAGAGTCAGACATGACTGAAGCGACTTAGCATGCATCCTAGATTGAATCCCAAAAAGACATTAGTGAAAAAACTAGGACAGTCCAAATAAAGTCTGGAGTTTAGTTAATGGTCTTTTTTTTTTTTTCTAGTCACTCAGTCCCATACTAGTGTTAATTTCTTGGATTTGAAAAACATCATGGCTATGCTGCTGAATTCTAAAATGTATCCTTTGGCAGAAGGTTGGGTCTTATCAGTAGAGGGCGCTGGAGGGACACGGCAGAAGTTAGAAGCTTCTCTCCAGATTCCAGTGGGTCCTTCTTGTGGCTCCGGAGCTGTGACCAACCAGCAGGTCCTGTGGCTCTCCACGTCCTCCTGAGCCACCTTCCTGAACCAGCTAGGAATGCACCACTTAACCCAAGTAAGAAACCTACTGAAAACATGCAATAGAATCAGGATTTCTCATTTTTTTTTTCCAGATAGTCTGCAAACAGAAGTAGAAAGATGCAGAATAGAGAAAATGGTCATTTTGAAGAACCACTTCCAGTCCTGCTGGAAAAAATGATCAAAAGATCCTGGCATTTGATCCCTGGCATTAAAATTCATCTCATGAAAACATATTCAGAAAATTGATTAGACAAGTCCAGAAACTGAAGGGATTTTTTCAACTTTCAAGATCTGTACCCAGGGCCAAGGCAAGTGATATTTGTTGCCTAGAAACCACTCTGATTCAGGGTATATAAGTTAATTTTTGTTAACTTACACCAAAACACAGTGGCTTAAAATAATGATTTTTTTTTAGCACCTGATTCTGTGGGACCATTTGGGCTGAGCTCAACCCTGAATATTCGTTGAAAGGATTGATGCTGAAGCTGAACTGAAGCTCCAATACTTCATCCCCCTTATGCAAATAGTTAACTCATTGGATAAGACTCTGATGCTGGGAAAGATTGAGGGCAGGAGGAGAAGGGTGAGATGGTTGGATGGCATCATCCATTCAACAGACATGAGTTTGAGCAAACTCTGGGAGATAGTGAAGGACAGAGAAGCCTGGTGTGCTGCAGTCCATGGGGTTGCAAAGAGTCAGACATGACTTAGCGACTGAATAACAACAATAGTCAGCCAGGCAGTTCTTCCATTTTTCTCACCTGGGCTTACCCATGCAACTTGTCAGCTAATGGGGTGGCTGGGGGCTGACTGGTCTAGGGTGGCCTCCCTCACATGTATGGCAGGCTAGACATTGGTATAAGTGGCTGGGATGAGGGCTCTGACTGGGCCATGTGTCTAAAGAAGGCCGGCCCAAGCTTATTCACATGGCAGCATTTGCAGGTTTCCCAAGAGCAGAAAGAGAAGTCCCAAAATGTGTACTCAGTTTACAAGTCTCTGCTTTTGCCAAATGTGTTATTGTCCCATTGGTCAAAACAAGTCAATGGCTAAGGCCAGATTTAGTGTGGGAGGTGTGCAGAAGGGAGGGGAGTCATGGAGGCTCTTTTAACAATGTACCAGGATGAAAAAAAACTTGCCAGCAGTCCCCAGCAGAAGTAGTCAAGCGCCTTTAGTTGAGAGTGTTTCACAGCTGTGTTCTCCTCAAGCAGCCAACAGTTCCCAGACAGAAGCAAGATGGGAAATAGTTAATGCCAACAGTAGTCTATGCCTTGGGCCATTCTTCCAGTAACCAAAGAGTTGTTCTATAAATAAGTGACTTTTTCTGAATTTCAGCTATCACAGAAGATTAAGGAGACAACTTTTTGCCTGAATTCATTTCAAAACCCAAGCAGGAGATCTATTAAAGACATCAAGTTTCCCTTATATACTTCTCAGATTGCCTCCTCAGATGCCATGGGCACTGGATTGGAAAGAAAATATAAAAGGTAAAAAGTTAAGAAAGTGATCTTTCTGGAGTTCTACTTCAGTACTATTGGACACATAATTAAAAGAAGGTCCCTAGTAGTCAGATTCCTCTTGTGGTACCTAAGGTCAAATTGTCAAGGATGTCTTGTCTCATTGCTCTCTTTCAAAATCCTGCTGGAAGTCCTAGCTAATGCAACAAGACAAGAAAAGTAAATAAAATGTACAGAGATTGAAAAAGAAGAAATAAAAATGTCTTACATAGATGACATTATCTATGTAAAAAATATAAAAGAATGGACCAAAAACTAACCATGGAACTAATAAACAATTATAGCAAAGTTTTATTATACAAAAGATCTACTTGCTAGTCCAAGCATTACATCTACTGATCACATCCCTGCCTGATGTCAACTGATATACCACCAGGACTTACAGAGGACTGGTCTAGAAATAACAGGTGCAATCACTGACACTTTTTGGAGGCTTGCAAGACACAAGTTCTGTTCCTTATTAGACTTTCCTTACCTTCTTCAGGTCAAAATAGATGAGTACATTTCCATGCCATGGCACCAAACCTTTAACTGAATAAAGGCAAATTTTCTGATCAGGAAGGAATGAGGTTAACAGACACCATGAGACACATAATACGCTTTTTATTTAACTATCAAAATATTTTACGGGTAAAAGACCTATTTTGATCATAGATACTTATATTTATAATGATTACCTTAGTAATCATCAACCCAAGTGAATGATAAAACCCCAATCAATTTTAATCTTCTGAAAACATTCCTCTAAAATACAAGCATGCTTCAGCAATATAGCAGGTTCAGTTCCAGATGACTGCAATAAAGTGAATATTATAATAAAGCATGTCACCAGAATATTTGGTTTCCAAGTATTTATAAAAGTTATATTTACACTATATGGTCATCTACTAAGTGTACAATAGTATTATGTATAAAACTTAATTTAAAAATACTTTATTGCTAAAAAAAACATGCTAACCATCACTTGAACTTTCAGTGAATTGTAATCTTTTTGCTGGTGGGTGTTGCCCTGATGTTAATGGCTGCTGACTGATCAGTGTGATAGTTGCTGAAAGTTGGAGTGACTATGGCAATTTATTAAAATATAATGAAATTTGCTGCATCAATTGGCTCTTCATTTCATGAACAATTTCTATATAGCATACAGTGCTGTTTAATAGCATTTTATCACTTTCAAAATGGGAGTCAATCCTCTCAAACCCTGCTGCTGCTTTATCAACTAAGTTTATGTAACATTCTAAATCTTTCGTTGTCATTTCAACAGTCTTCACAGCATTTTCACCAGGGGCAGATACTATCTCAAGAAACACTTTCTTTGTTCATCCATAAGAAGCAACTCCTCATCTGTGAAAAGGTTATCATGAGATTGCTGCAATACAGTCCCATCTTCAGGCTGCACTTCTAATTCTAGAACTCATGCTATTTCCACCACATTGGCAGCTACTTCCTCCAGTGAAGTCTTGAACCCCTCACGGGGTTGGAATCAACTTCTTCCAAACTTTTTAAATATTGATATTTTTTATCTCATCCCATAAATCACACTGTTCTTAATGGCATCCAGAATGGTGAATCCCTTCCAGAAGGTTTTCAATTTACTTTGCCCATCTCTATCAGAAGAATCATATATATGGAAGCATAGCCTTAGAAAATGTATTTCTTAAATAATAAGACTTGAAAATCAAAATGTTACTTGGTTTCTGGGCTGCAGAATGGATGTTGTATTAGCAGGCAGAAAAACAACATCAATCTCACTGTACATCTCCATTGGAGCTCTTGGATGACCAGCTACATTATCAATGAGCAGTATTATTTTGAGAGGAATCTTTTTTGTCTGAAAGAGTAGGTCTCAACAGTGGGTTTAAAATATTCAGTAAACCATGTAAACAGATGTGCTGCCATCCAGGCTTTGTTGTTCCATTTACAGAGCACAGGCTGCATAGATTTAATGTAATTGTTAAGGAACCTAGACTTTTCAGAATGGCAAATGAGCATTGGCTTCAACATAAAATCACCAGCTGCATTAGCCCCAACAAGAGACACAAGCTGTCCTTTGAAGCCAGACATTTTCTTCTCTGTAGCTATGCAAGTCCTAGAGGGCATCTTCTTCTAATAGAAGGCTGTTTCATCTATATTGAAAATCTGTTGTTTAGCATAGCTACCTTTGTTAATTATCTTAGCTAGATCTTCTGGATAACTTGCTGCAGCTTCTCCATCAGCACTTGCTTCTTCACCTTGCATTCTTCTGTTATGGAGACAGCTTCTTTCCTTCAACCTCATGAACCAATCTCTGCTAGCTTTTTTTGTTTTTTATTTTTTGACTGCACTGTGTGGTATGCGTGTGTGCTCATTCTCTTTCAGTTCAGTTCAGTCGCTCAGTCGTGTCCAACTTTTTGCAACCCCATGAACCGCAGCACGCCAGGCCTCCCTGTCCATCACCAACTCCCGGAGTTTACTCAAACTCATGCCCATCGAGTCGGTGATGCCATCCAGCCATCTCATCCTCTGTCATCCCCTTCTCCTCCTGCCCCCAATCCCTCCCAGCATCAGGGTCTTTTCCAATGAGTCAACTCTTCGCATGAGGTAGCCAAAGTATTGGCAGTTCAGCTTCAGCATCAGTCCTTCCAAGGAACACCCAGGACTGATCTCCTTTAGGATGGACTGGTTGGATCTCCTTGCAGTCCAAGGGACTCTCAAGAGTCTTCTCCAATACCACAGTTCAAAAGCATCCATTTTTCGGCGCTCAGCTTTCTTCACAGTCCAACTCTCACATCCATACATGGCCACTGGAAAAACCATAGCCTTGACCAGATGGACCTTTGTTGGCAAAGTAATGTCTCTGCTTTTTAATATGCTATCTAGGTTGGTCGTAACTTTCCTTCCAAGGAGTAAGCGTCTTTTAATTTCATGGCTGCAGTCACCATCTGCAGTGATTTTGGAGCCCAAAAAAATAAAGTCTGACACTGCTTCCACTGTCTCCCCATCTATTTCCCATGAGGTGATGGGACCAGATGCCATGATCTTAGTTTTCCGAATGTTAAGCTTTAAGCCAACTTTTTCACTCTCCTCTTTCACTTTCATCAAGAGGTTTTTCAGTTCCTCTTCACTTTCTGCTATAAGGGTGGTGTCATCTGCATATCTGAGGTTATTGATATTTCTCCCAGCAATCTTGATTCCAGCTTGTTCTTCCAGCCCAGCGTTTCTCATGATGTACTCTGCATATAAGTTAAATAAGCAGGGTGACAATATGCAGCCTTGACATACTCCTTTTCCTATTTGGAACCAGTCTGTTGTTCCATGTCCAGTTCTAACTGTTGCTTCCTGACCTGCATACAGGTTTCTCAAGAGGCAGGTCAGCCTTAGGGCTGCCTTATTTCCTGAATCACAGCAATACTGAAATTAAGCTAATTAATAACCTCACAGTGGCCTCTAAATGTTCAAATGAAAGAATTACATGGGAATTCCCTGTGTTTAGAATTCCATGTTCTCACTGCCGAGAGCCGGGGTTCAATCCCTGGTCGGGAAACTAAGATCCCACAAGCCACGCAGTGTAGCCAAAAAAAGAGAAAGAATTGCACACCTGTCATTTAAAATAAAAAACTAGAAATGAATACGCTTAGTAAGGCAAGTTGAAAGTCGAGATAGGCCAAATGTTAGGCCTCTTGTATCAAAAAGTTAACCAAGTTGTTAATGCAAAGGAAAGTTCTAGAAGGAAATTAAAAGTGCTACTCCAGTGAATACATGAGTACTAAGAAAGTAAAATAGCCTTTTTGTTGCTATGGAGAAAGTTTCAGTGGTCTGGATAGAAGGGTAAATCAGCCACAACATTCTCCTTCAGCCAAAGTCTAAATCCAGAGCAGTGCCTAATTCTCTTCAATTTTATGATGGCTGAGAGAGGTGAGGAAGCTGCAGCAGAAAAGATTAAAGCTAGTGAAGACTGGGGGACTTCCCTTGTGGTCCAGTGCTTAACACTCAGCAATTCCAATGCAGATGGTGCGGGTTCCACCCTTGGTTGAGAAAATAAGATCCCACATGGCACACAGTGGGCATCCCAGGTGGCGCTAGTGGTAAGGAACCTGCCTGCCAATGCAGGCGATATAAGTTCCATCCCTGGGTCAGGAAGATGCCCTGGAGGAAGGCATGGCAACCTACTCCAGTATTCTTGCCTGGAGAATCCCCATGGACAGAGGAACCTGGCAGGCTACAGTCCATTGGGTCATAAAGAGTTGGACACGACTAAAGAGAATGAGAAAACTGTATGCAGGTCAGGAAGCAACAGTTAGAACTGGACATGGACCAACAGACTGGTTCCAAATAGGAAAAGGAGTACGTCAAGGCTGCATATTGTCACCCTGCTTATTTAACTTATATGCAGAGTACATCATGAGAAACGCTGGGCTGGAAGAAGCACAAGCTGGAATCAAGACTGTCGGGAGAAATATCAATAACCTCAGATATGCAGATGACACCACCCTTATGGCAGAAATCGAAGAAGAACTAAAGAGCCTCTTGATGAAAGTGAAAGAGGAGAGTGAAAAAGTTGGCTTAAAGCTTAACATTCGGAAAACTAAGATCATGGCATCTGGTCCCATCACCTCATGGGAAATAGATGGGGAGACAGTGGAAGCAGTGTCAGACTTTATTTTTTTGGGCTCCAAAATCACTGCAGATGGTGACTGCAGCCATGAAATTAAAAGACGCTTACTCCTTGGAAGGAAAGTTACGACCAACCTAGATAGCATATTAAAAAGCAGAGACATTACTTTGCCAACAAAGGTCCATCTGGTCAAGGCTATGGTTTTTCCAGTGGCCATGTATGGATGTGAGAGTTGGACTGTGAAGAAAGCTGAGCGCCGAAAAATGGATGCTTTTGAACTGTGGTATTGGAGAAGACTCTTGAGAGTCCCTTGGACTGCAAGGAGATCCAACCAGTCCATCCTAAAGGAGATCAGTCCTGGGTGTTCCTTGGAAGGACTGATGCTGAAGCTGAACTGCCAATACTTTGGCTACCTCATGCGAAGAGTTGACTCATTGGAAAAGACCCTGATGCTGGGAGGGATTGGGGGCAGGAGGAGAAGGGGATGACAGAGGATGAGATGGCTGGATGGCATCACCGACTCGATGGGCATGAGTTTGAGTAAACTCCGGGAGTTGGTGATGGACAGGGAGGCCTGGCGTGCTGCGGTTCATGGGGTCGCAAAGAGTTGGACATGACTGAACGACTGAACTGAACTGAACTGAAGAAAGGGAGAGACAATTAGGGATGACTGATATTGGAGAAGTTAGACCACAGACACGTTTATTAAGTTTGCTGTCTTGCATGGGCCTGGCTTGTGGTGGTGGTGGTTGTTCAGTCACTAAGTTGTCTCTGACTCTTTCTGACCCCATGGACTGCAGCATGCCAGACTTCCCTGTCTTTGCCCCCAAATGATTATAATAATAACATCAAATATCACTGATCACAAATCACCATAAAATATAATAATCGTGAAAAAGTTTGACATATTTCAAGAATTATCTAAAATATGACACAGAATTATGAACAAATGCTATTGGAAAAATGGCACCAATACTTGTTCAACATAGGGTTGTCACAGACATTCAATTTGTAAAAAACAAAAATACAGTATCTGCAAAGCACAATAAAGATAATAAAACAAAGTATTCTATACTGTTAAGTCTACTGATTGGTACTAAAAAAAATTTTTAAGCATTTTTCAAAGTATTTCAAAAAATGTGTCATTTAAAAAAAACATACATTGGAACTTCCCTGGTGGTCCAGTAGTTAAGAATCTGCCTTGCAATGCAGATGTCACAGGCTCCTTCCCTGGTGAGGGAACTAAGATTCCACATGCCATGGACCAACTAAACCTAAGCACCACAACTAGAGTTTGTGCACCCCACTGAAAGGTCCCAAATGATGTAACAAAGATCCCGCATGCCGCAACTAAGACCCGATGCTGCCCAATAAATTTTTAAAGACCATACATTACCTCTAGATAAAACCAAACATGTGTGTGCCTTTTCCCCCTAATTAAGTTTGTGTATTTCCTCTTCTCCAGAGATTTTTGTCCTAATAGCTTTCATTGTTAAGTAGAATGTGTTCAAGGACAAAAACATTTAAAAGACTGAGGGAGCACTGATGAAATAAGAAAGGCAAGAACGGACTTCCCTGGTGGTCCAGTGGTTAGGACTCCACACTGCCATCGCAGGGGGTGCAGGTTCTATCCTTGGTCATGGAACTAAGATCCCACATGCCATGCAGCATCGCAAAAAAAAAAAAAAAAAAAGCAGAATGTTGATAGCTCTTGCATCTGGGTGATAAGTACATAAAGGTTCATCAAACTATTAGTCTCTGTTAAAAAAAACAAAAACAAAAAACACTTCCCTCTGTGAGTTTGCATGGCTCCTAAGAGAATGCCAGCATTCCTGAGCATGGATGGTCTGTAAGACCAGGCCCTGACAACCACACCAGCCTCACTCTCCCCAGCTTCCCCTGCGCCTCCTGTCTCTACTCTGTCTGCTCTAGAGACACTGGACTTCTGGGCCAGTTTCCTCCCAACCCAAGAGCTCTGGAACCTACTTTCCTACTACCTGGAAAACTCTCCTCCTTCCCCAGTCTGGTTAGTGAGTACCCAGCCTTCAGATCTGAGAACAAACATTACTTCCCCTAGGAAGTCTTTCTTGAAAACACTGGCCAGGTCAGAATTTCACTTCATCTTGTGGGTTTCCTTCGGAACATTTTAGCAAGTTTTAATTTTACTTGTAATGAATAACAATAGCCAACATTTAATGAGCACTCACTGTGTGTTGGGGGCTGACCTAAGGGCTTCAAGGATATCTGCTCATTTGAGTCTCTCAAGGCACAGAAAGTGGAAGAAACCTGCTCAAGTTCACATGGTTGGTAAAGGGACAGAGGCAGGACCCTGTCAGTTTGATTCCAGATTGGACATCTATCTGAACCATTCTCCTCTGCTCCCTTCACATGATGTAAGTAATACGCATCTCCCCTACCAGGCTATTTAATTGCTCAGTTATAGATATTTGGTGGCATAGACTCAATTCTGTCCCTGCCCCAAATTCATGTGTTGAAGCTCCAACCCTCAATGTAGCTGTATTTGAAGATAGGACCTTTACAGAGGGAATTAAGTTAAATGAGGTCCTAAGAGCAGGAACTTAAACCAATAGGACTAATATCCTTCTTTCTGTCTTAGTCTCTTTGGGCTGCTATAACAGAACACCATAGACTGGATAGATTATAAACATTTATAAAATGTATTGCTCACAGTTCTGGAGGCTGGGAAGTCCAAGATCAAAGCCCTGGCATGTTGGGTATCTGGTGAGGGCCCACCTTCTGGTTTGTAGATGGTGATCTTCTCACTGTAACATCATATGGCAGAAGGGGCAATCTCTCTAAAGCCTCTTTTATAAGGGCACTAATCCCATTCATAAGGGCTCTACCCTTATGATCTAATCACCACAAAGGCCCTATCTCCAAATATCCTCACATTGGGGATTAGGTTTCACATATGAATGTGGGGGGGGGGGTGTAAAAAAGCATTCAGTTTATGGCACCTTGAAAGAAAAGGAAGAGACAGCAGTGTGCATGAGCAGAGGCAAGGCCGTGTGAAGACACAGGGAGAAGGCAGCTATCTGCAAGTCAACGGAAGGAATGAGAAGTCAGCTCAGCTGGCACCTTGATTTTGAATGTTCAGCCTCCAGAACTGTGAGAAATAAATTTGTATCGTTTAAGCCACCCAGTCTGCGGTATTTTGTTATGACAGCCTAAGCAGACTAATACATTTGGTCTCTTCTTGTTTGCCATTATATGCTTTGTACTAAACACCATGTCTAGCACATAGTAGGTCCTCCAAAAATATATACTTTGGTGTCACTACCTTCCTTGACCCTTTCCCTCCCCCAGCCCTGGTTTGACTGCCTTTTGCGGGCTTTATTTGTTATACTTTCTATTTGGTTCTGGAAAGATGTTTTAAGGTCTCATTCCTTTCTAGAACCTTAGTCTTTTAAAGATTTTGGAGGGGCTAAGTCTTCCTAGGGTTTGGCACAGGTGGCATGTGCTTTTGAAGTTTCATAAATATTTGATCAAATGCAAGCCTTCTGACCCCTAAACATGAGCCCTGGTTCAAGACAACCTGAGTTCTAAGCTTCATCTCTACCTGTGCTTGGATACTATGCCTCAAAAATAAACATGGCCTTGAGTTTCCCCAGAGGTCAAAGCTTAAGTAAAGTCCATCATGCTTTGAAAAGTACAAGGTTGTTTTGATGCCTGCTTCCCTGGTGGCTCAGAGGTTAAAATGTCTGCCTCCAATGCAGGAGGCCCGGGTTCGATCCCTGGGTCGGGAAGATCCCCTGGAGAAGGAAATGGCAACCCACTCCAGTATTCTTGCCTGGAGAATCCCATGGATGGAGGAGCCTGGTAGGCTACAATCCACAGGGTCTCAAAGAGTTGGACAGGACTGAGCGACTTCACTTTCACTATGAGCACATGTGCAGCTGAGTTGAACTCCTGAGTCTTAGTTCTGCCTGGCTCCAGCTGGACTTTGTGCTATCCCTCAGAAATACTAAGTTCACTGCTCTCTCAAGAGCTTTGTACTTGCCACAGAACACTTCCCCTATATTTTCCCATCGCAAATATCTGGACTTAATTTTCAGTGTCTACACCAGAATTAAGGGAGGTGATGCTGATTACAAGGAAACAACTCAGTTTCAGGGCACTGTGAAAGAGAAGAGATGCTGTTGTTCTATTAGTTCATTTAATCCTCTTGACAGTCCTAAGAAGTATTTACTATCATTAACCCCACTTTACAAATGAGGAAATTGAGGCCAAGACAGGTTAAAGGTCTCATAACTAGCAAGAAGCAAGGCCAGAACATAAATCCAGGCAGACAGGATCCAGTGTCCAGCTTCTTTACCACAAGGTTCTCTGCTTCTCAATATAAATCAAGTGTAGTTAGCATAGGACCTGGCATGGGATTGCTGTTCCATAAGCCATAGTTATTTCTCTACTCATCTCAGATAGCTGACTCTTCTAATCTTATAATATGACTTCCAAAATGAAGCCAACAACCCTTCCTATTCCATCTTTCCAGAACTCAGGGTCCCTCGCTCCATTTTCTCATGCTTGCACGTGCTGAGTAGCTGGAATTTAGGGCTTGAGTAAGGGCTGGGTTCCAATCGAGGCTCCGTGATCCACAAGCTCTGTAAGCATAGAAATGTTACATCCATCCCAGGGTCTCAGTTTCCTTACCTGTAAAATGGGGACAATAACAATTCCTATACCCTAGAATTATAAGGATTTAGTCAGGTGATACATGCAGAATGCTTTCCACCTCACCTGGCTCATAAAAAGTGTTCAATAAATTGTCACAATTATGATTATAGGCTTCTCAGTGAGAAGCCACCAAAGGTTCCAAGGCTGTGAAACAGTCTCCCAACCACCTTTAGGACCAAATTTGGGACCAGATGACCTCACTGCTTGCAGACAAGGCTGGCTGGCTGAAAAGACTTCTCACCTCACCTAACACAAAATCTGTGCTGTGTGTGCTTAGATGCTTCAGTCATGTCCAAACACAGGATCTACTAGACACCGAATTCTTGGAGGCAATGTGGTATAGGGGGTGATCTCCTGGGTCTGATAGATCTGGATCTGAATTCCAGCTTTAGTTTCTCCTTAGGGCCTCAGTTTCTCCATCAGTCAAATGGGAAGGAAGCAGTGTGAGGAGAGATTAAGAATGTGGGTTTGGATTCAGAAGATTAGATATCATTCATTCTACTCCTTGTTCAACCATGGACCAGCTATGTGAGCTGAGTGTCTTCACCTCCATGAGCCTCGGTTGTCTGCTTTAATGGGTGCTGCCATCATTCTTCTTCCTGGGGTGGCTATGAGGATTTCCTGGGACCATGTGTGCCCTCTCTCCGGACACTGTAGCTGTTAGCATGAGAGACAGTGTATACCAGCTGTTAGGAGCTTAGGATCTAGAGTCAAATTGCAACAGGAATTCAATTCCAGCTTTGGCAATTACTCCTGATGAGATCTTAGGGAAATCAGCCTCGATTTACTTATCTGTGAAGTGAGAAAAATAACAGTAAATATCTGATAGAACTTGTTAGGAGGATTCAATCAGATGATGCATGTAAAACACTTAAAACTGGCCTGGTTTGATGTTAGCGGCCAAAAACCAGCAAAGATATCATGATGCTGATTTTTAAAATATCCTTTTCTAGAATGCAAATGCATTTGCCCTGAGGAGTTGAAAATATGTTCTGGGCCTTCAGGATGGGAATGGGATTCAAGTCTAAAAACGACAACAAAAACCAAACAAAAAAAACCCCAAACGAAAACCTCATTTATAGATGAAGTTAAACCAAGGTCAATGTGACCACATCACACCCGCTCCCACATCTACAAGATCAATCTTATTTAACTGTAGTGTAGTTCGGATGTTGGATTCTCACCAGAAAAAGGTCAGAGTCCCAGCAATGCCCATATTCACTGTGGAACATGAAACAAGTGACCACCTCTAGCACTCCACGTTCAACCTGGCTAGTAATAGACGCCCTCACAGAGCTATTTACCTATAGACGGATTAAATGAGACGAGAAACAAACGGGCTTAAAGTCTTGAGCTGTTGTTAATATTGCTACAGCGCCTGTCTTTCCCCTACTATTTGAAGGATTATTAGCTCCCACGTGCCCAGGTCTCGGTTCCCACTGCTCCGTGCTCCTCTGAGTCACGCCTCCCTCAGCACGGCCCCTTCCAGTTCCTCCCCCCACACCACACCCCACCCCCATTTCTTCACTAGCCACGGGGAAGAGACGCCAAACAACACTCGCCAGAACCCCGAAGCTGCAAAGAAGCAAAGGGGACAGAATTCTAACCGCCGCCTGAAACCGCTGGGCTTGGCTCCCTCCGGCCCTCTGATCAATCAAAGGCGAAGAAGCGAGCCTCGGGACCAATGAGAAGTGGAAGCGGTGGAGCAATGCCCCGCCTCCTTAAAGCGCCCTCACGCTTGATTGGATGTGTCCAAGCTAAGCCACTTAGGAGTGGGGCCAACCTATCCACCGTGCTATGCTAGCAAGGATGGTGGGAGAAAGAGGCGTCGACCAACCTCAGAATGGCATGGTGTGTCAGCACCAAAACGCCGCCTAATCAGAAAGCCCGCTGGCCGGGTTCTAACCCGGGGCAAGTTAATGGCAGGGCAGCGTAATGGGTCGTTCTCTTTATGGTGTAGCGGCGGTTGGTACGTGAGGTACGCAGTTATATCCCGACTCAGCTGGCTGCTAAGGCGTCAATGGAGCATTGACTGCCCACGCTTGTGTCTTCTCTGTTTCACTATACTCCCGGATGGGGCAGGGTGCGTTCTGCAGCAACCTGTTGTTCAGCAGGGCAAAAGGCGGGAAAGGCGAGCTACCCACAAGCATTCAAAACCTGGCTGCCTCTCCCCCCACCCCCCCACGCCCCCACCCCCCCACCGCCACCATCCAATCACACTCATTTCTCCACAGATTGTAAGGGGTTGACAGAAAGATGAAAGACTTTACAGTGAGAGTTACTCAGGATGGTAAGACAGAAGCAAGAAAGAAGCGATATCCCTGAGCCCTTACGGAGGGAGCTTCCAAGGTGAAGCAGATGAAGGAGATTCAGTCTCTAGAGGATGGGAGGAGCCATCTCCGCAGCTACAAAGCCTCGAGGACCAGCTGGTGGATGAGATCTCAGCCTTAGAGGCCTGAAGCCTAAGTCCGCAGACCAATCAGACTTAAGGCCTCCTCGTCACAGCGCCGGCCAGGTGGGCAAGAGCTTGGGCTCTGCAGCCAGTCAGCGGAGGTCGGTCGCGAGGCAGAGACGGGGATTGAAGGGCAAAGGGAGGGCGGGGAGTGGAGCTATCGCTCGCAGGCAGGAGCCAGGAAAGAGGGTGTGGCCAGTACTGCGGCCAATCAGCTTCTGCCTCGGATTCCCGGTGGGACCAGCGAGCTGTGCGCGAGGTCAGGCTTCGCGCCTTGAGCCTCGCGCCGCTCCACTTTCTAACGGCCACTCAGGTTTGTGCCGCCCTGAGAGAATGTGAGGCTGAGTGGGAAGAGGAACAGGGCCTGAGTCGGTAAGCATCATGGATTTTCTTACTTTTCTTCAGGCTTGGACCTGGCCTAGGTAAAGCTGAGGTATGGGCGCTTGAGTGGTTGTCGTGAGGAGGAAGATTGGGAAGGAAGGGTGAGGGCTTTGGCCTCTAGGGACTCCTTCATCCCTGGAGAGGCTGGAAATGGGGTCTCTTGGGCACCGTTGGGCCCAGCTGGGCAGAAACCAGGCCAGCATGTCCTATGAATTGGTCACTGGTCCCTGAGATAGCCTGATTTGGAAATGTGATGTGGGGCAGTTGTAGGACTTAGAGCTCTGTGTGGGGTCACTGGTCATGAGGTATGGCCTCTAAACCATCACAGGTTGTCTGGATTCTGGACTGAGCCTGGATCTGGTGACTAGAGAGGTCTGTGACTCTCCAGAGGTTACTGGGAGTCTTTGACCAAGAAATGAAACTAGTGAGCACTTGAGAGGCCTTCTGGAGTTTCTGGATCCAGCCTGGGCTGAGAGTAAGTGTTGATGAAGTCAAAAGCCCAACAGGAGGTTGTCAAGAGTCTTTGCATCCTGGCTGTGCTAGGAACATGTGGCTGCAAAGCCTTGGGGATGGGGAGGTCTCTGGATTCCAGGTTGTGCTGCTCACAGAAGATTTTCCAGTACTGGGTACAAGTTGGACAGTGTGGCCAAGAGGTTAGGTCCATGGTTTTCTGGAGATTCCAGGGAGAGGAGGGTGTCTCTGAATCCCAGCAGGTTGTTTGCTCTCCTTGAAGTATTACTGACTTGTGGTGGCTCTAGACAGAATCAGGATTGAGTTGTGCCTGGGGCCTTTTAGTCCCTGTCCCCATTTTTTCCCCCAAACTGTTGCCGGTCATTTCCAGAAGTTATCAGGTTATAAGCATCAGGCAGGGGCTTGGGGAAGATGGACGTTGTATTGGACACAGGAGGAGGTGTGTGAGATATCCTGCTCTTTAGGAAGTCACCCATGCTGTCTTTACTGAAGATTTTTATTTTATCTGCTTTGTTTTTTAGGACTTTTATACTTATGTGCAGGAGGTTGATATCCAATTTCACTCAGCTGTTCAAATTCTATAAAGTATTAAAGATTTCAGGGTGCTTTCATGTACACCCAGAGTTCTCAAACCAAAGGTGTGGTGCAAGAGGGTAGTCTATGAATGGATTACAAGGGTCTACAAGCTTCTGGAAATAATCGGAAAAACTGTATGTGTATTTTTGGGGCCAGGGATAGGGAGGGGAGCATCCACAAAGGAGGAGTGTATTCTGTCCAAGGATGTTTCAGAGCAGTCTGTGACTCTCTTGTCATTCATATGCAAAATGGTATGAGAATCTATAATTTTCTGATGTAAAGAGTTGATTTCATAACATATGATTTTTAAAAGGATAGTGACCCCCTGGGAGGTTAACAACTACTAGAGTAAAGCAGGCCCCCCTATTATCTATTAGGTAAAACTAGAAATGGGAGATTTTCCTTCTCCTCACATCTGGTGTTAGCACACACTTCAAGGTGTCTCACTCACTAGCCTGCCTGTCCAAGCTCAGTCTACATGCCCCTCCCACCCAATCAGGGCCACAACATTCTGAAGAGTATAGATCTAGGGTTGAGGCTCGTGTGAGCCTGAGTAGTGGACCATTTGGACCAGGAGGTCAGAGGTTTTGAGTTCCCAAAGTATGGTCTAGAATTGGGAGGTACAAGTGGGTACTTCCTAGATACCCTTGGACTTCTCAGCCCAAGGGGAGGGGCACAACTAGAGGTCAGAGTGGTGCCCTCTGTCTGGATTTGAGGCAATTTGGATATTCAACACTGGTGTGGAAAGTAGTCCCTGTGAGAAAGTTGAAGGTCTTAGAAGAGTTAGCCCCAAGTTAAGGCTGAAGAAGAAAGCTGTCTATTGTGAAGATGCAGTGGAACCTAAATTGTTTTTATTTCTAGTCTGGTTCTTTTGCCACTTAATCTACAAAAAGTGTGCTATAATAGGGTCTCTATGACCTAGATTCAGCTCACCTGCCTATTACTATATCCAGATCTTGGCTTATGTAGAACATAGATATAAGGGAAGAAAGAAACGCATTCACTCTGTGGCATCTCTTCTCTGGTGTGTCTTGGATGTACTTAACTAAAGAATGAACACTTCCAAGTTTTCTGTAAGGTTTGGGTAATTGGTTTTAAGCTGCATAAAATGTGGGGAGTTTAATATGCAGAAAGCGATGTGTCTCTGGGAAGAGTGGAAAGTTCATAGAACTTTCCTAAATTGAATCTTGTTTAACCTGACTTTGGAGGTACTCAATATTTAATACATGAGACAAAGGGAGTGTTTTTCATAAAACAAATAAGCATCCCTCTAATTGACATATTCTGATGGTTTAGCCTTTTTTTTTTTTTTTTTTTTTTTAAATTTGGTTGCACCATGTCTTAGTTGCATCACACAGGATCTTTCGCTTTTCCTTGTGGCATGCAGGATCTCTAGTTGCATAATGCGAACTCTTATTTGTAGTTTGTGGGATCTAGATCCCTGACCAGGGATTGAACCCGGCCCCTCTGCGTTGGGAGCACAGAGCCTTAGCTACTGAGCTCCCAGGGAAGTCCCCTGATGGTTTAAGTTTTAATTATAATATTTAGAGAGAATCTGTACTTATATTGCTATTTTGACATTTTTTACATCAAGCTGAGTTGTGCTTGAAAGGGCTTATGGTCAAGTATATCAGTAAGAATGAAAGATAACAGATTTCAAACTTTATTTAGCAATATAAGTATTATAAAGGACTGAGAGGCAAAAATCATACCTCCTTTTCCCACATACTTCTCTCCCAATTACATCCTATGTAAACTCTCCTACCTACTCCACTCTATCCCAAGATGCAGGCTTGTGTCCGCAAAACCTGTGGTTTCCTGGCTCCACCCCAGAGAGACAACTGCAGGAGATTCCTATTGAGTCAGCCTGGCAAGTGGAGGGTGGGCAAGGTTTCTGAGACTAGGAAGGAAAGAAAAGAAACACAACATTCCCTCGTGGTCCAATGATAAAGAGACTGTGCTTCCAGTGCAGGTGGCAAGGCATCGATCCCTTGTTGGGGAAGTTTCTCACGTCTTGTGGCCAAAAAAAAAAAAAAGAGAAACAGTCAGCAGTGTGCTTACCCTTCCAAGTCAGAGTGGTACTTCTTCTGCTGTCTGCTCAGTGAAAGATGGTTTGGACTGTGCAGCCAAGAATGTAGGCAGGAAGAAGGGTGAGGTGTAGAGGGCTCAAGAGACACCTTCAAGGAGGCAGTCTCTAAAGGGATATCCTTAGGTGAAGGTAGACACCAAGTGGGAGGGAAAGATGGGGTTTCCCAACCTTGGGGGCTTTAGTTCACTGAACGGGGAGTCCCCTCACCCCTTACCCTCCCTGTTAGGTTTCCTGAAAGCCCGTTGGCACTCTCTGTCAACTGCATTTGGATAAGAAAATGCTCCTCTTTGAGCACAGCCTCCAACTCTTTTGAACATCAATGGGCAAACCACCAGTGGGGGAGCTGAGTCATGGGCACATGCTGTAGGCCTGGGAAGTGAGGGGGACCCCACTCCACTGTGTGATGACGTTATCTTCCAGACCCCTATACCTACAGTTGGGGTTCCTCCTTTGTGGCTTCCCCCACTTATTCCAAATCCTCAGAGTGTGTATTTCTGTGTGGGAGGAAGGATGTTTTCCCTCCATATACATACACGTCAAGGATTGGTGTTTTTCTGTGTCCAAGTCAAGGGTCTCTTATATGGGTATTTCATGGGTCCCTGGGTGTGGTGGTGTGAGGAGTTAGAAAGCTTAGAAATGGAAAATATTTAACGACCAGAGTAGCAAATGAATACAACTTCCCCATTTGCATTTTCCCTTTCACTCTGACTCATCTTCCCCTCTCCCCACACTATTATTGCCCCTCCACTGGCCCCACCCATTGGCACACCCTGTCTGATCTAGGAAGGGATAACATCTGCTTGCACCCAAGCTAGAATGAGAGGTAGAATGAAGACATGTTAGGTCTCAACAGAGAGTAGAAGGATGGTCTGAACATTTGGGGGTCCTGAAGCCAAAAGGTGAAACAGGAGTTTTAGAGACATAATATTTGAATCTAGGAGGGAATCAAAATCTAGAGAGAAGCCTCGGGGAAAGCAGACTGGGTCTTGTCATCAGACCAGCCTACCAGTGCCTGACTTGTTACTATTCTAGTTATTTATTAGGCATATATGTCAGGCACATATCATAAGCTATCTAGCAATACCTGTTCTATGCATGAAAAATCTGCAAGAAATAATAAACAGAAAAAGAAATGTGAGTCTCTCAGACCTCATCTTTTCCCCAGGTTAAGGAGTGCTAAAGTGTGAAAAGAGGGCAAATCTCCGAGGACCTTCACCCGCTGGGCAGGAAGTCAAAGAAACCCCGAAGTCCTGATTTCAGAGAAATGTCATTTGTCATCAGCCCAAGAAAAGGAGTTTTTCTCTTCGAAGACCACCGCAGGTCCTTCCTGGGGTTGCCCCCTTCAGAGCGTGATGGGAGGATCTGAGTCACTCACATACCCCGTCCCCAGTAATGGCCCAGATGACCTGGGTCATTCCCACAGAGGAGTGGAGGCTTCCCAGTACCAAGTCAGAGAGAGGGAAGAGGAGGCATGCTTTTGGCCCTCTTTCGCTCTCTTCTTAGAATCCAGATGTTTCAGTCCTTTTTACTTTTGAGGGTAGTATAAAGAGTTTCCAGCTGCTAGAGTTCTATTGACACCTCTGAGAAACAGAACTAATACTATTTGAATGATGCTATGTACCGAGAAACCACTTTCACATATATCATGTCATTTCATCTTCACCCCACCTCATAATGAGGTAGGCAGAGCTTATCCCTATTTCATGGATGAGGTAACTGAGGCTCAGAGAGGTGACTTGCCCAAGGTGACTCAACTAGTATGTGGGAGAGATGAGAGGCAAATGCAGGTCTGATTATCCCAAAGTTCTTATTGCTTCAGATATACTTCTTTGACTTCAGAAATTCACAAATGAAATAAGAAGACCGGAGGTCAGGAGGCAGAACGCTTGGGTTCTGGAAGGAGAGGAGTGGTCTCTCCTGGAGGTGTGAAGCACAGCCAGGGGTAGAAGACCACACCCCTTGGGGGACTGTGGCAGACTGATACTTGGGACACCCAATGGAAGACTGTGAGGTCAGGGGCGGGGCTAGCTCCAGAGTAGGGGGGCCAGGAGCCCCAACAGCATTTCAGAGCATGCGGTGTCCAGGAGGAAGCTACAACCGGTGAGTGGTTGCTTCTCCCCAACTGAGACTTTCCTCCCATTACACTCCCTCTTTCTGTCCACTTCCTGCCAGCCTGTAGCCCTCCCTGTGAGGTGTCCAAGTAGTAATTCCTCCCTCCCACAGGGTCTGTACTCAGGGTGAGCCCACGCTTAGGAATATGCCTGCTGGGCTCTGGGACACTTAGGTCTGTCTCTGAATCTGGGTTCCCAGTTCTCTTCTTAAAAGCCAATGTGGTGGTTTTGATGTGTGACAAACTTCTGTCTTGTTGGGTTGTCTTTCTAATCTTCATTTTGGCTTATGAAAAACAAAATTGAACCGTCTCCTTATCCTTGAGAGGAAATAGCCTTTCCCTCCATAGTTTCTATTTCCTTTTCACCTGCTTCCTCCGGGGTCAAAGCCTTCTCCGACATCTCCCCATCCCTGGGTGAGGAGCCTTCTCTCCTGTGGGTTCCAACCTGCTCCTTTATCTCACTGCATGGGAGCTTTTGGTCACTTCCAGTTCCTTCTCTGAGGATGGTTTCTAGAAGTTTCATCCTGAGGGAGATGATCAGTTGATGCCTTGGGCCTGCTTTCTGCAGCTACGACCCCATCTTGCTGCCCTTTTTTCCTCTCAGGACCCTCAGCTCCACATGACAGGCTTGCAGGAGGACACACTAGCTTTCTAAACTCCCATGAAGCTGTGTCTGGCTCCATCCCTAACTTACAGGGCTGACTGAGTTTTGTGGTGATCCTGTCTGGAATGAGAGCCGGGGCCTACTCAGGGGTCTTTCCCTCCAGAGGAGCTCGGAGTAGCAGAAATATCAGGGTCTGCTCTCCCTTAAGTCAGACATTGCCAACTGGCAGGACCCATCTATCCACTACTTGAGATAGCTCGATAGCTCTTCAATGTCAGGTCCTTGCTCTTTAAGTCCTGAATTTGGTCTAATTTCCATTCTCTCACCACCTCCACCCCTGCTATGATTCTGAACAACCTCAGGTTTTCTCTTGGGTCAGTTTATCTGCTCCATTCAGAACAGAGAGCTGATTCAAAGCCAGCAACTCACTCTTTCTTCCCTCACCTCCACAGGCTTGAGTATGCGGTTCCTCCCTCCCCTTTTCATCATGGACCCTACACTGTGGCCTTTCTCTCAGAACCTCTGAGATTGTTACCCAGGCAAGGCACAATGCCCCTGTCCCCAACAAGACTGCCTAGTCCCTATGCTTCTGATCGGCTGGTACGGCTAGCAGCCAGGCTCCGGCCGGCACTATGTGATACCCTGATCACAGTGGGGAGCCAGGAGTTCCCTGCCCACAGCCTGGTGCTGGCAGGTGTGAGCCAGCAACTGGGTCGCAGGGGCCGCTGGGCTGTGGTGAAAGGCATCAGCCCTTCCACCTTTGCCCAACTTCTGCACTTTGTTTATGGGGAGAGTCTAGAGCTGCATCCTGGGGAACTGGGGCCCCTTGAGGAGGCAGCCAGAGCACTGGGGGTACAGTCCCTGGAAGAGGCATGCATTAGGGCTCGAAGGGACATGGCCAGAGAAGAGCTGGGTCCAGGACTGAAGAAACAACAGGAGGAGCTAGAGAAACCCACAGGGGACTCCATGAGAAGCGTGGGGGACTCTGGGGAGAAGCAGAGACCAGAGAAGTTTGTTAGGGCTGGTGGGAAAGAGCAGGAGACGTTGCACAGGCACAGGCCACCAAGAGAGAGCCCTGAGATAGCAGAGGCAACTCTGGAGGGTCAAGGGGAGCAGATGAGACCAAAAGAGAAACTCCACCAAGCCCTTGTTGGCCATGGCAGAGTAGGTGGGACGCAAGAAGTAATCATGTGGTTAAGGGACAGTGCAGGGGGCTCTGAGGAAAGTCTGCGGGAGTTCCCTGGCCCCCTTCCCCCAGCAGGTTCCTTCCAAACTGGCATCACCCCCAGGCCTTGGTGGGCTGAGGCCCCTTGGCTGGGGGAGGGCCAGCCTGCCCTGTGGAGCATCCTTCTGTTGCCACCTAGATATGGCACTCCCTTCTCCCATAGCATCCCTATGACTGGAGCCTGGCAAGAGGTCTGGCCTCGGGACCAGAGGTGAGTTGAAGGGCTAATGGAAGACCTCTGGCTGGGAGGGAGTGGCTCAGGATAGGCAGCAGCGATGGGTGGAAGGGTACCATATCTCTTATCTCTACTATACATTTCCTGCGTTGAGGTAGGACAAGAAGCTGTCACCACAGGGCAAGCCAAAGCCCAGTACCCACAAAGGACTTATGACTCCTCCCTCCCCAGAAAGGGATCCGCAGGATCCCAGGTGTAACCAAGGCTGTAACTCTTCCCCATCCCACCCCCAGGATCCCACTGTCCCTGAACCTCCACAAAGGCCTTTGGAGCCAGAACCAGTTGGCCTCCTCCAGCCCCACCCCAGGTAAGCCCCTCACTGCCTGGCATGCACCCTGTAACATGGTCTCTCGGCTGGGAGTGGCTGGAGCTCCAGGAGTCCAGCCTGAGCAGGGCGCCTGCTTCACTCTGTTCCCTCCAGGTTCCCTCCCCCAGGGCCCCACACAGCTCAGCCCTGGGGAGACAGAAGAGTCTGATCAGAGGCACACAGGTGAGTAGGTGCTTTTGCCTCAGCGCCACTATGGCCCCAGCCTGAGTGTTCCAGTGACCCGGCTCTGGGAATCCCAGCCCTGCCCTCCTTTGCCTTTTGTTCCCACAGGTGAGCTAGCAACCTGTGTGGGTCATGTTGGCACCGCAAGCCATCCATCTCACCAACACCCTCCCCCACCCACTCCTGCTCGGTCTCGGCCCTATTCTTGTTCTGTCTGTGGGAAGAGGTTTTCACTCAAACATCAGATGGAGACGCACTACCGTGTCCACACAGGTATGGGCGCCCTGCCCTGTGCAAACTGCTTCCTTCCAAACTCCGGTGGGCCCGCTCCTAAGTCCCTTTGTGAGTGCCATGCTCCCGAGCAACAACCTTGCCCAGCTGCCCCTACCTACCCCTAGGCGAGCCTTCACTCCCTTCTTTCCTTCATGAGCCTTCCCCTCCACCTGCCCTAGGAGAGAAGCCCTTTTCCTGTAGCCTCTGTCCCCAGCGCTCCCGGGACTTCTCAGCCATGACCAAGCACCTGCGGACGCACGGGGCCGCACCCTACCGCTGCCCTCTGTGCCAGGCCGGCTGCCCCAGCCTGGCCTCCATGCAGGCGCACATGCGCGGCCACTCGCCCAGTCAGCTCCCGCCGGGATGGACCATTCGCTCCACCTTCCTCTACTCCTCCTCCTCGAGGCCGTCTAGGACCTCGACCTCTCCCAGTAGGCCCTCTTCCTCCACCACCTGACGGGGCGTCAGTAACTTCTTTGGCTTCAGCCAAGCTTACAATTAAAAAGTGAAAGACCGGCCGGTGAGCAGGCTAGGCTTTTGATTCCGCACCGCGCTGCGGCAGCCTAGCAAACTCGGCTCCAAAAAGCGCCGCGGGAAGGGCGCCAGAAGCCCTCTCCCAGACAGCCTCGGGCCGCGGACCTGGGCCAGAGAGCCCCTGTGGGGTGAGGGCAGTGAAGTTTGCACGAGTGACGGTTAACTGTGCGGGGACTGACGATTCATCACCAAAATAAAGAGTTTCCTGTACTCTCCTCTCGGGACCAGAAAGTCGAGTCCAGATTTTCGTCTGCGCGCGGGGGGCCGCCTTGCCCTTAGTCCTGTAGCGGCCCCTGGTGGTTCAACGTGGCGGCCACCTCCTCCGTCTCCCGGGGCTTCTGATCCTCCCCTCGAGGCAGCGGGCCGCGAGGACAGGGTGGTGTCCAGACCGACTTCGCAGCAAGCCCTGTGTGGAAAGGCTGTGAGAACCCAAGTTACTGGTCCCTTCCGCAGCAAGCAACTGCGCGCCAAGTTTGAGTCTGGGTCGTCTAACCCGGGGCTCGAAAGGAACTCATGCTACGGTCTGCTTTCAGCCACCCGACTCCTTCCCGGAGCACAAGAGCCAAAAGGCCGCAGCCCCTCCAGAATCTTCCCTCCACGCCGTACGGAGCGGCTGCCGGGTCAAACTCCAAACTGAGGCGGCCGCCCCTTACCCAGCCCACGCCTCCTGCAGTCGCGAACTTCATCTCCCAGTGTCCCTGAGGGTCCCAGGGTCCAAGGCCCGCTGCACTCTGGGAGTGGTAGTTCACGCGGGCCGCTGGTCTCGACAAGAACAATGGGAGGGGTCTGGGGCGAGAACCACATCTCCCGGAGGCCCGGGAGATGGCTTTCTGGGCCGGGTCAGGCTCCCATAGTCCCAGTTCTCGCGGCCCTAGCTCGCGGCGGAAGGAGCGAGGCGCTCGAACTACATTTCCCGGAGGCCCTTGCGCCTCGCCCTCTCCCGCCGCGACGCGGGGTCTAGGCTCTTTAGGTGCGGTCTAAGGGTGACCAGCCGGCCGGCCTCGGACTCCCGCTCCCGTGGTGCCCCGCGCGGCCGGCCCAGCCCCCGGCTCGTGTCGGCCCCGCGGCGGCGCTGGTTGTTGTCGTGAGCCTAAGCCGCCCCGCCCCTCCTCTGCTCCCCTCCCCCCGGCCCTGCGTACGGGCCGCCCCTCCCCCCGCCTCCCCGGCCCCTCTCACGGTGCCAAGATGGCGGCGGCGGCGGGCGGCGGCAGTTGCCCCGGGCCTGGCTCCGCGCGGGGCCGCTTCCCGGGCCGGCCGCGGGGCTCCGGCGGGGGCGGGGGCCGCGGCGGACGGGGCAACGGGGCCGAAAGAGTGCGGGTAGCTCTGCGGCGCGGCGGCGGCGCGGCGGGGCCGGGCGGAGCCGAGCCCGGGGAGGACACGGCCCTGCTCCGTTTGCTGGGACTCCACCGGGGCCTGCGCCGGCTCCGCCGCCTGTGGGCCGGCCCGCGCATTCAGCGGGGCCGGGGCCGGGGTCGGGGCCGGGGCTGGGGCCCGAGCCGGGGCTGCCTGCTGGAGGAGGAGAGCAGTGACGGGGAGTCCGACGATGAGGTGAGGCAGTCGGAGGCGTCCCCAGCGCCGGGCGGGGCGGAGGCAGGGGGCTTCCATGGGTCTGGGTGGCCCTGAGGGGTGGCGTGGGGAAGCGGAGTCCTTAGGGCTCTTGGGGAGGGAAAGGGCCCTGGAAATAGGCAGGGGAGGAGGTAGGCTGTGCGGAGCTGTCGGTGGAAGAGGCCTCTGAAAGTGGTTAGAGAAGCCTGAGCTGCCGCTGAGCACTTCGGCTCGAGGCAGGTCCTGCTGAAGTGTCCTGGGCTGATTTTTCTTGGTAGTTGGCAAAGCCAGGGCTGGAGAGATTTGGGCTAGGAAGCTATAGGACTGCATGCCCAACCAGTGGTGGTTGACAGCAGAAGCGTGGCTTGAGTGGATGCAGGCTAGCCTGTGGACCTAGGCTGTGGACCTGCAAGCTGCCCCACCCGGCCTCAGAAGCTCCAACACATCACATTTCACCAGTGCCCCAATTCTTCTTCGGACTAAAATGGGGAGAGGGGAGAATGGTGGAGGGCTTCCTCTTGCGGGCAGAGGTGGAAGAGATATGGGATGTAGGTGAGACTGGGCACTCGAGCAGGTCTGAGTTCAATTCAGGATTTATCACCAGTCTCTCAGAAAGGGCTCGAAGGTGTGGGTTGTATTGCTTAGGACGGTTTGTAGGCACCTGAGGGCTCACCGCAGGTCATAATATGATAAACTACTTAATACACGCACATGCACACCCCACTTGGGTGCCACAATTCCCATTTTTCATTCAGAGAGAAACAACAGCTTGAGAGGGTATAGACAGAGGTTCTACTTTTTTCTGAGTTGGAGGATGAGGGAATATGAGGGTAGTGGCTACTGCCTGACATAGGAAGACCCTGTTCTGTTCCCTTTGAGCCAGTGGACCACTGATGGCTTGTGCTGGTGTGGTCTGAAACTGGGGATGCAATTTCAAAATACATTCTGTCTCCATCCCTGGGAAGATATTGTGTATTTTCCCCGCTCACCTTCGAGTCGTTTTAGTTCATTTGTAAATAGGGATACGTTAAGGGGGAGCTGGGGATATTCCTCAATACCTGAGTCTCAGGCTAAACAAGGGCTTTGGCACTGACTGCTGTTTCTCCCCTCCACCCTTGGTCCCCTAAATCAGGAGTTTCAGGGTTTTCATTCAGATGAAGATGTGGCCCCCAGTTCCCTGCGCTCTGCGCTCCGATCCCAGCGAGGTGAGTGATGGGGAAACTCTACCTCTGTAGCTTTATAGGAATGTTACTCTTGCTTTTTGTGTCAGCTCTGCCCTGCTCTAGAGTCTCCATCAGTTACCAAGTGTGTTCTGTGTCAAAGCCCCAGCTAGGCTGGGTTGTGGGGGAAGCAGACAAGTCAGAGTCCCTGCACTCCTGGAGTCTTCCCTCTGTCTGCAGGGCCAGCTTGACCCATCTCCCCACACCTATTCTCCTTTTAGGTCGAGCCCCCCGAGGTCGGGGCCGCAAGCATAAGACGACCCCCCTTCCGCCTCCTCGCCTAGCAGATGTGGCTCCTACACCCCCAAAGACTCCTGCGCGGAAACGGGGTGAGGAGGGCACAGAACGGATGGTGCAGGCACTGACTGAACTTCTCCGGCGGGCCCAGGCACCCCCAGCCCCCCGGAGCCGGGCATGTGAGTCCTCCACCCCCCGTCGGTCTCGGGGACGGCCCCCAGGACGGCCAGCAGGCCCCTGCAGGAAGAAGCAACAAGCAGTAGTGGTGGCAGAAGCAGCTGTGACAATCCCCAAACCTGAGCCCCCACCTCCTGTTGTTCCAGTAAAACACCGAACTGGCAGCTGGAAGTGCAAGGAGGGGCCCGGCCCAGGACCTGGGACCCCCAAGCGTGGAGGACAGTCTGGGCGAGGAGGCCGTGGAGGCAGGGGCCGAGGCCGCGGCCGGCTCCCCCTCGTGATCAAGTTTGTTTCAAAGGCCAAAAAAATGAAGATGGGACAGTTGTCCTTGGGACTTGAATCAGGTCAGGGTCAAGATCAGCATGAGGAAAGCTGGCAGGATGCCCCCCAGGGAAGAGCTGGATCTGGGCAAGGAGAGGGCCCCTGCTGGAGGAAGGAGCAGAAGCTGGAGGAGGAGGGAGAGGAGGAGAAAGAAGAGGAAGATGAGGAAGAGAGAGCTGTAGCTGAGGAAGCAATGGTGCTAGCCGAGGAAAAGGAAGAGGCAAAGCTGCCATCACCACCCCTGACTCCTCCAGCCCCTCCACCTCCTCCATCCCTGCCACCCCCCTCAGCATCTCCTCCATCCCCACTTTGCCCTCCCCCCCCACCTGTGTCTCCTCCTCCCCCACTATCCCCCCCACCACCTCGTGCCCCCGAGGAGCAGGAAGAGTCCCCTCCTCCCGTGGTCCCAGCTACATGCTCGCGAAAGAGGGGCCGGCCTCCCCTGACTCCCAGCCAGCGGGCAGAGCGAGAAGCTGCTCGGGCAGGGCCAGAGGGCACCTCTCCTCCCACTCCAGTCCCCAGCACTGCCACAGGAGGCCCTCTGGAAGACAGCCCCACTGTGGCCCCCAAAAGTACCACCTTTCTGAAGAACATCCGACAGTTTATTATGCCTGTGGTGAGTGCCCGCTCTTCCCGTGTCATCAAGACACCCCGGCGATTTATGGATGAAGACCCCCCCAAGCCCCCAAAGGTGGAGGTCTCACCTACTCTACGGCCTCCCATTGCCACCTCCCCACTAGCCCCCCAGGAACCAGCACCAGCCCCCTCTCCACCCCGTGCCCCAACTCCTCCATCTACCCCAGTCCCACTCCCTGAGAAGAGACGGTCCATCCTAAGGGAACCCACATTTCGCTGGACCTCACTGACCCGGGAACTGCCCCCTCCTCCCCCTGCTCCTCCACCGGCCCCACCCCCACTTCCTGCCCCTGTCACTCCTTCCCGGAGGCCCCTGCTCCTTCGGGCCCCTCAGTTTACCCCAAGTGAAGCCCACCTGAAGATCTACGAATCGGTGCTTACTACTCCTCCTCTTGGGGCCCCTGAAGCCCCTGAGCCAGAGCCGCCTCCTGCCGATGACTCTCCAGCTGAGCCTGAGCCGCGGGCAGTGGGCCGCACGAACCACCTCAGCTTGCCTCGATTTGCCCCTGTGGTCGCCACTCCTATTAAGGCTGAGATACCCTCCCCTGGGGCTCCAGCTCCCAGCGGTGGGCAGCAGCCTCACGCTCAGCTGCAGCAGCCCCTACAGGCCCTGCACACCCAGCTGCTGCCCCCCGCACTACCACCGCCGCAGTCACTGCTGCAGCCGCAGTTACAGCTGCAGCCGCCGCCACAGCCGGCGCCGCCACTGGAGAAGGCCCGGATCGCAGGCCTGGGGTCCTTACCACTGTCTGGTGTGGAGGAGAAAATGTTCAGCCTCCTCAAGAGAGCCAAGGTGCAGCTAATCAAGATTGACCAGCAGCAGCAACAGAAAGTGGCGTCTTTGATGCCGGTGAGCATGGTGCTTTGGCCAGGCCCCTGCACCCAGTCACTCAGGCTCAATTCTCTGCAGTCACTTTACCTCCTGTCTCTCAGGACATCTTCTAGTGTTGCAGGGAACCCTCCAAGCCCGTCTTTCCTCTGTCCCCCAGCTTCTCTTGGGTTCCTTCCCTGGCCCCATTTGTCCTCACTCTCCAGCCTCTGACACTATTTATTCCCCCACCAGCCCAGCCCTGGAGGGCAGATGGAGGAGGTTGTGGGGACTGTCAAGCAGATCCCAGATAGAGGTTCTGTCAAGTCGGAAGATGAATCAGTGGAAACTAAGAGGGAGAGACCATCGGTATGGAGGGGGGAGAAGGCCCTCTGGGGAAGACTGGCAGAGGGAGTGTGAGGGGCAGCTCTCCACAGGTATTCCTGGTTTCTTCTCCCCCAGGGCCCCGAGTCCCCTGTGCAAGGACCCCGCATCAAACATGTGTGCCGTCACGCTGCTGTGGCCCTGGGTCAGGCCCGGGCCATGGTGCCCGAAGATGTCCCCCGCCTCAGCGCTCTCCCTCTCCGGGATCGGCAGGACCTCAACGCGGAGGGTAGGGGCGGGTGTGTTGTGGGGAAGTTTTGAGAGCTGTGTCAAATTTGGGGGTAAGTGAAGGAATCAAGAACTTGGGAGAATGGCAGCTGAGTAGGGTGCTTAGGGTCAGGTGGCAAGTGGGTTGGACTGCTAGGTCTTAGAGCGGACTTGGGAATACCTGGAGCCTGAGCATGGTGGGAAAGTGGGGCCGGTTGAATGGGATCTCGGGGAGGTCAGGGGACTGGGGTAGAACTCCTGTGCTTTGTGGTCCATCCCCACCTCTCCACTGCACTAGATACGTCATCAGCATCTGAGACCGAGAGCGTCCCATCCCGGTCCCAGCCGGGAAAGGTGGAGTCAGCAGGGCCCGGGGGAGACTCAGAGCCTGCAGGGTCTGGAGGGACCCTGGCACATGCACCCCGGCGCTCACTGCCCTCCCATCACGGCAAGAAGATGCGGATGGCGCGGTGTGGACACTGTCGGGGCTGCCTGCGTGTGCAGGACTGTGGCTCCTGTGTCAACTGCCTGGACAAGCCCAAGTTTGGGGGCCCCAACACCAAGAAGCAGTGCTGTGTGTGAGTAGCTGGGGCGCAGGCTCCATTCCTACCCATGGTTGTCAGTCACCCAGGCCTCCTGCCCCAGCAGAGCAGTGGGATTGGCATCCTTGTGGAGAGCTTCCTCTCTTCCCCCAGACCACCAGTCCCCTACCCTGGTGACGTGCTGCTCCCCTCCCCAGATACCGGAAGTGTGACAAGATAGAGGCACGGAAGATGGAACGGCTGGCCAAAAAAGGTAACGAGGCTTGAGAAGCATTTCTTTACACAGTCTTACTGAGATGCATGGTATGGAGGAGACCATGTCTTTCTCTGCTCTCTTTCCTTTATCTTTGCAGTCCACCTCTTTTATCATTTTTCCCATTGCGCACTTTTGTATCTTCTATACTTGTTTTCTTCTGCCCTGCTTTTTTCTGGCTTTTCTCCATCCTAGTGTCCATGTCCCTGGCTGAGCTCAGATCCTACTAAGTCCCCTGTTCCCACAGGCCGGACGATAGTGAAGACGCTGTTGCCCTGGGATTCCGATGAATCTCCTGAGGCCTCCCCTGGTCCTCCAGGCCCACGCCGGGGGGCGGGAGCTGGGGGGCCCCGGGAGGAGGTGGTGGCCGCCCCGGGGCCCGAGGAGCAGGACTCCTTCCTACTGCAGCGCAAGTCAGCCCGGCGCTGCGTCAAACAGCGACCCTCCTATGATATCTTCGAGGACTCGGATGACTCAGAGCCCGGGGGTCCCCCTGCTCCTCGGCGTCGGACCCCCCGGGAGAATGGTATGAATTGTTGCTGCTTTCGCTATCAGTCCTGTGTGTGGAAGGCTTAGGACTCCCCAACCCAAGGCTCTGTCAGTCTCCAGGAGAGTGAGTGAAGAGAAGGGTATGGTTTTAGTGGGCAGGGAGAACGGGTGCCGGAGGTTTTCAGTAGGTTATTGAACAAGGTTCATGTCATCCTCATGGACTTGGGCTCATTAAAGGCCTGGGGATCCGGAAGTCACATGGGGTGGTAGAGGAGGGGGGATGGGGCAGAGAAGAGGGGGAACCTCACCACTCCTGTGTCCTGCCTAGAGCTGCCAGTGCCAGAACCAGAGGAGCAGAGCCGGCCCCGCAAACCCACCCTGCAGCCTGTGTTGCAGCTCAAGGCCCGAAGGCGCCTGGACAAGGTCAGCATAGCCCCACACCAAGAACCTGAGACCTGTGTAAGGCATGGCTCCATCCCAGGGAGTTTCCTGACAAGTCAGGGTCACAGGCTCACCTGAGTGCTGTAGTGTGTCCATGCCAGAGGACAGGCCCTGGGTGGGTGAAGCAGGCATATCTCTCTGGAAGGTCAAGTAGGACCTAGGCAAAAGGCAGGTTGGCGTAGGCTGGAGAGAGGGCAGTGAGAAGTTGGTAAAGGGTTCGGCTGCAGCCCTCTGAGCACCACTGTCCTTCCCTAGGATGCTTTGGGTCCTGGCCCTTTTGCCTCTTTTCCCAATGGCTGGACTGGAAAACAAAAGTCTCCAGATGGTGTGCACCGGGTTCGTGTGGATTTTAAGGTATGGTTTAGGGTGGTGGGAAGAAACATGTTGGTTACAAATGAGAACCCTGGTCTTTAAGTTTGGATCTTGCTATGTTCCTGGCTGCTCCCTGATTCTTCATCTTCTCTTCCCTCAGGAGGATTGTGATCTCGAGAACGTGTGGCTGATGGGTGGCCTAAGCGTACTCACCTCCGTGCCAGGGGGACCACCCATGGTGTGCTTGCTGTGTGCCAGCAAAGGCCTGCATGAGGTTGGATCCCTTCCCCTTCAAGTCTCCGTTAGCCCTGACTGCCTGGTTTTTGGGCCCTCTCAACAGGGTCACCCTCCCTGGCCTCCTGGCCCCTCACTCTGCCCATTGTTCACTCTCCCCACTCCTAGCTGGTGTTCTGCCAGGTCTGCTGTGACCCTTTCCACCCATTCTGCCTGGAGGAGGCCGAGCGGCCCCTGCCCCAACATCATGACACTTGGTGCTGCCGCCGCTGCAAGTTTTGCCATGTCTGTGGGCGCAAAGGCCGGGGATCCAAGGTTTGGGCACAGGGGCGTGGCAGTGGCAGCCTGGAGGAGAGGGGTGTCTCTGAGCCGGTGGGTTTTGCCATTGCTGTCTTTCTATGATACCCTATAGCACCTCCTGGAGTGTGAGCGCTGCCGCCATGCTTACCATCCAGCCTGTCTGGGGCCCAGCTACCCAACCCGGGCCACACGCAAACGGCGCCACTGGGTGAGAGATGAAGCCCCCTCTCCTGGCTGTGGAGCGCTAATTAATGCCGCCACCACCCCAGGACTGCTCTAGGCCAGGGCTCTTGGGGGTGGGAGGGTGGAGGTCCTCTTAAGAGTTTGATAAACATCACAAGTCCTCTTCAAGAATTTCGCACAGACGAGATTTCTGTGCAGAATTTGCATGTAATGGTTTTACAGGCTCATGGATTCCGTAGTCCCCTGCTGTAGCCTCATCTCTTCCCGTCTCAGTCTGCCAGTCTCCCCACTTCATCTCTCTCCTGCCCTGCTGCTTTCCCTCTCCATCCTCCTCTTCACCTCTCCCACACACCTGTTCTTCTTACCCATCCTTCCGTATCTGTCTCATGCCCACTCCTCTTTGCCCCTCCCCACTTTGCACTGCTCCAGCCTGGTGTCTGGTTCTCCCCCTAACATTGCCCTGCCTCTCCAGATCTGCTCAGCCTGCGTGCGCTGTAAGAGCTGTGGGGCAACTCCAGGCAAGAACTGGGACGTCGAGTGGTCGGGAGATTACAGCCTCTGCCCCAGGTGCACCCAGCTCTTTGAGAAAGGTGGGGACCTGGCAGGGGACCGGGGCCCCGGGGGCCACCGGGGAGTGGGCCAGGTTCCTAGACAAGCAGTTGGAAGAGATACTCTTTGCTAGTATTTCTCCACTCTCTTCTACCTCTGGAGCCTTTCTTTCCATTCAAAGTACTCTTTTGTAGGAGCCCTTCTAGTACTTGGAGGGACACGGCCCCTCTGAGGGCAGTGGGAGTGGAGGGCTTGGACCCCACTCTCATGGTGGTCCTGGAAGTACCTCCTAAAACCTTAAGTCTCTGCTGAGCTATCTGAAGACGTGGGCTTCCTCATTGGCTCAAGCAGCAGGTTTAACAAGGCTCTTTGCATTGTGAGGCCTTGGGGCTGCAGAGTTAGGAGAGCAACCTTATCCTTAGCCAGCCTTTGGGGAGTGGTAGGGACCCAAGTGGGGCAGGACAGGGCAGCTCGTGCAGCAGTCGTGGGGCAGCTGGCCTCCATGCCAGGCTGCTGAGGGCAGCTTATGGCACCAGCCCCTCTGACTTGCTTTTTCTTGTTCCAGGAAACTACTGCCCGATCTGCACACGCTGCTATGAAGACAATGACTACGAGAGCAAGATGATGCAGTGTGCACAGTGTGACCACTGGGTGCACGCCAAGTGTGAGGGGCTCTCAGGTGAGTGGACGGAAGGCTGGGGTGTGGCCTCAGCCATGTCCTGCCCTTGGCCGCAGGCTCTCAGGGGACAGCAAAATATTCTTAGTGACCTGGGGCAGTCTGAGAACTTCCACGTCACTGAAACCATTTTTCCCTTTCCTGCCCTGGCTGTTCTAGATGAAGACTACGAGATCCTTTCAGGGCTGCCAGACTCGGTGCTGTACACCTGTGGGCCGTGTGCTGGGGCCGCGCACCCCCGCTGGCGAGAGGCCCTGAGTGGGGCCCTGCAGGGGGGCCTGCGCCAGGTGCTTCAGGGCCTGCTGAGCTCCAAGGTGGCAGGCCCACTGCTGCTGTGCGCCCAGGTCTGCGGGCCCGGATGACTGGACGGGAGGGGCCCGGCCCAGCACGAGCCCTGCTGACTTCCCCTCTTTGCAGTGTGGGCAGGACGGACAGCAGCTGCACCCAGGGCCCTGTGATCTGCACGCTGTGAGCCGGCGCTTCGAGGAGGGCCACTACAAGTCTGTGGTGAGTGGGACACTGAGGAGCCGCTGCCTGCCTGGGGGAGAGGATTAGGGTTGGGGCTCAGGTCCTGACAAACCCCCTTACAGCACAGCTTCATGGAGGATGTGGTGGGCATCCTGATGAGGCACTCTGAGGAAGGAGAGATGCTGGAGCGCCGGGCTGGAGGCCAGACCAAGGGGCTCCTACTGAAGGTGAGCTCTTTGGGGGCTGCCCTGAGGTTGGCTTGCATGGTAGCGGGGAGGAGAGTGGGTTCCTGCCCTCACCACCTCTCCTGGGGAAGACAGTTCTCATTCTGTTAACCCGCTCCCCAGCTGCTAGAGTCTGCGTTCGGCTGGTTCGACGCCCACGACCCCAAGTACTGGCGACGGAGTACCCGGCTGCCCAAGTGAGCAAGGCTGGGTAGCAGAGGGGGAACCAGGGAGTGAGGGCAAAGGCAGGGGCACCTGCGAATCCAGGGTCCAGCTGGACTGAGAAAAGACAAGGAGCAGGCTGAGGGTCTTGGAGGGCAGTGGGGCCAGGATGAGAGTCCCTCATGGTTCCAGACGAGCAGAGACTCGTATTGTGTGATTAACTCTGACTTTGGGTGTACATTATGCAAGGTGGTGTTGGGGACAGCAGTGGGCAAGCCATGTTTGAGGGGTTGGGCAGGCACTGATAACCTAGACAGTTAGGGCTTTGATGGGGAGGCCCAGGGGCTGTGGGAGCCCAGAGGAGGTGCCTACCTAGGAGCCTCGGGCCTGAGACTTCCCAGAGAAATGACATCTAAGCTGAGAAGTGGAGGAGATGTATTCTGGGCATGGAGAACAATATTTTATGTGGCAAAGGAGGCACAAGAGGGTCTGGCTTGTTTGGAAGGCTGAGAGAAGTTCCACATAGAGGACAGAGCGGGTCATGGCATAATCAGGTTGATACCATGGGTGGGCCCTAGTTCAGCACCCCTCTGTTAGATGTGTCAGAGGCTGACCCTGCCTGTCCACAGCGGAGTCCTTCCCAATGCTGTGTTACCCCCATCCCTGGACCACGTCTACGCTCAGTGGAGGCAGCAGGAACCAGAGACCCCAGAATCAGGGCAGCCTCCAGGGGATCCCTCAACAGGTACTGGGCAGTTGGGGCTAGAAACTCGATCGCCTAGTTGGTGGGCCAGGCTCCAGGTCCTCATTCTTTGACCGTCCTTCCCACACCCTTTCCAGCTTTCCAGGGCAAGGATTCAGCTGCTTTCTCACATCTGGAGGACCCCCGTCAGTGTGCGCTCTGCCTGAAATACGGGGATGCGGACTCTAAGGTGAGGGCTACTGCATGAAGACCCAGGTTGTAGGGTCTGGTCTCTGACTCCTCCCCTCACACCATGACTCTGCCCCCAGGAGGCGGGACGGCTCCTGTACATTGGGCAGAATGAGTGGACACACGTCAACTGTGCCATTTGGTCAGCCGAAGTGTTTGAAGAAAATGACGGCTCCCTCAAGAACGTGCATGCTGCTGTGGCTCGAGGGAGGCAGATGGTGAGGGCGCGGGCCTGGAGAGGGGGCAGTTCTCGGGGGCTGGGGTGGGGCTCAACTCCAGTAGAGACAGCTCTGGTTTCGCGGTTTCTGCCACAGTTTGTCCTCGGTGCCTGTTTTGGCTGTCCAGGACTCTAGTGCTGCAGCGAAAGCAAGTCTTATCCTATTTGTGCTGTCTGGTTTAATATGGGTGTGAAGCCTGGGAGACTAAAAGTTAGATAATCTCCTGTTACTAAGCTTGTGTGGCATTTACCTGTTACTCCATCCCTGTGAGGTGAGGTGCTGCGTGGGAACCCCTCCTCTGTGGGTTGCCGTCAGCTCACCCTCAGGAAGTAGGATGAGAGAGACCTGCCACAGCGGGCAGAGGTGAGGGTTCAGTGAAGTAATACGGGCTCCATGTTAGAACAGCATGAGGAAGCCTTAGCTCCTGTTATTTTTCTTCCTGCTACAACTGTTTCAAGGAGTCTGCACTTGTTTTGATGTGCGCCTAGGCCTGGATGCCACTGGTGGGGAGGGAATGTGCCGTTGTTCTGTGAGGTGCTAGGCTCGGCAGGGGCCCAAGGGAGTCTTTGAGGACAGCGATGCTGGGTGTCAGGCCCTGGCTTCCTCGCTTAGCAACCCCTTCTGCCCATAGCGCTGTGAGCTCTGCCTGAAGCCTGGTGCTACGGTGGGCTGCTGCCTCTCCTCCTGCCTCAGCAACTTCCACTTCATGTGCGCCCGGGCCAGCTACTGCATCTTCCAGGATGACAAGAAGGTGTTCTGCCAGAAACACACAGACCTGTTGGATGGCAAGGTGGGCCCTCGCCTTGGGGACGCAGTGCCCCACTGCGCTCTCCTCTTCCTCTCAGGGAGCCTGTAGCCCCTCGGGCCTCACCCAGCTCCCTCTTAGTGTCCCTTCCTTGTTCCCTTACCCTCCGCCCTCAGTCATTTAGTCAAGCCCCTTGACTGACCAGTCTCTGGAGCGAGCCTTCCCTCACATCCCCCTCACCCCCTCACCAATCCAGCAACCCCATTTGCCACCCACCTCCCAGGAGATCGTGAATCCTGACGGTTTTGATGTTCTCCGCCGAGTCTACGTGGACTTTGAGGGCATCAATTTCAAGCGAAAGTTCTTGACGGGGCTTGAACCTGATGCCATCAATGTGCTCATTGGTAAGCAGCTTGCTCTCTCCCCTCGTCTTCCTGACCCTGCCTAGGCCCGCTCGCCTGACCTCTCCCACCCACCTATACCATAGGTTCCATCCGGATCGACTCCTTGGGCACTCTCTCTGACCTGTCAGACTGTGAGGGACGGCTCTTCCCCATTGGCTACCAGTGAGCAACCCAAGGGGCGTTGGTGGGGCTGGGGGCCTCCAGGGCTGGATCTTGTTTCCCAAGTTGTCCTGACCCTTTTGTCCCACACGCACCCCCCCCACCAACCTTACCCCCGCCAGGTGCTCCCGTCTGTACTGGAGCACAGTTGATGCCCGGCGGCGCTGCTGGTATCGGTGCCGGATCCTGGAGTATCGGCCGTGGGGGCCAAGGGAAGAGCCAGTTCATCTGGAGGCAGCAGAAGAGAACCAGACCATTGTGCACAGTCCTGCCCCTTCCTCAGGTACGGCCTTGGAGCTCACGCATTTTCTTCCCCGAGTGCTGCCCTCCACAAACAGCTACCCACCAAGCCTTGTTCTCCTGTGCCCTAATGAAATCCCAGGATGTTTGCCATTGTTCTGTTTGTTGTAATGATGGTAGCTTAAGATTAATTTCATGCCAGGAAGTGAGGAGAGAGGTGTGCACTAACTGCTCGTGAGGTTGGCAGCTTCTGGACAAATGTAGGGAGCATTTATGGCCACCTGACTTGGGGCTCCGTGCTTGTGTTATGCTCCCCACAGCCCCTTGAGAAAGGGATAAGCTCCTCTGTACATCCCAGAAAGGACATAGGGGCGGAGCCAGGATTCAACCCTAGATCTCCTCATTTCCTAAACTGACACCCTCCCCTCCATGCTAGCGCTTAGGGCAGGTTGGCAGGAAGCACAGAATGGGCTCAAGGACTGGTAGCCCACTGGGAGGAGGGAGAGATGTGGATTGTGCTTGCGGGCAGGGTGTTTGTTCTGGGTTGGAGCACAGCATGGAGAGAGGGGAAAGAGGGTACGGCCATCCTGGCTGGAAACACGGGAGTGTTGGGCGGAGGCGGCAGAGATCAGCTTGTACGGATTGGGTGGAGCCAGGGAATGGGGCGCCACAAGCGCCAGGATGGGGTGGTTGCGTTTGATGTGGCTGGGATGTGCAGCGCAAGTGAGAAAGTGGTAGGACTGGCCGTGCTGGAGGGAGGGCAGTACCCTGCGTGGGGCCTGAATCTGGGAGAGAACAGCAGGCACCCAGGAAGTGAGGAAATGGCAAAGGTTGAGTGAGGGGGGTCACAAAGGGACTCTGAGCCACGTGTATGGGGAGGTTTTGCAGAAGCCAGAGAGGTTTGAGACCTGGGCGATGACTGGGAACGCAAGCACCTTGTGCCCAGGTCAGGGGCCAGACGGAGAAGGTGTGAGTGCCTCAAAAGAATGAAAGGTGTGTGAGCAGAGGCTTTCACAAGGAGCCCCCGCCACCCACGATGCCATTTTCTTGCCTCTCTAGAGCCCCCAGATCATGTGGACCCCCCGCCAGATACAGATGCCCTTATCCCTAGAGCTCCTGAGCACCACCCATCCGTTCAGAACCCGGACCCCCCACCTCGGCTGGATCCAAGCAGTGCCCCTCCTCCAGCCCCCCGCTCCTTCTCGGGGGCTCGAATCAAAGTGCCCAACTACTCACCATCCCGGAGGCCCTTGGGGGGTGTGTCCTTTGGACCCCTGCCCTCCCCTGGTGTGTACCTGGAAGTCCTGGGGAGGGGTGGGGCAGGGTGAGGCAGGAACTTCTGGCTGACACCAACCCTTCTCCCTACAGGAAGTCCATCTTCTCTGACCCACCACATCCCTACAGTGGGAGACCCGGACTTCCCAGCTCCCCCGAGACGCTCCCGTCGCCCCAGCCCTCTGGCTTCCAGGCTGCCACCTTCACGGCGGGCCTCTCCCCCTCTCAGAACCTCTCCTCAGCTCAGGGTGCCCCCTCCTACCTCAGTCGTTAGAGCCCTCACACCTACCTCAGGGGAGCTGGCTCCCCCAAGCCGGGCCCCGTCTCCTCCACCACCCCCTGAAGACCTGGGCCCAGACTTTGAGGACATGGAGGTGGTGTCAGGACTGAGTGCTGCTGACCTGGACTTTGCGGCCAGCCTGCTGGGGACTGAGCCCTTCCAGGAAGAGATCGTGGCTGCGGGGGCCGGGGGTAGCAGCCACGGGGGCCTGGGGGACAGCTCAGAGGAGGAGGCCAGCCCCACCCCCCGCTACGTCCACTTCCCTGTGACTGTGGTGTCTGGCCCTGCCCTGGGCCCCAGTGCCCTCCCCGGAGCCCCCCGCATTGAACAGCTGGACGGAGTGGACGACGGCACCGACAGCGAGGCCGAGGCAGTCCAGCAGCCTCGGGGCCAGGGGACTCCTCCTTCAGGGCCGGGAGCAGGCCGGGCGGGGGTCATCGGGGCTGCAGGGGACAGGGCCCGACCTCCTGAGGACTTGCCGTCAGAGATCGTGGATTTTGTGTTGAAGAACCTAGGGGGGCCTGGGGAGGGGGTTGCTGGACCCAGAGAGGAGCCCCTCCCCCCAGCACCTCCCCTGGCCAATGGCAGCCAGCCCCCTCAGGGCCTGCCCCCTAACCCAGCTGACCCCACCCGGACGTTTGCCTGGCTCCCTGGGCCCCCAGGGGTCCGGGTATTGAGCCTGGGCCCTGCCCCTGAGCCCCCGAAACCTGCCGCATCCAAGATCATCCTCGTCAACAAGCTGGGGCAGGTGTTTGTAAAGATGGCAGGGGAGGGTGAACCTGTCTCACCCCCAGTGAAGCCACCGCCTCTGCCCCCTCCCATGCCCCCCACAACTCCCACTTCCTGGACTCTGCCCCCAGGACCCCTGCTGGGTGTGTTGCCAGTAGTAGGGGTGGTCCGCCAAGCCCCGCCCCCACCCCCCCCTCCGTTGACGCTGGTGTTGAGCAGCGGGCCCCCCAGCCCGCCCCGCCAGGCCATCCGTGTCAAAAGGGTGTCCACCTTCTCTGGCCGTTCTCCACCAGCGCCTCCACCAAGCAAGACTCCCCGGCTGGAGGAAGATGGAGAGTCCTTGGAGGACCCCCCCCAGGGTTCAGGGCCTTGTGGCAGTGGGTGAGTGAGTGTGGCCAGGCTGTGGAGTGGGAGAGAGGTGGGCAGGGGAAGGCACTCAGCCTTCTTACGGTGCCCCTACCCCAGGTTCAGCCGAGTGAGGATGAAAACGCCCACCGTGCGTGGAGTTCTCGACCTGGATGATCCTGGGGAGCCCACTGCGGGGGAAAGTCCGAGGTGAGTGGCCAGCCTCCTTTCCCTGGAGGCTCTGGTACTGCTGTCCTTTCCTCCTTCTGACAGGTCTCTTCTCACAGGCCCCTCCAGGACCGGTCCCCTCTGCTGCCACTTCCTGAAGGTGGTCCTCCCCGGGCCCCTGAGGGTCCCCCTGACCTGCTGCTTGAGTCCCAGTGGCACCACTACTCAGGTAGGGACCAGCCTCTCCCTCTCACTGCCTCCCTCCCCCATGCTTGTCTCAGCTGAGTAACTGGCATACATAATTGGTTCACTTTAAACACTTCCTGGGTGTTGCACATTGCACACTCAACGTGGATACAAGCCTGAGGCAGAGTGCTAGTGTTGCAGAGATACCCTTAGGAGCTTGTGGTCTGTGGCGGAAACAGACATATGCCTGTCCAGTGTCCCCTAAAGGTCAAGGAAGGGCTTCAGAACTTCGTGTGCCAGGGTCAGAGGGTTAGATACCTAGTAGAGCCAAAGATGGGGTTCTGGGGATCATTCAGAAAGGGTTCAGCCCACTTGAGACCCAGAGGAAGGGCAAGAGCAGTAGGGAAGTCAGAGGAGAATGGTGTCCAGAGGCTCAGGGAAGGCAGTAGTCGGCCATCCCAACTGCTGCAGAGGACACCATGCACGTGGGCTCTGGGAGAGGTGTACTGTCTGTGCAGGTAGCACAGGGCGGGGAAGATGTCGTGTCAGAGTCTAAAACTGAAGACAGTGGGTGATGAGGAAGCCAGAACAAAGCCCAGGCACCTCACCGAAAAGCTCAGCTGAGAGTCTTGGGTAGGGGGAGGGGGGGGGGGGAGGGTGAGACAGACTTACAGGGGTTTTATGTGAGGGCTGTGAAAGCAAAGGCAAGAAGGAAGTTGAATGGGACTCCTGGATGGAAAAGGAGGTGGGAGGAGGTGTGGCAGTCAGGTTTGAATTGGAGACCCCTGAGACAGAGGGAAGGACAGGAGGAAGGTGTACAGGCATACCTCGTTTTATTGCCCTTCACTTTATCACATTTTTACAAATTGAAGGTGTGTGGAAACCCTGCATGGAGCAAGTCTTATCAGCGTCGTTTTTCCAACAGTATTTGCTCACTTTGTGTCTCTGTGTCACACTTTGGTAATTTTCATAATACTTTAAACTTTTTCATTATCTGTTATGGTGATCAGTGATCAGTGATCTTTGCTGTTACTATTGCAAGAAGATTACAACTTGCTGAAAGCTCAGATGATGGTTAGCATATTTTAGCGATAATTAAGGTATGTACATTGTTTTTTTTTAGCCATAATGCTGTTGCACATTTAAGAGACTACAATGTAGTGTAAACATAAATTTTATATGCCCTGGGAAACCCAAAAGATTTGTTGACTTGCTTTATTTCAGTATTTACCCTAATGCGGTGGTCCGGAACTGAACCCGCAATATCTGCGAGTTATGCCTGTACTTGCAGAGATAATGAGACATCAGGAAGCAGGATGGGGCACTTGGAGCAGTTCTGGCTGATGGACTCAGAGAAGCTGGAAGGGCAGTGCTCTGCTGGTCATGGAGGGCAGGGGGAGAGGGAGTGGGCTCCAGCCAAGTAAGCTGGTAATTGAGCAGCCCAAGGCTCAGAATTTCTTGTGGCCCCAGTCCTGTTGGAATGTGTGGATTTTCTCATTATGTAGAGCTCAAATGCTGAGTAAGGAAGTGGAGCGAAGTGGACTGAGACTTTAGCTGAAAGGCTACTTACAGGGTCAGAGATGGCATAAGGAGGTGGTAGTGACCATGACAGACAGGGCCCTGCCCATAGGGACCAGACACATTTTGCTAGAGGAAACCGACATGTAATTAGCAAGTGCACTTCAGCTCAGAATGACCGCTGTGAGAAAGAAGCCAGTGAGAGTGTGCCTGGGTGAGGCCTCTGTCTACAGACTGATCTGTGTAGCTGTGTTCAGGGAACGGAATGGAAGTGAGAGTGGAGAAAGGCGGAAGAAGTCAGAGGAGGACCCTGGGTCACTTGGAGGCTTGGCGATGATGTGGGTCACACAGCAAGAGTTAGGTTTAGTCTTGCTTAGGACCAGAGGGTGGGCATGTGGGCAGGTTGACCCAAAGAAGTTATGCGGGAAGAAAGTATGGCCATGTGAGTCCTGCCTCTCCTAAAATGTGCTCCATTCAAAACATTTGCCCCCGTCCCACTCACCCTAGGTACAGTGGTCGGGCCTCAGTTCACATCCTGCTTGAGCCAGTAGCATCATTTGCTGCATGGATCCCTCCCTCCTTGATGCACTTCCGCTCCTGGCTTCCAGCCCTCTCCTCACCTTTGGTCATGCTTCATTGTTCTAGCCTGTCAACTTTGGTGTGTCCCAGGACCCTGACCTTGACTCTCGGTCTCCACTTATTCCTGAGTTCTCTTGTCTATCATCCTGGCTCTAAATCCCATCTCTAATTCTGATAGCTCCCAAATCACTAGCCAGGCTCCTGTATCCTGCTGCCCGCCTGCCATCTCTGCCACAAGTTGAAAGGGGAGGTTTTCTAAGAGGGATCTCTGACTCTGTGTGTCCTAAACTGAGTTCTTGACTTTCACTATAAACTTGTTTCTCCCTTACCTTTACTGCCTCAGTCAGTGGCCGTTGTATCCTTCCAGTTGTTTAGACTCCACACCTGGAGTTGTCCTTGACCCTCCTGTTTTTCACATCCACTCACCTATGTTAGCTAGGCTTTCTGTTCTAGCTTTAAATTCTTTAGCCCTTGAGAAGTCCCTCATAGTGTACATATACTTGATTCTGTGAGTATGGGCTTTTTATAATACTATATTGGTAATCTTTACAGAAATGGGGTGCACATTAAAAAATTGTTGTTTAGTCAATAAGTCATGTTTACCTCTTTTGTGACCCCATGGACTGTACTCCAGCAGGCTCCTGTGTCCATGGGATTTTCCAGACAAGAATACTGGAATGGGTTGCCGTTTCCTTCTCCAGAGAATCATCCCGACCCAGGGATCAAATACACGTCTCCTGCTTGGCAGGCAGATTCTTTACCACTGAGCCACCAGGGAAGCCCACTTAAAAAAACACATGTGCAAAATAGTTCTCCAGTATTTTAAATTTTGTGTGAGATTCAGAAGAATGAGGCATTTGTGATAGACTGAATTTGAGTGAGCTGTGAACATGTCCTACAGAAAAGGGACTAAAAACAATGTCCATTCTGTAGGATTCATGGGCAAATATTGCAAGAGGAAGGCCATTAAATCTAGTAACTGTGCTTATACCCGAGGAGGAAGGGAAGGCAGAGGGGAGCCAGGGACGTTTGAGTCAAGGAAGGGTGACCCTCCCCAACTCTGATCTGCTCCCTGGGACCAGGTGAGGCTTCAAGCTCCGAGGAAGAGCCTCCATCCCCAGAGGACAAAGAGAACCAGGCCCCTAAACGGGCTGGCCCACACCTGCGTTTCGAGATCAGCAGTGAGGATGGGTTCAGCGTAGAGGCAGAGAGCTTGGAAGGTGAGTTGGGGATAGTGTTGACAGGGAGGGGAGATGTTCAATAGAACATTATCCTGACAGCTCTGGCCCTGCCCTCTCCCCAGGGGCGTGGAGAACTCTGATTGAGAAGGTGCAAGAGGCCCGAGGGCATGCCCGGCTCAGACATCTCTCCTTCAGTGGTAATCGAGGGGGGTCCACAGGGATGCTGGGAGCTAGGATGACTCCCAGTTGACAGGATGGGCCTCCGACATGACCAGTGTGTCTTCACCGTTGACTCTCCCCAGGAATGAGTGGGGCAAGGCTCCTGGGCATCCACCATGATGCTGTCATCTTCCTGGCAGAGCAGCTGCCCGGGGCTCAGCGCTGCCAGCACTACAAGTTCCGCTACCACCAGCAGGGAGAGGGCCAGGAGGAGCCACCCCTGAACCCCCATGGGGCAGCCCGCGCTGAGGTCTATCTCCGGTGAGAGGTCTGGGGTGTGGCGCCTGGGTCTGGGTAGCCCTAGAGGAGTTCTCAAGGGTGGGAATTTAGTCTGCACAGATTGGAAACTGAGGTCTGAGAAGACACTAGGCTACTCCAGAAGTTGTTTCTGGAGACCACATCAGAAGAATGAACCCTGTCTCTTCCCTTTTGCTGTGTCTTCAATAGTAGCAGTATTCTTCCTGCCCCCCCAGCAGCAGGCCCAGGCCAAAGAATAGATGAAAGAATGGCTATGAACCTCCCTCCTTTTCTCCCTCCCACCTGCAGCAAGTGCACCTTTGACATGTTCAACTTCCTGGCCTCCCAGCACCGGGTGCTTCCTGAGGGAGCCACCTGTGACGAGGAAGAGGATGAGGTGCAGCTCAGGTCAACCAGGTATGGGGGGCAGGCCGGGGTGCTGGGGGTGGTCTGGAAGGGCCCAAAAGAGAGTAATCGGGGCAAGAGAAGTCATTTCTCGGTACCGGCCTGTGTGACACTGCCATCCCCCACCAGACGTGCCACCAGTCTGGAGCTGCCCATGGCCATGCGCTTTCGCCACCTCAAGAAGACATCCAAAGAGGCTGTGGGTGTCTACAGGTTCGTGGGGTTGTGGGGAGGATGCCCTTTGAGTGGACAGGCAGGTGCCCTGGTCAGGGGCTGCCTTGGTTCAGTCCCCCTGACCTCCCCCTTACCCATCCTACCCTGCAGATCTGCCATCCACGGGCGGGGCCTGTTCTGTAAGCGCAACATCGATGCCGGCGAGATGGTCATTGAGTACTCTGGTATTGTCATTCGCTCTGTGCTGACTGACAAGCGGGAGAAGTTCTATGATGGGAAGGTAGGCTCTGCCAGGCCATGGGAATGAGGCAGCTGAAACAGGGCGGTCCATGGGAACAGAGCCTCTGACGTCCCCACCCTGTCCCTGTAGGGCATTGGGTGCTACATGTTCCGCATGGATGACTTTGACGTGGTGGATGCCACCATGCATGGCAATGCCGCCCGCTTCATCAACCACTCGTGTGAGCCCAATTGCTTCTCTCGAGTCATCCATGTGGAGGGCCAGAAGCACATCGTCATCTTCGCCCTGCGCCGCATCCTGCGTGGTGAGGAGCTCACCTATGACTACAAGTTCCCCATTGAGGATGCCAGCAACAAGCTGCCCTGCAACTGTGGCGCCAAGCGCTGCCGTCGCTTCCTTAACTGAAGCAGTGGCTGCCTGCCACGCCCCCCGCTGCCATCTTGCCCCTAGCCTGGGGGCTCCCTCGTCCCTCCTAGAGCATCTCACCCCCACCCTCGTGTTCAGGGTGGATGTGGGCCTGCAGGTGGCGAGGGCCCTGCCTCCACCCCTCCAGCCCACCCAGCAATCGCCCCCTTCTTGCCCTGGGGGCCCAGGATGTAGATATTGTACAAAAGTTTCTAAATCCCTTCTTTTCTATGCACTTTTTTATTTAAGGGGGTGGGATCCCAGGTGGGAACCCCCCCACAATAAAGTCTGTCAATGTTTGGAGAGGTGGTCTTCCATTTGTATGGTGCTGGGGGCAGGTAGGACCTCCTGTTTCTCTCTGCCCCACCCCCATCCTGAGCCAGGGAAGCCCATCAGCCTGAACAGGTAGGTAAGAGGGCATGGTTCAGAACTAAAATTGTGGGGTCTCTTAAGGCTCAGAGCTAAATACAGTAACTCTTCTGGGTTAGAATCGAACTAAGTCCCTGTAGATGAACTCTCCCAGGGGGAGCAGGGTCTTTTCTCAGAGGGGACCCTGGTTGCCCAGAGGTAACCCACAGCTGGTCTTGTATGTGAGGTGGGATTGGCCCATTCCATGGGTGTGGGATTAGAAGGGGAATCAGAATGTCTGTTGGGTTTTGGCCCAATTAAGGCTTTGGGGGTGGGGAGCGGCATGCAAGATCCTAGTTTCCTGACGGGAAGTCAAATCCAGGCCCCTTGTAGTGGAAATGCAGAGTTGGAACTACTGTGCTGCCATGAATTAGGAATTCCTAATTCATACTGTTTCAAGAGGGCTCTTAATGAGGCCTGGAGACAGCAGCACTTACTTGAATAGAAACTTTATTGAGTACTAGGCCAGGCAAGTCCCTGATCAGCCAAGTTTGGACAGCACCTGCAGTGCATCTGCCCTCCCTATCTGGGCCAGGTGTGTGCCAAGCTGGCCCAGAGAGGCAGAGGGCTCCCTCGCCACCACCATCTCGATGAGAGCCCTCAGAGGTGAGCGACTGGGCCGCAGTGAGTAGGCGAAAGTGGACCAGGTAGCAGGCAGTCCGTATCTTGCAGCCAGGTGTCGAGTGGTGCCACAGGCCATCCTCCCACCTGGCCCAGGCTCAGGATCCAGCAGCAGGATCAGCTCCTCCAGCACCTCCAGCTCATCCAGGAGGCGAGACAGGGGCTGTGACTCCAGGCTTGGCATCTCTGGGAGACAGAGTGAGGGGTGAGGGGGGGAAGTGCAAGCTTCCAGTCCTCCCCATCCTTGGTGTATCCTCAACTAACCCCTGCCTAAGAGTGGAGGCAGAGAGACCTCCTTCCATGAGTCCCTTGCCTCTGAAATCTCCAGGGAGGCTGGAGAGGAAGGGTGCAAGAAGCGGGTGTGGGTGTCAAGGTCGGTGCAAACCAAGCTAGGATACGGGTGTTGGACTGCTTTCCCTTGGTCGAGGCGACGGTGATGCCTTTGCAGGGCAAGCAGGATTATGACTGAGATCACGAGCAGAACCAGCACTAGGAACAGGGCAAAACTCAAACTCGGCCAGGCTTGCTGAGGGGCTTTGTGCTCAGAAGTCCACAAAACACTGGGAACCGCTGGTGAGCTGGGCTCCTGGGAGCTAAGGACGCCCGATTTTCCAGGTGTCAGTGGGCAGGGCTCCTTGTTAGGGACAGGCTTCTGGAAAACAAGGGGTTGGAATAAAGTGCGAGGCATGCTCTACTTCTGAATCCTCAGCACAAACCTCTCATCCTTACATTCTTCAATGGGTCCACATCCCCGCCTGATCCAGCCCCCGCCTCCCACAACCCGCGACTCCTTTAACCCAGGCAAGTTATCTCTGCATACCAGGGCTCCATCCCTACTCTCTTCAGTTAAGCTACTCCCCTTCCCTTAATAAGGCCCCACCCATCCGATCCAAGTCACGCCTCCAGTTCTCACCCGGCTCCCTGAAGCTGCACCCCTGACCAGGCCCTCTGAAACCTAACCAGTACCTCTCGGCAGGGCGGCCCGGTTCCGCCGCGGCTCCCTGAGGGAATGGGTGCCGTTGCTCCGCTGCCACAAAGGCTACATAGCTCCGCGCTGTTGCGATTGCACTGTCCGGGAGGACACTCTTTGAAGGGGTGCATTACGTGATTGCCAGCATCATCCAGCCCGCAGTTTTCCGAAAACTCTAGGTCTGGTGGGAGAGAGTCTCACGTGCTGTTGTCAAGCCGGCCTTCTTTGCGCTAGCTACGCCCTTTCATCTTTGCCCTATCCTAGTAGGCCCCGCCCCTTATACGGTACTCATCCAACCTATCAGCGGCCGTGCCCACTTCTATCCCCGCCCCACACTATCTCAGGCAGCCTCCCAACCCTCTCTACCCAGGCCCCGCCCTTTAAATTGTCCTCCCCACTTCTTCCTCACTGTTCGGTTCCCGCCTAATGGGTCACACATCTTCACCTTGACCCTCTTAACCCACACAGCTCCCTTCTTCTCAGGCTTAGCCCCCATCCTCACACCGCCCCTACCCCGAAGCAAGCCTCACAGGCCTTAGCACACAGACCTTGCCCCTCCCCTCCGCCCCAATTACCCTTTAACTCCGCCCAAACATATGCAAACGCCCAGTCCCGGCTCCTCACCCGGGCAGGGGGGCGGCCCGAAGCGCTGCAGGCAGCTGCCGCAGCACCGGTTGTCAGGGTTCCAGTACTCGAGGCGGCCGCAGTGCTGAGAGGCCTCCCGAGGCGCCGCCTGGGCCAGGAGCAGCACAGCAGTCGGGAGGAGGCGTAGGGGCCCCATCCGGGCAGAGCCTGCAATCTGGGGGCCCCTGACCACACGACTTCCTGCCACAGCGCTTCTGCCGCACTTGCCAGGAAACCGGGGCAGAAGAAGGAAGCAGTGGATGTGGAGGCATAGGATTCTCAGTCCCCTTCAGAAGCCAAGAATCCATCCCCCAGCTCCTAGTCCAACTCCTGGCTGGTCATCAGAGAGGCCATAAGGCCCTGAGATGGCTAGAGCGAGGACTCTAGAGCCAGACTGCGTGGATTTATATCCTATCTCTGCCATCTTCCTGCCCTCTTTTCCCATCTGTAAAATGGGATAATAGTAACCTGTCTCAGAGGGTAACTGTGGAGAAGTAAAACTATGACTGAAAGTAAAGCATTCAGAACAGCATCTGGCATAAAATAACCTTAAGTATTATGTACTACCTACTTCAATCGCGGGGCAGTGGGCATGGAGGACCCAGTTCTCACCCACTAGACACTCCCACCCAATGCCGAGCAACCTTACCTTAACTCCTAACCACAATCTCCTCCAGATTAGGAGTCCTCCAACCTGCTGCAACCAAGCATCTCCCTCGAGAGTCATCAGCCAGATGTGAAGTTTCCAGCACAAAGGCAGCCCCACCTATTCAGTCCCACTTGGGGATTTCTGGGACCCCGGGTGTTCTGCTTTTGCACCTGTTGTTGGAAGTTCCTTGGCTGAGGTTGTGGCCAGAGCCCAGCCCCGCTTCCCCTTTTCACCAGATGTGGGGGTGGAAGGAAATCAGCCTACAGCCAGGCTCAAGCTAACAACAAGCTCTAAACCCTCAGTACAGAATTTTATTAGGGGAGGGGCAATAGAAGTTCCCTGTGTTGAAGGTGTTACATCATGGAGACACAGAGTCTGGAGAAGATGTCACTGGGAAGTTAAGGGAGCTTTCAGGAGATGTCCTGGCCAGGAACATCTATGCCTGCCAAGGCTGGAGGGCAAGGGGGTCAGGGTCTCAGAAACGGCCATGCCGGTGGTCTGGGGACCGTCGTCGATTTCTTTCTCGGGGACGGTGGCCAGTATGGGACCTTGGGGGTGACCTGGGGACATAGAGAGGAGGGTTAGAGCCATAGGGAATAATGTGCAGATCTACCAGTTCAGCCTCCCTGCTCTGGGATAAATCATGGCAACTGATGAAGTAAACAGTTACTGGGGGTGGCCTCAGGATAGGTGCACAGGGGCTAATCTCAGGACTGGAGATCAGGATGGACTTGGGTTTGGGGTTCAGGCTGATTTAGGGGTATAGACTTAGACGCTGACCTTCAGATGGGGCTGAGGGCTAGTCTTAGGGCACAAAAGCCTTGAGACACTTATTGGGGCACAGGATCTCATCTCAGGGTTCGGGGGGCTTGGGGTATGAGAAGTCTTGGCAGGCTGGTCCTGAAATACCTGCGCCTGGGTCCCCGCCCGTAGAGTTGCCGCCGGAGGTCGCGGGAAATGGGTCGCAGGTGCATGAAGTTGCAGAAACCACCGCGGGTACACTCCCTGGGTAAAGGATAAATACATGGCTGAATGGATGGATGAGGCCACTGTCACTGACAGCCCCCTCAACACACAACAGAAGCCTAGGACTCCAGGTGCCCATCCCACTGCTGTACTACCATACCCCATCTCATACTGCCGACAGCACGACTCCCGGAAATCGGTGACGGGAGACAGCTCGGCATGCACAGCTTGCCCGTTGAACCAGCGGTTATTGAGCTCAACCACTGCCCGCTCTGCATCTTCCTCGCGCCGAAACTGAGGAAAAGTCAGTCAGGGTGAGCAATCAAACTCAGAAATCTTCAGGGGATTAGCTAGCAGCTCAAGGGCTGCACTGCGTTTAGTGATGGACCTCAAGCTGTGAGGCTTCAGTGGTGACCTTTAGGCACTGAAATGCCTTCACTTCTGGGCTCTGGGGGGACAGCAGGCACCTTGACATAAACATTGCCCACGAGGTGATCCCCCAGGTTGTCGCACACATTCATCTCTTCAATCTCCCCGTACTTCTCCTGCAGTTCGGTGAACACTTCCTGCGGAAGATCAGGAGGAAATCAGCTGAGCTCCCGGCCCACGGGAAACTCAACCCACCCCCGCCAACCCTCACCTCGAAGAAGTTATCGTAGTGTTCTTGCACCTCCACGTCGCTCACGTGACCTGGAGGAGGGGGCAGGGTGGAATCAGGGGGCGGCCTGCTGGGGGCTGTCCGCCCTGCCCCCAACACCGGCCGCTTACTCACAGTGCGATCCGTCTGCGGTTTGGGCGGTGTTCTGTGGATTCCGATACAGATTGAGCAGCACTATGGTCTGAACAGAATTTAAAAGGGGCAGGGCCTGAGCTCAGAGGGCGGGGTTATATGCGAAGGGGTGGGGTATGAAGGTTGAGGGTGAGACCTTGCAACAGAGAGAAAAGCAGAAACACCTTGTGTGCCTCAGCAACGCTTGCCCCTCTGAGAACCAGAAGAGGGGGTATCTAGCTGTGAGGGATAGCCCAGGGGTGTGGTCTGTACGTACGGGGGCGTGGCCAAGTTCCTGGGAGAGGAGCCTGAAGGTTGGGGGACTAACCTGTAGAGGTCCGACAAGAAAAAAACCGGGCGATAGGGTGGGCCCTAGAAATCCGGAAAAGGCGGGACCTCGTGATGATGGACAACAGAAAGGGAATGGCTGGGACGCGTTAACCCCCCAGGCTCCGCGCCGGGTCTCACCTGGCTGAAAGTCGGCTTGTTGTGAAGCCGGGAGCACCGGTCCCCGTGCCGGCAGGCCCCGATCTTAAAGTAAAAAGAGCAGTTAACCCTGGAAGAGGTGCAAAGACAGAGGTGAACCGAGGGCCAGGGAGCTGGACACCCCAGAAACACCTACCCACGCCGCCCAGCCACCAGGTTACCAAGTGCCCCGTCCCCGGCCTCCCGAGGAGCCACTCCCTGCACCCATTCTCACTTGTCCTTCTCAGTCCCGAATATCGATGCTAAATATTCAGCCATTTTTACCCAAACCCTCCAGCTCTGTCTGCTATTACGTCATTTCCGTTGCTTAAAAGCACTGGGAAGAGTAGTTCGCTGCCTCCGCTCAGAAACTCGCTAGTGCGCTTGCGTGATGGAGGCTCTCTCCGCACGGGCTCACCGAGTGGAGTTGCCTGAAGGCGCATGCGCCCGGCGTTGCCTCACTAAAAAAGACTACAATCTCCAGAGATACTTGCGGCATCTCGCGCAAAAGTCCGTGGTTGAAAGTGGCAAAGGGGCCCAGACCGGAGGAAGTTAGGACTCCACTGGTGAGTCGAGGGTCGTTTCCGCACCCAAATAAACATAAAGAGCGTCTCAACCCAGTCAGCTTGCTGGTGGGGGCAGGGGTGCCCTTCTTCCAGAAATTCCACCCTTCAGTTTCTCTCCGTTTTGTCGTAATAGGGGCGTGGTTGTTTGTGATCCTTGCATCTGTCACTTAGGGTCAGGACTTGGGTCTTGCCCCAGACCCTCGGAAGACCGGCCCTAGCGCAACTATGAACTTGGAGCGGGTGTCCAACGAGGAGAAGTTGAACCTCTGCCGGAAGTACTACCTGGGTAAGGGCCGGTATCCTGGGGTAGCCGAAGCGAGGGGGCGGGACTAGAGCGCCTGATGGAAGAGGGTCTGGGGGCCTGGGTTCTTGGGTCCAGAGGATGAAGTGGCTGGGGACGCCGATTCTTCGGTCCCAAGAGAGGAAGGGCCTGAGTCTTGCTGAAAGAGCAGACTGGGGCCTCAATTTCAGGATCCCAAAAGAGAAGTGTTCCGGGGGCTGGACTCCTGGTTCTGACAAAGAGGTGGTTGAGGACTCGGATTCTTGACTCCCAGGGAGGAGCCAGGATTTCTGAGTCCCTGATAGCAGAGATATCCATTTCACTTAGGTTGTGGGAGAGGATCTTCCTACTGGACCTTTCAACAGGTGGGTATTGGGTGGATCCTCATTTCTTCATGTCCCAGTCTTTTTTCTTCTCTTCAGGTGGGTTTGCCTTCCTGCCTTTTCTCTGGTTGGTCAACATTTTCTGGTTCTTTCGAGAGGCCTTCATTGTCCCGGCATACACGGAGCAGAGCCAAATCAAAGGCTGTGAGTCCAGGGCACAGAGGAAGGGAGGCTATCAGGTGTAAGGAGGGGAACTCCAAAAGCCTTGGTGGGAGGGGATGACGTAGGTTAAAGAATCCTGGAACTTTGTGGAAGAGAAGAGAGGGCCGCTCTCAGGGAGACCACAGAGCAGGTTGAGGCCAACCTTTCCCTTCCTGTTCCCTCTTACAGATGTCTGGCGCTCAGCTGTGGGCTTCTTCTTGTGGGTGATTGTACTCTCCACCTGGATCACTATCTTCCAGATCTACCGGCCACGTTGGGGCGCCCTTGGGGACTACCTCTCCTTCACCATACCCCTGGGTACCCCCTGACAGCTTCTTCTGTACAGGCATGAGAACCAGGATGGGCTCCTCTACTCCAATCCCACTCTCAAGCCCTCATGACTTGTTCCTGTCTCCTATGTTCTCTGCTGACATCTCCCAATAAAGGACCTTAATTCTCAATATTGACTTCCTGGGATCTTTTGGAGGTTGAAGGATAAGATGATTGGGGGGGGGGGGGGGGGAGACAGTGTTTGCCCGCCATGCACACACCTTGTGAAATTTTATTTTCCCAACTAGAGATTGAACCCAGGCCCTCTGGGCCCTTGGCAGTGAGAGCACGGAGTCCCAACCACTGGACTGCCAGGGAATTCCCTAAAATAATTATTAATATTCAGAAACATTTATTGGTTGCTTACTTTGTATTAGGCTTAGTGCTTCAAACATGATGTACATTAGTTTACTGCATACTACTCATAACTCTCAAAAATCGGAAACGTCTTGCTTGGGAACCCTTTTTTACAGATTTGGAACCAAAAAAGGAATAGTACTTCCATGAGTAGAGGCTGTTATCCTGTACTGGTAGTATGTGAATTTGAAAATATTAACTTTTCTACTGGGCTTCATTCATTATTTTCATCAGAAGTGTGGATCACAATACTACCCCCTAGAATTTATCTTGGCCACGGCACATGTGGTAAATGGAAGTTCCCCATTTTCTGAAGGAGACTGTCTGTAGCAATAAACAAGTATTCAATTGCTTTATTAGAGAAGGCTTCCTTGACTATCCTGTTTAAAGTTTCAGTTCCCCTCCTGGGTACTCCCCACGTCTCTTTCAGGCTATATTCTTTTTCCTATTACATTTAAAACGTTCTACTTGTTTATTGTTTATCTTCCATTCTCTATAAGCTCATTAGGGCAAGGATTTTTATCGTTTTGTTCACTGCGGTGTCCCCAGTACCTAGAGAGAAGTACCTTGCACGCTAATATTCGCTAAGTGAATGAGGCTAAACTTGAAAAGAGATTAACAGGGAGCTAGCTGGCACCTAGCGAGTGCTCAGTAAGAGGGAGCCCCGCCTAACCCCAGATTTGTTTTCCTCTTAGGGATAAAGAGACTTCCACAGTTAAATAACTCCTGCTCTATAGCTAAACTGGTGTTACTCAAAGCTGCTAACTCTCCAAGTTCTCAGCAGCAGCCTCGCGATGCTCTGATCCTTCGTTTCCCACCGTGCGTTACTTCTACCGAGTCTCGGAAGTTAGAACCACGTCCCAGGAAGGGCCCCGGAATGTCGTTGGTTTGTTTCCGGAAACCAGGCTCTAGGAAGGTGGGACTGAGAGCTGGGAGCCGACAACGGCAGCTATTAATTGGCCACGATATGGGATTGACGGTTGCACTGACTAATGGGAACAAGGAATTGCCGAGCGGGCCCGCCCACAGAAGGAACAGGAGGAGGTGGCGGCATCCGCGTCCGTCGCGGCCGGACACTACTCCGGGCGGCGGACTGGCTACACATGAAGCTTACCTTTGACCTCTCCCCGTCTGCCTCCGGCCTTGACTTGTGACTTTAGGCTCTTTTGGGCTCCTCTGGCCCAGCTAGCCAGATCCCAGACCCCAACCATGTTCCCGGTGAAGGTGAAAGTGGAGAAATCAGGTGAGGATCCCGAGGTTGGGGCCAGGTAAGGGAGCACCGGACTGATCAGGGTAAGGGAGCCCCATTAGACAGGATTATCGCGATAAGGTGGACTACGTGACTTCTCCCTGCAGCCCATGTGACTACCGCTGTCAGGCATCGATCGAGCGATTCCGGCCACCTTGATACCCTCCCGATCTGTGTTCAGGATAGCTTGGAGGCTGAATGGTGGTGGCCTGGCAATGTGATGTGGTCAGACCTGGGGAACCCGAACCGTGCGACTCTAAGAAGGACTCTTATTGGCTCTGCCTCCATTTCCCCCTTTCCAGCAGTGGTCTTGAGTCAAGCATTATGCTGATCACCTGAAGTACAGGAAAGCTTTTAATCTTTGCAGTCACTGTATCACAATAATCCTAGGGGATGAATAATTCCTACTTCCTAGGGAGTAGGAAATATAGATGGGGAAACTGAAGCTGAGAGAGAGGAAGTCATTCTGGGTTTGGGCCAAGCTGATGGGAACCCAGGGCTAGCATGTTAAGGGTGGTGGGAGAGACCTGGAATCCAGACCAAGTGAAATGACATGAGATAGTAAATGCTGTAAGTGGTCAAAAAGAAAAAGAAAAAAAACAGGAGAAGGTAAAGAGATCAGGAGTGAGGCAAGGTGAGGGAGAGAGTGATAAGTGAGGGAACAGCAAATCTGACAAAGGAAATAGCTTTGAAATGGCAGAGAAGTGAAAGATTTCTCTGGCATGTTCAAGGGCCAGCAGGGAGGCCAGAGTGGCTGGAGCAGATCAAGTGAAGTGAGGTAGAAAGGTGAGGAGATGAGGGCAAAGAGGGGAAGGAGGGGGGCAGATCTTGTAGGCCCAGGTTATGACTTTGGCTTTTGCTCCAAGGGCAGTGGGGAGCCAAGGGAGGGTTTTGAACCACAGAGGAAGTTTTTACAAGATGCCCCTTCCAACTGCCAAAAAATGCCCCAAAAATCGTGGGTGGAAGAGTGAAGGGGGCCTGACCACAAATGAGGGTGTTGAGGAAGGAGTAGGCAGGGTCATGGAAGCCTGTGAACACCAGGCTGACCACTAGGACTCTGTCTCAGAGGGCACTGCAGAGTTCTGGAGGGTTCTAGGCAGGGAAGGATCGGGGTCAGGTTTGGCTTTAGGAAGATTCGCCTGGCCACCTTGTGGAGGGTGAATCAGAAGGGGAGACCGAGGCTGGGGGCCCAGGGGGAGGAAGGGACACGACAGACAGACCAGGGAGGGGGCAGAGGGGAGAGCCCCTCAGGAGACAAGTAGACAGGTTATGGGGTGGGAGGGGAAGGGAGAGCAGTGACCATGTTGAGACCGAGAAAAGGACTGGGTGACAGTGGGGATATCCCTGACATGGCGGTCCAGGAAAAAAGGATACATTTAGAGAGACACTGAGGCCAATGTGGGACCCAGTCCGTGGAAGGAGCCTGGGGAATGTCCAGGGGGAAGTGTCGAGGAGTCCATGGGATCCCAAGATCTGAGGTTCAGGAGAGAAGCAGGGACTGGGGAAAGACACTGGGCGTGATCCATACCTTGGCTCCTACCCAAGGCTCTTTGCTAGAGAATCTCAGCTGCTCCCAGCCCTGCATCCCCACCCTGTCTCCTCTGAGTAATGTCTCCTGGCCTCTTCAGGAAGTCTCAGCGCTGGCTAGTCATGTCCCCAAGCGTCCTTCCGGGCTCTGAGCACTGGGTCAGAGCTCCTATTAGTTGGAAGAGAAGAATGAACACCCCACAAGAAATGTAAGGAGATTTATAACATTATCACCTCCATAAGTTCTGTGATGAAAAGAGGCAAACACATAGGTTCTTAGGGCCAGGCTGGGCCTGTGGCGTGCAGGAAGGTGGGCCCAGATCTCGTTTCCTGAGGGGGAAAAAGCCCAAAATGGGTATTTTAGGTGAAATCTCCCAACTATTCAAATGTAGTCATCTCATTCAGATTTAACACAGATTTGAATTAACCTCATTACCTCAGCCAAACAAAGTGCATCTTGGGGTTGGATTCTGCACCCACTTTGAGCCCCTGCCTTATAATGAGCCAAATGACCTGGTGTACATCTTCAGCCTTTCAATTTTCTAGCTGTGTAACTTTGGGCAAGTAGCCAATCCTCTCTGTGCCTCAGTTTCATCATCTCTGAAATGAGGATAAAAATCGTATCCACCTGCCAGGGTTGTTGTAAAAACTCAATGGGTTGATATACGTGATGTACCTGGAACAACGCTTGGCACATAATAGGCTTTCATATACAGCATAGGTTTATTTAAACCTCAAAACATTCCTAGCGTGATGTACCTGGAACAACGCTTGGCACATAATAGGCTTTCATATACAGCATAGGTTTATTTAAACCTCAAAACATTCCTAGCAATAGATATCATTTGGAGACCCATTTTCAAGATGAGGAAGCAGGCTCAGTGAGGTAAGGTGATTCACCTTAGATCACACATGAGCATGTGGGTCAGCCCTGGAAGCCAGAGCTCTTACTCTTAGTAGGCTCTGCCCACTATACCCTCCCAGCACGCCTGGCCCCGCCAAACGATTGGATATGCATGCCCTTCCCTGGTCCAGCGACTGCCCACCTGGCTTGGGCCTGGGAAGTGACTCCTGCTTGGTACCCTCCCTCTTCCCCAGAGTTGGAGATGGCCAAGGCCCGGAACCAACTGGATGCTGTTCTGCAGTGTCTGCTAGAGAAGAGTCATATGGACAGGTTGGGATCTGACCCAGGACAGGGTCACGGGAAGTTGGGGGCCCTGGCGGGTGGGACCCTCTGGCTGTGGGTGGGGCCCCAGAGACTGACTTAGGAAGGAAGGGGCCCAATGGATGAGACCACTGGGTACTTTCCCACCCTGGGCCCTGGGAACCCTGAGCATGCAGTTCTCTTCTGCTACCAGGGAGCGTCTGGATGAGGAACCTGGGAAGACCTCCTCAGACACCCACAACAAGTAAGTTTTATTGATGGGATCTGTGTCTGAGGGTTAGTGGTAGATAACTTCTTTCCTCATCTGAGCCCTGACCCCCCTGCCCCGTGCTTTTTCCATCAGAGTCTTAACCATTCTTCATATACAAAAGCCCTGGAGCAGCAGAAGCTTAGGTCCCCTGATGATGGCACGTCAGCCTGCAAGGGGTGGGACCCAAGGCCTCAGGGTTTGGTGGGATCTCTATGAGCTCAATCACAGTACCCCCAGGGTGCTCTTTGAGGGGTTGTGAGCAGCCATTCGTTCAAGGGCAAGCCTGCTGACACCCTGTCTCTCCCCACAGGGATTGCTCCATCACAGCCACTGGCAAACGGTAAGGTGGCAGGGGCCCCACCAGCGGATGAGAGGTGCCTATTCCCCACCCCAGTCCTGATGTACTCCCTCCCCACACAGGCCATCTGCCCGATTCCCCCACCAGCGGCGGAAAAAGAGGAGGGAGATGGATGAGGGGCTGGCCGAGGGAGGGCCACAGCGATCCAGTGAGTAGGCGGTGGCCCTCGAGGGAGGGCAGTGACTGGGGGTGCTAGGCAAGGATGTTCATACCCTTCCCACTTGCCCCACCCTAGACACCTATGTGATCAAGCTGTTTGACCGGAGTGTGGACTTGGCTCAGTTCAGTGAGAACACACCACTGTACCCCATCTGCCGAGCCTGGATGCGCAACAGCCCCACAGTGCGCGAGCGTGAACGCTCACCCAGCTCGCCACTGCCCCCCCTACCTGAGGATGAGGAGGTGAGATGGGTGGTGGGTTCCCACCCAGCAGCCAGGGAGTACAGTGGGTAGGCAGTCACAAGGTACCCTCCCTGGCAGACAAGCACACCAGTGATTCCTGAGTCTGGTGAGGCACACAGATAGGAACCCTTAGGCCAGGGCAAAGGTTGGAGTGCCCTAGAGCAGACAGACATGGCTTTCTGGTCTGAGAGGCAGAGAAGACAGGGTCCCCGGGTAAATAGATGTGCCCTCCAAGATCAGAAGTCACCAAGAGCTGAGGGACTGGGCAGGGGTCCTTAGGGCAACCAGGTATAGCCACCTGGTCTAGGGGAGCAGATGGCAACCCCTTGGGCTAGGAATGGAGGTCTCCATAGATGGAGGTCTCTATGCTGGGCAGGAGTGACCAGGGGTCCCTGGCTTGGACAGGGGTCCTTGGAGCAGACACATGACTCCTAAGTACAAGTCCCTGGAGAAACCTTCATGTCTTTTGTTGCTGGGGAAGGTGTGAAATGTGTGCCCCTGACTCTCCTGGGCCTGGTGTGGGGTCCTTGTATCCCCAGGGTTCCGAGGTCACCAACAGCAAGAGTCGTGACGTGTATAAGCTGCCTCCACCCACAGCTCCCGGGCCACCTGGAGACGCCTGCAGATCCCGAATTCCATCCCCACTGCAGCCTGAGACCCAGGGTACCCCTGATGATGAGGTGAGTATGCTGGGCTGGCTCAGGGCCATGGGGCAGGTGTTGTTGGTTGTGAGCGTGGTCACCCAGCCTGGCCTCTCTGTCATACAGCCCTCCGAGCCTGAGCCCTCACCCTCCACGCTCATCTACCGTAACATGCAGCGCTGGAAACGCATCCGCCAGAGGTGAGCATCCCCCCGCCAGCTTGTTCTCCACTGCCTCTGCTCCAACTGCTGAGTCCTCCCTCTGCCTTCCCCCCACCCTCACTGCAGGTGGAAGGAGGCATCTCATCGGAACCAGCTTCGTTACTCAGAGAGCATGAAGATCCTACGGGAGATGTACGAGCGACAGTGATGTTCCCCTGTCCCCACCCCCATCCCAATAAACATTCCCCTCCTCCACAGTGGTCTCCATTTGCTACAGCCTATCCTTCCTGGATCAGACATGAAGCAGTTGGCATAGCTCTAGCACATTTATTGGGGGAGTGGGCCTAGGTGGGGGGATGGGGCATCAGGGAATTTGAGGAGGGAGAAAGATTGTAGGGAATTAAAGAAAGTGGCTGCTTGGTTGGGTCTTGGAGAATAAGGGGAGGGGTGGTGTGGTTGGAGATTTGGGGGGTCAAGACAGAGTGACTGAGGAGTTCTGGATAGCGTGGGATATCTGTGCAGACTCTGGGGAGGAGGGATGGGTATCTATACAGTTTGAGGTTGAGGGTTCTGGTTGGCTTAGAATAGGGGTACACGGGTAGGGTCAGAAAAGGGGTTCAAGGATCTGGGAGTGGCTGGCTGAGGTTTCAGGTTAGAGAATGGGTTGAAGGGAGAGGGTGAGGAGAAGTGTATCTGGTTGGAATGAGGGGAAGGATCCAGTCTTGGGGACCAGGCCAGGATGGTCCGGGGTAGGAGGTCTGTGCAGGGTCTTGGACATCTGAGAAGGGGGGATTATGCTTGACTGGCCTAGGGTGGGGGCAGGGCTGCCTACACCATAATCTTTGGTGGTGGGTGGGATTGAAATGGGGTGAGGGGATGTTTTCTTAGAAAAGTCAAACGGAAATAGGGAGTTTGAAGTGGGGTTATATGCGAAGTGGGGTTGGTGGGGATGAGAGACTAGCTGAGGGATTGTGCTTGTAGGGTCTGGAAGTTAGGTGTCTGGAGATTTGAAAGTACGAGATGGTGTGAGAACCGGAGGGTCAGTGGAAAGTAAGTTATCAAGGATGAGTAGGTTGGAAGGTTCAAGGCAGATCCCAGACTGGGTGGGCGGATAGTCTTGGCGCGCGCTGGGGACATCTGGTTGGGCGGAGTCAGGTCGGCTTTAAAAGGGCGGGGGCGCTGAGGCGGCTCCCAGGGTTCACGTGTGCCCTGACCCCTACTTGGCAGCCGCCCCGGGCGGCGACTGCAGTGGGGCCTGGGCCGGCGCAGGTGCGGCCTGGATGGAAAGGACGCCCTCGGGGGACAGCGCGGACGTCACGGCCGCAGGGTCCACGCCAGGCGGCAAGCGGTAGCGGCGGTGGAACTCGCGCGCAATGTATCCGTGCTCATCCTGGAGGGAGAGAGGCTTGAGAGGCTCCGCCAGGTTCCCGTAGGTGCCCCGCCCCTCCCGCCTGCGGATCCCGCCTACTCGTTCTGGCCCCGCCCCCGCCAGCGGGCTCACCGGGCGCTCCTCGTGGCGCGCATGAACCTCCACGTGGTCACCAACCACCTTGACGGCAATTTCCTCGGGTGAGAAGTGTTTCACATCCAGCAGCACCGAGAAATGCCCGGGGTCGGTCGATACCTGCGCACAACCTGATGGTCATCGGGCGGGGCGCGGCTCCCGGGGCCCAGCAAGGCCCCTCCCCTCTGCTCCCCTTCAGCCTATCCTGGCCTCCGGAACTGGGGCGTCCTCTTTCCCACTCTTAGCCCCCGAGGACCTCTTTACCCAGAATAACTAGCATCATCCCTCCCCCTGTAGCCACTGGGGTTCCCCCCTCATCCAGGGTGATGAGGGCCCATCCCTTGCCCTCCAAGGTCAGGGACAGCTGCCCTCACAGGGGAGGCCTGCCGGCTCCCCCAGAGTCAACAACCTCGTAGTCCGTGTATCCTCCTGGGCACTGACTCCTCAGCCCCCTTCCCCTCACAGCCCCTGGGGCCTTTACTGCTCCACCTCCGCCAGAAATCGCCAAGAAGCCTCCTCCCCGAGTCTCCAGAGTCCTCTTTCTACCCTCCCGCTCGAGTTACGAGATTGCTTGAGCCCTCAGCAGTTATTAGTACTCCTCCCCCTCTTCCGAGTGTCCAGACCCCCCTTTCTCAAGTTGCAGGACCCTCCCCCTCTGCCTCTCCATGAGACACACACAGTCACCACCCACAGTCCCCAAACTCTCTTCCTCAAGAATAACAAAAAATTCCCTCCCCCCGCCCCCGGAATCACTGGGAGCCCCACGCCTTTCAGAATGACTGGGCTCCCCCTTTCCCCCAGATTCCGTGGGTCCCCAGCCTCCTTCAGAATCACCAAGACACCCCTTCAGAGTGAGCGTCCCCACCCTATTAGGGACCCAGCCCTTACACTCCTCTGGGACGTGAGACCCTCATCACACCGACTGGGCCCTCCCACCCGATTCAGGAAAACGACCTCTGAGAATCCATACTCAGGGAACTCCGGAAGCCCCTCTGAGTGGCCGGCCGGACTCTCCACCCAGCTCAAAGTCAAGGGACTTTCCTTTACCCCCCTCAGGGTGACCGAGTACCCCAGCCTCGGAAGCAGTCGGGTTACCGCCCCTCCCCCAGGTCTGGCACCTGGGCGGTAGGCAGCGCCACGCTGGGTGCGCGCAGGTAGTAGGGGGCCAGCGCGGCAGGGCAGAGCGCAGCCAGCTCGGCCTCCAGCAGCCCCTCGCCGAAGCGCTGGTCGAAGAGGCGCCCGGGAGCCGACAGCCCAGGCAAAGGGGCCGAGGCGCGGCGCAGCCAAGACGGCTGAACAGGCACCGGGATCTCCATCCTGCTCCGCCGTCGCCCTAGGCTCCGCAGTGCTCCAGCGAGCGCTGCCGCTGCTTTATAATACGCCCTGTGTCCGCCCCTCGGCGGGCCGCCCGGGGACATTGGGACCGCGGCCAGAGCCGGCCATTAATAGAGCCTTATTTAGACAGCCCAACAATGACTTGGCCATTTATTAAGCGCATGCTGGATGCCAGCGAGGTATCATTCCCTAATTTCCCGAAAGAAAAACTAAGGCTGAGGAGGCGGAGCCTTGCCAAAGTGGGGTGCAAGCGTGGCGTTTGGGACCTACAGCCTGAAAAACCCGCCAAAGAATTCCCAGTCCCTTTAATCCACCCCCGCCCCGAAGGTGCTCTGAGGATGACGCAGATGCCGGTCTTGGGAGCAGATTCCTGGGTAGAGGGAATGCTGTAGCTGGGCCAGGCTGTCAGGAGGACACAGAACAGACCCTATTCCCATTTGAGCAGGGCCCTGGACCCAACCCCTGTCAAGCCTGGCCTAATTCTGTGCGTCTGACTCAGCCTCGGGTGCGCAGGACAGCGGGGTCTGCCAGGTGAGCAGCAGCCAGGGGGCGCGGGCAAGAACAGTCCAGGCTGGCCCCCCGGGGGCCGCACGCTGGGGCCCGAAATAGCTCGTTTTGATCCAGCCACCTCGGCCGGGAGCCCAGGCTTGGCACTTGGAGCAACCAGCTGCTCCTGGAGCAAGACGGAAGTGGTTAGAAGATCGGGGGGGACTGGTAGACTTCTGGACTGATGAAGCGACGGCGGTTAGAGAGGGGCTAGGCTCCCTGATGGCCCCTGCAACGGGAAAATCCGTAGTTAGATTGGAATCTGGATGAGATTTAGACAGCAAGAGGGGGAGTGGTTAGAATACACATCTACAGCAAAGAGAATGCATTGGAACCTCCTCCTAACTGCGAGCCCAGCCTCGGATCCTTTCCATTGGTCCGTGGGCTTGCCAATTACTGCAGCCGTTCCCCAATCAAACATGCCCTCTCATTCCCGTTACAGCCAATTGTGAGACATCTCCCTTTGGCCATTGTCCAATTACTTTTATTTTCCTCTCTATCATTGGTCGCCTTAGAGACCGCTCTCTTCCCGCGCGGCCAGTCCCAAAGAGGGGCGGGGTTATAGGGTATTGCTAAGCGACAAAGATGCGCTCCGGGTGAGTCCCAAGACCGAGCAGGGCAGGCGGAATCGTCGAGGTAGCTACAGGATGGACCGCAGGTGATGGATTACAAGAGGCCTGGGGAGGATCAAGGGTGAGAGTCACACAGCGTAAGATCAGGTTTGCTACGGTCCGGAGTCAAGTGTGCTCAACCGTACTGGAACTACAACTCCCAAGATGCTCCCCAGCCTTAAGCGGCTCCCACCTTGGACTTTACCACAGCGGGGGTTCCATAACGTTTTACCTTCCGCTCTCTAAGTGGCCCTAAGGGCTTCCCCCACCCCAAACGTGTCCGGGGGCACCTTGGGAATTAAGATTCGTAATTTTGAATTTGCTCCCAGACTGTCACGGGTGTCTTGCTTAGGCGGAGCCCAGTGACTATAGGAATTGTAATCCATGTACCCCTCTCCTTAGTGTCCCAAGGACTTATGGGAAATATACTGTGATAGGATTTAGCCTTGGCTCTTCTGACCTCCACTTCAGAATCACCTGGAACTCTGCGAAACAGATGTATGTAGATGCCCAGCTTCCCTTCCAGATATTCTGATTCTTTTGATCTTGGGTGAGGACCACGCCTCTGTATTTTTAAAAGACTCCTCTTAGACTGGATCCAGGATTATGAATCACCAACCAACAGTTCCCGGGTTCTCTGAGACTGCCCCAAGGACTGGTGGGAATCGTGCCTCCAGTGTTATTATATGGAATGTACGGTGGTGCTTCATGGGAATTATAGTTCGTCTCTTCCAGGATTCCGTGGGAACCGTAGTGTGGTTTGAAGCCACTACTGGCCATCCTGAAGCCAGACCTGGCACCCCCAGGTGAGGACACCCCACAGAGAGTGCTGTGTGCCAGCCAGTAACAAGGGAGTGACGACTAGAGGGAAGGAAGACGTGATGAGAGATGGGGGTGAGAGATTAAAAGACGGCCTCTCCTCTCTTCCCATGGCCTTGCCCTTGTCCTCCACCACCTAAATCCCTTGTCATCTCTCCAATCACTCTGAGTTGTTGCCATTGTGGGATGTGTTTCCGCCCCTCTGGACTGAGACTTCGTATGTGTCTTCGTTTCCCTACAGAAATGACTCCTCAGCCTCACTTTTTCTTCTCTTCACCTCCTCTGTCTTAGACCCTGAGCCCTTCCAGATCCCAGAGATCCAGACTTCCAGAAGCTTCCAAGGCTCTGGCCACAGGCCCCAGCTCCCCTGAGCTGTTTGAGGAATCCTGGCCATCCAGCTCAGGGACCCCTTCCCCACCCAGCACCACTGAGGGCCAGATGAGAGCCTCTCCACCACCCACTGTGACTGACAGTGGGGACTCCGTGGTGGCCAAGTAAGTTCCAGTAGCTCTCAGGGAAAAGAATTGTTTGAATCAGTGCGAGGGGGAAGACATAATAATCATCCTAGCCAGAGCTGCACTTTTAGGACCATGCTTCATTCATGTTACCAAGCGCTCTGAAGCTAGGTTCAAATCCAGGCTTTATCACTGTACAATCCTGGCCTCAGTTTCTTCAGCTGTAAATTGAGGATATTAATAACACACATGTTCTGGGTCTGTTTTAAGTTTTCAATGAATTACTGTCAGTACTGCATCTGTAACAAACAATAGTGAGCCACATAGCACTTGGATTTGTAGGATCCAAGTTCAGCTGCTATAAGAAGGAGTCCCAAATGAATCGTGCCTTAAACAAGAGTGTTTATCAATATGTCTCCCTCGCCTAACAGTCCAGGCAGAAGCAACCAGGGCTGATATGGCAGCCCCTAACTGAGGTGTCAGAGACACAATTTCCTTCTCTCTTGTCGCTCTCCCTTTCCTAGGCTGTTAGCCTTTCCTTCATGGCCCATAATGGCTCCCAGCCACATCCACTTTCCAGAATTGCATCTTGTGGTCAGGAATATACATGGCCATAAAGCGGCAAGGGCATCTGGCAAATGTGTTTATAGAAGAGTGTCTATGTGCCCAGGGTTATATCATCTTACATAATATTGCGTTACTGTATAAGAAAGGAGAACAGATGCTGAGGATCAACTACCAAGTGTTGCTGTGGTGCTACATGTACACTGACTATTGTGATTGTTATTGTTATTATTATTGGGTGCTTCTCATCCCACCCACCTCCCAATTCTCTGATGCTCACAGGTACATAAACCGGTTCCGACAGGCTCAGCCCACAAGCCGAGAAGAACGCCAGTCTGCAGGCCCAACTCCAGCTGACTTTTGGTGGCTGCGGCCTGAATCTTCAGCCCCTGCAAGTCAACTTGCAGCAGGTACCTGCATCAGTCTCATCTCCTCTTGAGAAATACCCCCAGCAGCTCCTCTGCCTGCCCCCCACTAAATCAACTGGGGCATCTCAGCAGGAGCCAGTGAACCAGAAGGAAGACCCAACACAGCAGTCCTGACTCATGCTAAGATGGCCAGTGCATCGAAGGCTAAGGCTGTGGCACCCCTTCAGGAAATAAAGCAGGTGACACTGCCACCCACTTCTTTCCCTCCATGCCTGGACTGATAGCACCAACCCTGAGGTAGAACTAGCGTCAGAAATTCCCTGGTGATCTAGTGGTTAAGACTCTCCACTTCCAATGCAGGGTGCGCAGGTTCGACCCTTGGTCAGGAAATTAGATCCTATATGCCGCTGCATGGCTCAGCCAAAAAAGAAGGAAAAAAACCAAACAAACATGTAGTTTGCATTAGAGTCAACCCCCAATTCAAGGAAGCCTAAACAAAAAAGGGAGGCTTTGTTAGTGCAATCAAGAAATCCAAAACTAGATGCTTTTGAGCATAGCTGAATCCAGGTGATTGAACAATATTGGGAGGAACTCAACTCGAATGGCTTTCAGTTCCTCCTTGTTTGGTTCAATCTCAGGTAGGATTTCCCCTCAAAATAGCTAAGATGTCTCCAGTAGCTGTAGGCGTCTGATATACTTGATTACTCCAGTGAAAAGAAAAAGCTTTTCCAATAGCTCCATCCAAAGCCCCAGGACTTACTCTCGTTCGCTCATCTCTGTGAGCCAGGCACTGTGGACTGGCGGACAGAACACTGTGACTAGCCAGGCCTGATTGGGAAGGTAGGGTCAACCCTTCTGCTATAACAGTGACTGCATGGAGGGTTATGGATCCACAGAGGGAAACCTGGTCTGTCTTCCCTAAAGAGGAGGAGCAGATTGTCAGCCAGCATGTGAGGGTGCCAGGTGGAAGGTAGACCTGCATTCAGGCCCTCTGTCCAGAGCCCCTTTCCCAGAAGCCTTTGCGATGGGGGCTGGCCTCTGACCCCTCTCACCTCACAGAGTCTCAACACATGGAACTCATCCCTGCTGGACTTGGAGACACTGAGCTTGCAAAGCAGAGCTGCCAGGCTGCTCAAACGCAGGTGCCTCCCCCACCCGCATCATCCTCCCCAGTCCTTCCTCTCTGGGCCCAGGCCGCTGCCTCTGAGATCCCTGGGCCTCACTTCTGCCTTCTCCCTCCAGCAAGGCCTCCGTCTCCTCCACCTCCTCCCTCAGCCCCAGCGATGGCGGCAGCTCCTCATTCCCCGTCAGCTCTGATGGCCTCTCTCCCTTCTCCATGACCTTCACTCCTGACTCCATCAAGGACCCTGACCTCAAGGCACAAGGTAAGTTCTGGGAGGTGAGGATGAGGGCCGTCTGGGTGCAAATTCCAACTTTTCAACTTACAGCGCTGTGACCTTGGGCTTCTCTGCGCCTTGTTGACCCAACTGTAAAACAGGGTAATAACTGTATTCCCCTGCTGTAGGTGTCATGAGGATTAAAAAGAGTTGGTGAATGCATGGAGCACGTAGCATGACTCTGTTAACAGTACCTATCATGGGAGGACTTCCCTGATGGTCCAGTGGTTAAGACTCCACACTGCCAAAGCAGGGGGTGCGGTTTCAATCCCTGATCAGGGAACTGAGATCCTGCATGCTATGAGCCATGGCCAAAAAAATTAAGAAAGCATACACAGTAGCTCCCATGAGTATGCAATTTCTCTCTCTGCATCCTGTCTGCAGTTCTGAACACGAAGCTCTAAAATCAGAAGGCTTGTTGCAAATTTGGCACCATAGCTGATTTGGCAGCAAAATTTGATCTAAACAATATGAAGAGTATTTATATATCTATCTCATTTAGGATGAAGTCATCCTTTTTTATTGCGGCATAGTTGATTGACAATATTCTATTAGTTTAAGGTGGACGACATAGTAATTCAAATGTTTAGAGATTATACTCCATTTGAAGTTATTTGTGGAGATGGTGATTTAGTGTCCAACTGTAGCCCACCAGGCTCCTCTGCCCATGGGATTTCCCAGGCAAGAATACTGGAGTGGGTTGCCATTTCCTTCTCCAGGGGATCTTCCCAACTCAGGAATAGAATCCATGTCTCCTGCATTGCAGGCAGATTCTTTATCACTTGGCCACCAGGGAAGCTCTTAACGTTATTAGATTAGCCAAAAAGTTCATTTGGTTAGTGACTACATTATTCTCTTTTATTTTCACTTAAAACCAAACAAATTTTTTGGCCAACTCTATATTCTAAAATATTGGCTATCTTCCCTGTGCTCCACAATATATCTTTGTAGCCTATTTATTTCTACACAGTAGTTTTTATCTCTTATCCCTTGTCCCTATCCCACCCCTCCCCTGCTTGCCTCTTGCCTAACCACTAGTTTGTTCCCTATATCTGTGAGTCAGTTTGTTTTGTTATATTCATTTGTTTTATTCTTTCAGTTCTACATATAAGTGATAAAATATGGTATTCATCTTTCTCTGCCTGACTTATTTCACTAAGCATAATATCTTCCCCCCACTCCCAGAAAAGAACCATGTGTGTTGTTGCAAATGGTAGAATTTCATTCTTTTTTAATGGATGAGTAATATTCCATTGTATATATATACCACATCTTCTTTATCCATTCATCTGTTGATGAATACCAAAGTTGCTTCTGTATTTTGGCTGTTGTAAATAATGCTGCTATTGGGGTGCATGTATCTTTCCAAATTACTGTTTTAATTTTCTTCAGATATATACCCAGGAGTGGAATTGCTGGATTGTATGATAGTTCTATTTTTAGTTTTTTGAGGAATCTCCATGCTGTTTTCCATAGGAGCTGTACCAATTTAAACACATTCCCATAAACACTGTACAAGGCTTCCCTTTTCTCCACATCTTTGCCAACATTTGTTATTTGTGGTCTTTTTTATGTAGCCATTTTGACAGATGTGAGGTGATTATCTCATTGTGGTTTTGATTTGCATTTCTCTGATGAGTAGTAATGTTGAGCATCTTTTAATGTGCCTGTTGGCCATCTGTCTTATTTGGAAAAGTGTCTGTTCAGGTCTTCTGCCCATCTTTTTTTTTTTTTTAAAAAACAAAATATTTTTATTTTGTCCGTCAGGGCCTGAATCTGGAAACACCCATGGAGTCATCCTATGGGGATGGTGCTGACATTGATAAAATAGTCTCTGCATCAGAAGAGCTGCCATATGTACAGGGCTAAAATTAGTCATAGCTCAGAGTAAGAGGAGGAATACAAAGTGAGGTGGGGGAGGTTGTCTAGTTCTTCTCCAGATGTGAACTTGCTTCCACCTGCACCAACCCCCCCCACAGCTACAAGCCTCATGGAAAGCAAGGGACCATGGCAGGGCTGCTTGCCATTGGGGGCTGCTGGGCAGTGAGGCCAGGCATCCAGGAAGTGGCCTCAGTTGTCCTCAGGCAGATTCTACTCATCTTTTAATTAATTTTTTTTTTTATGTTAAGTTGTATGAGCTATTAATCCCTTGTCAGTCATATCACTTGCAAATGTTTTCTCCCATTCAATAGGTTGTCTTTTTGTTTTGTTGATTGTTTCCTTTGCTGTACAAAAACTTTTAAGTTTAACTGGGTCCCATTCATTTATTTTTGTGTTTGTTTCCTTTGCCTTAGGAGATAGATCTACAAAAATATTGCCGTACCTATGTTTTCTTCTAGGAGTTTTATGGCTCAGATCTTACATTTAGGTCTTTAATCCATCTTGAGTTTATTTTTGTATGTGGTGGGAGAAAATGTTCTAATATTCTTTTACATGTAGCTGTCCAGTTTTCCTAGCAACACTTATTGAAGAAACTGTCTTTTCTCCATTGTATATTTTTGCCTCCTTTGTTGTAGATTAACTGACCATAAGTGTGTGGGTTCATTTCTGGGTGATTTGATCTATTCTATTCATCTGTGCCTGTTTTTTTGCCAGTACTATACTGTTTTGATTACTGTGGCTTTGTAGTATAGTCTGAAGTCAGGGAGTAAATATTCATATTACTATGAATCTTATGAAATTTTTGTCTTTGTAAGTAAAAAATGGTTGAATAATGGCAATTTCACACTGTTCAACTATATACCAGTGTGTTTGAGTCTGATGTTCTGGCCCAGACCCCTGTCAACCCCGTACATACCTAGCAACTTTACTAAAACATGCAAAGTGTTGAACTCTCAAATTTCTGCCCCCAAGATTTCACAGGTTGGGTTAAAGACGTGGGTTACTATTTCTGTCATCACTGTTGTTACTATTACTCTGTGCCCCAGTTCCTTGGATGCAGTGGTAGCCAGGAAAGATTCTCTCCATATCTCATGGGACTCCAATGAGTGGGGACAGGCAAGTAGAGAGAACAGAGTGCTGTTTGTGCATGTTGAGTGATCTTTCCCAAGCTCTCCCCTGATTCTTTGATCCTTCCAAGCTTCTCTTTTTATTCACTTCTCCTTCCTGATCCTCAGTTTCCTCATCTGTAAAGTAGGGATAAACCTACTACATACTTCATAAGTTTTTTGCAGAGTAAATGTATGTATTCTTTTATGTAACACACATTGAATATATGTTGTGTGTGAAGCCTGTGCTCGAGATTGGGGATTCCTTAGTGAACCAACCATACATGGTCTCACCTTCATGGTCCTCACAGAATAGTGAGTGTGGGGCACAGAATACCTGCATAACTCCACAAACAAATATAAGTAGAAATGAGGGTCATGCAGGAGAGACTTGTGATACTGGGACGTCAGAGAAGGCCTTCCTGGAAGAGGTGGTATCTAAGTGGAGACCTGAATGATGAAAGTGAGGACTATAACCCTGTAGCCTGTACAAAGGACCTGAGGTGGGAGGGAGTACAATGCAGATAATGAATAAGAAAAGGCAAGAACCAGGGGTAAGGGTAGTGTGAGATAAGGTGGAAGATATTGGCAGGGGTCAGATTACATGGGGCTGCATAGCCGTGTGAGGCATTTGGTCATGATCTACTGGGGAGCCACAGGAGGGTTGTGAGCAAGGCAGGGACAAGATCTTTACCAGGTGTTAGCAAACTCCCTGTGGCTGCTATGAATACCTGGTGAGAGACTCTGGTTGTTTGGCTTGGGCCAAAGCCTGAGGAGCAGAGTAGAGGGAAGTGGCCAGGTCTGGAAATACAATCACAGGGTATAGAGGGGAGGGGAGGAGAGGTCCCGGATGCTGTCCCCTACCCCGCTTCCCCTTCTCTGTGCAGCGTTAGTACGTAGGGCTTCTGAGAGAGAATGATAGCCATACTGATCATGACTCATGCAATGATGCCCTGGGTGATGGGAAATGATGTCCCTTTGTCCCATAGGCCTGAGGATAGGTGGTGACTCTGCCCTTAGTCATTGCTGTATCCCCAGCACAGTGCTGGGCACTGGGATGGAACACAATTTTGCATATATTTATTTTCCATTTTGCCTTTATGCCACATATACTGACACCAGGCCCTATTCTTGACACTGGGGATATGATAACAGCCTGGCAGATAAAAACTGCTGTCCTTGTGTAGCCGGCATTGTGGAGGGAGAGATGAACAATGAATAAGCAAACAAGTGTGATCTTTAGTAGTCAGAAGGTGATAGGTGCTAAGGAGGAAAATGGAACAGGAAAGAGGATGGAGGGTGGTAAGGCTGGGCTATTGCAATTTTGAATAGGGCAGCCAGGGATGGCCTCATGAAGAAGGTGGTACTTGGGCAAATACCTGAAGGACTTGGAGTTAACCCTGTGGATGCATAAGTGAAGAGCCTTCCAGGCAAAGGGAACCACAAGTGCAAAGACATGCTTTTTACCAGGAGAGAGGTGCAGCCCAGGGAAGATTCTAAATCAGGAGGGCCCTGACCTGACTCAGGTGTTCAGGCTCCCTGGACTGTGGATGGAGGCAGTTTGGGAGGATGGGAGAGAAGGGAAGCCAAGGAGGAAGTTGCTATGGGGTTGGCAGGTGAGGACGGTAAAGTGGGGAGATGTGGGCAGATTCTGGAAGATCTGCCCTGGTCTCTGCTGTGACCACTGTGTCCAGAACAGTGCCTGGCACATAGTAAGGGCTCAGTGATATTTGTTGATGATGAAGAATCAAATGATGACAGTTTGAAGTCCATGAGGGCTCTCTTCTCTGATTCTGCCCCATTCTCCATTTCCCAATCTGCAGGGGACTTGGGACAGTATCTGGAGAGCCTGTCTGAATAACCTGGTACTCAAAGGGTGTGTGCTAGGCTATCCTTGCTCATTACCCCAGGCTCTGCCTTACCCCTCTTCCCTCTACTTCCTCCACAGCAACCCCAGCACCTGTCCCCATCCCTACTCCTGCCCCGGCCTCCTCCCAGGCACCCCTGCGGCCAGAGGATGACATTCTGTACCAGTGGCGGCAGCGGCGGAAACTTGAACAAGCTCGAAGAAGCCAGGGTGACGGAACCTGGGTGCTGCCGCAGACCCCTGCCCTCACCACCTCGGTGAGATGGAGGAGAGAGGAGCCTGAGTGGGGGGTGGTGGAGGGAGGATCCTAAGGGAAGTTGGAGGAAGGGGGAGGCTGAGGGGGACTGAGGACTCTCTACTATTTCTCTCCCTCTCAGGTCCCTTCCCCCATCTGTCCACAGCCATCTCCTCCCGCTGCGGAGACCCTTGGTTCCCTGGGAACCCAGTCTAACTCCATCCCACTTTGGGGCAGTGTGGTTCCGCCTGGTCTCCAGGAAGCTTTCCGCATGGAGAGGCCTCCTATTCCCCCAGGGTTCTCTCCACACATCTTTTGGGGTCCCAGTCCCCATGGATTCTTCTGGGCCCCACAGCCCAGTCCCTGGATATCTCTTGGGGTCATCCCTCCAACACTCCCGGCCTCCACCCCAGCGCCCCCGGCCTCCACCCCAGCGCCCCCGGCCTCCACTCCTGCCCCTCCAGCCTCAGCCCCCGCGCCCCGTGCCTCCACACCCACGACCCCTGCAGCCCCCCAGGAGCCCCCCATCCCTGCACCAAGCAGCCCAGAGGAGCTCGAGAAGCAGACCTCCAAGCCTCGGAGAAGGAGAGCCCAACGCCGGGAGTCTTCAGGGCGAGTCATGGCCGCGGATGAGCACGAGGGCCCTGGCCCGCAGCTCAGAGGCGTGCTGGGCCAGGTGGTGACAGCTCGGCTGTTTCCGGACAGCCTGGAGGACACGCCCCCCCGGCTTGAGGGCCCGCCTCCACACGAGGCTGAACCTCGGAAAGCCAAGGCCACACATGCTCTGACCCCTCGCTCAGAGGTCACGGCTCTTGTATCTGAATCACCGGGTCGGTCTAAGGCGGGGTCTCGGAATGCCAAGACCCTGCTCCCCCTAGCGGGATCGGTGCTTAGGAAGGACAAAGACACTCCCTTGGCTGAAGTCAAGTGTCTGCAGCCCAAGATCCTGCCTCCTCCAGCTGAGGTGGTGGCCACTTGTGTTAAGACCCCGCCCCCTCCGTTCGGGGCGGGGTCTCTTGAGGTGGTAGCCACGCCCTCACCCTCTGCTGGCCACGCCCCCTCAGAAGACCTGCTCTCCCAGGCTGCCAGACTTCTGCAGGCTGCGGAAGGTGAGCAGGCATGCACGCCGCGCGTGGCTGCCGTGTTCTGAATGGCAGTCCATTACGCTATGAGTCCGGCCCCTTGAATCTTGCTCCTTTCCCGCTTAGACTCCGATGGCAGCGAGTTCCAGGACGACCCTATACTGCAGGTGCTAAGGATTCAAAGGACAGCACTGCGGCGGCAGAAAAGGTGACCATCGCCAGGATTTAACACAGCCGGCCCCTGAATTCTGAGACTGCCATGTGGTGCTCACCTCTCCTGAACCCCTTTCCAAGAACACACTAATACCCCAGATCCTAATCCTGAGCAAATACCTCAACCTCTACCCCACTGTCCTTTTTCCAGGAAAGTGGATACCCAAATAGCCTGCCTGCTGGGCCACCCTGAAGACCCAGAGTCTTGGTCTCCTCCAGTCAGGTCGCCCCCCCGGATCCCCAAGGCTGCGGCTGAGGAGGGAAGGAGCCTCTCTTGAGGCCAGATGACTTTGAATTGTACAGACTCTATTTTTCTTAATAAAAAAATTTTTTTCAGATTACAGGTTGTCTCCAAAAAAGAAGTTGTTTGAAAAGGCCAAGGGTCTTGCTAATTTAGGGAAATAGCTCCCTGTACCCCCCCTCCCCTCCCCCACACTAGCTCTGCTCTGCACTGCTTAACTCTTGTTTCTGACCACTGAAGCCAAGTCTCTTTTGGTTTCATCTTTGAGGGCAGGAGTGGGGTTCTGGGCAAGACTGGGGCTCACTTTATCTGACTTTCAACTCAGTAGTGGGTCCTCCTGTCTCAGATGAGACCAAAGGAACTGTTCTCTGGGTGTGAAGCTTGTAGTCATTAGAGTGTTAGACAATGGTCAGGCCTCCACATCCTGCTTGACCCAGCAGCAGCATTAAGTGTGCTGATCCCCACTCACTCTTTGAAGCACTTCCTTGCCTAGCTTCCAGAACCCCAGCCTTCTCCTCACCAATCTGGTTGTGCCTCATTGTGCCTCACACCTGTCACTTTGGTGTCCCAGGCCTTGACTTTTCTATCTACAATCAGTCCCAGGTGCTCTCATCTGGCTTCATGGTTCCGAACCTCATCTCTGTTCTGATAGACGACTTTGAACTGTACAAAGTCGTACAAATTGTGAAACCCAAGTACTACAACCAATTTCTATCTTCAGCCTAGAACCTTAGGTTCCTATATCCCATGACTTGCTCATCATCCACACAAAAAGTTCTAAGAAATATCTCAAACTCCATCAGTCTTAATCCTTGCATAAACCTGCTCCTCCCTGGCTCTCAGCTCCATCCTTCCACCTGCTCAAGTCAGAAGCCTCACAGCTGTCATTGATTCTCACAATCAGTTGACCAGCAAGTCATATCATCTCTACCTTTATAATCTCTCCAGGGACTTCCCTGGTCGTACAGTGGATAGGAATCCACCTGTAGATGCAGGGGACTTGGGTTCGATCCCTGGTTGGGGAAGATTCCACAGGCAGCAGAGTGACTAAGCCTTTGAGCCACAACTACTGAGCCTGCCTGCTGCAACTACTGCAGCCTGAGCGCTTAGAGCCCATGCTCTGCAACAAGAGAAGTCACCGCAATAAGAAGCCCACGTACTAGAGAAAGCCAGCGTGTAGCAAAGTAGACCCAGCGCAACCAAAAAAATTAAATAAATAAAAGCTGTGATGAGAAACTATAAGAATCACCACCACTTACTAAAAAAATAAAAAAGTCTCTCCAGAATTTAACCCCTTCCTTGACCATAGTCTAGACTATCATCATCTCTCCGGACTATTGAAAAGCCTATTGTTTTGTCTGGAAATTCTTTGGCACATTTCCTATCAAAAAAAAAAAAATAGAGTCCATGTTCCTTCTTGACACTGGGTAGAACTTTGTGACTGCCTCCACAAAGAGAATGCAAAGGAAGCAATTTTACTTTAACTTTCTAAATTGGATTAGAAAAGATATAATTTCCACCTGTTTTTTTTAATAATTAAAAGATGATTTATTTACTTATTTATGGCTGTGCTGGGTCTTCATTGCTGAGCAGGCATTCCTCTACTTGTGTTGAGTAGGGGTCACTCTCTAGTTGCGGTGTGCAGTCTTCTCGTTGTGGTGGCTTGTCTTGTTGCTGAGCGCAATCTCTAGCGCACAGGGGCTTCTGGAGTTGCAGCATGAGGGCTCAGTAGTTGTGGTTCCCCAGTTCTAGAACACAGGCTCAATAGTTTTGGTACGCAGGTTCAGTTACTGCACAGTATGTGGGATCTTCCTGGACCAGGGATCAAACCCATGTCTCCTGCATTGACAGGTGCATTATTTACCACTGAGCCACCAGGGAAGCCCTCCACCTTGTTTTCTCCTAATCTTTCCCCCTACCTCCTTTGGGAGTCCTGGGATGCTGCATAAAAATGTTCAGCTGCCATCCCGGGTAAGGATTTGGATTATGAAGGTATATGCACTTCGTAGGGGCTTCCCAGGTGGTGCTAGTGATGAAGAACTCACTTGCCAATGCAGGAGACATAAGAAACGCCAGTTCGATCCCTGGGTTGGGATGATACCCTGGAGGAGGGCATGGCAACACACTCCAGTATTCTTGCCTGGAGAATCTCAAGGACAGAGGAGCCTGGCGAGCTACTGTCCATGGGATTGCAAAGAGTCGAACACGATTGAAGCGACTTAGCACAAATGCACACATGTACTTGTTAAAATTTGGTGAAATTGTGAATTACATTGGGTATATATTACCTGAAAAGAAAAATAAATATGGAACTCTAGTGAGAGATATGCATGCCAAAGTATTTATGGGACAGTATACAGTGTCTTTATTTTGAAATGTATCCAAAGTTAAATTAACAGATGAATAGAGTAATAGTTAGATGTGAGATAAAACAAATATAGTAAAATGTTAATGGTAGGATCTGGGGTGGTTATATGGGTGTAAAATTGTTCAGCTTTGCTGTATGTTAGACAATTTTTATAATAAGGTGTTAAATATGCAATCAGGATTATGTTAATATTTGTATTTACCAGAAAGAGGATAGGATAGATTTCTGTAAAAAGTAGCTTTTGTATGTTATAGACATGATATTTGTTTTCAGTCTTTATGAACAAGCCATACATTTAAATAAAATAAAAAGAAGGAAATAGCTGTTTAGGTATCAGTTTAGTTCAGTTCAGTCGATCAGTCGTGTCCGACTCTTTGCGACCCCATGAACCACAGCACACCAGGCCCCCCGTCCATCACCAACTCCCGGAGTCCACTCAAACCCATGTCCGTTGTGTCAGTGATGCCATCCAACCATCTCATCCTCTGTCGTCCCCTTCTCCTCCTGCCCTCAATCTTTCCCAGCATCAGGGTCTTTTCAAATGAGTCAGCTCTCCACATCAGGTGGCCAAAGTATCGGAGTTTCAGCTTCAACATCAGTCCTCCAATGAACACCCAGGACTTTAGGATGGACTGGTTGGATCTCCTTGCAGTCCAAGGGACTCTCAAGAGTCTTCTTCAACACCACAGTTCAAAAGTATCAATTCTTCGGCGCTCAGCTTTCTTTATAGTCCAACTCTCACATCCATACATGACTACTGGAAAAACCATAGCCTTGACTAGATGGACTTTTGTTGGCAAAGTAATATCTCTGCTTTTTAATATGCTGTCTAGGTTGGTCATAACTTTCCTTCCAAGGAGCAAGAGTCTTTTAATTTCATGGCTACAATCACCATCTGCAGTGATTTTGGAGCCCAGAAAAATAAAGTCAGCCACTGTTTCCACTGTTTCCCCACCTATTTGCCATGAATTGATAGGACCAGATGCCATGATCTTAGTTTTCTGAATGTTGAGCTTTAAGCCAACTTTTTCACTCTCCTCTTTCACTTTCATCAAGAGGCTCTTTAGTTCTTCTTCGATTTCTGCCATAAGGGTGGTGTCATCTGCATATCTGAGGTTATTGATATTTCTCCCGGCAATCTTGATTCCAGCTTCTGCTTCCTCCAGCCCAGTGTTTCTCATGATGTACTCTGCATATAAGTTAAATAAGCAGGGTGACAATATGCAGCCTTGACGTACTCCTTTTCCTATTTGGAACCAGTCTGTTGTCCCATGTCCAGTTCTAACTGTTGCTTCCTGATCTGTATACAGGTTTCTCAAGAGTCAGGTCAGGTGGTCTGGTATTCCCATCGCTTTCAGAATTTTCCAGTTTATTGTGATCCACACAGTCAAAGGCTTTGGCATAGTCAATAAAGCCGAAATAGATGTTTTTCTGGAATTCTCTTGCTTTTTCAATGATCCAGGGGATGTTGGCAATTTGATCTCTGCTTCCTTTGCCTTTTCTAAAACCAGCTTGAACATCTGGAAGTTCACGTATTGCTGAAGCCTGGCTTGGAGAATTTTGAGCATTACTTTAGGTATAAGGAGAAAAAAAAAAGATGTTTATAGCAACAGAATCTGATTTAGTTGGTGTGTGTGGGGTGAGTGGGGCCTAGAAGTATTCCTGAGGAGTTGAGATAGGTAGGAATTAATAATTAACAAAGGGCCATCCTAATGACTATTTCTAGGTTACAAGCTACCCCCAAAACTTAGTGGCACAAAACAATGATTCTATTATGCTCATAGATTCTATGAGTCAAAAATTTGGACAGGGCAGAGCTGGGGACAGATCGTTTCTGCTCCATGATGTCTAGGGGTTCAGCTGGGAAGACAAAGGTGGCTTGACAGCTGGGAATGGAATCTCTGGAGCTTCTTCACTCCTAAGTTCAGCATCAGGACTCAGACAACTCCAAGCTAGACTGGAGTGTCTATACGAGTTCTCTCCATGTGGCTTTTTTTGGTTTGTTTGTGTTCATGTGCTCAGTTTTGTTCCGACTCTTTGCGACCCCATGAACTGTAGCCTGCCAGACTCCTCTGTCCATGAGATTTCCCAGGCAAGAGGATTGGAGTGGGTTGCTGTTTCTTACTCCAGGGGATCTTCCTAACTCAGGGAATCAAACCCATGTCTCCTGTGGCAGATTCTGCATTGCAGGCAGATTCTTCAGTTGCAGAGTCTGTGGCTTAGGCTTCCTCAAAGCATGAACTGTCTTAGCAGAATTGCGCTTCTACATGGTGCATCAAGGCTCCAGAGCTAGCCATTCTAGCAGACAAAGAGGAAACATTACATTTTACTACCTAGCCTTGAAAATCACATAGTGTCAATTCCTATTCATTCCTATTCTCTGTTGGTTGAAGTTGTCACAGTCTTGCCCAGATTCAAGAGGGAGGGAAGGCAGACTCTACTTTCTCAGGAGAGGAGTGTGAAAGAATTTGCAGTTGTGTTTCAGTGAGGGGGAGGGGGCACAAAGAATATTCCAGGCAGAGGGTACTTCATGTGGGAAACCCCTGTCGTGGAAGTGAGTTCAAGAAGTTCAATAAATTGAAGTAAGTAACTGTAAATTGACTTCTCCTTCACACTCCCTTTCCCCAATCTCTGCTTAATTTTTATCCATATTTTAAAATATTTATTTTGCAAACTCTTTTCCCACTAGCTTTTGAGCTCCATGTGGGCAGGGTATATTTCCCCCATTTTGGTTGCTGATAGATCCACAAATTAAGTGATCAGGGTTTTTTGAATGAATGAATGGGTGGATCAAGGATGTACCTTGTTGAGGGCATGACCAATGGCAAGTTCTCTTGGAAAGGGTATTGTTACAGAGTGTTTTCTGAGCTTCAGTCAACAACAGGAACAATCAGAATTGAGTTTGTGCGAGGCATCTGAGCCAGTGAAAAACATCCATGGGCCAATGTTCTTAGTATTCCAAGAGCAGGGGTAGGGGCTGAGTCGGGACTCACAAAGTGGGGATCGGGACTTTGAAGAGCTGCTTAGGGAGTGGAGAAAAGCTTGCGTTCATGAGAGAAGCCAGTTAAGAGTGTCAGAAGAGCCATCACTGACAGTAGACTAAGGGAAGAGTCCACTGCTTGGTGTTAGAAATGTTAGAAGCAAAGCATAAAGAACCCGGGGGTGTGTCTCAGGAGGGGAATGACGGCCAATGAAACGCAGGCATGGGCGTGGCGCTGTCAAACTTCGCGGGGCGGGACCGAAGAGATCTAGCCAGAAAGAGGACCCAAGCTGAAGCCAATGATTAGCCGCCAGGTGGGCGGGGCGTCGTCCTAAGGCCAAGGGTGGAGCCAATGAGAATCTGCGCCGCTTCCCTCATTGCCCCCGCCCCCGTGGAGCGCGCGCGCCAGAGCCACGGGCAGCCGTTAGAGGCGGGGCCTGCAGCCGCCCGCGCGCGGCTCGCGCCCTCCCCTTTGTGTCGCCATGGCGGCGGCATCGGCGACGAGGACGACGAGCGAGGGGTCCAGCGCGGCTGGCGCCTGAGGAGGCTACGCGGCTATGGTGGTGAGGCGCCCACGCGGCCGTCCGTCCTGCGGCGAAGTCAGTCTGTCCGCGCGCGGCCACGCCCCACGCGCCCCGCCCCTGGCCCCGCCCGAGTCCGCGGCCCGCACCGCCCCTCACCCCTCATCGCGGTCCCTCTCGTACCCCGACCTGGTCTTGGGCTCGAGCCCTTACCCCGGCCCCGCCCCCTAAGCGCGCATCTCTGTTCCACGCCCTGTAGGGGGGTGACAGTGGCCGAAGACCCAGTCTTGGGAGGAAAAAGGGCTGGTCCAGGGAAGGACCCCGCATCCTCTAAGTGGCCCCCGCGGGGGCCTTCTGAGGGTCTCCGAGTCCTCCACCAGCCCCTGTCCCACAGCCATCCTCAGCATCGTCATTCCATCCTCCTCCTCTCCCTGGCCTAGACCCCTCCTCCTCCTACCATCAGCCCCTTTCTCATTCTTGAGCCCCACCCCCACCCGGCTCCATCCTCAGCCTGACCCTTTTCTTCTCCTTTCTCATCCCATCCCAGTCCTTCTCAACCACCCCTCCCTTACCCCCTCCCTGCATCAGCTTGAACCGTTAGTTCAGCCTCTCCAACTGCTCCCCTCCTCCTTACTCCACCTCAATCCCCAGCGTGCATTGTACCCCCCGATGTGATCATTGGGTCCTCTCCATCTTCGTGTCCTCATCCGCCCTCCCCCACCGTCTCCCTCTCCCACCATGCTGCTCCTGCTCATTCATCCATTCATTCCCTCATTCCCTCATTCCCTCACTTAGCGTTCACTGAGACCTCCGTGTAGCCCCTTTGCTCCAGGCACGGAGAAAGTCAGAACCCATCCTGCCTTGGGGAACTTCATGGGCTGGAGGGGGACCAATCCAAGGGTGAGACCCAAAGGATGAAGTCGGGGTTGTAGGAGAATGAAGGAGGGAGAGGCTAGGGCCCATTCTGGGAAATCCTCATCTGGCAGATGGTTAATTTATTCATCAGATTTTACCCAGCCCCTGCTGGGTGACTGAGCTGGCACTGGGCATTGGGACCCAGAGAGGAATCAGGTGCAACCCTACTTGTGAGGAGCTTCAATTCTCTGCCCAGCTCTGTGCAGGGCAATGCTGGGGGAGTAGGGACTGAGCCTCAGTCCCGTGGGGGAAATGGACTTGTCACCATATGGGGACATCTCAGAGTGCACAGGGCTGTAATGAGGGATGTTAAGGCAACATCATCAAGCCTGGGATGGGGGAAACTACCATGAGAGTCAGATCTGAGTGCTAAGTGAAAGCATGGGGAAAAGATGGGGATGAGTGTTCCATGCAGCGGCAACAGCCTTTGCAAAGGCCTAGAAGGCAATGAGAAGATGATTCTTTTGTTGGACTCTTAGAAGTCTGAGAGCTCTGAGGTAGAGGCAGTGGGAAGAAATGAGGCTGGAGAGGTAAGCAGAGACCAGAGTATTTAGACTTCATCTTCAAGGCAACAGGGAGCCATTGAAGATCCCTGACCTGGGGAGAGACAGAGGCAGATTTGTGTTTTGTGAAAGTGATACTGACTCTTGCTGTGAAGAAGCGGGCAGGAAGGGAGAGGTGGAAGCAGGGAGACTGATAAGATGGGAGCTGTGATTGTCCAGACGTTGATGAAAGGCGTGGAAAGGCACAACCCCTTCTCTCCTGGGGCTACAGGAGGCTTTTAAACAGGGAGAGATAGTACCAGCATGCTCTTGCCCTGAGGCACCTATGGCCCCTGCTCTTCCAGTCCCCCAGTCCAGACCACACATGAAGAAGCAGACCTACCCTGAGCCCAGCCTTCACCTCCCCCTGACCTACCCCTCTACCCCATGCTCAGGACAGTGTGTGGAGCAATTCGGGCCTGCAGGCCCAGGCTGCCAGATAACAATGCTCCCGTTGTCTCTCTGCTCCCATCTCTGGGGGCCTCTGATTCTTCCTTCTGCTCTACAGGCTCGCAGCACTGACAGCCTGGATGGCCCAGGGGAGGGCTCGGTGCAGCCCCTGCCGCCCACTGGGGGACCCAGTGTGAAGGGGAAGCCTGGGAAGAGGTGAGAGGTGAGGGAGAGCCTCAACCTAGGAGGGGAGCCAAGCATAGGGCTGCTAGTGATCTGTCCTCTGTCCCCCAGGCTCTCGGCTCCTCGAGGTCCCTTTCCCCGGCTGGCAGACTGTGCGCATTTCCACTACGAGAACGTTGACTTCGGCCACATTCAGGTATGGGGGTTGCACCCAGGTGGGTAGGCGGGATCCCACCCAACCCTGAAGCAGCATAAGCCACTTTACCCCTGAAACCTCCCCCGGGGAGTGACTACTCGGTGGCAGGAGCTGCAGGGCAGAGGGGAGACTTGTTCCTTCATTCATTTGTTCCTTCATTCATTCAGCAATGACTTTTTGTTAGATGTGAACTTTGTGCCAGGACCTTGGACTCTGACTGAGCCATCACCAGGCCTTGACTGTGGGGAGACCCAGGAGACCCACCCCTTGATCGTGCTGATCTGGAGAGGTCAGGACAGGAACAAAAGTGAGACCCTCACCTGGGCCTTTTGTTTCCCTCTGCAGCTCCTGCTGTCTCCAGAGCGTGAAGGTCCGAACGTCTCTGGAGAGAATGAACTGGTGTTCGGGGTGCAGGTGACCTGTCAGGTGTGGCCAGCCCCCACTGCCTCTCCTCTGGCCCGGTGAACTGACTGCCATGGTCCTCAGCTCAGTATAATGAAGCCACTGTATCCCCCTGTCCTTCCCACTCCCGCAGGGCCGTTCCTGGCCAGTTCTCCGCAGTTATGACGACTTCCGTTCCTTGGATGCCCACCTCCACCGATGCATATTTGACCGGAGGTTTTCCTGCCTCCCAGAGCTTCCTCCACCCCCAGAGGGCGCCAGGGCTGCCCAGGTAAACTACTTGTCCCAGCCCCTGCTTCAGCCAAGGTGTGTCCTCACCAGTGATGGGTGAAACCATCAAGGCAGGAGAGATAGATAAATATTAAACACTGTTATGTTCTGAGTTCCAACCAGTTGGGGGCCTCAGAACTGCAGCAGGGTGACTCCCTTTAGTTTTTAGGATCATGGGGAGTTTCAAGGGGCTCCAGGGGAGGAGAGTCAGAATGGCCAGACCGCTAGGCACACACAGGGCATTGACCCAGCCTATTTATCAACTGATACGACAGTATTTCAGTACTTCACAGCGGAGCAGCACCCATGTGTTCATGTTGAATTTCAGCCCTGCCAGAGGCGAGCCAGGGCAGTACAGGAGGGCGGTGGGCTCTCTTGGGTGGGGTCTTCTCACAAACCCCACTCTGACACCTGCCCCAGATGCTGGTGCCGCTACTGCTGCAGTACCTGGAAACCCTGTCAGGGCTGGTGGACAGTAACCTCAACTGTGGGCCGGTGCTTACCTGGATGGAGGTGGGCCCGGGCAGGGGGCTTGGAGTTGGGAGTGAGGGAGGGATGTCTGAGGAACAAGAAGTAGCCTGGGAGGGTGTGTGGGCACAGGAAAGAAAAGAACCGGAGTGGAGGAGGCACTGGTATTTCAGTATCTGTGTGGGCGCTTGCCTGTGAGAGAGAATGCAAGTGGGTGCGTGCATGTGTGTGTGTATGTGTGTGTGTGCAGGTGTTGGGCTGTGGTAATGTGAGAATTTCAAGGTATATTGGTATACTAGCTAGCAATAGCTTTGGCTGTAGCTCGCAGAACTCCAGGCTAAGAGTGCAGGTTTTCGGATAGCAGGTATGCAATGTTTGCTGTGGAGGATGTGGGTGCAGGAGTGAATCAGGATGGTTTCAGGCAGGGGCATCCTGGGACACGGAAGGGAATTTGCTTTGGAAGGGGCAAGAGTGTAGGTGTTTTACCAATAGCTCTGAGTGACAGGGGCACCCAGGTAGGGGACAGGGGGTGGCCTCCAGTGGCGGAACCTTCTCGGTCTTTACTATTGCCTTCTTCTGGCCTCTCCCTGCCACATCCCCCTCCATCTCAGCTGGACAACCACGGCCGGCGACTGCTCCTCAGTGAGGAGGCCTCACTCAATATCCCCGCAGTGGCCGCTGCCCATGTGGTAAAGCGGTACACGGCCCAGGCACCTGATGAGCTGTCCTTCGAGGTAAGGCTGTGGGGGAGCAGATTCTAGCTGGGCTCCCCACTTTATCTGTACCTTCTGACCCTGCCTCCTCATGCCCACCCACTCCCAGGTAGGAGACATTGTTTCCGTGATTGACATGCCACCCACGGAGGATCGGAGCTGGTGGCGGGGCAAGCGGGGCTTCCAGGTGAGCCTGGCTCGAGCTGGACAGGTGGGGCTGGGGCACTGCACCAGCTCAGGTGGCCCCATCACTGACCCCAAACCCTCCTCAGGTCGGTTTCTTCCCCAGCGAGTGTGTGGAACTATTCACGGAGCGGCCGGGTCCAGGACTAAAGGGGGGTGAGTGTCCTGGGCAGAGTGGGCAGGCCCTCCTGCATCTTTTCCCTGCCCTCCATCCTTTCCACCACTGTTCACCCTGCAGATGCCGATGGTCCCTCATGTGGTGTCCTGGCTCCCCAGGGTGTCTCCTCTCTGACCTCAGGTAATGCGAACATTACCCGTTTGTAATTACTGGGGGCCAGACCCTGCCCCATCTCCCCATGCGACCCTGTGTGACCTGCCTTTTATCTCCACAGCAGTGCCCCGGCCACGGGGGAAGCTGGCTGGCCTCCTCCGCACCTTCATGCGCTCCCGCCCTTCCCGGCAGCGTCTGCGGCAGCGGGGCATTCTGCGGCAGAGGGTGTTTGGCTGTGACCTGGGAGAACACCTCAGCAACTCAGGCCAGGACGGTGAGGCCCGGTCCGCCTCCCCTGCCCTTCCTCCCCACCAGGCTGTGACCCATCCAGCCCCGAACCCCCGCTTTCTCCCAGTGCCCCAGGTGCTGCGCTGCTGCTCTGAGTTTATTGAGGCCCACGGGGTGGTGGATGGAATCTATCGGCTCTCGGGTGTGTCATCCAACATCCAGAGGCTACGGTGAGGACCCTCCACCAAACCCTTCCCTCCACACACATTTCTTTAGAGTCATCTCTAGTCCAGTCCCCATGCTGTGTGTTGGGGACACAGGGTTAATGGGAGTTAGGAGGACAAAGGCAGGGTTGGATCAAGGGTGGGGGGCACAGGGAGGGCTTCCTTGAGGAGGTGACACCTCAGCTGGGGTCTGAAAGGTGAGAGTAGGACAAGCATTCAAAGTGGAGGGGTCAACCTTCATGAGCACCTCCCACATGCCAAGCATTAAGCTCTAGGGACACCATGGTGAATGAGACAGCCGGAGACTGCTGCCCTCATGGGGTCCATGTGCTGGAGGGAGAGGCAGACAGGAAAGGAGAGAGTTGACAATAGGTGACAGGTAGCCTGGAGAGAAAGAAGAGGAGGTAAGGGAGATCATAATAAGAAATCAAGGCGGGTGGAGAAGGCCTCCTGGGAGAGAGCTCGCCGTGGAGGAGGTGGGGGAGCGGGCATTGTGGTTGTCCACTGTGGAGGGAACAGCCAGCGAGAGGGGAAAGTGGCAGGAGATGATGTCTGAGAAGTGATTAGGGGCGAGTAGGCTCATGGGGCCTTTTGGATGGCTGTTAGGCTCTTGGCTTTTAGTGGGAGTAAAGCAGGAACCACAGGAAGGATTGTGGGCCGAAGAGGGCAGCAGGCGGAACAGGCTACGAAGTGGGAAGCACTGAGGCCCGGGCTTCCAGGCGAGAGCATAGAACCTGAGGCTGAGGTCCCATGTATAGAGCTTTTTCACCTGAGAGGGTGAGACACCGCCAGGTGGTGAGCAGAGGCCACTGGGATTTCAGCTGCATTTCCAGTGCCTCTTGGAACCAGGAAAATGGCACAACTTTGTGGATGGAGCCCAGTCACACTCTGGAGGCAGATAGACTTGGGTAGCTACAAGCAGGGTGTCTCCCACCAGAGCCTCAGTGTCCCTCCTGTGTAAATGGGGCACCCTTGTCTTTGGCATGCAGGGTTGTTGGGGGGAAGGGGGCTCAGTAAGGTACTGCCTCTGAAGACCCAGCACAGGAAGAGGGTGGCATCTACCTGTGGACACTTTGGGTGTGGGGACAGGACCCGGCCCGGTGGGCCAGCTCTGACCTGCATCTTCTTCTCGACGTGGTGGCCTCAGGCATGAGTTCGACAGTGAGAGGATCCCTGAACTGTCTGGCCCCGCCTTCCTACAGGACATCCACAGCGTGTCCTCCCTCTGCAAGCTCTACTTCCGAGAGCTGCCCAACCCCTTGCTCACTTACCAGCTCTACGGGAAGTTCAGTGTGAGTGAGGGTGACCGCGAGGTAGGAGGGCCGGGAGGCGGCAGCCCAGCCCCCTCACACTGCGCTCTGTCTCAGGAGGCCATGTCGGTGCCAGGGGAGGAGGAACGCCTGGTGAGGGTTCACGATGTCATCCAGCAGTTGCCCCCACCGCACTACCGGTAAACCAGGAGGGGCAGGGAAGGGTGGTGGTGGACTCGCAAGGGAGGTGAGGCTCAGGCGTCCCTCTCCACTCCACCCCCAGGACCCTGGAGTACCTGCTGAGGCACTTGGCCCGCATGGCGAGACACAGTGCCAACACCAGCATGCACGCCCGCAACCTGGCCATTGTTTGGGCACCTAACCTGCTACGGTAAGCTGGCAGCTCACCAGCCTGCTCCCCCAGCTCCCTACCAACCCCCAAGCTGGACCTGGAGTCTCCCCGTGCCCCCCCAACCTCACCCCAGGAACCATCCAACTTTGGCTCTTTTGATCATTTCACCTAATACATTATTTCTTTTCTTGTAATTTATTTATGGTTGTGGGGGTCTTCGTTGCTGTGTTGGGGGTTTTCTCTAGTTGCAGTGAGCAGGCGCTACTCCTTGCAATGCACAGGCTTCTCATCGCGGTGGTGTCTCTTGTTGCAGAACACAGGCTCTAGGCTCATGGGCTTCAGTAGTTGCAGCATGTAGGCTCCAGGGCACCCAGGATTCAGTAGTCACGGCACAGGGTCTCATGAGCTGTGGCTCACCAGCCCTAGAGCGCACGGACTCAGTAGTTGTGGCACACGGGCTTTAGTTGCCCCAAGTCATGTGGGGTCCTCCCGGACCAGGGATTGAACCCACGTCCCCTGCGTTGGCAGGCAGACTCCTATCCACTACCATCAGGGAAGTCCTTCAACACGTATTTATTAAGTGTTGAGTGCCTGTATGCCAGCCCCTGTTCTCAGCACTGGGGACACAGTGGTGATCAGGAACCTATGCTTTGAGCTCACAGTCTCATGCGGGAGATGACAGTGGACATTACCAAAAAAAAAAAAAAAGAGCACTGTGTGATGTGATGAGGGCCGAGGAGAAAGATTACAAAGTAGGGAAGGGAGATGTGGTCAGTCATGGCACTTGAAATTTTTAGATAGAGTGGCAGGAAAGGCTTCAGGAAGAAGTCCTCCTTGGCCAGCAGCAGGGTAAGTCTGAAAGGATTTGATGGTGACCGAGACAGGCAAGTTCTCTGTCCTGGAGCAGTTCAGTTCTTCTTGGGAATCAGATAAATAAATAAAATAGCTAGTACGTGGTAGGTATAAGAACTATGAGCAAAAATAGACAGACCTGGGATATATAAGTTTACAATTTTAAATAAAATAGGTGGGGAAGACTCTGTTGAGAAGGCAACATTTGAATTAACAGCTGCAGAAGGTAAGAGAAGGACCTGTGTAGCTGAGAAGGAGCAAACCAAGCAGAAGGAATAGCAAGTGCAAAGGTCCTAGGGCTGGGTCAGGTTTTGGAGGCCAGTATCACTGGAGCTGAGTGAGAGAGTGCAGGGTTGAGGGGGAGGAGATGGTAAGGTCAGAGAGGTGATGAGGGAACAGACAGGGGAGCGGCTTACAAGTTGTGGGTCATGGTGAGGATCTGGCTTTTACCAGGAATGACATGCAGCCAGAGGAGAGCTGTGAGCCGGGAGGGCCCTGATATGTGACTTAGGGGTTCACAGGCTCCCTCTGGCTGAGTGTGGGGAGCAGACTGTAGGGGTTTGAGGGGGAGCAGGAACAGGGAGGAGGCTGTGTGTTGGTCCAGGAGGGAGAGGATGTAGGTGGGGCCAGAGTAGGGGCATGGGGAGCTGAGTTCAGATTCTGCATAGAGTTTGTGGGTGGAGCAGCCCACAGGGTCTCCTGCAATTGGATGTGGGTGTTAGGGAAAGAGGGGTCAAGGGCAATACCAAGGTATTGACTAAGATGGGATAGGTAGGGAGGGAGCAGGTGCTGGGGAAAGGCTGAGAATCTAGATATAGATGTGATCAGTTTGATAAGAGACACTGAATGACAGTCACTGCTTCTACAGTGCCCTAACCCGCCCTGGCCAGAACCCACCAGCTGGGGCTCCAGGCACCCGGCCACCCTCCTCCTCCTCCCATCTAGGTCCATGGAGCTGGAGTCAGTAGGGCTGGGGGGGGCAGCAGCCTTCCGGGAGGTGCGGGTACAGTCGGTGGTGGTGGAATTCCTGCTCACCCACGTGGATGTCCTGTTCAGCGACACCTTCACATCTGCTGGCCTCGACCCTGCAGGTATGCCCATCCTAGCCCATGTACTGACTACCACCCCCCCATCATCAGGGCTGCAGTGGGAGGGCAGGTGGGCTCCCAGCCCCATCCCTATCCCACTGAAGCTGGACCTCCCTTCTGGTTCCTTGAGGACCCCGCCCCGGCCTCTCCCTCCCCTTCCCCCCCCCTTCTCATTTCAGCTCCTACGCTCAGGATCCCCACTTCTTGGCCCGGACATCGTTCTTCCTTCACCCCTTGTAGCTCCTGGGGGCACTTGGGGCCATGGGTCCACCTGGGAGGAGGTGGGAGGTCCCCAGACTTCACCCTGCCCCGGCCCCACCCAGACTCCCTGCCCTGCCCCGGACCCCAGCCCAGTCAGGACTCAGCACGTCGGAGGGCCCCGTGGCCCGAGGTAACTGAAGCCAGAGCCGCTGTCCTCGCTGGCTGCTGGGAGCTGCCTCCTCATCAGCTCTTTCTGCCTCACTCCTCCTCCTCACCTGCCTGCTGCCCACCCATTCCCGCCTGATCCGTCCTGGCCCCCTGCCTTGCCAGCCCGGGTGGGCACGCTGCGGGGCCGGGGCTTGGGCTGTAGAGCTTGGCTTTGCCTGTGGCCTTCAGCAGCCCCAGGGCTGATGGCTGCCCCCTCTCCCGACTCCCCAGGCCGCTGCCTCCTCCCCAGGCCCAAGTCCCTTGCGGGCAGCGGCCCCTCCACTCGCCTGCTAACACTAGAGGAAGCCCAGGCTCGGACCCAGGGTCGGCTGGGGATACCCACCGAGCCCACAACTTCCAAGGCCCCAACTTCACCTGTGGAAAGGTGAGTAGGATGCCCAGAAGGGAGGGACTGGCCGGGGGACCCAGCTCCTCAGCTGGCCTCCTATGTCTTGACCCAAACTCCAGGAGGAAAGGGGAGAGAGGCGAGAAACAGCGGAAACCTGGGGGTAGCAGCTGGAAGACCTTCTTTGCACTGGGTCGGGGCCCCAGCATCCCCCGAAAGAAGCCTCTGCCCTGGCTAGGGGGCACCCGGGCCCGACAGCAGCCTTCAGGTCAGAAGCCGGGCAGTGGGCGTGGTGGCTGGAGAGGCACCCTGGAGTGCACCCATGACCCTTCATCCTCTCCTTGCAGGCTGCCGACCTGACACTGTCACACTGCGGTCTGCCAAGAGTGAGGAGTCTCTGTCATCGCAGGCCAGTGGGGCTGGTGAGCACAGGGTGACCCCTGCCTGTGCCCAGGTGGATCTGGGAGGGACTGGGGCTCTGAGCTGGCCTCCACGTGGTGTTCTTAGATTTGGGGGTCTTGGGGTTTTTTGTTATAATCTGGACCTTATGTACAATAAGTTTGATAAAGCTTCACTCTTGGTTCATGATGCACTGTGGTCATTGGCCCATGCAGGGTCCTTCTAGTCTTTTGTTCATCCCTTTTGAAAAAAATTAAATAGTATCATGAACACCCATGAACCCACTGGCCAGAACTAAAGGCCTCCCACCACAGTACCTGCGAACTCCTCCCCCTCCCACCTGCTGCCTCCCCACATCAGGCATCCTCTGATAGTCTTCATCCCTTTGCTTTTACAGTTTTGTCACGTACAGGTGTAGGGATCAACAACATACCGCTAGTTGTTTTGAAACTTTGATTAAAGAGTATCATTAAAAAGGGGTATCGTGCTGTGTGTGTACTAACTCATCACTACATCACAGGTTGCCGTCCGCACAGCTGGTGTAGCTCAGGTTCCTTCCTCTCCATCACTGTCCATTGTCGAGTGTGGGTATTCCCTCAGGGGAGGGGGTACTTGTCCATGCCCCCCTGATGGATCTGGGGGCTCTGACAAGCGTGCCCAAGAGTGGAGGCGCGCACTGTACAATACGCCCACATCCAGCTGTACAAGACGAGACCCAAGTTGTTCCCAGATGTGGTCTCCCCAGGCTGTCCTCCCAGCCACCGGGTTTGAGATCCTATTGGTCTCGAGCTTGTAGCCAGTGGGGTTGTCAGACTTTGTTCTTGCCGCTGGCACAATATAATTCTCTTCATGGACTTGCCACTGATGTCCTCTATCACCCGTGAGTCTGCACAGCTCTCCCTGGATCCCCAGCCATCGTGACCCAAGGCTGGGATGTGTCTCTGTGTGTTATTTCCCCAACTTACTTGGGGGGGTGTGTCCTGTTCTCACTGATGTTATGTGGGTAGGTAGTTCTGACCCCTGACCCCTAACTCCCCCTCCCCCGCACCACCCTTCCAGGTCTCCAGCGGCTGCACAGGCTACGGCGACCCCACTCCAGCAGTGATGCCTTCCCTGTGGGCCCCGCACCCGCTGGCTCCTGTGAGAGCCTGTCGTCATCCGAGTCCACCGAGTCCTCCTCCGAGTCGTCCTCCTCCTCTTCCTCTGAGTCCTCCGCAGCTGGGCTGGGAGCACTCTCTGGCTCCCCTTCACACCGAACCTCGGCCTGGCTAGACGACGGTGACGAGCTGGACTTTAGCCCACCCCGCTGCCTGGAGGGGCTCCGGGGGCTTGACTTTGATCCCCTTACCTTTCGCTGCAGCAGCCCCACCCCCGGGGACCCGGCACCTCCCGCCAGCCCGGCCCCCCCAGCCCCTGCCTCTTCCTTTCCACCCAGGGCGACCCCCCAGGCCCTCTCGCCCCGAGGCCCCACCAGCCCTGCCTCACCCGCTGCCCTGGACATCTCGGAGCCCCTGTCTGTGTCCGTGCCACCCGCTGTCCTGGAGCTGCTGGGGGCTGGAGGAACACCTGCCTCGTCCACCCCAACACCAGCCCTCAGCTCCAGCCCGGGCCTGCGCCCCCACCTCATCCCTTTGCTGCTGCGTGGAGCTGAGGCCCAGCTGAGTGACACCTGCCAACAAGAGATCTGCAGCAAGTTGGCACTGCCTGGTCCCCGGGGAGCCCAAGGCCAGCATGGTGTGTCCTGTCCAGCCCAGCCCAGCCCACCCCCTCACAACCCCGAGGCTGTGCCCAAGACCTGGCTGACTCCTCTTCGCGTTCCTCTCCTAGGTGCTGGTATGGATTCACCGCTGCTGCCCCCACCCCTGTCCCTCCTGCGCCCGGGGGGGGCCCCACCCCCGCCTCCCAAAAATCCAGCACGTCTCATGGCCCTGGCCCTGGCTGAGCGGGCTCAGCAGGTGGCCCAGAGACAGAGCCAGAAGGAGCAGGGGAGCACCCCTTCTGCTCCTCAGTCCCCTTTCCACCGTTCACTGTCCCTGGAGGTGGGCGGTGAGCCCCCAGGGACCTCAGGGAGTGGGCCACCCCCCCACCCCCTAGCCCACCCAGGTGGCTGGGTTCCGGGACCCCAACCCTCCTTACCAAGGCAACAAAGTGATGGGAGCCTGGTGAGGAGCCAGCGGCCCGCAGGGACCTCCAGGAGGGCACCCCGAGGCCCTGCCCAGGTCAGTGCCCAGCTCAGGATGGGTGGGGGGCGCAGGGCTGTGCCAGAGATGGCAGCCCAGCTCCTGTGTTCTCTCCCCCAGCAGGTTCCCACCCCTGACTTCTTCTCAGCCCCCCGGGAGTGCCTGCCACCCTTCCTCGGGGTCCCCAAACCAGGCTTGTACCCCCTCAGCTCCCCATCCTTCCAGCCCAGCTCCCCGGCCCCAGTCTGGAGGAGCCCCCTGGTTCCCCCTGGACCACTGGACAGAGGAGAGAACCTGTACTATGAGATCGAGGCGGGTGAGGGGTCCCCCTACTCTGGCCCCACTCAGTCCTGGAGTCCCTTGCGCTCCATGCCCCCAGACAGGCTCAATGCCTCCTACGGCATGCTTGGCCAATCCCCACCACTCCACAGGTCCCCCGACTTCCTGCTCAGTTACCCACCACCCTCGTCCTGTTTTCCCCACGACCACCTTGGCTACTCAGCCCCCCAGCACTCGGCCCGGCGCCCCACCCGACCTGAACCCCTCTATGTCAACCTAGCCCTCGGGCCCAGGGGCCCCTCACCCGCTTCTTCCAGCTCCTCCTCCCCTCCTGCTCACCCCCGCAGTCGCTCTGATCCTGGCCCCCCAGTCCCCCGCCTCCCCCAAAAGCAGCGGGCCCGCTGGGGCCACCACACCCCTCACAGGGTGCCTGGGCCCTGGGGCCCTCCAGACCCTCTCCCCTACAGGGCAGCCCCACCAGCCTATGGGAGGGGGGGCGAGCACCACCGAGGGTCCCTGTACAGAAGTGGGGGGCAAGGGAGGGAGGGGGCTGGTCCCCCACCCCCCTACCCTACTCCCAGCTGGTCCTTTCACCCTGAGAGCCAGACCCGAAGCTACTGCTGAGCCAGAGCTGGGGGGGGACCTTCCTTCTTTCTCTTCCCCTCACTGATCTTGGTCCAACCTAATCCCTTGTTTTGTATTTTCCTGAGCTTCTGACCCCTGCCCCAGGTTTCTAACTTTGTAACTTGCCTTTGATGTGGGTCCCTAACCCGTTATCATAGCCTACCTACCCTGGGCTGACGGGCATACCCGTGCCCCCATCCTGGGGGGCCTCTCGCACAAATCTGAGAGGGTTAGGCTGACTCCTTAGCCTCCCTTTCCCTCCAGGGCTCCTCAGCATGTCCCGTCCTGTGCGCAGGGGGTGGGGGACTGCTCCTGCGATCTCCCCACACACTCCCTACTAAAACCATCGGACAAAGTTAATGAATAAAAATGGTGAAAATGTGGCTGCTGGTGTCATGCTGGGGCCAGGCTCAATGAATAGAGAGGCAGTGACAGGTGGGTTGCTTTCTCATTTTATCATTTCAGCAGGGGCTAAGTGGGGAGTCACTCCTGGGAGGTTCCCAGGGGCAACATCTGCAGAGAAGGGGCCTTGGGTGCCCTAACAATGTGTGTCAGGAGTGGGGTTGAGCCTGGGCCCGTCTTCAAGTTGGCATCCACCTTGCAGCTCTGCTATGATCTCCTCCAGCAGATCCATCCTGGGAGAGGGTGGGGTAGGGGTGGGCTGAGGTTGACCTTGGGGAGGAGGAAGGGGCCCGGGGCCTTCCCACCAGCACCCCACTTCTCACTTCTGCAGGCTGGAGAAGCGACTTCCTCTGATCAGCTCAGGGCTGGGTACCTGCAGGAGTAAAGACTAGAGCTGCCACCAGTGGCCGCGGAGCTCAGGAGGGCCCTGGGAGGGCGGGCTGGGCCAGGGCTTGGGCTCAGGGCCCTCTGCTTCACCTGCCCTCGTGGCCTTCCCTGCCAGCAGCCTCCAGGGCGTGGGAAGCCTCCCTGTGGGTCAGCAGGCAGGGGCTGGGCTCACGGGGCTGGGGGTCCAGCAGGGCAGCCCTGTGTGTGTGCTGCCGCAGCCCCCGCAGGGCTTGGATCTTGGCTGAGAACTTCCTCTCAAACCGCTCCTCAGAGCTCTGAGTCCCCAGCAGGGAGGCTGAGTCCTGAAGGCTGGCGTGCAGGGCAGGGCCCTGGGGGAAGCAGGGTTGGTTGGGGGAGGGGGGTCACTGGTCAGCGAAGGGAACAGTGGGGGTCCCAAGGGGGTCCCTGGTCAGAGGAGAGGCAGCCAGGGAAATTGGGGCTGGTGACAACTGGGGGGAAGGGTCACGGGTGAGCAAATGGACGATGGCGCAGGACTTGGGGTATCCATACTGTTGATCTGGGCTCCAGGCTGCGGTCCAGGCTGACCCTGGCTGTGGGGCTGTGCCCTGGGCAGAGGCCAGGGCGGGGACTTGGGCTGCTGCCTAGAGTCAAGCTGCTGCCCGAGTCCCAGGTGGCACCCCTCTGGACTCTGCTGTGGCCCATGACCTGCAGAGAGTGATGCAGAGAGCTGGCGTGGGTGGCCCACAGCTCCCTTGGTCCTCCACGTGCCTGTCCTGGCTCCTGCCTAGGAGGGGAGGGGCCTGGGAACATCACAGCGGGGCACAGGCGCGGGAGCGGTCTTGGCTCCAGGAGCCACCTCACGTACAGTGTCTCTGGGCTTGTAGACCAGCTAGTTGGAAACAGGGCGGGGGCACAGCTGAGCTTTGCTCAGCACCTGCTCCCATCCCCTGTGCCCTCTGACCTGGTAGAGAACCCTGGGGTGGAGGGCACTGTGTGGTCCAGTCCCTTGGGGGGCTCACCTCAGAGGCGGAGTCCTGTGGAGAGGAGGCTGGGTGTGGGACACAGGCCCTGCCTGAGGTTCCATGGCGACCACCCTCCCCGGCCCGCCTGTCCTGTACCTGGGCCATGGCCTCCCGCAGCAGGTATCGTGTACTCTGCAGGCTGCCACGGCGGTCAGCAGGCCCTAGGCCCAGCCCAGCCCGAACCAGGGCCTGGTAGGGGGCTGGCACCAGGGGGTCCAGGGCTGGGCTCTCACCTGCCTCCAGTTTAGCCTTCACCTCAGGCCCTTTCCTTCCAGCCCAGGGCAGCTCTCCTGTGAGGAAGCATGACTGGGGGACCCAACCGAGGTGGGAGGCCTCAGTGGGGCTGGGAGCAGGGTTACTCACTGACCCGTGAAGACCTCCTGGGCCAGGATGCAGAAGCTGTAGAGGTCTGAGGTGGCCGCAGGCGTGTCACCGCGGATGAGCTCCAGCGGCAGCCACGGGTACAGTTCAGGAGGCGGGGGCAGCCCTCGGCCTGGGCCTCCCCAGGGGTAGCCCTGCCGCGGCCTGTGAAGGCCAAGGGACCCGGTGAGTCAGCGGCTGCCGGACGGGGCCACGGGGGCAGGGCAGGGAGGCAGGCACTCACCTGGGCTGCAGCCAGCGTTGGTGCAGCGGGCGCCCATGCTCCAGGCCGCCCACCTTGGCCAGGCCTGGCCGCACCAGCTGCACTGCATGGGAGCTGAGGCCGCCGTGAGCACGCCAGCGGGCCTGCAGGAACAGCAGGGCCTCCAGCACCTGTAGCAGCAGGTGGCCGGGCAGCAGGCCTGGCACGAGGTGGGGGGGCCCCCCTTCTCGTGGGCCCCGGGGGTGCAGCACCACATGCAGGGAGCCCAGACACACGGGTTCGAAGAGAAGGCACAGCCCCGACAGGTCCTCCGAGGGGCACAGTGCCATCAGCAGCAGCAGGCTGGGGTGGTGCAGGGCGCTGGGCAGGAGGAGAGCAGGCCGCTCGTGAGGAGGCCCCAGCCCGCCCGGCCAGGAGCTGACCATCTGCCTCAGCCACCGGACAGAGGAGAAACGGTGACCCCGGGTCACAAAGCCTGGCAGTGGTGGGGCCAGCACCACTGTCCATGGTACCCTCCCACCACCCACTCCTCTCCGAGGCCTACAGAAACTGGGTGCCCACTTTCCCGTGGTGAGGTGGGTCACTCCAGTAGGAGGGCTCCGTGCCAAGTGCTGGCCCAGGGGTGAAGGCTGTAACCGTGGCCACCACCACACTCCCTGGTCATCTATTTCCACTCAAGTGGGGCAGGGCGGGCAGAAGACGGCGGGCCTGGGGGGCCGACTGGAGGGACCCACCTGCAGTGTTGAAGGTCAGCCAACAGCACATCAGCCTGGGCTCCTGGCACCTTCAGCTGCCGCACGGTCACGGGGTGGCCCCTCCACAGGAGGCTGGAGAAAGGCGGAGGGGAGAGGGCGCGGGTCTGAGACAAGGGGTTTCCCGGTGAGGGGGCAGGAGGGCCGGACTCTCCCCAGCTCTGCTGGACACCAGGCAGGGTGTGGGAGGGGCTCTCTCACTTGGCCATGAGGGTGTGGGAGCTGCTCCTGTAGGTGCGGTCGGGCTCGCCCTGCGCTGGTAGCAGCTCCTTGGGGTCCGCGAGGGGTACGCCTGTTACCAGCCCCAGTGGCCACAGGCTGCTCAGCTGGGGGTGGGGAGCGGGACTGTGAAGCAGGAAGAGGACGGACGCCGTGGTCACCACTCCCTCCCACATCTCCCGCTTACCTGGCCGAACCCTAAGGCAGGGACATGGGAGGGTCTCCTGGTCCGCTCAGGTCTCCATGCCCTGAGGTAAAGGGCCATCTGAGAGTAAGTCCAGAGTAGCCAGGCGTGGTGGGTGGGCAGGCCTCAGGATGTGCACCGTTACCTGTCCGCCTGCACCAGCCGCAGACCACCACACAGGCTGTGTCCAGAGCTGGCCTGCCACTGGCCCAGGGAGGCAGCGGGCGCCAACTCACTGCCGTGCACCAGGGCTGACATGTGGGCCCGGCACAGCTGTAACAGTTCCAGCATCTGGACGGGGCGGGGAGCATGTGGGGTGAGGCAGGGTGGGGGGCCTGGCCCTGAGGCCCTCAGCCCACCCTGGCCACAGCTCACCTCCCAGCTCTGCTTGGCACCACCCTGTTCTGCCCAGTCCCGAGGGCTGCGCCCCTGCCGGTCATGCAGACGCAGGTCACCGCCCGCCTGCAGCAGGTGTAGGAGCACCAGGCTACGGCCCGAGAAGGCGCCCGCGTGCATGGGCGTGCTGCCGTCCAGGCAGCGGCTGCAGCGGAACAGGAAGGACAGGAATGGGTTAGGAAATGGACGGAACAGGGACAGGAGGTGGCAGGAGGGGAGCATGGAGGGATACGGGGGCCACTATGCTCGAGGGAGGAGGACATCAGGATGGGGGGTTCACTTGGGGACACAGTGGAGTCCTTGAGAGGGTGAGAGGATGGCGGTGAGCATGGAGGCACCGGGAAGATGGGAATAGTTTCTGGAGGACAAGAAGAGGTAAACTGAGCGAACAAGATGGGTCACTGGGGATGGGAGGGGGTCTGAGAGAGGTCGGGTCTCTGGGAAAGATAGCCCTGGCTCTCAGGCTCTCTGGGGCTCAGACTCAGGGCGCTGGGAGTTTGGGGGCATCACCACGTGTCCACTTACTGGTTGGGGTTGGCACCAGAGGCTAGCAGGAGCTGCACGGCCGAGCTGTGGCCCAGCAGCGCCGAGAGGAAGAGCGCCGTCTGTCCGGCCGAGTTCTCACTGTCTACCTGGACAACTGAGGGGGAGCGAGGCTTAGGACTATTCCCGCTCCTTACTCCAGGGGCAGACGGCCTGGCAACACCTTTCCCAATTCCCAGCCCCCATAATCCCTCCCTGACTGGGTGACCCTTGATTCCATCTCTATGCCCTGGAACCGCCACCTTCCAGCCGCTGGGGACTCTGCCTCAGAGTCCATCTCAACACACTCCTCGCCAGTAAGTCAACAGAACTGGAACAAGGTGACATCTACCTGCCCTGCCAACATCCACGCCCCCATCCCAGAGGTGTCAAAAACCACACAAAAGGGGATTTCCCTGGTGGCTCAGTAGAGAATCCACCTGCCAGTGCAGGAGACACAGGTTCAATCCCTGGTCTGGGAAGATCCCACAGGCCGTGGAGCAACTAAGCCCATGCACCACAACTACTGACCCTGTGCTCTAGAACCTGGGAGCCTCAACTACTGAGCCCCACGGCCTAGAGTCCGTGCTCCACAATAAGAGAAGCCACCACAATGAGAAGCCCATGGAACACAACTAGAGAAAAAGCCTGCACATCAGTGAAGACCCAGCGCAGCCACAAATAAATAAATTTTTAAAATCACACAAAGGTACCCAGGGCAAGAGGGTAAGGCTCATTTTTATGAGGCAAAATATGACCTTAACTCCAAAACCAGATGAGAGTTTCCAGAACCAGAAATGAAGTCATACATCAATTCAAATTATGATCATATATGCAAAGCCCGTAAATAAAGTAAAAGGGGAAACCCAATCAATTTATTCCCAGAAAGCAAGGATGAATCAACAAAATATCTATCAATGTAAAAAAACACATTCACAAATTAAAAAATAAAAATCACATTTAACTGTATCAGTAGATGCAGAAAAAGCACTTAGTAAAATTCAATACCAAAAAAAAAAAAAAATTCAATGCCTACTTATGATTAGGGAAAAAATCTCTACCTCAGAAAACTAAGAATAGATGGAAAGTTTCTTACTTGATAAAAATTACAAACCAAAACCCAAGAGCAAGCAAAGTACCTAATGCAGAAACATACGACTCTTCTCTTTAATGTCAAGAATAAAAGAGATGCCCATTGATAACAAGGTTTAGGAGTTCTGGCCAACACCTTATGACAGAAAAAGAGAGATTGTGGTTTAAAGACTGAAGAGCTGAGACCAAACTGTCACTGTCTGCAGGTAACAATGAAGTAAAAGAATCAACACACAAAACTATTAAGCAAGTTCAGAACATGGCTGGATACACAATCAACTTACAAAAATCAGTAAACAACAGAAACTGTAAGTTTGATCGTGTTAATTTCCTGCCTACAACTCCAGGGGTTTCCAATTACACAAAAAAATCCAACAAAATTCACACTACTCTTAAGGCCTGTTCCTGTCTGTAGTTGCTGCCTCCTTGAGTCCTTTTGCTCCTTGCTTACACATCCCCAGTTTTTGGGTTTGTGGGGGTTTTTTTGCTTTTAAAATTTATTTTTAATTGGAGAATAATTGCTTTACAATACCGTGTACCCATTTTGTTTTGATTTTAGGGCCTTTGCACTGGCTATTCCCTCTGAAGTGCTTTTTCCCCAGCTGTTTCCATGACTGGCTCTTAGGCTGTGGGACACAAGTATCAACCCATTTGAAAGCCATCCTTCCAGCGTGTCTCCCTCATTCTCATCACTCTCTTAAATCCTCATTATAGATTTAATTCACAATGATCTGGAGGGTCATTTTCACCCCTAAGTCTCCATCACAGACAACAGCACCTTGGCACATGACAGGTGCCTGATACACAACTGTTAACTGGTCAACTGAAGTTGCGTCCTCCTTTCTGCTCCTTGATCTCGTTCCCCCAGGCAGTTTCAAAAGTCAAACTCACCTCTCCGCAGGAGTTGGGTGAGGCCCCAGGTTGGGCCCCCAGCCACAGCCAGGCGATGCAGACGGCCCACCTGGCTTTCTGGATCCGGAACACAGCCCAGCTCCACAGGGAATCGAGAACGCAGTGAGGGCATCTGTGGACTCCGTCAGCTCCTGGCCAGGGATCAGTGAGCAGGTCTCATGAGGGCAGGAGGACATGGAGGACTAGATCTCTGGGGGCAATAAAGACAGAGCTGGCTGTGAGTCTTGGGGGGGCCGTCTGAGAAAGAAAGGCGATTTAGGAGGGGTGTGATTTGGAGAGAGGCATCTGAATGAGAAGTAGGGTGGGACCTGGGAGAGCTTCAGACCAGAAGGTCAGGGGCCCAAGGGAGTCTGGGAGTGAAAAGAAGCTAAGGAAATCTGCTCTCTGTGGCAGAGGGGTAGTAAGGACTATGAGGATAGGAGTCAGGGGCTTGGGAAGAGAGTCTGAAAACTACACAGGGGCGGGAGGAAGAGGGCTCTGAGGGTTAGGACCTGAGAGGGAGGTGCAGTCTACAGGCTGTGAGACAGGAGTGTCCAAGAAAGTGCCTGAGGGCAGGGTCTGCAGTCTGGGAAAGGGCCTTGAGGAGGGGTAGGGGGCGGTGGCTGGGGTCTGTGGGCTGGGAAAGGGTCTGAGGGCTGGGGGCATGGACTGAGCTTAAAGGAAGTGTTTGTGTACTTGGATGGGGTCTATGGATTAGAAAGGACAGAAGAAAGGAGTCTGAAGACTGTATCTGTGGGCTGGGAGAAAGGTGTGCAGAACTGAGACAGAGGCTGAGAAAGGGGTGGGGTGTGCGGGCACAGGAAGGGTGGGAAGGGAGAATGGGGGCGGGGCTCTGTGGGCTGGGGGAGGGGCCTGGTGGCCGGCTGGGGACCCAGTCCCCGCAGCTTTGCACCTACCGTTGGGCTCGGACAGTGATCACCACGTGACTGCCACGTGACCCCACGCTGACATTCTGGAGGTCTAGGCGGCAATTTCAGGCGCATGCGCATCAGTGATCGCCAGCCATCTTTGCGCTTGCGCAGTAGCCTCCTGCCCCTGAGAGCTACTCTTACGGCCCTGAGGCGACCCGGTAGAAGAGACTGCAAGGTCCACCCCAGAGCTGTGGCTGCTCCCTAATGTTACTGCCTTGCTGTTTGGAATGCCCAGCCTTTCACCATCCCTGTCCGTGGCTGTCTTCCTATGCTTCTCATCCCAACCCCACGGGCAGTTTCCTGTTCGTCTCTGCCCCAGTCTCTCTTCTTTGCCCCACATGTGGGCTCCTCAGTGTGCTGAACACCTCTTCCAGGACATCCCCTGGGACCTTCACACCTACCTGGTCCCACACTGGCTTCAGTATCTCCTCCAAACTGCACTTCCTGCCAGATCCCCATCTTAAGAGTTGGTCCCACTGTCCCCTCTAACCCAGAGCCCTGGGTCTCACCCTGAATGTCTCCCTCGGATCCAGCCTGTTAGCTCCATGGCCCTTCCACTCAGTTTTCTGGTGGTTCTTTCCTCTAGTCCACCCATCATGTGACAGCCAGGTGTCTCTTAGCTAAAGTCCTACATACTCTGCCCCTTCTCTACTTCAAACCTTCTTGACCCCCTAGTGGCCTTGGACAGAGTTGAAGCCCTGCAGTGTGGCATCTAAGACTGCATCATCTACCCCCGCCCCCATCCTTGTCTTCCCACTTCCCAGTCTGTCTGTGCACATGCCCTTGTCTTTGAATGCTCTTCTCAATATTTACTTGGTTATACTTGTGAATTCTCTGGGAAGCCCTCTTGATTACCAGGTGTCTCTTCTGGCCTCCTTCAGCCTCTGAACTTTCCGCAAGGTTGCCCAGATACTCCCCCGAGCTCCCCCATCACAGCCCTGATCACCCTGGGCTGTCACTGTCTGAAGGTGGGTCTGTCTACCCCTACTGGACTAAAAACCTGGTGAGGCCAGGCCTAGGGTTGTGTTGGTCTCTGTTTTGTCCCCAGCATTGTTTACCTCAGAGCCTAGCTCAGAAGGAGCCTCAGTAAATGTTTATTAAGTGAGACAGTGATTTGCTCTTCTCTCTGCCCTCCCTGGATGTGTGGCCTTAGCCCAGCCTCTAGATTTCAGTGTTTTCAGTGTCTGCTTTTCATCTGTGGTGTTTACCTGGGTGTCCACAGGAGTGAAGAAAATTCCCATGTCAGCCACTGACTGGTTGAGTAGAGCTGACCCCAGGCCCTTTGCAGGACAGACTGCCCCAGAGTTGCGGGGGGACCTCCTTAGTCTTTGATCAATGCCCTCGCTGTGCTCTAGGGTCGTGTAAAGATCCTCTTGAGCCACAGAGCCCCCGAACTTGGGCTGGTTGAGGTCAAGATGAGCCCTTCCCCAAATAGGTGGCTTCGGTGCAAGGCAGCTGCCTGGGCAACAGCTCAAGAACTTTATTGACCACGTGACTCCTGGGGGTGCTAATGGGGGGATACCCTCAGGCCCCGCCCCAGCAGCCTCCGCCGAAGTTCTTGGCTGAGCAGCTCCTGTTCCCTGCGGGCACCCCGTAGTACACTTCGGTTCTCCTGGGCCCTCCGGATCAGGTAAGGGATCACCTCCTCCAGGGAGCCATAGGGGATGGACTTGTACACAGCATAGCCAGCCTGCCCTGGAGGGAGAGTATTGGCAGGGTGTGGGCTCAAGTTTGGTGAGAGGCTCCCCTAGGCTCCATCTGGAACAGAGACTTCCATTTCTGAGAGCATGACAGATTAGGTGAGTTGGACAAAATCTTCTGCTGAAAAAACTAAAACTCCTGGAGTAAACATTAAAATAAAAAATTCTTGATGTATAGAACAGACTTTTGGACTCTCTGGGAGAGGACGAGGGTGGGATGATCTGAGAGAACAGCATCAAAACATGTATATTATCAAGTGTGAAACAGATCGCCAGTCCAGGTTGGATGCATGAGACAAGTGCTCGGGGCTGGTGCACTGGGATGACCGAGAGGGATGGGATGGGGAGGGAGGTGGGAGAAGGGTTCAGGATGGGGAACACATGTAAATCCATGGCTGATTCATGTCAATGTATGGCAAAAACCACTATAATATTGTAAAGTAATTAGCCTCCAACTAATAAAAATAATTGGGAAAAAAATAAAATAAAAAATTCTCAAAGTTATAAAAATGCTGCAAAGAGAATAAAGTGAAAGTGTGTCCAAGCGGACACAACCTGCTCGGTCATGTCCAACTCTTTGCAACCCCATGGACTATACAGTCCATGGAATTCTCCAGGCCAGAATACTGGAGTAGGTAGCCTTTCCCTTCTCCAGGGGATCTTCCCAACCCAGGGATTGAACCCAGGTCTCCCAAATTGCAGGTGGATTCTTTACTAGCTGAGCCACAAGGGAAGCCCAAGAATACTGGAGTGGGTAGCATATCCCTTCTCCAGGGGAATCTTCCCGACCCAGGAATCCAACCGTGGTCTCTTGCATTGTGGGCGAACTCTTTACCAACTGAGCTATTAGGGAAGCAAAGAGAATAAGGAATTTGCTAATTCAAGAATTAAGAGAAAATGAGGGGCTTCTTTTGTGGCTAAGTGGCAGAGAATCTGCCTGCCAATGCAGGAGACAGGGGTTCAATCCCTGGTCTGGGAAGATCCCACATGCCACTGGACAACTAAGCCCACGTGCCACAAATACTGACCCTACATGCCGCAACTACTGAAGCCCCAATGCCTAGAGCCCATGTTCTGCAACAGGAGAAACTGCAATGAGAAGCCCATGCACTGCAACTAGAGAGTAAGCCCCTGCTCACCACAGCTAGAGAAAAGACCACGGAGCAATGAAGACTTAGCACAGCCAAAAATAAATTTAAAAATTAAAAAAACAGAGAACCCAGAGCAGAAGGATTACACAAGAAGCATTTCTTTCCTGAGGTCAAAACTGAGTTTCTGTCTAATGACTTCAAAGTTAAGGGGGTACAGAAATGGAGGCCTAAAGCGTGACCAGGATTAAGAGTTACAAAGAAGAGCTTCCCCAGATTAAGTGTGAACCTCAAAATCTAGACCCTCAGAGTAAGAGTTAACAATAAGTCAACTCTCTCATAAGGAAAGTTGGCCTTGACCATCAACAGAGCAAGGAAGAAAACAAATCCATCTGTGAAAGGTTGTGGCCATGGGTGGTGTGTCTGTGCGCTCATTCACTTCAGTCATTGTCAGACTTTGCCTACAGGCTATGGACTGTTAGCTCACAAGGCTCCTCTGTTCATGAGATTCTCCAGGCAAGAATACTGGAGTGAGTCGCCATACCCTCCTCCAGGGGATCTTCCTGACCCAGGGACCGAACCTGCGTCTCCTGCATCTCCTGCATTGCAGGCAGATTCTTTACTGCTGAGCCACCCGGGAAGCCCGTTACCGTGGATTAGTCTCCTAAAATATTTGCAGCCCCAGTGTGGATCCTTGGGATATCTCTAGAAATCTCAAGCTGTGAAGTTAGGGTACAGTGATTTTGTACCCCTTAGCTCCTGACAGAAGAAAACATAAATCTTCTGGTCTTGGGCCCTGGGGAACAGTACAGTAAAGATAACAAAGCAGACGGGAAACAAGATACCAAGATTAAGAACCAAGATACCAAGATCAAGACAGAAACAACAGAGCACAGATGCAGAGACAGGCCCGCGAGGCCTTCAGATATGGGACAGACCTCTCTGGAAGGGCCTGCCGCTTGGCTGGCTGCAGGCTGTTGATGGGAGCCTGGCCAGGCATCGTCTGGGAATGGGAGAAGGGATCTGTCTGGGAGGGAATGAGGCTGGGGCAGGTTAGGTGGGAGGTGGGAGTAGGGGGCTGGGAGGGACGGATCACTTACATACCCAGTGCCAAGGAGACATGGTCACACATCCCCAGAAGTTGTCCAAAGCAGACTGGCCCATCTGGAGGAATGCCCAGCTCCCACATGCTACAAAAAAGGTCACATCATCAATCCAGACAGTGGCTGGATCCAGAGCTGAAAGTTAGCCACGGCACACTCATATGGCTCTTCTAGTTATTCAAATATTGAAGTATTTCCAAACTCACTGATAAATAACCATGGCCCTGGGACCCCTGAAAGCTCCCCGGTGAGTCTCAGCTCCTTTCTTGAAATGTTTGGACTTCCCTATTCCCCAGCAAATAAGGGGCAGTTCCTTGTTCAGCTGGAGCCTACAGGTGTAGCAGGGGTTGAATATTTTGAATATTCTCCCCAGACCCCCTTTGAACCTACTGGCCCACACAGTCCTTCCCCTTGTCAACCACCCTTTGGGCACTTATTTCCATTCCCCTACTTCATACCGCTTGGTTGCCTGGCGAGCAGAGTCCTCATTGTGGGAAGCCACCATGAGGTGGCACATGGGGCCACGTTGGGACACTTGGGTCAGCATCAGCTCCAGACAGCGGCTGTAACTGAAGGGAGATGAAGGGTCAGCTTATGGCACCTGGTGAGTTAGGGTCAGGCCCCAGAGACTGGAGATTTATGTCCTTGAGGGGCAGGGTGCCTAAGGGCAAGGACCCTGAAGTCAGGAAGTACCTACATCCCACCTGCCTCAGCCATGAGGGACATCTTCTTTCTGAGCCTTTTTCTTCTCTTTAACAACACACGTTCACCTGTTAGCATTGTTGTGAGGATGGAGTGAGATGAGGGTAGACCTAAAGTCTTTGGCACAATGGCAGTCTCACAGCAAAGGGCCATGTCACAGGAGATGACATTTACCCACCGACATTCACTTCAGCAATGTCTGCAGAGCAGGGTTAGCAACACCCCAAATGTCTGTAAGTTTGGGACTGGCTAAATGAACATCCAGAGGATAGTGGAGGGCCCCTGTGGGGGCAGGGACCCCCCCTATGATTGGATGGGGATGTGGGTGGAGGTGAGCTCTGTCAGCCTGTTCATTTTTGTGTCATTTTGATTTTTTTTTGGGGGGCCGTGCAGAGAGTGGCATGTGGGATCTTAGATCTTCAACTGGGGATCAAACCCACTCCCCTCAAAGTAGAAGCATGGAGTCCTAACCTCTGGACCACCAGGTAAGTCCCCATTTTGATTTTTGAATCATGTGAATGTATTATTTATTTAAAATCTCTATTAAAATGTTAATGGTACTGTGCTGGAGAAGATGTGGAGAAATTGAAATTCTCCCACTGTGCTAGTGTGAGTCTAAATGGCTGCAGCCACTTTGGGAAACCATCTGGCAGTTCTTCAAAAAGTTAAACATGGAGTGACCGTAGTGAAGTGAAGTGAGTGAAGTCGCTCAGTCGTGTCTGACTCTTTGCAACCCCACGGACTGTCACCCACCAGGCTCCTCCATCCATGGAATTTTCCAGGCAAGCGTGTTGGAGTGGGATGCCAGGAGTGACCATAGGACCCAGACATTCCAGTCCTAGAGAGTTGGACTTTTAAGAGGATTTAAAATGTACATTTACCAAAAATATATATACATGAATGTTCACAGCAGCACTGTCCACAACTGACAAAAAGTGTCAACAATCCAAATAGCCATCAATTGGTGAATGGATAAATCAAATGTGGTCTCTCCATACAATGGAATATTATTCAACCGTAACAAGGAATGAAGCACTGACACACGCTAGGACATGGTTGAACCTTGAAAGCATTATGCTGAGTGAAAGAAGCCAGGTACAGAAGGTCAAGTATTATGTGACTCCACTAATATGAGATGTCCAGAAGAGACAAATCCATAGTAACGAAAAGTAGATTAGTGGCTTCCAGGGCCTAAAGGGATGGGAATTATGAGTGACTGCTAATGGACATTTGTATTAGCAAATTAGCAAATAGAAGGGGGAAAGGTGGAAGCAGTGACAGATTTTCTCTTCTTGGGCTCCAAAATCACTGCATGGTGATTGCAGCCATGAAATTAGAAGATGATTGCTTCTTGGCAGGAAAGCTATGACAACCATAGACAGTGTGTTAAAAAGGCAAAGACATCACTTTGCCACCAAAATCTATATAGTCAAGGATATGGTCTTTCCAGTAGTCTTGTACAGATGTGAGAGCTGGACTATAAAGAAGGCTGAGTGCCAAAGAAATGATGCTTTCGAACTGCAGGGCTAGAGATGACTCTTGAGAGTCCCTTGGAAAGCAAGGAGATCAAACCAGTCAATCCTAAAGGAAATCAACCCTGAATACTCTTTGGAAGGACTGATGCTGAAGCTGAAACTCCAGTACATTGCAAACAGCTGACTCACTGGAAAAGACCCTGATGCTGGGAAAGATTGAAGGCAGAAGGAGAAGAGGGCGACAGAGGATGAGATGGTTGGATGGCATCACTGATTCAATGGTCATGAACTTGGGCAAACTCTTGGAGATGGTGAGGGACAGGAAAGCCTGGCGAGCTGCAGTCTATGGTGTCTCGAAGAGTCGGACACAACTTGGCTACTGAACAAAAACAGCTGATGGATATGTGGGTTTTTTTTTTTTGTCTGTGCCATGTTTGTTTGTCTGTCTGTCTGTCTGTTTGTTTGTTTTGCTGAGGGATGTGGGACCTTAGTTCCCAGACCAGGGATCGAGTCCATTTTCCCCTGCAGTGGATCCTCAGAGTCTTAACCACTGGACCACTTGGGAAGTCCCAGAGTTTCTTTTTGAGATGATGAAAATGTTCTGAAATTGGTGGTGATGGCTGCACAATTTGATGAATATACTAAAAGCCACTGAATTGTAGTTTAAAATATCAAATTGTATGGTATGTGAATTATATCTCAGTAAAAAAAAAAAACAAGATTCCAAATGATTAAGCCCGTAGGACACAAATGTGCCTAGGAGGCTTCATGGGCTTTGGATGCAAGCTTAGCCTTCATGGCTTGACCACTTTCTGTGGGGGCTTGGTAAGTCCCTGTGGCTGTACAGACCCCTCCTTGTCCACTGGGAAATGGAATCAGGCTTTGAAAGCTCCATGAGAACAGGGCCTGGGGTCCAACTGGATTGCTACCGCAACCAGAATCCAACACACGTCCTGATCTAAAACAAGTGATCAGCAAGTGTGTATTGAAAGAATAAATCTTTTCTTCTCAGGCCATGAGATGGTGGCCCCAGGAGCTCAGCCATGTCTTGCCTGTGATTAGAGGTGTATCAGAATGAGGGTTCTAGAGTCAGTCTGCAAGTGCTAAGTCACTTCAGTCGTGTCCGACTCTGTGACTCGAGGGACTGCAGCCCGCCAGTCTTCTTTGTCTATGGGATTCTCCAGGCAAGAATAGTGGAGTGGGTTGCCATGTCCTCCTCCAGGGGATCTTCATGACCCAGGGATCGAACCTGCATCTCTGGCATTGGCAGGAGGGTTCTTTACTGCTACCGCCACCAGGGAAGCCAGTCTGCCAAGGCTCAAATCTTGGCACTGCCACTCACACTAGCTCTGCAACCTTGGGTGAGAGATGTCACCTCTTTGTGCCTCAGTTCCATCCTCTGTGAAATAGAGAGCAATAGTATCTACTGCTTGGGGTTGTTTACTCATTCATTCACCAGACCTGTACCGAGCACCTCCCATGGAGCAGGAGCAGTATTAAGCACTGAGGACTCAGCAGTGAATGAGTTAGAAAACGCTGCCCTCCTGGGCCCCCGCTCTTATGGGAGAAAAAGACAACAAGCGACTGAATACCAAAGCTCTGCTGCCAATAAGTGCTGGGAGAAAAATAAATCCAAGAAGAGAAGGTGTGGTGTGTTTCAGTTTTTGGTAGGGAGGGCAAGAAGGTCCCCTGAGAAAGTCCCAACAAGTAAAGACCTAAAAAGGTGAGTGACTGAGCCCTGCCACATGGCCATCTGGAGGGAGAAGGTTCTGGGCACTGGGAACAAGAAGTGCAAAGTCCCTGGGGTCATCAAGGAGGCCAGTGTGGCTGGAGTGAAGTGAGTGAGGGGACAGGACTGCAGGCCACTGCGAGGATCTGGGGTTTATCAAGGGTGTGCTGGGAGCTATGGGAGGATTTGAACTGAGGAGGGAGATTTGACACAGGTATTAACAGGCTCCCCGCTGGCGACAGGTTGGGAAGGGGTGACAGAGAAGGGAGCAGGCTGCTGTTCAGGTGGGAAGTGACAGTCTCCTGGTCAGGGAGAGAGAGAGACCTGTAAATGCATATAGGTTGCTGGACACTGTGGGGAATGAGCTCTAATCAAAGGTTGGATGCTAATGCTATTCCTCTGGAGGCCGGCAGAGGATGAGATGGCTAGATAGCATCACTGACTCAATGGACATGAGTTTGAGCAAACTCCGGGAGATAGTGAAGGACAGGGAAGCCTGGCATGCTGCAGTCCATGGGGTCACAGAGTCAGACACAACTTAGCTACTGAACAACCACAGCAACAATTATTCATCTCAGAGGCCGGCCTGCCCCTGTCCCACCTCTGACTGGTAGCCTCATAGTCAGGCTGAGTGGGATCTTCGGTTCCCTGGAGCCGGGCCATCTCTCTCTCCTTGTCCAGATACGCCCCTCGTACCAACTTCACTCCAAAGGCCAGGCCAGCCCTGTCTGCGGCCTCAGCATCCCGCCTCAGCTGCTCATAGGTGTCCTGGTGGAGCACATGGGCAGCTTCAGATCAAGGCGCTGGGACCCTGACCTGCAGCCCCTTGTCCCCGACCACACCCCCCATCCCCGGAGTGCACCACACACCTTCAGATAGGCCTGGTAAGTGTTCCACACCCAGGGCCCGCCTTCCCTGGAGCTGTTCCAGCGCGTGGCCAGGGCAGCCACCAGCAGAGAGAGTGCTGGGTTCAGGGAGGTGTACTCGGCATCCACCAGGAGCCTCACGCGCTGTGCCCGGGCGTGCTGAGGGTGAGAGGGACTGCAGTTGGGCCCCGGGGGTGACCAGCAAGCAGATGCAGTGGAGGTAGGCCTCGGCAGAAGCTGTTACCTGTACCACCCGCTGCAAGCGACTCAGAGAGGCCTGGAGATGTCGTGTTTGCTCGGTGTTGAGGCAGGAGACCCGGAGGTCCTGGGGGGCAGTGGGGAGACAAGGTGACTCAGGCCTTCTGGACCCTTCCAGAGCCCAAGCCTCCTCTCACCCACCAGCAGGCAGGGAAAAAAATTTAGAAATTACTAGAAATCTGGAAAGCAGCTGTGTCATATAGATACTATTTATTGAGGTATAATACATGGATGGACGGGCTTCCCAGGTGGTGCTAGTGGTAAAGAACTTGCCTGCCAGTGCAGGTAAGAGATGCCGGTTCTATCCCTGGGCCAGGAAGATCCCCTGGAGGAGGGGACGGCAACCCACTCCAGTATTCTTGCCTGGGAAATCCCATGGACAGAGGAGCCTGGCCAGTTACAGTCCCGTGGGCTCACATAGAGTCGGACATGACTGAAACGACTTAGCACACACACACACGCACACACGGGTTGAGAGCCCAGAATTTGAGTTTGAGTTTTGGCTCCACCATTCACTGTGTGGCCTTAAACAAGTCATGTAACCTCTCTGGGCCTCAATGTTCTCCTCTGTAAAATGGGGATGATTATAGTATCTACCTCATTCAGTTGCTGTGTGGATAAAAATGGGTTAATATGTGAGAAGTGCCTGGCCATAAACAGGACAGGACAGGGCCAGCATATGATAAGTGCTCAATGTTTTTGTTGTTTTGTGTGTGCTCAGTCGTGTCTGACTGTTTGAGACCCCATGGACCATAGCCTGCCAGGCTCTTCTGTCCATGGGATTTCCCAGGCAAGAGTACTGGGGCGGGTTGCCATTTCCTCCTCCAGGGGATCTTCCTGATCCAGGGATCAAACCCATGTCTCTTGCACCTCCTGCTTTGATAGGCAGATTCTTTACCAGTGTACCACCTGGGAAGCCCTCAGCACTTAATACATGTTATTACTGTTATAATAATAGGTGACTTCAAATGCCATCTTATGTATTTAATCTTCACGATGATCCTAGTAGGCAGATGTTGTTCCAAGCTCCATTTTCCAGTGAGAAAGCCAAAGCTGGGAAAGCGAAGTGACTTAGAATTAGCATCTAAGAACAGTAACCAGCTCCTAATAAGAGTCATGAGTATTACCTTGCGTTAGTTTTTCAGGATGCTTCATTGCAACTCACAAGGTTCCCCTGGTCTGACCTTTATTCTACCTCCTCCCACTCTTCACCTCACTCACTGCTCTGCGACCTCACTGGCTTCCCAGCTACTCTTTGAACATGCCAGGTACCTTCCCACCTCAGAGCCTTTGCTCTGGCTGTTCCTTCCACCTGGAATACTGTTCCCCTAGATGTCCATCCACCCTACTTCAACCTCTCAACAGGGTCTTTATTTTCTCTGGTTTGATTTTGCAACTCTCTAGCTGGGGCTTTCCCTTCCCCTTCCTCGGCCTTATTTTTCCCTACAATGCTTGTTTTTTAAAATTTATTTATCTGGCTGTTCAGGGTCTTAGTTGCAGCATGCAGAATCTTTTAGTTGCAGCACTCGAATTCTTAGTTGTGAGATTTGGGATCTAGTTTCCTGACAGGGATCGGATCTGAGCCCCCTGCATTAGGAGCATGGAGTCTTAGCCACTGGACCACCGGAGAAGTCCTTGTTGTTGTTCAGTTGCTAAGTCACGTCTGACTCTTTGCAACCCCATGGACCACAGCACACCAGGCTTACTTGTCCTTCACTCTCTCTCAGATTGTGCCCAAACTCATGTCCATTGAGTTGGTGATGCCATCCAACCATCTCATTCTACAATGCTTATTTATACTTGTTACATATCCGCTTTGAGGTTTTTTTTTTTTTAATAATTAAACATTTTTCACACTCTTATGAATAGAGCAAAGAGAGGGCAGTCTTTTTCTGTGTCTGTCTCTGCAGTACCCTTCACGTATGAATCCAAGATCACTTCTAATAAACAGGAACCTTTCAGAAGAGCTCAAGTGAAAAGGCGGTTTACTAATACAGGAAAACTCTCGGAACCCAATTTCGAATGTACCTACTTTATCTGCATTAATTACTGTGATTCCCTAAAACAATTAAGTAAACATAATTTCCAATTTACAAATAAGGAAACTGAGACCCAGAGGGTAACCTAACCTTTAAAAAGAACGAATTTCCTGCTGGGTGCACTTGCGCCCCCTCCCCACCATGTGACCGGCAGCTGAGCAAGTCTGCACTCAGCTTTGGTTTTTTGTCTTGACTTTTTATTGGACTTTTTTTTTGCTTTTATTGTTGCTTTTTTTGGCTTCCCCATTGGCTCAGTGGTAAAGAATCCACCTGCCAATGCAAGAGACTTGGAGACACAGGTTCAGTCCCTGGGTTGGGAAGCTCCTCTGGAGGAGGAAATGGCAGCTCACTCCAGTATTCTTGCCTGGAGAATCTCATGGACAGAGAAACCTGGTGAGCTGCAGTCCATGGGGTCTCAAAAGAGTCAGGCAAGACTGAGCACAGCACAGCACACATAGTTGCTTTACAATGATGTGTTAATTTCTGCTATGCATCTAAGTGAATCAGCCATACATACACATATTGTCCTTTGTTGGATTTCCTTCCCATGTAGGTCACCAGAAAGCATTGAGTAGAGTTCTCTGTGCTATACAGTAGGTTCTCATTAGTTATCTGCATTACATATAATACTGTATATGATTGCCAGAAGAAATATCAATAACCTCAGATATGCAGATGACACCATCCTTATGGCAGAAAGCAAAGAAGAACTAAAGAGCCTTTTGATGAAAGTGAAACAGGAGAGTGAAAAAGTTGGCTTAAAACTCAACATTCAGAAAACTAAGATCATGGCATCCAGTCCCATCACTCCATAGCAAACAGGGAAACAATGGAAACAGTGAGATACTTTATTTTCTTGGGCTCCAAAATCACTGCAGATGGTGCCTGCAGCCATGAAATTAAAAGACATTGGCTCCTTGGAAGAAAAGTTATGACCACCTTAGATAGCATATTAAAAAGCAGAGAAATTATTTGCTAACAAAGGTCCATCTAGTCAAAGCTGTGGTTTTTCCAGTAGTCATGTATGGATTTGAGAGTTGGACTATAAAGAAAGCTGAGTGCTGAAGAATTGATGCTTTTGAACTGTGGTGTTGAAGAAGACCCTTGAGAGTCTCTTGGACTGCAAGGAGACCCATCCAGTCCATTCTAAAGAAAATCAGTCCTGAATATTCATTGGAAGGACTGATGCTGAAGCTGAAACTCTGATACTTTGGCCACCTGATACAAAGAACTAACTCATTTGAAAAGACCCTGATGCTGGGAAAGATTGAAGGCAGGAGGAGAAAGGATGATAGAGGATGAGATGGTTGGATGGCATCACTGACTCTGTGGACATGAGTTTGAGCAAGCTCTGGGAGTTGGTGATGGACAGGGAAGCCTGGCGTGCTGCAGTCCACAAAGGGGTCGCAAAGAGTCAGACACAACCGAGCGACTGAACTGAACTAATATATGTCAATCCCAATCTCCCAGTTCATCCTACCCCCCACCCTTGGTATCCATATGTTTGTTTTCTATATCTTTGTCTCTATTTCTGCTTTGCAGTAGGTTCATATGTACCATTTTTCTAGATTCCACATATATGCGTTAATATATGATTTGTTTTTCTCTTTGGCTTTGACTTGAATGATTGTCTCTTGCAAGTCAGTGCCTCAAAGGACGTATATTTATCTTGGTCAGCATCCCCACCCCGCAACGGACATGAGTTTAAGCAAGCTCTGGGAGATGGTGAAGGACAAGGAAGCCTGGCATGCTGCAGTACACGTGGTCGCAAAGAATCAGACATGATTGAGTGACTGAACAACAAGTCTCCACCCCTAGCACAGCACTTGGAACATGGTGCAGGTTCAACAGACATTTAAGGAATTGTTACACATTTGTAACAGGGATCTTCCTTGGTGGCTCAGACGGTAAAGAACCTGCCAGCAATGCTGGAGGCCTGGGTTCAATCCCTGGGTCAGGAAGATTCCCCTGGAGAAGGGAATGGCAACCCACTCCAGTAATTCTTGCCTGGAGAATCCCATGGACAGAGGAGCCTAGCGGGCTACAGTCCATGGGGTCACAACGAGTTGGCCACGACTGACTGACGCACACAGTTCTCGGTCTTCTTATGGGGATTCCACAGTGAATGTGAGCTGCTGCTGACTCAGGGAGTCCAGCTGGGTTCAGAGAAATGGGGAAGTTAGACAAGAGGAGCAGGTGGAATTCAGGGCTGTTATGGCCAACAGGACTCCTTCCCAGGCGGCACTAGTGGTAAAGAACCTACCTGCCAATGCAGGAGATACAAGAGATGTGGGTTCAACCCCTGCATTGGGAAGATCCCCTGGAGGAGGGCATGACAACCCACTCCAATATTCTTGCCTGGAGAATCCCATGGATAGAGGAGCCTGGAGGGCTACAGTCCATAGGGTCAGAAAGAGTCGGACATGACTGAAGCGACTTAGCACACACACACACACACACACACACACACACACACTCATGGCCGACAGGATGGATATGGACCCCATCCTGGGGAAGAAGACTCTCTCCAGAAGGGAGGAGTGAGGGGCACCTACCTGCCCAGTTCTTCTCCCCAGTCAGGGAATCGTCTCTCCCCATGGGGCATCGTCCGGGGGAGTTCTGGGCTATGAGCAGCTGGTGGAGCTGCCACCCTCAGAGGGGGCCGACCCGGCCCTCATTTACCCTTCACCACCATCTGAGGTGGCGACTACTGTCACCCCCATTTTACAGAGGGGACACAGAGGTGAAGGCACGAAGATGTGAAGTTACTCGTCTAAAGTCACACAGCCTGACCTAGGATTTAAACCTCAGCTTCTCCAGAGCCTGAGTACTTAGCCGTCACCCTGTACACCCACCCACAGGCAGAGAGGAAACGCTTCCCTCAAATATAGGTAAAGCTGTTAGGACAGCACGCGGCACGTTGTGAGTGGTCGGTAGGTTCTCCACCGTTAATATGTTGTTCCAAACTCACTTGCTTCATTTATTTATTCACCCATTTGACATGTTTATCACATCCTGAATAGGTGCTAGAGCCTGGGACATGGCCGTGAACAGGATAGTCATAAACCGTGCTGTGGAACCGGTGACTGTGAAGACCACGGATGGGTGGGAGCTGGGATCTGGGGTAGGGGCGGCAGGGCGGCTCTGACATGGGGACAGGAAGAAGGGACAGCTTTAGGGAGACACAGGCCAGTGTGGGACCCAGTGGGTGTGAGAAGTCTGGGGGACACCCAGGGGGAGGTTTGGTGCAGGGGAAGGTCAGGGGAAAGGCTGGGCCTGGAGACAGAAAGGTGGGCATCATTAACGCAAATCGGGGAAACTGAGGCTGGAGGGGTGGGTGAGAAGGCCCTTTCGAGGGGAGTGAGGAGCAAGCCTGGGCCTCGCCCTGGGGAACCTCTATATTTGAGTGTCAGGCAGAGTAAACTTCACGAAGACTGAGGATGAGCCGGGAGAGATGGAAAAGGAGGAACATCCGGTCTGATGGTGTTGGGGAAGACAAGGGAAGTGAGTGACACAGAAGGAGGGCCCTTCTGTTATGGTGAAGGTCCCTCCTGGCAAGGGTTTTAGTCCTGAAGACTGCCCTAGGAAGAAATTACTGCCATTGCCACGTACCCGTGAAATGCTGAGGAAGGGGTGAAGCTTGTTGCACTCTAAAGCTGATCCTTTAGGCACTGCTCTATGTGTTCTGTGATGCATTAAAAAAATTACAAATTAAAAAACAAACATCAGCAGGTCCCAGGTAGCATTATTTGGTGGTGATGGAGACTCAGAGGCCACCTGGGTGCCCATCCCAGGAGAGGTAAACCAGGCGGCCAGAAGCCCAAATTAGAAACAGTGGATTAGGACTTCCCTTGTGGTTTAGGGGTTAAGAATCCACCTGCCAATGCAGTGGATGTGGGTTGATTCCTGGTCTGGGAAGACTCCACATGACTCGGAGCAACTAAGCCAGTGCACCACAGCTACTGAAGCCCGGGCCCTAGAACCTGTGCTCCGCACCAAGAGAAGCCACTGCAGTGAGGAATCCCACGCACCACAATTAGAGTATCCCCCACTCTCCCCAACTAGAGAATGTCCAAGTGCAGCAATGAAGACCCAGGACAGCCAAAAAGAAATAAATAAAATAAGTAATTTTAAAAAATGGGTTAGATGTACACAGAGATGCTTGGAGGGAGCTAAAAATCAGAGTGCTCAGTGGAAAAACATAAGCAACAGAATGCAATAGATAAGATAATGTTGTTTAGCTGCAAAGTCCTGTCTGACTCTTTATGACCCCATAGACTGTGGTGTGCCAGGCTTCTCTGTCCTTCACTATCTCTAGGAGTTTCCTCAAACTCATGTTCATTGAGTTGGTGATGCTGTCTAACCACCTCATCCTCAGCCATCTCCTTCTCCTCCTGCTCTCCATCTTTCCCAGTATCAGAGTGTTTTTCAACATAATGATGAATGTTACTTGTAGATATTTAAAACTATACCCAACCCCCAGATTGATGGAGAAGGGCACAAAGGAACTTTCTGCAGGGTTGGAAATGTTCTGTATGTTGATAGGGATTATAGTAGCTCCAGTGTGTGTTTGTCAAAGCTCATCAAAAGGTACATTTACAATGTATGCATCTCACTGTATATAAATTTTTCCTGAAAAGAAATGACTTCTGAGCTCTAGTTGGTGATATGCATTCTGAAGCATTTGGGGGAGAAGCATGCTGATGTCTGCAAATTACTTTGAAATGCATCAGAAAATAAGATGGGTGGGTGGATGGATAAAGAAATGGATATGATTTAAAAGCAACAATAGTTAAATGTTAACAACGGCAGGTGTTCACCATAAAGTTCTTTTGATTTTTCTGTATGAAAATTTTTGTAATGTTGGAAAAATATGCCCCCAAATAGCATATATTTGGCAAAACCACATCATGATAACAAAAAGATGTATATTATACAAGGTGAAGTGATTACTGATGGCGGGGAAGGTAGAAATAAGATAGGGAAATAAAGAATTTAAATGAAATAATGAATGAGTGAATGAATGAACCAAAACCCCACTGGTCTAATCATAGCTCCTAGCTAGTTAGCACACACTAGCATAGCTGAATTGATTGAAAAAATATTGGTTACTTTTTTATTGGTAAAGAGCTACTGTCTTCATTGATCCTATGAGAGCTCCCAGCTCCCAGGCCCCTAGCCTAGAATCCCGAGGTGACCCATATTCCGGTTACTCTCCAGCCATGCCCCAGGGCAGTAACCCCATTTATTCTGATAGTTCTAAGCCTGGGAAGTAGAGATAGTTAAATATTTAGAACATTCCGCTGCCAGGTGTCTGCTGCCTTTGCACTCCCCACCAACCATTCAGTCTCCCCCAACCTGTGGTCCTTACCTGTCCAGAGTCCATGGCTTCTGCCAGCCTCTCAGGGCTCAGCTCCAAAGACTCCCCTGGCCTTCGGACCCATGAGGCGAGCTCCTTCTGGAATGGGATGGTGGGTGGGGCGGTGAGGGGGACCTGGTGGGCAACTGCCCCTCCCCTCCCACCCGGCCGGCCCTTACACAGAGCCGAGTGCTCATCAGCGCCGTCATCTTCAGCTGCATGAGGGCGTTCCCCATCGGGTCAGGTGTCTCCAAGAGGCCTCGTGACAGGTCCACGCATCGCAGCATCGTGCTGAGGTTCCCTTCATACCAGGCCTCGCTGCCCAGCCAGCGGGCATCAGGGCCAAGAGCCCACTCGCCCCCTTCCCACCAGCCTGCCTGCCTCCCTAGGCCCGGGCCCCTCTACTCACCCCGTCTTGACAGCCGAGTCTGGCTCCTCCTCGATGGGCACTGCCAGCAGAGGCCGCAGGCCTAGGGTCTGGAGCTGTAGGACACAGCCCCTCACCTCCTCGGCGGTCTCACCAGCCACAAACTGCCCGTAGATGGATGCTCGGAGAAGCGCACCCGAGAGCCGGGAGCCCAGGAGTCGCCGAGACCAGGCTTGGAGCTGGGGTGACAGGGAGCAGGGGCTCAGAACCAGGCCCCGGGAACTTCCTAGGTTAGTCCCCCCGGGATCGCTGCTCACCGCCAGGCCGTGGGTGACCAGAGGCGGCCAGGCACACAGCCGTAGCACCAGCAAAGCCCGGGTCAGTTCTCCCGTGCCCTTGAGGTGGAAGGCCCCTCCATCAAAGCTGAGGGGCTGCCAGCCCCCCGGGGAGGGGCCAGCTTGGGAGCAGAGCATACGACAGGTCCGGAGCATCAGGAGCCCTTCACCACTTCCACACTGGGTCAGGGGGCTTTGGAGGCAGCTGGTCTACCCAGTGCCCCTTGCTCGGCCAGGGACAGTGACTGATTAACCAGACAGTAGCCAGGGAAAGGCAAATCTTTAGGATCACAGACTCCTTGAGGGGCAGTTAATTATTAACTTATAGGGACATAGTTCAGAATAACGGGGACAGGAAAGGAAAGCCCCCCTCAAAACCTCAATGACCCTCAGCATAACAGCTCACAATTATTAGGCGCCCATCATATGCCAATGGGTATTAAGTCAGAGTGCTCTGGGAGCCAGGCAGTGTGACTTTGTGATCTTGGGAAAGTTATTAAACATATCCCGTTGCAATTGCTTCATCTTAAAGTGGGAGAGAGTGTAGTTTGCAAATACACATAATCTTTAATCTATCTGTTCTATATTAAGTATATATCCTAGAGAACTTGAACATGGACATCAGGAAACATGTACAGGAAGAAATGTTCACAACAGTATTTTTTCAATAGCCTTAAATGGAAGCTACCCAAATTTCCATCAGCTCGAGAATGGAGAAACACACTGTGGCAGATTCATATGACAGGCTACTATACAGCAATGAAAAAAGAATAAACTACTGATGCATACAACCACATGGATGAATCTCACACATATGTTGTGTGAAAGAAACCAGATGCCAAACAGGACATGCTGTCTTATTCTAGTCAATACACTTGAAAGCAGGGATAATGAAACAGCAATATAGTGTGTGGGGGGATGGGTACATACATGGGTGGTAAAACTATAAAGAAAAGACAAGCAAGGAAATCATTATCACCAAAATCAGAAAGGGATCAGAGAAGTTGTAACCAGTGGGGTCTCATGGGGGCTTCTGTGCCCTTTTTTCATAACCTGATAATTATTCACATTTGTTCATATTGTAAGGGTTTTAAACTATATTCTATTTTCCTTCCCACCCACTATCAAGATGGAAGTGGGGAAGTTTGCTTAGTATTTATTTGGCTGTGTCGGGTCTTAGTTGCAGCACTTGGGACCTTTAGTTGTGGCATGTGGGATCCAGTTCCCTGACAGAGGATGGAACCTGGGCCTCCTGCATTGGGAGGGCGACGTCTTAGCCACTGGACCACCAGGGAAATCCTTAAACTTTTTTTTAGTTACATGCACAGTTTTAAAAATTTAAAAATTAAAATAGCACAAAAGGAAAGGAAGTGAAACAGTCTTTCTCCAACTACTCAATCTCAGTCCCTCAATTTCATGCCTCCAAGGCAATGAGGTATCCTTGGAGAGGATAGTTTGTGCATAAAAATGCACCTATATAACTCCTTTTTTTTTATAACTCCTTTTTATATATAAATGAGAAAATATTATTTGTCCCTTTGCACATTGACTTTTTTTTTTACTTAATGTATTTTGAAGGATTATGCTCATCTCAGCACATATAACTATATCTCAAATTTGAAAGCTTTTATGTTATTTCTTCCTTTAATCTTTTGTAGATTTTTGGAGCTTTCTTTGTGGGAAGGATTTTAATAATAAGTTCAATTTCTTTAATAAATATAGGGCTCTTCATATTTTCTATTGCATCTTGGGTTAACTCTCATATATTGTATTTTCCCAGGAATTGGCATTTCATCTAACTTGTCAAAGCCCTTGGCACAAAGTTGTCATAATATTCTCTTTATACCCTTTTACGGGTAGCAGAATTTTTTATATCATTTTCCTTATTTATTTTTGGCTATGCTGGGTCTTTGGTGCTGCACAGGCTTTTCTCTAGTTTCGGCGAGTAGGGACCTACTCTTCACTGCAGTGTACGGGCTTCTCTTGTTGCAGAGCATGGCTCCAGGGTGTGTGGGCTTCAGTAATTGTGGCTCACAAGTCCTGAAGCACAGGCTCAGTAGCTGTGATGCACGGGTTTAGTTGCTCCACAGCAAGTAGGATCTTGTCGGACCAGGGACCGAACTCGTGTCCCCTGCATAGGCAGGGGGATTCTTAACCACTGGATTCCTAGGGAAGTCCCTAGAGAAGATATTTTTTTATTTCTCAGTTGGCAGGTCTTACTCCCCACCCCCCCACCCCCGCCCCGCTTGCTTATTCTTAAGGAGATAGGACCAAACAGCAGATGAGTTGCTTTCATTTGTGGATCTCAAAGGTTAATGGTGATAGAAGGAGATTATTGAACCGAGAAATAATTTGCTCCTTTCTCAAATTAGGCATAGGTGAGCCACACTTACGTTGAACTAGTGATGTGTGTGGCTGTCTTCTATTTCTTATTTTGGAAATAGGAGGCATTTCCTATTAGCAGGAGGAATAAAACCCACTCTCTGACTTCTGACATTGTGTTAACCGATCAGGAGAACTTAGTTCTTCACCCAGGGTAGAGATGTGGGGGGTGCACTGAGGTGTGGTGATGAGATTATCAGTCTGATGTTGATATTTACCCAAGATTTGCCCCAAGATGGGGCAATCCAGAACTAGGGGTGAATTCTTTAGGGTTATTGAGCAAGAGGGATGAGAAATGGAAAGTCTCATCTGTAGTTAACCTTGACGTCTGTCCTAAGAGAGAAGCTTCCAGTAGCCTTGGAGGAGCTTAAGTGAAGCTCCCAGATGGTCATTCGGTGGGTGATGGTCCTTCAAGGTGAGAGTGAAAGAAGCCTTAATGTTAGCTCAGAGGCGGGGCAGAGTTCTAAGTGGGAGACCAGTCCTCAGAGTCCTCTCATTGGCTCTGACTGGGCCACCTGGTGAACCCTAAGCCAATCACTGGGCTTGGAAAATTAGACACTCTGGTTGGCCAGTTCTGAGAGGTATGCCTATTGGTGGAGCTCCAGGGGGGGCTTGGCACAAAACATGTCCGAAGTAGGGGACCTAGGCACTGATGCTTCCCAAGAGAAGACTGCATATCACCCGGAAAAGGGTGAATAAACCCTGGATGACAGAACAACTGAGCTCATGAGTGACTCTGATGGTTCTGGGAGAGAATACATAAACTTAGAAAAGAGATTGGCACGTGGAAACAGCTCATAAATGCTGTTCATCTGTCGTTGTTTCAACTGTTCAGTGGCTTCCTGTCTCCCAGAGGATAAACTACAATCCTTCATAATATATCTTTGCCCATCTCACCAACCTCAACTCCTACCACTGCCTGTTATTCTCCAGCCTCAATTTTAGGAAGATCCCTTCCCACGCTGTGTTCTTGGGGTCCTCTACGTCTCGATGCCTTATACAGCTACTTCGCCTTTAATATTGGGGCTCAGTGACCACACCATGCAGAGGACACTCTCTGACACAGACACCCTGAACTCCAGATCCCAATACACAACCAATCTTCTGGTATATTGATTCTTCTCAAACGGGCTGGTACTGCCCCCTGGTGGGAGTTCCGGGAAATTGCCCAAACGTTCTTGGTTGCCGCATTATGGAGGCTGAGCCCATACCGTAGGCTGAGCCCGGAAGAATTAATGCTTTCAAAATTAATGCTTTCGAATTGTGGTGTTGGAGAAGACTCTTGAGAGGACCTTGGACAGCAAGGAGATCAGTCCGTCCCAAAGGAAATCAACCCTGAATATTCATTGGAAGGACTGATGCTGAAGCTGAAGCTGCAATAATTTGGCCACGTGATGTGAAGAACTAACTCATTGGAAAAGGCTCTGATGCTGAGAAACATTGAGGGCAGGAGGAGAAGGGAGCGACAGAGGATTAGATAGTTGTATGGCATCATTGACTCAATGGACATGAGTCTGAGCAAGTTCCAGGAGATGATGAAGGACAGGGAAGCCTGGCATGCTGAAGTTCATGGGGTTGCAAGGAGTCGGACGCGACTTATCCACTGAACAACAGACATTCAGAGGCCAGGGTCAAGGCAGCCTGAACACTGCGTCTGCATCCTCAACAACTTGAAAAGATCTTTAAAAGCATTCATATGGGTACAAAGAAAAGTTTATAATTATCTAAAAATGATATAACACAAATACACATGCATGCATATTTGGGGGATGGTTTAAAGTATACTTTTTTCTGAAATGAAACTGTATCATAAATAGAATGACAAATATAATTTAGTGTTTGTTCAGAATGGTACCAGGAGTTGTTCAGCATATCAGAAAAATCATAATACCATCTATGAGATATACTTTAATTTAATGTTATATAATACAGAGAAAGAAATATGCATATAATCACAAGTATTCAGTGTGATAAATTTCAGAAAGTGACAACACCTTTGTAACTAGCACTCATGTCAAGGAACAACATTATCAGTCCCCTAGAAACCCTCCTTGGGTCCCTTTCAAGTTACTATTTCCCTCTCTCCCAAAGGAAACCACCTTTGCCATAAATCAGTTTTGACTTTTTAACTTTAAAGAGTTAAATCATACGGTGTATTCTCTTTTGAGTCTTTTGGATTCAATATTGTGTTTGTGAGATTCAACCATGTTGTCAGTCAGTAGTTCATTTATCTTCATCGTCATAGTAACTGTTGGATGAATATACAGTTTCATTGGGCTTCCCTGGTGGCTCAACAGTAAGGAGTCCGCCTACCAAAGAAGGAGACGTGGGTTTGATCCCTGGGTCAGGAAGATGGCCTGGAAAAGAAGATGGCAATCCACTCCAGTATTCTTGCCTGGAGAATCCCATGGACAGAGGAGTGTGATGAGCTACAGTCCATGGGGTCAGTCAGACATGACTTAGCAACTGAGCATGCATGCATGGGTATGTGTGTGTTCAGAATTAGTAGATACAGCCAGTTTGGCAAAATGGTTGTATTGATTTACCCTTCCATGAGCACATGCTTTTTCCTGACCATTTTTGTTGAGTTTTGTTTTTCTTTTTTCTTCCTGTCCTCAGGCACACAGAATGAATTAACCACTCTCCTTGGTTCATGATGCAATCTGATCCATGCAAATTCCCTTCTCTGATAATAAGAAATCAACTGTCATAAATATATTGATTTTCTTTTATGAATCCCTCTGTATTTAACTGATTTCCCACTGTTACTGCCTCCCTTGTCCCAGGTACTAGCCCTTTGCATTACCCCAGGGCTCTAAGACCCTGCACTAGGCAGTCCTCTCATTGTGCTTGGGTTCTGACACCTTATCTCGGGGGGTGTCGTGGCTCTCCACCCAGCACACACATGTGCATGCACACACACACACTCGTGTAGTCTTTGAGATTGCTTTAGCCTACAAAATACCATTAGGACTGAAAGCTCTTATTTTTTTCTCTTAGTTTATTTTTTAAAATACATATTTATTTATTTGGCTGCCCTGGCTGTTAGTTATGGCACCTGGGATCCCCAGTTTTCCTTATGGCACATGAGATTTTCTTTTTTTTTTTTTCAGTTAAGGCATGTGGGATCTAGTTCCCTGACCAGGGATTCAACCCTGGCCCCCTGCATTGGGAGCACAGAGTCTTAACCACTGGACCACCAGGGAAATCTTTCTTTTATTTTATCTTTAATCCTTCCTTTTCATAGTTTTATCGTCTTTTTTATTCATAATCCTAATGACTTTCTTTTCTATGTAGTCAGATTTGTATATTTTGTTAGTTTAAAAGACCATACTTCTGGATTTTTAAACAAGAATCTGCATTTTTCCTTTAATTTATTTGATTTAATTTTCTTATTCCTTCTTCTTTCTTTGGGTTTATTCTATGGTTCATTTATTAGTTTCTTAAGATAGTCACCTCATAACTTTGGAGCTTTCCCCTTTTCTGGTACACGTATTTAAGGGTATAAATTTTTCCCCAAAATTCTGCTTTTGATGCCTCTCACAAGTTCTGATAGGTAGTATTTTCATTTTCTTCCAGTACCAGATAGTCTTCATTTCCCCATGATTTCCTTTTCTTAACCTAACTTGAGCCCATCCAATTTGGTTTGTACGGAATGTGGAATAAAAGCACCACATTTCAGAGTCAGGCAAGCGTGTGGTGCTCTAGAACTGGGGCAGCCAGTCTCTGGACAAGCAGTAATTATGGACAAAGGGGGAAGCTAGGTATCTATAAGGAGAGAATGAGGGGAATTTGCTGAGGGATGCAGACAAGAGATGATGAGATCGAGGGAAGATAAAAAGAACTGGTTAGATCTGCACAACACATGAGACGCAGTGGTACTTCCTATTCTTTGCCTCTATGACTTTGTCATAAACCTTTACTTTGTACTTTTAAAAATCTTAGGTGTACTTTTACATTTTAGAAGTCCTTATTGAATTCATTGCAATATTGTTTCTGTTTTCTGTTTTGGTTTTTTGACCACACTGCATGTGGGGTCTTAGTTCCCCAACTAGGGATAGAATCCGCAATACCTGAATTGGAAGGTGAAGTCTTAACCATTGGACCACCTGGGAAATCCCTGCAATGCAATTTTTAATCTTAACTTAAAATAAAATAAAATCCTAACTTTCATTTTGATGTAATATTAGGTCTACAGAGAAGTTCTAAGATGGATACAAAGAATTTCAATACATTTCACCCTCATTTCCCAAACATCAACATCAAACCCCATACCCCACTCAAAGGACTCAAACATACCTTTTGCACACCAGGGCTCAAAAAACTACAGGGACTGAGACAGAACTGTGTTTGAGTGTCTCTCTGTGGGGTACGGGTCAGCAGTGGACGGCCACAGGGACAGGGGCTCTGGGTGCAGCAGACCTGGGTATGGCATAAGCCCTCTTGAAGGAGGTTGCCATTAACCCTGCCAGAACTTACACAGGACTGGGGAAACAGACTCTCGGAGGGCACAAACAGAACCTTGTGCGCACCAGGACCCAGGAGAAAGGAGCAGCGACCCCACAAGAGACTGACCCAGACATGCCCGTGAGTGTCCAGGAGTCTCCAGAGGAGGCGTGGGTCGGCGGTGGCCTGAGGCAGGGTTGGGGGCATTCAGTGTAGCAGTGCCTGCATGGGACCTTGTAAAGGAGGTCCCCATCATCTTCATTACCTCCACCAGAGTTTGGCCCCAGGTAAATAACAGGGAGGGAACACAGCTCCACCCATCAATAGAAAATTGGATTAAAGATTTACTGAGCATGGCCCCCGCCCATCAGAACAAGGCCCAGTTTCCCCCTCAGTCAGTCTCTCCCATCAGGAAGCTTCCATACGCCTCTTATCCTTCTCCATCAGAGGACAGACAGACTGAAAACCACAATCACAGAAAACTAACCAGTCTAATCACATGGACCACAGCCTTGTCTAACTCAATGAGACTATGAGCCACCCAAGACAGACGGGTCATCGTGGAGACTTCTGACAAAATGTGGTCCACTGGAGAAGGGAATTGTAAACCACTTCAGTATTTTTGCCTTGAGAACCCCATGAACAGTATGAACAGGCTTTATTATAGTGCCTTTTAAAAAGTATTTATTTATTTGACTGCACCAGGTCTGGGACGTAAGGTTTTCTATCTTCACTGCAGCATGTGGGATCTTTAATTGTGGCCTTGTGGAGTCTCGTTCCATGACCAGGGATTGAACCCAGGCCCCCTGCATTGGGAGCACAGAGTCTTAGCCACCGAACCACCAGGAAAGACCCTATGGTGCCTGTTTTTAAGGTCACCTTTGTTGAGGTAAATTTATGTACCATAAAATACACCCACCTTAAGCATAGAGTTCAGTGAGTTTTGACCACCACAGTCATCATATAGAACATTTCTATCACCCCCTCAAAAGTTTTCTCATACTGTTTTGTAGTCAGTTCCTTCTCATGGCCCCAGGCAACCACTAATTGCTCTGTCACTGTAGATTAGCTTTGCCTGTTCTAGAATTTCTATGAGCAAAACCATACAGTATGAACTCTTTTGAGTACAGCTTTTTAAATAAAGTCTGTTTATTTTCTATAGAGTCTATTTATGTATATGTGTGTGTCATAGTTTATACATTGTGTTGTAGATAACTATGGAAAAGCGTAAAACAAGTAGGATATAATAATGGCTCATAAATTCCACTTATTAGCTATTTCAGATTTAGTTGAACTCAAAATGAACTGAGTTTTTAGTATGTCTTTTCCCACTTCTAAAATTTTTACTTTAAAAAGCATAAAGACACTCAGAGTAGCTTTTCATTATTGAGATGTCTTTTACAATTCCCTGTGTCCCTATAGAGAACTCTAAAACCAAGCCTAGGAGGAGCCTTGTTGATACTTGGACCAGCTTGAACCATCTGTCACTTACACACACCCCTCCACCTCTCCTCCTGAAAAAGTCCAGTCCCTTTGTGTCCAATAGAGCTCACTTAACAAGCTCAGCCTAGCCCGGAATAAAAAGGACAATGGGCATATTGTGTCTTGCAGGTGTAGGAAAAGGGTGTTGAGGACATTCTCACACCAGATGTCCCCTCAGCTCAAAGGGTATAGCATCAGGTTCCATAGGGTCCAGATCTCCTGCCACCTGATCATAGATTCCTCTTGCATCCTCATATCTGTCCTCAGGCCAGCGGAAATCACAGGAATCCTGACAAGCAAAGATGGAGTTAGAACCATAGAGAGATGCTATGGGTGAGTCATGATTGCAGCTCTGGGGGATACACCTTCCTGCTCTACTTCACAGGAAAGAAAAATGTTTTAGCTTCTACTTATAAAGGCAATTCCAACATATGCAAAGAGGATAGTGATTATAATAAACCCCTGTGAACCCATCACCTAATTTCAACAGTATCAACCTTTGGTCAATCTTGATTTATCTTTATCTCTATCTTCTCATCCCTTGCCCCCACTACCTGGAATTCTTTTAAAGCAAATCCAAGATAACTCATGATTTCATGTCAAAAAGCAATTTAAATGTCAGACATGTGAAACTTTTCTTTTTGAATATGGAACGCATCACAGATTTGCATGTCATCCTCACACAGGGCCCATGCTAATCTTCTCTGTGTCATTCCAGGTTTAGTACATGTGCTGCTGAAGCAAGTATGTGAAACTTTTAATTAGCCCACGATATCATCCTAAAGGAAATCAACACTAAACATTCACTGGAAGGACTGATGCGGGGGCTGAAGCTCCAGTACATTGGCTACCTGATGTGAGGAGCCAACTCAGTGGAAAAGACCCTGATGCTGGGAAATATTGAAAGCAAGAGGAGAAGAGAGAGACAGAGGATGAGATGGTTGAATGGCATCATCAACTCAATGGACAGGAGTTTGAGCAAACTCCGGGAGATGGTGAAGGACAGGGAAGCCTGGCATGCTGCGGTCCATGGGGTCTCAAAGAGTCAGACACAACTTAGCAACAGAACAACAACACCAGTTATGGGAATTGTGGCATGTGAGTCTTGATCCTGTTGGTCTTATGAATATCCAAAACACGGTCTCATCAAAATAGAAGACATAAAAGACCGTGTAGGGTGGTCCTTACTGAGGATGTGCTTTGCCTTAGATTTGGGAGAAAATAGTTGTTTTTAATCAGCAAACTTTAGAGCAAGGGGCCAAATATGGCTCGTTGCATGTTTTTGTATTGCCCAAGAATATTTTTTACATGTTTTAATTGCTGAGAAATATTTGTTAAAAAAGAGTGATACTTGTGACATGTGAGAACTATATGAAATTCAAATTTCAGTGTACAAAAATAAAAGTTTTATTGGAAGTTAGTCGTAATTATTTATGTATTCTCTATGGCTATTTTTACGGCAGAGTTGAGTAGTTTTTAGGAAGACACTATCTCCTGCAAAGCCCAAAATATTTACTATCTAGCCCTTTACAGAAAAAGTGTGCAGCTCTATCTGTGCTTTTAGAGGGCGTATGTGTTCAGCACCATGGACAGCATCGCGCGATTTCCACAGTGGTGGGGAGGACGGTGCCCCGTTGGGAACAAAGTTACAGAGGGAAGTCTTTGGCCCACAGGTGCCAGAGCATTAGTCAAGGCCACACAGAAAGTCAAGAGCCAGTAGGTGGGGCTTAGTTGGTGGTCAAGGTGCCTGTTTGTGGTTTGTGCCTGCCCAGCCACCATCTTCACTTCCCTCTGGGTTCTGCATCTCTCTTCCACTCTCAGTTCAGGGCATTGAGTGGGGCTGGCCTCTAATCCCAGATGCCATGCGTAGACACTGCCCCAGATTTGTCCAATTAGTATATATTCTATCTCCTGCTTCAGTGAACAAGCAACATTCAGCAACAACTATGTGAACCAAGCTAAACCACTAAGTGTCTGAGATGGGGCTTTGGAGTGATTGGATAACAGGCATTCTCCTTCTCTGAAGGTTGATAATCTAATAGGATAGAAACCTGGATTTGCTAGGGATTGTCTTAAGAGAGGAAATTCTGGGTGGGCCTGAAGACAATTCTATCCCTTGACTTTTCCATTGAGTGGGTCAAAAAAGTATTTCTCTCTATCTCTCTGCTGTAACCAGTATAGTGGAGATGGCTAATTATCCAACCAAATACACACCTTCCTTCTTCCACAGTAACAGAATCTTAGTAGGGCACAGAGCTGCCAAGCAGACTGCATTTCTCAGCCTCCTTTGCAGTTAAGGTGTGGCCATGTCCATATTCTCACCAGTGGAATAAGAGCAGTATGTACATTTCTGGGCCTGAACTATAAGTGAGGGTCATGCCTCTATCATGCTCTCTTTTTCCCTTTCCCACAAGCTGAAACCCCCAGTGAACTGGCCCATCCATGTAAACTTGTTCAACTCACTAGAGGATAGCAGAGGAACACAATGGAAAGAACATGGGTTGCAGAATAACCATGTGCAGCACGGCCACTCCCCTCTGACTGCTACGTGAGAAAGAAATAGACTGTCTTGTTTTGGCCACTGGATTATGGCCAGGCCTCTTTGCTACAGCAGCTAGCGTACCTGAACTAATACAGGCAGTAGGAGGGGGATCTCTGGCACTAACTAGGAAATATTTCTGTGGATATAAATCTCCTCACCATCTGTACTTCATCATAGAGGGGTCCCCAGGCCCGAGATGGAGCATACACTCTTTCCACCTCATCATACAGGTGCCCAGGAAATGCCATATTCTCCTCCTCAAGAGCCCTGAGACCTGGAATTGGAGTGGGTGGGGTAGTGATGATCAAACAGTTAGATCCAGATGTCAGGAGTATCAAAGGTGGGGAGGGGATGTTCCACTGTGCGCACCACTCACCTCGGGGATAAGACACCTCCTCCATCATGGGGGGCAGCTGGGGGCTGAAGTCTCTCATGGAGTGGTAATATGGTTCTACATCTGTTGTGCTAACCTGTCCACACACACCCCCAAATAAAAACAAATTAAGTGTTTTCCATCCTCTGACTCCATCATCCCTGGAAAGCACAATGATTAACCCAAAGCTAATGGTGGGGTTTTAGTCACAGTCAATTCCGTCAGTGGGATGTCCGGACCACCCCCACTTACCGTGGAGCTGCGAGTGTCCCGATCTCCAGTCCACTGGCTCTCCTCGTATTCATTCCTGACTCGGTCCTCCTCCGACCTTCCAGGATGGTGGCATGGGGAGGCAGTTGGGCATTGACCCTCTGACAACTGTCACCCTCAAACCTCCTCCCGAGTCTTCCTTACAGACAAATATCCCCACTTACCCTGTCTCTGTCTTCTCTGAAATGCCTGAGGGAAGTAGGGGAAAAGGGGTCAGAGATACACCCCTTGAGCCCACTTGGCCCTGGGAGACCTTCAGTATGCAGCAAACCCAGAGTTCCTATCACCCTTGGACTTCTGTCCCAGCAGGAGAAGGGTCTCTTCTCACCTTCAGCAAGACGCTTCAGTCTCCGCTGCCAGAGGAATCCCCCGACACAGGAGGCATTAGAAAGCAGCAAAAGACCTCCAACAGCAAGCAGCACAGGCAGCAAGGGCATCTCTGAGGGTCCTATGGGGTGGAAGTTACCCCTTAATGAGCCCAAACAATTGGTTTCAGACTTCAATTGTGGTTCTCTGAAAAAGCCTGTCCCTGACCAAGCAAAGCCCTCCTCCTAGGTCAGGGAAGCAGATGGGCAGGGGTTTCTATGTCCACTCCTTTTTTTTTTTTTCTTTAATTTTCTTGGCTGCACCACAGGGCACGTGGGATCATAGTTCCCTGACCAGGGATTGAACCTACACCCCTTGCATTGGAAGCACAGTCTTAACCACTGGACCACTGTGAAGACCACATGTTCACTCCTTTTGCCACCCCAGAGCAGGTGGCTCCTTTCTCAAATCAAGCCATTAGCAGTGCATCCTACCTTTGTCCAAGCCCCGTGTACGGACTCAAGCAGGAACTTCAGGTCCTTAGCTGGGCATTCAAGATCTTCTGTTATCTGGCCTCTTCCCACATCTTCACTCTTGCCCACCAAATATTGACCCTCCAGCCACACAAAACTAACCACTGGCTGTTTGCAGAATCATTGAGGCAAACCCACACATCTAAGCCTTTGAATAGAGTAGAGTGTCTGTCTTTAAATGTCCTTTCATCTCAAGCAAGCTTCTATTCTTCTTTCAAACTTCATCTCAAATGACTTCCTCTTTGCACAAACTTCCATCTCAGACAACATCAGAATCCTCTGCTATATCCCCGAGGACAAGACTAAGTCCCTCTCAGCAGCCATCTGCTCAGCACTCATTTCCCCACCTCCTGCTAACAGGACTCATTTTCCTTTGCCAGTCATTACTCTCTGCTCTCAGTCTGGTTGGCTCCACAGGACTCCATGGAGGACACATGGCCTGACTAGGCCGTTAAGAGTTCCCATCCCCATTCCCATGGTGATCAGTTCAAAGACTGGCATTTGACCCAAGGTAGATTTTTGGCAGAACACCTAGGACATGCTTTGGTTAGTTACTAAGAAGTGAAATAAAAGTGGAAGGTGTGGGAGGACTTCTTTGTCTTCTTAAGAGAAAAATCTGAGAAAGAAGTCATCAGAGTTGAAGTAAAGTTGAGAGAGTGAGAAACTAATCCTTGGTGAACATTTTGAGTACCTGAATCCAGCCACAATTGGAGTTTCAATTTCATGAGCCAAGCCATTCTTTTTATTGTCAACAACAACTGAATTTCTGTCATTTACAACCTTCTCAGACTCTAAAGGGGATTGATTATTTGCAAAATGATCATGATTGTCTCACTATATGCATAGTCTAAGGGCTTTCCTGGTGGGTCAGATGGTGAAGAATCTGCCTGCAATACAAGAGACCTGGGTTCAATCCCTGGGTCAGGAAGATCCCCTGGAGAAGGGAATGGTTACCTACTCCAATATTCTTGCCTGGAGAATCCCATGGACAAAGGAGCCTGACGACGTACTGTCCATGGGGGTCACCAATAGTTGGACATAACTGAGCAACTAACATGCATAGTCTTAAGACTTCCCCCTACACTAACTCTGAGTTGAGCCATGCCACTTGCTTCAGCCAATAAGACACAATGAGAAGCTCAAAGGGAAATCCCTTATGGTCCAGTGGCTAAGACTCCACACTTGAAATGCAGAGGGTGTGGGTTCAATCCCTGACAGAGGAGCTAAGATCCCACATGCCTCATGGCCTGGCCCCAAATTTTTTTAATAATTAATATTTTAAAATTAAAATAAAAAAATAATCTGAAGCTTGAAAAGTGCCTATAAATTGGCACTTGTGCTCTCTTGCTGCTTTTAGGACTCCAGTGACCACCTCCATGTGAACAAGCCAAGGAGACACATTTGACCCCGTGATCTCCAATGTCCCAACTACGAGTCAGATTGCCAGACAAGTGAGGAGAGGCTATCCTAGATCAACAGGTTCCAGCAGAGCTGCCAGCTGACCATAGCCCAGAGCAGAACTGTTCAGCCACTCATAGAATCATGAGAAATCATGTTTGTTGCCATAAGTGCCCATGTTTGGGATAGTTTGTTATGCAGCAAAAGCCAACTGACACAGGCTCTGCATAGGGAAGACAGAAATTTTATCACATCCAGGTAAATTAGGAAAAAAGAAAATTTATCACACTCAAGTAAGAGGAAGAGCTAAGGATATGAGTGAGGGCCTATGGGGTAGACTTAAGTTTTAAGGGACTATAGTCATAAGGCAGAAGAGGTGGGGTTAGAGACCAGAAAGTTGTTTTCAAGAGGGAGAGGGCTATTTGGGGACTGAAGACTTACCTGCAGGTTGCTCTGTGGGTAGCTGGTAGTCAGGTTCTCGAGAAGGTTGGTCTAGACCTGGGAGGTGGAGATAGAGAATGAAAATTAACATAAACAAACTGAGATAAGCCTTAAATATTTCTACGTCTCTTATTAAGCTTTGCAACCCAGTTTTGAGACATATAGGAACTAATTTCTGACTTTAGGAATATTTCAAAGAGAACTGGAAATTGCCGATTATAATGATGATACTATTAATAGCCATTCTAAAGCTAATACTAATAACAAAATAATAATAATATATTGTTGATGAGTGCTTTATGGTGTGGAAGCCTCCTTTAACCTGAATTGTCAATTTGGGGGATTAATTTTTAAAAACGCAGGGTTCTCTGGATGTCTTAATATAGGTATAAGCTTTAGAGCAAGGGAGGTGAATATAGTACTATTTTATGCTTTAGTGCTTAAAGGGAAAACTGGGACAGTGAAAGAGGAGGCAACATTGTAGGGATGGGAAAGAGTCCTTACTTCCATGAGGAAAAAGTCTGCCCTATCAGAAAGGAAAAGGGGAAAAAAAGCAGGAGGAGAAGGGGACGACAGAGGTTGAGATGGTTGGATGGCATCACCGACTTGATGGGCATGAGTTTGAGCAAGCTCCAGGAGTTGGTAATAGATGGGGAAGCCTGGTGTGCTGCTGTCCATGGGGTCGCAAAGAGTCAGACATGACTGAGCGACTGAACTGAACTGATCAGAAGGGAAAAGATAGAAAAAGGGAATTTTTATGGGGCAAAGTAAACAAAAAGTGAGCGGGGGGCATTTCTTTAAATTAGCGTCTACATAGCACTAGCTTTGTACAGGGCCCTGTTCTAACAGCTTTAGATATATTAATGTATCTATTTCTTACAATTGTCTAAGATAGACCTGACTTTCAGAAACTGAGGTACAGAGACTGGACACACACTTTATCTTTACAGACTGAGGCCCAGAGATTATGCTGAGTCTTCAGTAACTTGCCTGAGGTCTCACATCTAGGAAGTTGCAGAGCTGGGACTTGAACCCACATTTGTCAGAACCAGGCTCTGTGTGACTGGCCACTGCACCATAGTAGTCTACCAGAGTCCAGATGTTCTCATTCATATTCAAGGAATTTATCCATGTCATCGAAGTTGCTGAATTTATTAACATATAGTTGTTTGTAATATTTCCTAATTTCCCCTTAATGTCTGTAGGATCAGTAGTAATGTTCCCTTTTTCATTCCCTATATTGGTTAAGAGTGGTGTCTTCTCTCTTTTTTGTCTTGATTAGCTCTATAAACAGTGATCTTTTCAAAGAATTAGCTTTTGATTTCATTATTTTCTTCTATTGTTTTTCAATTTTCTAGTTCATTAATTTCTGTTCTTTATTATTTCCTTCCTTTTGTCTACTTTTGGTTTAATTTGCCCTTCTTTTTCTAGTCTTTTTAGGATGGAAACTTAGTCAATTTGAAGACTTAAAAAATCTGAGAACCTAATGCTATAAATTTCTTGCTAAGCACTGCTTTAGCCGCACCTCACAATTTTCATTTGTTTTCATTTTCATTCAATTCAAATTCTCTTCAAATTTCCCTTGTGTCGCTAATCACATTTAGACAGTATAGTCTAGTGGCAAAAACTAGTCTCCAGAGTTCATCTGCCTGAGTTTAAATTTCATATGTAGCTCCTTCTACCTGTGTGAGCTTTGACAAGTTGATTAACCTCTCTGGACCTCAGTTTCTCCATCAGCAAAAAGGGTATAACAGTATCGACTCCACCCTATAAGTCTCTGAGTAATTCTGCAGACTGTGCAAGAATGTCCCTTCCCACCTGGGGTGGTGATCGAGATCTGGGACCCTTTGTCAGCTAGTCCGCTGTCACCCAGGGCATTGCTGGCCAGCAACCAGATCCTGTATCGAGTAGAAGGCTGCAGCCCAGTCAGTGTGAAGGTGGTGGCCTGGGGTGGTAGGACATCCATGTAGAGGAACCCTGGAGTCCCCAGAGCCTCATACCTGCATCAAAGGGAGGGCAGTCATTCAGGCACGTACCCCAGCCCTATTGACTACAACCATTTCTTTTCATGATAGAGACCTACCTGATTTGGAACCTCTGTGGCAAGCCCCCATCAAAGCCAGGCTTCCACTCCAGCCCCACTGAATATGGGGTCATGCTCATGGCCTTCAGTCCTGATGGCGGATCAGGGCGGCCTTTGAGGTAAGAGATGGGGGACATAGAGGATTCAGAAGGATTGTGGAAGATTCCTTCCAGATTCTTGCTAAGAATGATTTCAAATATACAGTTGAGTCTCATTATTCATGGTGGTTATGTTCTCTAAAGTCACTGGGAACATTCAATTAGAAAATAACAAGCCATTGCTTCCAAGGGAAATGCAGGCTTAGACTCCCATGAGCCTCCAGTCACATTTTCATCAGTCAATTAATGCATGATATTCTGTTATGCAGAGAAGGAAATGGCAACCCACTCCAGTGTTCTTGCCTGGAGAATCCCAGGGACGGGGGAGCCTGGTGGGCTGCTGGCTATGGGGTCACACAGAGTCGGACACAACTGAAGCGACTTAGCAGCAGCAGCAGCAGCATTCTATTATGCATGTTTCTGCTTAAAGACATCTTATTTAATATACCTTGTTGATTCATCAACATCAAATCAATTGCTGGAACTCAACACCTGTATGAAGCTTACCAAACACAAGTATTTTCTCCAAATGGTACATCTCAGCCTTCCTGAGTTTAGGAACACCAGACAGCACTTTAGTGCTGTGGTTGAGGGCCATTTTATATAGCAAAACAATTAACAAAAAGCACAAAGGTGCAAAAAAATGAGAGCTGTAAGAAGGCAGAGTGTCTCCTTGTTCCACCTCTGCTGAGAATGTACTCATTGGGTGACTCAAATTTTTCATCCCCTATTTACAGTCCCCTGAATGTCTGAAGCAGAATGAGTATTGATTTGGGAGTTATGAATAAACTCTAACAAGTAGGCAAAACTGCAAATACAGACTCCGCCAATGATGACGATTGACTGTATGACACATGTTTCTTGTAGTGGACTTTTGTGTCTATCTCATATCCATTCCCCTCATTTCTTCTGGTTACAGAACACTGAATACCCATTGGAGAGTCACTTGCCCACATTCTCAGGCCACGTGCATCTGATGGAAGTGACTCCACTCCTTGTAGGATGGACACATGACTGGGTCTGACCAACAAGAACAACAACCAGGTTGTCTTCCTTTCACCACCTGATTGGTTCAGGAATGGGCTAGGAGTCAAGGGGAGCCAGTGGAATGTTAATTCTAGTACTTTCATACCACTCTTAGGAAGCCTTACAAGATAGCCAACACAGAGAAAAGGAGTCCAGAGAGATGGAGAGTTCTTGAAAACAGCTGAACCTAGATCCAGTGACTCCTGAAAATCTACTTTTCAGTTGCATTGCATTTAGTCACTCAGTCATGGCCAACTCTTTGTGACCCCGTGGACTGTAGCATGCCAGGCTATTCTGTCCATGGGGTTCTCCAGGCAAGAATACTGGAGTGGGTTGTCATTTCCTTCTCCAGGCGATCTTCCCAGACCAGGGATCGAATCTGTGTCTCCTGCACAGGCAGGTGGGTTCTTTACCACTGAGCCACCAGGCTTGGGGCAATAAGAAACCCCTTCCATTTTTTCCTTTGTTGTCAGTTTCCCTAAAAATCCAGTCTCCATTGGGACTTTTGGAGCAGGCAAAAACTCCATCTTCATTCATAAACACTTCTCAGGTTTCAGAAATACTGTCATTCTGGGACCAACCAGAGACTAGGGGATTGACTTAGGGGATTACCCTCCCAGCAGCCTCCCAGCCTTCTCCCACCATACTGATGCTGACGAGTTGAATGTTGGTGTGGTCTGAGCCGAGGGGGTTGGTGGCTATGCATGTGAAGAGGGCATAGTCCTGGGCTGCAGACACGTTGGCAATGGTCAGAAGGCTGCTGTGGACACCAGCCTGGTGGTACGTGTGCTCTGTGTACCTGGAGAGGAGATGCAGCAGGGACTCAGGGAGGGTGACTGAGGCTGGGGGATCAAAGTTAGGGCTGGAGTGCTACCTGGTTCAGCCTGGGCTCACCTTGGATCCTGGAGATCCAGAGGGACCCCGTTTTTGGTCCAAGTGAAGATGATGTTGGGGACACCTCGGGCACGACAGTGAAGGGTGGCAGAACTAGTGCTGTCCCCAGCTGCAGCCACTTTTGTTAGGGGAGCAGGATGCTCCACGTGGGGGGCAACTAGAGGGGTTGGAGGTCAACATGAGGTGTATGGAAGGACATGATATGTGGACTTAGCGGCAGGCCTTGAAGTTAGGGCTTTGGATGTTACTCACATCTGACAACAAGACGGACCAGCCCTCGGGCTGGAGGTGCCACCCCATTGTCCACAATGCATTGGTAAGCACCAGCCTGGGTCAGCTTGGCATGGTGAATACGAAGACGCCCTGTGGATCCCTTTGATATCTTCTCCATGTCATCCAGACTCTGGTCCTCCCCTTCTTCTCCCTAGAGGTCCAAGACTTGGGAGATTGTCCCCAGGTCCAGCCCCAGTTCCATTAGCCTTCAAACTGGGTCCCCATCTGTAGCCTCTATCTCCCAGCCACAATCACCCTTCCTAGCAAAGAAATAATTTCCCTGTCATTCCACCCTATCATTCATTTATTTATCCAACCATTCATGCATGGATCCATCCGTTCAGCCACCAATCCAGTCAACTACTCACCCATCCATTTACTCAACCATTCTTGCTTGGAACCTTCTATCCACCCATCCATCAATGTATTTAACCATCCACCTATCTGTCAATTCATTCATTTATCCATACATCCATCAATCTTCCCTTCCATTCATTCATCCATTCACCCATTCATTCATCCAACGCTTTGCTTCCCTCTACCCATCCATTCACCCTTCTATCTACTTATCCAGTCCATCTATTCACTCAGACACATGCACATCAATACATCCATGCATCTGTTCATCAATTCATCTAGCTACCTATTTATCCATCTCTCCATTGGCCTGCGCACCCACCCATCCATCCATCCATTTATCCATTTTCCTTCCATAGACATCTTTTCCACCGATAGTGTATCTACCCATCCATCTACTCTCTAACCTAATCAATCTACTCATTTCTCTCATTCAATCATCTGCCTAATTTATTGATCCATTTATCCACTCATTCACTTGCTCATTTGTCTGTAGCCTCTATCTCCCAGCCACAATCACCCTTCCTAGCAAAGAAAAAATTTCCCTGTTATTCCACCCAATCTTTCATTTATTTATCCAACCATTCATGCATGAATCCATCCATTCAGCCACCAATCCAGTCAACTACTCATCCATCCATTTACTCAACCATTCTTGCTTGGAACCTTCTGTCCACCCATCCATCAATGTACTGTTCTTCCATCCACTTCCATCTGTTCTTCCATCCACTCATTCATCTATCTACTAACTCATCCACCCACCACGTATCCATCCATATATCCACCCATGTACCCCTCACCCACCTGGTTATCTATTCACTTATCCACCTACCCATCTACCATTCAACAGTTAGTTGTTGGAGCATGTCCTGACAACTACAAAGTTATATAGAGTCATAAAGATGTGACCCCCTCCTCCCGAGGAGCTTACAGTCAAGAAATCACACCTCCCAGCCCACACCTCTATTTATCAAAGGTTAGATCCTCACCAGCCTCTCCCAGTTGAACATTCCAGGAAGGATGGGATTGGCATCCACAGTGCAGACTATGTCCACAGAATTCCCAATATTCACCTCAGTAGGGTCTTGGAGAGCTCGGATGGTGGGAGCATCTAGGGAAGGCAGGAGCTTGGGGAAGGCATTTGGACCCAGACAGGCCATGGTGGAAGAGGGCCCCAGGTGGGAGTGGTGTCTCAGAAGTGCCCAGGAAAGTTATGAATGTGATCAAGTCTGCCTTTAGAATAAAGTTCTCGGTGTTAGTGAGGTTGTCCCCACCGTCTACTATGCCACTGTAGTGACAAGAGGAGGTCCGATGGACTTCCAGAATTGTGTGGAGTGGGCCTGGCTTCCTGACCGGAATAGGTGGGCAGAAATTCTACAAAGGGTCTCTCTAATGGGCACGTTTCCCAAAGTGGGCGTGGCTCCGTCACGGAAGGCTCTCCCAGAATGGGGAGGTTTCCAGAATGGGGAGGTTTCCAGAATGGGTATATCCCTTGGGTGGGCGGAGCTTCCACAACGAGGAAACGCAACAGCGGGCAAGAGTCCCTGGGTGGGCGGGGCTTCCGTGATGGGCGGGGCTCCCAGAGCTCCTTAGTTGGGGTCTCACATTGTACATCCAGTCTCACGAGAGCTTCCGCCGTGCCCTCCGAGTTCTGACAGTGCAACTGGTAGAGGCCATCGTCAGCGCGGGTCACATTCCATAGCTGCAGCGCTCCACCAGACAGGATACGATGCCGAGGGCCGCCAGCTGGGGGAAGTAAAGGTGAGGAGCTTGCTAAATCCGCCCTCAACCCCTCCGGGAGTCCTAGAGACCTGCGCTCCTCTCCATGCCCCCTCCGTGCACCTGGGCTGAGTCGGTAGCCGCGGAAGGTCCAGTTGAAGGCCTCTGGGGCGGGGTTGGCAGACACCGAGACAGGCAGCAGTGCCTCGCCCTGCTCCACCGCGGTCACCACAAGCACCTGCTCCCCCAGGAACTCTGGAGGGTCTGCGGATGAGGAGGGCCCGCGGGGAGTCAAGATTGTTAAGGTTCGGGCCCGGGGGTGGATTTGAGATCAGGTGCAGGTAGAAAGGGTTAAAGTCGAGGTCTCGCCGGGATTTTAAGCTTGTGCACAAGGGAGCAATTACGTTCAGAGCTGAGATGTGGGGTTAGGTTCAGAGAGACCAGAGTCAGACTGAAGGATGGAAACAGGGTTCGGGATGCGGGTCAAGGTCAGGGGTTAGGATACAGGACAAAAAAAGAAGACGGGGGATGGGCAGGATAAGAATCGGTGCGGGGTCGAGTGTCAGGATAAAGAGCAGGAAAGTTTCTGAAGTTAAGAATGGAAGTCAAAGACAGTATCCAGATATTGTATTATATTGTATTGTATATTGTAACCCAAGTATTGTAATATAGGGTCAGATAGGAATCAAGAGGGATGCCAGGCTTGCGCACATACACAGCACGTTGAGGCGGTAGAAGGCGCTCACGGTTTCCCGCAGCTCGCTGCTGTGGGCGCTGCAGGTCACGCGGTGGCCGTGGTCGCGGGATGAGAGTCTCAGAAGGACGCTCCTAGCGGCGGCGGAACCTTTGAATGGAGCCCGGCGGGGCTGGGCGGCCACACCTTCCAGCCTGCGGACCGGGCGGGGAGCGGGACCAGAGCCAGAGTCTGGGTACTGGGTGCCGGGTACCGGGCAAGTCGGGCGGGGGCAGGTTTCTGACTAAAGAAGTGCGATCAGAACCGGGGAGGGACGGGATTTCTCTCACTCACCTCTCCCCCTCCTTGTCCCACGACAAGTTGACTGGAGGGTTGCTGCTAACGCTGACGCACGTCAAGTTTAAGGCATCCCCGGGGCGTAGCGTCGACGCGTTGGCCAGGATCGTCACATTAGTCGGGGGGACTTCGGGAACCGGTGGGAGAAGCGAGGCTCAGAGGTGAACAGGAGACCGGCCGGCTTCCGCCGGGCAGGGACCCAGGCCCCGCCCAGCCGCGAGCGCTTCCCTGGCTCTTCGGCATCCACCCCTCTTCCAGCTGCCCCCACCCACGCTCCACCAGGAAGGCTTCCGCTCAGTTCCCCGCCACAGCCAAGTCCTCCCTCCCAGCCCGGCAGCGCGCCCCCTCACACTGCACCACGAGCTGCGTGGACGCGCTGAGCTGGCCGGCTTTGCACGTGAACTTGGCCTGGTTGTCCGACGGACCAGTGATCAGCACCAGCTCTCGGGAGAAGATGCTCCCCGACTTCTCCACACTTCCCAGCTGCACCCGCCGTGGTTCCTGGGGCGGCCGCGGTTCGGTCACGGTGCGCGAGTCCTAAGGGCCGAGACTGACTGGGGGACCACGGGGAGCTCTGCCTTCCCGCCCCCCCGCACCCCCCCCCCCCCGAGACGTCTCTATTATGTGGGCTGCCGCCAGCCCAGATAAATAAAGCCGTTGTGTGATGAGGAAAAGGCGCCCCCTTCGGCGAGCATCGGCTAAGGCAGAGGAATCGGGACTAGAATTGAGCAGATCCCACCCGGCATCTCTCCCGCCTACTGGGCCCCTGGAGCCCCGAGATTTTGCAGTCTGAACCCGCCTCCAGTCCCACGCTTCACCCCCAACTCCCGCCCCGCTTCTCTGCTCTCTGGAGGCCTGCCCTCGGCCGACCCTCAACCCCACTCCTCGAAATTCATTCCAGCTATATTTACCAAACCTCCTACACAGGGAAACTCCCTTGGAATTCCCAAACCTTTCCCAGAATTCCTTCAATTTTGCCTCTCCTTAACTCTTTTTCTTAAAATCCCCACCTTCCTCAACGATTTCTTTTAATCTTTTCCTTAATTCCATTCCCTGGTCACAGATTTCTGAATCCCCCAATGGCCTCTTATTATCCTAGTCCTTTACTAGAATCCTTTGTGCTGCCCCAATTCTTGGCATTTCCCCATCCAATTAAATGAGAGTCCCTTGGACAGAGATCAAACCAGTCAATCTTAACGGAAATCAACCTTGAATGTTCAGTGGAAGGACTGATGCTGAAGCTGAAGCTCCATAACTTTGGCCACCTGATGCAAAGAGCCAGCTCATTGGAAAAGACCCTGATAATGGGAAAGATTGAGGGCAGGGGGAGAAGGGGGTGACAAAGGATGAAGTGGTTGGATGGCATCACTGACTCAATGGACATGAGTTTTCACAAACTCTGGGAGATAATGAAGGACAGGGAAGCCTGGTGTGCTGCAGTCCATGGAATTGCAGAGTCAGACACAACTGAGCGACTGAACAACAACAAAATGAAATTGAATTTCATTCCTAGAATTCCTACTCTTTCCCCCAGAATTTCCACTAGATTCCTAGTTTCCCACGATTCTCCAAGAATTCAGTCAGAATTCTTAAATTTTAATGGAATTTAATTTTTTTACTCCCAATCCCAAGAATTCAACTTAATATTAGTGATTTTTCAAATGTTCTGTAGAATTACTAGTCTTTCCCCCCTAATTTCTAGCCTTTACCCACTGTTGTCTTTGTTTCTGAAATTCTTAGTCTTTCCCTAAAATTCTAGCCATTTTACCTGAATCCCAAGGTTTCACCAGAATTTCCTTTAATTTTAATGAAATTTATTGCCTTTTCTCTAAATTTCTCATTCCTGATCCAGAATTCTTTAATTCTAGAATTCTCACTGTTTTCCCAGAATTTCCTCAGTTTTCCTAAAATTGCATTTAATTCTCATGGCGTTTGTCTTTTCAATTCCCTGCGGAAACTCAAAATCTCCAGTATTTTTCAAGAAACTCAGGTTTCCCTAGACTCTGGAGGAGAGAAGGAGCTTCATCTTTCCCCCATGTTCCTGGCCACCCCACAACACTTCTTGCTGGGCACCAACCTTGTACCAGGTGAGGGAAGGGTCTGGGTTGCCTCCAATGGCCAGACACACCAGCCTCACCCGGTTCCCAGCCCGGAGGCGCTGCCCCTCTGGGGGGCCCTCAATCCACAGCTTCTGGGCAGGATCTGTGGGGAAAGCCAGGTAGAGTGACTTTCCTCTCTGGGCTGGGGCCTGAGGTTGAGGGTCTCGAAGGCTTGGGGTACCCCCGGGCAAGGGTGGAGGCTCACATTTCACATTTAAGGTGAGCGACTTCTTGAAGGTCTCTTTGGTGAAGGCCTCGCTAAAGGCCTCACACGTGAGGGTCAGACCGTTGTCCTCCCGTCGCGCCAGGAATGTCAGGTTAGACATGGAGATGTGACCACCATGCAGGCCCTAGCAGGGATTGGGCCTCAGATTTGGGGGACTAGGGCACCCCCATCCATGATACCAATGACCTGGGTCCAGCCCAGGTCACAACAGGGACCCATGAATCATCTCCACCGACTCATCTGTTAGACCCAGGGGGCCCCAGATTCCAGTCCAGACTCCCCAGGGATCAAGGCATCCCAGATGCCAGACCCCTCCTCTCCCAGATCCGGAAGATGTGCCCTCAGCTCCCTCTACCCTCGGACCCAGGAGCCTGACCCCCGCCTCACGTCCATGACCGTCTCCTCGCTGGGCTGCAGCTGCCGCCAGCCCAGCCACCATCGCAGGAGGACCCGCGGGCGACTGGACTTGGTGATGCAGGAGAGTGTCACGTTCTTGTTCTCAGACTGGGACGCAGATCCCAAGATAGTAATGGCGCTGGGGGGAACTGCAGGGATGAACGGAGGAGAGACCCTAAGCTGGGCTGGACGGCTCACAGATCAGCCCAGACAGACAGGAGACTGGGGACAGATGATGAGGGCTTTAGCATCCGACCGGCATGGTTTGGGGGCACAAACAGATGGTTCCCTGGGGCACAGACTGACGACAGATGGGCAGCTGGCACCGGGACTCACAGGTGACCTGCAGCGTGACCCCGCGTTCCTGAATCCCTGAAGATACGCTGTTGTAGGCCTCGCAGCTGAGCCTCGCCCCGTGGTCTTCCGGCCTCACAATCATCACTAAGAGGCTGCGGGCCACCGCCTGAGCATGTTCTGTGCCCCACGCTGTGGACACGGGCTGGCCATTCTGCAGACACGGACAGGCCTGGGCCAGCTCAGGGCCAGCACCTGGCCCCCACCCTTCCCCCCACCTCCATGCCACCCCTGCCCTCACCTTCAGCCACTGCAGTGTGGCTAGTGGATTCCCCCCTCGGGCGGTGCACGACAGCTCCAAGCTTTGCCCTGCCCGCACCTGCCCCTCATCCAGGCCTGGCCATTCGATGACGGGGGGCCCTGGGGGGACTGGGGAGCAATGGTCACTCAGTGGGCCTGGGGAGTCCATCCATTCTTTCCAAGCCCCACAACCTGCCTCTGAACCCCTATGGTTCCCCCTCGAGAACCTGAGCTTTCCATAATCCCTGTGCTCCCCGGGCCCCCCATTTCCTGTTCCCCATCCCTAGTGCCAACAGCCGACTCAGTTCTCCACTTACACAGAATATTCATGGTGAATGAAGCCTTGATAGGGGTATCCAAAGCTGGGCTGGATCCCTCACAGACCAGTAACTGCCCATTATCTGAGCTCTGGGGTGTCACCCTAGGGTGGGAAGTTGGGGTTCTTAAGTCAGTTATTATCTGAAATTTGGGGAGTCAAGGTACAGAGGTGGGGATCCCAGGTCCCCGCATCTAGTTTAAGTATCTATGGTGATTTCCTTTAGGATCTAGAGCTCCGTGGAAGAGAGCTGGGGATCAGCAGTGAGAATGGAGGTCCCAGAGGCCCACACCTGGCCAAAACCTTTGTACTTGATACTCTGGAACTAAAGTTCCCACGAAGAAGGTTTAGAGCATCCAGGTGGGGAATTGGGTCCCAGATTTACCTACCAGACCCAAGTTCCCATGCATGAATCCCTGGGATATGGGGTTTTCATGGAGAAACTTGGGGGATCAGGCTGAGCGGGGGGCATCCCAGTTTCCATACCTGGCTGTGGCCTCCGTGGTGAAGAGTTTCTGCTGGGACCCCTCATTCACATTAGCAGAGATACCAGATATTGTTTGTCCACCTTGGGGTTAACAAGAAGGCTAGAGGAGAGGCAGGTTTTCCCCAGGGTAGATCCTGGAGACCTGGCCTGAAAGCCTTCAGGATGGATATACAGCCCCCTCCCTCCTGGTTCTGGAGGAGAAACACCAGCTTCATTCCCTCTGCACATTCTGGCTTCCTTGAATCCTGGAGGCCCCAGGACTGGGTCCTGGGCCTCTCCTGTCCCCTCCCCTCCTTTCCAGGTTGTATTACCCACCCGCAGCTTCTCGTGTCTGCCCCCAAAAGACACACATATCTCTGTCCGGAGCCTCAGCCTCTTTCCTGAGTCCTGGTCCAGCAATTATGCAAAATTCTCAGTGCCTTGCCCTGGATGTCCCCTCCCACTCACCGGGTCCCACACCAGCCTCAGCATCTCCCCACGTCTGCTCCTGCATCCCATCTCAGGAGGGCCCTGGGCAGAGATACACCCCCTTCCCATTCCAGGGGCTTCACGCTGCCCCCACCAGTTCACCCACACTCACTCAAGAGAAAGGTGATGTCAGGTGCTGGCTTGGCATCCCCAGACACACAGCTGACCGTGTACTCCTGCCCAGCTACCCATGTGACCGTGCTCCCTGCCTCAGGGGTCAACTGAAGCACCTTGGGGGGCACTGGTGAGAAAGGGTCTGGGGTGAGCTGGAATCACCCAGAGGGATATGAGGATTTGGGCTTTGAGTCTGAGGAAGGGGAGCGGGGTTGGGGGCTTGGACTCCCCCACTCTGGAGATGGCGAGGGCGGAAGTCCAGACTCATGGGTCCTGGGGGGTCTCTCATTCATACCCAGGATGGAGAGGATCACTCTGGGAGACACGAGCTCAGGGCCTGTTTCTGAGCGGCCGACCTGGCACTCATACTCTGCATCGTCGCTGAGGTCACACGCTTCAATATGCAGGTGAAATTCACCTGCGGGTAGGACCCAAGGTCAGGGCTGAGGTCAGCCTCGGCTGGTAGCTCAGGATCTCAGGGTCTGGTCCCTTACCTTTAGCAGGATCTCCCTCCAGGCGATACCGTGGGAAACTGGGGATCCTAGGATCGGGGCCGAGGAGCAGCCCGTCCTTGGCCCATTGTACCGCACTGCCAGGGGCGCGGACCCCACACTGCAGCTCGGCAACAGCCCCCTCCACCACCGTCAAGTTTTCTGGCAGAGCCCAGAAGCCTCGGGGGGCTGAGGCCGGGATCGGCACCTGGGTCAGGCCTGGGGACACAGAGATATCAGTAGGAGAGGGCAGAGAGTCTGTCTGGAGAAGGGGCCATGGGAATGAGGGCCACCTGGCTCTGGTCACGGCCCAGGATCCCACTCACCTGTCGTCAGAAGCCCCAGGAGCAGCAGTGCATCCTTGATGCGGATCCTCAGAGCCATCCCAGGTCCTCTGTCTTTGGTGTCCACGGTGTCCACGCCCACCTCCTGCGTCTGCCTGCCTTTCTCTGGGTCCCTCTTTATGTCTGCCCTTTACTTTTCTCTTTGTTTCTCTTTTTCTATTTGTCTCCTTCTTTTTCTCTTTCTCTATTTCTCTCTTTCTGCCCTAGGTCCCCTTCTGCTCTCCCTCCTGTATTCTATCTCACGCTCCTTCCTGCTCTAAGGTTCTCTTTCTCTCTGTCTCTATCTCCTTCCCCAAAGTCAGTCTCTGTTTCTCTTTTTTCTCTCACGCCACTCCCACCCCTGGTCTCCACTCACAGCCCCTCAGGGAGGACTCACCACTGAACCCGGCAGGCCCCGTGAGCCCAGGAGAGCAATGATGCAGTCAGTGGCAGAACTGGGCCCGTTCTCAGTCGATCTCGTCCTTACACTGCTCATCCTCACCTCCCCCTAGGCACACTCTTGAATCTCCAGCTTCAGGCCTCTGCTGGAGGGCTCCTCCCAGCAGAGCTGGAGCAAGAAATCCCCTGTCAGCACATGCCAGGCACATTCCTCGGTCCCTCCCCAGCCCCCATGACCCCAGGGGCCTGTCTTGGCCAGGGGTAAATGGGAGCAGGTCAGACCCAGGAGGTCCCAACACAGCATAGGGAGCAGAGAGCTGGGCCCGGCCTGGGGCTAAGACTCCCCTACTTTTCCTACCCTGGTACCTGAACTTCAAGTCCCTTCCTTCCTTTCTTTTTTTTTTTTTTAATTAAAAAACTTTAAAAAATAATTTTACTTGTATATTTTTTGGCTGTGCTGAGTCTTCGTTACTGGACAGCTTTTCTCTAGTTGCAGATAGTGGGGGCTACTCTCTAGTTCCGGTACACAGGCTTCTCACTATGGTGGCTTCTCTTGTTGCGGAGCACAGGCACTAGGGCATTCAGGCTTCAGTAGTTGTGGCCTGTGGCCTCGGTAGTTGCTTTCTCCCCGGCTCTAGAGCACAGGCTCGGTAGTCATGGCACAGGGGCTTAGTTGCTCCGAAGTATGTGGGATATTCCTGGATCAGGGATCAAACTTGTGTCTCCTGCATCGGCAGGTGGATTCTTTACCACTGAGTCACCAGGGAAGCCTCTCTTCCTTCCTTGAGTAGACAGCTCCCTCTCAATGAGATCATGAATCTCTGCTGAGGAGTGTGCAAGTGTGTGTGTGAGAGACTGGGAGAGTACATGTATCTGTGCACACACATGTGTGGAATGCACGTAAGTGAACATGCCTGGGGAAGTTGATAGTGAACTGTGATCTGTGAAAACTTGTGCAGTGTGTGTGTGTGTGTATAAGTGTTTCAGGTGTAAATGTGCTGGGCAATCAGAGTGGGTGGGAATGAAAGGTAGGGTCCGAGGCCACCAGCCCTGAGCCCAATGTGTGAACGCTTTAGCACGGGTCTTGTGAGTTCTAGTTCACATAGCATCCCTCGGTGTCTATCTCTTCTTTCCTTCTGGATGTTTCTCTCTCCCTCCCTCAGTTCATCTTGATTTATTTTCTTTTCTCCACCACTTTGAGACTGTCCCTCTCTGACTCGGTGTCTTTCTCCCCATCTCTCTCCGTTAGGTGGTTACCTCTCAGCCAGCCTTTAACTCTGTCACTGTCTGTGCCTGTACACGTCTCCATTTTTCTCTTAAATATTAATTTATTTGGCTGTACTAGGTCATAGCTGTGGCGTGCAGGATCTTTAGTTGTGGCATATAAGCTCCAGTTCCCTGACCAGGAATTGAACCCAGGCCCCCTGCATTGGGAGTGAAGAGTCTTAGTCACTGGACCACCAGGGAAGTCCCGTTGTTTTTCTCTTTCTGTTCTCATCTGTACCTCTCTCCCACCCGATGCTCTGTCTCTCACACATGCCAGGAGCTCAATAAATATTTGTTCTCAGTCAGCCTTGGACTACTCCTCTTTCTTTTATTCGTTTCTCCATCTTTGAGTCTTCCTGACTGTCACATATTTGAATTTTACAACCATATGCTGGTTGGCCTGCCCTCCCCACCCCACTGTGCGCCTATACACCCACACGGGATAAGCTTCTTCTGCCTGCTCATCTCCTGCAGGAATTGGAACTGCTCGCTTTCTCTCTCTCTCCCCTCCATGACCCCCATCTGGTCCTTCTCCCTACACAAGACGAGGCATCTGGGCTGAGCCCCCACAGCTCCATCCTTGACTCTAGTCTCGTCTGTCTTCTTCCCTCCCATTATTAACTCCTTGCCCTCCTCCCACGTTTCCTCTCCCAACTGGCCCCACGCCTCCTGGGGAATGGGCTGGGTGCACAGCTGGAGGTTCTGTCATAGGGCCGTCACCAGATGGTGTCCCTCAGGGCCCGGGCATAGGGCTGTCCATTGCTGGGACCTTTAATTAGCACGAACCTTCCACCCTCCAACCTTAGATGTTTTCCTTCTCTGGATGCTCCTGGGACCTCAAACTCTCCATCTTTCCATGCCTGTGGCCCCCAGAGAGCCAGGAAGGGGAAGTGATGTCAGATGCCTGGAAAAGCAGCCGTTCTACCTGACTTCCACCCCCAAGACTCAGGTGTCCTAGCCACAAGCCCATCCTATTTCAAAATCCAGGGGCTGAATCCCCAAAACAGAAGCCACTCAGACTCCAGAGTCCAGGTCCCTCCTTCCCAAGGACCTGGGGGTTCAGGCCTCCAGTCCTTCCCCCCCCACACACACAGGACTTAGGGCAGATGTTCACTGCCGGCTGATTTTCAAATCCTCCTGGGCCTGCGAGGGGGTGGGAGAGAGATTGGTGGTTAAATCCATGGACTCTAAGACTTAAGACCAGATTTTCTGACCTCAGGTCATCCTTTCCCAACTGCACTCTGCTTCAGGCAGGGGCCCTAGTTGAGTCCCCAATGCCTCAGAAACTCGGCGTTCAGGCCATTAACTTCTCGGTCATCAGAGGTCTGAACTCCTAGTCTTAGCATCCTGGGGGGGCGGGGGGGGGGGGGGGGGAGGCGTCCATGTCCCTGCTATTTAGGGACACAAGAATCTGAGCTCGGAACAACGGAGTGTAGATCCCCAGTCCCTACAGTTTTAAGAATGCCATACCCAGGGTCCCAGGCCCCCAGTCCCCCCCTTCTGTCGGCTTCGGGTTCCACCCACCTGCCCTGCCAGCTGCGCAGCGCACCGCCGGCCGGCCGCGTGGGAACGCCCCAGCTGGGCGACATGCAGCCGTCAGGACAAGCTGCGCGGTTCCCAGCCTCCCTGCCTGACTCAGCCCGGGCACCGCCGCCTCCCAGCCGTCGCCCGGCAACCACTGCTGAGTGGGGCGAGGGGGTGGTCCCGAACTGCAGGGTCCTGGGAAAGGAGGGGCGGGGGTGGGGGGCCTGGATTCCTGGATCTTAGGACGAGCTGTGATTTGCAGCGGTAAAAAGGCAGGCACTGAAGGCTTTTTGAGGTGGGGAGAACTGAACCCTCTCTTCTCGGGGGTCCCAGCAGCCCCCCAGGCAAACATGGTGCCCTCTTCTTGACCCACAGGCCCAGAGGAGCCGCGGGCCCCGCCTCCCCAGGGCGAGGAAACTAGCGAGTCCCCAAGGGTTCCCATTTATAGCTGCGTTTCCACTCAGCGCGGTCCCTCCAGGACCCGGGTTGAGCAAGTTTCTTCCACTCCCTCCCCTCCCTCCTCCTCACCCCCAGCCATCCCCCAACCCCGGTAGGGTGCAGCTGTCCAACCCAGCCGGTACCCCCGCCTTCGACCCAGGTGTTCCAGCTCCCAGACCGTAAGGGGGCTGGAGTGCCCACCCGCTGGCGGGGACGCAGCCCTGCGTGCCCCCATTCATCCGCGTCGCGGCCGCGGGAGTTTCTCAATGGGAAGAGGGCGGGTCTCCCAGGGGGCGGGCCGGGGCGGGGCGAGTGGGAACTGGCCCTCCAGGGTCTCTCGGAGACCTGGCGCGCCGAACTGGCAGGCGTTTCAGAGCAGCGGAGCCTGCGGCGGAGCAGACGAGCGGACCTCCAGGTCAGAGAGAGGGGAGCTTCTAGCCTGGGGAGAAGAGTCAGGAGCGGAGCGGACTCCAGGCCAGAGTGGTGGGAAGTGTGCTCCGAGAAAGGAACTGGCAGGGAAGCCAGTGCAACAGCAAGTCTGCTGGATATTGGGGGACACACTCAGGATGCTCGTGCCCGTACTCCTCGTCCTCTCCTTCTGCCTCAGGGGGCGTGCAGGTACCGCGAGGGGCCGGCGCAGATACATACAGGAGAGGGTCGTTTGCTAGCTGTCGCTTTGCTGGGATAGATGGGGCTGAGGGTCCAGACTCCTGGGTCTGACGGAAGAGAACTCTGGGAGCCTGGGCTTCTGGGTCTGAGGACAGAGGGGATTGGGGACTGGATTCCATCCGGAGCTCCTGAATATGCTAAGCTCGGCTCTGTTCCCTCGCCCCACTCTCCTAGGCCTGGCACCCCACTTTCTGCAACAGCCAGAGGACCAGGTAGTTCTGTTGGGAGAGGAGGCCCGGCTGCCCTGTGCCCTGGGCGCCTACCGGGGACTGGTTCAGTGGACTAAGGATGGGCTGGCTCTAGGGGGCGAAAGGGACCTTCCAGGTGAGAATTTACTATCTCTTCAAGGAGCGGCTGGCTCCAGGGTGAGGATGCTGGGCTTGAGCTACAACTTAAGTTTCTAGCTTGACATTTTCAAATTTAGGAAATTAATGGGCTCAGGGAAACATTTGGGGGTCGTGAATTTTCAGGATCTTCTTTGCAGCTGACCCATAGGGTTTGGAAATTTTTATTTTGATTGTAAAATAGTGCATCAGTGCCAAATAGCACATAAAACATAAATGGAAGATGTGTCAAATAATTCTAAAATAGATATCTGTGTAACAACTACCCAGCCCCGTTGCCAGCTCCCCAGAAGCCCTCCTTATTCCCTTCTCTCGTAGCTCACTCCCTCCCTACTACCTACAGGTAGTATCTACTCTGATTTTTATGGCAATTATTTTCTTGCTTTTTCTCCCCCTCAATTTATAATCCCCCCAAGTTTGTAGTGACTCTGGACTGGGAAAGGATTAGTGTCTCTCTGGCCCAGCCCCAACTTTTGGTAGTGTCTTTCCGGTGTAAGATGCCTGGGGATGGAGGCCTGGGACCAGGAACTCAGAACCACGGTGTGACTGCCTCTGTCCCTGACTCCAGGCTGGTCCCGGTACTGGATATCAGGGAATGCAGCAAGTGGCCAGCACGACCTCCACATTAGGCCTGTGGAGCTAGAGGATCAAGCATCGTATGAATGTCAAGCAACACAAGCCGGCCTCCGCTCTCGACCAGCCCAGCTGCATGTGCTGGGTAAGGACTCAGCCCACTTGTCCCTGGGGAGCCTGGGGGAGGGGGGTCCACCAGTGTGAGCTGGGAATATCAGAGTCCGGGGAGAATGAAGGAGAGGGCAGTTAGAGCTGGGAAGATCAGGGTCTCTAGGACCAAGATCCAGCTCTGACCCCAGATCCACTCTACAGTTCCTCCAGAACCCCCCCAGGTGCTGGGCGGCCCCTCTGTGTCTCTGGTTGCTGGGGTTCCTGCGAATCTGACCTGTCGGAGCCGTGGTGATGCCCACCCCACCCCTGAGCTGCTGTGGTTTCGAGATGGGGTCCGGCTGGACGGGGCCATCTTCCGTCAGGTCAGGTCCAAGTCTCTGTGCCAGCCCTTCCCTGCTCATTCAGGGAAATTCTGGGGTCCACTCAGACCACAGGCTCATGCAGAGGAGAAGGGCATGAGAAGGCAGAGATTCAAGGCTTGGGATCCTTGGTATGTACTTAAGCATAGGGACTCTAAGGCTAGACTATGCGTGCATGCTAAGTCAGTTCAGTCATTTCCGACTCTTTGTGACCCCATGGTCTGCCAGGCTCCTCTGTCCATGGGATTTTCCAGGCAAGAATACTGGAGTGGGTTGCCATGCCCTCCTCCAGCGGATCTTTCTGACCCAGAAATCAAATCTGCATCTCTTATGTCTCTTGCATTGGCAGGTGGGTTCTTTACCACTAGTGCCACCTGGGAAGCCCCCATAGGGCTAGACTACCTGGGTTCAAATCCTGGCTCAGTCACTTGTTAGTTGATTGATCTTAACCTCTCTGCCCCTCAATTTACTTATCTGTACAGTGGAGTTAACAGTAGTATGCACGTCTAGGATTACTGGAAGATTAAATAAAGTAATATTTATAAGTGCCTGGAAGAGTGACTGACATTAAGTACTACCTAAAGGTAGATGAAATCATCATTATTATTCACAACCTACAGACCCCATTGAAGGAAGGAACCATCGGGTCAGTGGAGAGCATCTTATCTTTGACCCCTTCCAGCCATGACGATGGAGCCACCTTGGTTTGCCGGGCCCGGAGCCAGGCCCTGCCTGCAGGGAAGGACACAGCTGTCACACTGAGCCTGCAGTGTGAGTGCAGTCGGACACTGGGCTTTGAGCCTGAGGTCCTTGGAGAAAGAAGAGCCTGGGATCTGGATTTCAGGGCATGAGAAAGGAGGGGGCTGTGTACCTCGGTTCCCTGGGGGAAGCCTAGACTGCTAGCTGAAAGGGAAGAGGGGACTGGGAATCAGACTCCTGGGGTGGAGGAGTGAGAACTGGACTCCTAGGTCATCAGTGGAGGTGTTCCATGTCCTTGCCCACCACTGACCACTGACTCACCTCTACAGACCCCCCAGTGGTGACTCTGTCTGCAGAACCACAGACAGTGCAGGAGGGAGAGAAGGTCACGTTCCTATGCCAGGCCACAGCCCAGCCTCCTGTCACCGGCTATAGGTGAGGACCCAGCCTGGAGGACCAGCTTGGGGAGGACTGGGGCTAGGACCTGAGTAGGTGTGCCTGAAGAGCAAGAACAACTCTAACACCCCACCATCTTCGCAGATGGGCAAAGGGGGGCTCCCCGGTGCTCGGGGCCCGCGGGCCAGTGTTGGAGGTAGTGGCCGACGCTTCATTCCTGACTGCGCCGGTGTCCTGCGAGGTCAGCAACGCAGTGGGTAGCGCCAACCGCAGCACAGCGCTGGACGTGCAGTGTGAGCCGGGGCGGGGCCGGGGGCGTGGCCAAAGTGGGGCGAGCAGAATGGGACAGGGGCTACCGTGAGGCGTGGCTACGACCGGCTGCCGGGGATGGTGGGCCGGATGTAGGATTTAGGCGGGATTTGGCTGTGCTGGATCAGTGCCAAAGTGGAGCAGGGGCGGGGCGAGAGTGGGGCTGAGGCTTGTGGGCCAGACGTGTGCGCCGATTTGAGAACTGGGGTCTTCAACCCAATGGGCCCTTGTGGGTGTCGTTTCTGAGTGTCTGCTCCGGAGTCAGAAGTTGCCTCCCTCCCTGGTCATGTGGCCCCTCTTCGGTCTCCTCCAGTCGGGCCGATTCTGCAGGCAAAGCCGAAACCCTTGTCGGTGGACGTAGGAGAAGACGCCTCCTTCAGCTGTGTCTGGCGCGGGAATCCGCTCCCACGGGTAACCTGGACCCGCCGCGGGGACGCACAGGTGAAGCCAGATCTGGGGCTTGTGGCAGTGGCTGGCAGTAGGGGGGTCTTCCTCCCAAGGTCGCGCCCTTGACGCCCCTTCCGTTTCCCAGGTGCTGGCCTCCGGGCCCACGCTGCGTCTTCCCGCGGTGGGGCCCGAGGATGCAGGCGACTACGTGTGCAGGGCCGAGCCGGGGCTCTCGGGCCAGAGCGGTGGCGCTGCAGAAGCTAGGCTGACTGTGAACGGTGAGAAAGAGGTGCTTCCTAGTGGGACCGGCGGGTTCTGGGATAAGAAGTGGGCAGAGGGGATGAGGTCTAAGGGGAGTGGGGGTGGCCATGAGAAGAAAGGGGTGGTGCCTGGGGACTGCAGCTGGACCTACAAAAGGCTAGCCTCAGTAGGGTTCACGTTTGTTGAGAGGAGTGGGATGGTAGGTTGAGGTTAGTGGGGAGAGCCCAGGCCTGACCCAGCCAGCTTGAGAATGGGCTTCAGGGAGGGCGGGGCCTCTCCTCTGACTGGCTCACAATCTCCAAACCAGCTCCCCCAGTAGTGACCGCTCTGCACTCTACGCCTGCCTTCCTGAGGGGTCCCGCCCGCCTCCAGTGTCTGGTCTTCGCTTCCCCTGCCCCAGAAGCCGTGGTAAGGAAAGTCCCCGTTCTCATGACCCATTCGGCCACCCTGACCTCCTAGACAGACTCCCCAAACCGCTGTGATTACCTCTGACTTTTCCCAGGCCCTGCCCACACCTTCTTGCCCTCCTGAGTCTCCTCAGTGACCTTCCTCTTTTGTGCCCCCAGGTCTGGTCTTGGGATGAGGGCTTCCTGACGGCGGGGTCACGGGGTCGGTTTCTGGTGGAGACCTTCCCAGCCCCAGAGGGCCTCGGGGGACAGGGTCCAGGCCTGATCTCTGTGCTACACATTTCGGGGACCCAGGAGTCCGACTTTCACCGGGGCTTCAACTGCAGTGCCCGAAACCGATTGGGTGAGGGAGGCACCCAGGTCAGCCTGGGCCGTAGAGGTGAGATTCTGGGCCTGAAGACCCCAAATCTGAGGTTTTCAAACACTCAAAATGCCACAATTTCCAAACCGAAGACCCTCAAAGGCAGAGCCCTCGAACCTTGGGAGCCTCAAAACTAGGAGTCCCTTGAATCCTGAGACCACCCCCGCCCCCAACAATAATTTCTGTCAAATACAGAATCCTAAACTGAAAGACCTCTCACACTTAGGGACTCCAAAGAAGGCTACCTCCAAATATAGAGAATTGCAAAGTAAAATACCTTCAAACTTTATGACTTCTTAAAGTCAGGGAATCTAAATTTATGAAGCCCCAGGTTCATGTGCTCTTCAACCCAGAGACCCCAGGCTAGGAGACTACAAAACTTGGGAATCCCCAGACTTGATGACCTTTGACCAGAGGTTCCCTTACTCAAGACCTGTTCCCCAGTTCCTGCTCAGTCATCTGCTCAGCCTCCTCAGAAACCCCCTCCCCTTCTTCCCACAGACTTGCTGCCCACTGTGCGGATCGTGGCCGGAGTGGCCGCCATGGCCATGACTCTCCTTATGATCATCACTGGGGTGGCCCTCTGTTGCTGGCGCCACGGCAGGGGTCAGTGTCTGAACCCCACCCCAGACCCCCACACAGGTCCTGTACACTGGCTGCTCTGGCCTTGGGGCTTGTCCCAGTCCTGCCTCTCCAGACCCCCTTTGGGCTTGGTTCCCATTCAAAGCCTGGTTCCCAGCTCAAGCTCTAACTCCATCTCCTCAGGGTCACACCCCTTGCCCTCCTAGGCCAGTGGTCTCTTTGATTCCCAGCCTTCCAGCCTGATTTGCCCCAGCCCTCTCTCTTCCTGCTCACTGGTCTCCACAAACCGTGACCCAGCCCCATCACTTACCTTTGCCCCCACCTCCAATGTTCCTGGCCTCAGCCTCTTTCTCCAAGCAAAAGAACCTGGTGCGAATCCCAGGGAGCAGCGATGGCTCCAGTTCCAGGGGCCCTGAGGAGGAGACAGGCAGCAGCAAAGACCAGGTAGGATGTGAGGGTTCCCAGACCTGATGGTACCTCAAAACCAAATAGTAACCAGTTGTGATCCCCATCCCAATCGGGCCCCCCAAACTCAAATAGAGCCCTAGTCTCAACAGTGACCCCCAGATCCAAATGTCTCCCAAATCCAAGTATGCCCCATCCCAATTATTCCCTAGCCCTGTCCCCCTACTCCTTGTTGTTCTGTGTCCAGACCCCAGCTCCCAGGAGCCCTTCGTCCTTCCTTTCTGGCCTCAGATGTTCAACTGAGGGTCTCTGGGGTCTGGCATCCCCTGCAGTGTAGTCTACACTCCCTCTCACTAAGTACTCTACCCCAGGGCCCCATCGTGCACACGGACCACAGCGACCTGGTTCTGGATGAGGAGGGGGTTCTGGAGAGCAAGGTGAGTGTTGGGAAAAGAGGGGCTCCCTTCACTGTGTCTCCAGCTCTCTCTCCACTTCTGTTCCCTCCTTTTTCATTCTGGCCCCTAGGTCCCTCTACCCACTTATTTTTTTAAATATTATCTATTTATTTGGTTGTGTTAGGTCTTAGTTGTGGCACGCAGGATCTTCAATCTTTGCTGCCGCATGCAGGATTTTTTTTAGTTGCGACGTGTGAGATCTAGTTCCCTGATCAGGGATCTAACTCTGCATTGGAACTCTGCCTTGGCCTTCTGCATCGGGAACAGGGAGTCTTAGCCCCAGGACCAGCAGGGACGTTCCCCTCCACCCATTTCTTGCTGCCTCCTGGGCTGTCTCACCCACCTTCAGAGTCTCAGTTGGTTTGTCTGCTGACTATGCCCACATATCTGCCCCAGCCTTGGCCTGCATCTTGAGCCCCAGTTCAAGGTTCACTCTGCCTGTGCTTTCCCCATCAGAGGCCCACACCCCACATCAGGCCTCCTAAATGCCTCTCCCTGGCTGCTTCACCCAGGCCCCTTCTGCCTACCAGGTTCCACACTAGCGTCACATTTCCCCAAACTTGTCAGTCCTTTGTTCCCCAAAAAATGGGGCCCCACTGACCCCAGTTCCCAGTCCAGATCCCCCCTCTCTCTCTCTACCTAGCAGATGCTGGTCTCTTGGCTTGAAACACTCCTTTTTTCATGTGTGCTAAGTCATTTCAGTCCTGTCCGACTCTTTGCAGCCCTGTGGACTGCAGCCTGCTAGGCTGCTCTGTCAATGGGATAATCCAGGCAAGAATACTGAAATGGGTCGCCGTGCCCTCCTCCAAGGGATCTTCCTGACCCGGGGATCTAACCCACATCTCTTATGTCTCCTGCATTGGCAGGCAGGTTCTTTACCTCTAGTGCCACTTGGGAAGCCCCTTTTCTTCACATACCTACCTAGTTCTCTCTGTTATTCCTCTGGTGTCAGTTGAAACATTTCTTCTTCTTTTGTTTTTAAGATTTATTTATTTATTTATTGGCTGTGGTGGGCCTTTTGGTGCTTCCTGCAGGCTTTTCTCTAGTTGCAGTGAGCAGAGGCTACTCTCTAGTTGTGGTGTGTGGGCTTCCCATCTCGGTGGCTCCTTATATTGCAAAGTACAGGCTCTAGGGTGCATTGCAACACATGGGTCCAGTATCTGTGAAGCACGGGCTTGGTTGCTTCATGACATATGGGATCTTCCTGGACCAGGGATCAAACCAGTGTCCCTTGCACTGACAGGCAGATTCTTAACCACTGGACCACCAGGAAAGCCCTCAAACATTTTTTGTGCTGGAAAACTTTTGCTTCTCTCCTCCTAGCCCTGATCATTCTGTTTCACCTGTCACAGCCAGGACCACTGTGATCTAGGCTTCCCCACCACAGTCTGAAGGTTCTCCCATCACTGTTCCAGTCACTCTGCCTGAATCTCCTCCATCACATCCCTGACCCTTCCGGTTCTGTCTGGTGACTCATCATTTCTCCTTTGACCTGCAATCTCCATGAAGATGGGACTAGGTCTATCCTAGAGAGAGATGTCTCCAGCAGCAGCACATAGAGTCAAAGCCTCAGGCTGTTGGGCAAATGCATGAATGGATGTCTTGATCTCCATTTCTCTCTCTTGTTCCCTCTGCATCTCCTTTCCATACCACCATCCCTTGGCAAACCTCTGTCTCTGCCTTTCTCTGTCCATCTCTTTCTGTCCTTTCATCTCTACTGTTTTTCTGTCTCACTTTGCCCTTCTACCAGTCTATACGTCTCTGGATTCTCTGCCTGCTCCTCCTTCTATCTTTTCGTCTCTCCCTAGGTCTGGTTCTATCTCAGTGTGTCTCTCTATTCACTTACCCTCATCCCTCTATACCCTCACATACCTTACCAAGTCCCATTTTGTTCCCTCAGGACCCAACCAATGGTTACTACAAGGTCCGAGGAGTCAGTGTGAGCCTGAGCCTTGGAGAAGCCCCCGGAGGAGGTCTCTTCCTACCACCCTCCTCCCCTCTTGGACCTCCGGGAACCCCTACCTTCTATGACTTCAATCCACATCTGGGCATGGTCCCCCCCTGCAGACTGTATAGAGCCCGGGCAGGCTATCTCACCACACCCCATCCTCGAGCTTTTACTAGCTACATCAAACCCACATCCTTTGGACCCCCAGATCTGGCCCCCAGCACTCCTCCCTTCCCATATGCTGCCTTCCCCACGCCCAGCCACCCACGTCTCCAGACTCATGTGTGACATCTCTCCAGCTGAAGAGTCCTGGGATCTTCAACTTGCATAATGGATTGTCCTGATTTCTGAGTAACCAGAACAAACTGGCAACCTACCCTTCCAAAATTGAACCTTGAGGGGAAGGAAAGATCATTACAATTGCCTGGGTCATTGATGTACAGTTAACTCAGCCAAAGGGGATGCCCCGAGTGGAAGCAAGAAGGCCACTGGGCCTGCTTCTTCCTGTGCAAAAAAGAGATTCAAGAGGGCAGATGGGCCGTTTGCAGAGGGATGGGAACAGGGGTGATGGGAGTTAGGGACAGAGAAGGAAATTGCTTCCAAACATTGAAAGAAGAGATTTCAAGATGGCCACCCACATTAAGAAGAAAGGCAACATAAAGCAGATCAAGATACAGGACCTGTCCTTGCTATCCCCAAGGGGTACTTTGCTTCACCCATGGAATTGCTGTCAAAATGGCCATTCATTCTCTGGGAATCCAAGATGGCCACCATCTTGATTCTTTCTTCCTTCCTTAAAGGTCCTGGAAGAACCGGGCCCAAGGAGTAAGGACAGGGTAAGAGCTGTTGTGGTGGTGGGAAGCAGGGAAGGAGTGGTGTTGGAATCTGGCAATGAGAATATTTATGTTCAATTAAAAAAAAAAGTTGCAAAGTGAATATCTTAGAAATCCCCTGGCATTATTACTGTCTATCAAGGAAGGGGTCCATCGAACCTGCCCCAAGGCCCTTCCTCTTACCCTAGACTACGAAGTGGCTGTAGAAAAAAACATGAGCCAACCCACAGCCCTTTACTATCCATTGAGCACCCATGCTGCAGTCCATGGGGTCGTAAAGAGCTGGGCACGACTGAGTGACAACTGAACTGAACTGAGCACTAAGCTCTTTTAAGATACATCTAGACAAACAAATGTGTGCAGATGCGCACACATGACAGGACTGCCCCAGTCTGCTTGGGGAAGACAATTCTACACTGTATTTTGGGAAGAGAAGGAAGTGAACCCTGAAGGGGAGGCAGCAAAGGAGAGGCTAGGGGTGGGAAAAGAGAACTGTCCTGATCCTCAGAGCAAGAATGGGGGTTGACTCTTATCTTGAGGTGATAGGTACCTGACTCGGCTCATCCTTAAAGAAAGGGTCTGGGGGCTCTGGTTCATGCATCCTTGATCTAGGAATTAAAGGTCTATGACTAGGGCTCCTGGAAAGCAGAGCAGAAGGCCTGGACTCGTTGATCTTAGGGAGAAAGGGCCAAGGGCTTGGTCTCTGGTCCAGAGAGAGAAGGTACCTGGGACCCAGACTCTTGGATCTGAGGGAGAAGAGGACTGGGTGTCCACTGCTGTGGGGTTTTGTTTGATTGTTTGTTATTTTAAATCAAGCCATTTTATTGAAGGGTTTCAGAGGAGGGTCGAAAGGCTGGGAGAACAATGAGATCCGACCTCCTTTTCCTGGCCAGAATCTCCCCAGCTTCACGGTCGTTTAAAGTTCAACTGCTGTGTTCTTGATTGAGGAAATTTTGGAGGCCTAGGACCTCAAGAGGTGACCTCAAGAGGATTTGGGGGTGGGGTAGGGGCTCCTGTGCTGGCGTCCCTGGAAGAGAAGGAAGACGTTTAGTGAGGGTATGGGTCCAAGTGAGAAAACAGGAGGTGACGGTCTTGGAGAACTCAAAATCCACAACTACGAAGCCTGTGACCCAGACCCCCGGGTAGGCCCTTCCATAGGTGGGACGCCTGGAGTCCCCCACAAGGGGGCGGGGGCCTGGCGCAGGCTCTCTCCAGGGGCTTCCAGGCTGCTCAGCTGTGCGCAAAGCTGCCACGCTATTGTCCTGGCCGGGAAGGCGGGGCCGGCGCGGGGCGGGGCTGGCGGCGCCGGCGCAGCTCGGGGGCGTCGGCGGAGGAGGCGGCGGCCGTGGCGCTGGGAGCTCCTGTCACCGCTGGGGCCCGGCCGGGCGGGAGTGCTGGAGACGTGAGGGCGCGAGGGCCCGGACATGGGGCCCGCCAGCCCCGCCGCTCGTGGTCTGGGCCCGCTGCTGCGGTTGCTGCCACTGTTACTGCTGCTTCTGCGCGTGCAGCTCGCCGAAGGGAACCTGGCCGGTGGGAGCCCCAGCGCGGCCGAGGTGAGGCCCGGCCGGGCCCTAGGGGGTGGGGGAACGGGCGGGACCGGGCCTCTGGACCCCGGGGCGGATAGGTGCGAAGCAGAAAGCGCAGTCTTTTCAGCCAGGTGGCCAGCCCCCAGGCGCCCCTAATAGCGCTAGGCGTTCAGAAACCCCTAAGTCCAGGCCCCAGCGTCGTCCCGAAGTCTAGCCCCTTCAGACCCTTCCGACCTAGGTGACTCAGCCCCAGCCCCTGCCCATCTGAACAGGACCCGCCGGGCAGCAAGGCACCTAAAGCCAAGAATCTGGGCCCCTTTTATCCTCGGGACCCATATGAAGGCTCCTGCAAGGCTCCCAGAACCCAGGAACCTCCAACCACCGCCCCCCCAACCCAGGATGTAGCTCTCCATCCCCCAAGGACTGAGTGTCCAGGCCTGCAGGGCCCTGAAGCCAGGCCTTGTGGTCTTTCCACTCGAGAATGCGAGCGTGAGCTAGGGACGGAGGGAGGAGGGGCCAGAACGCCTGGGTTCTGGCCTCCTCCCCCGCCATTCAAGTTTAACCCCTTCGAGCTCCAGTGCGGCTGCGCTGGGGTGAGGGCGGGGCCTGTCTCCACGGCAACAAGGCCGTGAGGATCCCAGGAGACCCCGAGTTGCCATAGCAACGGCAGAGCTGGGGCGGCCCCCGGCCCAGTGGGAGCTGTTTCCCAGGGAACCGAACCTCCACAGAGGCGGGTGCGCGGTGCTTGATGGAGGGGGCTGGTGCTGGGGGTGTGACCATCTGGGTCCTAGGGAGCAAAGGACCGGGGGACTCACATGCCAGCGTCCCCCGTGCCCTCGCTGACCCCTCCGCCCCCACCCCCAGGCCCCAGGGTCTGCCCAGGTGGCTGGACTATGCGGGCGCCCAACCCTTCACCGGGACCTGCGCACCGGCCGCTGGGAACCAGACCCACAGCTCTCACGACGCTGTCTCCGGGACCCGCAGCGCGTGCTGGAGTACTGCAGACAGGTAGGCGGGACCGACTGAGAGGGGCGTGGCCAGCAAAAAAGCGGGTCCGAGTTGGGACCAGGTTGCCCTTAAGACGCTAGCCGTGCAAAGGCAAGGTCCGGGGAAATGAGGGGTTCAACAAGGCATGGGAAACTAGGGGACATGGCCAACAAAGAGGCAAAGTTAGGATAGGACAGGACCTGGTTTTGAGAAACTAGGTCAAGAAAAGAGAAGAACCGTGCAAACACGGCCAGCTGAGGACAGTGTCCAGTGATGAGATGAAATTTAACATTGTGGTGGACACTTTAAAGAGCAGGTGTAGGTGGGCGTGGCAAGTAAGAGGCGGGGCTAAGACAAAAAGACCTCGTGGACTCGAGTGACTGGGAAAGGGGTGGAACCCAATGGGAGAGTGGAAAGCTAGAAGGGAGGTGTGGCTATGAAAAAGCAGGTCTAACACAAAGAGAAAGGATCCTGAGAGGCCAGAGGCGAGGCTTAAAGAAGGGTGGAATCTATGGAGAGATGAACTTGATTGGGGGAAGGGGCAGAAGCGACTAGAAAAGAGGTGCGCTTAAAGGGAGAGCTTTGGGGTAATGGAGGGACCTTCATAAAGAAACCCGACAGGGAAAGGGGCGGAGCCTAAGGATGGAAGGGAGAGGTACTAAGGGGTGTGGCCAATGGCTTGTGGGGCTTAGATATCTAAGTCCTGTTCTACGGGCCTAGGGAAGAGTGGGTCTTTCGAATACTAGAGCCTTGAAAAGGGACACGCCAGCGCAGGAGCGCACCTGGTAGGGGCGAGGCAGAGGGCTGATCGCCCCGACTCGGTGCCCCCAGATGTACCCGGAGCTGCAGATTGCCCGTGTGGAGCAGGCGACGCAGGCCATCCCCATGGAACAGTGGTGCGGGGGTGCCCGGGGTGGCCACTGTGCCCACCCCCACCACCAAGTTGTGCCTTTCCACTGCCTGCGTGAGTCAAAGGCCGGGGGGTTGGGGAACGGAAGGTGGGGGGTTGGGTGGTAGACTCCAAGGGATGAGAGTCTGGCCCTGGTCTCGGGCTCGCGTTAGGGAGCTAGGTGCCTGAGTCCACAGTGGGACAGAAGCCTCTGAGGGTAAAAGATCTGAATTCTGGGGAGGGGGGAAGTGGGTAGGGCTAGTGGCTGTGAGAGTGTCTCACACCGACGCCCCCCCCCCCCCCATTTTCCAGCCGGTGAATTCGTGAGTGAGGCCCTGCTGGTGCCTGAAGGCTGCCGGTTCTTGCACCAGGAGCGCATGGACCAGTGCGAGAGTTCAACCCAGCGGCAGCAGGAAGCACAGGAAGTAAGGACCCAGCCCCTCATCCTCCCACCCCTCCCGGAGAACCCAGGATTCCAATCCTCTAACACCCTCCTCCTCCACAACCTGAGTCTGAGCCTCAGCCCCCTCTCCCCAGTGGGACAGAACCAGGAATCCAGGCTCCAAGCCCCATCAGCTCCTAAGACTCAGGCATCCAGGCTCCCCCTCCACCCTTCCTTACCCCCCAGACCTAGTATCTATGCCCACTCTTCCCACAGGCCTGCAGCTCCCAGGGCCTCATCCTGCATGGCTCAGGCATGCTTTTGCCCTGTGGCGCAGATCGGTTCCGAGGTGTGGAATATGTCTGCTGCCCACCTCCAGCAACCACCAACCCTTCTGGGACAGCAGTCGGGTGAGTGAGAGGGAACCCTCCAGGCCCAACCCTCCAGGCTCCTGAGGCAGGAGATGGAAGCCTGGGGACCTAGGCCCAGGTTCTTATTTCCTTGGGTCTTCTGCTCCCTCAGTGATCCCTCCACCCGGTCCTGGCCCCTGGGAAGCAGAGTTGAGAGGGGCGATGACGAGGAAGAGGAGGAATCCTTCCTGCAGCCAGTAGATGATTACTTTGTGGAGCCCCCACGAGCTGACGAGGAGGAGGAGGAGGAGGAGAGAGTCCCACCCTCAAGCTCCCAGACCCCTGCAGGGGTCAGCAAAGGTGAAGCCATCTCTAAACCCCACCCTCTCCACCCTAGAAGGAAGATGATTTAAGAGAGCTTTGGTGTAGGGGCATTTGAGGAGGGACCTACTGGGGAGAAGCCCTGTGTGGGGAAATGGGAGGGATGGGAATGGGTTTGGATAAAGTAGAGGTGGAAGGGCCACCCTGTCAGGAATGCAAAGGGTAAGGGTGGTTTGGGGGTACCCAGAATTGGTATGTCTGAAGGATTATTTGGAGGAAAGCTTGAAGGATAGTGTGATAGATTCCTAAGCTTTGCAAGAACAGGTCCAATTCAGAACCACATCTTGTGTGATGCCAGGCAGCAGCTATGGTTGAAGTGAACACATGGGGGTCTCCACTGCACTCTAGGAAATGCAGTTCTCTAGGAAGGGAAGCTGACCTGGGGCTGGGCTTCAGGCTGACTCCTGGATTCCTGGCCTTGCAGTGACTCCCACCCCGAGGCCCACAGATGGTGTGGACGTGTACTTTGGCATGCCTGGAGAAATCAGTGAGCATGAAGGCTTCCTGAGGGCCAAGATGGACCTGGAGGAGCGCAGGATGCGCCAGATTAATGAGGTGATGGTACTGGGGGCCCCAGGATCGCCCATAACACAGAGCTCCCTAATTACCAGGAAGTTGCTCAGGGACACATTGAGACTACCTCTCAAGGCTCCCCAAACCTCCATCATCCCCCAGCCCTCAACTCACCCCTAAGATGACCAAGGATCCCCAAGCCACGTAGAGTCCCACTGAGACACCACCAGAGTCCGTGGCAACTCTGATGCATGGTACTCTTCCACTTTAAATTCCTTCTGAATCCTCTCTCTCATGGCGATCCAAGAGGCTGTGGGACTTAAGGGATCTGGAGACTCTGAAGAAGAATGGGATGTGGGGACTTACTGGATACAGCAGAGTGACTTCTAGGATCCTGAAGCTCCCCTTGTCCCCAGGTGATGCGTGAGTGGGCCATGGCCGACAACCAGTCCAAGAACCTGCCTAAAGCCGACAGACAGGCCCTGAATGAGGTAGGACAGCCTCCAGAGTGTCCTACTTGGGTACTTGGGCGTAATGGGCTTCAGCCTGGCTCAGGCTTTTTCTGGCCTCATCCAGTTTCACCCCTTCCTACTGATATGGGCTTCTCCTGGCCCCACCCCTACACTTGGCTCCACCTCTCTTGGCCTACATCCAATCTGACTTTGCTTTCCTCTTCTTCCTCCTCCCACTGGCCATATTTTACCCAGTCTTAACTTGATCCTAACTTCTAAGGGCTGGCTCTGGAGGCCTCTCCCAAGCTGGGGCCCTGCAGACACAGCCAAGTCCTTTTCAGCCTCTCTTTAATGCTCAGCCCTGCCCCCTCCCCTGACTCTGGTTCTGACCCTCTCATTTCACTTTTACCCAATCCCTCCTCAGTAGACCCAGCCTCATCACTCTCCTACCCACCTCTCTCAGCCTCACCTTGGCACAACCCTACCCTGTGTAGACCCGGGCTCAGCTTAGCCCCATTCCCTGACTCCTGCTCTGGCTCTACTCAGGTTTATTTAGTTACAGCTGTCTCCAGTGAGCCCTGCCCAGGCCTAAGCCCCACCTTTCCTGCAATACTTGGTCCCTTTTGGCTTAACACGGGCCAGCTCTGTTCCTACACTCTTCCTACCCATACAGTGGACACCTTCATCCAGGCTCCCAGTAGAGCTGGTTCTGCCCCTACTCTACCCAGCCACTCCAGCCAGTCTCCTGTCTTCTAGTCCCACCCCAGCTCGACTCTGCCCAGGCCTGGATCCATGGCACCCCACCCCACTTATGGTCCAATAGCCCTCCCTTTCCAGACTCCCTCTGACCTGGGTTTCATCCGGCTATGCCTCTCTCCTGACCCTGTGCCCACCCCCTCGCCAGCACTTCCAGTCCATCCTGCAGACCCTGGAGGAGCAGGTGTCCGGTGAGCGACAGCGCCTGGTGGAGACCCACGCTACCCGAGTCATCGCCCTGATCAATGACCAGCGCCGGGCCGCCTTGGAAGGTTTCCTGGCGGCGCTGCAGGGGGATCCGCCTCAGGTACGGGAACCGCAGCGCGGGCGGAGGGTAGAGGGTGGAGTGGGCTGGGACGGGCCTGGGCAGCCTCCCTCCCTTCCACAGCCAGAGCGGGTCCTGCTGGCCCTGCGGCGCTACCTGCGAGCTGAGCAGAAGGAGCAGAGGCACACACTGAGGCATTACCAGCATGTGGCTGCCGTGGACCCCGAGAAGGCCCAGCAGATGCGCTTCCAGGTGCTCGGTTCTTCCAGCTCCCAAATACTCTGCCATCCCTCGGACCCTGGTCTCTTGGACCCCCATCCCTCAGATGCTGCTCTTGCCCCTCAGATCCTCTTTCTTTTATAGCAATTCATTTTTGAATCTATTTCTTTTGGGCTGAGCTGGGTCTTTGTTGCTGTGCAAGGGCTTTCTCTAGTTGTGGCAAGTGGGGGTCACTCTTCTTTGTGGTGCTCGGGCTTCTCACTGCAGTGGTTTCTCTTGTTGTGGAGCACAGGCTCTAGGCATACAGGCTTCAGTAATTATAGCACGGGGGTTCTGTAATTGTGATGCACCAGCCCAGTTGCCTCATGGCATGTGGGATCTTCCCAGACCAGGGATCGAACCTGTGTCCTCTGCATGGGCAGGTGGATTCTTAACCACTGGACCACCAGGAAGTCCCTCAGACCCTCTGTCTGCCCCCTTGGACCTCCTTCATCTCCCTGGATCCCCCCTTCTGTGCCTGCGACCCGTTCTAATCCCTCAGATCCCTACTTCCTGACCCTGGAACACTGCCTCCATCACCCCCTGTGCTTCTGACCCCTTTCTTGTTCTTGAATTCCCACTTCCTATCCTTTGGATTCTTATTTCCTGTCCTAGAATCCCCCTCTTGTGCCTGGAACCCTGTTCCTGTCCCTCAATGCTGCTTGTTCCCTAACTCTGCTTGTTTCTCCCTGAAACCCTTGTTCAGTGCCTTTAGATCCTAATTCTTATCTTTTGGATGCTCTCTTCCTGTTCAAGAATACTGATTCTGTGCTCTTGAGCTCCAAGCTTTGCCCTTGAGCCACATCATTTCTAACTTTTTTTTTAACAAGCTATATTTATTTATTTTTAATTTTTGACCACACCCTGTAGCACATGGGGTCTTGTCTCCTAACCAGGGATCAAACCCACATCTCCTGCATTGGAAGGCAGAGTTTAATCATTGGACCACCAGGGAACTCCCCACATGACTCTCCAATTCTACTTCCTTCTCCAAAACCCCCTCAAACCTTGCTTCCTACTCCTCAGACCCTACTTTCTACCTCTCCCCTGACTCATCTCCACTTCCTGTCTTCTATACCATAGTCTCTGTACCCTAGACTTACCTGGCCTCCTGTGCCCAACTTTTCCTAGCAGCTACTCCTTTTCCCTCTTCCTTACTTTCGTTCCCAAGATTCTCACATCCTGTCTCCTGTACATCTTTTCCTTTTCATTGTATTTTGCTTCTCTGCCTTCAGTTTCCTGTCCCCCATGGCCCAATTCCTGGCCCCTGTACCCTCCTTCCTGTCCATTGTAGGTGCTACTATTCCTGGGACCCTCCTGACCTTCCTCCTTCACCCGGCCTCGGTTTCCCCTTCTGTAGCCCACGCGGCTCAGTTCATCCCTCACACTCATTCCCCAACAGGTGCAGACCCACCTTCAAGTAATTGAGGAAAGGATGAATCAGAGCCTGGGGCTGCTTGACCAGAACCCCCGCCTGGCTCAGGAGTTGCGGCCCCAGATCCGTGAGTGCCCGACCATGACCCCCCCAACCTTTGACTCCTCTGCCATTTCAGTTATCTATTCCTATGTAACAACCCCCTCCCCTCACCACCCAACACACACACACACACAAACTTAGTGGCTTAAGTCAATCATTTTCACTGCTCATGATTCTGCCATCTGGGTTGTGCTGGGTGCTTCTTCTGCGGGTCTTGTCAGTAGGCAAGCGTGTAGCTACCTTGGGCTAGCAGGTCAGCTAGCGGCTGGAACTCTGGCACGAATGAGCCTCTCTCCCTTCAGAGAGGCCTCTCTTCTCCATGGAACCCCTCCATGCAGTCTCTCCAGCAAGGCACGTGGACTTCCGTGGTGGTTCAAGCTCCCCAAAGCACCGAAGTAGAAACAGCCAGGTCTTCTTAAGACCTGGGCCCACTTGGTTAAAGCAAGTCACAAACCCAACCCAGATTTACGCTGTGAGATCTATTCAAAAGCATGAATATCAGGAACTGTAACTGCCCCCTGCCCCAGAGCCCCCAGATCTATTGTAATTTCCTCTTGAATGTCGCATGCTTAACCCTAATTCTCCTGCTCTGTAAGGGGGCCATTCTCTTATTTATTTATTTGGCTACACCCTGTCTTAGTTGTGGGATGTGGGCTCTTAGTTGCGGCATGTGGATTCTAGTTCTCTGACCAGGGATGGAAACTGGACCCCTACATTGGGAGTGTAGAGTCTTAGCCACTGAACCACCAGGGAAGTCCTGAGGAGGCCATTCTCTTGAACTTCCATCTCCCTCCTCCAACATTCCACTCCCTACTCTCCCACATCTCACGTATGGCTCCCCCCAATCATGCTATTGTTAGGGTGCCATTCATTCACCCTAACAGGCACCATCATGTTTTGTGGATCCCTGTACTCATGAAATCACCCCCTTTCTGCATGTTCCACTCAGAGGAACTCCTCCACTCTGAACACCTGGGCCTCAATGAACTGGAAGCCCCTGCCCCAGGGGGCAGCAGTGAGGACAAGAGTGGGCTACAGCCCCTGGATTCCAAGGATGGTGAGTCAACCCAAACGTACATAATCCCAGGCTTTGGAGGACAGGCCCTCAACCTCAATTCTAATCCCCTAAAGTCTGGAGGTGTCTTAGCCAGCGGGTGAGCGGTAGAGGGTGGGAAGGAATGTCTGGGGTTGTGGAGGCCTCTGGAGAGTCCTAGATCCTCCCTCCTCGGCCCCCGGGAGGGGGTGTCCCCACACTTTCTTCAGTGATGCTCTCCTCTCTTCACGGTTCCACCTGTCTTGTCTCCTCTGGCTGCCAGCAGACACCCCCATGGCCCTTCCCAAAGGTGAGTAGCTCATAAAGTAGCCCCTGGTCACCACATCCTTCTGAGTCCTTGAGCCCAGAGTGGAAAAGGGCCCACACACTGGGAACCCCAGGCCTCCTGGGGTGGGGTCTGGTGCCCCCCAACCCTTCCTCAGGCAGGGGTATCACCATTCTGGACTCTCAGGAATGAGATAGGATTTGGGGGTTAGGGTCCACAGAACAAGATGCTGCGTCCTCTGGGAAAGACAAGATGACCCCCCTGGAGCAGTATGAACGGAAGGTAAGCCAGTCAAACCTGTGGGCACCTGAGGCAGGGTGGGAGGGGGGCTGGACTCTTAGGTCTGCAGGGGGAGCTCGTGGGGGGCTTGGATTCCTTGGCCTCAGAGGGAAGAAGGGCCTGAGGACATGGACTTCAGGGTCCTAGGGGAGAAAAGGGCTGGGGGATGCCCTCCTGGGCCCAGGGGAGGAGGGGGCTGGAGCCGACTCCTGACACCTCCTACTCCCCCAGGTGAATGCGTCTGTTCCAAGGGGCTTTCCTTTCCACTCATCGGAGATTCAGAGGGATGAGCTGGTAAGAGGAGGAATATTCAGGGTACTTAGGGGGAGAGGTCAAGAGGTCAGTGGCTAGACTGTGACTCCCGAAGCCACACAGGGCCCTGGTCAGCCTCAGAGATGGCCCCGGCATCCTCTCCTCCCACTGCAGGCCCCAGCTGGCACAGGCGTGTCCCGAGAGGCCGTGTCCGGTCTGCTGATCATGGGAGCCGGCGGGGGTTCCCTCATCATCCTCTCCCTGCTGCTCTTGCGCCGGAAGAAGCCCTACGGGGCCATCAGCCACGGAGTGGTGGAGGTAAGGGACACAGAGACCTGGGGCGGGGAGGAGCCCCGGAGCCCGGGAGATCTGTGGTTGGGTCCCCACGGCCCACTCTCCCACCCCTGCCCCCGTTGCAGGTGGACCCCATGCTGACCCTGGAGGAGCAGCAGCTCCGCGAACTGCAGCGTCACGGCTATGAGAACCCCACCTACCGCTTCCTGGAGGAACGACCCTGAACCAACCCCCTTCACCCCTTCAGCTGAGCCCAGACCTTCCCTCTTCCTGGAACCCCTGAACCCTAACTCCCAGCCTGGGGGAGAGGGTGAAAAAGTTCATTTCAGACCCTTTGTGAGGGGGCTGGAAATTCTTATTTCCCCTTTCCAATTCCAAATTCCATCCCTAAGAAATCCCTGGATATTCCCAGCTGCCCTCCCTGCCTCCTTGAGACCTCCTTACTTTAATTTATTTTGTACGTTAATTTATTGTCCTTAAGGTGACCAGCAGCTTGGTCCCAGCGTCTGTTGTTCCCTGGAATTCATCCTCCCATGTGTCCTCCACTAATATCCCAATAAAGTTCTCTTCCCCACCAGGCCATCCTCTGTCTGTCTGGGGAAATCAGGGTGTAATCAGTTCTGGACATTGGTGCGCAACCCCACCCAGGCCTCCTTCACATTCTTAAACTGTGTGTGCTCAGTCGCTCAGTCGTGTTGGACTCTTTGCAACCCCATGGACTGTAGCCTGCCAGGCTCCTCTGTCCATGGGATTTTTTAGGCAAGAATAGTGGAATGGGTAGCCATTTCCTCCTCCAGAGGACCTTCCCAACCCAGGGATGGAACCTGCCTCTCCTGTGTCTCCTGCATTGGCAGGCGGATTCATTAGCACCCCGGTCGATCTTTAAATTTGGGGGGGACCTTGGAAGGGGGCGGGGTCCAGAGGTCTAGGATAGGCTCTCCCGCCCACCAGGAGCTTTCCGTGGTACTGAACGGACTGCCCCTTCTAGGCCAGTATCAGCTAGGTTTCAGGCTGAACTCCAAGGAGACTTTGCAAACTTCCCTTGCCTTCTACTCATACACAGTCACATACAGCATCCACCCCTGACCTGTGAGCTCAATGAGGGACAGGGAATCTTGAGCCGTACTTCCCATTCCCGAGTCTTCATCCCTTCTTGGGGAGGCGATAGGAGTCCCCCTGGCATGTGGAAATTCAACCACGTGTCCCAGTAAGGGTTACGTGTTGCCTGCAAGTGCATCCCATTTTGTGACATGCCAGAGCTATCCCTCTATACATTACTTGCTTCAAGAGGGTTGTTATGAGGATTAAAAGGAGTAATATTTGTTGAGACATTGGAATTGTGCCTGGCATTTTGTAAGTATTTGTTGAATAAATTCTAAAATGACATGGGAGCAAACTCATGCCTGAGCCAGGCACTGATCCAAGGGCTTTACATGCACCGGCACACTCAGTCACCCCATGAAGTAGGTACTGCAACTATCCTCATTAATAGATTAGGAAATGGAGGCAAAGAGATCGTTCATCACGTTCTCAAGGTCGCCATCTAGGAAGCGTTGGAGCTAGAAATCCAACCCAGGAAACCTGGCTCCAGTGCCACTCGGCCATTTTGCTAACCTCCTGGCTAATAATCCATGGATGTCCCACATGGTGTTCAGGTTGCTCTCTGCAACATTTCAAGCGGTACCACTCATCTCCTAGACATTGCAGATCGCATTTTTACCAGAGCTTCCCAGCAGATGGCAGTAATGTGTCATGTCCTAATATTAGGATAGCACAATTTTCTGACAGAACGCTAAGGGAGGGAGCAGTTTTTCTATTTTTCCCAAAGGACCAATGAACTCACCGTGGTGAGCTCTACATAATATATACATGTAAATATAGGTCATGTATATTAAATATAGACATGATAAGTATTGGGAGAAAGATGTCTACATGATGCAAGTTGGATACAATGTTACAGTTTTATTAAGAACGCAGTTTCTGGGACTTCCCTGGTGGCCCAGTAGTTAAGACACCACACTTCCACTTCAGGGGGCACGGGTTCGATCCCCGGTTGAAAAACTAAGACCCCACATTCCTTGCAGTGTGGTCAAAAAAGAGAACCCAGTTAGAAACATCATTCTGATCTGGTTTTAACATCAGGTTAGAAATCTATAACTAGCACTACAAGCAGGGGAAAACCCGCCTTTCTATTTTCACAGCCAAGGGTGATTAACGGGCTAACAATGGGTAAGGAGCTCTGAGCAGGTGGGATAGAAAATGAAAGGCCATTTTGTTCAATATGCTCAGTACATGATTCCTTAAGAATATTTGCATTTTAATGGCTAAACTTAGAGTAATTAGTTTAAAAACACTGTTTTATTGAAATTCCAGCAGGAAAAATAACTTTACTATTGCTTATTTGATGCTCCTGTGCCCCCTAAGCCACTCTATTTTCCCATTGAAAGCAATTTGATTCTTCTTTTAGTAAAGCAGTTTTCTTAGAGATATGTTGGGCTTCCCAGGTGGCTCAGTGGTAAAGAATCCGCCTGCCAATGCAGGAGACTCAAGAGAGGTGGGTTCAATTCTTGGGTCAGAAAGATTCCCTGGAGAAGAAAATGGCAACCCGCTCCAGTATCCTTGCCTGGAAAATTCCATGGATGGAGGAACCTGGTGGGCCAGAGTCCATAGGGTCGCAGTCAGACACAACAGAGCGCACACAAACACACATACGGACATGTTATCATGTTAGTGGTGTCTGTGTGTGTGAATGTGTGTGTTTTGATACACGTTGGGATACATATATGTCAACAGAATCTAAGATGCTATCAAAAATAAATACGATTATTCTGTATACCACAAAGGAAAAATATGCTGATATTAAACTAGGTCACATAATTGACTGTAAGATAAATTCCTATTAAGTTCTTCCTAGAACTGATGAAATATGACATATTTCTATGAATTTTTCATGGGTCAGCTGCCAGGATGTGAGTACACACAGAGGAGCACATACGTGCTGGTCCAAGGCAGCTGATGTGGGAGACTGGTGCTGGCACCACCAATGACCCCACCTCCCAGTCTTGTCCTTGGGCAGTACCCTCCTCCCCACAGATTCTGGACTTGGCCACATGACGGACTTTGACCAGTGTGGTGTCAGCAAGCATGATGTGAGCAGGGGCTTGTTCTCTTGGAACTATCATGTGAAGGGATCCTCCCACCCTCCTGGAGGGACCAGAGAGGGATGCTCGGCTCACTCTCAGGGGTTTCAGCCATCTTGACCGAACTCTCAGACATGTGAATGCCATTGTCCAGCCCAAGCAGGCCTCCAGCTGACTGCAGTCACACGAGTGACCAAAGCAAGACAGCAGAACTGCCCAGCTCAGCCCAGCCCAGATTGCAAAATCATGGCCAAAAAAAGTGGTGGTTGTTTTAAGCCTTAGGTCTTGGGGTAGAGACACTGGCCCGCACCCTCAAGTGTGCCTGGTTTGCTGTCCGTGAGAGGCTCCAAGCAGTGGGGACTAACACGGGTCAGAGGGCTCTCTGGAGGGATGAGATTGGAATGGAGGCCAGAGCAGAGGCTGTGGGGCAGATATGAGAAGGGGGCTGTGGAGGCCTTCTGTCTTTAGTTAAGGTTTCTCCAGAAGCAGAGGCTCAGGCAAGGATTTGAGGACATGATCACCTGGAAGGGCCAGAAAACACTGGTGGGGGAAGCAGGAAGTGACGCAGAAAAGGGAAAAAGCTGCCACAAAAGGGCATGTTAGCAAGCCAGGACCAGTGGGTAGAGAATTGGAGGCTCATTCCATCAGGGAACTTTGAGAGCCCGTGCAGAACACGCACAGTCATCCCCACTGAGGGGGTGGGCCTGGAGCATTTACACACCATCTCCCTTCAATCAGTCACTGGTTGAGGGCTACTGAGGTGGGAAGAGGCAAAGGGGGCACCAGGGGTCTGAGAAGGCCCACAGGCAAAGACTCACGTGCTGGCCCTGGCAGGCAGACCACCAGGTGTTGATGGTAAGGGTGACAGGATGTGGACTTGGCCCCCTCACAGTGTCTGCTACAACACCCCACCCAGACACGTTCACCCAAACACAGCTCCTCAGTCGCTTCCCTGCACCAAGGATGAGCGATTAGATAGTAATGGTTCCAGTCCAGGTTGAGTTTAATCAGGAGTTTCAGAGAGGGGAGGGGATTCACTAGAAATATCGAGGTCTGGGACAGGGGCCTGGTTGAGTCGACTTAAAAAGGCCTAGGGGACTCTAACTTAGGAGAGTCCTTCCTATGTCTCAGGGTTAGGGACCTGAAGGGGTTGGGTCCAAGGGAGGTCACTGGGTCATCTTGGAGCTCTACTGGGATGGTACCAGAAGCTGTTTTGGGGGGTACTCCAAGTACCATGTAAGGGATTTATATCTGGGGTTCCAGATGTAAAGAGGTGAGTTAGCAGAGGGGACCCTGAAAGATCCTGCAGGGGAAAGGGCTGGGGGTCTAGGGTGTTTCACAGAAACAATCAAGGGGCCTCGATTTCACAGAAATCATCAAGGGGGCTCCTTGTGGGTGGGGGAGGGGTATCATACCGCCCCAAATATTGGGGACTGTTTACCCCCTAGCAGCCATTTTGGGGTTTTAATGTAAGACCCCAAAGGCTGGACATTGTCCACATACATTATCACGAATTTGCAACATTAGCATACGCTGGTTGTCCCACAGGACGGTGGGGACTGGAAAATCAGTCCAGGTTCTGGGTTTGCGTCCTAAGAGGACAGGCCTGGGGGTGCCACTCGGCTCCTCTTCAACAGCTGCCGGAGCTGTGAACAAAACAAGACGGGGAGAAGTTTGAGAGGCTGCAGGGAGAGATGGGGCAGGCGCACCCTGTGAAGCTGGGGGTCAGAGAGAAGTGAGTCGAGTCAGATGGGTTTGAAGGTCAAACGTGTGGGAATGGGGGTTAAGCCTCATGCACACAATGAATCAAGGCTCCTGAGCAAAGGTGTTGCTGGCTGAGAGTTCTCATCTTGGGATTAGCATTGAGGACTGGGAGTCCAAAGGGAGAAGCTAGGAGTCAGAGTCACATTTGCGGGTCAGAAGTCCCACTTTGAGGTCAGGACTAAAAGTCAGGGGGCTGGAGGTTATCCTGGGGATCAAAGGTCACACCTTAAGGTCAGGTCAGGATTCAGGGTTAAAAGTAGAGGTCATACTCTGAGGTCAGGGTTTAAATAGAGATTAGGAGGAGTCACCTTATCAGGCAAGGGAGCAGACACTGAGGTCCAAGGTCACTTTTGTTTTTTGGCTGTGCTGCATGGCATGTGGGAAGATAGTTCCCAGACCAGGAATCAAACCCAAGCCCCTTGCAATGGAAGTGGGAAGTATTAACCACAGCAAGGTCACATTTTGAAGTCGAGGTCGGAGAAGGGTCAAGGTCACCTTCTGACACCACAAGTCACCCTCTAAAGTCAGGAATGGATGGGGTCAGAGGTTCACCCTGCAGTAAGGGCTGGCTCAGTGCTCACCCCCTCGGGGCCCGGCCCAGGCCGTAGCAGGTGGACAGGCTGCTCGTTCTCCAGGTTGCGCAGTGTTGGATCCGCTCCAGCTGCCAGCAGACGGCGCACAATGGCCTCCTGGGCCGGCCCAGGGGGCAGGGCGGCCGCCATGTGGAGGGCGGTGTTCCCATGGGCCTGGAGACAGTGAGGGGAGGACTGCTAAGGATGCAGACTCAGCTGGCCTGGGCTCTCGACCTCACACTCTCTATACTACCATGTTCATGTCCCCTCTCACGTCCCAGAGCCCTGCTCCACACCACATTCCACACAGCCCTCTGTCTATGCCCAACACATGCCCCTGGTCTAGGTCCACATCCTATACATCGTCCCCTCCACAGCCACAGCCACAAGACCCCCAGCATCCAGCTGCCCGTCTCTGCCACATCTCACCCAATCTGCACATTCCAGCCCAGGCCCCTACCTTCATGTTGACAAAGGCCCGCAGGTCTCCCCGAGGCAGTGCCAGGAGCAGCTGAACCAGGGTTGGGTTGGCGGCCTGCACAGCCAAGTGCAGAACAGTCTTGTTGCTCTTGATCTCCTGTGGAGAGGGGAACGGCAGAGGTCAGGCCAGTCCTCATACCCAGGCCTCCACCCATGGAGCCCAAAAGCCTTTAGAGACTCTGTTCCTCTTTTGCAAGCACCCATATGTGCATTATACAGGTGCATGCACTGTGCACTCTACAAGAATACCAGATTTAAGGGGGTGCCATTCAGATCGTGGAGCAGTGGTAAAGACTTTGCCTGCCAATGCAGGAGACACAAGAGACATGGTTTCGATCCCTGGGTTGGGAAGATCCCCTGGAGGAGGAAATGGCAACCCACTCTAGTATTCCTGCCGGGAAAATCCCACGGACAGATGAGCCTTGCGGGCTACAGTCCGTGGGCTTGTAAAGAGTCGGACACAACTGAGCAATTGAGCGAACACAAGCACACATTCAGATCATAAGCACCACTGAACTGTATATTCATTAAGACAGTTTTCAGGCCCAGGTATCATTGAGAAAAAAACTCCTTTTCTAGTCCTCCAAAGGAGCTCTCTGGATCTCTGAACTAGCAGCTGCCCTGGCCAGCCCACATTCTACTGAACACAATAAAATGCACCCACATCCCACATGGACTATTTTATCTACAAGGATGGGAGCTGAGAAGCATTTATCAGTGGACTACCTAAGCCTATATCTACTTCCATACTGAGTAGCTCTCTTCACATTTTGAAGCAAATAAAGACATTTTCCACAATGAAACTTTATTATGTGCCTTCAAAGAATCCCTAATGATAATAAACATGAAAAATTGTGTGTTTAGACATAGAAAACAAACTTATACTTGCTAAAAGGGAAAACAGGGTGGGGGAGGATAAATTAGGAGTTTGGGATTAGCGGAAACAAACTACTACATATAAAATAGACAAACAAGGTCCTACTGTGTAGCACAGGGAACTAGACTTAATATCCTGTAATAAACCATAATGGAAAAGAATATGAAATAGAATATGTATATATATATATATGTACAAATAAATCACTTTGCTGTATACCTGAAACTAACATAATGTTGTAAATCAACTATACTTCAATAAAAATTTTTTTAAAAAGGGAAAAAAAGGACATGTCACTGCAATGTGTGGGCTTTATTTGGATCAAAGTTTTTTTGGGGTTTTTGTAATGAAAAAAATAAACGTATGTTACTGTGCTTGCATGCTCAGTCACTAAGTTGTGTCCGACCCTTTGTGACCCCATGGACTACAGCCTGCCAGGCTCCTTTGTGCATGGGATTTTCCAGGCAAGAATACTGGAGTGGATTGCTATGTCCTTCTTGAGGGGATCTTCCCGACCCAGGATCGAACCCTCATCTCCTGCTTGGCAGGGGATTCTCTACTGCTGTGCCACCTGGGAAGCCCGTATGTTACTTTAGAGCCAAACAAAAATTTGAACACAAGATATTTGCTATTATGAGATTGTTAATTTTTTTAAGGTGGAATAATGGTACTGAGGTTAAAAAGAATTCTTATCTTTTAAGACAAATATTTATGGGTATAATTTTACCCATAAAATTATAAGCTTGGATTGTACTTAAAAGTAATATGGGGAAGTGGAGAAGTGATAACCCAGCAACTCATAGCTGGTTATTTATGTTGGGTAGGTGGAGTTTATTATATCAACATTATTTTCTGTACTTTATCTGTGTTCAAAGTTCTTAAAACAAAAATATCCAAAACAATGAGTGGATGTGTAATTTTTTCAGCCAGCCTTTGAAGGAGCTACTGGCAGGAAGGAGGAGAATATATGTATTAAGAGCTAGATTCTAGGGTCAGGCCACCTGGGCTTGAATCCCCTCTCTGACACTTTCAAGGTACAAGATTTTTGAGTCCTTGAGCCTCAGTTTCATTATCATTAAAATGGAGAAGGCAATAATAGCACACACGTCAAAGCGTGTTTGTGAGAATTCAATTAGCTAATCAGTGAAACTTAGTGTTTAGTAACAGTTAAGTGCTTGATAAATATAAGCTAAAATCATTAATATTATTCCCAGTTGACAACTGGGGCACAGAGAAGTGAAGTAACATGTTTAAGTTCACGCCACTGACAAGGGGCAAGTCAGCATTTATTTAGCCTTCTTGGACATTCAAGAACTCCCATCCCACATGCCCTCCTGGGGGCTAGCTGTCCACTGCCCAGCTCACCTGGCTGGTGTGATCAGCACCCATGTGCAGCAACATCTTGACACAAGCCAGCCTGTCCTGGGCCTGGGTACTCAGTACTGGGGGATATAGGTCAGGAGGGTGCATAGCCACGTTGAGGGCCAGGATGGCTGTGTGGAGTGGGGTGAGGCCTGCAGAGCAGAGACAGTGAGGACTTTACATTTGGAGCACTCCCCCGACCCAGCCCCACCTGCCACAACACACTGCCCACCATTCAACTTACCCTCAAAGTCTCTGGCTTCTATGTCAACCCGAACCCCTGAGTTAATTACAGCCTGGAGGAGAAGGCAGAGAGTTGGCTTAGAGTCTCTCAGGGCCGTGTAGCCCTGAAAGTCAGGATCTAGGCAATCTAGCCCATCCCACTCATCCCACCTGCCAAATGGACATACCGAGAGGACTCTTGGGAGCCCATACGTAGCGGCCACGTGTAAGACAGAACGTCCTTGATGGTCAGTGGCGTTGGGTTCCGCTCCCAGGTTCAGTAGATCCTCCACAATCAGGGGTTGGTTGGCAGCAGCAGCCACCAGAAGAGGGGTCTGCAGGTGTCAAGAAAGGTCAGTTTGGGCCCCCCATCCCCTACCCTTTGAAAACCAGGACCCAGGCCCCCAGCCCTTTTGTCCTCAGATCCAGGAGACCAAGCCTCCAGCCCTCACCTTGCCCTTATGCTCACGAATGTCCAGATGTCTGTACGCTTGGAGCATCTCAGCTGCAGCATATGCTGCCCAGCGCAACCCCCGCGCCGCAAACAGGTGCAGGAGCCTGGGGACAGGTGGGGGGCAGCAATGAGCACAGCACCCCAGCTGAGCAGGAAGCCCGCAGACTCCACTCCCCTGTACTCACGTGTCTCCTTCCTCATCCTGCGCCAGCAGCTTTTGGGGTCCTAGAGCCAGCATGTGAGCACGGGCAGTGTCCAGGGATGGTCCAGTGACCACAGGAGGCAACTGTGGAGGTCCTGAGGGGAGCCCAGAAGCCCTCCAGGATCCTGCCTGTGGCAGGGAAGGGTCTGCATAGAGCCGAGTGTCCAGGGGGTCCTGAAGGGGGTGGGGAGAGCCAGTCAGCTGAGAATTCCCTCTTTCCACCACACACATACACATACACATACAGAGTGCTAGGCAGAGTGGCTGCATGTTCCACCTGCGGCCAGTAACCCTGGACCTTTGGGTCTCAGTTTTGCCCATCTGAGGAATGGGCTCCTAACCCAGACATCTCAGAATGCTGTGCTGCATAAGGGCAACTGGGCATCTCAGGGACCCTTCAGCATCCAGTTCCCATTGTCAGTCTCACCTCCATCCCCAGGGGAAATGAACACGGCCGCCCTGGGTCCGAGGGTGAGTAGAAGTCAGGAGTCAGAAAACTTTCAGCAGCAGAAGCAGGATAAGAGTAGAGGCTGTCCGTGTAGGCAGCATGCGTGTTGGGGTCCCAGTCTACAAAGCCAGTGGGGGGCGCCAGGCTGCCAAGTCCAGAACCCACAGTCTCCTGGTGTGCAGGGAAGTGAGTATGGCCTGTGTGTGAGAGGAGGAGCAGGGGCAGGCCGGGTTACCAGAGTCAGGGAACTGGCAGCCCAGACAGGAGCTGTATGAGGGCCCAGCGTCCCCAGGATAGAGAAAACTAGTACCTCTGGGGCATCAAAGGGCTGGAGGTTTGGACTGTGGGGGCCTAAATGCCTGAACACTGAGTGAGGGCCTAGACTCCAGGCTGGGAGCCTGGGCCCCTGAAGGACTACGTGCAGAAACTACTGAGCTCCAGAGAATCTGGGAGATCAAACTGCTACCAGGTCTCGGCAAAAATGAGGGCCTAACACCTAAGTTCTGGAAAGTTCTAAGAGAGGGGATATTTGAGTCCCTGAGGGAACCAAGTGAGTTTCCAGACTTACCAGCTTCACCCTCATTCACAGATGAAGTCAGGGGCTGGGCCAGGGGAGGTGGGAACTGTCCCTGTGGAGGCCGAAACAAAAAGAAACAAGGGGGCATTTATCCAGCAGACTTCTCGGCACCCATTCCCCACCTACAGGGCATCTAAGTCAGGACTACATCTCTCATCAGCCCTGAGGGCCCTTGCCCACCAGGACATGGCCTCATGGGAGTTGTAGTTTACAGGGCGTCCTGGGGCTCACCGGTAGCCCACCGGCGTCTGGCTGCTGCTGGCGGCGCCTCTGTTCTTCTAGCAGCTTCTTCACCGTCTGTGACGGGCAATGGCTGCGCTCATTCCGGCTCACTGCGGGGTGAGGAGGGAGGGAAGTTATCAGGGGTCTTTAAGTCACCCAAGGGCGCGGGGGAGTGGATCTGAGCATCCTCCTCGCCCTCCCGCGCGGAAAAAACTGGCACACTGCTGTCGCCTGAGAACTCCAAAGCCAATCTAAGATTTCGGGTGCGGCGCCGCAGCCGCCTCCGCCGTTTCCTTCCTTTTGCTCCGCACTTTCCCCTCTGACCCAACTTTCCACCAGCGTCGTGGAAACTAAGGAAGGGGGTGGAGGACGCCCTCTGCAGCCCCCCTCCCTCTGACCGCCACTTCCGTGAAAAATCCCACCGCACCCCACCCCCAGATCTCCCAGTCCTGAGGAATTCGGGGGGATGCCGGGCTTCCCTTCACAGAGACGCACATCCAGGTTCCCAAATCTCTGCCCTAGAAGCTGCCCTGATACTTTTCCTCGGGAAACCAGATATCCGAGTTCCCAGCCCTCTCCCTAAGGAACCACGAAGTCAACAGCTCCCTGGCTCTTCAGGGATCCAAAAGTTCGGATCTTGCCCCCTTCTTCAGACCCAGGAGTTCAAGCCCCACCCCACAGGAGTCTGGGAGACTCGCAACCTCTACCCCAGGACCCAGGACTCCGAGCCTCAGCCTACTCCCCTCTAGGACCTGGGAGTCCCAGTTTCCAGACTTCTCGTTCACGCGACCCCAGAAGCCTGGGCCCTCGGCCCTCACCCGGTTCGGGCGGAGAAAGGGTTAAGTGCGGGAGGGCGGACTCGGAAACAGCCCAGACGCGACGCGCTGACGTCACGGCGCTCACGCAAGGGAATCTTCCACCTCCCTCTTCCTCTCTACCCGGTACACCAGGTGTCCGGCTCCGAAACAAGATGCGTGGCCAAGCGTGGCGTTCGTGGAATCCCCGCACATGGGGAATTCCTGCTCAGACCGAGGACCCGGGCCGGGTGGCGACTCGGGAAATCCCAGGGTGGGGCCAGGGTCACGGGCAGAGAGCATCCCTGCGGCCAAGCCTTGGACCTTGTCTATCTAGACCTTGGCCAATTTCAAACGCCCCCAAGGACTCAATCCAGCCTCTTTCTAGAGTATGGCGGCTGGGTCGCCAGTCCCTCCTCCTAGGACCCAGGCAGGGCTCGGGCTTCCCAGCACTTTCATCCCCAGGACCTAAGACTCCGGATCCCCAGTCTTTTAGCTCTCCGGACTCGGATCCCAGAATCCCAGGCGCTCCGGTATCACGACCCAGGACTTTGCACCCTCTGCCCCCTGCACACATTGGGTTCTCACTCTCAGCTTGATGCTAGACCCCCTCACTCTTGATGTCCATCTTCGGCCCCCAGCCCCTCTCTTAGGGGCCGAGCGTACCTCACCTCCCCGCCCCCCAGTTACCTCGGGGATTCCGTGGTGCTGATTGCGGGCCCCCAGGGCCCCGGCCTCGGCGCTGCGCCAGCCTCGCTGCTTTCCCGCGGAGCCGCCGCCGGGTCCCCGATCTTGGACCGGGTCCCCCCGCGAGATTTTAAACGCAGATTCTGGCCCCGCCCAGTCCTGGGCAGGGCCCCGCCCACAAGCCCGGGAGTCCCCGCGGTGCGCTCGAGCGAGTCTGGTGTCTGAATGGGCGGAGCTTATTTTGTAGTCCCGACTCCAAAGTCTCCTGGGAAAGAGGAATTGGGAACCCTATCTTCAGTCTGAGGGAGAAGGTGCCTGGGGTGGCGGACTCCTGAAGGAGGAGGGAACTGGGGACCCGAATTTCTGGATCTTTGTCCAAGTGGATGTTGGAGGCCTTGACTTCAAGGCCGTGGGCTGGTGGAGGTTGGGAGGACGCTGCCAGTAATACCAGGTCCAGGGAGAAGGGTGCTGGGGTTCTGGACTCCTTGGTCTCAAGGGAGGAAAGGTCTATAGGTAAGAGTGATGTAGGTGGACTCAAATTTCCCCTCTTCCCCACATCACATTCTTTTTCAGGGGCCAGTTCTCATTTGTTCATTCCTCGTTAAAAAGAATTTATTACTGCAAGGGAGGCAGTTTGCTGGGTGCTGTGGTGTAGCTGTGAACTAAGCAGGCAGGAATCCCCAGCCCTCAAGCAGACTGTCATTCCAGTGGGAGGCTCGTTTCTCAGTTCCCATCTTGGTGACCATGTATATCACATTTCTCCCCTGCTTTCAAGACTGTGCTCTCCTGGTTCTCCTCCCTCACTTGCTGCTTCTTCCGTTTTCCTGCCTGTTTACTCCTCTTCACCCTTTCTTGGTGGTGGGGGAGGTGGTGTTTCTCTGTCTCTACTCACTTCCTTGATGATCTCATCCAGTCTTATGGCTTTAAATACCATCCATGAGCCATCAGTCCCCAAATTTACATCTCCAGACCAGACATTCCATGAACTCAAAGAGGCCACTGTGGTCTTCAGCTTCTCCGCGGGGAGCTCTATCAGGCATTTCCAACTCCGTTTGCCAAACCTGGGCACTTTTTCCCCTAAACCTGCTTCCCCTCTTTCTCCATCCTGTCAAAGGATTCTCTGTCCTTAATTGCTCAGACCAGAATCTTCGGTCATCCTGGATCCCTCTTTCTCATACACACTCATATCCACTCCATCAGCAAGTTTTGTCATCTCTACTTTAAAAATCTCGCCAGAATCTCCCCAGTGCCCACACCCTGGTCTACCTGTCATGTCTCACCTGGACAATCATAGCAGCCTCCCTGTTCTCTCTGACCCTCCCCCTGGTTTGTCCCTGAAGGCAGTCAGAGGGATCCATCACCTCTCCCCCTCCCACACAGACACACAGGAAGCAGGTGGCCTTGTCACCAGCAGGGTGACATCCGCTATTGCTGCCTCTCCACTCCCCCATTGTTCCTCAGGACTTCTCTGGTCCAAAGCCCTTTGAGAGGTCCCTTCCAACCCCCAGCCCACCATGGTCCCGCCAGCCAACATCCTGTTCCTGCTTTTGCTCCCAGGTGAAGCCAGTGGTTTCGGGGGCTGGGGCGGGGGGTTTTAGAGTTTTGTGAACAGTTTGGGGTGGCATCTGAAGGGAGAGGTGCTGAGGGCGGGTCCTCCCAGTGCCCTTTCCTTTCCAGAAATGAACTTCTGGGCCGGTTCTTTGGGAAGGGAAGCTGAATTTGGATGGCTGCCTGTCCATCCCCTTCTACTGCTGGGTCTCTGCCCCTACTTCTGATTTCCTGTCTCTCTCTGGGTCTCTGGGCACTCCCCTCCTACTTGGCCCCTCTTCTCATTTGATCTCTCCGGAGTGGAGGTTATTTCTCAGGGCATCTCCTTTCCCTGCGCCCTGTTTTGAGAACCACCTCTGCCCACTGATCTGCCTTCCCTCTCCTTCCACAGTGGCTGCAGCTCAGATGACCTCAGGTGAGAAATCAATCCCCCCTCCCCTTTGCAGCACCACCTCAGGTCCTGCTTCCATTCCTAAAGTGTGGCCTCTGAATCCTGAATCTCACTTCTCATCCTCGAGTTGGAGCCGCCAGAGGATCTGCAGCCCTCTCTGGGTCCCCACGTCACCATCCTCATCACCAAACTGAAGGCCCAACAATGCGCCAACCCCCCGATCTGTCTCCAGGGGTACTCACTGTGCCCAAAGCACAGTCCTGGGAGCCCTAGGACATCCCCAACTTCTCTCTGAATCTCCAAGACCCCTCTCCTTCCCCAGGAATTCTGGGACAGCCACCCCCAAAGGGATTTCCTTTGTATCAGATGCCTGAAGCCCAGCCTTGAGTGTCTGGAAGCCCCCTCAGCCTCCTTCTGGTCTTGGTCCCCCCGCTTCAGGTTCCTGTTCCGGATGTGGGCCCCTCTCTCTGCCACTCCTGGCAGGCCTTGTGGCTGCGGATGCTATTGTGTCTCTGCTGATTGTGGTGGTGGTGTTTGTGTGTGCGCGCCTACGCAGCAGGCCCCCCCAAGGTGAGAACAGGGACAGGGCTGGGCCTAAAGGGACAAGATGTCCCCAGGGAGGGGGTCCCCAGGGCGGGCCCCCCCTCCTTGGGCAAGCCCTCGAGGTTCCGGGGAAACCCTGGGGGCGGTGCTTGGGGGAACTCCTGAGAAAACCCCTGAGGCTGGGGGTCCCCAAGGGGGTGGAGATATGGGTGGGAGGTGGGTGGTCAGGCCTCATGCTTTCTCTCCCCCACCCCCAGAAGATGACAAAATCTACATCAACATGCCTGGCAGGGGTTGACTTCCCTGTAACTGCAAGTTTTGACTTCTGACCCTCTCATCCTGTGTGTGGGTGGTGGCACAAGAAAATCCACCCTGCTTTGGGGCTGGAATAAAGCCATTGAAATACCTCTTGTTCTAATTCTTTCTTAAAGAACCCAGGTTCCCCAAAGGCTTCTTCTCATTTATCTGTTTTCTGGGTCCTTGATCCCCCCAGGGCCCCATATATCCCCACCCCATCTGCCCAGGGATCTGGAATAACTCAGCATTGTTTGTGCACTCCAATGTTTATTTGGGGGCAGTAGTGGGGAGAAGTCTGACATCTCATGGAGGCCACTCTGTGGATCTGTGTCTTGATGGGATTAGGAGTAGAGTGCTGAGCAGGCATCAGGAATGACTGGATCCAGGCATCAGGTTGTTGACTGCCCTGCTTTGGACTCATTTGTAATACGGCCTCTGTGTGTTGAGGTCGCTGTAGACATCTGTCCTCTGGCCTTGGAGCTCCTAAGGGATGGAAGGGTGTGGACCATCAGTGAAAGGACCACCATGGTATGGACCAAATAAACTGAAAATCTAGCTTTCTTCCAGGAGCTGGCAAGGCCCCTGGCAGCTTCTTCAACTTTGTAGCCATGAAAGAGATCTAGATTTTATTCAAGGGCATTCAATGCTCCCTTCTTCCCTCTGCCTCACCATTATGCCCCAGGCAAGGGGCCTTTGGGTGTGCTCTTCTCTCTGCCTGGAACACCAGCCCCCCATATAGTCCCATGGGAGGTTCCTTCTCCCCCTTCTAGTCTCAGCTCATGGCATTTTCTCAGAGAGGCATTTCTTTTTGCCTTTGACCACATGGCATGTGGAATCCTAGTTCCCTAAGGCCAGAGATCAAACCTGGGCCCCCCTGTATTGGAAGCACAGAATCTTAACCACTAGACCACCAGGGAATTCCCTGAGAGGCATTTCTTGATTTCCTCATCTTTAGTTTCTCCTCCCCACACCCCAGTCATTGTCACATCAACCTGCTTTATTTTCTTCACACTGCCTCCCCAAGTGATCTTGTTAATTTGCTTCAAGACTGTCTCCCCAACTAGGATGTAAGCTCACCAGCATCTAGCCTATACAGGCCCTCAACAAATTTTACCAAAGGAATGAATAAATTGGGGCTTTGCCCTAAAATGTCACTGCCTCCCAGTAACTGGAAATCCCCCTGAGTCTTCTGGTCCTCATGGAGCCAAACTTGAGATCCTTATACTTTATAGAGAGACTTTCAAGCCACAAGTGACGCAAACCAGAGCTGGTTGCAGACAAATAAAACAGACTTCACAAAGCAAGTTTCACAGTGGGGGTGGGGTAAGGGTCTGTGGCCCCAAGATGCCTGCCTCAGATAGAATCCCTAAAATCACATACAAATGCCTGGTCTGGGAGTTCATCTTTCTGGAAAGGGTCTGTTTGTCTTCCATTAGTTTCTCAGAGGAACTCATGACCCCGTAAAGGGTTAAGAATCACACTGACAGGAGGTGGAAGATGGAAAGATGACATTTGCATCGTGGTTCTTAGTTGCGGCCTGTGGGATCTAGTTCCCTGACCAGGGATCGAACCTGAGCTCCCTGCATTGGGAGCGTGGAGTCTCAGCCACTGGACCACCAGGGAAGTCCCTGTATCATGGCTCTTAAGGAGGGTTTCAAGGATACTTGCACTGCCCGTAGATTATATGCACAATTTTGTATTTTTCGTACTGATTTTTCTGAGGAGTCTCCGGCTTTTGTCAGTTTCTCAAAAGGAGACAAGATCCGCTTCCTGCCCCCCACTGTTAATTCTAAAACTCCTCATTTTAAAGTTACCAAATTAGGGTTGAATTATATCCTCTGCTCTTCGGAGGACTTCTCTGAGAAATCAGCATGTCCTGGGCTGGGCTTTTCCTGCCTTCTGGATGAGGCAAACCATCCCTGAATTTCCCCTCCGCACATTTTAAGCTGAGTATAAGGTCGTGATTGATCACTGAAAGCAGTTTTGGACGCTTCATCTTCAATGTTTGAGGAGCTCCTGGGAATGTGGCTTCAGGGTCTGGGTTCTGCGGGGACTGGGGGAGGGATGTTTCGGACAGATAACCACAGGGCCAGAGTGAGAGATGAGGCAAGAACTTGGTTTCCTTACCTGATAAGGCGACTCTGTCTCCGTGATGTGCTGTTTCCGGGTCACTGCTGGTGGGTGGGGTGAGAATTGGGACTATTTTCTTGTTCCAAAGTCAGCCCCTCCATCACCTCCCCTTGGGTGGTTGTGACTTGGGAGTTTACCCTTCCCTTGCCAGGCAAGTCCTCAGAGGGTCCCAGGCCATCCCCAGCCAGCCCCACTCACCCTCCGCAGCCCCTCGCCCCCGAGGGACCAGCCGACCCAGGGAGTACACGGCCAGGGCGATGAGGAGGGTCAGCACCAAGTCCCCCAGCACGATCCCGGCCAGCACGCCCGGGCTCACCGAGGAGCAGTTGCATTCTGGGAATGGATGTGGTACAGGAGTCAGGGGAGACCCCCGGGAGTGGGAGTCGGGAGGAGGTGTCAGTCATCGGGGGGGAGGTGTGGAGAGACTGGGGAAGGGTCCGGAGGTGGGGTGGTTTGGGAGGAAGGGCGGGGGATTGCAGGGTCTCGACCTACCACTCTGGGCCTGGACGAGGCTGAGACCTGAGGAGAGGAAAAGAAGGTAAACTGAGACACGGGGCTGTGACTGCGGGGTGGGCATAGAAGCTGGGGAGGGTGTCTCCTGATCCCCGGCGGGCACGAGAGGGAACTGGGGGCTGTCATCAAGGCCTCTGGACTGTGTTCCTTCTACATCGACTTGTCCTGTCGCAACACTCTTAAGAGTCCCCTCCCTCTGCTTCTCCCAGAGGCTAAATCTTGGGGCGGGTGGGGGCGCAGGCTCTGGGAGAGACTCATAGGGTTTGGGGGGCTGGGGATCTGCTGCGGTCCCAACAATACCTCTCCCCGCTTCGATTCTCTCTTTCCGCCCAGCTCCCTGCCCTGCCCTGTGCTGAGCCCAGAAGCTGCAGAAGCCCCCAACTCACCACCCACAGTCAGAAGGAGAGATGGGAGCCTGTCGGAGGGTCTAAGGCCCCCCATGATGCAGGTGACGCTGCTGGACACCACAGTCTAAGGCGACTGGGATGTGGTGTAGTGTCCAAGTAAAGGAGGAAGTCTGAGGTGGGTGGTGGCAGGAGGGAGGAGGGGACGGTGGGGGAGGAGGGACAGAGACAGAGACAGACATCACCAAAGAGAGTCAGGCCAAGACACCCCAGGCTGCAGCCTCCAGTAGTTAGAATGAAGGGCGATGGGCGCATGTGTCCATTCAACCTTCACCCCCAGACAGAGGTCCGCCATCACTGTCACAGGAGGGTCTCTGGCTGACTGTGATTGGAGCTAATCTCTGCCTCTTCCTGGCTGGACAACCTTGAGCAAGTCACTCAACCTCTCTGGGCCTCAGTTTCCTCACCTGTAAAACAAGGAGTAAAATAGTACCTACTCTGAAGGGTGTTGTGGGGGTCAAATGAATTTGTATCTCTAGAACAGGGTCTGACCCTTGTCAGCTTTTTATAAGCACCAGGTATATTTATTTGACAATCTGAACCTTGTAATGTTCATAGGATATTAAAAGATACCACCAGGATATGGGTTCCAGTAATGCACAGGCACCCTGTCCAAGTGTTAATGCATTTAAACCCAAGCACACCATTCTGAGGCGGCTTCCCTGGTAGCTCAGTTGGTAAAGAATCTGCCTGTAATTCAGGAGACTCTGGTTCGATTCCTGGGTTGGGAAGATCGCCTGGAGAAGGGATGGGCTACCCAATCCAGTATTCTTGGGCTCCCCTGGTGGCTCAGCTGGTAAAGAATCCACCTGGAATGCGGGAGACCTGGGTTCGATCCCTGGGTTGGAAAGATCCCCTAGAGGAGAGATAGGTTACCCACTCCAGTATTCTTGCCTGGAGAATCTCCATGGACAGAGGTGCCTGGTGGGCTACAGTCCATTGGGTCGCAAAGAGTCGGACATGACTGAACAACGAAGCATAGCACACCCTTCTGAGGTACATGCTTTTATCCCATTTTAGAGAAGGATAAAGACACTCGGCCAAAGTGACACAGCAAATAAAGGTGAACCCAGGACCCAAAGACAGATATCCGACCCTTAAAGAAAAAGAGAAAAGAACCAAGATGGAGGCAAGGGAAGGAAAAAGTGGTGACCAGGCAGAGAAAGAGGGAGAAGACTAGGCAGTCACACAGATGCACACAGCACAGACCCAGGCCTAGGGCTTTGGGGTGAGGCAGGTGGGGGACAATGGGTGACACTGGGCCAGGCCGGGCTGCCCCTACCAAATGAGGAAGTGGCTGGAAGCCTGTACTGAGGGAGGCCACCCAGGAGATGACAAGGACTTTTAGCCCCAACAGGAGAGGAGCCAGAGCTGGGGAAGGAGGAACCTGAGGTTAGGGGCTATAGGGGGATGGGCCAGTGGCAGGAAGCCCCGTCCAGGCGGCACACCCACAGCTCCCCGGGCCTGGGCTCAGGAGAGAAAAAGGGGAAACTGGATGCCAGTCATGGGACAGACGCTGAATGACCTGTTGGAGTGGGGGGTGGGTAATTGGAGTCCGGAAGAGAGTCACAGCCAAGTCCCAGGCAGCACTGGCTATTAAACGCCACCATTGCCCAGGCCTGGCCGAGTCCTGTCACAGAAGAACCAACATGCCGCCGCCACCACCAGGTCTGGAATGAACAGGGCCTGCCTGCTCAGGCGTCTCAAGGTGGCTGAAGCCTAGTGAGCCAGGGGCAATCGGAGACCAGAGGAAGCTCTGAGCCAGGAGGGCCCTGATCTGACTCAGGAGTCAACAGGCTCCCCCTGGCTGGGCATGGGGACCTGACTGTTGGAGGCAGGGGTGGGAGCAGGGGGCCAGGATGCGGCAGCAGCGGCCCAGTTTCTTGTGAGGATTTTGTGAGGTCTGTGAGAATCAGGCCTGCCTGCACACAGTAAATGCTCAGTGAATGTTAATCATTATCAATATCATTGTTGTCATTGTTACTAGCAATTCAAGGCTTCCCAGGTGACTCAGTGGTAAAGAATCCACAGACGCGGGTTCAATCCCTGGGTCAGGAAGATCCCCGGGAGAAGCAAGCGGCAACCCACTCCGGTATTCTTGCCTAGAGAACCCCATGGACAGAGGAGACTGGCGGGCTATAGTCCATGGAGTTGCAAAAGAGTCGGACACACCATAGTGACGAAACAACAATTCATGTCTCCAGTTCTGGGCTCCCCTTCAGAGAAAAATCCTCCTTCTACCTTTCAGCCTCAGCCTCCTGATCTGACTCTTCCAATTCCAGCCAGGCCCAGGCTATCCCCAATCTAACAGCCCCACACCCAGGCACCCTCCAATCAGAGGCAGCCATAGGGTTGGGTCGGAGTCTCGGGGTCCCCCTTTGGCTGCTGAGATGTGGGGAAGTCCGAGGTGTTCCAGTGGAATGGGCTGAGGTGGTGGAAATGTGAAGCATTCCAATATTTTAACTACGGGTACAGCTATACTCCCCAGAAATGGAAATGGCAGCCCACTCCAGTGTTCTTGCCTGGAGAATTCCATGGACAGAGGAGCCTGGTGGGCTGCAGTCCATACAGACCCTTGGGGTCGCAAAGAGTTGGACACAACTGAGGGACTAAGCCCAAGCATAGCTGTACTAGTACAGACCCTAATATGCCAGCTGGTCTCCAGTCCAGGGTCTCCATCCCACTGGGGGAAGGAAGAGACCGAGATGGAGGGCAGACCCCTCCCCGCAGTGCCCAACTCCAGGAAGCAGGGCTGTCCCGAACCCCACGAGATTTGTAAAGTGTCTCAGACTCTCTTGGCAGCACCCCAAGCGTTGGGGAAGGTCAAAGTTGACTTGCCCAGAAGACAGGCCATGGGTTGAGTCTATGACAAGCTCGCCTCTGTGGAAGCTACAGTCCCTTCCCCTACTCCCTGCTTCCATTCCCCCAACTCCTGCCAGCGTCCACCCTCCCCCCAGCAGCCAGGGGAAGCTTTCTGAAAAGTGAGGCAAATCACTTACTTTGTTAAATGGCTGAAGGGTTTGAACAGACACGTCACCAAAGAAGAGATGTGACTAGCCGAGTAACATGTGAAAAAGCGTTCAACATCATTAGTCATGAGGGAAATACAAGCTAAAACCACAGTGAAACACCTCTACACGCCCACTAGAGTGACAAAAATTAAAAAGACCGACCCTGTCAAGTGTCAGCAGAGATGAGGAGCAATTGGAAATGTGGAATAGAACCACTACCTTGGAAAAGAGCTTGGTAGTTTCTCATAAATTTAAATAGTCACAGGGACTTCTATGGTGGTCCGGTGGTTAAGTATCTGTCCTGCAGTGCCAGGGGCATGGGTTCAATCCCCGATTGGGGAACTAGGATTCCACATGCCTTGGAGCAACTAAGCTGGTGCAACACTGCAATGGAATATCCTGTGTTGCAACTCAGACCTGACATTGCCCCCAAAATAAATACATGTATTTTTAAAATTTAAATAGTCACCTACACATAGATCCAGCAATTCCACAAAAGAAGGCATTTACTGCAGAGAACTGCAAACACATATTCAGGGACTTGCCTGGTGGTCCAGCAGATAGCACTCAGTACTCTCAATGAAACCAGGCTGGTGGGAATGGGGCACCTGGGTTCAATCCCTGGTCGGGGAACCCAGGGATTGAACTCCCAAATACAGCAACTAAGCCTACAAGTGTCAACTAAAGAACCCTGCACACCTCAACCAAGGGCCCACATGCCTCAGCGAGCACCCAGTGCAGCCAAAATAAATAATAAAATTTTAAAAATTAAAAAAAGAAAACATATGTTCATAGAAAGACCTGTCCATCTCTCTGTCGTCTCCTCCTTCCTCTCTTCCCCTTACTTCCCCTACTGGGGCTACACTAGCCTTCTTGCTGTTTCTCAAATAAGTCAAGCTCATTCTCACCTTAGGGCCTTTATACCTGCTGTCCCCCATGCAGAATTTTCCTCTGGGCCTCTGGCCACTAGACTAAAGACTGTATCTCCTGGCTTCATTGCATTTAAAAGGCCATATGACTTCGCTCTGGCTGATGGGCCATGTTGGAAGTGAATGAGCAATGTAAAGGCCATGGCTTTCATGAAAGGGTACACTCTATGCTTCTTCAGTTTTCTCATTTTCTGGAATTTCAATAAGGGAGGGATCACATTAAAACAAGTGGATGAGGGCAACATGATAAGGACAAAAGAGCAACAGGATAGAAGGAACCTCTGTACCCATCACATTGGAGGAGCCCTGAACTCATGAGAGAGAGAAACTTCTACCTCATTTAAACCACCCATGGTAGGTAGTCTTCAAAAATAGTCACCAAGATTTTCTTCATCTCAATATGTACATACTATCCCTCTCATCAAAAATTATAGAGGGGGAACTTCTCTGGTTGTCCAGTGGTTGGGATTCCATGCTTCCACTGCAGGGATAGTGAGGGGCACAGGTTTGATCCCTGGTCAGGGAACTAAGATCTCACATGCCATGTGGCATGGCCAAAAATAAATAAATTTAAAAAAATTTCCCTGGTGGGGAACTCAAACCAGGGTTCTGTGACAATCTAGAGGGGTGGGGCGGGGAGGGGGGCAGCAGGAAGGTTCAAGAGGGAGGGGATATATGTACACCTATGACTGATTCATGTTGATGTATGGCAGAAATCAACATAATATTGTAAAGCAATTATTCTTCAATTAAAAAGAAATAAATTTAAAAAAAAAACCTTCCATGGTGGTCTAGTGACTAAGTCTCCATGCTCCCAATGCAGGGGGCCCAGGTTTGATCCCTGGTCAGGGATCCCACATGACACAACTGAAAGATTCTTTGGGCCACAACTAAGACCAATCACAGCCAAATATACACACACATATATTTAAGTTACAGAGTCCATTTTCCCTCCTCTTGAATCTGAGCCAAATTCATGAGCTGCTTTGACTTAACACAGTGAAAGTGATGCTGTGCCAGTTCTGAGCCTGGGCTAAGAAACCTTACAGCTTTTGCTGTTACTCTCCTGGAACCCAGCTGCCATGCTGTAAGGAAATCCAAGCTCCCTTCCTGGAGAGTGAAGTCATACAAAGAGGCCCTAGAGGATGAGATACCATGAGGAGAGAGAGGCCACAAGGATAAAATCCAAGGAACCCTGGCTGACAGGAAGTGCCCAGGGCCCCAAAAGATCCAGTCATCTTGGATCTTCTGGGCCCTTCCAGCTGCCAGTTCAATGCAGAGCCCCTTGAATGACCCCCAGGCAATACCATATGAAGCAGAAGAGTCATCCCGTCAGCTCACAGAATAGAATCATGAGAAACAATGTTGTTTTAAGCCACTACATGTTGGGATGGTCTGTTACAGAGCAGACAAAGGAAACAGCCCTGTTACTTTGGGGACCTTGTGCGTGTGTGTGCATTAAGTCCCTTCAGTTGTGTCCGACTCTGTGACCCCACGGACTGTAGCCTGCCAGGCTCCTCGGTCCATGGGATTCTCCAGGCAAGAATACTGGAGTGAGTTGCCATGTCCTCCTCCAAGGAATCTTCCCTACCCAGGAATCAAACCAGCGTCTCTTATGTCTCTGGCATTGGCAGGCGAGTTCTTTACCACTAGTGCTACCTAGGAAGCCCTAGGGGGCAGGGGACCTTGCAACTACAGCCAAGTCTGTAGTTTCAAATGCCCTGCTTGAACTAGGTGAGTTTACAGGGTGAAGTTTGTGAAGATTTGGAGGTTAGTGCACACATGATTGAAAGGGAAAGCTGAGCACCCAAATATCAGAAGGAAGGAAGTGATGGAATTTTGGATGAATCTGGATAGACACACACCTGTACGACAGCTGCAAGGAAAAGTAGGAAAATGGATTTCTGAGGAGGTTGAATTCATAAGGTAAGAAATTCTTAAAAAGTAGAAGACAGCCAGAAAAAAAAAAAAAAAAAAAAGAGAGATGATGTTTGGAGGGCTCTGGACGTCTGGCATAGAAAGCATGAGAATTGTCCAAAATACCAAGGGAACCAATCCATCCAGCCTGCCTTACCCTTCCTAGGTAAGATAATAGTTTGAGTCTTTGGTTAAAACAAAAAGAAAAACCACGGTGAGATACCACTATATGTCTATTAGAATGGCAAACAGCAACAATAAATTGACAATATCTAGAGCTACCAAGGATGTGAACAGTTGGAACTCTCATGCATTGTTGATAGAAGTGCAAAATAGTACAGATACTTTAGAAAACAGTTCAGTTGTTTCTTTGAAAGTTAAACATATTCTTATTGTATGATCCAACAATCCCATCACTTTATATAAACGGCATCATGTTATACACACTGTTGTTTTCATATAGTTCCTTTACATTCAAGCCTATTTTGTGTTTACCCTTCCCCATCTCCTATCCTGACCGAGGTCACCAGTGTTGCCAACGTTAATAGCCTGAGTGTATCCTTAGGTAGTTTTCGCCACCATCACTCAAATAGGCAAACACACACAAACACACACACACACACATATATATATACACATACACATACATAAGAGATTCATTTTAATTATTGTTTGCAATCATACCACCAATAGAATCACTTCTCTGCATCTTGCTTTTCTCTGTTAAAATCCCTTCAAATCAGCTTGCAGAGTTCTAATTCATTTGTAATGACTGCATTGATGATATGGGTGAACCACAATTGATAAATCCATCGAGCATTACATTAATTATATTTAAAAGACCTTCATTTTATGAATGAAAACTCAGCCACTGTGGTCTAAGATGCACGCCTACCACCAGCGCCGTTTATATAAAGTGATATATGTAAGACCGTGTATATCTGAATAGAAAGAAGTATGAATGTGTAGTCAAGTGAATGTCAACAGTGATATCTCTGGGCAATGGGATTTAGATCATTTATATTTTATTATTTTTAAAAATTTGGTTGTCTTTTTTTTTACAGGGGATTTTTTAGTATATATAATTGGGGGGAAAGATATTTTAATTTCAGAAAACATGACAAATAAATTCAGTTTTGCAGAAGAAAAAATAACAGGACTTTTTCTGCCAGGAATGGTGTTCTAAAGAAACCAAAAACCATCTCCATTGGAGAACAGATAAAAATGCAGGGTGAAATCTATGGGGAAAAGAATTATTAAAAGCAGCAAAACACTAGTTAGAGGGAGGGCTTCCCAGGTGGTGCCGTGGTAAAGAATCTATCTGCCAATATAGGAGACGCAAGAGACGCGGGTTTGACACCTGTGTTGGGAAGATCCCCTGGAGAAGGAGATGGCAACTTACTCCAGTATTCTTGCCTGGGAAATCCCATGGGCTGAGGAGCCTGGTGGGTCACAGAACATGGGGTCACAAAGAGTCGGACATGACTGAACATGCACACTAATAAGAGGGTAAGGAAATAGTATTGAAAACTCTGAATGAAACAAGAGAGGAGTTCAAAACTCAAATGCCTTTGGGACAAACGCCTTCTTTCATGCAAAAGATGGTTTGAGCAAAAGTAAAGGCTCAATGGAGCTCAGAATGGAGAGTCTGAACCTCAGCTCTTCATTTTAAGCTGAGACCTGAAGGTCATCAAGGTATGAATGAACCAGGAGGGACTTCCCTGGTGGTCCATTGGCTAAAACTCTGCACTCCCAATGCACAGGGCCCGGATTAAATTCCTGGTCAGGAAACTAGATCCTACATGCCACAACTAAGAGTTCATATACTGCAGCTAAAGATCCTGCATGACAAAACTAAGACTGATGATCCCAAGTGTCACAACTAAGACCTGGTGCAGCCAAATAAATATTTCAAAAAATCTTTTGATGAAGAGCACTACCAAAAACCTACAGCTAACATCATTTATGGATAAGTATTAAAATATCTAGGCTTCCCAGGTGGCACTAGTGATAAAGAACCTGCCTGCCAATGCAAGAGACTTAAAAGACATGGGTTCGAGACTTAAGAGATGTGGGTTTGATCCCTGGGTTAGGAAGATCCCCTGGATGAGGGCATGGTAACCCACTCCAGTATTCTTGCCTGGAGAATCCCATGGACAGAGGAACCTGGTGGGCTATAGTCCATAGGGTCACAAAGAGTCGGACATGACCAAAGTGACTTAGCACACATGCATTTAAATATTTAATGGTCAAATATTAAAAGTTTTCCTTCTAAGTGTGGAATAAGACAAAGAGAGATGCCTGTTGTTATTGCTTCTGTTCAATTTTGTCCTGGACACCTTAACTCTGAAGGAAAGCAAATAAATAAATAAATAAATAAAAAGTTATTGACATCATTCTTAATAGATTATATGATTCTGGCTAAAGAATGTTCAGAAGACTCTACAGACTAATTTATTAGAATTCATAACAGAACTTAGCTAGGTAACTGGATATAAAATCAATGTATAAAAATCAATTTTATTGCCACATACCAGTCATAAACCAAACAAAGGTGGAGAAAAGTAACCATCTATATTAGCGTAAATGATCTGGTAATAAATCTAATTGGTAATAAATCTAACAAATTGTATGAAAAGCCTGTATAAGGAAACTTTGTAAAAGACTTTTTAAAAAATCTAGATAATGGTTTGATATACCATGTTATTGGATTTGGATAGCAGTTTCCCTTGAATTTACCTATATGTTCCATCCATTCATAATCTAGATTTTAAAAGCTTTTTTCTGTGGAACTTGCAGGTGGATTCTAAATTTTATACTAAAATGCAAAGAGCCAATTATAACAAATATACTTTTAGTGAAAAACAAGGTGATAGTTTCCACCCTAGCTGATATCAAGACTTTTTATAAAGCCAGACTTCTCTGGTGGTCCAGTGGCTAAGACTCCATGCTCCCAAAGCAAGGGCCAGGGTTCAATCCTTGGCCAGGGAACAAGATCCCAAATGCTACAACTAAAGATCCCACTGCTGCAACTGAGACTCAGTACAATCAAATAAATAAATAAAAATAAATATTTTTAAAAAGACTTGTAAAGCAATGGAAATTAATTCAGCGATTGGTGAACTAGAGCAGAGATTCTAGAAGTATACCTATGTACATATGGCCCCGTGACTTGTGATAGAGGTTTTTACTGCAAAAGAAAAAGACGATCTTTTCAATAAATATACTGAGTTTGCTATCTAATTGGATGAAAATCACATTAGACTTCTACCTCATACTAAGCACAATAATCAACTTTAGGTAGATCACAGACCCAAATTGAAAAATAAAACAAAAAAGTTTTTAAAAGATAATGTAGCATAACTGCAAGGAAGAGAAAAGATTTCTCCTTTTTTAATTTTTAAAAATTGAAGTATAGTTGTTTTGAATTAATTGTATTAATTTGTATTAATAATTAATTAATACAATAATTAATTTGTATTAATTTCAGCTGCACAGCTAAGTGATTCAATTATACATATACATATATATATATACTTTAAAAATATTCTTTTCCATTATGGTTTATCACAAGATATTGAATACTGTTCCCCGTGCCATAGAGTAGGACCTTGCTGTTTATCCATTCTATATATAATAGCTAACATCTACTAAGATTTCTTAATCAAGACTCAAAAAGCACTTACTACAAAAGACGAGATTATTACATTTGGCTAATCAATATTAATAATTTGTATTCATCAAAGGATGTCTTAGAGTGATATGGCTATATATTTATATTTTAAAAGGTCTTTACTGCTTAGAGATACTTAATAAATTTTTTTGGATAAAATAATAAGACTTTTAGAACTTGTGTAAAATAACCCAAGGGGGAAGAAGTGCAGGTAGAAAAGAAATGAGATTGGCTATACACTGACAGACTACTTCCGTGGCTCATTTGGAAAGAATCTGCCTGCCAATGCAGAGGTGTAGGTTCGATCCCTGGATGGGAAAGATCCTTGGGAGAAGGAAATGGCAACTCACTCAAGTATTTTTGTCTGGGAAATCCCATGGACAGAGGAGCCTGGCAGGTTACAGTTCATGGGGTCACAAAAAAGTCAGACATGACTCAGCAACTAAACAACAACAAATACACTGACAATTGTTGAAGCTGGTGATAAGTCTATGGGAATTCATTACACTGTTCTCTCCACTTTTGTGTATGTTTTGAGATTTTTCCATTAAAAAGATACCTTTACCAAATGGTCAGAGTGGGAGAAGATAATTCCAACCTATAATGTGGACTAAGGATTTGAGTAGGGCATATAGAAGTAACTCCTTCAAAAACAAACAGCCAACCTCAAAAGAAAAATGAAAAAAACTCTTAAGCAGATCCTTTACACAGGAGGAAATCCAAATGGCAGCAAAGGTATCAATAGGTTCTGAAGTTCAGTGGGAAATGTGAATTAAAATACCTTCCCCTCAGGACTTTCTGAGCAGTCCAGAGATTAAGACTCCACATTTTCAAAGCAGGGGACACAGGTTTGATCCCTGGTGGAGAAACTAAAATCCCATTTACCATGCGGTGAGGCCACAAAAGGACACCTTCCCCTCTATACCTAGAAATGACAAAAATGGCAGAATCTGACAATACCAGGTGTGGGTGCTAAAAGATAGGGAGCAACCAAAACTCCCAAACACTGCAGAAGGAGTGAATGGCAGTGGTTTAAGCACTTTGGGAACAATTTGGCACTGTTATTCCCAGTGACACAGAACTTCTGCCTCTCTATCTATATCCTAAAGAGACTGGTTGATGTACACTAGGAAGCCTGTGTAAAGCTCTTCATAGCTGCCCTACTTGCAAAGCCCTTCAAGAGAAACAACACAAATGTCTATCAGAGGAAGATGGATACATACTTTGTAGTAGATTCACACCATAGGACACTATGTGATAACGAGAATAAATATCCTAACTGTGTAGAATAAACACAGTAGGTACTAATATTTGTCACAACATGGATTTATCTCACAAACAGAATGTTGAGTGAAAGGAAAAAAACATATATGAAAGAGTATATGCAATATGGTTCCCATTTACATAAAGTTTTAAAATAGTCCAGATTAGACTGTAGTGTTTAAGAAGCACACGTAGGTGTTAAGACTACTAAGAAAAGCAAAGAAAGGATTCCATCAAGTCTAAATGGTAGTAACCTGTTAGAAAGGAGGAAGTTTTATGAATAAAATAGGACAAAACATTTTCTAGAATGCATCAATGACATCTTTTTTTTTGTGTGTGTGTGTATGCCTGAGTGTTCGCTCAATGATTCATTATCCTGTGCTTGGCTTTTCATTTGGGGGTTTTGTGGGCTTTTTCTGATAGGTGTTTGATATGTCACAATAAATAAAATTTAAAAGATCTTGATGCTTGCTCATTATGAAACTTTTAAATTTTCATAAAGAAAGAGAAACAAAAAGAAAAAAGAAAAAGAAACAAAAAGAGAAAGAAAAAGAAACAAAAAGAAAAATGAAAAAAAAAACACTTCACCTACATCTGAGAGACAACCTCATTACAGTATTTTGTTGTATTTCCTTCCTGTCATTTTACTGAATATATTTTTATATATTTCTGACCATATCATATATGCAAATCTGCATCCTGCCCACCTTTGCAAACAGCTTGTATTTACCTGAAACACGAAGCTATATTCTTTTCGACTGCTCATTCAGGACCCGACCTCACTGTTAAACGTCTGCTCTTTGCCCTGGGAAAAGAGCAAAGAGATGACCCTCAGAATAAATGACACCAAACCTAAGATTTTATTTTTCAATTCACCTATGCTTAAGAAGAACCATAGGATGAGTCTCCATTTTCCTTTCCCCCTTCCCACAGCATAGAACATGGATGTGGTGGGAGCAACCTTGGACCACTCCCTAGGAATGGGAGAGGCATTGGTCAAAGCAGCTTGCCTCTCTGATGCCATGAAGCCTCCATACTGATACCATGAAGCCTTGGACTGTTTATGCTTGGTCTATTGGTTCAGTTCAGTTCAGTTCAGTCACTCAGTCATGTCTGACTCTGCGACCCCATGGACCACAGCACACCAGGCTTCCCTGTCCATCACCAACTCCGGAAGTTTACCCAAATTCATGTCCATCGAGTCGGTGATGCCATCTAACCATCTCATCCTCTGTGGTCCCCTTCTCCTCCTGCTCTCAATCTTTCCCAGCATCAGGGTCTTTTCAAGTGAGTCAGCTCTTTGCATCAGGTGGCCAAAGTATTGGAGTTTCAACATCAGTCCTTCCAATGAACTCTCAAGACTGATCTCCTTTAGGATAGACTGGTTGGATCTCCTTGCAGTCCAAGGGACTCTCAAGACTCTTCTCCAACACCACAGTTCAAAAGCATCAATTCTTCTGCACTCAACTTTCTTCACAGTCCAACTCTCACATCCATACATGACCACTGGAGAAACCATAGCTTTGACTAGATGGACCTTTGTTGGGAAAGTAATGTCTCTGCTTTTTAATATGCTGTCTAGGTTGGACATAACTTTTCTTCCAAGGAGTATGCGTCTTTTGATTTCATGTCTGCAGTCACCATCTGCAGTGATTTTGGAGCCCCAGAAAATAAAGTCAGCCACTGTTTCCCCATCTATTTGCCATGAAGTGATGGGACTGGATGCCACGATCTTAGTTTTCTGAATGTTGAATTTTAAGCCAACTTTTTCACTCTCCTCTTTCACTTTCATCAAAAGGCTCTTTAGTTCTTCTTCACTTTCTGCCATAAGGGTGGTGTCATCTGCATATCTGAGGTTATTGATATTTCTATTGGTTAGAGAGAAATAAAGTTCTCCGTTGTTTAAGCTACTGTTATATAGTGTTCTGTTATGAATTCATATCGTACCTAACCTGAAAGTGAAAGTGAGTCCCTCAGTCATGTCAGACTCTTTTCGACCCCCTGGACTGTAGCCCTCCAGGCTCCTCTGTCCCTGGAATTCTCCAGGCAAACCTACTGGAATGGGTTGCCATTTCCTCCTCCAGGGGATCTATCGTACCTAACCTAGAACCTATCTAAATGTTCACATGTTAACAATTTTTCGTGTTCCCAAAATCTTAGACATATCAGTCTTAATTGGTTCATAATATTGTATCCTGTGAAACTGTTGAATTTTTCATTCACTCATGCATTCATTCCACATATATTTGTTGAGTGCTTACCGGGCCCCTAGTTGGTGAAATGGTGAACAAAACTGCCTTCCTGGAGCTTACAACCTAGAGAAGGAAGACAGGTGATATACAAGAAAACAAATAAATAAACACAATAACCCTTCTCTACTTTCAGATACAGCAGGTTCCCAAACGCGTTGTAGAGACTAATTGCTCACTAACACTACTTTCCTTTGCCCCTTCGGAACTGGACTACATTTCCCATCCTCCCTTGCAATTGGATATGTGAACCAAAGAGCTAGTGAGCAGACATGTGTCCGACCTCTAGGTGTTATCCCCAAAACCTCCCATGTATGCCCCTCCTCTCTTTCAACATTCACTGCTGGAGAGAATGAGGGGCAGGAGCAGGGGAGCTAAAGGAGCCCAGAGCTGCCAGATGGGAGAAGCCTGAGTCCCCAGGTGACTCTGAGAAGTAGAGCTACCCCACTGACTGCATCATGCTATCCTGTGGGGGGGAAAAAAAGGTTTTATCAAGCCACTGAGACTTGGGGAAGAAAACTTACTTCTTCAAGTAACAACTGTTATTAATTTGGGACTTCCCTGGTGGTCCAGTGGCTAAGACTCTGTGCTCCCAATGCAGGGGGCCCAGGTTTGATTCCTGGTCAGGGAACTATATTCCACATGCCGAAGCTAAGACCTGGTACACTCAAATAAATAAATAAATATATTTTTTAGCTGCTAGTAATTTACCTTTCCTCATACACATGAAGAAAGGGCTCTGGTAGACTGCAAAAATGGCTCCAGTTTTTCACCCCTTCCTGTCTCCTCGCCCTTTGCCATCTGACTTCACAGCAACTTCCATCAAAGGGAGGAATCTATTTCCCCACCCCTTGATCTGAGTAGGCCTTGGGCCACGAGGTGGCCAATAGAATGAGGTGGAAGAAATGACTTGATAGTTGACAACAATTGCTGAAAAACCGAAAATAAAGTGATACATGAATTTATATAGGAAAAAATACCTAGGAGGGCCCTTCTTATTACAGCTATCATGGACACTAGCATGTTAATTAAAGCTCCTGAATCTCACTTAGCTTCATCCAAGTCAGCATTTCCCACATTAATTTTATTAAGGAGCCTTTTATTTTCAAATACCAATTAATATCCCATGGACCTTTGTCAAATGCTAGTAGGTCATAGTCAAATTATTCCCAATTTGGTTTTGTTTGTTTTGCTTTATTAAAAAATGGTGCCATAGAGACTTCCCTGGTGGTCCAGTGGTTAAGAATCCACCTTGCAATGCAGCAAATGCAGGTTCAATTTCTGGTCCGGGAACTAAGATCCCACGTGCCACAGGGGAACTGAGCCCCCTGCACCACAGGGACTTAAGCCCATGCACCCTAGAACCCGTGTTCTGCAACAAGAGAAGCCACTGCAAGGAGGAGTCAAAGATCCAGCACAACCAAAAATAAATATATAAATAAAATTTTTTTAAATGTAAATGATGCCATAAAAATCCCTGAGGTGAAATCCTTTTCCACTTGCCAGATTCTTTTCAGTAGTGTAAATGATGAATTAACAGATATGAGTATTTTCCAGCTTTAGACTTGGGGCCCAAGCCTTCTCTATAAAAATCACTCCCCTTCACATCCCAATCATGGTGAATGTGAACAGGGTCTCCCATTTCCCCCAACTCTCCTCACCAAAGGGAACCACATTTCAAACATCATTGCTGATTTGACAGGCAAAGGGCTGCCTCTCAGTATTTCAAAGGGCAAATTATTTGAATATTACCAGGGATAAACTTGGCTTTTATCTTTTTTGGCCCTTTGTGTTTCTTCTTTGAATTGTCCTTTTATATTAATTGCCCATCTTTCTTTTGGGTACTGGCTTTTCCTGTTAATTTCATGTTAACTTATTAATATGTTTATTACGTTAACCACTTTTCTATTATACCTGTAGCAAATATTTTTCTCTACTAGTTCACTTCAATTTTAGTCATGCCCATTTTAAAACAATTATTTTTGTTTGTTTTCAGTCGGTATGTGGGGTCTTAGTTCCCCAACCAGGGATTGAACCAGGACCCACTGTATTAGGGAGCAAGGAGCCTTTACCATTGGAATGCCAGGAAAGTCCCTAGTCATGCCCTTTTCAAACATATGGGATACTCAACTTTTTATACAGTCAAATCTGTCAATCTTTTCCTTTATGATTTATTCTCTCTCTCTTTTTTAAACAGGATTTTTTCTCAGCCATACCCAGTGGCAGGCATGCGGGATCTTCAGGGATCGAACTCAGGCCTCCTGCAGTAGGAGCGTAGAGTCTTAACCACAGTCACGAGGGAAGTCCCTGTGATTTGCTCTCTTAAAGTTCAGAAAGTCTTTTCCAACCCAGAGGTTATTAAATATTTATTTCATCTTCAAGATTTTTATTGTGTAATTTTCTTCCCACATTTTACTCTGGTCCGTCTGGAATTTATTTTCATTTATCATGCAAGATGAGGCTCCAAATTGATATCTTCCCCCAAATGGCTGAGACATAAACCCAACTGGTGTGACATTATGCTTCTGTTCACTAATAGTCTTGCTTTCTTTACTCTGTCTTTAGCCAGTCGTTCTGGTACATTACCCAGGATGATTGCTCTTACAGTGACATCACACTTCATATTATATGAGTTCCATGAGTTTGTCTGTCTTGTCTTGTCACCAGTGTATCCACAGCACCTAGAACAGAGCTTGGCATATGGCAAGATCTCCATAAATATCTAGTGAAAGAATAAATAAGTGAATGAATGAGTGAGTGAGCAAATAAATGAATGTATACAATACGCCAGCCCTGATCCAGGCAATGAGTGTATTTATGTTGGTGATGACATTCTGCCCGCTCCTCTGTGAGGCCCAAGGAGGAATAGGAAACAGTTTACTCAGCCTATATCAGGTAGCCATTGCTGCATAATGAAATTCCTCACAACTAATGGCTTAAAACCACAACCGGAAAAGAAAAAAAAAAAAAACCACAACCGAGGGCCAACTCTTCCCTCAGGGGCAGAGTCAAGCGGGGCCTAAAATGGCAGCCAGCCGCTAAGGGCATTTTCTTAAGCTCTGTGAGGAATGGCCGGGGATGAAACAAAACAGACAGGAATGTGGGCGCTTATTTGTGGCAGTGGGTGGCACAGGCCTTTCAGGAGGGAGAGAACACCCAGATTGCAGAGCCTGAGGCCTGTAGTCAAGTGTACAAGAGCTTAGCCTGGCTCCATTCAAACTACTGCAAACACAAGTACCCTCACCCCAGAGACACAAGCTTCAGTGGCCTGTCCTTGGAAGAGTACAAACTGATCCTGTCTACAGATACGTTGGACGAGTTTAAGGAGATGAATAAAGGCATGTGGAAGAAACTGCAGAAGTTTGTCCCCAGGAAGCCCAAGGAGAAGCACAAAGCCTAGGCTCAGGCCTTATAGCCCCGCCTAACTAACCATGAAGACATGTACATTACCATTATCAATAAAACACCCTGATTTCCCCATTAAAAAAAAAAAAGAACAGCAACTTTATTTGCTCACTGTCCTGAATTTCAAGAATTTGAAAAGGACACAGTAGAGATAGTTTGTCTCTGTTCCACATGATGTCAGCTCTGGTTAGGACACCCAGGGGAAAAAAGAACATCCAAGGGGCTTCTTGACTTGTGAGCCTGGTGCTTTGGGACAAGCTCGAATGGCTAAGAGAGAACTCGAATGGCTGCACTGGGGTCATACATCGGGGCCATCTATTCTCACTGCCACCTGGCTTCCTTGGGTCTCCACATGGCCTTCTATGTGGTCTCCCCAGTGTGGAGCTCAGAGCTCCTGAGTACACAAAAGCGAAAGCTCCCAATCTTAAGGTTTAGGCCAGAACTGGCGGGGGGTGGGGGGGGTGGGGGGGTGACTTCTGTCATATTCTATTAGTTAAAGCAAGTCACGCATCCAAGGCAGGTTTAAGGAGAGAGGATTACATGAGTATACATAGGGAGGTATAGCTCTTTGGGAATCTTAGTATAAAACTACTTCCACTGTTCAGTAAGTGGCTCCTTATTGACCATTCACAAGAGCCAGGCTGAAACAGGTGCTACTGGCAGGCTTCACAGACACAGGCTCCTGAAATGCAGTGAATGTGTGGCCCCAGGCCATTACTGGGCCCTGAGGCAGGTACCTCTCCCAGTCTGAGAGAGGGAGTGGGCTCCATTGGACATAACCCCAGGGATCTGCCTTAAAAGTGAGGAGGGGGTACATAGGTGAGAAACCACTTAGAGACTGTCTTGGTGAATCCCTAAACTCTAAAGGCAGAGAGATGAGGCTGGGGCCAAATCAGAACCTATATAACGGGAGATGATGGAGGCCCCGGGTATCACTGAAAGAAATATGTCATCTTTGTAAATATTTATTTGTTAATTATTTATTTGGCTGCATCAGGTCTTAGTTGCCATGTGGCATGTGGGATCTTAGTTCCCTGACCAGGGATCAAAACTGCATGCCCCGATTCTTAACCACTGGACCACCGGGGAAGTTTTTAGCACTCATCTTGAAGAATAGTGATTCCCAACCAGCAACTGGGTATCAGAATAACCTGAGTTTAGCTATTTTGAGGTGTTTAAACAACACCTCCAGGTATCTCTTGACTTCCTACTTTTGCATTCCAGTCCCTTATAATGAAAAGGACATCTTTTCTGGGTGTTAGTTCTAGAAGGTCTTGTAGGTCTTCATAGAACCATTCAACTTCAGCTTCTTCAGCATTACTGGTTGGGGCATAGACTTGGATTACTGTGTTATTGAATGGTTTGCCTTGGAAACAAAGAGATCATTCTGTCATTTTTGAGATTGCATCCAAGTACTGCATTTCGGACTCTTTTGTTTACTATGATGGCTACTCCATTTCTTCTAAGAGATTCTTGCCCACAGTGGTAGATATAATGGTCATCTGAGTTAAATTCACCTGTTCCAGTCCATTTTAGTTCGCTGATTCCTAAAATGTTGATGTTCACTCTAGCCATTTCCTATTTGACCACTTCCAATTTGCCTTGATTCATGGACCTAACATTTCAGGTTCCTATGCAATATTGCTGTTTACAAAATTGGACTTTACTTCCATCACCAGTCACATCCACAGCTGGGCATTGTTTTTGTCTTGGCTCCGTCTCTTCATTCTTTCTGGAGTTATTTCTCCACTGATCTCCAGTAGCATATTGGGCACCTGCAAATCTGGGGAGTTCATATTTCAGAGTCCTATTTTTTTGCCTTTTCATACTGTTCATGGGGTTCTCAAGGCAAGAATGCTGAAGCGTTTGCCGTTCCCTTCTCCAGTGCACCACGTTTTGTCAGAACTCTCCACCATGACCCGTCCATCTTGCAAAAGTAGGAAGTCAAGAGATACCTGGAGTAACAGGCTAATTTGGCCTTGAAATACAGAATAAAGCAGGGCAAAGGCTAATACAGTTTTGCCAAGAGACTGCACTGGTCATAGCAAACACCCTCTTCCAACAACACAAGAGAAGACTCTACAGATGGACATCACCAGATGGTCAATACCAAAATCAGATTGACTATATCCTTTGCAGCCAAAGATGGAGAAGCTCTAAACAGTCAGCAAAAACAAGACTGGGAGCTGACTGTGGCTCAGATAATGAACTCTTTATTGCCAAATTTAGACTGAAATTGAAGAAAGTAGGAAAACCACTAGGCCATTCAGGTATGACCTAAATCAAATCCCTTATGATTATACAGTGGAAGTGACAAATAGATTCAAGGGATTAGATCTGGTAGATAGAGTGCCTAAAGAACTATGGACAGAGGTTTGTGACATTGCATAGGAGGCAGGGATCAAGAAAAAGAAATGCAAAAAGGTAAAATGGTTGTTCGAGGCGGCCTTACAAATAGCTGAGAAAAGAAAAGACGTGAAAGGCAAAGGAGAAAAGGAAAGATATACCCATTTGAAATCAGAGTTCCAAAGAATAGCAAGGAGAGATAAGAAAGCCTTCCTCAGTGATCAGTGCAAAGAAATAGAGGAAAACAATGGAATGGGAAAGGCTAGCGATCTCTTCAAGAAAATTAGAGACACCAACAGAACATTTCATGCAAAGATGGGCACAATAAAGGACAGAAATGGTAGGGACCTAACAGAAGCAGAAGATATTAAGAAAGGGTGGCAAGAATACACAGAAGAACTATCAAAAAAGATCTTCATGACCCAGATAACCACGATGGTGTGATCACTCACCTAGAGCCAGACATCCTGGAATGTGAAGTCAAGTGGGCCTTAGGAAGCATCACTATGAACAAAGCTAGAGGAGATGATGGAATTCCAGTTGAGCTATTTCAAATCCTAAAAGATGATGCTGTGAAAGTGCTGCACTCAATATGCCAGCAAATTTGGAAAACTCAGCAGTGGCCACAGGACTGGAAAAGGTGAGTTTTCATTCCAATCTCAAAGAAAGACAATCCCAAAGAATGTTCAAACTACCACACAATTGCACTCATCTCACACGCTAACAAAGTAATGCTCAAGATTCTCCAAGCCAGGCTTCAACAGAATATGAACTGTGAACTTCCAGATGTTCAAGTTGGATTTAGAAAAGGCAGAAGAATCAGAGATCAAACTGCCAACATCTGCTGGATCATAGAAAAAGCAAGAGAGTTCCAGAAAAACATCTACTTCTGCTTTATTGACTAAGACAAAAACTTTGACTGTGTGGATCACAACCAACTGTGGAAAATTCTTCAAGAGATGGGAATACCAGACCACCTGACCTGAAAAATTTGTTTGCAGGTCAAGAAGCAACAGTTAGAACTGGACATGGGACAACAGACTGGTTCCAAATTGGGAAAGGATTACATTAAGGTTGTATATTGTCACCCTGATTATTTAACTTATATGCAGAGTACATCATGAGAAATTCTGGGCTGGATGAAGCGCAAGCTGGAATCAAGATTGCTGGGAGAAATATCAATAACCTCAGATATGCAGATGACACCACCCTTATGGCAGAAAGTGAAGAGGAACTAAAGAGCCTCTTGATGAAAGTGAAAGAGGAGAGTGAAAAAGTTAGCTTAAAATTCAACATTCAGAAAACTAAGATCGTGGCATCCGGTCCCATCACTTCATGGAAAATAGGTGAGGAAACAATGGAAACAGTCACAGACTTTATTTTTGGGGGCTCCAAAATCACTGCAGATGGTGACTGCAGACATGAAATTAAAAGACACTTACTCCTTGGAAGAAAAGTTATGACCAACATAGACAGCATATTAAAAAGCAGAGACATTACTTTCCCAACAAAGGTCCATCTAGTCAAAGCTATGGTTTTTCCAGTGGTCATGTATGGATGTGAGAGTTGGACTGTGAAGAAAGCTGAGGGCTGAAGAATTGATGCTTTTGAACTGTGGTGTTGGAGAAGACTTTTGAGAGTCCCTTGGACTGCAAGGAGGTCCAACCAGTCCATCCTAAAGGAAATCAGTCCTGAATATTCATTGGGAGGACTGATGTTGAAGCTGAAACTCCAATACTTTGGCCACCTGATGTGAAGAACTGACTCCTTAGAAAAGACCCTGATGCTGGGAAAGATTGAAGGCCAGAGGAGAAGGTGATGACAGAAGATGAGATGGTTGGATGGCATCATCGACTCGATGGACAAGAGTTTGAGTAAACTCTGGGAGCTGGTGATGGACAGGGAAGCCTGGCGTGCTGTGGTCCATGGGATCCCAAACAGTTGAACTTGACTAAGTGACTGAACTGAACTGAAACAACACCTGGGAGGAGGATGTCCAGTTAGGAACCATTCTATGGATCAAGAGATGGGCTGGGCTGCATATAAGGCTTGAAAATGTATCCACGTAATTAGACATCAAAGCCCCCAGAATATAACCGGAGATGTTCATCTGAGGAGACTGTCTAGAGTCAGGGCAGAAAAGAACTCATATCAGTGCCTCAACATTCTTTGGAGCAAGATGTAGCCATCAATTCCTTACATCAAAAGGTGGGATCTATGTAGCTTCATTTGGAATCTGGGTGGGTCCTGACTGCAGAAGTGATGCTGTGTGATTTTTTATGCCAAGTCATTAAAAAAAAAAATACAGTTTCTACCCAGGTCTTTTGGAACACATGCTCTGGAAGAAGCCTGCCCCCAAGTAAGATCATGGTGCTGGAGTGGCCATGTGCAGCCTCTCTGATCAACAGCCCACTGAGTTCTCAAGTGACAGCCAGCAACATTTTGAATGAGCCACCTTGGACAGTCGAGTTTTCAAATGACCACCCCAGTCAACATCTGTCCAACCACAGGACAGACACCATATGAAAACAACCCCACTGAAACCTTTGTGAGTTTCTGATCCATAAAGTTAGAGGAAAAAGAAAATGGTTGTCTTTAGCTGCTTAATTTAGGGATAATTTGTAATGCAGCAGTAGATATCTGAAACTTTGGGGTTGCAAACTCATCCCTAACCCTAGGGAATTCCCTGGTGGTCCAGTAGCTGACAGTCCGTGTTCCCAGTGCAGGGGGGCCAGGGTTCAATCCCTGGTCAGGGAACTAGACCTCACATGCTGCAATTAAGACCTGGCAGAGTCAAATAAATAAGCTTTTTTTTTTAAAATCCTAATCCTACAGCAGCCAGACACATGATGTAATTCAGTAAGCTGCGAAGAGCCAGCTCATTGGAAAAGACCTTGATGCTGGGAAAGATCAAGGGCAGGAGGAGAAGGGGGTGACAGAGGAGGAGATGGTTGGATGGCATCACCGACTCAATGGGCATGAGTTTGAGCAAACTTCGGGAGATAGTGAAGGACAAGGAAGCCTGACCTTCATGCTGCAGTCCATGGGGTTGCAAAGAGTCAGATACAACTTAGCGACTGAACACAACAATGCGAGGCCTAGTGTGGGATGACCAGCTGGGCTGTCTGGTGCAGAGACAAAACCATGCTGTGCTGCTTTGGGCTGGATTTGCCCCGATCTGTTCCTCGCCCTCCCCTTCCTGCTGCATCCCAGGCCACAGTTCATCTCCCCTTCATCTGGATTTATCTTGGGTTCTGCCAATGGAAAGCAGTGGCAGGAGCCTGGAAGGGAGGAGGAGGAGGCCAGGGCAATCCTCCCCTTGCCTGGTAAGCCCGCCTCTCTCCCTGTGGCTGTGCCCCCTTCACCACTCCAGCCAGCTAGACAATCCCACTGGGTTTCCAACTTCCATCAGGTGACTTTGTCTTCAGGCCCTGGTGACCCCACCCCCTCACTTCATTCCTCCAGCCTGGAACAGTGGTGGCTTCCCACTGCTGTTAATTTCCACTGGCTTCACTGGCTCTTGTTGGCTCCTCAGCTCCTCTATCTGCTGCATAACCACCCCGATGTGTTAACATCCCTCTGTTCTAACACTGGAGTGGTTTCTGTATCCTCATCAAGCCCTCGCAAGCATAGCAACTCCAGCCTGCCGATCGCAAATCAGAAAGTGGGCCCTATGTTCAGATATCCTAGTGTGGCAGAAGCCAGAAATGAGGAGGTCATGGGGAAGGTTCCAAGAGTTCAAACACCATGGATGACAACGGTCCTCTGACTTCAGAGTGGATGGAGGCAGCGAGAGAGACAGAAGAGGAGCAGCTGCAGCAGTTCACATGCTGGGTCAATGAACAGACTTTTTAAAAGCACCTATTGTGTGCAGGCACTGTGGGAGGAGCTGGGGTCAAAGTGGTGAGCTAGAGAGGTGAGTTCCTGCCCTTGTAGGCATACCTGACAGTGGTAGAGACAGACAAATGACAAGAACAGTGTGTGTTATGTACATACCATGCAGGGAATGAAAGGTGGGTGACATTGTGTGAACATGGATATGGGCTTGGCTTTAGTGACAATTGAGGTGGGGGCATCTAAGCTGAGGCCCAAAGGAAATGAGCGAGCCAGTCCTACAAAGAACCACATTCTTAGAACAGAGAATGGCCATCACAAATTCCCCGAGGCAGGGAGGAGCTGGGAGTGTGTGAGCAATAGCAAGAAGGATGGCAAGGCTGGGGCAGAAAGAGCGAAGGTGGAGTCAGGGGACTATGTGAAGATGGGGAAGCTGCAGGAGTCACAGGAAGGGGTTTGGATTTTACTCTAAGTGCAACACGAAGCCACTGGAAGTTTTTAAGAAAGGAAGTAATGTGATCTGATTTATGTTTTTGGAGGAGGCCCAAAACGGAGTGTGATGACTACAAGTAGGGCACAACATTAGATGCTGGGAAACCAATTTGTAAGCGACTGCAGGGGTCCGGGTAGGACCAAGAGATGCTCAGACCAAGGTGTTAACAGTGAAGGGGTGAGAAGTAGGTGGGTTTGGGAGGGTACTGTGTCACACAAACCAGGAGGGGAGATTTCAGATAGGAATGATCTGGAGGACTTAATCAAATGCAGACTGCTGGGCCCCAGTCCCCGGAGACTTGGGCTCAGTAAGCCCAGGGCAACATAGAATTTGCATTTCTAACATGTTGTCATATGATGTTGATGCTGACGCTGCTGGTCCAGAGATCACACTTTGAAAACCACTGTTCTGGAACAACACCTCCTGCTAGAAATATAACTCAAGAGCCACATATGTGATTTTAACATTTCTAGTAGCCACATTTAAAAGGTAAAAAGCAACAGGTGAAAGTAATTTTAATAAGGTAGCTCACACATGTATTTTACTGTTACTATATACCAAAGATTATCATTTCAACATTATCCATATTTTTTAAAGTCTTGAGATATTTTACACTTTAAAAAAAAATTACTTATTTATTTTGATTGCACCAGGTCGTCAGTGCTGCACATAGGCTTTCTCTACTTGTTGTGAGCAGCGCCTACTCTTTGTTGCAGAGCACGGGCTTCTCATCATTAAATTCTTTTTTTTTTTTTTTGGTACTCTTTGAAATCCCAGTGTGTATTTTATACTTACAGCACACATCTCAATTAGGACTAGTTAAGCTCTCAAGCTGAAACTCCAATACTATGGCCACCTCATGCGAAGACTTGACTCATTGGAAAAGACCCTGATGCTGGGAGGGATTGGGGGCAGGAGGAGAAGGGGATGACAGAGGATGAGATGGCTAGATGGCATCACTGACTCGATGGACATGAGTTTGAGTAAACTCTGGGAGTTGGTGATGGACAGGGGGCCTGGCATGCTGCGATTCATGGGGTCACAAAGAGTCGGACATGACTGAGCAACTGAACTGAACTGAGCTGAAAGCTCTCCAAAGGGTTTCCCAGGTGATGCTAGCGGTAAGGAACCTGCATCAGAGACACATAAGAGACGTGAGTTCGAGCCCTAGGTCAAAAAGACCCCCTGGAGGAGAGTATGGTAACCCACCCCTGTATTCTAGCCTGGAGAATCCCATGGGCAGAGGAACCTGGCAGGTCGCAAAGAGTTGAACACAACTGTAGTGACTTATTGTGCGCCCCAAATGCTCGCAGGCACAAGCTCTCAATAGCCACTTGTGTGGCCAGTGGCTACCCTACTGAACAGCACAGAACAGGCCTGTTATTACAGGACCAGCAAGCTGAGGATGGAGGAGTACTTCCTGAGTTTAGCAACAAGGAAGAGCTTTAGCAATAGACCACATTTGTGAAACAAGCAGAGAGAGCTGGAAGGGAGAGCATGGACACACTTCTTTCCTGAAGTTTGGCCGTGCTTTTATAATGGATGGATTAGGGTGACAACACTCAGCCCCAACAGTGAATATTAACATCACACACACAAAAAGAAGCAACCAGGCATTATCACATGCTAACTGATGGAAGAAGGGGACATCACTCATGAAGTGGAGTTGAGCTTGGTTGCTCAGTTGTGTCCGACTCTTTCCAACACCGTGGGCTGTAGCCTGCCAGGTTCTTCTGTCCATAGAATTCTCTAGGTAAGAAAACTGGACTGGGTTGCCATTCCCTTCTCCATGGGATCTTCCCAACCCAGGGATGGAACCCAGGTCTCCTGCATTGCAGGTGGATTCTTTACCATCTGAGCCACCAGGGGAGCCATGAAGTATACTTACCCCTAAATTGAATCTGAATCTGACCCAGCCTCTAGATTTACCAGTTTACAGGGGATACATGGAACAGAACATATCAAAGGACACCAAGAAGCACAACCTGCCAGATCAGACTGTGAAACAGATGAGAATAAGGGGGAACTGTCAGCAAATAAGAGGTGTCAACAAAATGGAATACACTGCCTTGTTTGGAGTCTGATTTGAACAAGCCAACAGTTAGAAGACATAAGATGATCAGGAAAATTTGGAGATGGGTTGGATATTAGATAATACTATGGAATTATTATTCATTTTTAGGTGTTATAAAAGTATTGTTTTTTAAGAACCTTCTATTTTAGAGATACATACGGAAGTGTTTATGGATGAAATCATACGTCTGGGATTTGCTTTAAATGAATTCGCCTGGGGAGGGAAGCGGAAAAAATAAAATAAGATCATATGTTGATAATTATTGAAGAGAGGTGATAGGTAGCTGGAGGATCATTACACTATTCTATTTTTGTGCTTGGTTGAACATTACCATAAGGGGTTTGTGTGTTTTAAGGGGGTGTGTGCCTGTGAAGAAAAGAAAAAAGAAGGGAAAGGATTTAATTTTTTCCTCTTAAGACTGGAGCTCCAAGAAAATATTAGGGACAGTGGAGATGCAGGAGAGTAGGAAAGCGGGTGAGCAGGCTCCAGGGCACACAACGGGGGTAGGTGTGGAGGCTGGGTGGTATTAAGTTCTTCCACGAGTCAGCGACTACGTAGAAGCCTGGCGTGCTGCAGTCCATGGGGTCGCAAAGAGTCGGATACGACTTAGCGACTGAACAAGCCTCCACAGCTGCTTCGACTTCAGCTTCGGCGTCTGTGGCTCCAGGGTCACCCGCTTCCTATTGCCCCCAGTAGGAGACACAGGCTGCCCGCGCCTGCGCAGCGAGCCCTCCTCTAGGCGCCGGGCTGTCCCTACAGCCGGTGATCCGCCGCGCCGCTCAGGAGGCGCGCTCTCTGCGGAGGGCGAGATCTCCGCCTACAGGTTTAAGCAAGGTGAGGCATAGTATTGTCGCATGGCCTTCTGGGAAATGCAGTTCGCATGCCAGGCCCAAGCTGCGGCTTAATCAGCCCCAAAGACTACGCGCCTCACAATGCACCGCGCGCAGCGGCTGAACGGTGTGTTGCTGCCCTCAAGTGGCGATTGAGCGGTGACGTCCAGACCTGGGAAGGGTGCTGAAAGGGATAGGGCGGGGGCGGGACTGGGGAACAGCTAGTACTTAAAGAATAAGCACTTAGGTGCCAGGCATTGCTCCCAGCGCTTTACTTGTATTAACTCATTTAATCCTCCCAAAAGACATTTGGTGTTCTATCAGACCCCTCTTTACAGGAATAGAATTTAAACCCAGACTGTCAGGCTTCAGAGTCTATGCTCTTCTTCGCTGTGAATTTGACACCCTCCGATCATTCTATTAAACTATCCCAAGATTGTAATTAGCACATGAATCAACTCTCGATGGCCATTAGCAACGCAGATCTCTTTGAGTTGATGATTATCAGCAGGAGTTCCTGCCCAAGTTTGTGATTTAGCTCCTGCTCCAGGACAGAGTTTAAAACCAGCTTAGATTTATAATTAGCACATGAATCAACACAGGTTTGCTTTCGCGGGGATAAGATTTCTGATTAGCACTTGAATCAGCAATGGTTTGTGTTAGAAGCTGGAATTAGATTTCTGATTAGCCCAGGAGTCTGCACACAGAGATTCTATTCACACCTAGAAAGCCCTCCCCACCCCTTTTGATCCAGGTGACCACCCCCGTCAAATGTTGCCCCCATCCTTTCCCTCAACCCCACCCACTCTATCACCAACAGGCAGACAGACTTGATGATTTCCTTGCCCCTCCCCTCTCTCCCATGTTGTTCATAGTGAAATATCACTGCGACAAGCACAGGTTCAGAAATCATCTGTTCTCTTTCTGTCTGAGAAAGAGGAGATGCAATTCCAAAGCCTTAACTGTGTCTCATTCATGGGCATGTTCCCAGCATCGTGCCTGGCACACAGTAACAGCTCAATAAATGCTTGGAGAAAGAGTGTCAGATTCTCACCATTATCCTTCTGCAGTGATCAAACATTTATCAAATCAAGCCAAATTCTCTTCACTCTTAAAAGAGTCAAATTTGTGGTTACCCACCTCAAAGGCAGAGGACCACAGTAGGTGGGTGGGAGGGTAGTAAGAGTGGGGCTGGGAACATCCTCTGTAGCAGGATTCGTTGTAGTGGATGGAAGAAGATTCCACAGCCCCCTGAAGTTGTGGATCTGGTTGTGGTTGATGTTGGGTCCATTATAATCCATACTCTTTGTATAACTGTGACTGGGCGGGGAGGAGCTATCCAGCCTGGAAATATGTTCCCAGTCCCACTTGCATCTCTCCAATAAAACATCGGCAAGAGAGAAGTTTGTGGAAGGTCACTTCTGGACCAAGGTTTTTAAAGAAGCTCACCACCTTCTCCACCCTGTCTCCTCCCATTCACCAGGTGTGTGCATGCATGCTAAGTCACTTCAGTGCTGTCTGACTCTTTGCGACCCCATGGACTATAGCCACCAGGCTCCTCTGTCCATGGGATTCTCCAGGCAAGAATACTAGAGTGGGTTGCCATTTCCTTCTCCAGAGGATCTTCCTGATCCAGGGATGGAACCCACGTCTTCTGCATTGGCAGGCAGGTTCTTTATCACTAGCGCCAACTGGTGAAAGCAGATAATTCTGAGCCCCAGGAAATAACAGAAGTGCAAGATAAACAACTGGTTTGTTTATCAGCAGATGAAGGCTGGAGGAGAAGGGGACGACAGAGGATGCAGTGGCTGGATGGTATCACCGATTCAATGGACATGAGTTTGAGTAAACTCCGGGAGTTGGTGATGGACAGGGTGGCCTGGTGTGCTGCAGTCCATGGGGTCACAAATAGTCGGACACGACTGAGCAACTGAACTGACGGACTGACTGACGAGGATAGCTGGCTACCTGTGGCAAGACACCTCTGGCAAGAAATAAACTATTGTATGAAGTCACTGAAATTCAGGGGGTTATTTGTTACAGCAGTTGGCATTACATTCACTAATACACTGCTCCTTCCTTTCTGGTCCCCGGATATCAGTAAAGCTTGAGCCCTCCTGTCATTCTGTAAAGTGAGCCTCAAATCCTTAACTGTGGTTTTCAGGATTTCACAGAATAGGTCTCTACAATGGCCCTGAGTCTCTACGTTTACTGGTTAAAAGTTTTCAACATATTTCCCTTGGTTCTTTGCACAAATGTAAACTTTCCCCCATGTTCTTACAGAAGTCTTTTTCCATGTTGATAGATGGAAGTCATTAAAACAGTCCCTGAAAGTTGTATTCTGTCTTCTACCATAGTTCAGCAGAACCTCAGTACAGGGTCTCATGGTTGCCATGTAGAAGTGGGTGCTTGCCTGGGACCCATCAGTCTGATTTAGGGTGGTTAGTGTGTATGTACAGGGGGTGGGTGGAGAAGATGTACTCATCTCCTGGCCCCTCTCCATTTGGGGGTGCACATTCAGACATGATCTTTTTCAAGTGAGTCCCTAGTCCTCAGCGCTGATTCATGTGATAATTACAAAGCTGAGCTAATTTCAATGAATCCCCATTGGCTGGACTTGGGTTGTACGAGGAGTTGGCAGGTACTAGTTGAGGATAAGGAGATATACCACCTCCATCCCTTCTTGCTCTAACAACCCCCTGACTTGGAAGGGGCCTCAGTTTATTTTAAGAGCCACCCTTTCTTGGCAGAGAGACTGAATCTGTTGATTTGAATGTACATGTATGTGCACGTGTGTGTGTCCATCCTGCGTAGATGTCTTGTGTGACTCTCAGAATGCTCCTTGTGTCTATCTGTGGGAATGTGGCTCACACGCGTGTACAAGAGAGAATCTGTGTGCCAAGTGTGTTTTTGCACATGTGACTTCTCACATGTCTGAATGTGGGTCTGTGTGTGTGTTTTGGAAGTGTGCCTAAGTATGTATTTGTATGTTCCCCAACCCCCCTGCATGCGTGCGTCCCCATTCATGTCCGACTCTTTGCGACTCCAAGGATTGTAGCCTGCCAGGCTCCTCTGTCCATGGAATTTTCCAGGCAAGAATACTGGAGCAGGTTGCCATTTCCCTCTCCAGGGGATCTTCCCAACCCAGTGATCGAATCCGTGGCTCTTGTGTCTCCTGCATTGGCAGGTGGGGAGAGGGGGGTTTGTCTGTTTTTTTTCACCAGCTGAGCCACTGGGGAAGCCCAACTTGTATAAGTCTCTCTATTTGGACGTGATGTGTGTTCCGTGTGCCTTCTGTATCCGTGTGTGTTCTGGTGAGCCTCTGAGAATGTGATGTGCGTTGTGAGTATGGATGTGTATTTTTGGATAGACTGTGTGTGTAGATATGAGCAGTTCCCTTCCTCCCAAGGCTCCCTCAGCTCTCAGGCAGTTTAACCTCATTCTTCCTGCTGTGGCTGTTTCTGATGCTTCGGTCCCCTTCTCCAGATGTTGCAATTAAGTAAATGCAGCAATTAAGCGGAGTCCCCCAAACAACCATCCCACCAGGATCTCCTTCCAGGAGCTAATGAAGGATTACAGCACATGCAGACACACGCACGGAACTATTCAGAAACCAACTCCCCCCAGCCTGCACATGTTACGGCATAAGGGCATACAAACAGCATAGGCGTCCCTTTGCCCACCTGCTTCATTTGTTACTTATCCTTCGATCACAGTATAAAAGTCTCCTCCTCCAGGAAGGCCTCCTGACTCCTGGAGGGTGGGAAGGTGGAGGGAAAGGCTGGACTCTGCCTCTGAGGTGCACACCCTCTGTTTCCTCCATCAGAACGCTCCATCAGAATACCCTCTGGTTCCTCCATCCAGCCCTGTACTTTGTCATCAAAGCCCTTATTATTTTGCCCTGTGCTTCTGTCATACTCTGACCGCTCTGTCACGACAGTCCCAATCTTTCTAGCCCAAGCTCCTCCCATCCCAGGCGCGACCACCCCGGGCTGTCATTCTCCCTTTTAGAATGTGAGCTCAGGGAAGCAGGACCTGCTTCACTGACACTGTCTTGGTAACACTTTTACTGCAGTGTCATCTAGTGCACAACCATGCCCAGAGATCCAAAGTAAATGTTGAACTAGCATCTTTGCCTCTGCCTTTCTCTGTTGCCAAGTCTCTCTGTATGTCTCTAAACATGTTAGCTTCTTTGGCCCGCGCTTGGGGTCCCCTCAATCCACCAGGTCTTGGCACAGTGTGGTGGCCAGGACCACACACATTGTAGACGTTCCTGGTTTAGCCCAGTGCTTCTCTGAGTGTGGTCCCTGGGCCAGCAGCGTTACCATCAGCCTGGAAGGCAGAAATGCAAATCAGAAACTCTGGAACTGGGGCCTGAAGATCTCTGGTTAACACAGCCTCTAGGTGATTCTGATAAGGCTGAAGTATGAGGACCTCGGATCTAGATCATTCAAGGCAGCCCCCTCTGATCTCAAATTGCTCTCAATACCACCCCCTCTCACCAAGGAACAGTCATCACCAAAGAAGGCAAGACTGGATAAATGCCCCAGGCTCTCTGAAATCTGCATCAGGGAAGGAAGGGAAGGAACAATACTTCTGATGTGTTCTATAAGGTTCCTTAATGTTCCCCAGCAGAATCAAGCCCCAGTTGCCCAAAAGGGTAACTTACTCCTCGTCTGCACCTTCTATTAACTTTGGTCCCTCCTCTGCCTCACTCTTTCCCTCCCCACTTGCACATTTCCGGGGGCCACCCCCAAAATCAGCCAGTTCCACTGAATTCTAATCCCGGTCTGTTTGAGATTGTCTCCAGGTATCTTCAGGCTTCCCTGATGGCTCAGTTGGTCAAGAATCTGCCTGCAATGCAGGGGACCTTGGTTTGATCCCTGGGTTGGGAAGATCACTTTCACTTTCCAGGTATTTTCCTCTGTCTCCCCCACCTCCGCCACTGCTGTAGCATCTCTGAAACTTCTCATCTTTTTCCTGAGTGTCTGAGAAACCAGTATCTGTTGTACTGGGCCAGGAGCACTGATGAACTTTGCTAATGATCGGGAAAGGCGGGCCCTAAAGCTGAGTTAATTTTAGCTGCAATTTTTCAATACACACAAGTGGAAGAAGCCAAAAGTCTGTTCTGAAACCTTCAGCAGAGCTAGTGATGCCAGGGTGGATGTGCATTCATGCCCCCGCCCCCAACAGGGTTACCTTACTTCTCCACTCAGATGGGGGATCCTTGGGTGGGGGGGAGGGTTTGTGATCAGGTTCCCCCAGGGTAAAGTGATGACCACGAGCCAAGGGTGGGTCCTCTTTGGACCAGGGCTCCCAAAAGATTAGGTCCCCCAGGTTGCTATAACCAAGTTCCGAGGCCAGGCTTGTAGACCACGGCCCACATCCCTCTTCCCGCAACACCATCTGCCAGGAAACACGTGGGATCCCCCCACCCTCATCCTCTCCTCCACTATCCTCTGCGAGCATCAGCACAGCAGACACCACTCCTGGTGAGTCATGTGTTAGTACGATTCTAGTAGGATATTCTATGGGGCAGTGGACCTGAGTCGAGGAGAGGGGGAGGCAGTGGAGATACGGATATACTTTTCTGGGTCAACCCGGCCTGCCCCCTGCCTCTGTTCCAATTCCTATCTTCTCCTTTCTCCATGGGATATCTGGCAAGTGTGACTTGACATCTAGCTCTATTTCCAGAGCCACGTTTTCCCCTTGCAGCCAGTGCAAAGAGCCTTGGGACAGAGCAGAGTCTCCACACTGGCCTGAAAGATAAGGCCTGATACAGGCAGGGCCCAGGCAGGGAAATTCCACCTAAAGGACATCCCAGAGAGGTGATGCTGAGACAGGAAGGCAGAAGACAGGCTTAGGCGGCAGAGGGCTCTGGGATGGAGAATCACATTCAAGGCTGCGAATGAGAGCTGGACACACACAGACACACACAGACACACACACACAGACACACACACAGACACACACACATAGACACACACACAGACACACACACACACACACACAGATACACACACACAGACACACACATACACAGACACACACAGACACATACACACAGACACACATACACACACACAGACACACACACACACAGACACACACACACACACCCCCTCACAGCTGAGTTGCCCAACTCAGTCTGTCGCTGTCTCTGTCTCTCCCTCAGTCTCTGTCTCTCCCTCAGTCTCTGTCTCTTTGACTATCTCTATGTCTCTTTGTCTATCTCTAACTGGTGCTGTCTCTCGTCTCTCTTTTTCTTTCTGGGTCTCTCACTGTCTCTGTATCTCCATCTCTGCTTGAATATGTGTCTTTTCCTCTCTGTCTCTGCCTCTCTGATTCTGCTCCTCTCTGTCCCTCAATCTAAGCCTGTCTATCTTTCTGTCTCTTTCTCTATCTCTGTGTGTCTCTCGGTTTCAGTCTCTGTGTCTTCCTGACTCTTTATCCAAGGATTTTCTCTCCCAAGGAAAGCCAGGACGACTCCATGAAAGGTGGGGCTAGGGACGCGCCTTTGAGAGAGGAGACCTGCCTACACCTTTAAGCGCGGGCGCGCGCGGGGCCTGCGCCTTTAAGTGCGGGCGCGCGCACGGCCCTGGGTTCCCGGCGAGGAGGCCGCGGGAGCGCCCGGACCCGGCCCTCCAGCCCGGCCCCCGCCCGGCCCCCGCCCCGGCCCCGGCGGGGGAGGGGTCTCCGAGCGCGGCCCCTCCCCCTACGTCCCAGCCTGTGCTGCGGTGCCCCCACCCCGCGTGTCCCTGTCTGTCCGTCTGTCCGCGCCCAGGCCTCGCCCCACCCCGGCCCCCGGGGCTGCCTGGCCGCCCCCCGCCCCTACCGCAGCCGCCCCCCTCCATCTGGACCAGCCCCCGCTGCATCCCGCGAAGCGAGTGGAGACGGCGCCGCCCCACAACCAGGACCGGCACCCCGAAATAGGGGAGCCTGCACCCCGAGATTGGATCCAGAGATCTGGAAACCTGAGCCTTGGAGCCTGATTTGGGGCTGGGACCCCGAGACCTGGAGCCTGAACAGCAGTATTTGGGGCTGAAATCGCAACATCAGTCCCTGGGACCCCAAGATTTGGAGCTGGAACCCCAAGAATTGGAATGTGCACCCCAAGATTTGGAGCCTGAACCTCAAGATTTAGCATCTGAATCCCCAAATTTGGAGCTGAGCTCTGAGTTCTATGCCTGGGACCTTCAAATCTGGGACTGGATTCTCATTTCTACACCCAGGAGCCCACTATTTGAGACTCGAACCCTGAAATTTAGGCCTCAGAGTCCAAGATCTGAACCCTGGCATTGCAAAGGGCCTAAACCTGAGTTTGGGCCTGAAATCCTTGCTGCTAAGCCGAATGCTGAAATTTGGGGCGAATCTTGACTCAGCGCCCCAATATCTAAACCCAGAACCCTAGCATCAAATCCCAAGATTGGGCTTGGGACTCAGATCTTAAACTCTCCATCTGTCTGTTTAGCATCCCAAGACTGGAGCTGGGAGACGGTGACTCCGGGCAACCTAGATTGGGGCCTGGGTCTCTAAAATTGGGCCCTTAAGAGGCCCAGTATTTGGAGATCTAAGACCCTAAGTATCAAGGTCTAGAGACTCTTTGGCCACAAATCTGAGCGGAGACACAACAGACAGTTCCTCGACAGAGGCTTTGGGAGCAGGGAAGGCATGACCAGGCACCCCCTCCAGAGCCCTGACCCCTGACCCCTCGGAGCTTGAGGATTCTTGCTCCCTGGGGCGGCTTCCAGCTCAGGTAAGGCTACTGGGAGACCCTGTGGTGGGGAGGGACTTGGGAGGAACTTCATTGCTGGGGGTGGAGGTAAGGAGGACCATGTACCCCTGGGCACCCTTGGAATTTCCCCAGGGAACAGATGTCCCTTCACAAGAGTCTGCCTCGAACACTGTGGACATTTGGCCAGCCCTGCCCCTCTCTGACCTCCTCATCCCCAGCTGATGGCATCTCCAGGTCTGTGACTGCCCCCATCCCCCGGCCCCGCTCCGGCTCTCCAGCTTCTTCCTACCATCTGTCTTATTTGAGCATCTCCAGCTGCCTCTCATGTCCACCACTCCTCTCTCCAGTCTCCTTTCTCCATCTCTTCCTCTCACTGACCATCTCTACTCACCTTTTCTCTTTCTGATCATCTTTGACACTTATGTCCACTGGCTCTTCTCCCTGGCTACCTCTGGCCCCCACTCCTCTCAGTGACCATTTCTGTCTGCCACTGCTGTCTTTGATCATCGTCTTTAACACCCCTGTCCACAGCATCTCTCTCCAGCCACCTCTGTCTACTGTTTCACTCAGTGACCACCCTTGACATCTCTGTCTGTAGAACCTCTCTCTAATCATCTTTCAGCAGCTCTCTTACCCGTGTCTACCCCGGACTCTAAGCCTTGACCCGTGACTGTTTCTGACCATCTTTCACCATCTCTCTCTACCATTCTTCTGTCTCTCCTCTCTGAGTTTCTCTATCCACCTTTTCCTCTGTCTAACCATCTTTCACTCTCTCTTGCCCTCTACCCACTCCTGACTCCAACTGCCAGTCTCCGACCATCCGCCCTCACTGACCACCTCTCTTCTCTCAGTCTCTCTTGCTCATTGATGCTCTCTGATCATTTCTAACATCTCTGACTGCCTTTCCTCTCTCTGGTGCCCTCTCCCCACACCCCACACATCAATCTCAGCAGCTGTCCCGTCTCCAGCTGTCTCTGACATGTCTGTTGCCTCCTCCTCTCTCTGACAGCCTCTCTGCCTTTTGACCATTTCAGACCATCTTTGACCATCTCTCCTGGATCTGGCCACCCCTGCCGCTTCCCCTCTCTTTGGCCACTCCTCATCTTTGTGACTATCTCTAACAACCTCTCTCGTCTGGTCCTGTCTGCCTACTTCTAATCATTCCCACCACCCTGACCACCTCTTCTCTCTTTGGCCATCTCTGAGTGTCTCTCTTTGACCACATCTAAAGCTCTCTGGCTTACCTTCTCCCCACCCTGATCACTGCTCCTGTTCTCTGCCTGTCTCATTTCTAATCACCTCCCTTCCCTCTGACTTTCTTTGTTCATTTCTTTTCCCTCTCTTCCCTCGTGACACATCTCTCTGAGTCTTTAACCATCTTCTCTGGCTTCTGGTCTGTCTGACCACACTCCTCTCTGACCATCGTTGATCAAGTTCTCTGCTCTCAGCCCACTGTGACCCTCTCTTCTGGTCTCAGACCACCCCGACCCCCTCCAGCACCCCTCTTCTGGCCCCAGCCCGCCCTAACACCCCCTCCTCTTCCCAGCAGGCCGCCCCTGCCCGCGATGGCCGTCCTCCCGCTGCTCCTCTGCCTGCTACCGCTGGCCCCTGCCTCATCTCCACCCCAGCCAGCCTCACCCAGCCCGTGTCCCCGGCGCTGCCGCTGCCAGACACAATCCCTGCCCCTAAGCGTGCTGTGCCCGGGGGCAGGCCTCCTGTTCGTTCCACCCTCACTGGACCGTCGGGCGGCGGAGTTGCGCCTGGCGGACAACTTCATCGCGACCGTGCGGCGCCGGGACCTGGCCAACATGACGGGCCTGCTACACCTGAGCTTGTCCCGCAACACCATCCGCCACGTGGCCGCCGGCGCCTTTGCAGACCTGCGTGCCCTGCGCGCGCTGCACCTGGACGGCAACCGGCTGACCTCGCTGGGCGAGGGGCAGCTGCGCGGCCTGGTCAACCTGCGCCACCTCATTCTGAGCAACAACCAGCTGGCGGCCCTGGCGGCCGGGGCCCTGGACGACTGCGCCGAGACGCTGGAGGACCTCGACCTCTCCTACAACAACCTGGAGCAGCTGCCCTGGGAGGCGCTGGGCCGCCTGGGCAACGTCAACACACTGGGCCTCGACCACAACCTGCTGGCTTCCGTGCCTGCCGGCGCCTTTTCCCGCCTGCACAAGCTGGCGCGGCTGGACATGACCTCCAACCGCCTGACCACCATCCCGCCGGACCCGCTCTTCTCCCGTCTGCCGCTGCTGGCCCGGCCCCGCGGCTCGCCTGCTTCCGCCTTGGTGCTGGCCTTCGGCGGCAACCCCCTGCACTGCAACTGCGAGCTGGTGTGGCTGAGGCGGCTGGCGCGGGAGGACGACCTGGAGGCCTGCGCCTCCCCGCCGGCCCTGGGCGGCCGCTACTTCTGGGCAGTGGGCGAGGAGGAGTTTGTGTGCGAGCCCCCGGTGGTGACCCACCGCTCGCCGCCCCTGGCCGTGCCTGCCGGTCGGCCGGCCGCCCTGCGCTGCCGGGCGGTGGGGGACCCCGAGCCCCGCGTGCGGTGGGTGTCACCTCAGGGCCGGCTGCTGGGTAACTCCAGCCGAGCACGCGCCTTCCCCAATGGGACGCTGGAGCTGCTGGTCACCGAGCCGGGAGATGGCGGCATCTTCACGTGCATCGCGGCCAATGCAGCTGGCGAGGCCACGGCCGCTGTTGAGCTGACTGTGGGTCCCCCGCCACCCCCTCAGCTAGCCAACAGCACCAGCTGTGACCCCCCGCGGGACGGGGAGCCTGATGCCCTCACCCCGCCCTCTGCCGCCTCTGCCTCTGCCTCTGCCAAGGCGGCTGAGGCCGGGCCCCCTACTGACCGTGGCGTCCAGGTGACGGAGCATGGCGCCACAGCGGCTCTCGTCCAGTGGCCAGATCAGCGGCCCATCCCAGGCATCCGCATGTACCAGATCCAGTACAACAGCTCAGCCGACGACATCCTCGTGTACAGGTGCAGGGTCCAGGCGGTGGGCAGTTCGGGTGGGGGAGCGAGGTGGAGGGAGGGCTGGAGGAACACCTACTGATAGCCCAGGCTGCAGCACCGGAAGGGAAGCTGCAGGGTTACAAAGGAAATCAGGCAGAGAAGGCAAATGGAATGTGGCAGCAGTGGTAAAAAGAAAGGAGGCAGCAAAAGTAAACAGGAACAGACAGAAAAAGGAAATCTGGCAGCAAGAATAAAAGGTAATCAGGACTTCCCTGGTGGCCCAGTGGTTAGGATGCTGCGCTTCCACTGCATGGAGCATGGGTTTGATCCCTGGTTGGGAAACTAAGAGAGATCCTGCATGCTGCAAGGCGTGGCCAGGAAAAAAAAAAAAGAAGGTTAACTGGGCAGCCGGGGAGGCAAGGTTGAAGGGTTACGAGCAGATTTAAGTAGTAAAGAGAACTAAGTATTTCCAGATGACAGCTAGATTCAAGTCAGCCTGCAGGAATAAAAAGAGATCAAACAGGAGGGTCCAGGGATCATGGGGAAAATGGAGTGAGGCAGCCCAGCTGCAAAGGAACTGAGTGCATGCTCAATCATTTCAGTCGTGTCTGACTCTGCAACCCTATGGACTGTAGCCCGCCAGGCTCCTCTGTCCATGAGATTTTCCAGGAAAGAATACTGGAATAGATTTCCATGCCCTCCTCCAAGGGATCTTCTTGACCCAGGGATTGAACCCGCATCTCCTGCATTGCAGGTGGATTCTTTACCCACTGAGCTGCCTGGAAAGCCTGCAAAGGAACTCAGACCAGAAGTTAAAAGGAAAATGGGGGAGGAGGTTATATAGAGATTAGGCTTTGGGTTTGTACAATGTGACCTGCTGTATGTGTTTGGAGTTCTAACATGGTGACATCTCAGCTTTTTTTTTTTTTTTTCCAAATCAAATTCAAGCTAGTTCAGGCTCCACCACGGCTAGGTGAACAGGACTGTTCAATCTGGCATTGCTGGGGACTCCCTACTCCCTTCTCCCTTGCCTTGCTGCAAACAAAACCTGGGTTACACACTCCAAGAGTGGGTTACCATGACAGTCATCCAGGCAAGATTGGAACATCTGCTGTGGCCACATGTGGTCACTGATGGTGGCTGTAACCCAGGTGCTACTGACATGTCTCACCCAAGTCCAGCTTTGCATGGATGGCTGGGGATGGCTCCCTGTCCTCTCTGTCCGGCTGGCCCAGGGGTACCACCCTTGACACCCGGCTGCGGAAGAGTGGGCCTCCCAAGGTCTGGGGTCCGTGCTTTGTAAATCCAGTATCTGGGTTCCCTTTGCCTCCCCACAAGCCAAAATCTCCAAAGATAATCACTTGATTTCTTTCTCAGTCCTGGAAATCCAACAAGCTTTTCTCCATTCCATTTCAAAGATAGCCATCCTCAGTCGATTCCACAGAGGGCCCACACCTGAAAATCACACAAGTCCTGTCCACCTTGCTGGGTGGGGTGGGGAGGATGGGACAAGTGCTCTCCTAGATCGTCACCCTCCTAGAGACAATCACGGAGTTCCCTCATTAAAGCCGCTGAAGAATAAAACAGGGATTATAAAACAAGTTAAATCTCCCAACAGGGCGCCCTGCTACAAAAGGAAATATAGTGAAATTGGGTACTAAAGATAAAAGGAAATGGGAAAGATAAGGATAAATTGAAACCAGGCCAGAGAGATAAAAGAGAATCAGGAGACAGAACTGGAACGAAATAAGGCAACAGGGAGGAAAAGAACTCAGCAGCGATGACTGAGGCACATCAGTTTAATGAAAACGGAGTCAGATGACAGGGCTCTCTGGCAAGCAGGCTACGGCTACAGCAATAATAATACGGCAGCGGGGCTCGGGGGACCTTCATTGGCAGGTTAGAAGGAAATCGGGCATCAGCACAACAGGGGATTCAGGCGGTTAGATTAGAGAGAATTCTAGCTTTCCACTAGAGGAAAGTCAGGCAGCTGGGAAAGTGCAACCCAGTCCGGGATGGAAGAAAGTCAGAGGGACAGAGGGAAATTAGGTGAAGGCCTAGAGGGAGATGTGGAGGTGGGATTAGAGGGAAATTGGATGGGCAGGGGGATGGTAGAAAGAAATGGGCATCAGGCTAGAGGAATACCAGGCAGCCTCTTCCCTGGCGGTCCAGTGGTTAAGACTTCGCCTTCCCAAGCAAGGGGTGCAAGTTAGATTCCTGGTCTGCGAGCTGAGATCCCGCATGCCTTGGGGCCAAAAAAACAAAACAAAGAAACAGTATTGTAATGAATTCAGTAAAGACTTTTAAAATGGTCCACATCAAAAAAAAAAAAAAGAACAAAGCTGGGCACTGAGTTGTAGAGATGTCTGGCTGGAGGGAACTCAGTGGTGGGCTGACAGGAAATGGGGTGATAGACTTGAGGGACTCAGGCGGTGAGCTAGGGGAGAGGCGGGTGGGGGAACCAGAGTGAAGTCAGGCAGGGGAGTGGAACAAAATTGGGCAGTAAGGCTAGAGGGAACTTGGGCTGCAGGCTCGGGGAAAATGCTGGAAGGGTGGCAGTGCAGGAGGGGAACCAGGCAACGGCATATAAAATGAAACCACACTTGGGAGGCCGTGGGGCTCACCGCATACTGGGCAGCAGGGGGGAGAGGAAGCGGGCACAGGTGAGAATATAGGCACTGAGGGCAGAGGGAGATCAAAGGGACATTTGAGCAGCAGGAAAATGAGAAGGTGGACTGGGGTAAAGCTGGCTAACAGAATGGTGGCTGAAGAGTATCAAACCAAAGGGAATTCAGGCAGTGGTTACAGGGACCTCAGGGCCTAGGGTGAAACGAGGCAGTGGCCTCGGGCGGGGGGTGGAGGGGATCTTCCAGACTGGAGGGTTGGGGCAGGGTGCAGGGTGGGTGCTGGGCAGCCAGCGACCTGACCCCCACCTGCCTGTCCCTCCAGGATGATCCCGGCCGAGAGCAGCTCCTTCCTGTTGACGGACCTGGCGTCAGGCCGCACCTACGATCTGTGCGTGCTGGCCGTGTACGAGGACGGCGCCACGGGGCTGACCGCCACACGGCCGGTGGGCTGCAGCCGCTTCTCCACCGAGCCGGCGCTGCGGCCCTGCGGGGCCCCGCACGCGCCCTTCCTGGGCGGCACCATGATCATCGCGCTGGGGGGTGTCATCGTGGCCTCCGTGCTGGTCTTCATCTTCGTGCTGCTCATGCGCTACAAGGTGCACGGCGGCCAACCCCCCGGCAAGACCAAGGCTTCCGCGCCTGTCAGCAGCGTGTGCTCCCAGACCAACGGCGCCCTGGGCCCCACGCCGGCCCCGCCGGCCCCTGAGCCCACCGCACCCAGGGCCCACACCGTGGTCCAGCTGGACTGTGAGCCCCGGGGGCCCAGCCACGAACCCACGGGACCCTAGCCTGGCGCCCACCTCTGCGGCCCAGAAGGGCACCCCCCGCCGGGGCGGCAGGACCCAGACGCCCCGTGGGCCCTGGCCTCGGACTCACCAAATTGCTCACGGTTTTTAAAACTCTGACGGGGAGGGTGTCGGGGGCACCGGGGCACAACAAGAAAGTCCTATTTTTCTAAGCTTGGGCCTGGGCCCTTGCCCGTGTCTCTGTCTGTTGGGGTTGGGGTTCGTTCGGGGCTCCGGAGTGGGATGCCTCCACTGGGGAGAGAACCCCGCCCTCCGCCCCTTTCTGTCTGAGGTCCCCGGATGAGCCTGAGGACGGTCCTCCCTTCACCCTGCAGACATTCCCTGAGTGTCCTCTCTGGGCCTGCCCTGTGCTGGCTGACGCTGTGGCGACCCAGGCAGCCCCCAGCCCTGCCCCTCAGACAGTGATAGCTCAGGGCGATGAGAGACTTGGTGAGGAGGGAAGCCTAGGAGATGGAAGGAGCCCCCAGAAATGTGTCTGAGTCAGCCTAGGGTGTGGTCAGGGAGGGCCTCATGAAGGAGACGTGAGCTGAGAATGACATCTGAAGGAGATAATGGGGCAAAGAGCAGAAGGAAAGGTATTCTGGGCTTAGGGCCAACACAAACAAGGGCTTAGGACATGCAGGGCACTGGGAGCACTGCGGTAGAAGTGAGGCAGGAGGCGTGGGCAGGGTTCAGGACCCCCAGGCTGAGGAGCTCAGACTCTGGCCCGATGGTTTTGGGGAGTCATGGAGGAGTCTATGCAAGGGAGGGAGAGGGTCAGGTTTGGGTTTTAGGAAGATCTTTCTAGCTGTCAGGACGGTGGATCAGAGACAGAGACAGGCTGGGAGCCTGAGGAAAACCAAGTCAGGAACCTGGGTGGATGAGGACAAGGCTGGACCAGGGGCAGGCGTGGGGGAAAGCAGCAGAGGGTGGCTGAGAACGACAGGAAGCTGAGTGGATCCGTTTTGGAGCTGAAGGGCTGTGGGGGAGGGAAGTGTCCAGGGGAAGGCCCAGGGCTCTGACCGGGGGAGGGACAGTGGATCTGTCCTGATACAGGACCAGGGAGGAGGGGCAGGTTTGAGGACGGTACTGAGGCCAGTGTGGGATTTGGTGGACATGGAAGGCAGCCATGCTCACCACTGTCCGACCGATGCCACTGGGACTTGTTGAATGTAGGGGTGGGGGCCCAGAGGGTGGGCATGCCATCAAGGGATGGCAGCCAGGAGACCACTAGACCCCTAGTCTAAGACCAGAGCTAGGGACAGAAATGGGGGCTCTGTCAGCGGGGATGGGTCATCAGACTCAGGTCATCAGACTCTCCATATTTAAGGGACAGGAAAATAAATACCTGGGCTGAAAAACAAAGACTGAACAGCAATAGGTGGAGGGACGGAGTGAAACAAACCAGGCAAATCAGAGCCAAGGACTCTTGTGTTTAATGATCTCAAGGCTGTGGTGACCTCAGCGAGAGCTGTGTAGGGGATTGGCTGGGCAGCTGCCAAAGCCAGCTGATTTGACAGTAGGAGGTAAGAAACTATAGACAGGGAGTATAGACCCTGTGGTCCTGTGGGCCTTGAGCCTAGTTCAGGTTGATTGGGGCCTTTCTGCCCCTGTGTCTCTCCAGGGTTTGTCCTCGTTCAGTCTAGATCTGCCCTAGGCCTCCCCTTGGATACCAGGCCTGGAGGTTTGCACGATCAAACCGTGGGTCTTAGAAGTGTCACTGGAGGCCCAGGAATGGATCAGCAGTAGGAGGACCAGCACTCCCTGACCTCAGACCACCACTGGTACCACCTCCAGAGGCAAGATATGGAGGGAACTCGGGTCCTGTCTTTCTTCCCTGCTGTGTGAGGGGTTTGATGAAGAGCCCAAGACTGGATTGGCCATGCTCATGATCTGGTGCACATGACTTGTCCTCGTGGAATAACATCCTAGATCCTGGCACACCTTTCTTGGTTGGGTGTAGGCCTTGGAAATGATCCTCCATTGACCAAGGGAACAGCCTGAGTCCCAAGGACCTGACCTGATCCCCCAAGTCCTCCAGCAGCATCACGAGGTCCTTCTTCTTGTTGTTTGTTACCCTCAGTGGCAGAGGTCAGGTGAAGCCATCAGGGAGAGTGAGGTGTTTTGGGGAAAGGGACCTAGAGAATGGGAGGATGGGATGGATACCTAGTGCCTGCATCAAAATACCACTTACTGCCATAAGGGGGAGCCAGAGCGTGCCATCCTGCAATCTTCCTTCTAAAATTTGAACAATTAATGCCTGTAGTACTAGAGCATTAATTAATGCAAAGTACTAGGGCTTCCCTTGTGGCTCAGTGGTAAAGAATCCCCCTGCCAATGCAGCAGACACGGGTTCAATACTTAGGTCCAGAAGATCCCTAGAGGAAGAAATGGCAACCCACTCCAATAGTCTTGCCTGGAGAACCCCATGGACAGAGGAGCACCGTGGGGCTACAGTCCATGGGGTCACAAAGTGTCCAGCATGACTCAGCAACTAAACAACAGCAACAAAAAGGGATTCGATACTGAACAAACATAGGCCCATCCTCCCCTCCCATATCTCACCATTTGGTGAGGGAAACAAGCGTCAAATAAGCAAGTGGAGAGCATGTATGGTGACAAGGTGGGTCACGCAGGAGAGACCCTTGGAACTATGAGACCCTACAACCAGGGCGCTTGACCCAGGAAGAGAGTTTAGGGAGTCTTCCTGGAGTAAGTAACACCTGCTGAGATGCTCAAGCTAACTACTCAGTGGGTGGAAAGGATATTCCATACAGATGAAACAGCACTGCCGGAGGCTGCAGGGCTGGCATGGGTTGGAGGGGAGGAAAAAAACAGTGATCCTGTGTTTAGGTTGGAGAGCTGAAAGGGGCAGATGATGAAGGACCCTGTGGACAACTGGGAGGATCCCGGATTTTATTCTCAGTGGCATGAGAAGTCATTGGAGGGTTTTGACCCATAAGGAGAAGAGTCCTCCCTGATGTCTAGGAAGCTCCAGTGGGGGTTCTGTTTACATGCTCATGACAAAGCTGACGCAGGGAGACCAAGGAGGAGGCTACCGCGATGGTGCAGGCAGAAAAAGTGGCCGGACGAGGTTGGGAGCTGAAGTGAGTGGATTGAGAGATCTGAAATACTTTACCCAAGGCCTCCATCCTCTACACAGAAGGGGACAGTGGGGACCACTGTCCAGCTGCCCCATTCTCAGGCAAGATTGCAGAGACTGGGGAAGAAGAGTTGTGGGGCCTCTGTCTCTGATACCTGGGATCCACCCCTTAGATGAGGAAGGTGACTTCTCTATAGTACAGGAATTAAGGACCTCTTCCAGGTTCAAGAGCTAAGACTGAGGCTGTGGCCTGTGGGGCAGGGGAGAGGGGGATGTGAACCCAGGAAATTCAGTCCCAGAGACAGATGCACACCCACACAGGCAGAAGTAGTGAGGTGGGAGGAGGCACACGGGGGCAGGCTGGTTCCTCTAGCATGGTCCCCTTCTGCCTCCCCAGAAAGATACATGGACCATCCCCCAACCCCATGCAGAAACAATCCAACTCTGGGCAAATGATCATGTGTCTCTGTAGCTGAAAGTTAAAATGCCGCTTGTCCAACATTGCCTAGCTGGGTCCACCAGTTTTCTGAGCTCAGGGAGTGCTACTCTTTCCACTGTCCATCCCCCATCTGGCTTGGAGGATCCCCTGCACATTTTTGAGACCAGCTTTCCTGGCACCAAAGCTCCAGGCTTCTGGAGCATCTTCTTGAAGACACTGTAGTTCTGATACCAGGACTCTGTCCCCTGTCTGCCTCCTGCCAGATCCTGGGTGTGGCTAACCCATGGTTCCTGAGTGCCTGGACATAACTGTGATTAAATGAGAGGCATCGGCTAATGCCAAGACTTCATAATGCTACCTGGATGTGTATGTGGGAGAATCAGATGAAGGGTCCTCTGAAAGGGGATGTTTCTTTGCTAGACTGAACTTGGACATGGTTCCTTCCTGATCACACCTCACAAAAGCAAGGATAGGTATCAATGCTCAGTGTTGCTCTGACCTGTGCAGAATGATAGGGGCCTCCCTGCTGGCTCAGATGGTAAAGAATCTGCCTGCAGTGCAACAGACCCAGGCTCAACCCCTGGGTCAGGAAGATTTCCCCTGGAGAAGGGAATGGCTACCCACTCCAGTATTCTTGCCTGGAAAATTCTGTGGACAGAAGAGCCTGGCAGGCTATGGTTCATGGGGTGGCAAAGAGTCAGACATGACTGGGCAACTAACACTTTCACTTTTTCATGCACAGCGATACTGGGAACAGAGTGGTAACCAACAGCCCCAGACCCTTCCCTCATAGAGTTCAAGTCCGGTGGAGCAAATAAATACTCACCAAACAATGGCAGCCCAGAGTGGTCAAGGCTGGGATGGGAGAAGCACAGGCAAGAATGATTAGGGCCTGTTTAAGCTGAGGGGACTCTGGGAGCCCAGAAGAGGATCCTAACTGAGCCTGGGATGGGAGGTGGGGAGATTCCAAGATTCCCCGAAGGCAGGGCCAGCTTCATGGCAGTGTGATCTGCAGGGATGCCCAGCGCCCCTTGTTTAAAAGGACCCCATGCTGGTTGATGCCCCACTGTCACCATCGTGAAATTCTTAATGATTTTTGAACAAAGGACTCTACATTTTCATTTTGCACTGGGACCCCACCCCCACCCCACATACTTGAAGGATACACGGAGAAAGCTGGGAGAAGAGAGTTCTCCCAAGAAAGAAGAACACTGTATGCAAAAGAGAAGCAGGAGAGAGAGAGGATGGGCACTTGGAGAGCTGGCCAAAGTTCCCTGTAGCTGGAGAACAGAGTGGGAGAAGAGGGCGGGTGACGGGGAAACTTAAGAAGTGGGCGGATGCCTGCTGCCAGGCTGAGGAAGTCTAACTGCACACCAGAGGCACGGGAGCCATGGGAGGGGCAGGGTCTGGTATGGACTTTAGAAAGATCCGTGGTGAGGAGGGTTGCTAGGGGCACAGAGCAAAGAACAAGGTTGGGATTGGGGGCTCATTTGCCTTAGGAGGGCTTGGGACTGTCTGACTGCTGTGGGCAGGCTTATGAAGAGCCTTGAATGCATGGGTGACTGACACTCCGGTGTACCGGGAGACTGATCAAGGAGATTCCACGGCTGAACCCAGAGAACCTGAACCCATTTTCACTGTTGAGGGTGGGAGGGGAGTACACAAGGGTAGGTTCAAGGGTGTTCCTGGTAAGTATTTGAAAATCTTTTTATATGAGAACTCACATGGGTAGACTGATGGAGTTGAATGCAAAATTGACGAGACTTTAGAGTATAAAACGTGACACTTCAGAGGACTTTATTCTGGGTATATTCTGGCTTCAACTCTCTGTAGAATCCCTGGGGTACACTTGACTCTGGATAAAACATCAGTTCTTCGGGAACTTCCTCTTCATCCACAGCCCTGAATGCTGTGGTCCTCACCACCCTCCTGCTTCTCCACTTACCTCTTTCTGGGGCATCACCCCCAGCACACCCCAAAGCTTCTTTTTTCCTTCTTCACTGAGGACCTCCACACCTGTATCCCGGCCCTGGGCTCTCCCCTGAACCCTGGGCCTGGCTTTCCTTGGCTTCCTGAACATCCGCCTGGGGCCCCTCACACCCATGGGGTCCAACCCTAGCCTCAGCTTCTTCCCTAAACTGCCTCTTCCTGAGTCCTGTCTCAGGGCAACCCCCATTCAGCCTCCTGAGCAGCGCCCCCCACCTTCCTCCGTTCTCTGGCCCCATTCTGTTCTAACTCTGGCCTCACCCACATGGGTCCCTGTACCTCCTCCCCCTGGGCTTCTGGCCTCAGTCTCACCCTCTGGTCCAGGGAATCTTCCTAAAGCCAAACCCGACCCTCCTCTGGGCTTCCCAACTGGCTCAGTGGTAAAGAATCCACCTGCCAATATAGGAGACACTGGTTCGATCCCTGGGTCTGAAAGGTTCCCCTTTCAGGAAATGTCAACCCACTCCAGTCCCACTCCAGTATTCTTGCCTGGAGAATCCACACAGACAGAGGAGCCTGGCGGGCTACAGTCCATGGGGTCACAAAGAGTCAGACGCGACTGAGCACCCATGCACCCTCCTCTGCATGGAAACTTCCATGGCTCTCCAGGGGGCCCGGGACAGAGTCCCAGTTCCTCAGCCCGGCAGCGGAGGCTTTGCCCCCTCCCCTGTTCCCAGGTCCAGCTCCATCTCTAGCACGTATGTTCCCCACCTCAGTCTGGAAGGAACTCACTGCTCCCGGAAAGACCCTCACCTTTGCACTCCCACACTTTGTTCCCTGTGCCCTCGGTGGAGCCCCCCTCACCTCCTCTGCTTGTGATGAAGAGCCCGGGGAGGGATCTTAAGCAGGTGAGAAATGAAGCTACTGAAAGTCGGTTCCTTCTTGAATTCTCCTCCTCCTCCTCCCACCCAAAGCAAGGGTTCTGGGCGGAAAGAGGCTAGGGGGTGCACATTCCTGGGACCTGGGAGAACGGAGGGGCTGGAAACTATATCCAAGGTCTCTTGCTTCTCCCTGTCTAGAGCCCCAGCCTTGTCTTTCCTCCCAGATCCTCCCTCCATGGACGGTGAGGCTCCACTGTTCTCTGGTTCAGGACGTTCTAGGAGGATGAGAGCAACTGGAAGCCATTGTCTTCCCATGGGAGCTCCACCGTCAGATCCTCCAGACCTCCACATGGTGCATGTGTTGCCCTCTCCAGTCACTTTCACGACCTGGAGCCCAGCCTCCACCTTCCCCAGGAGTTCAGGTCCCCGGTCCTCCTCCCTCAGACTCAGGAAATCCAGTCTCCATGCTCGCTCTTCTGCAGAATCCAGGTGTCCAGGCACCTGGCACCCTCCTTTCCAGGACCCCAAAAGTTCAAGCCTGAAGCCTCTCCTTCCTCACTCCTCAGCAGGCTCAGGAACCCTGACCCTGTTTTCTTAGGATCCATGATATTCTCTCTCTCTCTTTTTTATTTTTTTTGCCACACTGCGTGCTAGTTCCATGACCAGGGGTTGAACCCATGCCCCCTGCAGTGTAAGCACAGAGTCTTAACCACTGGACCACCAAGGAAGTCCCAACCATGGTATGCTAGTCTTACCCACTTCAACCCCCTGATTTGTAATTTTCTGTCTTAAACTTGGGAGACTTCACCCCTCCAAACACTTGAGGGCCCTCTGAAGGAATATCTTTCTTGTCTGTCTTTGGGTCTTCACATCTCTCCACCACTCAGCTCTCTCTATCTCTCTGACTCTGCCTGTCTCACTCCCCACACCCATCTCTCCATCTCACTGCAATTTTCTTGTATGTTTTCCTCTCCCTCTCTCAGTGTCTCTGCTCAGCTCTGTCTCCCCCGTCTCCCCTCCCTGTCCTTTCCCCTCCCCTGTCTGTCCATCTGCCCCTTTTCCTTGACCCTGCCTGCATAATGAGGCCTCATTACTATCGATGGCAACAGGTCAGGCTGGAGCCAGTGCTAATGGGGACCTCAGTGTGCTAACCCAGGGAGAGTGCTGAGGGCCAGGTCCAAGCATGTGTGTGTTAGTTGCTTAGTCATGTCTGACTCTTTGAGACCCCATGGACCATAGCCCACAAGCTCCTCTGTCCATGGAATTCTCCAGGCAAGAATACTGGAGCAGGTTGCCATTTCCTCCTCCAGGGGATCTTCCTGACCCAGGGATTGAACCTGAGTCTCCGGCATTGCAGGCAAATTCTTTACCATCTGAGTCACCAGGGAAGCCCAGGCATTTGGAACCATAAATGCCCCCACAATGTGCCTGGCCTCATTTCGGCTCCTTGCAGGTAAGCCCCCATCTTACCTTATTCCCTGGGCTCCGAGGACTGCGTTCTTCTCTGGGATTCCTCTTGCATCCCCTCTGTTCCTGCGGTAGGAGGCCTGGAGGGCAGACTGGCAAGAGAGACTGCGGTGACTAACCGGGATCCACCCACTCCCTCTCCAGCCACGGGCGCCCTCTCACCTGCCCCACTGTGCCGCGGCGCCCTGAGCTTCCAGTGGGGTGAGTGACCCGTGGGAGACCCAGAAGGCGGATGAGTTGGTCTGAATCAGCATCAGAGAACTGGCAGTGCCAGCTGGGGCTCCTGGGCTGCCTGGCAAGTTCTGTGACAGGGGATTGGCCATAGTGGAGTTTCTTGGGGCGGGGCCCTGGCCAACTGGGGCAAAGGACTATTTGGGCAGGGTCTGTAGCAAGGGATTTGGCCAAACTGCTTGTGAGAAGGGGACCAGTCGGGCCTTTCTGGGATGACCGCCCAGTGGAAGCAACTTTATTCTAAGTTAATGTTTATGTACCAGACATTGTTCTGTGCCCTTTACATACATTATCTCATGTAATCTTCCCATACCCCTGGGCTAACACCCTCTCTTACATATGAGTCAACTGAGGCCCAAAGAAGTGAAATACCTTGCCCACGCTCACATGGCCAGGGATTAGGTGGCGACAGGATTAGAACATTATGTGTTTGGCCTCGAAATCCACCAGATAATACTGATTCCTTCCTGTCCCCTCCCAGTTCCCTCTGGCCGGGTGACTGCATGTGTGGGTTTCCAGGGATGTTATTACATCAGGATTTCTTGGAGGACTGGTACTGAGAAGCCCAATTTCCGGCTGTACCTGTCGCCACCGCCCAAGGGGCCCCTGACCACAGTGCTGGTGAGGGCGCACTGGTGGACTCTGTGGGCGCGCTTGTGCTGCGCTGTGTAGCTGCGGGGCCCTCGGAGGGCGGTGGGTGGCCAGGTGCACGTAGGGGCGTCCAGGCCGATGGGAGTGACAGTGATGACCCTGGGTGGGCACGCCTCCCTGGACCCGACGCTGGCTCTATCGCGCCACCTGCTGGGTACTCGCTCCGTGATGGTGACGCCGTCGCCGCAGCCCCACGACCCGCACAAGGAGTTTGCCGCGGTGGCCCGAGCCTCACACCTGCCGGGCGGTCCTGCTGGACGGCGTCGAGCACGCGGCCCGCCGGCCCCTCCTCGCACGCCTTGAGCCTTTCCAGGTATTGCAGGTGCAGAGCTCAGGAGACCTGTCGGCACCGGGGTGGTGGCCACTCATCCCGTCCTGCATGCGGGAGACAAGGCCTGCGACCACGTGTCCAAAATGCTGTCCCAGGGTCTCTGAGGACCTGTCTACGCCGTGCCTCCGTTCGTGCTGGCGAATCCCTGGCACCGAGACCTCGTGTACTTGGCGGCAGGCAGCACCCGCAGCCGACGCTTGTAGGAGAGGCGGCGCCCAAGGGGTGCGCAGGCTGTGCCCCCCGGCTCCTGGCTGCGATTCGACACGGACCTGGGGCTCCCGCTTGTGCTGCCCGCGGCCCGCCTGCACGTGTTTTTTCTGGCCGGGGACGCGGCCCGGGGCGGGGGCGTCGTCTATGATCCTTCCTTTTCTCTCGTGCTGCGCAGCCTCGCTTAGCGCCCGTGGAGCTGCCAGGCTTTTCCAATCCGCGGCCGCTGCTCAGCTTGCACTGGAGCCTCGGCCCCTCCGGTCCGGGGCCGCATCGCTAGCAGCATTCCGACCATAGCCAAGCCCCTGCCCAGGGCTTCACCTGGACGGAGCTGGCCTGTGGACCCCGGCGCTGTGCCGTCCACAGTCTGGAGATGCGCCACGCCTCCTGGACCCGAGCACAATCCCTGGATTGGGAAGACCCACTGGAGAAGGGAATGGCAACCCACTCCAGTATTCTTGCCTGGAGAAGCCCATGGACAGAGGAGCCTGGCGGGCTACATACAGTCCATAGGGTCTCAAAGAGACACACAACTGAATGACTAACATTTGTTTTAAAAATGTAATCCTCAGACACCGTGGAGGCAGATCTTTTTATTATCCCTATTTTATAGAGGAAGCAGTTGAAGGTTAAAGTCAAGAAATCACCAACCAAATCTGCACATGGAACAGGTGGCAGCTGTGACCCTAAAATCCGCTCAGGCCACTAGGGAAGAGGCCCTCCGTGCAGACTCGGTGTAAACTGGATGCTGACCATAGTCCTAAATTATGTTATGGGACTGGTTTCCCAGAACCTTGGAATAAAGGGCTCCCATTCAGTCTCTGTGCTTCCTGGTGCCTCAGTGGTAAAGAATCTGCCAGCCAAGCAGGATACCCAGGTTTGATCCCTGGGTTGGGAAGATTCCCAGGAGAAGGAAATGGCAACCCACTCCAGTATGCTTGCCTGGAAAATCCCATGGACAGAGGACCCTGGAGGGCTACAGTCCACGGAGTCGCAAAGAGTTGGACACAACTGAAATAACTGAGCATGCACATACACAATGCTGTTTTTAGATGAAACTTGTGTTCACCAGCTCATCAAAGTCCTATTCTACACCCAGGCTGTGCTGATTGTTTCTGTACTGTCCCTCAGCCCCATCATTCTCTTTCTGCTGATATGGGCCCCAATTCATTTTATTTTTTCCTGATTTTTTTTTTTTTTTTTGGCTGCACTGGGTCTTTGTTGCTGCAAGACGGCTTTCTCTAGTTGTGGCAATCAGGGGATTCTCTAGTTACAGTGCGTGGGCTTCTCATTGTGGCACTCAAACTCTAGGCATACAGGCTTCAGTAGTTGTGGCACATGGGCTTAGTTGCTCTGTGGTATGTGGAATCTTCCCGGACCAAAGAGTGAACCCATGTCTTCTGCACTGGCAGGCGGATTCCTAACCAGTGGACCACCAGGGAAGTCCTCCAATTCATTTTATATCGGGAACTGTGTTAGCTTCTGAATGCTGACGCTTCCATACCAGAGACCCTGGGTGTCTAGGGTGTGGAGGGATGAGATTAATGTCAGGATTCAGTTCTGATGCATCCTCTCCTCATCTCATCTGCAGATGTTCTGACTGAGGAAGCTGTGGACCCTCCCATGGAATCTCATTCCCTCCTAGCATCTTCCTTGACGATGCCACTCCAGTGCCCAGTCTCCTGTAATGACAATGCTTCCTTTAACAGGACCACATATCACCTTTGCGAAGCACAAGACTGTGTGTGCCCAGCACGCAAGCCACATTTAAGTCCAAGACCATGTCCAGTTCCAAAATGCTACCTCTGAGGGACTCCAGAGCAGTGTCCAGCTCTCAAACTATGGTAATGGCCAATCCAGGATCAGAAAGCACACTTGAAACTGAACCAAGGCTTTTACCTGTGGCCACAGCTTAGTTGGGGCTTGCCAAGGGGCTGTGAAGGGACCCTGGCCTGAATCTGTACCTGTGGTTGAATTGGCACCTGCACCTGTCTCCCTGCTGATGCTCATAGCTGACCCAGAGTCCAGATCCAATGACAGTGTCATGGTCTGGGTCAGCAACTGCCTGAGTGGCCAAGCCAGGGTCCTGGGTGGTGGCAGTACTGAACCAAGCTTAGAGGCTGTGACTGGGAAAACCAGGAGTTGAAACTGTATCTGAGTCTAAAACGATGTCTGTGACCAAATCAGAGATAGAAGCTGTCTCTGGTAATGGGCAGGGGGCCATCTGCCGCTGGGTTACCACACATCTATACTTTTTGGCCGCACCATGCAGCATGTAGGATCCTAACTGCCCAGCCAGGGATCGAACCTGTGCCCCCTACAATGGAAGATGAGCTTTAACCACTAGACTGCCATGGAACCTATACATTTGATGGTTATGCTTTCCCCACACCTGGGAGCTGCCACCTACATGCTAAGCCTTTGCCCTCAGACTCTACACAGAGGCCTCCCTTCCTTTCAATTGTGGGTCACCTGCTCTGGGGAGAGACAGTCCGTGCTTGTCACAATGCACGTCTTTGGCATCGTCATCACTGCTATCAAACATGAGTTCAGCTTTGTTCATGTGAGAATCACACTGTATGGAATACTGGGGAACTCCCTCCTTCTCCATCCCTCATTTTTGTCATCTCTAAAATGGAGGCAATTAGATAGGTCCACAGTCCCTTATCTAAAATGATTGGGGGGACTTCCCTGGTGGTCCAAGGGTTAAGATCTTGCTTTCTAACGCAGGTGGTGCAGATTCAATCCTTGGTCAGGGAGCTAAGACCCCACATGCCTCTTGGCCAAAAAAAACAAAACATAAAAAATAGAAGCACTATCATGACAAATTCAATAAAGACTTTAAAAATGATCCACATCAAAAAAATCTTTTTAAAAAAGTGACATTTTAAAGGATATGTTTTTATTTATTTGGCTGTTGGATCTCAGTTGAGGCATGCAAGATCTTTATTGAGTCATGTGGAATCTTGTGTTGGGGCACACAGACTCTAGTTATGGCACACGGCTCTGCAGCATGTGGGACCATAGTTCCCTGACCAAGGATCGAAGCCATGTCTCCTGCCTTGCAAGGTGAATTCTTAACCACTGGACCACCAGGGAAGTCCCAACAGTAACAATATTTTTTTTAATAAATAAATAAAAAATAGGGCTTCCTTGGTAGCTCAATGTAAAGAATCTACCTGTCAATGCAGGAGAGTTGGGTTCGATCCCTGATCTGGGAAGACCCCACATACCACGGATCAGCTAAGCCTGTGGACCCCAACTACTAAAGCCCGTGTGCCCTAGAGCCTGTGCTCCACAACCGTTGAGGCCACTGAAATGAGAAGCCCGCACACAACTAGAGAAAAACCTGCACAGCAAAGAAGACCCAGCACAGACAAAAATAAATTAATTAAATAAATAAATTTTTAAAATAATAAATAAGTAAATAAAATTATTATGGCCCAGTGCATTTCAGATTTTAGAATTTCAAAGGGTCATCCCATGCAAATACCACATATCATATAATACTCCTAGTGGGTGTTACAAAACCACAAATATGAATGTTTCTGCAGTGACATTTCTGAATATGCATACCAATTGGGATAAATTACAACTGTAAGCAGCCACATGTGAGTTCAGGTCAGCTTTTGCTGCTGACTTAGTTTTAACGTCAAACACATAACACATCTCTCAGTCTTCAGACCACTTTTGCATCAGGGAATTGTAGATAAGGGACTGTGGACCTCTAGCAGCTACTTCGTCAGGCCCTTGTGAAGTGCGAACAAGTTAACGTAGGGAAAGCGCTTGGAACCAAGTCCAGCTCATGCTGAGCGTCACTGAGGAATGTTTCGGCTATTTCTATTTCCCCCTAACACTGGCATCTGGAACCTCCAAATTCTCTGAGCTCTGGCCATATCCCAGGGCCACATGCAACCACTGACATGTCCCAAATTTTTCCTCAGGGAAGGTTTCCAGACATTTCTCTGGTTGGAAAGTTGTGGGGGCTAGACAATATATTTAATCAGGGGCAAAGTGTTGGATGTTATGGGTGTACAAAGCTACCTTTCTGCACTATAAAAAGACAATGGACTCTGGAGCCAGATGGTTTGGGCTCAAATCCCAACTTGACCACTCGTTATTTATATGACCTTGGGCAAATTATTTAACCTCTCTGGGTCTCGGCTTCTTCATCTGTGAAATTCGGATGATATAAAGATCAAACCAGTCAATCCTGAAGGAAATCAACCCTGAATATTCATTGAAAGGACTGATGCAGAAGCTCCAATGCTTTGGTCACCTGATGCCAAGAGGCAACTCATTGGAAAAGACCCTGATGCTGGGAAAGATTGCGGACACACAGGAGGAGAAGGAGGCAACAGAGGATGAGGTGGTTGGATAGTATCATCAACTCAACAGACATGAGTCTGAGCAAACTGCAGGCTATAGTGAGGGACAGGGAAGCCTGGTGTTCTGCAGTCCATGGGGTCACAAAGAGTCAGACACATCTTAACAACAACAAGTGAGCAACAAGAACAACCCATAGGGCTGTAGTGAGGATTAAATGAGATAATATAAGGAAAGCTCAGAAAGTATATGATGCTAAGACCTGATACGTGAACCCATGATGGTCCATACTCCCCTCCACAACCCTTGAGAGCTCACCCTGCCACTCAGGAGTCAGGAGTTCCCCAAGTGCCCTCATGGCTCCCCAGCATCCAGCAGTCTCCATTCCAGGTATCCAGCACCCTCAAATTCTCAGAGCTCCAGAGATTTATGCTCATGACTTGGGCCCTCATCTCCTAGGGACCTGACTCCTGAGTTCCTTCTTTGATTAAGGAATGTTTTATTATTAGGTACAAGACCTTGTTCAAGAAACTGAGGATGTATCAGCAACCAAGACAGAAAAAAAACCCTTGTTCTTGGGACTTCCCTGGTGGTCTAGTGTCTAAGACTCTGTGCTCCCAGTGCAGGGAACCTGGGTTTGACCCCTGGTCAGTGAACTAGATCCAGCATGCCACAACGAAGAGTTTGCATGCTGCAATGAAGATCAAAGGTACCATGTACCACAACTGAGACCCAGAGCAGCCAAATAAATAATTAAAAAAAAAAAAACCCTTGTTCTCATGGTGCTTATATTCTACTGGAGAGATATAAACAATAACTGTTTAGTTAATAATAGAGTATATTAGAAGACGTGTGTGTGTGTGTGTGTGTGTGCATGTGCTGTGTGTGTGCTCAGTCGCTCAGTTGTGTCTGACTCTTTGCATCCCCATGGACTGTAGTCTGCCAGGTTCCTCTGTCCACAGAATTTTCCAGGCAAGAATACTGGAGTGGGTTGCCATTCTCTTCTCCAGGGGACCTTCCTGACCCAGGGATCAAACCTTTGTCTCCTGCATCTCCTGCATTGGCAGGCAGATTCTTTACCACTAAGCCACCTGGGAAGCCCATGTTAGGAGATGATACATGTTAAAGAGAAAAAATAGAGCAACGAAAGTGTGATCAGGATTTCTGAGAGTACAGTTTTAAATAGGAGGGATGTAACTTAAGCCAAATCTCAAAGGAAGTGAGGGAGAGAGCCATGTGGATATCTGAGAAAAGAGCATTCCAGAGTGAACAGCAAGTGCCTAAAGTGAAAATCTGCCACCCATGTGAGAGGAACAGCAAGAAGTCCAGGCTGAAGCAGAGGGATCGTGGTACCCAGTAAAGGAGGAGATCATGGGAGTCGGATTGTGGACGGCCATGTGGGCTCTTGCAGTAACTTCGGCTTTGATACTGTGTAAGGTCGGGGCCAAGGACAGATTTTGTGCAGAGGAGGGTTGAGACATCCCTTGCATGTAAATAAGATCCTTGTGGCGCCATGTAGGGAACAGTCTATGGGGCTGATGGAGGAATTGCTGGGAGAGCAATGAGGAGGTCACTGAAGTTGTCCGGGTAGGAGATGATGAGGGCTGGACCAGAAAGGAGACAGTGAAGGAGAGTACAAGGTGACCTGGGAAGCTTCTGGGGGATGAGGTGGAGGACAAAAAAAAGAGGGGAATCATAGATTGGGAGAAAGGAGACACTCCGATCTGGAAGGTCTTGGTGGAGGCTCTTGATAACTGGAGGAAAGACATTTAGGTCCTGGCTGAAGGCTCTCCTATTAACTGGAGGAGGTGGGCGCTCCTAGCTCTTTAGTGAAACAACTTACCTGGTTTCCTCAGAGGAGGGTTTCTGAGTTTTGCATGAGGACGGAACTGGGTATTGAAAACAAGACTCCTGGTTAATAGATGAGAGACCTCCCAAAGCCCTAGTACCCCAACATTCAACCCCCCACAAACTTCCATCCCTCACCCCTCCTCAGATGCTGGGGAATGCAGCCTTTCTGGTGACCCTATGCTTGGGTCGCCTCGCAGGTGGACCAGCAGCAGCTGTGATTGCCTTGACCCTCAGTATCAGGAAGCTGGATTGTATTTCTGCAGCTCCTGACTAGGGGCAGAGGCAGGTCTGAAGCAGAAGCTGCCTGCACGGCACCTCCTTGCATAATTGGGCCCTGCAGCCACCTGATGCAGGCCAGGCCCCCTAGGCTGTGCCCTGAGCCAGGCCTGGGTCCCCACTGGAGCCCCTGGGACCCTGTCCTGCCTAGGTGGCTCTGAACGGGCCCTTTAGCTGCTGCCATGACCTGATGCCGCCTCGACCCTTCGAGACCAGCGGCAGTGCTTGGATGTGTCTCTTCTCTGATTACCGATTTGTGCTTTGCGTGGCCCTCCATGTCTGTGGGCTGGCCTGTCAGCTCCTGGGTGTCAGTGTCAACCTGTCGAGATTCCAGGTTGGCTCTAGTGAGAGAACCTTAGGAAGGAAGGGGTTCTGGAATTTAAAGGCAATACTCCTTCATACTGGGGCCTTTCCTGGAGGCTCAGATGGTAAAGAATCTGCCTGCAATGCAGGAGACCCAGGTTCGATCCTTGGGTTAGGAAGATCCCCTGGAGAAGGGAATGGCTACCCACTTCAGTATTCTTGCCTGGAGAATTTCATGGACAGAGGAGCCTGGTGGGCTATAGTCTAGGGGATCACAAAGAGTCGGACACAACTGAGCGACTAACCTTCTCCTTGATACTGGAGTCAGCTGCTGGGGCAAGACTCCAGGGTTCTAGGAATGGGACAGCCTCTGGGTCCTAGGAGTGGGACTGCTGAGGCTCCGGAGGCTGGGCTCCTTGGGTCTGAGATGGAGACTCCTCCCCACTGGGGGTGCGGGATTTCTGGGTTCTGAGGGTTGAAATAGGTCTTGGGTTTGGCATCTGTGTGCCCTGAGGGTGAAGACTTCTGGTTCCTGGGGTGCAGAACTATTCAGGCCTAAAAGGCAAGACTCCTGGATTTGGTGGATGGAAAGGTCCTCTAGGCAGCTGGAGTGAGAGTTCCGCATCCCATGGCCTGAATTTTACTTACCCTTTGGTTTCTAGAGATCGAAACTTGACCTTGTGGGGTGGAGATTACCAGAGTTAGGGGCTGGAAAGCTTCCATTCTAGGGGGCATCAAGCTGCCTGAGGATGCACTGGCCTGGGCCTTAAGTCATAGCTTCTGGGTGGTTTTTCTGGCTGGGTGCCTGGATGCTGCTGGCAAGGTGCTGCTTCCATCCTGTGTCACCCTGCCAATCACCAGCACCCCAGCACACTTTGCACACACATATGACATCCTCTTGGCCCCTCTGGGGCCCTTCCACCCAGGCCATGAGCTTCCTACACCAAACCCAAGATTGAACTGTGGACATATGCCTGGGCACTGGACCCTGCCCAATGCGAAGTGTCTACTGTGAAACTGGCCCATTGCTGGGTGGCCAAGTCTTCTCCTGGCAGGAACTGAGTCTATGCAGTGAGGGTCCAAGGCCTCAGCTCAGCCTCTTCATCTTCTCTCATCGGTAGGGCTTGGCCCCACTCCTGACCCTGGCAGGGCAACTTCAGCTCCCTGTTGCCCATCTCAGGATGCATCTCAGGATGCCAGCCCCTTCCTGCACAATGTAGTCCCTGAGACCTTGCGCTTCCCACTGCCAGCCTCCAGCCACCCCCTCCTCCCCATCATGATCCAGACCCTCAACCTTGCCCATCCTAAAGTGTCAGCCCAATTCTGACAGAAGTCCAGCCACTAGCTCTCATCCTTCGCACTTCTCAGCCCTGATTGTGGTCTAGTTACTCAACTCTTACCTCTTCAGGAACTCAGACCTGGTCATGGTCCAGCCCCCAAGGCCTTTCCCATCCTAAGCTCTTACAGAGGCTGTGCCTCTGATCCATGGCTGGTCTACCTAGCATTTATCTCTTTGAGGGTTCACTTCGGCTCTGCCCAAGTGAAGTTTTCCAGCCCTTACCTCCACAGGGCCCCAGATGCCCTATTCCAGCCCCAGAAGTTGGGAGTGAGACTCCAGCAGCCACTTGCCACCAAGTAACCCTCCATTGGTACTCTTTCCCCAGGCTCGCTGTACCTGCAGCCTCACACTATTCCTATGCACTCTGGACAGTTGCGTGAGGCTGGAGCTGCAGCTGCATGGCATGCCTGCATCCCTGTCCAGACGCCAGCAGCCACCGAGGCCAGGAGCGCAGACATAGCAGCTACAGCCTCCTGTATGATCCCAGAGGCCTGCTGGCACCCTGCCACCCATAGTTGCCACCAGAGTTCTTCCTGGCCTGTGTGGCCGACAAGGGTTGTGGCCGACAAGGGTCATGCCCATGGGAACCACCAAGTGCTCCGTGCCTGCCCACAGGCCCGCACGGCTGCTTGCCAAATGTTTGGTGTCTGTGTGCGGCCCTGAAGGACACTTGGCTTTTGCTGTGAGCCATCACCAGCGGGGTCGGCGGTGCAAGACCAGGTCTGGTCTTCCATCATCCTGCAGATGGTAGCGAGAGCCACCATGTACCAGGCTCACGAATGAAATACAGTGCCAAATAGGACAGAATTCTGCCCACACTCTCCTTGGGAAAATGGATCTGATTTTCTCTCACGGCTGCATTTACAAAGCACCCGTTCTGGTTCTCAAATTATTGTCCCTAGACCACCAGCAGCAGCAACACAGGGCTTGTCTACAATGCAGACTGCCCCAGGCTTATTACTGACTCAGAAATGCTGGGATGGGACCCAGCATCCTTTTGTAATAAGCCCTTCAGGGGATCAGATGCAAGGCTGAGTCTCAGAACTTCTGTTTGACCTGTTCCAAATCAGCTCACTGCACCTTTGAACCGCACTAGGAGATAAGGTCAATCGTCATCTCCTTTCTCTGGTGAGGAAACTGAGGCACAGAGTAGCTGAGTGCTTCCCCAGATCTCAGCCGTAAGCAGCAGAACTGGCCTTTCTGCCTGACTCCAGAATCCTCCTGAACCCTCTATGTTTTAGTATCTTTCTAACAATAATGTAAAAATAGTTCCAGTAGTAACATGAAAAGGGGACTGACTGTATAGAGTGCTTGCCCAGCGCTAAGCCTTCTATTGGGCTTCCATGGTGTTTCAGATGGTAAAGAATCCACCTGCCAATGCAGGAGATGCAGGTTCTATCCCTGAGTCGGGAAGATCCCCTGGATAAGAGAAAGGCAACCCACTCCAGTATTCTTGTTTGGAGAATCCCATGGACAGAAGAGCCTCAAGGGCTAAGGTTCACGGGGGTCACAAAGAGTCAGATATGACTAAGTGACTAAAACACACACACACACACACACACACACACACACAAGCCTTCTATTACCTTAATTAATTCTCCCAACAGTCCCATCAGGCAGGTACATGTTATGGATGAGGGAAACCAAGGCATTGATGGTTAAGGAATTTGCCCAGTGTTTTACACCTAGAAAATGACTTAGCTGGGCTTCCCTGGTGGTTCAGTGATAAAGACTCTGCCTGCCAATGCAGAAGACATGGGTTCAACCCCTGGTCAGGGAAGATCCCACGTGCCACAGAGTGATTAACCCATGCACGACAGTTGTTGAACCTGTGCTCTATAGCCCAGGAGCTGCAACTACTGAAGCCCTTGTGCTCTAGAGCCAGTGCTCCACAAAAGGAGAAATGTGAGCACTGCAACCAAAGAATAGAGTAGCCACTATTCCCCACAACTAGAGAAAAGCCCAAAAGCAACAAAGGCCCAGGGTGGCCAAAAATAAATAAATCAATCTTTTTTTTTTTTTGAGAAAATGAATTAGTTGGCATCTGAACATTTGTTCACTTATTGAACAGACTCTCATCAACTTTGAGTCTGTATGTCCACATTTCTCCTCCACATTCCTCATGGTCTCTTGGCTTCATCCTGACTTTCTGTGTCAGCGTCCATCCCTGTCTGACCCCTTACTGCCTCTAGTTCAAATGCACCCTGGGGGGAACTTGTTTGGCTTGCTTTTTAGTTACAGATTGATGACCACCCTTACCTCTGTCAACCATGGTCATTTGTCCAGCCTTGGCCCAACCAGCTGTGGCAGAGATGGAGTCATGGGGACATGAAGTGGCCAATATGTCAGGCAGGCCTCTTACTGGCAATGTCAGAGTCCTAAACTAGGGAAATTAAAAAAAAAAAAAAAAGGATTTGAAGCACATATAGCTGCAAAGACAGACGGTATTTCTATCTTCAGGCTTAGCTAGATTAAGAATTTTCGATTGCAGTTAGAAGAAACCTGTTTCTCTCTTTCTCTCTCTTCTTTGTCCTGGTTTTCCCTTCCTTTCTCTGTGTGTGTGTGAGTCACTCAGTTGTGTCCAACTCTTTGCAACCTCATGGACTATAGCCTGCCAGGCTCCTTTGTCCATGGAATTTTCCAGGCAAGGATACTGGAGTGGGTTGCCATTTCCTTCTCCAGGGGATCTTCCCGACCCACGGATCGAACCTGGGTCTCCTGAATTGCAGGCGGATGCTTTACCATCTGAGCTACTAGGGGAGAACCTCCTCTCTCTGTGTTAGCTTTATTCTCAAGCAAATTCTTCCCCTGTGGTAGCAGCAAGGCTTCTGCAACAACAGGAGGACAATTCTAACAGCTTTATAGCCCTCTCACAAAATGTAACACCTTTTCCCCACTAGTTGCCAAAGTCCTAGAGTCCCCACTCATAGATTTTGCTAGACCAACTACTGGGGCCCAGAGGAGGGAGGAATAGTCTGATTAGCCAGCCCTGATTCCTGTACCCATCTCTGGAGCCTGGATGTGGAGTCATCTCAATCTGCATGTTGGAAATAAGGATGGGTGACTGCCAAAAAGGAGGTAGAGGTGTCATTGTCAGAAGGGTGGGAGGGGACTTCCCTGGTGATCCAGTGGCTAACAAGCTGCACTCCCAATGCAGGGGGCCCAGGTTCGATCCCTGGCCAGGGAACTAGATACCACATGCCGCAACTAAGAGTTCACATGCTGAAACTAAAGATCCTGCATGCAACAATGAAGATCAAAGATCCTGAGTGCTGCAGCTAAGACCTGCTGCAGCCAAATAAATAGATGTTTTCATTTGGGGTTTTATTTATTTTATTTTTTTTAAAGATGGGAGGACAGAAAAGACAGCCACCACTAGAGTCTACTGCCAGGTTCCCCACAGGCCCAAACAGGCAGATAAGAGGTAGAATCATTTGATGATTCAAGGGATGGTCACCCCTTTCAGTAGAGACTGGGGGTGAGTGGTGGGCCAAAAATCCTCAAAGACAAAGAACAGAGAAGCTGCTTCAGTCATATCTGCTGCTGCTGCTGCTAAGTCGCTTCAGTCGTGTCTGACTCTGTGCGACCCCACAGACAGAAGCCCACCAGGCTCCCCCATCCCTGGGACTCTCCAGGCAAGAACACTGGAGTGGGTTGCCATTTCCTTCTCCAATGCATGAAAGTGAAAAGTGAAAGGGAAGTCGCTCAGTCGTGTCCAACTCCTAGCGACCCCGTGGACTACAACCCACCAGGCTCCTCCATCCATGGGATTTTCCAGGCACGAGTACTGGATTGGGGTGCCATTGCCTTCTCCACCAGTCATATCTAGGACCCATTAAAGTAGATAGCACATGACAGGATATGTAGACACTGCTCAGTCATTGCTGGTTATTTTTGCTGTATGATTAATCCAAGGGGAGTTGCCAACAGAACAATGCAGCCTCGGGGTGCTGGTTGGATGGAGGGTAAGCCTCTGGCTTGTCTGAGCCTGACAAGCCTGTCTCCCCAGCCATGCAGCCTCCCCCACCCCTGGCCCACCCTCAAAGAGCCTCTGCATCTTGTGTGGATCCCCTGCCCTGTGGCCTGTCTGAGTGTTTAGGAGGTGGTGCAGCTTCCCACAACCTGGGATGAGGGCTCTGAGTGTGAGGATGGATTCTTCCAGGTAGGGGGTGACTGCATCCCTGTGGACCACTGTTCTTGCCTCCACAATGGCCAGAACTTCCCTGTGAGCATCCTCTTGGGTCCTTGTTAGAGTTTCACTTGGAGCCTTCCACTTTGCCTCTAATCTCCATGCACTTTCTTGAATGGATCTCATGTCAGAACCTCTAGGCATACCTTCCCTTTAGTACCACATCCCCTTTCACTCTCCTCCCTTCCTCCACAGCCTGGCCAGACTGTCCTGTTAAAGAATTGCTCCTCTTAGAGGAATTCCTTGGAGATCTAGTGGTTAGGACTCCACACTCCCACTGCGGGGGGCATGGGTTTGATCTCTGGTTGGGGAACTAGGATCCTTCAAGCTGCATGTGTGGCCAGAAAACATCAACAATGAAACTATGTTGGAACTGAATTTTGGGACTTCCCTGGTGGTCCAGTGGTTAAGACTTCACCTTCCAATGCAGTGGGTAAGGGTTTGATACCTGGTCGGGGAGCTGAAATCCCACTTGCCTCCTGGCCAAGAAAACAAAACATCAAACAGAGGCAATGCTGTAAGAAGTTCAATGAAGACTTTAAAAACGGTCCACATCAAAAAAAAAAAAGAAAAGTCTTTGGGACTTCCCTGGTGGTACAGTGGATAAGAATCTGCCTGCCAACAGAGGGGACACAGGTTCAATCCCTGGTCAGGGAAGATGTCACATGCCTTGGAGAGCTAAGCCTGTGCACCACAATGAAAACTACTGAGCCCGTGCCCTATAGCCTGTGCTCTGCAACAAGAGAAACCACTGCAATGAGAAGCCTGTTCACTGCAACTACTGATGAGACCCCGCTCGCCGTAACTAGAGAAAGCCTGTGCACAGCAGTGAAGACCCAGCGCAGCCAAACATAAATAAATTTAAATATTTTTTTAAATTTTTTTTAATTAAAAAAGAAAGAATTGCTCTTCCTATACCTGCCAACTAGGGGAGGGTGTTACCTGGGACCCCTGAAGCTGCCCTACAAAAGAGGTCTGTGGCATCACAGATGGACTCTTAGGCTGTCAATTGCAAGGTGACCAGGGCTGTGGCCTGAGGGGTCAGAGATGAGCGCATGACTTCTGGGTGTTGGCAAAGAGCAGACTGTGGCTCAGACTCCTGGGACTCATGGGTCCCTAACCTCCACATCCACTTGGCTCCTGCTCTGAGCCCCATGGCCTCACTGCTGATTTCCCACTCCACAGCCCACCTAACACCAGCTTTGTGCCATGTGGCACAGTCTAACCAACCATATGCACCAGCCCCGCAGCCGCAGAGCACTGGAGCTGCCCCCATGATCCTATCTGCCGGTGCCCACTTGGTCATCTTCTGCTGGAGGGCTGACGCATGCCCCATGCCCACTGCTCCTGCTTCCTCTGCCGAGGTTGCGCTTTCTGGACAGACAACTGTATTCAGCGTGGCTACCACCTGGCCACTGGTGCCCTGTGAGCAGCATGCCCCAGTGCTGGCCTGAGAAGTGCTATGATCACTGCAAGGCTGCCACAGGTGGCTGGTACCACTGCCTGTTAGCCTAGTCCCCACCCAGCCCCACTGCCCTGGAGGAGCCACTGGTCTGCCCTGCCATGGGAGACTTCCACTTCAACACATTGGAAGGAGCCCACTGTGAATTCCCTGCTTCCTCTGTCTACCGCCTGGTGCGTCTCCGTGACACAGCCCATGACAACTTCAGTCTGGGTTTGATGCCACTTCTGCAGCACAAGGCTGCACCAAGGGTCTGACCCTTAGCCTGTGTTCTGACACCAGACATGAGTCTGAACGATCTCAACCACAGCGGGCTGAGGTTCCAAAGGTCCACACTGGCCCCCACCCCCTACTGTCCTCACTACCCCCAAAATCCTGTTTTCTGCTGTTGTCCCTTCATTGACTCTCCCACTAGTCTTCAAAGATGTCCACTCTGATTCCCCAGGGGCCCCATTCACCGCCCCCCCCACAATGGCTACTGACCCCCCTCCTCACTGATTTGCTTGTGGACTCCTTCGCACTAACTCTCACTTGTTTTTATTTACTACCCTTGAGACTCCTATCACTCTCTAATTAACTCTCTTTTGAGTCTTTGATCATTTACACCCCTGTGGCTCTTCCCATTGATCTTCCTATTGATATTGACTCTTGCATTGAATTCTCACTCCTTTCTGGTATCCTAATTGAGCCTCTTTGATGCAGTATCTTATTCACTGAAGGCTTCCCAGTGGTGCTAGTGGTAAAGAACATACCTGTCAATGCAAGAGACAGAAGAGATGGGGGTTGGATTCCTGGCTTGGGAAGATCCCCTGGAGAAAAGCCTGGCAGCCCGCTCCAGTATTCTTGCTTGGAGAATCCCCATGGAAGAGGAGCCTGGTGGGCTCCATTGAGCCTTTCATAGTGTCACATTAATTCATCAGTTTACTTTCTGAATCTACCCCAACGTACCCACGAGCTAAGTCCTCCCATTGCCACCCAAAGCCACCTAAGTCTTCTCCTGATCCTCAGTGATGCATGGATCTGTCCTTCCACTGCCTCTATTTATCCTCTTTGTGATCCTCCCCTTGCTCCCTCACTGACCCCTCCCCACCAACTCCTTAATTATTCTTTTTCCCCCTCATTGGTCTTCCACTGACTCCTCATTAATTCTGACCACTCTACCATTGATCCTTCATTGGATCCTTTATTGACCCTCCATTTCACCTCCAACTGACCTCCCATTGAATTCTCCTTTGATATCTAATGATTAAATGCCCCTTAAGGAACCACCACTGTTCTCCTTAGTCCCTCTCTGATCCTTCAGTGACATTTCCAGAAGAGTCTGCTGACCGCCACTACACCCTTGCCTGGCTGCTCTCCCCTCCCACGTTCCCTCTCTGTAGGTGAAGGGAATTCTGGAATCACTGCCCTTCATTCAGAACTGCAGCCTCCTCACCTACTGCCAAGGCTGCCTGCCCTGCATAGACACCCACTTCAGCCTTTCTCTGACCTAAGATTGGGATACCCTGGTGCACGTGACACTGCTGAAGCCCTACAGGATCCTACCTATGCTGACCTCATGACCCAGGCAGCCCAAGCGGCCCCTCAGCACCCTTGCTCAACACCTGGAAGTTGGCAGAGATGCCAGGCTGTGGCCTAGTCTGCAGGCTCCTCTGCCCTGGCCTGTGTGGTCACTCGCATGCGAAAGAGAAGTTTAGGCCTTGGTGGGTGGGGCTAGGTGAGGAAGGGTGGGACTTGAAAAAGAGCAATGACTAAATTTGAAGAAGTGGCCAGATCTGGAGGGACAGCAGTTTAACAAAGTCTTTATGGGTGTTTTTGTTACTGTTTTGTTTTTAGTATTTATTTGGCTGTGCCTCTTAGTTGAGGCAACAAAGTTGCATCTTTGTTGCTTCATGCAAAATCTTTAGTTGGGGCATAGGGGCTCTTAGTTGTGCCGTGTGGAATCTAGTTCCCTGACCAAGGATAGAACCTGGGCCCCCTGTATTGAGAGCACAGAGTCTTAGCCACTGGACTGCCAACACAGTCCCAAGGTCTGTCTTTCTTTTGTGCCTGTCTCTTTTCCTCACCATCTGTCTCCTCTTTGCATCACAGCCTACACTGCAGGGTCATCTGGAGGCTGGGATCCCCATGATGTCCTGGAGGCGCCCCCAACTTTGCTGTGAGTGCTCTGGCTGGGCCTGGGATGCGTGCTAGGCAAGTTGTGGGCCAGCAGGAAGAGTCTCTGAAGGAGAAGACAGACAGAGCTGGGCTCCATCTTAGGCCAGGCTGCGAACATTAGGCTACATGCATGGTCACCGTCCCAATGGACTCTGAACTTTGTGCCCGGTGTCTACAGAAATGGCATACCAATGGAAAACCAGATCCCTGGATAAAAGAGCCTCAGGACTTGTACTTGGGCTCTCCGTTGACTAAAAGAATATGCTAATTATCTCTGTAACAGAACAAAGTGCTAAATTCCATTATGTTTATCGGGATATGACCACAGGCCTATTGATAAATATCCACTGTTTATCTAGTCTTGTGACACATGAATCATGGTTTAAGTTTGATCGTATCTCTCTTTTACCTTGTCCAGACTACTTTCAAGGAATTTGGGGAGGTGGGTTTGAGCAAGTACACTTAGGGTATATAAGGTTTTCACAAAAACTGGTCGGGGTCCTTGGCTAAGAGGAGACTCTGCCTTAGGCCTGCTGGTGTAATAAACTGCACTCCACTATCTGCATTGTCCTTCTGAGTGAGTTTGTTTCCCGGAACGCATGGCTACATCTCCTCTCCTGATGGAGATCAGAGAAGACCTGACATTGATGGAACTGGCTGAGGAGAGGGTGTAGGAGGGACATGCAAGGGAAAGGGAACTATAATTACAAAGTTGTGGAGGTTGGAAAACATCACTAGGAAGCTAGCCTGACTCGGGGTAGGAGGCAGTAGGACTGGAAAAGGAAACTTGGGAGTCCAAGCACTCACCTTTGCCATCCACCTGCAGTCCTCACTTGTCCACCTGAAGCCACTGTGCATGGACCTGTCATGGGGTCCATGTCCTGCCTCTCAGCCTGTTACCAAGTCCAAGCTCACTCTGCTTGCTGCACGACAGGCCAATAAGTCCGAGAGACAAGGTGTTGAGGCAAGGAATATAACTTTATTCAAAAAAGCCAGCTAACGGAGAAGATGGCAGACTAATGTCTCAGAGTAACCATCTTGTTGGAATCTGGATGCCAGGTTCTTTTACAGAGCCAGAGAGAGGGGTGATGAGGAAGGAAAGTCAAAAGGCAGAATAGAGAGGGAGAGGCTGTGGGGAAGTAAAGTGAAAGACTCTTTAGTCTTGCAAAACATCTCCAGGAATGGCCAACCTTTGGAAGGGGTGTGTTAATCTCTTCTTTTTATTGTAGCTATTCACAGGTGGGTAAGGTTAGATTATCTCTCTATAAACTGAACAAAAGCACTTTAATTTACAGTCAGGAAGAGGGGAAGCGTCTTCTGAGGCAGGCTTGTTGTTGTTCAGTGGTTCAGTCATGTCCAACTCTTTGCGACCCCATGGACTGCAGCATGCCAGGCTTCCCTGTCCTTCACTATCTCCCAGAGTTTACAAAATAACAAAAGCAACAAAAAGCAAGTCAAAGAAACAGTTTCCAATATGCAGTCAGAATTGGCTTCTCTGCAACAAGCCCTGCTCACTGTTCTGATGCCATGAGGGCTGTGAGTGTGACCCTGGCGTCATCTTTGATGTCACAGATTGTGTGTCCCAAGACCACTGGGGCTGCTTCCACAATGGATGTGACATCCCTGTAAGACAGGTCCCCAGGCCTGGGTGGGTGGGCACAGAGTCTCCCATATCTTATAAAAATATTCCCTTCAGGACACCTTATCAATAAGACTTTCAGTTGTAACCGACAGAAAATGATGCCAACTATCTTAAATACAACAGGAAATATATCTACTTTTCTTTGGGTAAAGTTGAGGTGTTCAGACAGGGCTGGATTTGGGGACTCAAATGATGTCACTAGGACTCAAGTTTCCATCTTTCATCCCTGCCTTTTCCTTTTTCTGTGTTAGCATAACAGGAGGGAAAAGGGCAGGACACAACTTTTGAAAGAAAGACATCGCCCAAAGACACAACATAAACTGATTAGAATCAAATGGGACCAAGATGGCAGACAAGACTAGACCATCATCCTCAATCAGCAAGTGAAATGACACACCCAGAGGCACCATGACAGTTCCAAGGCACTGTCAAAAGACCAAGAAATTGGGCCACTGCAAAGAATTGTGCATCAGAACAGTAAGCAGTGGAAATCTCCACCCCTTCTCCAAAATGGATGGAATAATTCTCCCACTCATTAGCATATGAAATTACCCAACCTATAAAAACTAATCATGCCACATATCGCAGGCACACTCATTGGCCCTCTGTGATGTCCCATACTCTGTGGAGTGTGCTTCTCCCTAAATCTGAATAAATCCACTTCTTACCTATCACTTTGTTTCTCACTGAATTCTTTCTGTGATGAGGCATCAAGAACCTGAGCTTCATTACGTCCTGGAACCGGGTACCATGGGTTTTGACTGGGTTTGAGTTCCAGCCACATGGGTTAGATTCCCAAGCAGGGTTTTGGCTGGGCTCAAGGCCCAGCCACTTGGGTTCAAGTCCCAGCACATGGGATCAAGTGCCAATCTGAGGTAAATGGTTTCATTAGCATCTACATTAATTAGACTTTTGGGGCCAAGAGCTATCACAGAGGCTCAACATTACAGTGACTTAAACTTGATAAAAGCGTATTGCTCTCTCATGAACAGCCCAAGTAAAACCAGCTCATTTCCTCCAACTCAGAAACACAGGCTCCTTCTATCACACAACACAGCAGGAGGCAGCTCTTAGACTACAGGGCTGAGGAATGAGACAGCTGGAGGTAGCAAGCATAGACACCTCTCTTGACAAGGTATTCATGCAGAAAAGGGAGAATAAAGATCAGCTAGGGGACTTCCCCTGAGCTCCAGTGGTTAAGACTCCACATTCCCAATGCAGGAGGCACAGATGTGATCCTTGTTTGGGCAACTAAGATCCTGCATGCCCCACGGCATGGAACAAATAATAATAAGATCAGCTAGGAAGAGCCAGAGGGCAAGGATATCTTAGAACTAATTTTTATCAGTATTATTTTGAGATGGGAGAAACTCAGGGGTGTTTCAGTGCTGATGGGCAGAAGCCAGACAAGGAGAGGTTGGAAATCCAGCAGGAAGGGATGCCAGGATAGAGGATGCACGGCTCCCTTGAAAGCAGGAGAGCAACAGCAGAGCTGGGATCTGGGAAGGCAAAATGGATAGTTTTGGGAGTTCTTTTGGTGGTTGTTTTTATTTTTTTTAGCCATACCTCACAGCATGTGGCATCTTAGTTCCCCGACCAGGGTTCAAACCCAAGTCCCCTGCATTGGAAGGTGGTTCTTAACCACTGGACCGCTGGTGAAGTCCCAGAATGCTATTTATTAGTAAGGGGAAAACAAACCTGAAATCTCATGATGAGAAATAGAATCATCTGTGAGTTCAGGGTTACCTGTAGGGGTGGGAGGATGGGAGAGAACAGCTTGAACATATACCACAACTGTCAAGTAAGCTAAGCCAGACAGGTAAGCTTGACCCTTTGGTTCAAGGGTCAAGAGCCTCCTGACTGCATCTCCTAAACGTCTAGTGTAGCTTTGGGTAAGTGACTCAGCCCCTCCCTATGCCTGTTTGCTCATCCACAAAAAGTAGTGATAAGAACAGTACTCACCATACAGGGTAGCTGTGAAGATATATATAAAGTGCTTGGCATAAGTGCTCAGTAAGTATGAGCTGTGATTGCTCTTGTAACCATTTTTATATTATCTTTGGAGAGGCAGTATGTATATGCATGATAAGTTGCTTCAGTTGTGTCTGACTCTTTGCAACCCTCTGGACCGTAACCTGCCAAGCTCCTCTGTCCATGGGATTCTGCAGGCAAGAACACTGCAGTGAGCTGCCACTCCCTCCTCCATGGGATCCTCCTAACCCAGGGATCAAACCCACTTCTCCTGTGTCTCTGACACTGGCAGATGGATTCCTTCCCTCTAGCACCAGCTGGGAAGCCTTCAGTATGTAGAGCAGAGTTGTTAAAACTAGAGGTCACAAAATCTGATCCCTGAGGTTCAAAACCTGACTTTGCCACTTACCAGCTATGTGAAGCTGGGCAGGCTATGTTACTTCTCTGGCCTCGGTTTCACAAGAGTCATATGGTACAGATCGTCTCATTGGAGTGTTGATGAGGATTTAACATCACTTAAAACATTAAATGTTTAATAAACTTTTAAATATTTACTATTTTCAAATAAATGGATTACATAAAATAATATAAATTAGGTGACAATATATTAAAATGCCAATTGCATCATATTATATTACACATTTTATTAACCTACTCTGCTATACATTATAAGTAAAATATTAAAGCACTTGAAAGAGTGCCTGGCACAGAGAATGTGCTCAGTTAACTGTTACTAGATTATGAAGACACAGATGAGAGATGTGACAGGTTCCAGAGGCTTTTTTTTTTTCCTCTCTCTAAAGTTCCCTTCTGAGACAGTGTTTATTATGGAAAATTTCAAGCATCACAAAAGAATAGTGTTTGAAACCCCATTACAGTTACAAATATTTTGCCATGCTTGCTTTCATCTTTTCCTCCCACTCTTTGTTTTGTTTGTGCTGTAGGATTTTAAAGCAAATCCCAGACCTTATTCCTCTAGCAAAGAACCTGGTATGTGTTTCTGACAGAGACACCAGCAGGAATCACAGCAGTTTCAGATCTCCCTATTGACTCCCAGGGCTTGCCTTGTAGCTCAGCTGGTAAAGAATCTGCCTGCAATGCATGAGACCTGGGTTTAATCCCTGGGTTAAGAAGATCTCCTGGAGAAGGGAATGTCAATCCACTCCAGTATTGTGGCCTGGAGAATTGCATGGACTTGGCTCCAAAATCACTGCAGATGGTGACTGCAGCCATGAAATTAAGACACTTGCTCCTTGGAAGAAAAGCTATGACCAACCTAGACACCACAGTAAGCAGAGACATTACTTTGCCTGCAACGGTCCATCTAACCAAAGCTATGGTTTTTCCAGTAGTCATGTATGGATGTGAGAGTTGGACTATAAAGAAAGCTGAGCGCCAAAGAATTGAACTGTGGTGATGGAGAAGACTCTTGAGAGTCCCTTGGACTGCAAGGAAGTCAAACCAATCAATCCTAAAGGTAATCGGTCCTGAATATTCATTGGAAGGACTGATGCGGAAGCTGAAACTCCAATACTTTGGCCACCTGATGCGAAGAGCTGACTCATTAGAAAAAACCCTGATGCTGGGAAAGATTGAAGGCAGGAGGAGACGGGGAGGACAGAGAATGAGATGGCTGGATGGCATCATCTACTCGATGGACAGGAGTTTGAGCAAGCTCCTGGAGTTGGTGATGGACAGGGAAGCCTGGTGTGCTGCAGTCCATGGGGTGGCAAAGAGTCGGAGACGACTGAGCAACTGAATTGAACTGAACTGATAGACTCCCAAACTTAGGCCCTCTTCCCAGCCCCTGACCTGCCTAGCCTCTTGCGGAAGAATGCATGCCCAGATGTGCGGGGCGGTGGTCGCACTCTGGGCGGAGGGATCCAGGGTTATCGTTTCCCGGTCCCCCACACTCCGCATGCTGGTAGGTGCTGGTAGGGTGCTGAGCAGGTCGTGGCCTTGCGGGCCTCCCAGCGCTACGGGGACGCCTCCGGATAGCCTGCGGGAACTATAACGGAGTTGCGGCTGACTACCTGATACTTCCTGAGGTCTGCGAAGTGCCAACATAGTCGAAGAGTTCCGTGTGGGCTGGACTCGGCTTCATCAGCTAGGGAGGCCCCTCCCTCTCCTACCCGCAGATCCGACTCTCAACGGCAGAGAGCGCTGCCGGCCCAAACAGGCTGCGTTTGGGGGCTTATAGCGCACGGCATATTCCCAGCACCGAGAGACTGGTTCTACCGGCTGTGACCCAACACTTTACCGCGTATTCTCGTCCCCAAGGGTTGGGACCCTCGATGTACACTTGCTCTGGGAGTGGGGACGCACGGAGCTTCCCAGGGTTGCTTTAATAAATGAGGATAAACCCACGTGTGTGTCCGTCTTCCCTCTCCCAGTGCCCCCAGCGCCCCGGGGAACACAAGGACCCTACCCTCTAGCTCTCTCCACTCGCAGGACCTAGGATCCCCTGGTCTCTTCCGACCCCAAACCTAAGGGTCTCAGCGTCTAGCGTCCTCCTCCTCCAGGTCCTCAAGCGTCCTCTCAAGGACACTGATGTCCAGTGGGCCGGGCCAGTGAACCATTAGCTCCGCCCCTTACTCACAACATTGTGACGTAGCAGCAGCGACAACCTATGAGGCGCGACGGCGCCGCAAAACTGGGAACGGGAGGCGGAAGTGCCTGTGGCGGTGTTTCACCGCTTCTCCAGACTGTGCTGGCGCGCGGTTCTGTGCCCCGCGCCCCAGCTACTACCATGAGCCGGCACAGCCGGTTGCAGAGGCAAGTTCTGAGCCTGTACCGCGAGCTGTTGCGCGCCGGGCGCGGGAAGCCGGGCGCCGAGGCACGAGTGCGGGCCGAGTTCCGGCAGCACGCTTGCCTGCCACGCTCCGACGTACTGCGCATCGAGTACCTGTACCGCCGCGGTCGGCGCCAGCTCCAGATGCTACGCTCGGGCCACGCCACGGCCCTGGGTGCCTTCGTGCGTACGCGGGGCCCGACCGAGGAGTCCACCGGCGCGGGGGCCCCAGGGACCCTGTCTGATGAAGGTGACGACCCGAGGAGACCGCTAGACAGCGTGAGGACACAAAAGACCCCGCTGGATGGACGGTGACCGGCTGAAGGGCTCGGCAAATGGCTCAGGGGGACTGGCGGACCGGGGAGCCCCCGGATGGAAACTGAGAGGTCTTGAGAAGCTGGATGGACAGATTGAGGGAGATGAAGAGCCCTCCTGGGACGTGGGGTTCGATGGCGAGAAATGCCCGGCTTTACTTGCTGTATGGTACCGGGTCAAACTTAACCAGTGAGGCTTGGGGCGGACTGTCAAACTGAGAGCTACTTACCCTAAGGCCTGGGGAGCCAAGACACCCCGCTGTTGGACAGAAAGAGACTGAGACGCTCTTGTCTAGAACCCTGAGAAATACCACTGCTGACTCCTCAGAGACTCCCCTCTCCTGTATTTAACTCTGAGAAGAGCAGACTTTTTCGTTGAGGAGTTTGGGATGATGCCCTGATGGACGGTGAGAAGCCTGGAAACCCCCTCAGAAAAATCTTTCCTCCATTGAGACCAACTGGGATTGGTGAGGAAGGGGGTAAGGAGCCTCTCACCCCCGCTAATCAGTTAAAGACCCCCTCAAGCCCTCTACATGATGGTTCTGAGGGGGAAACCTCCCGCCTCCCCGATTCCTGCCCCTTACCCTGCTCAGGACTGTTGGACAAAAAGGCAATAAAATGGGGTGTGCTTACTTACCTGTTGGTGGTGGTAAAGATTTGATGTGTTTGGGGATTTTGAGGGTTATCAAGAAGTGACCCTCTGGCAAGGGATGGGTGTGGGGAACCCTCTAGAATGGCAGATTAGTTGGAGCAGCATAGTTCTTTCTCCTGGGCAAATCCATGGAGGGAACCCACCCTGGTTTGACCCCCAAGGAAGCCCCTGTTGACCCCTTAATGGAAGGTAGTGAGGCGGAAGAGGAATGGTGGAGCTGAGGGGGCCTGGCTGGTAACCCTTGCGGTAGTAGTGGGACCCTCAAACCTCTGGCTAAGGAGTCCAGCCTCAGCTACAAGCTGGAATTGTTGTTAGCAAGGCCTAGGGGTAGGAAAGGAGAGATGCACCCCTAGGCCACAGACATACCTCTTCCCATGTCTCCACAGGGACATGCCCTAGACATTCCCTGAGGTGTTGCATTTTGTAGCCCTCAGCTGTATTTGCACCCATTAAATAAGTAGAAAGCAGTTGAGGAGGACCTCAGGAAAGGAACTCAGCGCTCAGATCAAAGGTAGGATGCCATGGCATGCCTGCTGCTCAGTCGTGTCTGACTGTAACCCCATGGACTGTAGCCTGCGAGGCTCCTCTGTCCATAGAATTTTTTCCAGGCAGGAATACTGGAGTGGATTGCTATTTCCTACTCCAGGGGATCTTCTCAACCCAGGGTCTCCCGCATTGGCAGGCAGATTCTTTACCCCTGCACCACCTGGGAAGCCCCAAAGGTAGGATGGACCAAAGAAAAACAGTCTCTGCCCCAATCCCAGTGCGGGAGGCAGATACTCAAATAGTTATAAAATGAGGTTGAAATCTGAAGAATTACGAGGTGTTTGCCAGGATATAGGGATAGGCTTCTAAGCAGGGGGACCATGTGGGTAAAGGCCTGGAGAGGGTGAAGGGGAGAAATGCTGGGGCCTGGAGAGCCCCAGAGCACAGGCTGTGCGGTTCATGCAAGTGGCTTCTACTTCAGCTTTGTCTCTGGTTGGTACTCAGCCTCCATGTCCATGTTCATCTGTCCGCCTCAGTTTCTTCCACCAGGGTGTTGCTATTAATCCTGGCCTGGCTGCATTTCATAGTATAAATCGAAATCTTGAAAGTGGCTAGTGGTGTTAAGTCCTACCCATCCAGCCCACATTAGGGCTCCAGCTGCATCTCCCTCCTCTTCCTCCTGCTCATTCCTGGCTCCAAGAGCTTGAGCCCTAATAAGTTCCAGGATGGGAGCTTCTGGCAGGGTCACAGGCAGTGATCGAGTTCTCACTGGGGCTGGGTGTCCTGGTCAGAAGGGAGTTACAGGGTGAATGTGGGGTGAGTAAGAGCTTGGACCCTGGAACTGGATGCTTAGGTTTGAATCGCAGTTCTAACACTTACTGATTACGTGATCAGAGGCAAGTGATTTAACCTCCTTGTGCCTCAACACGCTTATCTACCAAATGGGCACACTAACTACAATAGTGTCTCCCTCATGCAGCTGTTATGGTATGTTTTTGTTCAGTCGCTAAGTTGTGTCTGACTCTTTGCAACCCCATGAACTGCAGCACACCAGGCTTCCCTGTCCTTTACCATCTCCCTGAGTTTGCTCAAACTCATCTCCATTGTGTTGGTGATGCCATCCAACCATCTCATCCTCTGTCGTCCCTTTTTCCTCCTGCCTTCAGTCTTTCCCAGCATCAGGGTCTTTGCGTCAGGTGGCCAAAGTATTGGAGCATTAGCATCTGTCCTTCCAATGAATATTCAGGATTGATTTTCTTTAGGATTGACTGGTTTGATCTCCTTGCTGTCCAAGAGACTCTCAAGAGTCTTCTCCAACATCACACTTTGAAAACATCCATTCTTTGGCACTCAGCCTTTTTTATAGTCCAAACTCTCACGTGACTACTGGAAAAACCATAGCTTTGACTATATAGACCTTTGTCGGCAAAGTGATGTCTCTGCTTTTGAAAACACGGTCAGGTTGGTCATAGCATTTCTTCCAAGGAGCAAGCATCTTTTAATTTCATGGTGCAGTCACCATTATGATACAGTGAATTAAATACCTGCGGCAGCAGAGAGTGATGTCCCAACCCCATAACCCTCCTGTCTACTTGAGTTCACCTGTAGCTGCAGAGGAGGGCTCCCAAGAGACTGCCAGCTTCCTGCTCTGAGCCCCTGCATCTCTGCTCTTCTGCTTGAGGGCTTTCTAGGAATTCTGAGAGGTGGGTTAATGCCCTCAGGAGCAAACTGCAGCCTGTGGGGGACAGCAGTCACTGGCTAAGTGCCCCAGTTGCCTGTTGTCTGGTGGGACTGAGCCCCAGGTACTCACAGTGGCTCCCGCACCATAAGCATCTGTTTTGCCTCTGCCCTGTTCATTCTGTCTCTCCTCATTCCCTGCCTCCTGCCTCCTGGGATCACATCACAAATATACCACCTCACTCAAGCCCTTATCTCAGAATGTACTGATGTTAAAGCACCCCCAATGGTCCTGTCTATGTCTGCTGCTGTTTTCTCTCTTCTCAGGGACAGGGTTACTGCATCTCAACCTGTCAAAGAATCTCCTGATATAAGAAAATTGCTATAAAGGACTTAGGGGGTTAGAATAATTTGGAATATGCATTGTGGGTTAATAATAAAATGGAACTGAGTGTTGAAATTTCCTGAATCCAGTAACTGTACTCTAATTGTGTAAGACAGTGTCTATGACATTAAAAACTATACACTGAAGTATTTAGGAGTAAAGAGCATCATGTCTACAACTTACTCTCAAATGGTTCCAAAATATGTGCATAGATATATTACTGAGAGTGTGAATGGTGAAGCCCATGGGGTTAAATGTTAACAGCTGATGAACGTGGATAAAGGGTATGTGAGAGTTTCTTGTTACTAGTCTTAAAGCTTTTCAGGAATTTGAAACAAAACAAAAAGTTACCAAAAAGACAATGTCATATATATAATGACAATATCAGTGTCTTACTGGTCATTTGTCTTTGGACACCAGGTATCTTCACACACAGGGTACATTTTTACAAGAGATTTGAGAAAAGCAAAGCCTGTATTTTCTGAGACTTGGATAGATCTCTCATACATAACTTTCTCACAGATTTAGCAATCAATTTAAATTCCTGACCTTCAAAATAGTACCATCTGCTCTCCCTCACAGGTTCTGATCTCCACCCTGTCGGAGTGACAGGTCACTAGAATATGTTCTTGTCTTGGGTCACAAGCTCCACTCTCCCAAAAGGGCGACCAGGTGCATGAGGTGGTCCAGGGGGCCCTGGGGAATTCTGGGAAACTCATCATACTGGACGAGGAGCCACAGGTCACCTGCAAGATCCCACCAATCCCGTTCGTCTCTCTCTCTCCTTAGAATGTCAGCTCCACAGGGACCAGGATTTTAGCCTGTCTTGTTCACGGTCATAATCCTGCTCTTTGACCTGGTTCATAGCAGACACTCAGTGAGTAGTAAATGACTGAGTGAATGACATGGATTTGTTCCATTACTCAATCGGTTGGGACAATGCTGCCAAGACTCTGCACATCCATCCAGTTTGCTAGTGACCCCAAGGATACCATGCCTCCTCCTCAGCTGGGGACAGGACCTGGTCTGGCAGTTGAAAGATAACAGACCCAGGTTTGCACAGACTTCTCCCTGAATGTGGAATTACTCTGAGGATCTGCTGCTTCCTGCCCTCCATCCCCCAGGGTCCATTCCCCCTTCTGGTAACAGCTCCCTGATTTTTTTTTTTTGAGAACTACTCCCCTCTACCCATTTTAGTATGAGCAAGGCTGACTACAGCCCCCAGTGAAGCATGTGGCACTAACCAGAGGAGCTGGCTTCAGGACTTAGACAGTGAAGAATCTGCCAGCAATGCAGGAGTCCTGGGTTTGATCCCTGGGTTGGGAAGATCCCCTGGAGAAGGGAATGGCTACCCATTCCGGTATTCTTGCCTAGAGAATTCCATGGACAGAGGAGCCTGGTGGGCTACAGTCCATGGGGTCACAAAGAGTCGGACACAACTAAGAGACTTTCACTTCACTGCAACTCTTCTATTGGGCTTCCCAGGTGGTGCTAGTGGTAAAGGACCCGCCTACCAATGCAGGAGACATAAGAGACTTGGGTTCGATCCCTGGGTTGGGAAGATTCCCTGGAGGGCAGGACGCAAACACATTCCAGTATTCTTGCCTGGAGAATCCCATGGACTGAAGCGACTAAGCACACACACACCTCTCTATTGACTGCTAAATTGGTGGGATGTAGGCTTGGCGGTTTCGAGGGGCACTCCCCACCATTTGGATAAGACTGAAGCCAGAACAGGAAAGAACTGAGCCCCTGGATCCAGCGTGCTTGCAGTCCTGAACTTTTTGAGTTACCTACTTAATTAATTATTTATTAATTAATATTATAAATTATAAAATTAAAATTATATATTAAAATTATAAAATAATTATTAATTAATTATTAATTCCCAATTTTTAAAAAAGAAATTACTGTTGTTTTTGTTTGCTTTAACTATTTATTTATTTGGCTGCGCCGGGTCGTAGTTGTGGCATGCAGAATCTTTAGTTGCATCATGCGGGCACTTTTTATTTTTTTAGTTGTAGCGCTCCGACTCTTAGTTTCAGCACATGGTAGCTTCAGTCTGCATTGCAGCATGTGGGATCTTTAGTTACAACATTCAAACTCTTAGTTTCGGCCTGTGGGATCTAGTTCCCTAACCAGGAGAGGAACCTGGGCCTCCTGCATAGGGTGCTCACTATCTTAGCCTTAAATCAATGGAGACTGGGTTTCACTCACTTGCTTCATGTGTGGCCTCAGGCTAGTGGCTTCCCCTCTAGAGCCTCAGTTTCCCATTTCTGTTAAGCAGGGACACATCATTGGGTGGTTGTGAGAATTAAAGGAGGTGTCTGTCTTAAGTGCGCATCCAGGAGACTAGCATGGGGCTCCTGCCTCTTGTTCTTGAGTCTGGTTCTGCTCCACCTCTTGTCCTGATACTTTAAGCTCTGGGAGAGGATAAGCTTAGACACCTGAGGCTGGGGACTGGACTCCAGGACTGAGCCCCGGCAGTTCAGCTTGGTGACCTGGGAGAAGGCTTTCACAGTCCAGTCAGTGATGGCCAGCCTGGGAGCCCACCGTGTAGAGTGTTTGAACACAGCACCTGGATGAATGCAGATCAGGGGCTAAAGCAAGTGCTGTCAGCAACCCACCAACATCCCTCTACCCCTCCTGTACACCTGCACCCCCTAGTAGCCTGTGGAAAGCACCTGTGCCTCTTTGCCTGAGGGTCTTTTTTTCTTTTTTTTAATTAGTTGGAGGCTAATTACTTCACAACATTTCAGTGGATTTTGTCATACATTGATGCCTGAGGGTCTTTACAGGCAGGAGAGGCTGGAAGTGCTGGGGAGTTAACATCTCCAGGATTAATCCTGAGTCAATGAGAGATGAGAGCTGGTACATTGCCACAAGTCCTTCACCTCTAGTGTGTCCCACAATCTCCCAGAGGTCCCTAGGGGGATGGCACGCCAATGCCCAGAGAAGCAACCAGCTCATTGACTCCCTTCCCTGGCTCACTTCCCACTCCCCTGTCAATTTGCCTAGGATCACCCCATCAAAAAAACTACCTGTGCTTGAGGGACTTCCCTTGTGGTCAAGTAGCTAAGACTCTGCTCTCCCAATGCAGGGGGCCCAGGTTTGATCCCTGGTCAGGGAACTAGATCCCACATGCCACAACTAAGAGTTCAAATGACACAACTAAAGATCCCTCATGCTGCAACTAAGACCCAGCACAGACAAATAAATAATAATTAAATAAAAATACATTATATATATAATATATATATATATTATATATATATATACACACACACACACACCATGTTTTAAAAAACAAAAAACTACCTGTGCTTGAATCTTTGTCTGATGGTCTGGGGGAACCCAGCCCAAGATGGGCTGATTCAGTTCTATATTCTGTGCTCAAGGCAAAGGGCTCTGTGGAGGGGGTTATCTAGAGGTACCAGGGTCATACAAAGATTGTCAATATTCAAGCATCCAGTGTCCTCACACATCCTGCTATAGAATGAAGGTTTGTGTCCCCTCAACACTCATAACCCTCAATGTGAGGAGGTGTGGGGCCTTTAGGAGCTGATCAGGTCATGAGGGTGAAGGTCTCATGAAAGGGATTAGTGCCCTTCTAAGAGACCCTAAAGAGGGACTTCCCTAGTGGTCCAATGATTGACTCCATGCTTCCAATGCAGGGGGTGTGAGTTCGATCCCTGGTCAGGGAACTAAGATCCCACATGCCACATGGCCAAAAACAAAAAAAGAGAGAGAGAGACCTCAGAGAGTTCCCTGGCCCTTCTTTGATGTGAGGACACAGGAAGAAGATGGCTATCGATGAACCAGGAACTGGATCCTCATTAGACAATCTATCAGCACCTTGATCTTGGACTTTTCAGCACCCAGAACTGTGAGAAACCAACTTTTGTTTCTAAGCCACTCAGTCTATGTTATTCGGTTACAGCAGCCCAAACAGACTAAGACATGTCCTTTAACAGTGACTATTTATTACATATGTCTGGACTGCATTCTCACATTGGAGGGGGACCATTGACATAGCTGAGTTCCAGGTAAGGTGTCCTGATCAGTTGGGCAGGAGAGCAGCAGGAACCCCTTGACGTGGGCAGGAACAATGTGATACCCACCAGGAAAAGGAAGAGGAGGAGGAGATGGAAGAAGGTCAGAGGTCGCCTGGATGCAGGAGTGGGCACTCTGTGAAGGGAAATACAGTGTTCAATGTACCAGTGGGTGCCACCATGAGCCCTGTTCCCCAACCCCCGGATTCCTCTCCCAGACGTCTTACCCAGGGTCCGCCTCCAGCATCACATCTTGGAGACTGGAAGATGCTTGCCTCATCCTGTCCTAAACGTAGAGAGCCGCCAGCAGCAGAATGGGTGAATGTGACATTTAATGTGCTCTTTACCTTACTACCATGGACAGGCAGAACTGGGCTTATTTCTCCTCCTTTCCTAGCACCCCTTCCATCCTCAAGCCCCCATGGGGACTTGGAATAGCTCCAAATGTAGTGGAGGTCTGTCTGTGCCTGCCCTCCATGCAGTCCCCCTTTTCCTGTTAACGGTGGTTCAACTTGGAGAGGAAGGTATCATAACTCCCCACTTTTCTGAATTCACAGTTCTACTGCCATGACTAGGCATGTGACCAGATCTGGCCAATCAGAGCCCTCCGTCAGCTTGGCTACTGTGATTGGTGGCGAAGCGGAAGTCTGACCTAGAACTTTTGCTGCCGTTAAGTCCGGAGCATTCTCTCCTGGGGTGAGTGAGCCAGTGGGAAGTGAATGTGTAGCTGCTGGGGCAGCCGTGTTGCTGAGAAGAAATCCACCGTGAAGTAGAGCCCAAGACAAGGAGGGACTGTGCCCTGGCAGTATTTGAGGTCTGAAATTCAACAGCGCCTGGACTTGTCAGTTAAGCGGGGGAGAAAAACAACAACCCAGCATCCCCGTTTTTTGTGTAATTCAGTCAGGGTTGGGTTGCTGTCACTTGCTATCGAGATTCCTGAGTGATACACCTGGCTGAGGACCAACTCACTCGAGACTTCTGGAGCAGGGGTTGTCTTTGGTGACCTGCTATGTGTTTCCGGTGGCTGACGCCCGACATGAGCGTGTCCTGTGGGGAGAGAGAGGTGTGGGGTCCTTGGAGAATCAATGACAGACACAAAGTTGAGGAAGGGCCACGATGGCAGTATGGTGTCATATAGATGAGATTCTGGGGGAAGAGCGAGATCTCAGGGAGAGATGAAGAGAGGACCAGAGCCCCATAACAGCAACAACAAAAAACCCGAGAAGAGAGACATTATTTATTCATTCACTCAACAAATATTTAATGAGAGTCTGTTACACTCCAGGTACTGTTCTAGGAGTTGAGGACACAGTGGGCATAGAAGCAGGCAAAATGCTGGCATACATGGAGTTTATATTCTAGCAGGAGAGAGAGAGAGATTGTAATTTAATAAATATATAAGTCAAGATGTGGTAAGTACTGTTAGGTGCTAACTTTTCGCTCAGTCGTGTCCGACTCTTTGTGACCCCATGGACTACACAGTCTATGGAATTCTCCAGGCCAGAATACTAGAATACTGGAGTGGGTAGCCACTCCCTTCTCCAGGGAATCTTCCAACCCAGGGATCAAACCCAGGTCTCCCACAATGTAGGCAGATTCTTTACCAGCTGAGCCACCAGGGAAGCCCAAGTAAGAGGATAAGGAGTGATAATGTTCTGAGTCAGGTCTCTCTGGGGTGATATTTGAGGAGAGACTGGAGTGAAGGAGGAGGTGAGCTGGGGGTTTGGAGATGGGAGTGTATTTGAAATGTCTGAAGAGCCAGGAGGGTAGTGTGGTTGCGGTGGGGTGAGTGAGGGGGAGAGTGAGAGGAAATGAGGGAATGTAGATACAACAGAGAGACCCGGAAGGAGAACACCAAGACACCAAAAGAGAAAGAGACACTGAGAAAGACAGAGCCAGAGGTTCGAAGGCCTTCTCGAAAGGCAAGGACCCTGTGAGGAGACACACAGAGGGTCCCATGGTTGCTTTGGGGGAGGAGGTCACCCCACCTGCTCTCACCTCCAGACTTTGTCCTCTGCTCTGGGGGCCCCTGTGGCCACACAGCTCACACGGAGCCCCTGGCATCCAGGCTGTCCTTCGCCCCAAAGGCTCAAGGTCCCCAACGTCCCCCGCCGGGTCCCATTCCAACTCTGCTGGTGTGGGGAGGCTACTGGGTGCCCAGGGCCCCCAGACCCCACCAGGGCCCGGCCCATCTGAGTCCCCCTCGACCTCCAAGTCCTGTTCCAGTGTGCTGGCCTCCTCCAACACCTGCTCAGAGGACAGAGGTCATGAGGGTTGAGACTGGCACCCGCACCAGGGACCGCCAGGGTGGGCCATACCAGGCTGGTGCTGACCAGCTGGGCCTGCAGCCGCCACAGATGCTGGAAGATGCTGTTTTGGTGGGCTCTGAAGGCCCTCAGGACCTGCTCCAGGGCTGCCCGGGCCTGAGGCTCACTGCGCTGCGCCAGCCCCTCACCGAATACCAGCAGTGCATCTAAACACTCAGCTGCCCCACGTAGGTCTGCCTGTAGCGCCTGGGTACACACAGTTGAACATCATCAATACAGCCCACCCCACCGCCTACACACACACACATACACAGAGGCACCAGAAAACCAGAGACCTAGGACTGGAGTTACTACCCCCACCCTCTTCCCATCCAGACATGGGGAACATGGAAGAGATCCATTTCCAGGGGAAGCTGGTCCCCATCCTGAGGCCCTTACCCACCTGCAGCTGGACCATCCTGCTCTGGGCTGACACGCAGGGCCCCAGGCCTCGCTCCAAGTCCTGCAGCCAGAGGCTCAGCCCCAGAAGACAAAGATGCAGACTGTCCTGCTCAGCCTCCAATACCTCCCGGCCAGAGATGGGGTGCTGGGGAACACAGGGCTGAGTCAGGGCTGGTGAGCCAACTGGGACCTTGCCCCCACTCCCATTGCACCCAGGCTTCTGCCTTCTGGATGCTTCTCTGCAGCAGAGTCCATCTGTGGGTGTGCCCCAAGGCCACTCCAACCTAGAGAAACTTCCCAGTGGAGTCAGGCCGGAGAACCTCTAGTTCAAATTCTCCAGGTTTTCAAGGCTTCTAGAAACTTGTCCATATAGGGCCTGGGGGTCTTGAAGAGGCAGGGGTAATGGAACCGAATTACTCCCACAGGGAATGGGGCTACACCAGGGCCAGTGATGAGATAATTCTTGGACTTCCCTGGTGGTCCAGTGGTTAGGAACCCACCTGCCAATGCAGGGGACATGAGTTCGATCCCTGGTCCAAAGACATGCTGTGTGGCAACTAAGCCCGCACCACACCTCAACTACTGAGCCCATGCACCACATCTAGAAAGCATCCCCACTACAGAGTCAGACACATTGGAGCAACTGAACAATAATAACAACTCTCCACAACTAAAGATAGCCCACATGCAACAATGAAGACCCAGCACAGCCATAAATAAGTAAATAAAATATTAACATATAATTCTCTCTCAGTTTATAAAATATGAAGTAGTAAACAGGTCAAGAATCATTGTCTAGAGCATCCCACCCCCACACAGTTGGCCAACACTTTTCCGGAATCATCGCCTCATCCCTGGTGTGGAGGCCAGACTCTGGGAGACAGACAGGAGGTGGGGGCTGGCCCAGGGGCCCAGGTCACCTCAGCTCACCTCTAGGTGTTTGGCTCCAGCTGACTCCTCAAGAGAAGAGGGCGCTGGCAACCTGGGGAGGTCAGCAACAGGCTCTGGGCCCCTCGGCCCACCCCGGAACTGCTCTGGAGGGTCCAAGGAGTCCTGCCCCAGCTTCTTGGCCTGTTCTGACCTGGGAGGTAGAGGACAGTGACAGGCCCCTGGGTGAGTCTAAGTGAAAGTGAAGTCGTGTCCGACTCCTTGCAACCCCATGGACCGTAGCCTACCAGGCTCCTCTGTCCAAGGGATTTTCCAGGCAAGGGTACTGGAGTGTGTTGCCATTTCCTTCTCCAGGGGATCTTCCCAACCCAGGGATCGAAACTGGGTCTCCAGTAAAGCAGGCAGACGCTTTACCATCTGAGCCAGCAGGTGAGTCTAGGTGCGCATTATTCACTCTACCCCACCCGTGTCCCGGGTTACCTCTCCCATGTCCCCAGGGGGTCTTAGCCACAATACCTCCTACCCTTCAAGGGCCCCTGCTAATGCCCCTGCCACTTTGGACCCCAGTTTCTAAAGCCCCAGCCCCTACCTGATGCTCTCCTCTCCAGATGCAATGCAAATTGCGTCTCCAGTAGCGTCCAGTTCCCTAGGGGCTCCGGGGGGGTGACTAAAGGGCTCTGAGGGAGATCTAGGGCCCAGAGGTGGGGGCCGGGCCATATTTGGGAGCCTGGGGACAGAGAGTCAGTAAGGACCCCCAGCAGGAGCCCTTTTCCTAGCCCCCGTCTCCTAGAAGACTTCCTCAGTAGGACTCACCCAGGCCTGAGGCAGCCAGAAGCCCAGGGGCAGGTTCAGCTCCACCTCCTTCCAGGTGGAACCTGGACCCAGGTAATTTGATGCCCAGCTCAGGTGACCCTAGCTCCACTTAACTCCTTCCTCCCTGGCATACCAGTAGCTGACTCTCAAGCTCACCCCACCCAACTAAGGGGTTTCCAGATATGACCCTGCCCGCTCAAGAGCTCCAAGTTTTGAGCCACTCTGAGACCCAGACCTCTCACCCTGGGAACCCATGTCTGCATGTGCATGCATATTGAGTGGTGTGGGAGTCTTTGCCAACCCCATGAACTGTGGCCTGCCAGGATCCTCTGTCCATGGGATTTCCCAGGCAAGAATACTGGAGTGGGTTGCCATTTCCTACTTCAAGGGATCTTCCCCACTCAGGGATTGAACCTGTGTCTCCTGCATTAGCAGGCGGACTCTTTATCACAGAGCCACCTGGGAAGCCCCCCTGGGAGCCCACACCATCCATCCAAGGTCGCAGACACAGCGTCCCTCAGGAACCCAAACATCTGCCCCCCGCCCCACCTCCAAATGTCCAAAACCAGAGTAAGACTTTGTTGTTGGTTTATTTGGAATGGGGCCTTTTCCTGCGGTTTCCACGCAGGTACTGGAAAATAACCCGAGAGGAGCCGCCTCTGCCCCAGAGATCCAAGGTCACAGGGCGGTAGCAGTCCAGAGCGGGAGCGAGCTCAGGAATCCGAGCGGGTCCTGGGTCCTGGGGTCACTTGCTGAGCAGGAGGCCAGCGCGCAGCACGCGGGGGACGCGGCGGATGGTCAACGAGACGCGGGTGCCGCGCACCAGGCGGGCTCCCGGCTGCGCCGAGGGGCAGGCGGCGGCGTTGGGCGGCAGGGAGTCTGCGTCGAGCGCGTCTACGCGGGCTGCCGCGATGCCGTGGAGCAGGCGCGTGTAGGCGGTGCCACGGAGCACCAGCAGGCTGCGCGGTTCAAGCAGCAGCGAGGTGGCCGGCCGGGGTGGGGGCCGGGGCTGCGGGGAGGGTTGAAGGTTAGCGGGTCCCCAGAAGTCGGCGGCGGGGGCAGACGAGAGATCAGCAGGTTTGGGGGTTCAGGGGGTTCAGGGGCGAGGGTCAGCGAGTCCCAGGGGCAAAGGCTGAGGCGCAAGTGTGCTCTTAAGGATCGAGGCTTTGGAATGAAAATCCCAAGGGCGACAGGGCCAGGGCCTGGAGGGGAGGGGCGCCGGGGAGGGAAGGGGGAGTGGTCGGCAGTCTTTTGGGAAGGAGTAGGAACTAGGCTGCAGATGGGGGCGTCTATGTATCTAAGGAATCTGCAAGGAGCTGGGACTGAGGGATCAGTGGTCCCAGTAAGCTAGGTGGAACTGGGCTGAAGACTTGGCTGAAGCCAGGAAGTGAGGGAGAAAGGAGCAGGTGTGGTCTAGGCAGATGTGGGGGGTCTCAGGATGCTTTGAGGACCCCAGCAGAGTGGGAGGGGCAGGCTCCATGTAGGATTAACAAAGGGAGCCTCTGGACTTCCCTGGAGGTCCCGTGGTTAACACTGTGGTTCCACTGCAGGAGATGAAGGTTCCATTCCTGGCCAGGGAGCTAAGGTCCTACATTGCAGGTGGTGTGGCCAAATAAATAGAAGTTGGTGGGTTTTTTTTAAGGGAGAACCCTAAGGAGCAGCTGTGCTCAGGGTGTCCAGGGTAGTTTCTGTGAACACTGGGGCGTCAGACACGCATCAGAGAAAGAGGTCAGGGAAATTGTCATGAGCAACCCTCACAGAAGGAAAGGGGCTTGAGCAGCGAGTCCTGGGTTGAGGTGCCAAGGTGCCAAGGAGGTGTCCTGCGTGACACATCACATTATTGGAGTGGGAGGGAGGAGGTCAGTATTGGGGTGCCTATGCAGTTGGCCACTGAGAGTCAGGGTGTCTGGGAGGATGTCAGAGACACCCCTGAGGGGATGGTGTGGGCTATCAGGGTATCAGTGTCTGTTGGAGAACTGGGGAGCCCTGCCTGCAGTACTGGAGCTCTCCCTCTAAATATGCTGAGCCAGAACATCTGTAAGATGTCAGGATAGTCACTCAACAGGTGGGGGTATTGGGGTATCTGTGAAGATCATGATTTCTAGGGCACCCTGCAGGTAGATGGGTCAGGTCTCTGGGAGGCTGTGGGTGCCCTTCATGAAGGGGCAGAGGTAGATGGGTATCAGGGCTACCTCATAGGCAGGTGGAACTGGGGTCTCTTGGAGGATATGGGAGGTCGGAGTGCCCACAAGTGGCTGGGGCAGCATCTCAGGGCCCACCTGCTCTGTCGGATCATCGTCTTCTGGCTGCCGAGGCTCGTAGAGGTCCAGCACGGTGTGAGAGCCCAAACTGATAGTGCTGACGGTCGGGTAGTACAGTGGCCCATCTTCGTGGGGCTGAGGAGTGGGTACCAGGGCTGGACGGGGCAGGAGTCCACACCCCCCCTCCCACCCTCCGGGGTGAAAGGGGGTCTCCCCAGCTGGGGACAGGGAGGCAAATGCTTGGTCGGGCTATGTGAACTGCTTAATGAGAGTGGACGTGGGTCAACATGATGCCCTGCCCCGTGGTGGGTCCGAGGTCTGGGGGGCGGGGTGAGAGTGTGGTTACCATGATGCCCTCCCCAGGCAGATACTGGTTTACAAGGACATGGTTGGCTGGGAGACCCCCAAAAAGGCTGAGGTCAGACACTTTGTCCACGTAGCGCTGGAGCCATGGTGGCAGTCGCTCAGGAACCATCCCTCGGGGATGGGGGAGCCCACCTGGGGGAGGGTAATGGGGCACTGAGGGCACCCAACCAAGGAGTTCTGGCACCAAGGAGCCCCTGTTAGGAATATCCCAGTGGTTGGTAGCACTCTGACCTCCTCAGGGACCCCTAACTCTTTGGAGATCCCCACTCCACTCTTCAAAGCTTTCCTGCTTCTCCAAAACCTAGAGATACTCCCCAACCCATTGGGAAATTCTAATCCCTCAAGACCTCTACTGACCCCTCAGAATCCTCCTGGCCCTTGGGACCCCTTGAACCCTCAGGGACCCCCCCACCTTGGCCTCAATGTCCTGAGACTATCCAACCTGACATGCCTACCCCAGCCCACAACCCTAAATCACCTATGCTCACAGTCAGGGACACTTACCCCAGTTCTGTAACTTCCTCCCAGAGAGCTGGGTCCACTTTGGCTTTGGGGCATTGAAGACCTGGGAGATGGAAGGGGGTCAGTCCTTTTTCAAGGACCACCCTCTCTGATTCTCCCACCCAGGCCAACAAAGGGGTTTTTAACTGGGGTGGAAATGGGTCATCCCAGTGTCTGTGGGATCATTCTCTGGGACAGTGTTCCCAGGATTTTGTTGTTTGCCTTTTCCCCCTGTGGAGACCACAGGCCTCAAAGCTGACCTGTGTCTACCAGGATTGAGGAAGGGGTACACAATCAGGGTCTGAATCTACCCAGAGCTCTGGGCTGGATGGGGCTCTTTCAGCCCAGCAAACAGTCTGCACTCTACTTTTCTGATCCCTGGGCTATCTCAGGACAGTCTGAGTTCTGGAACCTCCTTGTTCCTGTTGCCTGGGGGAGAAAAGGTGCTAAACTGGGTTATTCAGTACAGTCAAGAGAATACTTTGAAAATTCTCCACGGCCAAGACCCCAGGGGTCTAGAAAGGGTTGTTTCAAAGAAGTCTAAGAAGGGACTTCCTGGATGGTTCAGTGGCTGACTCCACACTCCCAATTCAGGGAGCCTGGGTTTGATCCCTGGTCAGGGAACTATTAATATATCCCACATGCTGCAACTAAGAACCCGCATGCCGCAACAAAGTTTGAAGATCCTTAATGCCACAACGAAGACCCGGCACAGCCAAACAAATACTAAAAAATTAAAAGTTGGACTTCCTTGGTGGTCCAGTGGCTAAGAATACACCTGCCACTGCAGGGGACATGGGTTCGACCCCTGGTTTGGGAAGATCCCACATGCCACAGGGCACCTAAACCTGTGTACACAACTACTGAGCCCACACACCCTACAGCCTGTGCTCTAAAACAAGAGGAGCCACTTCAATAAGAAACCCTTGCACCACGACAGAGGGTAGCCCCTACTTGCCGCAACTAGAGAAAGCTTGCGCACAGCAAGGAAGACCCAGAGCAGCCAAAAATTAATTAATTAATTAAAAAGCATCTTTAAAAAAATAAACCTAAGAAATCTCCTTATTTCCTTCATGGTAATGGGGCTGGGATGGGTTGTCTCAGTAGGAGAGTCTGAGCCCTCAAGCTAACTCATTCCTAGGAGTTAGTTGAGACTGCACAGGGCAAGTTCAGGCTCTATAACCAGGGCTCTGGGGCTGCAAAGGGCTATCCCAGTGCATGGATTCTGAACTTTGAAAAACTCTTCTTTCTGCAAACCTTAAGAATAGAATACAGATTATACTATCTAACACATGTGGTCTGGGCTTGATAAACTTGTTCCCAAGGCTCTGGATCTATACTGAGCTATCAGTGGAGGGAAGCATTTACTGTTAACATTCTGAGGCCTGAACTATCTCAGCACAGAAATCTGAACACTATAAATTCTTCATTCCCCAAATCTCAAGGGCCTGAACTGGGCTCTTTCAACCTGTGTTGTAACCTCCTTTTCCCTATAACAGTAGTAGGATTGGGTTGTCTTAGCACAGGCAGCCTAAACTCCATAATAACCATCACCTTTCTAGGAATCAGTTTGGGAAGTTCCCTGGTGGTCTAGTGGTTAGGATTCAGCGCTTTTATTGCTGTGACCTAGGTTCAGTCCCTGGTCGGGGAATGAGATCCTGCAAGATGTATAATTTGGCAAAAAAAAAAAAAAAAATCAGTTTGGTTCCTCTAAGCTTCCTGGCAAAAGCTCTTTCGCCAGGCCCCAGCAGGTGATGAGAAAGAAATAGGGAAGGTGAGGGATGGGTGCTGGGTGGCACTCTCCTTTCTGCCAGGATCTTCACTGTGGCCTTGTGGGCTGTCACATGAGAGCTGGGGGTTGGAGAGGGATCTGGGAAGAGGAGAAAAACAGACCAGAAGGGTGTTGAGGTCACCTGTCGAAGCAAATACTCCTCCTCTTCCTTGGAGATGAAGTCAGGGATGTAGTAGATTACAGGTGGTGCCTAGGACAGAGAGATCCCCCTGAAGGTGTGGCCCTTTCAGCCGCAGTCTAGTGCTAGTACCCATGCGCAGCCCCTTCTCTGGAGCGTAGCTCAGGATGTCCCCAGACAGGCCAGGGCCTTAAGTCAAGGGACCAATGACTATTTGGGGGATGAGGAGGTGGGGGTGAGGCTAGGGCTGGACCCTGAGGGGAAGAATGGAGAGGGAGGGGGCAGTCCCAGTCCACAAGCCCAGGAGTTAGCCTCCCTATCCACCTCCACTCTATCTCCCGCCCTCTAGTCCCCACCTTAACCCTCTGCACCCCCAGTCCTGACAACCTGCTCCACCCTGAATGGTTCCAGGGCTGGGACCCTGGCATCCTGATCCTCCATCGACAGCAACTCCAGGTACCCGGTCAGACCTGTGGGGAGGGGAGAACATGCTGAAGTAACCAAGCCTGCCGCCCTCAGACTATGATCCAGCTTTCTGCTCTTACCATGGGCCACAGCCTCAGCTCAGACCTCTAGGGAAACTCTCTTAGTTTCTAAAACCTGTCTTCAGTATCTCAAAAGCCACTCAGTGCACATCCCCCACACTTGCCCGGACACAGTGAGCACCCAGAATACTCCCCCAAACTCCATCCATCAAAGGTCCATCAAACTACACATTTGCTTTCTCAAGCTCCCACAGAGAACAGCCTCTGACTCCATCCGCCACCTTTCCCAAGAGCTCCACCACATATCCCCCAAAGCTACACACCAGAGTCCCTTTAAACACCTTGATTTGAGACCTTATCCTAAAAATTGCCATGCCCTGACTAAGCACAGCACAGCACAGCTGTGCCTAAAAACTGCATGCCTAAAAACTGCAATCCTGGCTCTCTAACAGTGTTCAAGGTCTTCATAGATCCTCCTCCTTCCTCAAGCCCTTTCAGACGCTCCATTCTGAGCACCCTTGTGCCCCCAATCTAAGCCTCCTCAGACATACCCATTTTCAGTCTCCTCGGATCCCCCTATTCTAGACTCCCTTCAGATTTCTCTTCCGGAGCGCCCCTTCACTCCAGCACCCTTGGACCTGTGATCCTGAGTCTGACTCCTTTCACCCCCGAACCGTCTGGATCCCCCGACTCTGTCTTCTAGAACCCCACATTCTGAGCTTCCTCAGACTCTCATATGCGCTTCCCTGGGTCCCCACTCTTAGCTCTCTTGGACCGCCATCTCCACCCTCGGCCACCCCGCAAACTGACCGTCCACCAGTGACCCCTCCAACATCCAAATTCAACATCCAAATTCCCTTCCCAGCTACTTCCGCCCCCATGCCTGACGCAGGCATCCTCAGACCAATGGGAATTCTCAATGGCGCTAAGGCTCCGCCTTCCACCCAATAGGCGCTCTCACAGAGTGTCGCCCCGCCCCCTCATTCTAGTTCGGTGATAGGCTATGCCTCCTGGCCTTTGAGCCACTGGACCCTTCAGAGACCGATCTTCGTCTGGACCGACCAATCAGAGCTTCAGAACGGAACCCGTCCACACTGCGGAGCGAGCCCATAGTGGAGGGGTAGCCTTGGCGGCCCACAGGGAAAACGCGAGTGCTGGAAAGACACCCCCGCAGGTTAGGCCATCCTATATACGAGCCGTAGGGAGACGAGACTGAGGGAAGGACTTCTCTGCCATGCTTCCCCAGTAAGGGTATAAAGGCACGGCCGTTAACTCCCTAAACACCGACCCGCACACAGAAAGCCATAGAAACGTCTTTATTGAAGGGGATAGGGGTCATGCTGAGTCTGGGGACATGCAGTGAAGGGGCAGTCGTGAGCTGTTCTTGGTTTTCAGGGCCCCAGGTCTGCCCTGGACACCCTCGGCCTTCAGGGTCTCCGTCGGCTTTTGCTGGTCTGTCCAGGGTGCGCTGAGGTCCTCCAGGGCCAGTAACTTAGATTTGGCGTTTTGGACCTGTGACCAGAAGGTAGATTGAAATGGGGGCTCCAGGATTTGGGATCCCCTCAAGGCCTCGATGCTCCTCGTCTATTAGAGAGGGAAGCTTGAGGATTTGGGGTTCCCTTGGGACTGGGGCTCTTGGAATTTGGGTTTCTTGAGATCCATGGACTCGGGGCATTGAAGTCCTCTGGTTTCCAGGGATTAGAATTTCTGTTTGGGGTCTCCTGGTGCCTAGGATGCATATCCTGACTACAGTCTCCTCCATCTCAGGCATAGGGACTTCCATGGTTGAAGGTTTCCTGGGGGCTTGGAATCAGATTTTTAAAGTTTGGGATTCCCTGGGGATTTGGGGTTCCATGATTTGGGGGTCCTGGGAGTTAGGGTTTGGAGCTTTCCTAGGGGCTGTCAGAATTAGGGGCAGAGGGAAGTTTGGGACATGTACTCTGGGGGTTGGGATCCTGAGTCCCAGAATGGGGCCTCCAAATTTTGGGGTCCCCCAAAGGGGGAAATCATTACTTAAAAAATAGAGAATTTTCTGGGAGCCTGGCCAGCACAGGTGCTGTGGGCCACATGGGGTGGGCTTCATACAAGGCACTGGGGGTTTCTTGAGGGTGCAGAGGATAGGAAGACTTGGGGGTCCTGTAATTAGCACTTCCAGGACTGTTTTGGCATCTGTAAATTGGGGGTGACAGTGGGCTGGTTAATGTGGGTCTCTTCTTGAGGGGTAAGAGTAGAGGCTTTTGTTAATGGAGGGAGTCTCTGATTGCAGTCTAAGGGTTTTGGGGTGACCATGGGAGTCACAACATCTTGACAGGATTGATATTAAATGTGGGTCTGTTATTCTTCTCTGGAGATGTTTCTTTCAAGGGGGTTTGATGCTGGGAGGGTCTTTGTTAATAGGGAATGGTTTTGCTCCAGTGACTAGTGACTCAGGAATGTTCTACTGTGGAGCATTATGTAGAGAAGTCACCATCATTTGGGGTGAGATGGAAATCTGTTAATTGGGGGGTCTGATCTGAGGGGTGGGACTAGCCTGAAGGTACTACACTCAGGGAATCTCTTTCTGGGTAACATAGGGTCTGTATTTGGGGGGTCATCATGGGGGAATCTGTTAATAGGGCCTCAGTGATCGAGGGCTGGCTAATGGGGGTCTCTATTCTGGATGTGTTACTGGGAATCTCTATCTCAGGGTGACTTGGGGGCTCTTTGTGTCAGGAGACGCTAGAGGGGGCTCTGTGTCTCTGTCGGATGTCCAGAGCCTCTAAGACTGCATCTCCGCCCTCAGCATCCAAGGAAACCAGCAGCAGAAGAGCAACCTGGGGAAAAGAACTGTGTCACACCCCAGTGCAGGGTGCGGGAGCATCTGGACCCATCCCCACCCAGCTCCTCCCCAAGGGTCTGGGATTTGGCCTTTCTGGGTTCTGCCTCCACCTCTCTGGCTCTCTCAGGCTCCTCTGGAGCAGAGGGTGTTCTGTCTCCCTTGTTTTTGTTCAGTCGCTAGTTGTGTCTGACTCTTTGCAACCCCATGGACTGTAGCCCACTCCTCTGTCCATGGGATTTCCCAGGCAAGAATATTGGAGTGCATTGCTATTTCTTTCTCCAGGGATCTTTCTGACCCAGGGACTGAACCCCTGTCTCTTGCTTGGCAGGCAGATTCTTTACCACTGAGCCACCAGGGAAGGTCTTACCTGCCTCTTAAAAATTGAATTCACCAGAATTCATGGTGGGGCCTCACTCTCTAAAGACTGTTTCCAGGTAAGCTAACTTAAGTCCTAAGTTTTCCTAACCTCTATTTCCAGCCCCAACCAGAACTCCAGACCCCTCTGTCCAGTGGCCTGGTGGATGCCTTTCCCCGAATTTTCCCACAGGAAAGGGGACCAAGGGTTGCTACGCACCTGGAGATGGAGTTCTCTGATGCGATGTCCTTTGGGGTCCGGACTGTTGTGAAAGTGCGTTTGGGCTGCGTCACTGAAGAGAAGGGCAAGGTCTCAGGTGATGGGATGACAGACTCACCTCTGTCCTCGATATCCACCCAGACTCTTTGTCATTAATATTTATCTACATCCCCAATATCCTACACTCCCAACAGCCATCTGGACTCTCTTGTCAATAATATTCCCTGTGTCCTCTGAGACCTACCCATGTCCCCAGTGCCTGCTCAGAGCCTTGTTAACATCCTCTTCTCCATAACACCCACCCTTTTGGGGGTCTGAATCATCATTTTCCTGGATCCCCAATTAAATACTGGAGATTCTGTCACCAGCATATACCTAAGGACCCATGACCTTACTGCCTACTCCCAAACCACATTCCTCCTCACACCCAGCCCGCAACTCACTTGTCACTTGATGCACTTTTTTGGCTCCGACATTGTCCCCAGGAGGGTCAGTGGATCCACCAATCCTAGGGAGACATGAGAAGTGGGAGGAGTCAGAGCCACAAGAGGCCAGGGTCTGGCAGGAGCTGAGCCGCAGGAGGCCTACAAGGAAAGTGCTAGGGTATGGGGGTGGGTGTCCACTCTGTCCTCCTGGTCCAAGAGGAGGAGACATCTAAGGCGGGTATCAGGGCTCTGGGTAGTACCCTGGGTGATGATCAGAGTCTGGGGCTCACCTCTGAATTCGAGATGCTGGTGCAAAGACGCCATGCTTCGGTGGGCAGGTGAAGTACCGGACACCGAAGACAGAGCCGTCGTGCTTGCCAGTGGGCTGGTCTAGCTCGATGCCATACCAGTACCCTGCAACAGGAGGGTGTCAGGATGCCTTGAGGCCCTGTCTGCCCCCCAGCCCAGATAGTGATCCTCACCTGGGGCGAAGTCTGTCTTCCCATAGAAGCGCACAATCCCTTGCTTCTGGCCAGCGACAAGGACTTGGTCTCCAACCTCAGCCTTGGCTCCTTCGCGTTGCTGCAGGCTGCCCAGAGACGGGGATGATGAGGGCTTCTTTTTACCTGGGAGTGGAGGGGAACAAGGGGTGAGGGTGAGACCTCCAGACACCAGCCCAGGGGATGCTGTGCCACCTGGAAAGCCACAAGGTAGGAACTCTGTCCGGGCTCAAATGAGATGAACTGCAGAGCCTTTCTCTGAAATAGGAGTGGGGGGTTGGGGAGCTTGAAAGAAGACAACCCCAGCTGTCAGAGAACTGGGGTTGGGAGCTTTAGGCGTGAGAGAGAAAAGTGAGTCAAGAACCTAGAGAACCCCAAAACTCTTTCTCAGAGTTAAGGATACGGAGGCCAAAGGAAAATCTGAGTGTCAAAAGTCAGAAATTATCCTTTTAAAATGAAGGAGAGGGGGAACTTCCCTGGTGGTACAGTGGCTAAGACTCCACACTCCCAATGCAGGGGGCCCACATTTAATCCCTGGTCAGGGAACTAGATTCTGCATGCCATAACTAAAGATCCCGCATGCTACAAGAAAGACGGACGATCCCATGTGCTACAACTAACACCCAGCACAGCAAATAAATAAGCAAATAAATAAATATTTTTAAAATAAAAATATGAAGAGGGGAAAATAAATAAAATGAAGGAGGGAGTTGGGTCTGAGGATAAATCAAGTCACTAAAGCCAGGAACCCCACAGAGTCTTCCCTAAAACTGGGAGAAAGCCTTTGGGTCTAAGGGGAAGCTAAGTCACAGGGGGCAGGGAATACATACAGGTCCTTCCAAGACCTGGGTGGGACCAGTACTGAATCAAAGGAGAAACTCAGGTACAAAAGTCAGGGACTCAGAGTTTGTCCTCTAAAATGGGAGTTTGGGCCTGAGGAAAAACTGAGTCACAGAAGCTGGGCTACCCACAGAATATCCTCAAGACTGGCTCCTGTCACCCCACGGGCTCCACCTGACCTTTGTGTTCCCTGCGGCCCTTGCCAGTGACACGGGAGAAGTCCATTCGGGGAGTCCGAGGTGTGGAGGTGACGGATGAAGGAGGTGCGTCCACTGCCTTGGAGATCTTGGACACAGAGGCAAAAAGACCTGGGGGGACAGAGCCTGGGCTGGGAGTTGTCCAAGCCTCTGCCCCCTGCCCCATCATCACCCCTGACCCCACCAGTCAGCAGCATCACTACTGAATGGACCCCAGTGGGACTGACCCTGCTTGGGAGGGCAGATGAAGTACCGGACGCCCCCAACACTGCCGTCATTCTTGCCCTCGGGTTCATCCAGCTCCACGCCCACCCACTGGCCACTGGCGAATTCCGTGGTCCCGCAGAACCGCAGCGTGCCCGTCTGGAGAAAACAAGGGAGGATATGTCTTGGGTGGGCCTTGGGAGGCCATAATAAGATCACTGGCACGGGGAATTCCCTGGTGGTCCAGTGGTTAAGAGTCAGCACTTTCACTGCTGAGGGCTCAGTGAACTCCAGGGCTCCAGTCCCTGGAGATCTTGCAAGCTGCATAGAGTGGCCGAAAAAAAAAAAAAAATCACTGGCACACAAGCAGCATGGTGGAGTGTATGAGGGAGCCCCAGGCTCAAATCTCAGCATCTCAGCTTGGACATCACCATTCACTGGCTATGTGACTTAACTATACTGTGCCTCAGTGTCCTCATCTGCGAAATGGGAGCAGAAATTGCACCCACCTTACAGGATTGTTACAGAGCTGCCCTGTCCAATGTACTAAATAGCCACTAGCCACATAATGACAATTTAACTGAAATCAGGACCTCCCCCATGGTCCAGTGGTTAACATTCCATGCTTCCACTGTAAGGGCTATGGGTTTGATCCCTGGTCAGGAAAGTTCCACATTCTGAGTAAAGTGACCAAAAAAAAAAACAAAAACTAAAATTAAAATATTTCCCCAATTGCAGTAGCCACATTCCAAGTTCTTAAAACCACATGTGGCTTGTGGCTACTTCACTGGACTATAAATACACAGAACATTTTCAATCTCACAAAGTCTATTGGACATGAGTGCTACAGAGACAGAAAAGCCCCCAGTACAGGGCTTGGTGCTGAGTAAGGGATCATTAAGTGTTGACTATTAGTATACCGTCACTTTCATAAAGGGACTGCATGGGCCTCAGTGTCACCTGTAAAATGAGGATAACAGTCCACCTCAGAGGCTGGTTATCTGGTGGAAACATTTTCAATACATGTGACATTGCTTAGCTGCAGTGAATGTGGTTATTGTATCATTTGTGTGAGGTTCCTTCACTGCTCTAAGCCTCAGTTCCTTGTCTATAAAATGGGCTAAATAATAGTGCCTCCTTTGGAGAGCTGGTGTGGGGATCAGAACAATGGCTGGCACACAAAGAGCACTTGGTGTACACCAAGCCCTGTTCTAAGGGCTTTACTCATTTTAACTAATTTAAACCTGGAAAAGAATCTAAAAGAGAATGGATATGTGTGTATGTGTAACTGATTCACTTTGCTGTACAATGAAGCAAACTAACACAATATTGTAAAATACAAATTCATTTTTAAAATAAACCTCATACAACCCCTTGAAACGGGTATTATTAGTTTCATTTTACAGATGAAGAAACTGATGCCCAGAGAGGTGAAATCACTGGCCCCACAGCTGGCAAGGGGCAAAGCTGAGATGTGCTTGAGCACATCTTAAGCCTGATTTTGTAACCACTGTGCTATGCTGCTTCTCTCCAGGCAGAGACTGTTATTACATGTCTCCAGACAAAGGTTTCACCACCCTGGATTTCTTACAGTCTTCTATGTTGTAAAATGGAGAGTCAACCCCTCCTGCTTTCAAAACTGGCACATTGATTTGATTAGATCATGTATAAGAACTTTCCAAAGGGGGCTGATGCATGCAAAACTCTTGATTAGGAAACAAAGTGTGACTTTATGGCTTCTCACTGTACAAAAAAACAAAATTAAAAGTCACTGCAGTGGCCTGCAGCTCTAGTGTGATCCAGCCCCTGCTAACCTTGCCACTTCACTCTGCCTAGGTAACTCCCCTCCATGCACACTCCTCTGAGCCTTTGTACCTGTGGTTTCCTTTGTCTTGTATTTTTGCAAGGTGAGCTCCTTCCCATCTCAGCCTATATATCACCTCCTCAGAGACGCCTTCTCAGAAGACCCTAGCTAAAACCACCTCTGCCCTCGGCCAGGGTTAATTTATTAAATGTTTTCAAAGCCCTTGCTACTGGAAATTATCTTAACTGTGAGTTGACTTTATTGACTGGCTCTTATTCAATAGAAATGGAGTTCTATGAGAGCAAGGCTGAGGCTGACACAGGTCTTTACCCCCAAGGACAGGCTGGGTCCAGCATGGAGTCTGAAGAACATCAGGTAAATGAATTCAATTTGGAATGCCTGGATGAATGAAGATGTTCTCTGTCCTCTGGGACTTTATCCCTGCTCCCTCTCCCTAAGAACCCCCTTTCTCCTTTTCTTCTCCTGGCTCACTCCTCCACATCTTCAAGTGGGTGCAGTCCCCATCACACCCTGATCTCTCTGATCAGTACTTTTTTCCCAAGCAAAGGAGTGATCACTCTGGGAACACAGGTAGCCCCTGAATGGGGACCACAAGGCCCAGGGGGACCCAAATGGGGCCGACCTATGCTGATCACTCTGCCTGTGCTTCCTCATGAGAGCCACAACTGCTCTGGGCTGTCACTGTCAGGAGATGGAACTGTTGTCCCCCTTGGACTAAGAGCTCAGCCCAGGGTGGGGCAAAATGGGAGGCACTAGCAGAACAACTGTTGGATGAAATAAACACTGTGTGCATGCCTGGGAGGGTGGACAGACAAGAGGGGGCGAGTCTGGACTCTGCCCAAGGCCCCAGCTTTGAGCACTGAGTCCTGCCCTCCCATCCCTGCTCCAGTTCCTGACCTTCTGGCCATCCAGTAGCACGCGGTCTCCCAGGCGCAGGCCCAGTGCGCTGAGCATGAGATTGCCTGGGACGTTGTCATAGTTGGGTAGTGTGACCTTGGGGAGGGCGCAGGAGAGCGGCACGGCCTCCTCCAGCAGTGTCCTCAGCTCCTTGGCCACCAGTGCCGCCTCTGCCTTGTCCAGGGACATGTCCATGGGGTCTGGGACCACCTCTGCTGGCACTTGTCCCTTTCGGTTCTGTGGACCAACAGGAGAAAACTCAGTGGCAGTAGGCTGCCCTCCCACTGAGGCCACACCTCCAGAGACCCTTGGTCAAGGTGAAGCAAGGTCATGCCCTGGGCCAACATGGCAACAGGAAGGGATGGGGCATTAAGGTTCAGGCCACAGTCCCCAGGGAAGTCCACCCCTGAGACCTCAGCCTGGGGATGTCAAGTATGGAGCCAACGGGGAATGAAGGTCCCACTTCAGTGCTGTAGGTCATGCCTTCAGGGCCAAGACCCCAAGCGCAGAAATGGGGCCATGGAAGGACAAACACAGAAAATGGGCTCCTGTGGTACCAGGTCAAGGGTCCAACTGGGCCAATGGGGAATGAGAGCTTCAAGAAAGGCAAGTGGTCCTGCCCCCCTCCCATCCTCTGTAGAGGCCTGCTGGCTGGAAAGGGATTGGGAAGGAAGGAAAAGGAAGGTAACAGGACTGGGCCAGGGTGGCAGTACCCGAAGCGCCGGGTTGGCACCGTGTTCCAGCAAACACTTGGCCGCGCCCAGGCACAGGTTGGAGGCAGCGATGTGCAGGGCTGAGCCGTGGTTGAAGTCACTGCACGTGGAGTTCACCACTGGGAAGTGGGTGAGAGGAGGGCTCCGGGTGAGCGCCCTCGGCACCGCCTTCCAGTCTCCGGAAGTCCATCTCTCCATCTCTCTCTTAACCCGCAGGCTTCTGTGCCTCCCGCAGCCTCGGACAGAGCCCCGCCCCTCCTCGGCCACACCCTTCCCGACTAGCTCCTGCCAGGTCCCAGCGGCGTTAAGGACCACTGAGCCCCATATCCCTCACCTCCCGCCTCCCATCCTGCCCTCCCAAGCCAGGCCCATTAATCGTCTTCCCACCCTTCTTCACTACCTACACCTGAGCACCCTCCTCCTGCTTCCAGACCTCCTTCCTCGTCTGGGTCCTACCCGCTCCCAGCCCGGCCCCTCCTCCTCACCTCGCGGCCGCGCACCCTTCAGCAGCACGCGCACGAGATCGGGCACGTCGAAATAGGCGGCGTAGTGAAGCGCGTTCATGTTAGTCCAGCGGCTACGCAGGGTCACGTCTGCGCCCAGAGCCAGCAACTGCTGCGAGAGGCGCACCGCCGCCGCGGGGTCCCCTGCGCAACAGCCCAGGTCAGCTCGGGTCCCCTCCTCCAGAGAGTGGGGCCAGAGCCATGGGGCAGGCCCTGGGCCTCAGGGACTGCACTTTGGGATCCTAGGCTGTGGGCTCAGGATGGAGGTCGGAGGGCTGGAGTTCTGAGAGTGTCGGGCGTGGGAGCCTAGGTTTGGGGGTTCATGGTTGGGGGCTAGGACCCTCACCGACTCCGTGGGCCCCAGCCTTGCACGCATAATGGAGCAGTGTCATGTCGGTCAGCCCATCACGGTCATTCACATGGCAGCCTCGCCGCAGAATCTGAGAGTACCGGGGACCAGGGAGGGTTACCCAAACATGTGAGAGACCCCTTCCTCTCCTCCCTCGCTTCACCAGTGTCCTTACCTCATTGCCAATGACGTCGATCTTGTGTTGGACTTGGGGCACCCATTGACGCACGATGGCGAACAGTTCGGGGATGGTGGTCTGGGGGTCAAACAGAATCTCCTGGCAGGCAGGGTCGTTGGGGTCGAAGAAGGTGAAGGCTGGGGTGGTGAGAGGTCCAAGGTCACCCCCAGGCAACCTGACCCCTCCTCCTTCCACCCTGAGATAGAGGAGCTCTAGGTCTTTGTCTTTAAGACCTTCTAAGGCAGGGTCTCACACTGGTGGCCTGTGGGCCCTGGGCATTTTCTGTGTGGCCAGCATGAGGTTTCAAAATGAAAAGGTTTCACATAAAAATTAGGATGTCCTCTGTGTTTTGAAAAATTAAAGATCAGGCAATTCGTGTATAACAGCCAACTCTACCTCATGAAACAAGAGTGTGACAAGGAGTCTGCATGCCCAAAGGGATTGCTACTGTTCTGCCCCATGGTTCCCTGCCAGTCTGGGCACTATTAGGCCGAATCTCCAGAGTAAAGAAAAAAATTTTTAATATTGATTTATTTATTTGGCTGCACCGGGTCTTCACTGCAGCATGTGGGATCTTTGTTGTAGCAGGCAGTGTCTAGATCTAGTTCTCTGACCAAGGATCGAACCCAGGCACCCAGCATTGGGAGCATAAAGTCTTAATCACTGGATGACTAGGGAAGTCCCAGAGTAAAGAAAAGTTAAAAGCCAGAAATCAGTTTTTAAGAAAAATCTCCCCAATTTTTCAGCTACGGTGCAGTCCACATAAAATGTATCCACGGGCAGGATCCAACCTGTGGCCAGCCAGGGAGAAACCCAGAGGAACTTCCATCTCGCTGCTTTAGACTCTGAGGATTGCCCGCTAGTAACGTTCAGCACCCAGCACAGGGCTGGCGCGTGGTGGGAACTCAGTGCCTGTTGAATGGATGAGCAGATGAATGACCAGCTGATACAGAGCCCAGGGGAGTACCGTATAGTCTCCAGCAGGCAGCCTGTATACTCCTTTAAAACCCCAGCCCTTCTTGGCTGAGATCCCTGCCCTGGCTCCCATCACACTCACTCTGGCCCACAGGCCCTGCACCACCTGGCCTTGTCTGTTCTTTGCTCTCTCCCCCTCACTCGTTCCCCTCCAGTCACACTGGCCTCCTTCCACCCTTTCAATTTGCCAGGCAAATTGCTGTCTCAGGACTTTGTGCTTGCTGTTTTTCTGGCCAGGGCCAGTCTTCCCTCAGATCTTTTTAAGGCTCCAGAGAGGCCTCCCCAGACCGTCCTGGCTAAGTGAGCACCTCTGCCCTTCTCCATCTCTTGCCCCACCCCACCCCCTTTTTTTTTAATTTGGCTGCAAGGCAGGGCACCTGGGATCTTAGTTCCCCAACCAGGGGTCGAAGCCACACCCCCTTCATTGGAAGCATGGAGTCTTAACCATTGAGCTGCCAGGGAAGTCCCTCTTGCCTTTTGAATACCACTACTTGGGTACTTCCCCAGCCATCTGCTGGTTAAGACTGCAGAGACCCAGGTTCAATCCCTGGTCAAGGAACTAAGATCCTGCATGCCTCATGATGTGGCAAAAAAAAACCAAAAACCACCCACTACTTGTTTATTCCTCCCTCCCTCCTCTTTTCCTCTCTTTCTCTTCTTCCCTCTTTTTCTTCTCTCTCTCTTTCTCACTTGTCCCCCTCACTAGGACATTTCTATTCTTCCTTATCCCCAAGGCCCTGGCATCCAGGAGATGCTCAGTCTCTGCTGAATTAATGTACACATTTAATAAACACATACATGAGTTTCTCTTGGAGTCCACCTTAGCCCTCTCTCTGGCCTCAACCACATTTTTCAGATTCCTTCACCTTCTGTGACCAAACCCTCCTTGTTTTACAAGCAACAGGGTTCCTGGGGGTGGGGAACAGACACCCTAGGCTCTTTGACATCCCAGCAGGCCACAGGCCACAGCCACATTTCCAAAGGAAATTTTCCAGTTTTCCGGAATGGATACCCCACCCTGGACACCCAGACAATGTTATTTTTCCATCAGACTGAGGGCAACCTGTAGCCTCTCTGATCCCTCTAGTGAGTGACACAGAGGCCATCCCACTTGCCCTATCCTGCTGGTGCCTACTCTCTGAACTTGGAACCTAGCTGAACGTACAGCTACTGAGGATTCCCAGCCAACATCCAAAAGCCTCCTCCTATACCCAGTTCTGGCTGAGCTCCACTCTGTCTATGCAGTAACCAGAGGGAGCTTTTAAAAATATAAATCAGACCTGCCACTCCCCTGCTTTTAAATACACATGCCCCCGCCCCCAACTGCTCTCCCCGCCATCACATTTAGAATATACCCGAAGTCCTCACAGTAGCCTTGAAGGCCCTTCCCAGATCTAGCCCTTGCCAACCTCTCACTTCAACTCTGATCTAACTGCAGCACCATGATTTTCTTTTTGTTCCAAGCTCAGTCCTGCCTCAGGGCTTTTGCAACTTGCTGGTTACAGCCTGGAACTCTCTTTTTCCAGCTCTCCTATGGTTGATTCCTCCTCTTGCTCAGTTGTTGTTTAGTCACTAAGTCGCGTCCCAACTCTGTGACCCTGTGGACTGTAGCCCACCAGGCTCCTCTGTCCATGGGGTTTCCCAGGCAAGAATCCTGGGGTGAGTGAGTGAGTGAGAGTCGCTCAGTCGTGTCTGACTCTTTGCGACCCCAGGGACTGGAGCCCACCAGGCTCCTCTGTCCATGGAATTCTCCAGGTAAGAATACTGGAGTGGGCTGCCATTTCCTTCTCCAGGAGATCTCCCTGACCCAGGGATTGAACCCACATCTCCTAATTGGCAGGTGGATTCTTTACCACTGAGCCACCAGGGAAGCCCCCCTCATGCTCAGGGTTTCCACCTAAATGCTTCCTCGTCAGAAAGACCCATCCTGACTGCTCCATCTCAAGGTGCTGCCCCCTAGCCATTCTCTATTATTACATCTCCATCTTTTATTTCTTTCACAGCATTCACGCCAATCTGAACTTATCTGATTTTTTTTTTCCTGACCATGCCTCATGGCATGTGAGAGTTACCAGACCGGGGATCGAACTCATGCCCTCTGAAGTAGAAGTGCCAAGTCCTAACCACTGGACCCCCCCAGGGAAGCCCCTGAACTTGTCTGATTTGTATATCTGTTACTTGTTTAGTCTTGCCTTCTCTCCTGAGAGCGGAGATCATGCTTGGACTGCTCACCGTTAAATCTTCACCTCCCAGCACGAGGCTTGTCACGGAGTATAGTACTGCTGAATGAGTAGACACTTTCTATTTCTCTAAGAGGCCACCTCCCTCTCAGCTCCACAGCTTCCTACCTCAGGACCTTCACTCCTGTGGTCACCTCTCCTGGGAGCCCCTTCCCCTTGTTAACCCTCAATCCATCCTTGGGTCTCCCTTGAATGTTATTTCTTCAGGAAAACTGTATCTTAAAAGGCTCTTGCAGATTCCTCTTCTTGGCAAACACAATTCTCATCATGTCTTTAATTATGTACTTGTATTTTTGTACTTATCTGTGTGCCCATTATTGAGGCCTGTGAATTTTCTTAGGCAAAGACTAGATCTGTCTGCCCCCACCTCCTAGGTCCATAGCAGGCTTTCCAAACATGCTTGTTGAATGACTAAAGGACTGAATGATGTGTCATGAATCAAATATTAGGATTATCCCAATTCCATTCTTCAGTGGGTGAATGAATGAATGAATGAAGGGGGGTGGGGATGCAAGGGCCATGACTTCTCCAGACCACCTTCAAATCCTCGGGAGTCCTCCCACCATCTCCATCAGCGGAGATTTCAGCCAGACCTCCCTGGCCACCCAAGGCTCCAGGCCATATTGCAGGATGGGGAGGGGGATTACCGTAGTCCTTGGGGAGGGGAGCTGGTGCCGAGGGGTGCACAACAGGCTTCTGCCGGCGCTCCTGGGTGGGGCTGGGGGGCTCTGGGACAGGCTCATCCTCCTCCTCCTCTTCTTCTTCCTCCGCCCTGAGCGGCGGGGCCATGGGGGCAGGATCTGTCTTAGTCATGGTCCTCGGTGGCCCTCGGGGGGCAGGTACAGAGTTGGGGGTGGGCTTCAGGCAAATCCTGGGGGCAGAGGTAAACTAGAGAGGGTGCTCCACAGTCTCCAGAATCTGAGCCCCCCAAACACTCCCAGGGCTCCGGATGGCTCTCACGCCCCCAGCACTGGATTTTGGGCAACCATAGAGATGTCAGTCACCCATCAGAGGACCCTGGTTTGTGGGCCTACGGTCTACCATTTCCCCCAGGCCAGTCCCCCATTCTTCTCCTACCGCGTCAGGCCCCTCAGTCTAGGCCGCCCCCTCCCCGGGTTTGTTTATCTCAGGATGCAGGATGCTTTTCCCCTCCCCTTCTCCGCGGGCCTCCCCTCTACCCGTCTTACCTCGAGTGGATGGGGCTGAAGACCCAAGCTGAAACCGGGGAAACTGGAGTAATGGGGTGTCAATGTCTGGAGAAGTGATGGGGGAGAAGGAGACAGAGAGAAGGGGATGAGGCCCAGACGCCGATGGGGGGGATGGGGGTGGAGAGGGAGGGGCGCTGACGGCGCATGCGCCGTGTCACCCCCAACCAGGCGCGGGGGCGGAGACAGCGCGAGGCTGTTTGCATTGATAAAAAGGCTGCAGGCAGCGATGGGAAGGGAAGAGACGCCGAGGATGGGAAGAAGAAATGGCCACCAAGAAAATGTGAGGCTTGGAGACAGAAGGAGAGCGATGAAGCAATTGTTCAGTCGTTGAGTCCTGGGAAAACGGGCACAGTCCTTCCCGCTGTGATAGCGCCTTCCCCGCAGGCCTGCAAACCAGGCCAATTAGGGCGGGGGTCTCTGTGGTGTTTTCTCTCTCTGACGTGTCAGACTTGACCTCTTCTCCATGTTCGCCCTAGACAAGTGATGTCTCAGAGGGATGGTTTTGTAGAGACTCCTATAGTCATTGTTATGGTAATTGTCAGAGTGCTCGCCCAGCACTTACCAGACCCGGAGAAGTTAAGCCACTTGTCCAAGGGCATAGAGCAAGTAGGTAAAATGGAGCTAAGACTTGAATCCAAGTAGCCCGGCTTAATCACCATGCTACCTGACTTAGGCACTGTAGGGTACACATCTGCCAATAGACCCCTCCCCAGAAAGGCCTCCAGGAGCCAGCCCAGGATGGCTCCATCACAGTGGCTTGCCTGTCACACCTGACTGGGGCCTGCCCTGTCCACTCTGATCTCAACAGAACTGGCTGACTTTGCCTTCCACCCCTCATCCTTCTAATGGGCCAGCCCAGTAGCTCCATTCAAGGTATTTCCAAGGTATTTCATCCCTCACCCTCATCCCAGGCCCTGGCCCTGGTCCATCCTTCATCCTCTCCCACCTGGACTATGGCAGCAGCCTCTTCCCTGTTCTCCCTACTCCCCCTAACACCGCAAGATGCTGCCACAGGGACCTCTTGATACCTATCACATCAGGACCTTCCTGAAGGCATCTGCTTACTGCACCTCACCCCAGATAAAAGTCAGTGTCTCAACCACAGCCCACAAGTCCCATCCTCTCGCCAATCTCACCTTCTCTCACTCTCCCCATCACTCACTCCACTCTAACCACACTGGCCTCCTTGTCCCTCTTCACCCCTGGACCTTCGCACTAGCTGTTCCTTCTGCCTGGAATGCCTCTCCCCCAAATACCTGATCTCCTTTCTCCTCTCTTTTAGGCTTTCACTTATTGGTTCTTTTTCAATGAGACCTTTTCGGCTCTATCTAATGTTGCCTCCCAACCCCGCCCTCCTTACACACAAACTCACTCCCATCCCTGCTTCACCATAGCAACACTGCCCTCCTCCAGCTTACACCTTAGATGATGCTGTGAGAACAGCGGCTGTTCTCCCTGGAACATCCAGTCTGCATGCCTTCCAGGCCAGCTTCTTTTCATCATCCAGGTCTCTGCTCAAACACTGTCTCCTTAGAGAATCTTCCCTCCCTCCCTCTGTCCACAACCACCCTCCCACCCGCCACTCGCCTCACTGCAGCCATTACATTTTCATTCAGTCTTTATAGCACTTATCACAGTCTGAAATTATATTGTTTATTAGTTCACTATTTCATCTTCTATTCAAGCAGAATTGGAGCACCATGAGGACAGGACTTTTGTCAGCTGTGTTCACTGCTGTATCCCCAGCTTGGTGCCAGGCTTGGCAAAGGGTATGAGGGGCTCTTCAGTACCAGTTACAACTCTCCCCAAGCAAACAATATTCTCCCTGCTCTGAGAATATTTTACTGACCACAAAGATTGAAGGTGGGTTTGGGACCTGGTACCCAGGGTCATCACTACTGACAGAGGTCTTGGGCCCAGGTTGGCCCTAAAGTTCAAGGGGTTCCTAGGAGGAGGTGGTGGGAGCCAGGCCTTTGAGGAAGGCAGTGCTATGCCCCAGGCATGCAGGCCAAGTCCATGTGTGATGTGTCTCTCTTCCTCTGTCTTCTGTCATCCTTCCTACGACATTATCTGTCCTGGTCCTTATGCACTGGGAGTCTGAGTGTCCAGGAGCTCAGGCTTGGTGTCCAGCGTGGGAGGTGCAGGACCATGGGCAAGGACCACAGCAATGTCAGGCCCTCCACAGATGATGGTGAAGGCTTGGGATTCCTCAGGTTGAGGGAGCTGGGCCATCCCAGGGAAAGAAGTAGTAGAGATGGGGGACACAGGGAAGTAAGAGGAGGGGAGGAGGGAAGGAAGAAGTGGGGGCAGGGGGAGAAACCATGAGGAACAGGGAGGGGAGGGGGGAGGGGGGTGTCAGAAGACAGACAGAGACATGGGCAGAGAGAGAGGTGAGAACCAGAGAGACATTCAGGAGGGAATGAAGCGGTATGGGAAAACAGGGACAGAGATGAGGGGGGACAGAGACATGGAGAGGCAGGTATGGGGGTGTGGGAGAAATGCAGGGATAGACAGGGACATGGGTATGGGGGATAGACAAAGAAGCAGATAAAGAGAGACACAGGGAAATGGGGAGATAAATGGGATGACAGAGAAATTGGGGGGGTGTGCAGAAAGACAAAGATGAATGTGGGAGAGAGAAGAAGAGATTGAGAAACAGGAATGGAAGAGGGGCAGGGGAGGCAGAGAGAGAGACACACACTGTCAGCCCAGGGGCCCTGGCAGGCTCCATGAAGAGCCTCAGGCCTGAGTCTGCGTTCTGTGCTCGCCACTCCCCCACCAGCATGTCCGTCTGGTGCATGGCTGGTTCAGGCCACAGCCTCAAACACAGGGCCTCCAGGGACGGCCACTGCAGCTCCAGCTGACTGCTACCGTCTGGGGACATGAACCCAGTGCTGCTACATCGGCTGAGCCTTCGGGAAAGGCCAGAAAATATGTTAAAGCATTACTGAGGCCAAACGAATGGTATCTGTGGGCCAGGTCCACCCCACTGGCTGTCAGGTGAGGATATCTCAGCTACAGAGGCACCTCGGGGGCTTTCGGAAACTCCTCCCCACCTCCCTTTTCCAAGCAGGAACAAGAGCCCCAGGACCTCAAGTTTGCCCCTGGGGTTTTAAGCAGGAAAAAGGCTTGGCCAATTTTTGATTTTTAAAGACATGATCCTCTCCACTTCCCACCCCAGAAAATACTCAGCAGTAAAATACAGGGGCAAAGGGCCTTAGATAGGGTCAGGGAAACTCTAGTATAGAGCTGCAAACCCAAGCTCTATAGGGGCCATGCCCAGAGGTCTCCAACAGAAGCGCACAGGCCTCCTCTGGGGCAGGACAGCTGAATTTGGATCCTGGCTCTGCAACTTACTGGCTGCCTGGCTTTGGGCACGTTACACTGTACTTCAGTTTTTCATATGGGAAATAGGGACTGTCAACATCAAGGTCAAGTGAGTTTTCATTAAGTTATTAACTGTGTCTAAAAGAGAGTATGTGTGTATGCTAAGTCACTTCAGTCCTGTCCAACTCCGTTCAACCCTATGGACTGCAGCCTGCCAGGCTGCTCTGGCCATGGGATTCTCCAGGCAAGAATAGTGGCATGTGTTGCTGTCCCCTCCTCCAGGGGATCTTCCCGACCCAGGGATCCAACCCACATCTCTTACATCTCCTTCATTGGCAGGCAGGTTCTTTACCTCTAGTGCCACTTGGGAAACCCCCTAGAAGAGAATAGGGGGGCTTAAGTATTATTTAAAAAGGGAACAGCCACTACTCAGTTTCTGCCCATAGTTGCTTGGCATTGCCAGATTGATTTTTTTCATGGCAGCAATTTGGAAACCGGGTGATACGTTGTGACTTTTCAACTCTGGACTCTAGACGGAAACACCGGGGCTGTGTGGGCCAGGCGGGGCACTCACCGCACACAGCCGGCCCCAGTGCACCCGCGCCAGTAGCTGCCGCGCCAGCTGCTCCAGGGCCCGCAGCCGCGCCTGGTGCTGCTCGTGGCGCCGCTGGAGCCTCCGCACCCGCCGCTGCAGCGCGCCCAGCGCCGCGCCCAGCCCGGCCCGGGGGTGCTGGGCTGATGCTCTAGGGCGCAGCCCCGCGGGAGCCGGCGGAAGCGACAGGGGCGTCAGGAAAACGGTGGCTGGAGCCTCGGGGGCCCCGGAGGCTGGCCCCAGCATCAAGAGCTGTTCGGGCCCAGGGGCCGGGACGGCGGGGCCTGGGGCCAAGGATAGGGTCGCCTGCAGAGGCGGAGGCACGACGGGTTTCTCCGTGCTTCGGGAACTCTGCTGCCTCTGGAAGACAAGGCGCGGGGTGGCGGACATCAGGGCCAGACTCCAAGGGGAAATTCCTCAGGCGGGGAGGGCTGGGGATCCGACTCCAGCGACGGGGCTTCCCCGAGCTCACCTGGGCGGGCGGCGCTCGGGAGAAGATGGAGGGCACGGCGTCGGGTCGCAGGTAGCGCACGCCCCAGCGCCACTGAAAGCAAGAGGGGGCGAAATGCTCGCTGCACAAGTGCTGGTGGCAGCTGGGCACCCAGTGCTCACGGCCCATGTGCCTCAGCCAGGCCTGCAGCCGGGGGCCGTCCTTCAGCGGGAACCTGCGAGGGGGCGAGGGCAGCGATGTCAGGTCCAACCCCGCCCCCACCGCCCCGCCCCACCCCCCCGCAACCGCCAGCACGCGCACACCGAGAGCCTTGAGTGCCAAACCTCTGCCTCCCCCGGGGCAGAGTCTGGCCATGCCTCCCAACCAGGTTGTGTGTGTGTGTTTGTGTGTGTGTGTGTGGGGGGGGGGGGGGGTATTCACTCTGTCCTGTCCGACTCTGCAACCCCACGGACTGTAGCCTACCAGGCTCCTCTGTCCATGGGATTCTCCAGGCAAGAATACTGGAGTGGGTAGCCATGCCCTCCTCTAGGGATCTTCCCCACCCAGAGATAGAACCTGGGTTTCCAGATTCTTTACTATCTGAATCACTAGGGAAGCCCATCTCTGCCTCTACCCATATCTAATTTTTTTGCTCCCATCTTGTGGCTGGTAAAGAATCCGCCTGCAATGTGGCAGACCTGGGTTCGATCCCTGGGTTGTGAAGATCCCCTGGAGAAGGGAAAGGCTACCCACTGCAGTATTCTGGCCTGAAGAATTCCATGGACTATATATAGTTCATGGGGTCGCAAAGAGTCTAAGAGACACAACTAAGCGACTTTCACCTTCATCTTTTAAACACCCAGCATCAGCCCACCTCTCCCACATCTGTTGTTGTCTGTCCCCCAAAGCCTCCAAACTCCTTCCTGGTCTCTCTTCCATGGCCACTCTCCCCTCCCCACTAATCTGTTCCTCCACAGGACCCTAAGGGAGCAGTTAACAAAATCGGACAAATCTAGAATGTGGGAGATCCTATATTCATGAGGCTAGGGGTGGGGTTATAGATTAAAGGAGATTTAAGAAACATCAACACAAAAGCAGATCTGGGCTTCCTCTGCAACCAACCGTTCTGTAAAAAGACATTTTAATCCAGTTGGGGGAAACTGAACATGAATTGGTTATTAGATAATTGTAAGAAGTTAATTTTGCTAGGTGTGATTATTACACTGATTTAAGCTTCTAAAATAGTCATCTGTTGGAAAAATATTCTGAAATATTTATGAATAAAAGACTGGAATTTACTTTAAAATACTGCATTAAAGATGTACGTGGGAGGAAGGTGGAAGAAAAAGATTAGTGAAATGTTGACTACTGGTGTAACTGAGTGATAGATACATGAGGAGTCATTTAAACAACACTATTTCTTGTGTATGCTTGAAAACATGTCAAAAAGTTTTTAAACAACAAAAAATTACCTGATTAAAAAATGGGCAAAGGGCTTGAATAGACTCTAAAGAAGCTACAAATGGCAACCAGCATATGAAAGATGTTCAACATCATTTATCATTAGGAAAGTACCAATCAAAACCACAAGATATTGCCTCGTAACCATTAGAATGACTACTATATTTACAAAAAAAAAAGAAAATAACAAGTATTGACAAGAATATGCAGAATCTGGAACCCTGTGTGCTGTTGGTAGGAATGTAAAATGGAGAAGCCTCTATGATATGGTAGTTCCTCAAAAAACTGAAAACAGTATTACCATATGATCCAAATCCCACTTCTGGATAAAGACCCCCCCCCCAATAAAACTTTAAAGCAGGGTCTCAAAGAGATATTTGCACACTCATGTTCATAACATCATTATTTACAATAGCCAGGAGGTGGAAGAAACCCAAGGGTCCATCAACAAATGAATGTTTTAACAAAAGGTGGAATATATATATATATATATATATATATATATACACACACACACACATATACATACACTAGATATATATATACACAATACACACACACACAATGAAATATTCCTCAGCCTTAAAAAGGAAAGAAATTCTGGGACTTTCCTGAGAGTCCAGTGGTTAAGACTCTACGCTTCCACTGCAGGGGGCATGGGTTCTATCTCTAGTCAGGAAACTAAGACCCCACATGCTGGGCAGTGCAGCCAAAAAAAAAAAAGAAGGAAAGAAATTCTGACATATGTTATATAACATGGATGAACCTTGAGTACATTATGGTAAGTGAAATAAACCAGTCACACAAAAAAAAGTCCTAATACTGTATGATTCCACAATACTTTCTAGAACCAACATCAAAAAAGATGTCCTTTTCATCATAGGGGAATGGAATGCAAAAGTAGGAAGTCAAGAGATACCTGGAGTAACAGGCAAGTTTGACTTTGGAGTACAAAATGAAGCGGGGCAAAGGCTAACAGAGTTTTGCCAAGAGTACACATTGGTCATAGCAAACACCCTCTTCCAACAACACAAGAGATTACTCTAGACATGGACATCACCAGATGGTCAATACTGAAATCAGACTGATTATATTCTTTGCAGCTGAAGATGGAAAAGCTCTATACAGTCAGCAAACACAAGACCAGGAGCTGACTGTGGCTCAGATCATGAGCCCCTGATTGCAAAATTAAGACTTAAATGAAGAAAGTAGGGAAAACCACTAGGCCATTCCAGTATGACCTAAATCAAATTCCTAATGATTATTCGGGCTTCCCTGATAGCTCAGTTGGTAAAGAATCCCCCTGCAATGCAGGAGACCCCAGTTGGATTCCTGGGTCAGGAAGATCTGCTGGAGAAGGGATAGACTACCCACTCCAATATTGTTGGGCTTCCCTTGCGGCTCACCTGGTAAGGAGTCTGCCTGCAATGCGGGAGACCTGGGTTCGATCCCTGGGTTGGGAAGATCCCCAGGAGAAGGGAACGGCTACCCATTCCAGTATTCTGGCTTGGAGAATTCCATGGACTGTATAGTCCATGGGGTCGCAAAGAGTCGGACACGACTGAGCAACTTTCACTTTCACTATGATTATTCAGTGGAAGTGATAAATAGATTCAAGGGATTAGATCTGAGAGAGTGCCTGAAGAACTACGGATGGAGGTTTGTAACAGTGACCAAAACCATCCCTAAGAAAAAGAAATGTAAGTAGACAAAATGGTTGTCTGAGGAGGCCTTACAAATAGCTGAGAAGAGACGAGAAGTGAAAGGCAAAGGAGAAAGGAAAAGATATACCTATTTGAATGCAGAGTTCCAAAGAATAGCAAGGAGAGATAAGAAAGTCTTCTTAAGTGAACAATGCAAAGAAATAGAGGAAAACAATACAATGGGAAAGACTAGAGATCTCTTCAAGAAAATTAGATATATCAAGGGAATATTTCATGCAAAAATGGGCACAATAAAAGACAGAAACAGCAAGGACTTAACAGAATGAAATGATATTAAGAAGAGGTGGCAAGAATACACAGAAGAAGTGTACAAAAAAGGTCTTAATGACCCAGATAACCACAATGGTGTGGTGACTCACCTAAAGCCAGACATCCTGGAATGTGAAGTCAAGCGGGCCTTAGGAAGCATCACTATGAACAAAGCTAGAGGAGGTGATGGAATTCCAGATGAGCTATTTCAAATCATAAAAGATGATGCTGTTAAAGTGCTGCACGCCATAGTCCAACTTGGAAAACTCAGCCGTGACCACAGCACTGGAAAAGGTCAGTTTTCATTCCAATCCCAAAGACAGGCAATACCAAAGGATGTTCAAACAATGGCAGAATTGTGCTCATTTTGCATGCTAGCAAAGTAATGCTCAAAATCCTTCAAGTTAGGCTTCAATGGTACGTGAACCAAGAACTTCCAGATGTACAAGCTGGATCTAGAAAAGGGACAGGAACCAGAGATCAAATTGCCAACATCTGCTGGATCACAGACAAAGCAAGAGAATTCCAGGAAAACATCTGCTTCACTGACTACACTAAAGCCTTTGACTGTGTGGATCACAATAAACTGTGGAAAATTCTTCAAGAGATGGAATACCACAGTGAAGGACAGTCCTGGTGTGTTGTAGTCCATTATGTCGCAAAGAGTTGGATACAACTCTTTGTAGTTGGATACAGCTAAGCGACTGAACAACAACAACTTATCTGTCTCCTGAGAAACCTGTATGCAGGTCAAGAAGCAACAGTTAGAACCAGACCTGGAACAATGGACTACTTCAAAATTGAGACAGGAGTACAACAAGGTTGTATACTGTCATCTTGCTTATTTAACTTATATGCAGAGTGCATCATGTGAAATGCTGGATGAAATGAATCATAAGCTGGAATCAAGATAGCTGAGAGAAATATCAATAACCTCAGATATGCAGATGATACCACTCTAATAGCAGAAAGTGATAAGGGTTAAAGAGAACCGTGAAAAAGCTGGCTTAAAACTCAACATTCAAAAAATTAAGATCATGGCATCTGGTCCAATCACTTCATGGCAAATAGAAGGGGGAAAAGTGAAAGTAGTGGCAGATTTTATTTTCTTGGGCTCCAACATCACTGCAGACAGTGACTGCAGCCATGAAATTAAAATGTGCTTGCTCCTTGGAAGGAAGGCTATGACAAACCATACACAGCATATTAAAAAGCAAAGACATCACTTTGCTGACAAACGTCCACATAGTCAAAGCTATGGTTTTTCCAGTAGTCATGTCTGGATGTGAGAGTTGGACCATAAAGAATGCTGAGCGCTGAAGAATTGATACTTTCGAATTGTGGTGCTGGAGAAGACTCTTGACCTTGGACAGCAAGGAGATCAAACCAGTCATTCCTAAAGGAAATCAACCCTGAATATTCATTGGAAGGACTGATGCTGAAGCTGCAGCTCCAGTATTATGGTCACTGACGTGAAGAGCCAACTCACTGGAAAAGACTCTGATGCTGGGAAAGGTTGAAGGCAAAAGGAGGAGGGTGCAGCAGAGGATGAGATGGTTAGATAGCTTCACCGATGCAATAAACATAAATCTAAGCAAACTCTGGGAGATAGTGAAGGAGAAAGAAGTCTATTGTGCCACTATCCATTGGGTCACCAAGAGTCTGACAAGACTTAGAGAATGAACAACAACAAATATGATTCCACTTATATGGGGTATCCAAAGTAATCAAACTCATAGCAACAGAAAGTAGAATGGTGTTGCCAGGGGCTCGGGGAGGGGTAGGAAAATTCGAGTTCTTTTTCAATGGGTTTCAGGTTTGCAAGATCAAAGAGTCTGGAGATTGGTTGCTCAAAGATGTGAATATGTTTCATATTAATACTGCTGAACTTAAAAATGGTTAAGATGGTAGATTTTGTGTGTATTTTACCACAATTAAAACTTTAAGCAATTTTAATTTTTAAAAAAATGAACTAAATTAAAAATGAACTAAATAAAATTCCCAGTGGGAGTGGGTGGGGATTATCTGATAAGGTACCCTCTACAGGCCTACTACTTCTGTGTCTATAGAAGTAGTGCCACCTGTCAACTGGTGCCATTGTCCCCAATGTCTCTTTCTGTCCTCTTTTATAGTGATACACTCTGTTTAGACCTGGGTTCAAGACTGTCCACAATAAAGACCTCATTTCCCAGCTTCATTTGCAGCTAGGGTGGCCCCATCATTAAGCTCTGGCCAGCTGATCCCATGGCAGCTGCCAGAAATTGTGAGGTTTAAAATAAAAGGTTTATTTTAAGCTGCTCAATGTTATGAAGCATTAGATAACTAATAGTTATCCACATCCCCCCTTCACAAAGTCTTCCACAAGGTGACATTATTTACTTAATATTTTTTCTTAAAACTGAGCAATTTTATAAGTTAGAGGAGAAATGTCATATGACATCCCTTATATGTGGAATCTAAAAAGAAATGATACAAAATGAACTTACTCACAAAACAGAAAGAGAATGAACTTATGGTTGCCTGTACACACTGCTATATTTAAAATGGATAACCAACAAGAATCTACTGCATAGCACAGGGAATTCTGCTCAATGTTCTGCCCCAGCCTGGATGGGAGGGGAGTTTGGGGGAGGATGGATACATGGATAGGTGTGGCCGATTCCCTTAGCTGCTCACCTGAAACAATCACAACCTTTTAATTGGTGACACCCCAATACAAAATAACAAGTTTTTTAAAAATTGACCAACTTTAAGTAGTAAACAAAGATACCTAAAAGAAACTTTTATGTATCTTTAAATCACAATTGAAAATGGAACATCAGTATCAATTCCATAAATAGGAGTTAACCATAAAAACACCTGGATATCTTTACAGGCTGAGGGCTGTAAGGTCTGTACCCTCTTTCTTAAAAAGGAAGAGTAAGGAGTGTTAGAAAGTAGGGGACAGTACCATCCGTAGAAGACAAGATAAATAAACTCAAACATATGCACACAAAAGAACACTATGAGCTCTAAAGTAAGTTGGAGGCACTGTATGAACTGACATGCTATTTTTAGGCATATATTATGTGAAAAAAAGGTTCCAAATGGAGTACACCAGCTTTCAGTAATTGTGGTAGGCTGAGTAATAGTCCCACAAAAGACATCCTTGTCCCAATCCTGGACGCTGTGAATACTGCATTTCATGACAAAAGATGTGATAAAGGATCCTGAGATGGGGAAATTATCGGAGATAATCCGTGTTGGTCCTCCATGCAATTACAAGTTGTTGTTTTTTTTTTTAATTTTTTGGCATACCACATGGCATGTGGGATCTTAGTTCCCTGACTAGGGATCGAACCCCTGTCCCCTGTAGTGGAAGCACAGAGTCTTAACCACTGGACTGCCAGGGAAGTCCTACAAGTAGTCTTCTAAGAGGGAAATGGAAGAATATATCATTACCACAGACAAAAGAGGAGAAGGCAATGTCACCACAGAGGCAGAGATTGGGATGATGTGGCCACAAGCCAAGAAATGCCTGCAGACACCAGAAACTGGAAGATTGAGGAACAGATTTTCTCCTAGAGCCTCCTGGGGAATGCAACCCTGCTGACACCTTGATTTTGGCCCAGTAAAACCAACCTGGATTGTGAGAGCATAATTCTTATTGTTTAAAGCCACCAGCAGTTTGAAACAGCAGCCACAGGAAACTAAGCAACATATACTGTATTTGTATAAAGAAACACTGGGAAAGCCACATAAGACACTAAAGAGGCCACCTTTGGGGAGGTGGTGGACGGGATGCACTGAGGTTGGTCGTGGGGTGCAGAGCAAGACTCCTCAGGCAAAAGGCAGACAGTGGTGGGTAGCTGGTCAAAGAGGACTGAGGGCGGACTCAGAGGGGAGCCATGGCAGCCAAAGAGAAGAACCCAGGGCACAAAGCCAGGAACTCTGGCTGCTGCAGTTCCCTCAGCCTCCATCTGAGATCCAGCTGCTCTCACCAGCCTCATTCTGCCTGGACGTGAAATCCCCCTGTAATAGCACGACCCACCTGCTCCTGAGCAGAGACTGCCAAAGGATTATTCCATATCCACTCTCTGCTTCTTCCTTACTAACAAACTCCAACTTTTTTGAGGCCATAATGTGCTCTGTTAAATGACTGTTTCCTGGGTTCCTTTGCCATAGTGGGGACATGCAATTAAGTCCTGGCCAATGAATATTTCCATGTTGGGTGAGACATCTGAGATGGTACCTTAAATGTGGAAGCAACCTCAGATGGAATCAGAAGCAGCTCAAGGGTTAAAGGAGGAAAGGAATATCATTAAAAAACCTCTTCCTAATTTGGTCTTATTTTTATTCTCTTTTGTCCCTCTGGATAGCAACATCTATAATAGGAAATGTCCCTCTCTAAAAATCTACCTTAAGTGGACAGCCAATCTTTTTTTGTATATAGCAATATTTTAGTCTTAGTTGGCCATTCTAACTTAGTCTTTCTTATTTAGTCTTTGGTTAGCCATTCTATCTAGAGCACTGCTAGTTCTGTTTTTCCTTACTAACATAATTCAAAATGTCATCAGGGTGGTTAAAGGCCTATCAAAAAGACTACATTTCCCAGCATCCTTTGCAGTTGCAATGCCCAATGATGAAGAATCATTGGGTGGGATTTCTGGGAAGGCTTTGTGAAGTGGACCAGCTTGGTTTAGAGTTGAGTCCCTTTTACTCTTCCTCCTTTCCCTTTTCTCCCTACCAGAAATGGTAGGGCATGATGGTTGGCAGCTGGAGGATGGATATGAAAGACAGGACCTTCATCCCTGATGACTGTGGAGCTGCCACATCAGTGCTGGTCTGCCGACCTACATACTTGCTTTATATGAGAGAAAAACAAACCTTGCATAGACTGAATTATTGTTCAAAACATTTGCTACCATTGCCAACATGGAAACACATTTCCACTCCACTGACCTGATGCTGCTGTAGACTTGCCAAAGCAGTTAAAGTGACATGGGCCACTTCAAAGTACACAAGTTACCAGGAGCCACTGGGTGACTTCTCCCCACTGTATCTTTTTCCCCCTCCCACAAGATCAGCAACATTCCACCTAGGGGCAGTTCCTCCATCCCAGGCCCCTAATTAAGATACAGTAGAGAAGTGCCATCAATGGTCTGCCAAGCACATTAATCTGAGTGAGAAATAAACCTTTGTTGCAGTAAGCTATTGAGTTTCGGTGAGTTTGTTACTGTAGCATAACTCAGCCAGATTGACTCCTACAGACCCCATAATTTGGTTAAGCCACTATTATTTCAGGACTTTTTTAACTGCCAGACAGATGCAATTCATACCTGACAGACACCCCATAGACACCCACCCCCATGAGATGACTGTCATTTGTTCCTGTGTGCTGAAAGGGTCTCAAACACAACTAATGGATGTTTCCTTTGGCATCCTGGCAGGAATTTCAAGTTATTTCCCAGTACTTTGCTCATTGTTTCACCTTGTTCCTTCTAGCATCCATGCCCTCTAGAATCTGCTTTGGAGCCTACTTCTCATCAAACTCTTAGCTAAATGGCTTCCGCAAGAGTGATTCAGGGTTGGGCCTCGAGGTGGAAATGGGTCAGCCTGTGTGAGGAACAGCCTGGCAGCCACTGGTGGAGATTTCAACAACACAGATGTGAACTGATTTTTATTTTTCCCCACACCAAGCAGCTTGTGGGATCTTAATTCCCCAAGCAGGGGTTGAACCCGGGCCCTTGGCAGTGAAAGCATGGAGTCCTCACCAGTAGACCACCGGGGAATTCCCTGAACTGATTTTCCTATGTTCCCCTGGCTGCCGTGTACAGTCATGATTGTTCTCATTATTACGTGTGAAGACCTTGGAACAGTACCTGGCCTACAGTAGGTGCTCTCTAAGTTTTTACTGTTGTTGCTGTAAGGGAAGCAAGAGCAGAAGTAGGGAGACCAGCAAGAAACTATAACAGCATCTCATTAAGAGACAATGACAGGGACTTCCCTGGTGGTCCGATGGTTGAGACTTCGCCTTCCAATCCAAGGGGCCTGGGTGTGATCCCTGGTCGGGGAGCTGAGCTAAGATTCCACATGCCTCATGGTCAAAAGACAAAACAGAAGCAATATTGTAACAAATTCAGTAAAGACTTTACAATGGTCCACATTAAAAAAAAATCTTAAAAGAGACTGACAGCCTGGACTGCACTGTGATAGCAGAGGTGATAAGAAGTAGTCAGACTGGGAAGGTGGTGGGCTTTTTCCTTTCCTTATTTCCTAATAGTTTAGTGAGGATTCTGTCATTGGCATTTGTAACTGTATTTCCAAAGAGTTAGGGGTTTTGTTGTGATTGTTGCAGGATGGGGAGTGTCAGAGGGTAGAGTTAAAGCATGGATTAATGGTATAGACTAGGGGCAGTGGTGCTGAAGAAAAGAGGATCAGTTTGTGTCCTCAGTTCGTCAATGACTGACCCTACACCTTTCCATGAGCTCTGTCAGGGCAGGAACAAGAGGTGTCAGTGTCCCGTGTGTCCAGCAGGGGCTTGCTTACTACAGGAGACACTCAAAGTTGCTGAATTAATAAATGGTGTCAAGTGGCACCAGTGGTAAAGAGCCCACCTGCCAATGCAGGAGACATAAGAGATGTGGATTGGGCCCTGGGTCAGGAAGATCCTCTGGAGGAGGGCACACAACCCACTCCAGTATTCTTGCCTGGAGAATCCCATGGACAGAGGAGCCTGGCAGGCTACAGTCCATAAGGTCACAAGAGCCTGACACAACTGAAGCAACTTAGCACGCACATGCACGTCAGAGTGATACATTTTAAAAAGCAAGTCTGGACATGTTGATTCAGGTCCAAAGACCACTCTACTCTCCTCCTACCCTGAAACAGGGTCCCTCAAAGGATAGCTGGGGTGTGGAGTTCTGGGTTTCCTGGGAAGCTCATATGAGACACATTCACATAATTAACCCAACAAATATTTACTAAGCACTATGTGCCAGGCACTGTTCTGGGTGATAGAGACACAACAGGGAATAAGACAGACAAAAATCCCTGCCTTCAGGAAGCTGACATTTTAATGGAAGAGACAATAAACAGATATATTGGTTGACCAAAAAGTTCGTTTGGCTTTTTCTATACAATCTTGTGGAAAAACCCAAATGAACTTTTTGGCCAACCCAATATTAAACATGTAGTATGCCAGACAGTGTTAAGGTTAAAGGGAAAAATAAAGCAGGAAGCGAGTAAAGAAAATATGTACGTACTGGGAGAGGGTTATCATTTTACAGAGTAGTGGTCATAAAGGGAAGAACTTTCCATGCAAAGGCCCTGGGGCAAGAATGTGCCTGGCATGCTAGAGGAACATCAAACAGGCAGTGACACTGGCATGGAATGAGTAAGGGGCGGGAGAGAGGAGATAAGGCCAGACAGGGGGGATCTAGTGCCTGTAGGGCTTCGTAGGCCTGCTTTCTGCCTGCTCCAGCCTCACCTTCTTGTCTTTTATACAGTCAGGTGGGAGCCAGGGGAGGCATCTGAGCCCTGATCTGACTCGGAGGGTTACCAGTCCCCTGTGACTGCATGTGGAAAACAGACTGTGGGAGCAGCTTGTCAAATGGAGAGCCGACTAAAATAGTGCAGTCAGGAGGTGGCCAACGCCAGGGTGGGGGCAAAGATGGGGACAGAAGTGGTCAATTCTGGATAGACTTTAAAGGAAGAGCCTGGACTTCCCTGGTGGTCCAGTGGTTAAGAATCCACTTGTCAATGCAGAGGACAGAGGTTCAACACCTGGTCCGGGAAGGTTCCACATGCTTCAGAGCAACTAAGCCTGTGGCGCACAACTACTGAGCCCACTCACACAACTACTAAAGCCCCCACACCCTGGCGCCCATGCTCTGCAAGTGAAGCCACCACAATGAGAAGCCTGGGTACCACAACTAGAGAGTAGCCCCCACTCACCTCAACTAGAGAAAGCCTGTGTGCAGCAATGAAGGCCCAGTGCAGCCAAAAATAATAATGAATTTAAAAAAAAATTTTTTAAGGGAATGCCAACAGGGTTTGCTGATGGACCAGATGAGGAATGTGTCCTGGCCCATTTAGACTAAGGCCACCAGGGACAAACCTGGAGTCTAATAAAGTCAGGTTATTTACCTTGGCAATAAGTGAACTGCACACCAGAGGTACTGTGGGGAATTTCATCAAACAGAGGAAAATAATTACTATTGGGGTTTGCATGCTAAGTCGCTTCAGTCGTGTCCGACTCTGTGACGCTATGGACTGTAGCCTGCCAACCTCCTCTGTCCATGGGATTCTCCAGGCAAGAATAGGGAGTGGACTGCTTGTGCCCTCCTCCAGGGAATCTTCCTGACCGGGATCAAACCCAGGTCTCTTACATACCCTGCATTGACAGTTGGGTTCTTTACCATTAGCGCCACCTGGGAAGCCTCATTATTGGGGTTTGGGGGATGGGTAAAGTTTAGATGAAATGTAAGTGAAACAGTGTTTGGATAAGATCAAAGCAGACCAGAACTGTGCATAAACGGATCAATATCAGACCTGGATTGCAAAGTGGGCCCAGGGTCTGTGTCCTTAGAAGCAATAAAGTTTGGGTAGATGTGAACTACTGTGTTCAGAAACCCCTTACCTGAAGTTCTGAACCTGGACTATAAATCAAGGCTGCTTCTCTGTGTCAAGCGACCTAACTTCTCCAGGCCTTAAGTAAGATGTTTCATTCCTACTGATGTAATTTCAAACAGCAAAGTTTGCGATAGCCTATGCTTTTAGAGAACAAAGCTTCTTAATAAAAAAGCAGTAGTCGCTTAAAGAAGGGAAGTTTTGCTACTTCACATCTGCAGCACGTTCCTGAGAAAATTTTTTTCCGATTAACTCTTCAGCCAGCTTTTTCCATCTCTGTCATCCCACCTAAATAAATTAGAAGGCAGGGATTTTGGGTTTGTTTTAAAAATTTAAGCTAAGTTTTACTTTCTCAGGTGTGAGAAAAAAGTAAAGTTGGTTCTAAGCACTTCTAGCCTGAAAGACAGTAAAGGATGAAAAGTTATTAGATAGGAAAACTTATGGCAGGTTCTGGGAGAGACAGTCAGGAGGTCGGTTTCGGAACTTTTGAGTTTGAGATGCCTCAAATTCGTGGGGATGGCGAGTAGGCAACTGTAAGCTCTTTCTGAGCCTGGACCAACTTCATTCCTCTACACAGCCCTCCCTTTCCTCCGTTCGCCCCGCTCACTACCTGCAGTTAATCGTCTATCCCTGCTGTATCATACCTTTGCACGTTTACATGTACCGTGTTTACTGCAACTAACCCTGCTTCCAAATACCTGCAACCTAGACCAGGAGCGCTGCGCCGCAGCATTTATGCTCGGGCCCCGCCCCACATTGCCCCGCCCTTGGGCCCCGCCTCCCTGTAAGCCCCGCCCCTCGCTTGCGCTCACTTGTAGAAGCTCACCGGGCGGTTGTCCGCGCCCAGCTGGCCCGCAGTGTTGGAGCAGTTCGGAGCCCGGCAGTACTTGGGCATGGCTGTCCAGCCCAACTGGGTTTTGCCCGGTCTGCAGCCGCACTTTGATCCTCGCCAGGCGCCGCCGAACCCCGCCCCACCCGCGCGCTTGTCGCCTGCCTCACGTGACGGCCCTTGGGTCCTCGTCACATGCGGGGGGAAGGAAAGCTGCGCCTGCGTATTACGCGCCAGACTGCGTTGCCACATCACGTGGCAAGTGAATAAAGTAAAACCGGCTCTGAGCCGCCGGGACTTCATCACGTGTTGGGGGAAGAGGTGGCGTCAAGACCTTTCTGAGTCTGCGCCAACTCTTCAGTCTTTCTCAGCTCCACCCTAGCTTACATCCGGGCGACTGCTACTGCGAGGATAGTCGGCCTGGGGTGGCGGTAGGGGGCTTTGGCATTAGCCTCGTAAAAGTTCAAAACTGACATTCAGTGAATGATGAAAACACAGACGGGATTAAAAAAAACTCCACAACGCTCGATCAAACATCTAGCTAAGAAGCCGTGGCTCCACCCAGCCAGAAACCCCGCTCCACCTCTTAGCCCTCATTGGTCAAAAGCGCCGCGGGGTAACCCAGAGATTGGCCAGACCAGCAGCCCCCCGCGTCCAATGGGCGGCGGCGCCGGCTTTCCCGCGGCCGTTCGCTATTCAAGTGGACCGTGGCGGCGGCGGCGGTTGAGGAGTGTAACGGTCGCCGTGCTCCGACGCGACGATGGCGGCCTTGGGGCCCGGAGGCTACGCGCGGAATGATACAGTTGAGAAGCTGCCATCAGTCATGGCGGGAGTTCCGGCGCGGAGGGCCCAGTCTTCCCCGCCCCCGGCTCCACCGCTCTGCCTCCGGCGGCGGACGCGACTCCCGGCGGCTCCGGAGGACGCGGTGCAGAATCGGGTGAGGAGTTGCTTGCCTTGTCCATCTCAGTTCCAGGTTCCCTGCTCTTCCTTGGTCCCACCCTTAGACCCTTGGCCCCGCCTATCAGTCCCCGGCTGGTACCCTTCTGGCTGCTCTCTGGCCTGTTGTATCCCCTAAATCCCGCCCCTAAATGAGGCTCCTCCCACTTCCGCGTCTCCTCCTCTCTCTCGGGTACTGCCCATCACCCCTAGTCCCACCTCTCAACCCCTGGCCCCACCCTCAGCCTTTAAAAAAACTTTTTTTTATTGAATCATTATTGCTTTACAGAATTTTGTTTTCTGTCAAACCTCAATATGAATCAACCGTAGGCATACATATATCCCCTCCCTTTTGAACCTCCCTCCCGTCTCCTGCCCCATCCCAGACCACTAGGTTGATACAGAGCCCCTGTTTGAGTTTCCTGAGCCTTACAGCAAATTCCCTTTGGTTATCTATTTTACATATGGTAATGTAAGTTTCCATGTTACTCTTTCCATACATCTCACCCTCTCCTCCCCTCTCCCCATGTCCGTAAGTCTATTCTCTGTGTCTGTTTCTCCACTGCTGCCCTGTGAATATCAGTATCATTTTTCTAGATTCCATATATATGTGGTAGAATATGATATTTATCGTTCTCTTTCTGACTCACTTCACTCTGTATAGTAGGTTCTAGGTTCATCCACCTTTTCAGAACTGACTCAAATGTGTTCCTTTTATGGTTGAGTAATATTCTATTGTGTATATGTACCACTACTTCTTTATCCATTCATCTATCAATAGACATCTAGGTTGCTTCCATGTTCTAGCTATTGTAAATAGTGCTGCAGTGAACAATGGGATACATGTGTCTTTTTCAATTCTGGTTTCCTGAGGGTATATACCTAGGAGTGGGATTTCTGGGTCGTATGGTGGTTTTATTCCTAGTATTTTAAGGAATTTCCATACCATCGTCCCACCAACAATACAAGAGCATTTCCTTTTCTCCACACCGTCTCCAGCATTTATTGTTCGTAGAGTTTTTGATGATGGCCATTCTGACCCATGTGAGGTAATATCTCATTGTAGTTTTGATTTGCCTTTCTCTAATAATGAGCGATGTTGAGCATCTTTTCATGTGTTTGTTAGCCATCTGTATGTCTTTGGAGAAATGTTTAAGTCTTTTTCCTACTGTTTGGGTTGTTTGTTTTTCTGGCATTGAGTTGTATGAGCGGCTTATATATTTTGGAAATTAATCCTTTGTCAGTTGTTTCATTTGCTTTTATTTTCTCCCATTGTGAGGGTTGTCTTTTCACCTTGCTTATAGTTTCCTTTGCTGTGCAAAAGCTTTTAAGTTTAACCAGGTCCCGCTTGTTTACTTTTGTTTTTATTTCCGTTACTCTAGGAGGTGGGTCATAGAGGATCTTGCTTTGATTTATGTCATCGAGTGTTCTGCCTATGTTTTCCTCTAAGAGCTTTATAGTTTCTGGTCTTACATTTAGGTCTTTAATCCGTTTTGAGTTTATCTTTGTACATGGTGTTACACATACCATACACAAGTGTTGGTATGTGTTCTAATTTCATTCTTTTACATGTAGCTGTCCAGTTTTCCCAGCACCATTTATTGAAGAGGCTGTCTTTGCCCCATTATATATTCTTGCCTCCTTTGTCAAAAATAAGGTACCTATAGGTGCATGCGTTTATTTCTGGGCTTTCTATCTTGCTCCATTGGTCTATATTTCTGTTTTTGTGCCAGTACCATACTGTCTTGATGACTGTAGCTTTGTAGTATAATCTGAAGTCAGGAAGGTTGATTCCTCCAGCTCCATTCTTCTTTCTCAAGACTGCTCTGGCTATTCGGAGTCTTTTGTGTTTCCATATAAATTGTGAAATTTTTTGTTCTAGTTCTGTGAAAAATGCCATTGGTAATTTGATAGGGATCACACTGAATCTGTAGATTGCATTTGGTAGTATAGTCATTTTCACAATATTGATGTTTCCTACCCAAGAACATGGAATATCTCTCCATCTGTTTATGTCATCTTTGATTTCTTTCATTAGTGTCATAATTTTCTGTGTACAGTTCTTTTGTCTCCTTAGGTAAGTTGACTCCTAGATATTTAATTCTTTTTGTTGCAGTGATGAATGGGATTGATTCCTTAATTTCTCTTTCTGGTTTTTCATTGTTAGTATATAGAAATGCAAGTGATTTCTGTGTATTGATTTTGTATCCTGCAACTTTGTTAAATTCACTGATTAGCTCTAGTAATTTTCTGATAGTATCTTTAGGGTTTTCTATGTACAGTATCATATCATCTGCAAACAGTGAGAGCTTTACTTCTTCTTTTCTGTTCTGGATTCCTTTCGTTTCTTTTTCTTCTCTGATTGCTGTAGCTAGGACTTCCAGATCTATGTTGAATAATAGTGGTGAAAGTGAACACCCTTCAAAAAAAAAAAAACAGAAAGTGAACACCCTTGTCTTGTTCCTGCTGTTAGGCGGAATGCTTTTAGTTTTTCACCATTGAGAATAATGTTTACTGTAGGCTTATCATATATGACCTTTACTGTGTTGAGGTAGGTTCCTTCTATGCCTATTTTTTTGAAGAGTTTTAATCATAAATGGGTGCTGAATTTTGTCAGAGGCTTTTTCTGCATCTATTGAGATTATCATATGGTTTTATCTTTCAATTTGTTAATATAGTGTATCACATTGATTTGCATATATTGAAGAATCCTTGCTTTCCTGTAATCAAATCAACAACTTGACCATGGTGTTTGAGCTTTTAGATATGTTGCTGAATTCTGTTTGCTAAAATTTTGTTGAGGATTTTTGCATCTATGTTCATCAGTAATATTGGCCTGTAGTTTTCTTTTTTGTTGTGGTCTTTGTCTGGTTTTGGTATCAGGGTGATGGTGGCCTTGTCAAATGAGTTTGGAAGTGTTTCTTCCTCTGTAATTTTTTGAAAGAGTTTTAGAAGGATAGGTGATTAGCTCTTCTGTAAATGTTTGATAGAATTCTCCTGTGAAGCCATCTGGTCCTGGGCTTTTGTTTTTTGGTAGATTTTTGATCACAGGTTCAATTTCAGTGCCTGTAATTGGGTTGTTCACAATTTCTATTTCTTCCTGGTTCAGTCTTGGAAGATTGAACTTTTCTAAGAATCTGTCCATTTCTTCCAGGTTATCCGTTTTATTGCCATATACTAATAGTCTTTATAATCCTTTGTATTTCTGCATTGTCTTTTGTAACCTCTCCTTTTTCATTTCTAATTTTGTTGATTTGATTCTTCTCTCTATTTTTCTTGATGAGTCTGGCTGAGGCTTATCAATTTTGTTTATTTTCTCAAAGAAACGGCTTTTAGTTTTATTAATCTTTACTATTGTTTCTTTCATTTCTTTTTCATTTATTTCTGCTTGGATCTTTATGATTTCTTTCTTTCTACTAATTTTGGGGGTTTTTTGTTGTTATTGTTCTTTTTCCAGTTGGTTTAGGTGTAAAGTTAGGTTGTCTGTTTGATATTTTTCTTTTTTCTTGAGGTAGGATTGTATTGCTATAAACTTCCCTCTTAGAACTGCTTTCACTGTATCCCATAGGTTTTGAGTTGTCGTGTTTTCATTTTTACTTGTTTCTAGAAATTTTTTTATTTCCCTTTTGATTTCTTCAGTAACCTGTTGGTTATTTAGAAACGTATTGTTCCCTATGTGTTTGTGTTTCTTACAGTTTTAGTCTCGGCGCTGTGGTCAGAGAAGGTGCTTAATATTATTTTAATTATCTTAAATTTACTAAGGTTTGATTTGTGACCCAAGATGTGGGTAGACCTATCCTGGAGAATGTTCTGTGTGCACTTGAGAAGAAGGTGTATTCTTCTGCATTTGGACGGAATGTCCTGAAGATATCAGTGAGATCCATCTCATCTAATGTATCATTTAAGACTTGTGTTTCCTTATTAATTTTCTGTTTTGATAATCTGTCCATTGGTGTGAATGGGGTATTAAAGTCTCCTACTATTATTATGTTACTGTCAATTTCTCCTTTTATGTCTGTTAGTGTTTGTCTTAAGTATTGAGGTGCTCCTATGTTGGGTGCATAGATATTTATAATTGTTATGTCTTTCTCTTGGATTTATCCTTTGATCATTATGTAGCGTCCTTCCTTATCTCTTGTAATCTTCTTTATTTTAAGGTCTATTTTGTCTGATATTAGGATTGCTACTCCAGCTTTCTTTTGCTTCCTTGCAAAATGTATTTGCATGGAATATATTTTTGCATCCTCTCATTTTCAATCTATATGTGTCTTTAGGTCTGAAATGGGTTTCTTTTGGACAGCATATCTATGGGTCTTGTTTTTTTATCCATTCAGCCAGTCTATGTCTTTTGGTTGGGGCATTTATGCCTTTTACATTTAAAGTAAATATTGATACATATGTTTCTATTGCCATTTTCTTAATTGTTTGAGGTTGATTTTGTAGATCTTTTTTCTTGTATTTCATGACTACGTAAGTCCGGTTAACATTGTTGTAAAGCTGGTTTGGTGGTACTGAATTCTCTTAACTTTTGCTTGTTCAAAAAGCTTTTTATTTCTCCATCAATTTTGAATGAGATCCTTGCTGGGTACTGTAATCTTGATTGTAGATTTTTCCCTTTCAATACTTTAAATATATCCTGCCATTCCTTTCTGGCCTGTAGAGTTTCTGCTGAAAGATTAGCTGTTAATTGTATGGGGTTGCCTTGTATGTTACTTGTTGCTTCTCCTTTGCTGCATTTAATATTCTTTCTTTGTGTTTAGTCTTTGTTAGTTTGATTAGTATGTATCTCAGCATGTTTCTCCTGGGTTCTTCTGTATGGGACTCTTTGTGCCTCTTGGACTTGATTGACTATTTCCTTTTCCATTTTGGGGAAATTTTCAACTATAATCTCTTCAAAAATTTTCTCATGCCCTTTCTTTTTCTCTACTTCTGAGACCCCTGTAATTCAAAGGTTGGTGCATTTGATATTGTCCCAGAAGTCTCTGAAACTATCCTCCGTTCTTTTCATTCTTTTTACTTCATTCTGCTCTTCAGAAGTTATTTTCACCATTTTATCTTCCAGCTCACTGATTCATTCTTCTGCTTCAGATGTTCTGCTATTGATTTCTTCTAGAGTATTTTTAATTTCAGTAATTGTGTTGTTTATCTCTTTCTGTTTATTCTTTATTTCTTCTAGGTCTTTGTTAATTGATTCTTACATTTTCACCATTTTGTTTTCAAGGTTTTTGATCATCTTTACTATCATTATTCTGAATTCTTTTTCAGGTAGTTTGCCTATTTCCTCTTCATTTATTTGGACTTCTGTGTTTCTAGTTTGTTCCTTTGTTTGTGTAGTATTTCTCTGCCTTTTCATTATTTTATTTTAACTTACTGTGCTTGAGGTCTCCTTTTCCCAGGCTTCAAGGTTGAATTCTTTCTTCCTTTCGGTTTCTGCCCTCCTAAGGTTGGTCCAGTCATTTGTGTAAGCTTTGTATAGGGTGAGATTTGTACTGAGTTTTTGTTTATTTGTTTGTTTTTCCTCTCATGGGCAAGGCCAGTGAGGTGGTAATCCTGTCTGCTGATGATTGGGTTTGTATTTTTTTGTATTGTTTTGTTTGTTGTTTAGATGAGGCATCCTGCACAGGATGCTACTGGTGGTTGGGTGATGCCAGGTCTTGTATTCAAGTGATTTCCTTTGTGTGAGTTCTCACTATTTGATACTCCCTAGGGTTAGTTCTGGAGAAGGCAATGGCAACCCACTCCAGTACTCTTGCCTGGAAAATCCCATGGATGGAGGAGCCTGAAGTCCATGGGGTCGCTAAGAGTCGGGCACGACTGAGCGACTTCACTTTCACTTTTCACTTTCATGCATTGGAGAAGGAAATGGCAACCTAGTCCAGTATTTTTGCCTGGAGAATCCCAAGGACGGCGGAGCCTAGTGGGCTGCTGTCTATGGGGTCGCACAGAGTTGGACACGACTGAAGCGACTTAGCAGCAGCAGCAGCAGCAGGGTTAGTTCTCTGGTTGTCTAGGCTTTTAGAGTCAGTGCTCCCATTCCAAAGGCTCAGGGCTTGATCTCTAGTCAGGAACGAACATTCCACAAGTAGTTTGTTATGGCATTAAGTGAGATTAAAACAAATATCCAAAAATGAGAAACCGAAGATGAACCCCAGACAAATGGCAGTTACAAAATCAGGCAAAGAATATACACATACACCCACAAGCAAAGTGAAAACGGTCCAACAAAAATAAAGTACAGTAGATTGACCCAGCAAACAAGGTAAATCAAAAATTATATTTACCAGTTAAGAACAAAACTAACTAAAGCACAAACTGGAAAACAAAACTAAAGCAAGGTGTCAAGTGGGGAATAAAGCAATGAAAAAAAACTAACAAATATGTTGAGAGGAAAGGAAAGAAAGAATAGATATGCAGAGTTAAATAGAGGTAGATGAAGACAATTTATATACAGTAAAGATTACCGCAAGGGGAAAAGAACAGTAGGAAAGGCAAACAAAGGCGCCCTCAGCCTTTGGATCATTCCAGGGTTCCTTCCTGATTTTATCCTTTGAAACGCATTATAGTTGTGCTAGTCACCTCCCAGTCCTTCTTTCCTGCTTGTCCCCTCAGTCACCTTTAGAAGTCTTTCTGAGCCCTTACACTTTTGTTGACCTCATCCCCTGCTGGGTCTTTAGGGTCCCTACCAGGGTTCAGTCCCCATTGCTACTTTTTCCAACTCTCCCTGGGCTCTAGCCTGCCTTCCCTCATCCCCCCTTCTCTCTCCTCTCCCTTAGCACGGTGGGATGCTTATTCCATACTGCCGCCTTCAATTATGGAGAGGATGTGAGTAATATTTAGAATCTCAGCAGCACTGCGAGGGGAGGGGGGAGGGACATGGGTATAGACCAGTTCTCTAAATCCTGAGATGCAAAACTTTTAGAGTGGGTAGAAGAAATTCCAATTGTACAGCAGCAACTTTTAAAAATATATTTATTTGTTTTTATTTATTTTGACTGTGCCCGTTCTTCGTTGCTGTGTTGCAGACGTTCTGTAGTTGTGGCAAGGGGTGGGGGCTACTTGTGCACAGGCTTCTCATTGCGGTGGCTTCTCTTGTAGAGCACAGGCTCTACAGGGCAGGCTCAATAGCTTTGGAGCAGGGGCTTAATTGCCCCAAGAAGTACGGAATCTTCCCAAACCAGGGATTGAACCTGTGTCCGCTACATTGGCAGGGAGATTCTTAACCACTGGATCACCAGGAAAGTCCACACAGCAGCAATTTAAAAAATCATTCTCCCAACTTGCAGAGCTGCCAAGTCTGTTTTTATAAAATGCTGGTAACAATAGCCATGGTGTTGCAGGGAGATGAAAGGAAATTGTGAATATGCCAGATAAAGGGTCAATATTGCAATACCTGAGGGTGAATCTTGATCCATGGTTTCTAGGAAACCATGCTCCATGGTTTCCTGGCTGCAAGTTGCTGGGCATGTGCCTGCTCCTCACCTCTCTGGCCACACTTCCCTTGTCCTTCCTCTCACAAAGGTCCTGTCACACTGGCCTGCTTTCTGTTTTCTTGAGACTCCAAGTTCTTTTCTGCCTCTTAGCCTTTGTGTTTGGTGAGTCCTCTGGGCTTTTTGCTGCAGTCTACCTGACTGGCACCTATCCTTCGAGTCTCAGGCTGAATATCTCTACCCTGAAAGGCCTTCTACTAAAAAAAAAAAAAAAAAAGAAAGGCCTTTTTCTTTTTTTATTCCTCTGAGAGGCCTTCTTGAACCCCAGCCTAAAGCAGTCACCCACCTCAGTCTCTCACCCAGCACCTTATACTTCATAGCTTTTATCTCTTATGTTTCTGAAAGTGCCATGTGAGCTCTAAAGTGTATGAAGGAGAGGAATAACAATCAATTTCAGAGAGGTGGTTTGTGCGTGCTAAGTCGCCTCAGTCTTGTCCAACTCTTTGCGACCCTATGGACTGGCTCCTCTGTCCATGGATTTTCCAGGCAAGAATATTGGAGTGGGTTGCCATTTCCTTCTCCAGGGGATCTTCCCAAGCCAGGGATTGAACACACATCTGTTAGTCTCTTCACTGGCAGAATGGCAGGCAGGTTCTTTACCATTAGCTCCAGAGAGGCGGTATAGCAAGGTAGTTAGGAGCACCACCTCTGGACCCAGACTGCCTGGGCTTTAACCTCAACTCCTTAACCTGAATTCTTCTTTTTTTCTTGAACTTTTCTGTGCCTCAGTTTCCTCATCTGTAAAATGAGGATAATAATATAAATGTTACCTTATAGTTTATTTGTGAGGATTAAATAAGCTCACGTATCTTAAATACTTAGAAAAACATTTGGCACATTGTAAGTACTCTATTGCTGTTAGTTACTACTGCTGTGATTGTGTATTCTGGGTGACTAATGTCATGTATTTTTCCTGTTTGGTGGTGCAGAGTCCATCCAGCTTGCCAAAGACCTGGTCTAAAAACGACCAGCTACGCTAATGCCCAGTAATGCTTATTAACAGATTAAAAAAACAACATGAGTTCCATTGCCTGGGTTAGTCCTGCTAACTTCTAGATGGGTTACCCTTCTAGGCCTCTCTTTCCTCATCTGTAAGGAGATGATGATGATAGTAACTATATCACAGGGTTATTGTGAGCATTAAATAAGTTAATACAGTTGTATAAACAGCGCCTATCTCCTGATCAGATGCTCAATAAATATTGACCGTTACTGTCCTCTCTCTGCCTCTCATTTCTGAGGCCCAACACCTTGTTTGAGAGTGTTTTACTTTATAATAATTAGAAACTAATCTCCTAAGAATATGAAAATATCACACTTTGTTAGTCCATACTCTGTAAATGTTTAATCAGCCATGATGGGGACTGGCTCATTTGACTTATTTTGCTTAGAGAATTTTTAAATTTTAAGTGTGATTGTTCCAGTTCACTAATGTCTTTACTCATTGAACCTCTAGACTGTCAATTTACTGAGCAAATGGACAGTGTCCTCTTGTGTTCACTGCTGTGAGCACAGTGCTGACTTTGAAACCAAAGGATGCCTGAGTGTGTATCCCAGCCTTGCTGCTCCAGATGTGGGACCTTGGCCCTGTGTTCTCATCTGTAAAACAGGGCTGATAACAGCGCCTTCTTCCCTGGGTTGTTGTGGGCTCTCGAGTCTTTCATATAAGACACTTAGAGACTTACTCTTTTCATTGAGGCCTTCTCCCCTTCCTCTGTCCTCTTAATTTCCTTCCCTGCTTAGTTTTTCTCTAATGCTCCCATCATCACCTGATATCTATTTTACATATCTGTTCTGTTCATTTCCTGTGTCTACCATCCCATCACCACTAGAATGTGAGCTGCAGGAGGACAGGGATTTGTCTACATTCCTCACTGTTCTATGCCCTATCACAGTATTTGCCCAAGCATTACTGAAGTGGATAAGCATTAGCTGCTGGTAGATGACCCTAGAAGCTCAATGGACATGTTGAAAGTAACGGACTGAATGTGTGACTGAGGGATGTGGGACCTACTGGGGCAGGTGCTTCTGATTTGGGCCTTTTCCCTGCAGGTATCACTCGAGAAGGTGCTTGGCATCACAGCCCAGAACAGCAGTGGCCTAACCTGTGACCCCAGCACAGGCCACGTGGCCTACCTGGCAGGGTGAGTGCGTCGGTGGCCTCGGCCTCTAATCCCTGATCCTGAATTCAGAGCCTCAAGTCTTCGATGAACCTCTCAGGGCCTCGGCTGTTCCCTCTGTAGACTGCAGATAATGCTGCCTGCCTCTGAAGGCTGTGGGAAGGATTCCACGGGCCCCTTTATGTCTAGAATGGTACCACCACGTGTGCGTGCTAAGAAAGCCTTATTGTGACTGCAGGCGAGAGGTAGCAGGGATTCTGGGAAACACAGGAGGTTAAGATCAAAGCCACGGTTGGTGTCAGGCAGTTAGTGTCCTAGCTCCACCACACATGCCCCTGTCCTAGCCTCTGCTTTGGTAAAACAGAACTAGTGATACCCTCCTCCTGGTAGTTAGAGAGGACTGAAGGTCATCTGCAACCATTTATCCCACAAATACTGGTCTAACCTGCACTGTTCTAGGCACCGAAGGGACCCCTCACCCCCGCAGGGCAGGGCAAGGCCATAGTAATTCCTGATGAACAGCATCTATTACTGAGTCTTTGGGAAGAAGCCGGAATACAGGACAAGGGGGGCTGTTGAATCTGACGGGTGTGGATTCACATCCCTACTCATTCCCTGATATGCTGGGGAGCCCTGGGCAAAGAACTGCTCTCTCTGGGCTTCAGTTTCATCGTCTATGAAAAGCAGCTAGACTGCTGACCTCACCTGGCGGTTGTGAGGAATTAAAGATGTTGTACACAGTAAGTCTTTCGTGGTTTCCCTGGTGGCTCACTGGTAAAGAACCTGCTTGCCAATGCAGGAGACGCAGATTCAGTACCTGGGTGGGAAAGATCCCTTGGAGAAGGAAATGGTAACCCACCCCAATATTCTTGCCTGGAAAATCCCATGGCAAAGGAGGCAGGCGGGCTACAGTCCACAGGGTCACAAAGAGTTGGACTCGACTTAATGAATGAACAATAGTAAATCTTTCTTAGACCAGAGCCTGACAGTACAGTTACTACAGAGGGAGTGTTCGCTTCTTTTTAAGAACTTGTTGATATTAGTAATAATGTTAAGTGCCCTAGAATTCTCAGCATAGATAATGGGGGAGGAGGGGACTAAAGAGAGAAGCATCTGAACAGAAAGAGCCTTTTCTATCAGTTCAGTTCAGTTGCTCAGTCGTGTCCGACTCTTTGCAACCCCATGGACTGCAGCACGCCAGGCTTCCCTGTCCATCACCAGTTCCTAGAGATTACTCAAACTCATGTCCATTGAGTTGGTGATGCCATCCAACCATCTCATCCTCTGTTGTCCCCTTCTCCTCTCGCCTTCAATCCTTCCCAGCATCAGGGTCTTTTCAAATGAGTCAGCTCTTCGCATCAGGTGGCCAAAGTATTGGAGTTTCAGCTTCAGCATCAGTCCTTCCAATGAACATTCAGGGCTGATTTCCTTTAGAATGGAGTGGTTGGATCTCTTTGCAGTCCAAGGGACTCTCAAGAGTCTTCTCCAACACAACAGATCAAAAGCATCAATTCTTCAGCCCTCATCTTTCTTTATAGTCCAACTCTCATATAGCCTTGTCTATATGTGGGCTCTTACGTTGAGAGTGCAGTCATCCCTGGACCCCAATACTCCCCTCAGTTTGGGCACATTTTCCTCTTTCTCCCCAGCTGTGTGGTGGTGATTTTGAACCCCAAGGAGAACAAGCAGCAGCACATTCTTAATACTGCCAGGTAAGCTGGGGCCTGGGCAAAGGGTAAGGGTGGGATCAAGGTCCTGACACACCCCTCCTTCCCCACACTGCCTGGAGATGCTTGTAGGTGACTCATTCATTCACTCACTTGGTTCACTGACACTCAATTCAGATTCAGGTCTGCTCTGTGCTAGGCACTGTTCCAGGTGTTGGGAACACAGCCATGAACAAAGGAGATAAGAAGCTGCTCTCCATAGAGCTGATAGCTTGTGGGGGAGACAGACTAAAAGAGCTGACAAGTTACTAGCCAACCATCAGACCTTGACTGTGGCTATGGAGGAAATAATGAGGATGTGTTCGGGCAGGTTGGAAGTCAGAGGACCCTTATCAGAGTCTTATCAGAGCCCTCCCAGGGCTGAGACCAGGAGAAAGTGAGGAGGTGACTCATGTGAAGGTGTGGGGAGAGCATTGTAGGCAGAGGGGACGGCAAGAGCAAAGTCATTTTTGAATCTCAGGTTGAATAGTTAAGAATCTCAAGCTGTTTGAGGAGCAGTCAGGGTTTCATGGGTGAGGCTGGAGCCCCAGAAGTCAGATCACCTTGGGGAGTGGTTGACTATCATGCTGATTGCAAAGAGAAGCCACTAGAGGGCGTTTGTAGGCTGAGGGCTTAGCCACCCCAGCCCTGTAGCATGCTATCTATTTCCCTTCCCCACTTTCCTTTTTCCCACAGAATGTACTCCTTTTTGATATACTTTGTAGTTTCCTCAGTGATGATATTTACTGTCTCTCTCTACAAGATGAGCTGTCTTGGGGCAGGGACTTTCTCTTAGTTAATTTCTGTGTCCCTATACCCTAGGTCAGTATCTAGGATATTGACAGCACTTCTTGCTTCCTGAATGAATGAATGTACTTTGGGTTTTAGAAAGATCCCTTCAGCTGCCACTTTACTGGGGAAGACTCTTGGCCCTGAGCAGGCCCAAATTGGTACCTGGGGTCCCATTGATCACTGTGTCATCCTTGGGCTTTGGTCCCCACTGAGTTGTGACATTAGGGAGGCACTCCACTGCAACTTTTTTTTTTTTTTTTTTGGCTTGTGGGATCTTAGTTCCCTGACCAGAAATTGAACCTGAGACCTTGGCAGTGAGAGCTCAGAGTCCTAACCACTAGACCACCAGTCCTTCCCCTCATTGCAACTTTTTATTCTACAAATACTATACAGATAGCTCAAGCTTAGCTCCTTTGGCCCAGCTCTCCAGGTGGACAGGGAAGATATGGGTTTTCTTCTTCCTGTATAATCCCTAAGGCAGGGTCTCTGAGATATGATTTGGCAGATACAGCTTCTCTCTTAGAAGGGGCTTCTTGGACCCTTAGCTCTGACTGTGGGTTCTGTCACTGGTGATGAGTGCAGAGGTGGGTCCCCATCCAAGCGTGTTTATTCACTATGTGATCTCAAATGAAGTACTTCTTGTATGTATGTCTTAAATATCAGACTTACTCGACAACCTTCAAAGTTTTCTACACAAAAATCCAGATGCTCTCTCATTTTGGAAAAGTGAGAGGTTCACATCTCTGGGGCCCATATTCTCCATGGCAGGAATGGGCTGGAGTTTGGTGACATTTGTCAGAGTCTCCGTTGGCCAATTCTTCTCATCCTCCCAGTTGCCTCTCCAGTGCCCACAGGTGATAGAGTAGGTCACCTTGATCTGAAGCAGATAGCCAAAAAGAGTCCACTCTAAGTCACTAGTGGGTCTGTCTTAGGAGGCAGTGTGGGCAGAGTGGAAGTTTTCATCCTGGCTGCATTTCAGAGTCACCTGATCCCAGGCCTCACCCTCAGTGAAAGCTGAATCAGTTAGTCTAGAGTAAGGTGTAAGCACTGGCAATTTTTAGACTTTTTACATTGAAATAATTTCAGACTACAAGAATAGTACAAAGAGCATCTGTATACCTTTCACCCATATTTCCCAGATGCTAACATTTTACCAACGTTTGCTTTATCATTCTCTGTCTCTGGGAATTTTTTGCTGGTCAAGTGGTTAGGACTCCATGCTTTCACTGCCAAGGACCCAGGTTCAGTGCCTGGTTGGGGAACTACAATCCCATGAGCTGTGCAGTATCCACTCCATCAGGGCTTGAGGTTTAGGGGAGGAAGGGGCCTTTGCTTTTACAAAACCTCATTTCTCTGTGCACTGCCCCTGCTTCTCCTGGCTGCAGGACAAGGCTAGGAACGCACTGGGTGCTGTGCTGGGCCAGCTCACAGCACTGGCAACAGGGAACTGTGTTTGCTCACCTCTCCTGGCCTCTTGGGAACGAGGGGTACGCCGAGTACTGTGAGCACAGCCAGGCTGGGGTCTGCCTGCCCACCCTCAGTACCAGTGATCAACCCCTTTCCTTGTCCCCAGGAAGTCTCTGAGCGCTCTGGCCTTCTCCCCTGATGGAAAGTACATAGTGACGGGAGAGGTGAGTGGTGATCATGGTGGGATGGGTGGGGAGGGGTCTTGGGGCCATTCCTCTGGCCCCAGCAGACCTGAGAAATCCCTGGAATAGCTCCTTCCTGGACCAGGAAAGCCCCATGGCAGATGCGGCAAGGGGCGGGGGGGATGGCTTTCAGGCACACCCTGGGGCAGTACCAGCTTCAGCCCTGACAGCCCCTCCAGCTTCACCTGGTGCAGAACCCAGCAGCAGTAAATGGCACCATCTTCCCCAGAATGGACACAGACCTGCTGTACGGATCTGGGACGTGGAAGAGAAGAGTCAGGTGGCGGAAATGCTGGGCCACAAGTATGGCGTGGCCTGCGTGGCCTTCTCCCCCAACATGAAGCACATTGTGTCCATGGGCTACCAGCACGACATGGTGCTCAACGTCTGGGACTGGAAGGTAAGAGCTGGTGCGTGGGTGGCAGACAGCCCGCCGCCAGAACACCCTGAGTCTCAGGCATGGGGAGAACTAAATGAGATAACTTGGTAAAGCGTTTATCCAACACACTTTTTGTTTGTTTAATAATTTTTACTTTTGACTGGGTCTTTGTTGTGCAGGCATTTCCCTAGTTGCAGCACTTGCGCTTCTCATTGTGGTGGTTTCTCTTGTTGCAGAGCATGGGGTTCTAGGGTGTGCGGTCTTCAGAAGTTATGGCTCATGACTCTAGAGCACAGGCTCAATAGTTTTGGTGCATGGGCTTAGTTGCTCTGCGGCATGTGGGATCTTCCCGGACCAGGGATTGAACCCGTGTCTCCTGCATTGGCAGACGGATCCTTTGCCACTGAGCCACCAGAGAAGCCCTATCCAGCAAATGTTTCTTGAACACCTACTGCATGCCAGTCCCTATTTTAGGCATTTGTTGTAGGGCAGGTGATAAGCTCTCAACTAGTGGAACGTATCATTTGTTTTATACTGACCAGCTGTGACCTTGAGCAAGTGACCTAACCTTTCTGTGAGTCTGTTTCCTCATCTGTAACATGGATGTTATAGTATCTACTTTGTTGAGTTGGGAGAACGCAGGGTTATGCATTGGAAAGCTGGGCTTGGGAACGGCTGGGGGAGGACTTAAAGTTGGCAGAAGTGGGTGTCAGTCCTGGCTCTGTTCATCACCTGCTCTGTGACCTTGAGCATGTGACTGTCCTGCCTGAGCATGACGGGGTAGGGGGAGAAGCACCTCCCTCATAGGACTTTTAAGGGGCTTCCTGAGCTGTTCTGTGAAGGGCTCAGTGGGGCCCAGAGTGAGAGCCCAATCTCCAGCAACGTGGGTTGCATTGTCCTTCGCTTCTAGCTGTGGCCATCTTCAACACCATATGTGGGCTGCAGGGCTTGGACTCCTGAGGAGAGTTCTGGAACTTCCTCTCATGTGGAAGCCCTTCCAGGCCTCAGTCTCCTCTGTGTTGGGAATGATAAGAGGGCCACATGTAGGTTTCCCCAAAAAGAAGGGCCTGAGGAAGACAACCTTGGAGCAGGCGAGGGCAGGGAGACACAGGGCTGAGAGAAGAGGCACAAAGAGTCTGGTGAGGTGGGTGCTGGGGTGACCTTCTCTTCACTGATTCTTCCAGAAAGACATCCTGGTGGCCTCCAACAAGGTATCATGCCGGGTCATTGCCCTCTCCTTCTCAGAGGACAGCAGCTATTTTGTCACTGTCGGGAACCGGCATGTGAGGTTCTGGTTCTTGGAAGTGTCCACTGAAGCAAAGGTGCGTTTTCATCCCCACTCCCTCAGCAAGGCCTAGGGGAGAACCGTCAGGGGTAGTAGGGACTCCTGGTTCTACCATGATTCGGGGGCAGTGGCTGTCTAGCCTCTCAGTGGGGTGGCCTTCTGATTCCGGAACTGCTCTCCAGATGCTGACTGACTGACAGACCTGCCGGGAAACCTCTTCTCCCCTGCTGGGCCCTGGGGCCACCCCTCATTCTGGGCCTGTGGCCTCCAGCCACTCTGTCTGGAAGCGTGCGTGTTCTGTTCTGCCTTCTCCACTTGGAGGTGTTTCTGAGAGTTCTCCCATTTAGCTGTGTCCTGTCCACTGGTCAGGAGAGCCTGTCGTGACCTGGCCGGGGACTAGGCCATCTGTTCAGGGTCTCGCTGTGCCCCACTCTCCCTCCAGGTCACAGGCACGGTGCCCCTGGTGGGGCGCTCAGGCATCCTGGGTGAGCTGCATGACAACGTCTTCTGTGGTGTGGCTTGTGGCCGGGGCCAGATGGCAGGCAGTACCTTCTGTGTGTCCTACTCGGGCCTCCTCTGCCAGTTCAACGAGAAGAGGGTGCTGGAGAAGTGGATCAACCTGAAGGTACCCCAACCCCTCTCTCCGCTATCAGTGCGGGAAACACTCTTCCCATGACACGTGTCTCCAGAGACACACAGCACTGCCCTTGCGTCATAGCTGGTCACACCACTTTGGGGTCTGATTTCTGGTTCTGCTTATTTGATTCTGGGAGAGGCTCTCTGAGCCTCGGTTTTCTCATCTGTAAAATGGGACTACTACTGTTTGCCTCACCAAGTTGATAGGGGTGTCCTATGGGATGGTATATGTAAGGCACTTAGCACATTGCCTGGCCCCTATAACGGGTCAGGGCTATAATTGCTTCCCCATCACTGTGTGATCCAGTTCACATTTGTTTTCTTTACTGGGCATTCTTGGCTGGTGGGAGGACCGCTTTTTTTTCCTTGTTTAATTTAAGGTATCATGTATTTAATACTTTTTATATTATTTTTACAATCAAAGACTATATAAAATACATAAAAATTTAGGATGCATGTGTATGTGTGGCTGAGCCCTCCACTGTTCATTTGAAACTATCACAACATTGTTAATCGGTTATACCCCAATACAAGATAAAAAGTTAAAAAAAATACATAAAATTTTAAACTAAAAAATGATGTATCAGTGAATTGCAGAACCGCTTTTCTTTAGGATCTGAGGGTTTGAGTCCAAGTTGTCTTTCCATCCTGGGATTGGGTGCCTGTTTGGCTGTTAGCAGACGCATCAAAGTTTTCCTGCTTATCCTATTCCTGCTGTTGCAGTTCTCCTTCAGACCTCAGCTTCAGGGTTAACAGCCTGGCAAGAGGCATGTAGAGAATTCTGAGCCTTTTCTGTCTTTCCTAGTTGGTTAAACATCATTTAAAAAAAATTTTTTTTTGTTTTGATTTTTAGTTTTTACAATGTTGTGTTGTTTCTGCCATACAGCATCACGAATCAGCCATAATTATACATATATCCGCTCCCTCTTGAGCCTCCCTCCCATCCCCCATCCCACCTCTCTAGGTCATCACAGAGCACCAGACTGGGCTCCCTGTGGTATATAGAGGCTCCTTTCCAGCATCCACTTTACACATATATGTTGATGCTACTTTCTCCATTCGTCCCTCCCTCCCCCACTTTTGTGTCCACAAGTCCATTCTCTATATCTCCAATCCTGCCCTGCAAATAGTTTCATCAATACCATTTTTCTAGATTCCGTATATATGCGTTAATATACGGTATTTATTTTTCTCTTTCTGGCTTACTTCACTCTGTATAACAGGTTCTAGGTTCATCCACCTCACTAGAACTGACTCAAATGTGTTCTTTTTTATGGCTGAGTAATAGTCCATTGTATATATGTACCACATCTTTATCCATTCATCTGTCGATGGACATCTAGGTTACTTCCATGTCCTGGTTATTGTAAACAGTGCTGTACTGAACATTATTTATTTTTCTCATTTGAATCCTCCTGCTAGAACTACTGAAGCTTTTAAGCAAGTCAGACGTTTTGATAGATAGATGCTTAGTCCCTGAGTAGTGGTCTTAGAGACTTCTTAGAGACTCAGAAACTGAGTCTGTAGATTTGGCATAACTACTGTAAGCTGTATCTAGAAGTTTGGCATGTCCTACCCCTTTATGTGCATGCCCTGGTTGAATGGATAGTCCTTCCTAAAAGATAGTAACTTTTTTCTGTGCTGCTTTGAAGTATATACTCTCTATGAAGTTATTTTTAAGGAATGTGGAATCAAATTTAAGCTTAAAATTCAGCACTTCTAGTGCAGGCGACCTCGGAGGTCACAATCAACTAAGGAGATATTTTCCATACACAGCTGAGTTCCTCTATAGCAATGACAACTCTGCCCCAGTTTATGCCTTTGTGTGCCTTTCTGCCACCTTTTCTTCTACAGTGAATGTACATTATATCTTGATTTTAAAAATCTTAAAATCTGCAAAAAATGGGTTTCTTTTTTTAAAAAATATTTTCTATTTTATGTTGGGGTATAGCTGATTAACAATGTCATGATAGTTTCCAGTGGACAGCAAAGGAATTCAGCCATGCATATTCATGTATCCATTCTCCCCCAAACTTCCCACCCATTCAGGCTGCCGCATGACATCGAGCAGAGTTCCCTGTGCTGCACAGTGGGTCCTTGATGGTTATGCACTTTAAATATAGCAGTGTGGACCTATCCATCCCAAATTCCCTCTCTCTACCTGTAACCTGCCTCCTGGCAACCATAAGTTCTTTTTCTAAGTCTATGAGTCTCTTTCTGTTGTGTAAGTAAGTTCAAAAAATGGGCTTCTTAAATCCGAAAACTGTAAAGCTTTACTGGAGGCCCAAGGCTGACCCGATCTGGGCCACGTGAAGCAGCAGGTCCACTTGGGTCCCCTTTGCCCCCACAGGTCTCCCTGTCTTCCTGCCTGTGTGTCAGCCAGGAGCTCATCTTCTGTGGCTGCACTGATGGGATAGTCCGCATCTTCCAAGCCCACAGCCTGCAGTACCTCACCAACCTGCCCAAGCCGCACTACCTGGGGGTGGATGTGGCCCAGGGCCTGGAGCCCAGGTACTGCCCAGCACGGGGAGGGAAAGGGGCCCACCTAGAGTCTGTCTGCCAGTATCTACCCATGCTTCCTGATCCATCTGCTTACTGGCCGCCCTGGGCTGGAAGCAGGATACAGACCCTAAGGAGGCAACAGAATCTCGTGGTGTCTGTAGTCTAATGCGTACATGCGCAGTCGCTCAGTTGTGACCCTGTGGACTGTAGCTCACCAGGCTCCTCTGTCCAAGGCATTCTCCAAGCAAGAATACTAGAGTAGGTTGCCATGCCCTCCTCCGAGGGATCTTCCCCATCCAGGGATTGAACCCGAGTCTCTTATGTCTCCTGCACTGGCAAGCAAGTTCTTTACCACCAGCACCACCTGGGAAGCCCCAAGGTGCTGGATGATGGATGAGTACATAAACATTTGAAAAATAAAAAAGATCATTTCAGATAGTCGTAAGTGCTTTGCTGAAATAAAGCAGGGACTCCAGGAGAGGGTCTTGGGATGGGGGTGTGTTGATTGGGTGGCTGGGGGAGGCCTCTCCAGTGAGATGAAGCCAGCTGTGTGGAGAGCTGGGTCCTGACAGCGAATGCAGAGGCCTTAAGGGAACAGCACACTTGGCCCAGTGTGTTATGGGGACAGCAGGAGGCCATGTCGCTGGAGCCCGATACGCCGGGTGGGGGAAGGGCAACAAGTGAGAGCACTGATGGAAGCTGCTGAGGGGCTTGGAGCCTGTCCTGACTGGTACAGGGATTTTTGATCATGTGTTGAGGCCAAGAGAGAAGGCCATGATCCTGTGCTCAGAGAGGATGGATTTTGTGCCAAGTAAAATGATGGGAGAGAAATGTTGACAGAAGTAAAAAACTCAAACACTCCCAGGGGCCAGGTGGAAGCTTCCAGTTTACAGCCTGTGTATTAGAAGCAAAGCAAAGGAAGAAGATGGAGGAGCGAGCAGTGGAGTCGGAGTGGGAGAGCTGGGTTACCACAGAGATCATCAGGGCTGGCACTGCCAGGCGGGGGGCTGCTCGGGTGTCACCAGAGGCAGCTGTCACTGCTCACAGTGGCATTGGTGGCAACTGATGACTCACGTGGCCCTGTCAGCTTCCTCTTCCACAGGAAGGCAGAGGCCACCTACCCGGATACAGTGGCGCTGACCTTTGACCCCACACACCAGTGGCTGTCCTGCGTGTACAAGGACCACAGCATCTACATCTGGGATGTCAGAGACATCAACCAAGTAGGCAAGGTGTGGTCGGAGCTCTTCCACAGCTCCTACGTCTGGAACGTGGAGGTGAGCCCCTCTCTCCCTCCCCGTACCCCTGCTCAGCCCCAGCCTGGGGACTCAGCTGAGAAAGCTCCTGCAGAGTTTGGGAAGCCCGTTCAGCCATACCTGCCAGAGATACTCCTGGACCCCAGTTTGTGTCAGGTGCTGTTCTGGGTGCTGGGGACACGTCTGAACAGGAAGCTGACATGAGTCCTCATCTGGAGCTCACATCCGGGTGGTAGAGTACACCTATAAACAAATCAGTCAAGAACATGCCGAGTACAATACCTCTCTGAAGAGAAACAAAGCCACCCAGCAGGGAAGGGGATCAAAGGTGCTATTTTAGAAAGGAGAGTGGTCAGGGAAAGCCTCTCGGAGGGTGTGACATTCTTCTAGTTGGGGACCTGCAGGAAGAGAGGGGCGAGGCTAGCCACCACTGGGGGTATGGCAGGCGCAAAGGCCCCATAGCAGGAGCGTGTGTACCTCAGGGAGCTTTCTGTCAAGGGCATTTGTGTACCTTATTGCTTTTTTTTTGTTTTTATTATTTTATTTTTGGCTGTGCTGGATCTTTGTTGCTGCGTGGACTTTTCCCTAGTTACAAAGAACAGGGGCTACTCTCTAGTTGAGGTCTGCAGGCTTCTCTTGTTGAGGAGCGTGGGCTCTAGGGCTTCAGTAGTTGCAGTTTACAGGCTGTAGAGCCCAGGCTCAATAGTTGTGGCGCATGGGCTTAATTGCTCCATGGTATGTGGGATCTTCCCAGACCAGGGATTGAACCTGAGTCTCCTGCATGGGCAGGCAGGTTCTTTACCACTGAGCCACCAGGGAAGCTTGCTTTTTTTGTTTTTTAAGTATTAAAGAAGTCTTTATTTTCTGAGAATGAATCTGTGGGACTTTTTCTCTGAGGGTATTCTAGGTACTTCTTGCAGATAAGGCAACTCTTGGAGAAAGAATTGTATCCAATTTTTTTTTTTCTTTCTGAAAATGTTTGTGCTAGATAAATGATGTTTTCAGTGGCCCAATTCAAGACTGTGAGAAATAACTTCATCCTTTTGAATAGGCATTATCCAGCTCTTTGCTTGAGTGTGTATCTGCCTTCATGGATCTGACATTTCTGTTGCTTGTACTTTTCTCACTTAAGAATATTTTTTAAAAAATAATTTTCAAAATTTATGTATAAAAACAGTCTTCTTGGGAAAAAACATGAAATATTACAGATAAAGCTAAAGTCTGTTTTGATCTTTTAATGACTTTTTACTCAAAGTCTATTTTATCTAACATTACTATAGACATGCAAAGCTCCCTTTTAGTTACTATTTGTATGGAGTATCTTTTTCTCTACCTTCACTTTCAACTTGTATGTATCTTTGAATATGTCATGTCATGAACATGTATGTATCTTTCTTATGTCTTTGATGTTTCTTAATTCTTTTATCACTACCTTCTTTTGTGTTTAATTGATTTTTTTGTATTGTTCCATTTTGATTTGCTTCTCATTTCTTCTTTTGTATATTTTAAAGTTACCTTCTTACTAGAAGATTATAAGTAACATCTTACATTTTTAACAAACTAGTTTGAAATAATAGCAATTTAGGTTCAGTAGTATACAAACACTCTGCTCTTTATGTAGTTCTGTCCCTCACCCTCTATGCTGTTATTGTCACAAATTATTCAATATCTTCATCATTGTATTTTCATCAACACTGATTTTATTTTGTTATGTATTTGTTTATTTTTGGTTGCACTGGATCTTCGTTGCTCCCTGCGGCCTTTCTCTAATTGTGGCGCGAGGGCTTCGCTTGTTGCAGAGCATGAGCTCTAGGCCCTCAGGCTCTAGAGCACAGGCTCAGTAGCTGTGGCACATGGGCTTAGTTGCCACGAGGCATGTGGAACCTTCCCAGACCAGGGATCAAACCTGTATCCCCTGCATTGCCTGGCAGATTCTTAACCACTGGACCACCAGGGTAGCCCTGCCACTTACTTTTTTTCACAAAAATCCAATAGTAGGTCATAGTGTTGTTATCAAAGTGGTTGTACTGACTTGCCCTTTGCCTTGTTCTCTGGGGACTGTAGGTGTATCCTGAGTTTGAAGATCAGAGAGCTTGTCTACCATCAGGATCTTTTCTGACTTGTTCCTCAGACAATACCATCCGCTTCTGGAACATGGACAGCAACCCTGACTCTCACTGGCAGAAGAACATCTTCAGTAATGTGAGTGGCTTCATTGTGATCTGTCTGTTAGGAGGAACAAAGGCCTACTTGAAGCTAAATGTGGGGGCAGGAAAGAGTTTTATGGAACCTGGGTGTTTGACTTCACTAGGGGCAGGAACCAGGAACCAAGGCAGGTCACTTTCTGTCTCCTCTCTCAGTTTTCTTTCTCTCCCTTTCTAAGTGGCTTGGTCTTTCCTCTTTGCTTTCCTTTGAGTCAGCTCCTACTCTCTTAAGTGTATGTAAACACAGCTACTCCAGGCAATCCAATATACTCAACAAAGAAGAAATTATTCCCCAAGTCTTGGGTTAGAACCCCCCTGGGGAGCACGTGATGGGCTGAACCAGGCAGAAGCGTCCCCTGTCTGGCAATGACTGGGGCCGGAGATGGGGTGCTGGCATGATGAGAGGCTGGGGAGAAAACACTTTGCTGGAGAAATGTTAGGTGTTGCTAGGTCAGTGAGAGAGCTTCTCTGGGGAGCTAAGGCCTAAATCATGCATTCATTGATTCTGCAGATACTACCAAGGTCAGTGCTAGGTGCTGTGTTGCGTGCTGGGGACACATCACTGACTAAGACACATTCTCCTCCTCTCAAAGCACCTCCAGTCTAGTGGAGGAGGCAGACAACGAGCCAGTAACTACACACACTATGATATAATTCCAAACATAATAAGGACCATGAAAGAAAGTTGTAAGGTACGAGTAGGATACGTGAATAGTCATCTGATTCTATCTGTGGCACTAGGGGCAGCCTCTAGAGGACGAGATAACTGAGATGGGAGGATTGGGCAGCATAAAGAGGGGAAGGGAGAGTGTTCTACACCAAGGGACGAAGGCCTTGAGATAGGAAAGAGCTTGGTGAGTTGGAAAATCCAAAAAAGGTCAGTGTTACCAGAACGAAAAAGGCCCTTAATGCAGAATATGTATAGCAAGTGCTCCTTTACTGCTACCCTCACTAGCACCTCTTCTCCCCCAACCATCTTCTCTTCTGCACCGTGATATGTGTGTTGTATTTGGTTATACACAATAGAAAAAGCCCAAACATGATGGAAAAGGTTTGATTTTCTGGCTCATAAAAATAGCCTAGGGATAACAAGTCCAGGCTGTTTTGGCAGCTTTAGGAAGCACTTAGAGACTTAAGAACCACCCATTTTGAAGGAGTGGCCCTTTGCCATTTTGAAGGCGTGGCCCTTGTCCTCATGACCCAAGATGGCTACTGGAGCACCAGTCATCACATCCAAGTTCCAGGCAGCTGGACAGTGGGAAGGAAGAAGAGTTTTCACTTGCTTTACATCTCATTGACCAGAATTTATTCACACAAGTTCATCTAGATGCAAAGGAGTGTGGGAGACATAGTAATTATTCTGAGTAATGAAGTTTCCAAGTCAGAATCAGAGCTCTGTTGCTCACCAAGACTGGGAGACTGGCTGTAAGGAGACAGTGGCAGCGGTGCTTCAGAGGTTCCCAGCGCTGCCCTCGGCCCTCTCCTCTCTGCAGACGCTGCTGAAGGTCGTGTACGTGGAGAGCGACATCCAGCACCTGCAGGACACGTCACACTTCCCAGACCGGGGGAGCGAGAATGCGATGCCCGTGGATGTGAAGGCTGGGGTTCGAGTCATGCAGGTCAGTCCTGATGGCCAACACTTGGCTTCAGGCGACCGAAGTGGAAATCTGAGGCAAGTGGGCCCTGGTGGTGTCTAGTGCACACCTCCCAGCTTGGGCTCGGGTGCTCAGGGCAGTGGGGAGGAGCCCTGGCCTTGGCACCTCCAGCTGCCTGTTGGCAAATGAGGGAGTGTGGGTAGCAGTCTGGGAGCCAGCCCGCCCTGGGAACATAAGTTGAGAAGGGGCTTCCAGAAGGGCTGGCTCCCAGTATATCAGAGTAGCCACCTAGGGACTGGGCCATGTGAACTTTGCCTGCCAAGTGGACAGGCACACTTGCATGACTCCAGGGCAGGGTGACACCTTCTTGGCCCCATGATACCCCTGCTGAACCCTCAGAGAAGATGCCAGCTGGACCTGGGAGTGCTAGGAGAGGGGTCGGAGGGTGGGACATCTGAGGGCTCAGGCTGTTTACCACCCTGCAGAGGTTTTTCAAGATGTGACAGGCCCAATAGGTGCTGACAGAATATGAGCCCTGTCTTAGGAATCAGGTGTAATGTGAAAGGCTGCACAGTGACCACCTAGGTGCTGGGTCTCTGGTGGGATGGGAGGGACCGGGGGCGCTGGAGACCATGTGCCGCGTGAAGGGGCAGCTGCCACACAGCACCAGTAGCACAGCCTCCACATTGTCACATATTCCTGTCATCCAAGAAGAACAGAAGAGAACTTTCTGTGCAGATTTTTTTCTGTGAAATTCTATGGTCTTTAAATGTTAGCAGCTGTTTTGATGTCAGTCACTGATGAGGCAAACCAAGCAGGTCAGGGGGCTGCTCCAGTTGACAGCATCCTGGTGTGAATGGCAGAAAACAGTAAGGAGAGCTAACAGGGGCATCACGGTCTTCTCCCAGGCCGGCCCCTGGCCTGAGCGCCGTGGGTATCGACTGATTTAATCCTCTCAGCGACCTGCTGGTGTCAGTGCTGTTATTCTCACCACTTTCAGATGGATTCGCTGAGGAAAGAGGGGCTGAGTGGCCAGGTTAAGATCACACAGGTGGAGAATGGAGGAGCTGGGATGACCATTTCTTATTTCAGTCCTGGATGACCTGTTGTCTGATTTCATTTGGCAAGAATATGAGGAAAGTCTGGATTTGAGACCCTTTAAGAATGAGAGGGAGTTCCCTGGCAGTCCAGTGGTTAGGACCAGGCTTTCACTGCCAAGGGCCTGGGTTCAATCCCTGGTCAGGGAACTAAGATCCTGCAAGCCCTGGGGTGTGGCCAAAAAAATTAGAATCAAATGGTCCCACCTGGGGGACTTCTCTGGTGGGCCAGTGGCTAAGACTCTGCTCTTCCAGTGCAGGGGGCTTGGGTTTAGTCCCTAGTCAGAGAACTAGATCCCACATCTACAGCTAAGAGTTTGTGTGCCACAAGTAAGACCAGGCATGCCCAAATAAATAAATATATATATTTTAAATGTTCCCACCTGGGACTTCCATGGCAGTCCAGTGGTTTGGACTCCGTGCTCTCACTGCCAAAGGCCCAGGTTTGATCCCTGGTCAGGTAACTAAGATTCCACACCAAAAGCAAAAAAAAACAACAAAAATATTCCCACCCATAGGGCCTATCTTTGAGTATGACCTTTGACCCCTGCCCTACCCCCAGTGATCACCTCTGATAACAGCCCTCCCCTAACCCTTGTTCCCCCAGGGACCATCGTAGATGTTAACCCATGGAACCCCAAGGGGCAGGTGCCTGCTGAGGTGCTCCCAGGCTTGGGAGCTTTCTGGGTGCCGAGAACGGTCAGGCACCTCTAGACTAGTTGGCCGGGGTAGGGTATTCTCTATGTCCCCCACCCGGCTGCTCTGGCCTTTTCTAGTGGGAGCAGAGCACCTGGGGCTGAGGGCCGGGGGCAGTGGGCAGGGTACAGCAGGCAGTGTGTGTCTCCCAGGATCCACGAACTGCACTTCATGGACGAGCTGGTCAAGGTGGAGGCCCACGATGCCGAGGTGCTGTGCCTGGAGTACTCCAAGCCGGAGACAGGTGAGCCTGTGGTGGGGGCACGGCCTGCCTGGCAGAGCCACCGGGGTGAGCACTTGGTGTCTGGCGGGACTGTGAATGACAGCTAGGGCTCCTGCATTTAATAAGAATTCCTGTTGCCAGGCCCCGGGACCAGGGTGGCTGGGACTCCTGAAGGTAAGACCAGCACGCAGGACTTGACCTGCTTACTCTGGTCCCCAGCACCCCAAGCTGCTCAGGCTAAAGAGGTGAAGGTTAATGAGTAAATGTATGGATGAGCTCCTTCTCTGCTGCAAAAGATAGATCAGTAGTGAAACATATTCTTTTGAAAAACTTTGATGCTTACGGTAAATTTATGAGAATATTATCATGAACACCTGTAGATTCTTCACAGCTCCCCAAGTCTTTTCTTTAAATCCTATCTGACCCTTTGACTATATATAGGATGTTATCTGCTTCCCCTCTCTCCTTTTCTCTGGATTTGTGCATGTGTGTGTATATACACATTCATAATAAAATAATACCATGTATGTAATTTTTTTCTTTTTTTTTAAAATAATTGTACTTGTTTATTTTTGGTTGTGCTGGGTCTTCATTGCTGCGTGAGCTTTTCTCTGGTTTTTGAAGGAGACTACTCTCTAGTTTCAGCACATGGGCTTCTCGTTGCAGCGGCTTCTCTTGTTTCAGAGCACGGGCTCTAGGGTGTGTGGACTTCAGTAGTTGTGGCACATGGGCTCAGAAGTTGCAGCTCTCAAGCTCTAGAGCAAGGGTTCAGTAGTTGTGGTGCATGGGCTTAGTTGCTCCATAACATGTAGGATCTTCTCAGACCAGGGATTGAACCCATGTATCTTGCATTGGCAGGCAGGTTCTTTACCACTGAGCCACCAGGGAAGCCCTGTTGTTGTTTTTTTTTCCTTTTGCTAAAGCACTTGAGAGAAAGTTAAAACTACTTGAGAGGAAGACTTGCTGTCCTTTCACTCTTAAATGCTTCTGTAAGCATTTCCTAGCAACGGGAACATCTGTTTACCTGACCACAGTGCATCTTATTCAATGTGCATCTTATCAAATCTGTCATCTCTCCTGGGTTTTTTTTTTCTTTTGGCCATGCTGGGTCTTTGCTGCAGAGCACTGGTTTCTCTAATTGCTTCTCTAATTGCGGCCGCTCAAGACATGTGGGATCTTTGCTCCTCGACCAGAAATTGAACCCTTGTTCCCTGCATTGGAAGGCAGATTCTTAACCACCGACTCACCAGAGAAGTCCCTATCTTGAGTTCTTATTCCCATTTTGCCAGTTTTCCCAGTGTTGACTTTTGCAGCACCTTTGTCTTTCCAGTCCAGGTTCATGCTTTAGTTGTCGTAGCTCTTTTGTCACCTTTGTTCTGGTGCTGACTTGAGGCTTATTTCCACAGCCTTATTTAGTTTGTCTTTATGACTTTGTCTTTCTGCAGAATACAGACCAGTTGTCTTATAGAATTTCCTTCCATTTGAATTTGTTTGTTTTCCTCATGTTTTGATTCTGATGATACCTTATTGGCAGGAATATAATCTTGGTGAAGTTATGTATTAATGAGGTTAATATTCTTTCCCATTCTCTTCTTTTCTCCTTCCTTTTGCCATACTCTGTTCTGCCAAATTTCCTCTGCATTTCTTTTCATCCAGTACACCTCTCCTGAGCTCCCCTCCACCTCAGATCACCATTAGGCCTTAGACCTAGCAGGTGCCCAGGGTAGGCACCATTTGAAGGGGCCAGCACAAGGGTCCAGTGTCTGAAGAAAGGGTGGCAGCAGATGGTCAGTAGGACCTACGTGAGACTCATGCAGCCAGAGTGTAGAGAGTGAGGGGGTGGGTGGAGTTTTGGAGAGGTTGAGAAGTTGGCAGAGCCTCTCATGGCTGCCAGTAGCTGGACTGGGTAGGAAGGCATGCTGTGCTTTCCCAAAGTGTCTGGTGTGGGCACAGGTGGAGGAGTGTCCATGTGTACGTCAAGATTCATCCTGCACGACCCGGTGGCGAGGGATGCAGAGTGCCAGGGTCTGGGGCAAGTTGGCTGCAGTTAGGAAACCAGAGATCCCCTTCCTCAAGGCCAGGAAAGCTCAGTCACACTGCTGTCTGAGAGGCCAGGCCATCAAGCGGGCCCCCGGGAACCCAGGACCTCCCTCTCACCTACAGGGCTGACTTTGCTTGCCTCGGCCAGTCGGGACCGACTGATCCACGTGCTGAACGTGGAGAAGAATTACAACCTGGAGCAGACCCTGGACGACCACTCCTCATCCATCACGGCCATCAAGTTCACTGGTAAGCCCCTGCCTTCTACATCCTGCGCCTCATTCAGTGGGCTCCTTTGGCTGCACATAACAGCAGAGCCCCCTTCAGCTTAGAGAAAAAAGGGAGCAGCAACATCGGATTCAAAGCCCAGCTGGATCCAAAGGTTGAATGTTTTTTTAAATTTATTTATTTAGTAGGCTGTGCTGGGTCTTAGTTGTGGAACTCAGATCTTCCATCTTCATTGCAGTATGCAGGATCTTTAGTTGTGGCATGAGAGCTCTTAGTGTGCAGTCTAGTTCCTAGACCAGGGATTTAACCTGGGCCCCTTGTATTGGGAGCACAGAGTCTTAACCACTGGACCACCAAGGAAGTCCCCCAAAGGTTGAATTCTTTTAAGTTATCCAGACTGTCTCCCTCTGTTGGCTGTGCCTCTCTTGGGTGGGCAGGGTCTCAGTGATTCCTATGCTGCTGGAAAGACACTTCCCCTCTTCCTATCTCTTTGGCAGAAATTGAGAGCTGACTTTCCTGGTGCTGACTTGAGGCGCCACCCCTTTCCAGAACAGTTATCGGTGCCAGAGCTTTGGAGTGTCCTCTTAGGCTGTGTCTGACTCCTATTTCTCCAGTTCCCACCCGCCTCCACCTCTGATCTAGGAGAACTGACATTAGGCGAGTGCCCCAACAGGAAGTCAGAATGCCAATCCAGGATGGGATGGGTGCTGGGGACCTTGGCAGAAAAATGGGTGACAGCGACAATTACTGGAGGCTAGTTCTGTGCTGGGTGGTGACCCTTGTGCTGTCCCAGCAGTTACCCCACTTGACAGCCAGAGTCACACAGCCAGTATTTTGCATAAGGCTGTCTTCCTTCAAAGCCCTCACTCAAACAGGCAGTTGAAGGGATCCCTCCAAGACTGGAAAGATTCAGTTTGGAAATCGCTGGCCCTAAGGGATTCCAAGAGAAGGGGAAGCAGGCCCTTGTAGGAGTTTAACTGATCAGAACCCAAGAACGTATTCAAAACTATATTCAAGAAGAATCCATTATGGAGAGAATATATCCCTGTGCTCTATGTTCTTGACTAGGAAGAGTTTTGTACATATAATCTTGTGGCTGAGAATGTATTAATGTCCCTTGGACTTCTGCACTTTCTGCCCTGTCTCTGTCTCAGGTGGTTGGGAGCTGAGCAAAAACAGATTAACAGTGTTTGCTATGTTGTGATGTGTGTGTGTGTGTATGCACACGCACAGTTGCTCAGCCGTGTCCAACTCTTTGCGACCCCATGGACTATAGCCTGCCAGGCTCCTCTGTCCCTGGAATTTTCCAGGCAAGAATACTGGAGTGGGTTGCCATTTCCTACTCCAGGGGATCTTCCTGACCCAGGGATCAAACCCGCATCTCTTTGTAAGGACCTAACAAATGCTGATCAGCTCAGCTTTCTCAGACAGCCTTAAAAAACTGTTCAGACCATCCCATTCCACAGGGGAGAGGTAGGTAGAATAGATCAGTAAATCTTGTGCTGTGCCCAGCAGTGACCTTAGCTTTAATGAATGGTCTAGATCCAGGAGAGGTGATGACTGGCCAAGGGGGTGACCCACGAGTCAGTCCTTCTGATAGTGTGGACCTCTGTTAAAGCCCCAGGCGGTGTGAGAGGATGGGCATCCTAAACCCAGCTCCTGTGAGCCCTGCTCTGGCTGGGCTGGCTTACCTGGGCATTGTGCTGGAAACATTGATGATTTGTATAAACTGGGCACCAGCCAACTGGAAACTGTCTGAAGCTACCCAGCTAAAGAATGTCAGTCTTTGAACTCTTTTCTTTGAATCATATATTCCAAAAAGTGAACAGAAAATCTGTGAATAGTTTACAGCATAATACAATGAAATATCCACATCAAAGTTCATAGTCGGTAGGCCTGAACTAGACACACCCCTTGTTTTTAACTAGAGGCTATTCTGATTGATCCTGGTCCTAATCTTGCTAAACACATGGAGTCTCCACCCCAGGTTAGGAAGCAAAGCATTACCAGTAACTTTTAGGCCCTCTCTGGGTCCCTCTCACACACAGGGCTCTCTCCCTTCTAGGAATAGTGACTCCCACTTGAGTAACATCTTAGCTTGTAATGTCAGGCCTGGGAGCTTGCAAATGTCCTGTCACGAAGGAGCAGCATCCATTGTACCAAGGCTCTACATGTTTTATATTCATTCTGTCTTGTCATCGTCACCACAACTCTGTGAGGTACTTGTTCTCTGATTATTCCTCTTCTATAAAGAGAGAAGCTTAAAAGCAAAAACATCGATAGTACCTACAGGTGGCAGCCACTGTCCCAGGGGTTTCCATGCCACTCCACGGGGCAGTGGCTGATACAGGCTCATTGAACAGACAGGAGGCTGAGGCTCGGAGAGAAAGCTTGGCTTCCGAGCACAGTGTTTAATAACCAGAGGATGCCTGGATCAGCCCTGGCCCGGTCCTGACTCTGCACTCTGGGACAAGGACTTTGTGACTCTGAGCCCCTGGGTTCACGTTTGCAAAAATGTGGCTGGTGACAAGTCAGGAGGGGGAGGCTCAAGTGGCAGAGAGCCTGGACTGGGATCTGTGTGGATTTTTTTTCTTTTTTGGCTGTGCCACGCGGCTTGTGAGATCTTAGTTCCCTGACCAGGGCCTGAACCCAAGCCCCCTGCAGTGGAAACGTGGAGTCCTAACCACTGGACTGCCAAGAAGTCCCTGTCGGGATATTCTGATCATTCTTTTTTATATTGTTATTTGTGGCTGAGCTGGGTCTGCATTGCTATGCGGGCTTTCTCTAGTTGCAGCAATTGGTGGCTACTCTTCCTTGTGGCACACAGCCTTCTTACCGTGTTGGCTTCTCTTGGTGCGGAGCAGGGGCTCTAGAGTACATGGGCATCATTGGTTGTGATGCATGGTTATCATTAGTTGTGACACACGGGCATCAGTAGTTGTGGCGGACGGGCTTAGTTGCCTGTGAAATCTTCCTGGACCAGGGATCAAACCCGTGTCTCCTGCCTTGGCAGGCAGATTCTTATCCACTGGGCCACCAGGGAAGTCCCTCTGATCGTTCTTGATGGCATGAGCCTCCCAGCAGTCTGCCTGTCTCCTCTTGCTGCCTGCTTCAGTCACATCTCCACTCTGTGGCCTGAGTCACTTTTCCGAATCCCAGATTAAGCCTTGTGCCCCTGCTATACCCTGGCCTGTTTCCCTGTATGCTTTCGCTCTGCAGAGGCCTGCATTGCCCACTGCACCGTTCATACCCCTTCATGCAAATGGCTCACAGCTTACAGAGTCCTCCCACCTGCCAGCACTCCCGTCACCTCTTCCAGGAAGCCCTCTGTGATGCCCAGCAGAGTTCCCTTATGGTAGGGTTCCCTAGCTAGGATCCCTAGCCCTAGTCGGGCTCAGAGGGGCCCAGCCCTCCCTCATGATGGCCTCCTCCTCCAGGCAACAGAGACATCCAGATGATCAGCTGTGGCGCCGACAAGAGCATCTACTTCCGCAGTGCCCAGCGGGTAGAGTGGGGTGGCCTCCTTGGGGGCTGGATGTGGGGGCTCCTTGGGGGTGGCCTCTGAAAACCCCATCTGCCCTGCCAGGCCTCAGATGGACTGCACTTTGTCCGTACCCACCACGTGGCTGAGAAGACTACCTTGTATGACATGGACATCGACATTACCCAGAAGTACGTGGCCGTGGCCTGCCAGGACCGCAATGTGAGGTGAGGAGCTGCCCTGGGCGGGTTGGTCGGCCTGGCCTCGGCGGGTCTCTGAGCAGGGCCTGTGTGGGTCTGTCTTCTCATGAGCTTTCCTCCCCTGCCCATCAGTCCCTGAGAAGCTGAGTGGAGTGGAGGGACCCAGTGGGTGTTTTTTAGGAGCTGGGCTCACCCAGGCCTTGTCTCCAGGTCAACAGCGGGTTCCCTGGCTCTCAGGAGCCTGCATGGGGTAACCAAGAGGTGCTGACATGGTATATAAATCATTCAGCCTCGTTTCTTGAGTACCTGTCTGCGGGGAAGAGAGAGGGAGTCCCTAACCCTGCCTCCGTGGAGTGCAGGGGAGGACAGACAGATAATAACAGCATGGAGCGGTCAGGGCTGGGATGAGGACAGCCCAGAGGCTTTGGGGGCCCCTGGGAGGACATCCACCCCACCTGGGGCTCAAGCAGGGATCACCGGAAGTGATATCTGAGCTTAGACTGGGAAGGATGTGGAGGAATGAGCGTGTCCAAAGAGATTCTCCATCTCCTATATTTGCTTATTCAAATTGGCTGCCAGACATAACCTCTGTGACCTCAGCCTGAGACAGGGTCCCATTTCCTGATACAAGGTTTCAATCCAGGAAGCAGAGGAAAAGAGGTAGTGGGGGCTTCCCAGGGAGAGGTGGGCAGCAGGTAAGGTTGGAGCAAGAAGGGTTGTGGGTGGGGCCACGTTAGCCACTCCTGCCCTCACCTTCCAGAGTCTACAACACCCTGAACGGGAAGCAGAAGAAGTGCTACAAGGGCTCCCAGGGTGACGATGGGTCCCTGCTGAAGGTGAGGAACTGGGGCCCTGGCTGAAAACACACCCAGACACACACACCCAAGGCCCCCCTGTCTGCTTCCTGCTGTTGGGCCATCTGAAATATGAGTCCTCCTTGGCATGGAATCAAAGGATCACATGCTGGCCAGCATCCACTCAGGCCTGGCTGACTAAGGATGCTTGGGAGCCAGGAGTGGCCCCTAGAGCTCTACATTTATTTACTGAACCCTTCCCCAAATGGGGGGCATCCCTGGTAGCTCAGCTGGTAAATAATCTGCCTGCATACTGGAGACCCTGCTTTAATTCCTGGCTTGGGAAGATCCGTTGGAGAAGGGATTGGCTACCCACTCCAGTATTCTTCGTCTTCCCTGGTGGCTCAGCTGGTAAAGAATCCTCCTGCAATGCGGGAGACCTGGGTTCGATCCCTGGGTTGGGAAGATCTCCTGGAGAAGGGAACGGCTACCTACTTCAGTATTCTGGCCTGGAGAATACCATGGACTCTATAGTCCATGGGGTCATAAAGAGTCAGACACAACTGAGCCACTTTCTTTGACTTTCCCCAAGCGGGGACATTTAAGTGGTTTCCATTTGAGTGGCAATAGAGTGTGGTGGGAAGAATCAGAGAGGTCTGGGGTCCCTCTTCAAATTTCCCCCCTGCCTGTGTCATCTAGGATGAGGTGGGAACCTTCTCAAGTGTCTCTGAACTAGGGGAGTTGTTACAACGCTCCAGAGTCAGATCCTCTTAAAGTTCTGCCTTGGGCTGTCTGTGACCTTGGGCAAATGTCATCTCCTCTCAATCCTGTTTCATCATCTCTAAAATGCAAATAAAAATAGCCTCTACAGGAACCTCTCCAAAGGTCCAACAGCTAAGACTGCACCTTCCAGTGCAGGGGGGCAGGTTCAATCCCTGGTTAGAGAGCTAAGATCCTACATGTCTCATGGTCAAAAAACCAAAACATAAAACAGAAGCAATATTGTAACAAATTTAATTAGGATTTAAAAAAAAATTTTTTTTTAAGCCTCTATCACAGGGGTCTGTGGGGGAAATAAATCCACATACGTACAGTACTTAGCACAGGGCCTGGCCGCCATTAGTACCCTTGTGGTGGTTGTTAATTTCTTTACCTGTGAAATGGGGACAGGAGCTTCTGCCTACCATGGGGTGTGTCGTGAGGCTAACCTGGGATGAGTCCACATACCTAGCGCCCAGCACAAGGGGGACCTTGGTCAGCGGGGCTGTGATATTGACCCCCGCCTCTGGGAAGAAGGAGGCCACCCCAGTGTCACGTGGGCGCTCTTCTCGGCAGGTCCACGTGGACCCCTCCGGCACCTTCCTGGCCACAAGCTGCTCTGACAAAAGCATCTCAGTGATTGACTTCTACTCAGGCGAGTGTGTTGCCAAGATGTTTGGCCATTCAGGTGGGTGTGCCTCTCTGCTTGGGACCCCTTCCCACCTGCCCTCACCCAGCCTTCTAGCTCAGAAGGTCAGTGCAGGACTTCCTTGGTGGTCCAGTAAAGACTCCCTACTCCCAATGCTGAGGGCCCAGATTCAATCCCTGGTCAGGGAGCTAGATCCCACAATGAAGATTAAAGATCCCATATACTGCAGTTAAGACCCAGTGCAGTCAAATAAATAAATGAAAAAGACCAATGCAGCTTTTCTACTCTACTTGCAGAAATTGTCACCGGCATGAAGTTCACCTATGATTGCCGTCACTTGATCACCGTGTCCGGAGACAGGTGGGAAAGGCCTGGAGGCTGCCCAGCAGGGCCTCGCTCTGGGAGTGGGTGAGACCTATCCTATGGTGAGAGCTAGGGCTCAGACACTAGAGCCTGGTGCCCACAGCTGGAACTCAGCATGCCAGCTTACTCTCGCCGGACAGTGTGCCAAGCCCTGAGTTCAAATCTAGATCTGCCACTTACTTGTGACCCTGAGCAGGTTATTTCCCCTTTCTGAACCTCTGTAAAAGAGAGATGAGCCCGAGACTTCCCCCTGGTGGTCCAGTGGTTAAGACTTCAAGCTTCCATGGCAGGGCGCAGGGGGTTCGATCCCTATTCAGAGAACTAATATCCTGCATGCTGCATGGTGGGGCCAAAAAAAGAGAGAGAGATGACCCCATCTACCTTGAGAATCATATGGTGAGAGTCAAATGAGATGACATATGTCAGTTCCTCAGCACCTGGTTGGTATCCTAGGACATCCCTTTTGTCACTCTGTCCGATTTACTACCCTCCCTCGCGGCTATCTTCCGTGGGTCTGAGGTCTTCAGAGCAGCCTTGGTTTACTAGGGGGCCCTGGACCCCACCAGGGTGTAGACCTGCCCTGAGCTGACGGGAGCTATTTTCCGGGCCAGGGAGTAGGGTCTTGGCTGTGGTGACCCAGGTGGTTCCAGGGTCGGACGACTTCTGTATTCACCATTCTTCCTCCTCCCACATCTCTCCTTGGCCTCTGCAGCTGTGTCTTCATCTGGCACCTGGGCCCTGAGATCACCAACTGCATGAAGCAGCACTTGCTGGAGATCAACCACCGGGAGCAGCAGCAGAACACGAAGGACGGGAAGTGGAGCGGCCACCCCAGGTCCTGGCAGCCTCCTGTCCATCCCCACCTGTCCATTCACCAGAGGGGTGTCTTCTTGCCCCGGCCCCCATAGGGAGTAAGGCTGCGGACACAGGCCCCAGACCCTGCCCCTCGTGCCCTCAGGGCCTGGAAGAGGAGATGAACTTTGTGGGGTTTTGGGTTTTGTTTTCATTTATTAGGGTATAGTTGTTTTACCATGTTGCGTTAGTTTCTGCTATACAGTGGAAGTGAATCAGCTGTATTTTTGCATGTATTCTCTGGGAACTGGACTTTGAATACGAAGTTACAGTAACACACACGAGAAAGGCTTTGAAGTGTAAAAGCGAAAGTGCTAGGAGAGCCTGTGAGCACTCTGGTGAGGAGCCCTCAGGGGGCTGTGGGGACTAGAGGAGGCCCCCGACCCAGCCCTTGGTGGGGAGGGAGGAGGTCAGGGAAGGGTCCAGGGGAGCAGAGATGTCTTCTTAATCTTTAAATGGAAGTTGTTCTTTCACTTATATCCCTGAGTTTCCTAAACCTATTTCTTAAGTCTTTAAGTTCTAAGACCAGTTTTATTTGGAGTGAAATCCTGTTCTGGTCTTTGATTTGGGATTTTGGTTTGGAAGTTTCAGTTGGAGTGGGAGGTTTTAAATGTTCTTTTCTCCTGTCCCTGGAGCTGTCCCTGTCTCTCTTTGTCTTTTTTTTTTTTTCTTTCATTTATTTATTTTTGGCTGCTTTGGGTCTTCATTGTTGCACATGGGCTTTCTCTGGTTGTGGTGAATGGAGGCTGCGCTTCCTTGAGGCACACACGGCTTTTTGTTGGTCTCCTGTTGCAGAGCACAGGTTCTAGGTGCATGGGCTTCAGTAGTTGTGGTGCACAGGCTTAGTTGCCCCACAGCATAGGGGATCTTCCCAGACTCGAACCCCTGTCCCCTGCATTGGCAGGTGGATTCTTAACCACTGGTCCACCAGGGAAGTCCTCTCTCTCTGTCTTGGGGCTTTGCTATTGCCTCCCCCTGGGAACCAGGCCTGACATGGCCTCATTTTCTGCAGTCATCTTGAGGTGATGCAGATCTAGGCACCAAGGGAGCGGACAACTCTTTGGCCCTTGAAACTAAAATCTCATTGCTAACCCTGCTTCCTGGAACAGAAGCCAGCAGCTCAGGACTCATACCCTACCATCTGCTTTGCTTTCTATTCCATTGCTGTGGGCCTTGACGAGTTTGCCTTATTTTTTGAGCCCAGCTTTTGTTGTTGTTTAGTTGCTAAGTCATGTCCAACTCTTTTGCGACCCCATGGACTGTAACCCGCCAGTCTCCTCTGTCCATGGAATTTTCCTGGCAAGAATACTGGAGTGGGTTGCCATTTCCTTCTCCAGGCCAGCCTTTGTTACATGTCATTTATTGTGACAGTGTGTTTCTAGCAGAGGGGTTGTAGCAGGTGAGATCTCCCAGCCCCATGTTGACCAGAAGCCAAGAGTGTGTTCTTATGGACCCAGCCCTAGGCAGGTCCCCTCTCCCATCCCATTTACCTGTGTTTCTCTCCTGCCATCCTTTTCCCTGTCTTCAGGCAGGAGATATATGCATCCGTGCCTAGTGAGATTTGCTCCCTGAGCCCTGGAGAGCAGACAGAGGATGAGCTGGAGGAAGAATGTGAATCTGAAGAGTTGCTGAAGACCCCATCCAAGGAGAGCTTGGATCCAGGTTGGGAAAGGGGCCCTATTTTGAACTCTCAGCAGAGGGATCATTGCTAGGTTTTGGTCACTGCTTTGTTTTCACAGCCTGACACATATTGCAACTCAATAATCACATCAGTCAGGACTCTTTCAGGGTCATAGCAACTAGACTGTCACTGGCTTAATTTGGAAAGAGGATTTATTGGTTCCTGTAATGGAAACTTTGAGAGTATGGGTTCAGGCATAGCTGGATCCTGGTAGTCAGGTGACATTAAAGCAATAGATATTTCTCCATCTCTTGGCTCTGCGCTTCTCCGTGTTGACTTTGCTCTCAGGCAGACTCTCCCTGTTAAAGGGGCAGAGTATCCCTGGCAGCTCAAGGTTATAACACTGTAGAGAAGAGAGCACCTCTTCTCCAACAGTTTGGAGTCCTCTGCTCATGACTTATGTTCCTATTTTAAGTCACCTGCCCATTTCTGATCTAGCCACTGTGATTGGCCAGCCCTGAGTCATGTGGTCATCCCTGAGGGCAGAGGCTTTAGTCAGCTCCACTTGAACCACATGATCAAGAGCCAGGGGTTAGTGTAAGGGGCTGTCCCGGGGGAAAACAGGATGATGTTAACCAGAAGACAAACCAGATTCTCTTGTTCAGGCAGAAGGGAGAGAAGTGGCTCAGCGACTTTATGAGAGGCCAGGCCCTCCATTAATTCCTGCCTCCTTGCATATTGCCTTGGCTTCAGCACTCATGTTGCAAGATGGCTGCTGAAGTTCCAGCCATCAGAGACATGATCGAAGAGGACATTCCCTCCTGGAATTGCCTTTATGGGGCTGCTTCTTTCCCATAAGCCCCTGCAGGCTTCTTGCCGGTCATGTTGGCCATGATTTCTCAGCTGTGAGAGAGGCTGGGAATGGTGGCTGGCCTGTGTGGCTAGCCAGCTCCCAGTGAAGCTGTGGGCTCTGCCAACAGGGAGGAAACAGCCAGAGGCCCCCTGGATGGCTGATTGGTAGGCAGCAGCCATGTGAGAATTCAACCTGGGAAAAAACTAGAGAGTAAGCTCATTTTCTTTGTCACCACCCTCACATCCAGTCCAACGTCGCTTCCAAGGTGGCCACTCTTAGGATTTCGGTGTGGATCCTTTCAGGCCTTTTTCTGAACATTAATATACATAAAATATACACAGGGAGCATCTATGTCTACAAATTATATTAGACTGCAGATATTCTTCTGTATCTTTTTTTCTCTCAAAACTATCTCAGTGACTACAAAGCAGAGGCCTCCCTCTTTTAACTGGTAGCATCACCACTGATTGTGCTCCAGGGGGACACCTAGATATTTTCTTTTTTCTTTTTAGCTTTATTTATTTACTTTTATTTTTTAATTGGAGTATAATTACTCTATAACATTGTGTTAGTTTCTGCTGTGCAACACCATGAATCAGCTACATGTGTACATATACCCCTTCTTGAACCTCTTCCCCGATTTGAGTGTTTTCTGACATTACACTGTTGTGAACGAGGCTGTGCTGACCACTCCCCCCCCACTGCCCCCACCCAAGGACAGGCGCTGCTGGATCCCAGGATTAATACACTTCTTATTTTAAAAGATAACCCCAAGGGCCCTCCAAATCCAGTGACAGCCCCAGCCAGCAGTCAGTATTATGCCTGCTGTTTCCCCATACTTTTGCCAATACTTGATAGTTTGAAGCCTTTTAATTTTGGTCAATCTTAAGCTAGTGGTAAAGAACCTGCCTGCCAGTGCAGGAGACATAAGAGATGCGGGTTCGATCCCTGGGTCAGGAAGATCCCCTGGAGGAGGAAATGGCAACCCACTCCAATATTCATGCCTGGAGAATCCCATGGACAGAGGATCCTATGGTCCATAGGGTCACAAAAAGTTGGACACGACTGAAGCAATTGAGTGTGCATGGGGAAAACATATCCCATTGTTTAAATTTGCATTTCCCATGAGACTTCCCCAGCGGTTCAGTGGTGAAGACTTTGCCTTCCAAGGCAGGTAATGTGGATTCAATCCCTGGTTGGGGACTTAAGGTCCCACGTGCCTCACATCCCAAAAGAAACTGAACGTAGACAGCAGAAGCAATATTGTTAACAAAGTCAGTAAAGACTTTAAAAATAGTCCTCATCAAAAAATAAACCTTTAAAACAAATTTGCATTTCCCTGATAGCTAGTGAGGCCAATCATCTTTGGATGTGTCATTTCCTGTGTGGTCTCTGGAGAGCTACCTCTTTATGTTGACGGTGGTCTCTTGAATTGTTTATTCTCTTTTCATGGATGTTCTGTGTCTCTTCAGATCCTCAGTGCCTGCTGACCAACGGCAAGCTGCCGCTCTGGGCGAAGCGGCTGGTGAGTCCGCCGGGGGAGTGGGACACCTAGAGTCTAACAAAGTACGGGTGCCCTTTCCCCCTTCATATCTTTACTTTCCATGGAGAATCCTTATGATGGTTTCAGTCTCTGGACAGCCCTTCATTCATGCCACAGGTGTTTACTGCATGCCTACCCTGGTGGCTCAGTGGTAAAGAATCCACCTGCCAAAGCAGGAGACACAGGTTTGATCCCTGGAGAGGGAAATCCCCTGGAGAGGGAAATGGCAACCTACTCCAGTATTCTTGCCTGGGAAATCCCATGGACAGAAGAACCTGGTGGATTAGAGTCCATGGGGTCACAAAGAGTTAGACACCACTTAGCAACTAAAACAACAATAACAGTTATTCACAGCACACTTGCTCTGTCCAGGTTCTGTTGAGTCTTTTATATGTATTATTTAATCATCATTGATGTCTGGGCGTTTCGTATCCCCTATTATTTCACAGATAGGAAACTGAGGCCCAAAGCAGTTAAATAACTTCCCCACAGTCACACAGCTAGGAATTAGAGAAGGTGGGATTGACCCTAGAAGGCTGGCTCCAGAGCCCAGGTTCTCAAGCACCCACCCTTCCACTGTCTGCCAAGCAAGTCTTAGTAGGAGGCAGTGGTAAGCAAGGTCAAGGAAGTGGCAGAAAAGAGAAGTGTACATATCTTGGGTGTGTTTGAGTGGCAGAGTTGCAGAAATGTGAAGTGTGAGGGACAGAATAAGAGGAATGAAGGAGGACAAGAAGGTTTGGGGCCTGAGTAGCTGGGAAGAATCACTGAGACAGAAGACTTTAGGTTGAGTTGGTTTAGGGGGAAGGGTCAGTTGTTGTCTTCAACATGTTTGCTTTAAAAGTTTGCTAAACATCTATGTGGAGATGTGCAGCAGTTGCATGAGGACTTCTGAAGTTTAGAGCTAGGTTTGGGACTTCCTGAGCAGTCCAGTGGTTAAGACTCAAGTGCCAGCACTGCAGGGGCTGCAGGTCCGATCCCTGGTCAGGGAACTAAAATCCCACAAGCCATGTGACGTGGCAAAAAAAATAAGAAATAATAGCAAGGTTCTGCTGGAGACAGACATCTGCAAGCTGTTTCTGAGTGAGGTTTAAAGCCACAAGGCTGGAAGAGGGTCTGTGCAGTGTTCCTCGCCCTCCCTGGAGTTGGTGAGCACTTGGCCAGCTGCCTGAGTGTCCCCTTGTCCCCCCAGCTAGGAGATGATGATGCAGCAGACAGCACAGCCTTCAATGCCAAGCGCAGCTACCAGCCGCATGGCCGCTGGGCAGAGCGGGCTGACCAGGAGCCTCTTAAGACCATCCTGGATGTCAGGGACCTGGACTGCTACTTTACACCCATGAAGCCCGAGAGCCTGGAGGATTCTGTCCTGGATGCAATGGAGTCGCAGAGACTGGCAGGCCTGCTGAGCGAGGTATGGACTGCTGGCCCCAGCCCCACCCACAGCACATGCACCACAACTGCGGGTCGAGGACCTGGGGCCTCAAAGCGCACGCATTTTGAAAATAAGGTTGACCATCCCACTCCAGGAGAAGGGCACGGCAAACCACTCCAGTATTCTTGCCTGGAGAATCTCTTGGACAGAGGAGCCTGGTGGGCTACAGTCCATGGGATTGCGAAGAGTCAGGCACAACTGAAGCAACTTAGCAGGCAGGTGCCACTCCAGGGATGTGAGAGGGTAACGAGATGGCAGTGAGCAGGAGGATAAGCCCTGGGCCTGGTGCACAGGGGAACTTCCCAGAGCAGACCAGGAGTCAGGGAGGCGCTCACTTGGGGGTGAGAGCTTGGGCCCCAGGGCAGGCCTGTACCTGAGTGAAGGGCATTGGAGCAGGTGGTGCCCTGGGCCTGCCCACTCCTGGCAGTGTAACTTGCAGCAAGGCTTGATTCTCAATTCTCTGGTCTTTGGTTTTCAAAAATACAGTCATTTCCAAAAAAACCAAAAAAAAGATGACCAAGAAAAACGATATCAAAAAGTCATTTTTTAAAATGGTCATGGGGACTTCCCTGGTGGTCCAGTGGCTAAGACGTCTTTCAAGCTCACAATGCAAGGGATAAGGGTTCAATCCCTGGTCAGGGAACTAAATCCCACATGTTGCAACTAAGTATCTCTCACGCTGCAGCAAAGACCCGGCACAGCCAAAATAAAATTAAAAACAAATCAATATCTTAAAAAAGACTCCACACTTCCAAAGCAGGGGACACAGGTTTGATCCCTGATCAGGAAACTAAGATCTCACATGCTGTGGGACAAGATCAAGAAATAAAAAAATTTTTTTTTTAAGTTAAAAATGGTTATTAAAAAAAGAAGCCCTCAGAGGGCTTTTGCAGTTACCCAGGGCCATAAACAGTCTGGGCCCAAAAACGTGCTGACATAACTTTAGATCTTATTCTATTATTTTCCAAACAAAATCTTTTTTTACTCTATGATATAAGTTTTCTTATGTAAGTTTTCTGATCCTGAAGCTAAAGCTTCAATGCTTTGGCCACCTGATGCAAAGAGCCAACTCATTGGAAAAGACCCTGATGCTGGGAAAGATTGAGGGCAGGAGGAAAATGGGGGCAACAGAGGAAGAGATGGTTAGATAGCATCACTGACTCAACGTACTTGAGTTTGAGCAAGCTCCAGAAGATAGTGAAGGACAGAGGAGCCTGGTGGGCTGCGGTCCATGGGGTCACAAAGAGTCGGACCTGACTTAGCAACTTAACAACAACAATGTAAGTTTTCTTATGTGGCTTAATATAAGTACAGTTAGGTGCACAGATCATAAAACCACAGTTTGCTGAATACCTGTGTACACACTTAGGTATCCACCCCCTAAGTCAAAGTATGTAGAGCATTTTCTACCTCTTGATCTTGGAGGATCCCTCTGCCCCTTCCAGTCAGTACCCCCAATGAAGTAACTAGCATGCTGACCTCTGTCACCATGGATTGGTTTGCCTGTTCTTGAACTTCATATGAATAGACCCTTACAGGGTGGGAGCCATACCTATTCCTTACTGTAAAGGGGCCGATGAAATGGAGGGGCAGCACAGAACGTGAGCTCATGACGGCCCCGCCCAGGCCTTGCCTCACAGGGAGCATCCAACAGTGAGGCCTGCCATCTTTCCTCTCACCATCGGCGTGGGTAGAACACCTAGCAGCTCACATGGGCCCTGGGGGTCACGGCTGCCTCTGAGGGCTGTGCTGTCTTCACTCACAGTCCGAGAGTCCCCAGGAGGACGGCTGCGGGCACCCTTCCTTGTCACCCCCACAGCAGGAGTCTTCTGAGGCCAGCGAGCTCATCACCTGCCCCCCGGAGACAGAGGTGACAGTCACAGGGATGGACAGGTGAGTTCCTTAGTTGGAGAGAGGAAGCCTCGACTGGTAGGCACACCCTGGAAGAACTGCGCTCCGCTCTCCCAGTGGGCCTGAGGGAGGGAGGCAGGGGGGTGAGGCTGCCACCTTTTTCCCTGGTTCCAGGAGGAGGTGCGTGGAGGGCGCCTTTGGTGAAGGCAGGAGAGGCGAGGCTGTGCTCCCCGCAGGGGCAGGTGCAGATGCCCAGGGCTTCTGGGTAGGGGCCAGGTATTTACTAACCAGTGTGCCATTTTTCACTCTCCCTACCCACCCCTCACCCCCGGCATGCAGCGAGTACTGTGCGGAGGCGGTGGTGGAGGCAGGCAGAGACCAGCAAGGGGAGCCCTTCCTCCGGGTCCCCTCAATCGGCTCGAAGGACCGGAGTCCACCTGAGGGTGAGTGAGCACCCGGCAGGACACCTTGCAGTCATCTCTTCGTCTGGCCGGACCCCTTTCTGGGCACTGATGGTGACTGTGAGCCCGTCTTCCTGAAGCTCAGAGTCTGTCACAGAGACAGACGTCATCCCTGCTGTCTTCACCCTAGACTTCTGGAGCCCAGCTGCCCACCAGTGGGAGCCCAGCACTGCCGCTCCCCTGAAGTGTAGCCTTGCTGGTCCATAAAGTAGGGCGTGGGTCCTGTGGTCCCCCTTCTTCAGATGAGGGAACTGAAGCCCTGGAACCCGGAGCCTCCTTACCTGACGCACCCAGTCAGGCCCAGCTTTGGGCCCCTGACCGCACCCACTCTCTTCCAGACTCGGGGGAGTCAGAGGCTGACTTGGAGTGCAGTGTCGCCACCGTCCAGTCCTCCCCTCCACAGCCAGACCCAGAGCCTCAGTTTGACACAGTTCCTCCCACACCAGGTAAGCGGCGGCCACATGCAGAAAAGGGTGGTGCGTGGGCCTGGCCGGCTGATAGCTGTGATATATAACCACTGGCTGTACATCAGTCCTGCACCCCCAATTCCCTCCCCTAGAAGGCAGAGCCATCAGCCCCGCCTTCCCCGCCTGGTGGCCACAGGGTGTGTGATGGGCGAGTCCAGCTTCCTCCATTGTTAAGCAGTTGGTGGCTCTCTCAGGGCCTCTTGCGTGACTCATGTGTTGACAGTTCTCTCCTGCCCACGCCCTCTGCTCAGGATGCCCAGGGACTGCAGGAGAGTTGCCCCGGCCCGAGGTGCCAGGCGTGTCCAACAGCTCCCTGCCCCAGACCCCTGAGCAAGAGAAGTTCCTCCGCCACCACTTCGAGACGCTTACTGATGCCCACCCTGAGGGTAAGCCCTGCCCCTCTCTGACACCTGCCTGGGCGCACCCAGGGCTGGGCTCAGTGTGGACGTCCCCAGGGTGGGGCTTTCCCTGGCAGGGCTGGCGAGGGTGGTGGGAGGGCGTGCATTTTACTTAGGGGCTGAGCAGCACAGTATCCTCTGCCAGCTCGATTTGCTCCCGAGGTGTGTGTTGTCTGCTTTTTATTTTTGACTGCATCGGGTCTCAGTTGCATTATGTGGGATCTTTTCCTGGACCAGCAGGGAAGCCCCGTGTTATCTGTTGTTGAGGGTCTCTGAGGATCTGTCTGCTGGTCTGTGGGGTCTGCCTGGGCCCAGGGCTGGCTGGCTGGAGGGTTTCTGAGGGCTCCCTTGGCATCTTGCCCTAGAGCTCTTCCTCGGATCCCTGAGAGACCTGAAAGCCCCTGAGACCGAGGACGACTTCTTCAACCCCCGACTGAGCATCTCAGCCCAGTTCCTCTCCCGCCTTCAGAAGACATCCAGGTAGGAGCGGGTGAACTAGTGAACTCCCACCCACTCTCCGTCTCCCTGCAGGGCGGGGCTGTGTGCCCCTAAGCACCCTCAGGGCCCCCACTGCCACCTGTTTTCCTAACAGGTTCCCCCACACCTTCCCTTCCCGGCTGCCCCGGCACCTCGTGAAGTCCTCGGAGGTCAGACTCACGGACCTCGGGGGCAAGCCCCCAAGAGTGGGTGCTGGCTCCACCTCCCCAGTCAGAACCAACGTGAGTACTGGGGCCACCTCCCTCGAGACACGGGGCTTGGGAGCCGGGAGGCCTTGTCCTTACTTCGAGGCTGTGTTTGCAGGTCATCTCTGGAGGAAAGGCTGAGGAGACACTGGAGGTGTGGTCCCCACTGTGTGAGTGTCCCCATCCCCCAGTGGAAAGCCCTGGGTGGCTCAGTGAGCCATGGTGGGGATGGCCAGGGGCCGCTCGGACCATGAACCACGCCGGGTGGGGGGCCCTGTCTGTCAGCCCTGAGCTGGGCTGTGAGAGCAAGCCGCCTGCTTCCTTTCCAGCCCCCTGCCTCACGGGCCTGGCGCCCTGCATGTCCTCCTCCTCTGCGCTGCCCACCGACAAGAAGCCACCAGCACCCACAGCCCTACCCGCTGCAGGCCTGGCTCAGAGTGTCCACACCCCCACCACCCACTCCCACATGGAGGCCACTGTTAGTTCCCATGCCAAGATGTCCCGCAGCGTTTCCCTGGAGGAGCTGGCCTCCCTGAGCCAGGAGCTCCAGGATGTCACCACCACAGTGACACCCAGTTCTGATGGTGAGGGCCGAGAATCTGCCCTGCCCTCCCGGGGCAACCATGAGGCCCGCGCCAGCCTGAAACTCAGCCTGTCGAGCATCTGTGACAGGCTCTTGCTGCCAACACCCCAACTGGAGCCTCCCACCACGTGTGTCTGGTCCCAGGAGCCTGTGGACACCGAACGCGATGTCATTGTTACGACAGATGGTTTTCCAGCCCACAGCCCTGTGGATGGGATCGCCTCGAGGCTCCACAAGTCCGCCTTTCTCCCAAGGTTCCTGGCCCCTGTGCACCTCAATACCCCTGTCCCCAACAGTCTCCCGCTCCCAGAAGCCAGGCCTAGGGTCCTTGGCAGCATCGCCTCTCTCCGGGAGCCCACCCCTGGTGAGTACCATCCTTAGGATGAGGGATTGTCCCCTAAGCTCATCCCATATAACAGCTGGCTCAGCTCCAAAGGCCACAGGCGCTGTGCCATTCATTCATTCATTTCCTTACATATTAGTGAGTACTTGTATATACTGGGCTTTGTTCTGGGCCCTGGGGACATGGATGTGCTAAGTCGCTTCAGTCGTGTCCAACTCTTTGCAACTCCATGGACTGATGCCTGCCAGGCTCCTCTGTCCATGTAATTCTCCAGGCAAGAATACTGGAGTGGGTTGCCGTGCCCTCCTCCAGGAGATCTTCCCGATCCATAGGAGCTGGTGGTAAATGAGACTACAGAAATTAACACCTTAACTGAGGGAAATCCCCAGTCTAAATTTTTTTTTTTAATGGAGGAGAGGGAAAGAGTGGCTTTATTACTTTGCCGGGCAAACAAAAGGGAAACACAGGCTAGCACCTCAAGACTGTGCCCCCTCCCTGACCAGACTAAATCTATAAGGAAAGGGTTACGTGTATCATGAAGCAAGGTGTGCTATGGAGAGAAGGAAGAGAAAGAAAGGGTTTAGGGAGTGACAGGTGGATGCAGTGGCTGATGGATGATGAACGATGAGAAAAGGTTTCAGGGAGAAGGTGGCATTTGAGCAGAGACCTGCAGGACGGTTGGGAAAGGAGCCTTGGGGACTGAGGGAAATGTCCCAGGAAAGGGGACAACAGTTGGGATTGGCCCAGCCACCCTGGCCTCTTCAGATCAGCTGGAAAGTAGAAGTGTCTTTCTCATTTCCTCCCTTCCACCCCCAGAAGCACCCAGTCCAGACCAGGACTGCCCTGGACACTGGGGGGACCCCAGGGCGCCAGCCAGCTTCCTGCCCCCAGACCCCCTGGAGCTGAGCAATGTGGGGACTGTCGTGCACAGACTGCAGGATGCCTTCCAGGAAGCCCTGGACCTTTACCACCTGGTAAGCCAAGCCCCAGGGTCAGGGGAAAGGGCTGAGGGGTTCCCTGGCACTGCCCAGCCCAGGTGGCCCCTAACAAGGTGGGCGCCCCTTGCAGATGGTCTCCAGTGATGAGGTGAGCGCCGAACAGCGGCAGGCACGGACTGAGCTGGCCTCCACTTTCCTCTGGATCCACAGCCAGTTAGAGGCCAGCGACTGGCTGGTGGGGACGGATGTGGCCACAGCCCAGGCCCCGCCCAGCCCAGGTGCCCCCTCCCCGCCTACCCTGTGCCCCCTGGCCAGCCCAGATTTGCGTGCCCTGCTGGAACACTACTCAGAGCTGCTGGTGCAGGCCGTGAGGAGGAAGGCACGGGGGGACTGAGGGCCAGCAGCCTCTCCACGCAGCCATGTGCTTCTGAGGAAATAGGTATTTTAAGCAAATAAACAGACAGCTTGCAGAAGTGGCGCCTGGTGCCTGTCCTGGAGCATCCACAAAGCCCCGTTCAGATGGCTGTGGGGAGAGAGGGGAGGAGGACAGCCCAGGGAACTCACCGGCCGTGGGGCACACAGGACTGTTTGGGCACTGCAGGAATGATGGCCCCAGCACCTGGCTCCCATGTCGCCTGTCCCCAGCCCACTGAGCTGCTGGCCCCTAGGGAGGGGCCAGCCCTTCTTCCCTGCCCTCTCCCAATGCCCACGAACCCACTGGAGCCGCTATGACTACCGTGTGCCAGACGCTGGCCACCAATTCACATATCCCCACAACACTGTCTCACGGCCCCTGGGCCAGGCCCATGCTGGATCCTATGAGCTCCAGGCTTTTGTTCCCACTTGCAGCAGGGGAAAGTGAGGAAGGACAAACATGCTCAGCTACTGGACAATCCAGCCCAGGCCACCCAGCAGCTGGAGCCAGTAATTCCTCCACCAGCAAGACTGTGTCCAGCTCCAACGTCCCATGGGCTTCCAGCTCTGGGACCAGCCTCCCCAGGCAGCAGGCATCTAGCCATGTGGTATATCTGCTGAGAAGACACTACTAGGACCACAAAAGCCCTCACTGTCCTGAGTCTTTTAAAAGGAAGCGCAGCAGGAGCAGGCCCCTCCCCTGAAGCCCAGTCCTATCATGTGTTCTGTGGGGCCCGAACCCCCACTTGCCTGTGAGTTCCTCCGGGCTCTAATGTGATCATGGCTCACCAGAAACAGGCTCAGAGAGATATCCAGGGTCATGCCTAGGGCCCCACAGAGCTGAGACTCAAACCCAGGCTTGCCTGGTAGTAGAGCCAGGCCCTTCAGCCTGAGGACATGGCCCTCTGTTGCCCCTGTAAACACTGAACTAAGTACGCAGTTGTTGAAAAGTCTTTCAGCCCCCAGGAATTCCTGGTCCCATCTCTCATCACTGTTCTACATGTTAGGAGTAGAGCAGGGAACAGGACAAGCAGAGCATCATGCATTCACCTTCTAGAGAGCAAAAGATAGGAATTAATACAATAACTGTGTAACTGCAGGTAAACGGAGGGATCTCACAGTCACCGTGCTGGTTAAAAGCCTTTCTTAGGTGGCATTGAAACAGAGGGTTGATAGAGGGCACAGGCCGTGTGGACAACTGGGCAAATATCTAGGCAGAGAGAATTGCCAGTGCAAAGGCCCCATGGCAGGCTCATATGTGAGGATGAAAGGAATAGCAATGAAGCCAGGAGGCTGGAATGGAGTGGGCTCAAGGAGATGGTAGGAGAGGAGGTGGGAGGAAAAATGGGTCCCACCAGGCAGGGCCTTGATGTTTTAAGTCATTTTAATCTGGGACTTCCCTGATAATCCAGTGGTTAAGAATCTGCCTGCCAATGCAGGGGGAAAGGGCTCCATCCCTAGTCTGGGAAGATCCCACATGCCACAGAGCCTGTGCTCTAAAGAGCCCTCGAGCTATGACTGCTGAAATCCATTTGCTCAGAACCTGTGCTCCACGACAAAAAGAAGCCACCGCAATGAGAAGCCCATGCACCACAATGAAGAGTAGCCCCTGCTCGCCACCATTAGAGAAAGCTCTTGCACAGCAGCAAAGACCCAGTGCAACCAAAATTAAATTTAAAAAACGAAAAAAAAAAATTAAACCCAAGACACGTTCACAATACAGGTTTTTCTCTAAATAAAATCCCTGATCTTGGTGTTTGTGAGATGCCCAGTGTTGCTTATTTCACAAGGTTCCCCTCCTCCTTTCTGCCTTAGGAAGCCCAGGACACGTAGGTGGGCCGCATTTCTGTCGGGAGGCTCCCTACCTGGGTTCACAGGCCACCCCTGAAGACTGGAGACCACTCTCCCCGCCCTGGCCTGGCTCAGCCAAAGCTGTAAAATCTGTGAGGTGACTGGACACCGAGGGGACCACCTTGAGCCTCTGTCCCTCGTGGATTTTACCCCTCGTTCCACCTTGTATCATAGTTAAGGTCTTCAACTCCAGGAAGCAAACGCCTGGCTTAAGGGGCCCCAAGCTACAGGGACATTTGTTACTCTAGATTCTGTTACTGCTCTATTCCACCCTCTGTGAGTCGGAGTTTCACTCCCTGGCTTAGGCCCTCATGGTGGCAACACAGCTGCCGTGGTTCCCAGCGTACACCCTCACCTAACTAGGAGCAAAGGCACGAAGCTGGGCACCCGCCAAGGTCATGGGGGAAAAGTGCCAAACCTTCTTAGACGCCCTTCCCTTTCAGGGCAGTTGCAGGCAACAGGAATGGAAATGGCTTTAATTTGCTTGCTTCAGCCATTCTCCTGTCCTGGGCATGTTACTGTTTGAACAAAATTGGGTTCTCTCAGCACAAAAGGAGGGTGGGCTGGCAGTGTGTCTGCCAGTCTCCACCTCTGCTGAGCTCTTCAGTCCTGGAAGGACAAGACCTTTCTTAGACAAACCAACTGGTTAAGAAACCACTGCTGGAGCTTCCCTGGTGGTCTAGTGGGTAAGACTGCACTGCTAATGTGGGGGACCCAAGGTTCGATCCCACATGCTGCAACTCAAGAGTTTGCATGCCACAACTGGAAGATTCAGAGCACCACAACTAAGACCCAGCACCGCCAAGTAAATAATATTTTTCAAAAAGAAACCAAAGCTGATGAATGTGTGTGCATGCAGCAGTGTCCCAGCAGGAAGCATGCTCATGTGGGATATTTCAAAGAGTTCAGCAGAGGGGTCATTTGTAAAGAAGTGGACAGGGGAACCTCAGGGCCAGTACAGTACCCTAGGATGGTACTGGAGAAGAGCTATTCACTGCTCAGGCCAGAAGGCATAGGGAGCAAAGTGGAACCCAGAGGAGAGGGCGCTGCCCTGAGGGGAGCTGTGACTGTGGCAAGAGGGGCTCCATCTTCTGTGGGGCCACCCATTACCAAACCCTACCGGAAGCCAGCAGGCACAGGGGTCCAGGTGATGCTTCCCACCCCAGTCAGCCTCCAGGACACAGGACAGAAAGGGGACTGGGGGCAGTAAAGAGCCCCAGGCCCAGAGTTCTTCCCTAATGTGTTTCAGCAACAACTCAGGAACCAGGTATCCCAAGAGACCTGGTGTTGGGCATGGAAAACTAGACACCAGAGAACAACAAAATGGCTCCCATGACCCATTCACTGGCTCGTTCTTCAGTGCCTCTGGGCCCTGCGCTCCACAACTGACAGGTCCTGGGCAGATACTGGTCCCCCAGACCTGGGCCAGGTACACTGCGTAAAGTCCAGCAATTGAGAGATGAGACGCCTAAAATCACATTTCACCGGCTGATTGAAACTCAGATGCTTGCCTAGCCACCCCACCCTTCAAGACTTTGAAACAGAGCTTCCCTGGTGGTCCAGTGGTTAAGACTCCCGAGTTCCCACTGCACGGGAGGCAGGTTCAATCCCTGGTTGGGGAACTAAGATCCTGCATCATGATTGCTATGTGGCCAAAAAAAAAAAAAAAAAGACTTTCAAACAACCCCCATTTATCACTGTCACATGCCAGATTCTATGCAAAGCATTCCCACCTGGTGATCTACATGGATTTTCAACACAAAACAGTGGTAGGAAGACGCATCAGTCCCACTTCCAGATGGAGAAACTCAGGCTCAGTGAGACATGGCTTGGCCCAGGTTCCGTGGAGATAAAATGGCAAAGCCGCAAAAAAAAAAATAAATAAATAAAATAAAATGGCAAAGCTCTGGGCCCGCAGACTTCCAGCACTAAACTCCGTTGTTTGTGCAAATGCGTTAGCAGGACTCACTCTCCAGGAATGTGAAGAAATGAATAAATATTGCTTCTTTCACCACCAAGCCTTTTACAGATTGTTCCTCTGCCTGGAGAGCCCTCCCTGTTTATCGGAGACCTTTTCTTCCATCAGGTTTCACACCTGGAAAGTCGTCCCTGAACCCTTAGACTGAATCAGGAGCCTCTCCTGGGTCCCCTGAGCCCCCTGGCTTTTCCCCACTGAAGCTGGGTCCCTCTGCCTGTGCTCCATAGCCTTGGTCATTCTGGGTGTCTCCCCCATGAGGTTACGTCTTTTTCAGTGCTAAGGTAGGCCTGGCCTGTTGTTGGAGCTCAGGAAAATGTAGGTGAATAAGTGAAAAAAAGTTAACTGCAGGGGAATATTCAAAATCCTTAACCCCTGGCTAAGAAGCCAATGACCAGTCTAGAACAGAGCCTGGCCAGAGTGCTGGGGTTAGGGTCCTGGGAGCCTCTGGCTGTGTCACATGACCCATCCTTTAGTTCCTGAACAATAGGAGGGTGGTGTCCCAGACAATTACTAGGAGCTGGACTGGTGTGTTTGCATGTGTGTGCACACGTGCAGGTGCACATTCAGTCACTCAGTCATGTCCAACTCTTTGTGACCCCATGGACTGTAGCCTGCCAGGCTCCTCTGTCCATGGGATTCTCCAGGCAAAAATATTGGAGTGGGTTGCCATTTCCTTCTCCAGGGGACCTTCCCGACTCAGGAATTGAACCCAAGTCTCCTGTGTCTCCTGAATTGGCAGGCAGGTTCTTTACAACTAGCACAACCTGGGAAGCCCCTGGACTAATAATCAACCAAGTATTGTAATGTCCCCTACACTAGAACAGTGCTTCTGGCTGACCGTCAGCTCTTATCCTCTGAGGATCAGAAAGGTAGAGCTTCTTGACGATGATCAGCATGGACTCTCACTTTGATCTTACTAAGTAGACCCTGCTGTCCCTCCACCCTCTGGAGCAATCACAGTCACCCCCTCCCCTGATTCCTCATACAGCTGCTGTGATTTGAATAACCAAGCAGGCTGGTGGATGTCCGGTAGTGACTAATTTGCTTGGCAAACAGGCCCTCTGGTCCTGGGCCCTGCTGGTACTATGGAAAGACACTCAGCCTCACTGGGGTCTCTGTTTCCTCTCTCCACCCGCTCCCCCCCACCCAAGAGCCACCTAGGTTCCATCTTGCCCTGCTGGACCTCCTCGGAGGACTTAGGGCTTGTCTTCCCCTGGAGGCTGGAGAGGGCCCGGGGAAACCTGGCAGAGGAGAAGCAGGAGGAATGGCAGGCCCCAAGGCAGAGGTAACCAGAGCTGGCTAAGTCTGCCCCCAGAGCCTGTCAGGAAATTTGCATGGCGGGAACAAGGCTTCTCTGGGGCTTCCCCCTCCCTTCCATTCTGGGAGAGTCATCCTGAACCTGAGGTCTGACAGCAGGTGGAGGAAGCAGCCGCGTGTGTGGAGCTGTCGCCCCATTCCCAGAGGTGATGCCCCGTGCCTTTCTGGTCAGGAGTCGGCGTCCACAGCCACCCAACTGGGACCACCTGCCTGACCAGCTCCGGGGAGACACCTATATCCCAGGTGGGCCCCTCCCTGGGCCTGGAGGTGAGGGGCAGAGGAGACATAAAGCATGACCACCTGGTTTCTCTCCTCAGACTGCAGCAACCTGGGCGGGCCGCCAGCACACCAGACTTCCGGCCTTGGGGACTCTTGGGCAGCGGTGAGTCTGCTGTTTCACCCCTGCCCGCTCTCAGCCTCGAGAGACCCTGACTGCCCCTTACTCCCACAGACTCCTCCAGCCTCAGGACCTGCCCACCCACTGCCCTCTCTGCTGGGAATGCCTTTCCTTTCTGAGTAGCGGGCTCACTGTTAGGCCTCCTCCTAAGCACTGTTTTCCCAGGGCTTCTGTGCCCAGTGGGGCAGAACAGATTCAAGCCCATAAAATGGATGGTGATCTATGTCAGAGGGTTGGACAAGGTGACGGGAGCAGGATGGGGGGTGGGGGAGGAGCTTGGGGCCTCTCAGAAGAGATACTCAGCCGTGAGTACACTGGAAGAAGGAAAGCCCTAGGCGGGATGTGAATGTGCTGGAGTTTTATTTCAATTTTTACTGGAAGCCAGGACTGTTCTAGGCTATGGGTGTTTAAGAGTAAGACAAAAACTCATTCCTTCCTGAAGCTTATCATCTGGTGGGGGTTGCAGGTATAGATAATAAAATTAGAGGAAAAAATATGTTGGAAGATGGTATGTACTATGGAAAAATATAAAACAAAGGAAGGGAGATGGGGGCCGGGTGACCAGGAAAGGCTTTGTGGGATGGGATTTGCTCACACAAACTGCAGTCTCCAGCCTTACCAGACCTCCATGGTTCCCGGTTCTAGGCAATTGATTCCATCCAGGGGAGGGGAGTTGGGGTCCTAACCCTCCTGTCCCTCCCACAGACCTCCCAGGGCACTCTGACTGCCACCCCTAGTAGCCCCGGGACCCTTGGCTGCCCGCTGTGCCCCAAGGCATTCCCGTTGCAGCGCATGCTAACCCGGCACCTCAAGTGCCACAGCCCTGCTCGCCGCCACGTATGCCACTGCTGTGGCAAGGGCTTCCATGACGCCTTCGACCTCAAGCGCCACATGAGGACACACACAGGTGAGCCATGGCAGGGACTGGGAGGAGCTGCGGGCGGGAGATGGGAGGAAATGGTGGGAGGTGCAGGGGACTCAAGAGACTCCAAGCACCTGAGTTCGGTGCACAAGCGGTGCTTGTGTTTGTGGGGCAGGACTCAGGCCTCAGCGGGCTAGGAACACCACGCACCTCAGCTCCCAGCCAGTAGTTGTCAGGCAGTGCCAAGGTGGGGGCCTGCTGAGGGATATGGGGAGAAAACAGATACAGGTTACAGGATTCAGGTCCCAGATTGCAGGGTGCAAAAGGGAACATCACAGTGAGGAGGGTAGCAACACAGGTGTCTGGTCCATGTTTGCACTGGGTGGAGAGGGAGCAGATGATGAGATGCAGGCCAAGGTCTGATGAATTTGGGGCAAGAATGTGTGTGTGTGTGGATGGGATGCTCACGGAGGTTGAGTGAGGGTGGGGAGGCTCTGGTATGAGGACCATTGCCCTCCCTCTGGCCCACCTGCACAGGGATCCGGCCGTTCCGCTGTGGAGCTTGTGGAAAAGCATTTACGCAGCGCTGCTCACTTGAAGCACACCTCGCCAAGGTGCACGGGCAGCCGGCCAGCTACGCTTACCGCGAGCGCCGTGAAAAGCTGCACGTGTGCGAGGACTGCGGCTTCACCAGCTCGCAGCCCGACGCCTTCGCGCGGCACCGCGCTCTCCACCGCACTGCCTAGACTGTGTACCCGGCAACCCATGAGACGGAAATAAACAAAAGGCACTCACAGAACACAGCATTTATTACACAAGGGAGAGAGAGGGTCACTCGGTCCAACGATGGCCGCAATGAGGGGCCGTGCACACATAGTAAAGGCGCATGGCATCCTGGCAGAAAAGATACATGGTTAGGAAGGCTCTCGACCCACAGCGGGGTACAACACGCAACCTCCATTCAGAGAAGCCTCACCCCAAAAGAACAAACTATAGAGGGCTTTCCCCACTGCTAAAGGTCCATCTCAGGAAACCCGGAAGGGCAGGGTCTTCCCCAATATAGGTATCCCCACCCCCCGGGAAGGACCAGACCAAGATCACCCAGAAAGTTTTGCTCGCGCCACTCACCTCGGCCCGAGCACTGTGTGACTGGAAGAACACCGCCTCCTTGTGGCCGCACCTGAGGGAACAGTCACTCAGAGCCTGCCATACCCTACCCTCACCGCTTCTCGGTCTGGTGAGGATAAGCCAGCCACCTCCCCTCCCCAATACCAGCTGCGCACTCACTTTTGGCACGGGTGGTCTTCGGTTCGCGGCAACGTGGGGTCCTGGGACACGTCAGCGATGATCTGGGTCAGCTCGCTAAGGGAATACAGGGTGAATAATTATGCTTGGTCGGACCTCCCAAGCCAACAAACCCGTCCCCGAGCTCCGGTCCTGCCACTCACTCCACTTCGTGCGTGATTTTGTTGACGTAGATGCAGCTGTTGTCGGCTTCCTGCTGGTAATCACAGTTCCGGCACTGCGAGAGGGAGTGTGCGGCGGGAAGGGGGTCAAGGGGTGATACCCGAAGGGAGTGGAAGGAAGGGCAGGGTCTTCCCCGGAGGGCATGACTAGGAGACGGAGTCTCGGAACTGGGGTCATGGGGTGTAATCCAGGATTACCTCGAGGATGGGCAAAACAAAGTCTAGTTCATTTGGGGGATAGTCTGGAGTTTAGACCAGGAGGGGTCGGGGCGGCACCGGGAGTAGGGCGGGGCCATGTTGGGTACCAAGGGGCCGGTCTCAGAATGCGTGCGGACTCGCGCTCACCGCGTAGAGCAGAATGCGGTTCTCCTTGTCCTCCTTGGGGTAAAGCATGTTATTACTGTGAAGAGGGGAAGAGGGAAATCAGAGGTCAGTACTGGGGCCATTACTTGCTGCCCTTCCACACTGCTAGCCGGGCCTCACCATTCCTGGCAGAATCGAATACCCACGAAGCCGGGCTCGTAGGTCCCGTCGGGTTCCATAGCGACTCACTGCCGGTCCAGCTTCCGCGCTTGCTCCGCCGTGCGACAGGTCGCAGGAAGGGTCAGAACTCCTAGCTTCGCCAAACTAAGGGCGGAGCCGGGCACGTGTACTGGTGCCCGGCGGCTTTGTGCTCGCCCGTCTGCCCTGAGGTTTGATTAATTACTTGCTTCAGTCTCTTGATACCTCAGAATAATTGCTTCCAATTTCTGGGCCGTGCTTCCCTATTTCACACAATAGTGTAGTACGAGAGCCAGCAAAACGATGCGTCACGTAACGCGCGAAGAGCTTAGCATTAATGAAGACGCCCCAGCTCTTTGCAGGCTGAAGGCCAGTGCACATGCGCGAGTTTACCCTTCGCGGACTGGGCTAGCTTTTGCCAGTTCTTCCTCTCGGCTTCAGCCTTCGCCCGCCAGGCCGTTTCCCGTGCCGCTATTGGAGGAACTGTACACCATGAAAGGTCGTGCAAGGCCTCTCAGGACTGGCTGGGCCTACTCAAGCCTACCCGAGAGCCCTCTTCCTGCCGACGGCGAAGAGACGCGGCGATTGGTGGACTCTCCTGACGGGAGGGCGTGGATTGGCCAGGTCCGGGAGCAGGGGCGGGGCTGATATCCCAGAAGCGGTGGTGCCTGAGGAGCCGGTGTGAGGCGGCTGACCGGGCTGCGGGCCGCCACAGGGCGCGGCGAGATGGAGGTGACGGGGTTGTCGGCGCCCACAGTGAACGTGTTCATCAGCAGCTCTCTCAACAGCTTTCGCTCCCAAAAGCGGTACAGTCGTAGCCTCACCGTAGCTGAGTTCAAGGTGTGGCCATGGGGGCGGGGTCCGGAGAGGCGGGGCGTAGGTTTGAGGGGGCGGGACCAAGAAGAAATGGAGGGTCTTCCACAACGCAGGAAAGGGGCCAGAAATAAACCCAGGTTGCACAGGTTGGGGACGAGACCTCAGCGGGGCGGGGCCAGATAGAACTTAAGGTTCCAGAGAATGGGTGCGGGGCGAGGGAAAATCGGAGGTTGCAGGGAGTTGGGGGCAAGACCCGAACGGGGTGGGGCCAGGAATACCTGGTGGGTCCCAAATGGTAGGTCTCTTGGAGGAACTGGGAAGGGATGGTGGTTATTGATACAAAGGACGGAGCCTCAGGGCAGAGGGTGGGGCCACTGACAGTCTTCCACCTCTTCCCCGCCTCCCCCCTCTTGTATCCTCACAGTGTAAACTACAGCTTATTGTGGGCAGCCCTGCTTCTTGCATGGAATTGGATCTGTATGGACCTGACGACAAGTTCTACTGCAAGCTGGATCAGGATGATGCGCTGCTGGGCTCCTACCCTGTAGACGACGGCTGTCGCATCCATGTGAGGCCTCCCTAGCTAGGATCCCTCCCTTCCATTCATTTATTTATTCAACACATGTTTGCTGTACTTTGCGCTATGTGATAACCAAGATAGCCCCTAACCTCATGAAGTTCCCAGTCCAGCAGGGAGAGAGACGGACCCATCCCCAGACATTGGCACTCAGCGATCTGGAATGGGCTGAGAAAAGCCTAGGGGACTGGAGGCATTCAGCAGAGGTGCCTGACCCCACCCAGGGGTATATGAAGGGGATTCTTTTTTTTTTTTTTTTTGAAGGGGATTCTTGAAGGGTGGGTTGCCTGAGTTGAAATCTGAAGGATGAGGAAAGGGCCTCCTAAGGGAAGAGGAGGGAGGGACACGCCAGGTAGAGGGAACAGAGGGTCAGATGGGTCAGGGTGAGCGAAGAGGCTCATGTATCAGGAGATGCCAGAACACAGAGGACCTCTGCATGCATCAGCTCACATCGTCCTCTCTGTTCTCGGTATCTCCCACAAAAAACTCAGACGAGCCAGCATCCTGGGTGAGCTTTGCAGATGCTAGTCCCTGTGCCTGAATGGTTCTTTTTTTCTATGCCTCCATGGCTTGTTTCTTCCTTCCAGTCTTTACATAAATGTCACTGGGTGTGAGGACTTCATGGCCTTCAGTATAAAATTTAAACCTCCTCCCTTTCCCACTTTATTTTATTTTCCTTCTTCTTACTAATCACCCTGTGACATACTGTGGAGTTTTCTTCAGTACCTGGAACAGAGCCTGGCACACAGAGGATGCTCAGTGATTCATTGTTGAATGATGAATTGAATCCAGAAAATAAGACTTGGAAAATGGTATAATTAACACTATTTTGCAAAAGAGAAAACTTAGCTTCAGGATGGAATTGACTTTCCTAAGGAGGAACATGGGTAGATTATCTCTTTCATTTATTCATAACTATTCATTGAGCTTACATGATGTGCCAGGGGTATAGCCGTGAATCAAGTTTGAGAAGGTCTCTGTTTTAGCTTTGTCCAGTATGTGAGGTAGTTGTTAGCTAAACATTCACAGAAACAAATGTGAAGGGTTAGTGAGATGAGGGCCATACAGGAGGACATCACAGAGCTGGAAGATCATATACTGTGGAGCCTGACCCATCAGTAAGATCCAGGAGGACTTCCTGGAGGAGGTGCTGCCTGAGCAGAGACCTGAAGAATAGGAAGAATTAACTAAAGAAGGGAAAAGCATGCTCCAGGAGGAGGGCACAGCATGTGCACTCTGAGGGGGAGGGAGCAGAGTGGGTATGGGGCTGAAGAGTGACCTCTTATGTTGTGGAGGGAAGTGGCAGCCAGGGGAGTACTTGAGCTGGGAGGGTCCTGGTGTGAGTCAGGTGTTAACAGGTGCACTCTGACTGCCTGTGGGGAAATGACTGGAGGACAGAAAAGTAGGGAGACCAAGGAGGAGGCTGCTTCCATAGTTGGGTCCAGGACCCAGTTGAAGTGATGGGTTCTGGACCATAGTGGGAGTCGGTCAGGACTGTGTTGGGCTCCAAGAACTGTGAACTAGAACTCACAAGCCCTTGAACTGACTGGGCTGACCTAGGCAGTCTCACCCTAGGGATGCTGGATGGATCACGCAGGGCAGTGGCATCTCCAACAGGAGGGTTTTACACATGGATTCAGGTACAGGCTGGCTGCTGACTGACGTGACCACACAAGGAAAGTTTCCTAGAGGTGGAGCCTCTGGAGAATTTGTATTTTTTTTAATTGGTTAATTTATTTTAATTGGAGAATAATTACTTTACAATATTGTGATGGTTTTTGCCATACATTAGCATGAATAGGCCACAGGTATACATGTGTCCCCCTTATCCTGAATCCCCCTCCCACGTGCCTCCCCTGTATTTTTTCTAAAATTCTTTTTCTGTTTCTAAATATCACCCCTATTTCTTATAGCAGTGAACAACAGCAATCTCAAACTTACAAAAATCCCTAATGTAGAAAGTAGACATTCTTAGTGATCCTTGGCCAGAGATAAGGGCCATTTCTATTTTGCCCAGTAACTCCAGCCGAACATTTTAGGGTGTTCCTGACCTCCGTCTTTCCCCCACATCCACATCTAATCTCTCTGCAGCCCCTGTTGGTTCCACCCACAAAATCTATCCAGAGTCTAAACTCTGCTCCCCCATGCCCCCATACTAGCCCCACCTCCATCCTTCCCTTCCACACAACCCCCCACCCCACCCCACGCAGGGCCATCACATCCTCTCCCTGCCCCCATCCCAGTGCCTCTCCACCTGCCTCCCACACTCAGCTGAGGGAGCCTGTGAGCCCCTGAGTCAGATCAGAGCCCTCCTAGTGGAGCCCTTCCCTAGCTGCATCTCGTTGTGGGTAAAAGCCAAAGTCCTCAATGGTCTTTTGTGTCTCCCACTTTCCCTCTGGCTCATTCCACTCCTACCTCGCCGGCCCTGCTGTTCCTCAAAGGAGCTAAAGACATTTATACAGCTGGGGCTTTGTACCCATTGTTCCTCCTGGCCTTGTCTCAGACATCCCTTCCTATCAGAAGCCTCTTCAAGTTGTATTTGTCTGCATAGAACCTTGTCGTTGTCTGGTGTTTAATATACATCTCTGTGCGATTGTTTCCAGTTTACCTCCCAACAGAATGATCACTTCTTTTCTTTTTTTTTTTTGACCCCTCCCACCCGCCAGAATGGTCACTTCTTGAGGACAGGGATTGATCTGATTTTGCACTGTGGCCCTGGTACCCAGCACAGGCTTCTCAGGTGGTGCTAGTGGTAAAGATCCCGCCTGCCAGTGAGGAGACATGAGAGACATGGGTTCAATCCCTGGGTCAGGAAGATCCTCTGGAGAAGGGCAACCACCCTAGTGGCAACGACTCCAGTATTCTTGCTTGGAGAGGCCCATGGACAGAGGAGCCTGGCAGGCTGCAGTCCATGGGGTTGCAAAGAGTTAGACACGGCTGAAGCGACTCAGCACTAGTACCCAGCACAGGGCCCAGCAGGGCACCCTGGAGGAGCAAGTGAATGGATGTCAGGGGCAGTACAGGAAGAGATGTTCCAAGACATGGAAGCTGGGGTCAGCGTAGGAGGGTCCCAGGGTCCGGAGAGGACAGACACGCTACCCAGAGGGTGAGCTCCCTGAGCCCTCACGCTACCCTGAGCCCTGCCCTTGGGTTCCAGTGGCCTGGGGCCATCAATCATGTGGATGCTGGCGTATGGGGTAGATGGGAGGCAGATGCAGCCTCCAGGGCCTCAGATGGAGCACAGAGGGGGAGACACCTATTGTAGACACCAGCTGTCACCCCTTCGGCTGGGCCCCGGGGAGGACAGAAAGCAGGGATAAAGGTGAAGGTAGGAGAATGTCGTTTTTTGGAGGCAGGAGAGACTTAAATCTGAAGAATGTGCAGCCACACTCACCCCGCAGCATCCTAGGTCTCTGTGCCCACTGACCTCGCTTGCCTCATTCCAGGTCATTGACCACAGTGGTGCCCGCCTTGGGGAGTATGAGGACTTGTCCAAGGTGGAGAAATACGAGATCTCACAAGAAGCCTATGAACAGAGGCAAAGTACGGGATGCCCAGCGATGGATGGGGGCCTATGGGGGCTAGAGGAAGTGTGGGGGCAAGCAGAGGTGTGTGCAGGGGTACACAGGATAGACAGGGACATTGAGGGGAAGTTGGCGGTGTGTGGGGTGGGGTAAGGCTGGCGTGGGGACAGATGGGTCGTAGGAGAGCAGTCAGGGTGGACAGGCATGAGGTATGAATGGAAGCTGGGAGGTATGGGGAGTGTGGGCAAACAAACAGGGCCATGGGAAACGTTCAGGGTGTGAGGGCCTGGTCAGGGGCACAGTGTGGAGGGCCGAGTATGGTAGAATATGTGGGCCAGACAGAACAGTGTGGAGACCAGTGTGGTGACAGATCAGAGTGTGGGGGGAGGGATGAGGAAGGTTTCCGGGGTCGGATGGAGGTAAGTGAAGTTGAAGGGCCAGGGAAGATGGGGTAACGTGAAAGACTGCAGGCAAGCACCTTCTATTTATTTTCAAGATTATGGGGAAGCACGGGGGATCTGTGGAGAGGTCAGGGCTCTGGTGGGAGACCTGGGGGAGCTTGATGACAGCCCTTCAACACCCAGAACGGGAGAGTTTGTCTCTGGATGTTGGCCCTGTGGGGATGGCAGGTTATCTCCTCAGGCCAGAGGTCTCCCAGGTCTCTCATGTCTGACCCCCCGCCACCCTCTCCACCCACAGACTCAATCCGCTCCTTCCTGAAACGCAACAAGCTAGGTCGATTCAATGAAGAAGAGCGGGCCCAGCAAGAGGCCGAGAACTCCCAGCGCCTTATTGAGGAAGAGGCCCAGGCCAGCACCATCCCTGTGGGCAGCCGCTGTGAGGTGCGGGCACCTGGGCAGCCCCCTCGCAGGGGCACCGTCATGTATGTAGGTACGTGGCCCACAGAGGCCTCATGCCCTGCCCTGCGGTGGTCAGTGCTGGGGACTTAGCCTTCAAGGGGATCTCAGTCCAAGAGGGGAGATGTCTCCAGGGGTGGCTGACAGCCTAGTATGTTCACAGCAGGGAAGTGGGAAGCAGAGGCCATATGACCTGGGATGTAACAGAGAAAGCAGAGGCCAGAGGGATCAATTCTAAGGTGAAAGCCTGGGGTGCAGTGATCAGAGCTGAGATGGGGAAACAAGCAGAATTATTAGGGCTGTGATGGGGGAAGCTCAGGCTGAAGTGATCAGAGCAGAGATGAGGGAAACTGAGGGGGCTGTGTGAGCTGCGAGGAAGTACCAGACCCTTGAGAGTAACCCAGGAAGGCTTCCTGAGGGAAGGGCTATCTGAAGGAAAGGGATGAGTGAAGGTGGAAAGGGGGAAGAGGGAGCCAGGGGAGTAGCAAGCGCAAAGGCCATGAATGGGCTTGGTCTGTGAGCAGGAACAAGCTTGACTTGTTTGAGGCAGGGAAAGGAAGTCAGCATGGCCAGTGGGGAGTGACAGAGGGGAAAGGTGAGAGCTGAGACCCGGGGCATGGGCAAGGCTGGACTGTGCTAGGCCTCGGGGACAGGAGAGAGCAGTGTGGGTTGTGTTTGTTTTTATAACAGCTTTTATAACAGCTTTATTGAGCTATAATTTATATACCATATAAAATTCACTTAGAGTACCATTCAGGAATTCCTTGGCAGTCCAGCGTTTAGGACTTCTACAGGGGGCACAGGTTCACTCCCTGGTCAGAGAACTAAGATCACACAAACCAAGCAGCATGGCTAAGAGAAAATAAAAATGAAAAGAGAGTACCATTCATTATTTTTAGTGTGGTCACGGAATTGTGCAACCACACCACAGTCAGTTTTACATTTTCATCACCCCCAAAAGAAATGCTATAATCATTAGCAGCTATTCCCCATTTATGAAACCCCAGCTCCCCTAGTCCACATCGGTGACCACTAATCCATGTTCTGTCTCTATAGATTTGCCTATTCTGGAAGTTTCATATAAATGGAATCATATAATATATGGTCTTTGCGACTGGCTTCTTTTACTAGAAGCATAATTTCAAGGATCATCCATGTTGTAGCATGTAGCAGTGTTGTATTTTTTTAATATTCGTCTGTGGCGGGGCTTAGTGGGAAGACCCCCCATGAAGATCCCATGATGTGGGATCTAGTTCCCTGACCAGGAATCGAACCTGGGCCCACTGCATTGGGTGTGTGAAGACTTAGCCTCTGGACCACCAGAGAAGTTCCAGCATTATGGTTTTGATTTGCATTTCTGCATGGCTAATGCTATTGAGCCTCTTCAGGTACTTAATGCTTTGTGTATGTCTTCTTTAGAGAGACTGATTATTCGGCTCTTTTGCCCATTTTTTAGTTGGGTTGTTTGTCGTTTTGGTTTTTGAGTGGTATGTTAGGGCTACCATATCAAAGTACCACACACCCTGGGTGGCTTAAACAACAGAAATTTGTTTCTCACAGTTCTGGAAGCGGGAGCCTTAGATTAACGCCTTGGCAGATTTGATTTCTTCTTAGGCCTCTCTCTGGCTTATAGACGGCCCCCTCCTCTCTTTGTCCTCACATGCTCTTTCCTCTGTGTGTAGGCACATCCCTGGAGTCTTTATCCAGGTAATCTTTATGAGGATGTCAGTCAGCCTGGATTAGATCCCACCCTAATGGCTTCCTTTTAACTTAATTATCTCTTTAAAGGCCCTGTCTCCAACACAGTCACATTCTGAACTACAAGGGATTAGGGCTTCAACATTTAAACTTGGTGGAACACAAAGCCCATAACAAGTTGTTCTTTGTATATGTTAGGTACAGTTCCCTTATCAGATATGATTTACAAATATATATCTCCCATTCTGTAGGTTGGTTGTTTTTTTTATATTTGTTTATTTGGCTGCATGAGGTCTTAGTTGTGGCATGCAGGGTCTTTCACTGTGCACGAACTCTCTGGTGGTGTGCACAGGCTTCTGCAGTTGCAGCGTGCAGGCTCGGTTGCTCTGCAGCATGTGGGATCTAAGTCCTCTGACCGGGGATTAAAGCCGTGTCTCTGCATTGCAAGGTGGATTCTTAACCACTGGGCCACGAGGGAAGTCCCTTTTTACTTTCTTGATAGTGGCTTTTGAAGCACAAACATTTTTAATTTTATAAACTCCAATTTTTTTTATTTTTATTTTTGGCTTCTGTATGGGGTATTATATCTAAGAAACCAGTGCCTTAGACAGGCCACAGAGAGTTACTTCTGTATTTTCCTCTAAGGGTTTCTAGTGTTATAACTTACATTAGGTCTTTGACCCATTTTGAATTAATTTTTTGTTTATGATGTAAGGTGGGAGTCTAATTTCATTCTCTTACATGTGGATATATAGTCGTCCCAATATGATTTGACGGAAAGTCTATTCCTTCCTCCTGAAACTGTCTTGGCTCTCTTGTCAGAAATCATTTGGCCATAAACATTGTGGATTTTATGCTGAGTGGGATAGGCAGCCTTTGAGGAATTTGGGGCAAGGTCAGGATAATCCCATGGACAGAGTAGCCTGGCGGGCTACAGTTCATAGGGTTGCAAAGAGTTGGACACAACTGAGGGACTGAGAACCCCAGTGGTGCTGCTTCCCTTTGATTTTTACAAAGCCCCCTATGACTGGGGCTGTTGAGTGAACAAGGGGTCAGAGGTAGGAACAGGGAGACTACCATATTAGAGTGGGCTGGAGATGGTGGTTGTCCTAGGTGGTAGCAAGGAGTAGTTTTTGCCTGGACAGGCTTTACAGTCAGTGGGCAGGCACAAATCTGGGGTGAGCTGCGAAGGGAGGCTTCACAGGGATTTCTCCCCTGGGCAGGACTGACAGATTTCAAACCTGGCCACTGGATCGGCGTCCGCTATGATGAACCACTAGGGAAAAACGATGGCAGGTAAAGATCCTCACTCTAGTGTCTGTGTGTGTGCACAGGCACACACACGTGTGCGTTTATGTGTAAGTGCATGCGGGTACTACTGGGGGAGCCCACCCACACTAGCATCTGGAGTGGGAGCCCTCTGACACTGCCTCCCTCATGATGTCCTGCAGCGTGAATGGGAAGCGCTACTTTGAATGCCAGGCCAAGTACGGCGCCTTCGTCAAGCCATCAGTCGTGACAGTGGGGGACTTCCCTGAAGAGGACTACGGTTTGGATGAGATGTGATGGCCAAGGAAGGGCAGCCGCCTGCTCCAGCTAGCTCGCCTACTCATTGCCCTTCCCTGTGTGTGCCCATGGCCCTCTCCCTGTGAGCCTGTTTTTATTTTATTGACTACCCTCGCCATTGACTTTTGAGACACATGTATTAAATTTGCTGGAAACCTAGGAAGTGTTTGGAAGACTCAGTGATTATAGGAGGAGCTGTAGACAGCTGGATGGGTGAGGGTGAAACAGGATGCTGGGCAAAATCCAAGTTGGGCATGGTGAGGCTTTAGGTATGTGACGAGTGCATGCAGCCCATGCATTCTAGGAAGCCTGATCCACCCTGTTTCTGCTACATGTGCAGTAATCCCTCATTAGCTCCTTGAAGGGATTCCTGACTATAATATTTGACTATAATATATATAATGTTATATATATATAATATTTGACTATAATAATTGTTGCGGTTAATTATAACTTCTGGAGAAGAAGTTGGCAGTGGTAGGAGCAACCACAGTAAGCAGAATGAGGTTGAAATGCTTAGGGGCTGAAGGGGTCCTGGGGGAAGGTGCTCACATGTACCTCCAACCTGATAGATACATTCTCCAATGCCTACTGTAATGTACACAGGCTCACTCAGATACTCAGAACACTCACACATCTGGACTGACTTCGGGAGGCACACACAGAAGACAGACACTACAGATCATAGGTAGAGAAATAGAGTCAGTACACAAAGATTCTCTCCTCCACATAGGAGAGTGACGCACACAGGATACACTCAAGAGATTGACATCAAACACCTGTGTGGGGTAGATGTACACCTACACACACGCGCGCACACATGCAAATCAATGAAGCTGTCAATCTATGAAACAAAACTGGCTATTTTTTATTTTTATTTGTTTGTTTTGGCTGCACTGGGTCTTAGTTGCAGCTCCCAGGATCTTCATTGCAGTATGCAGACTCTTAGCTGCAGCATGCAGGTCTAGTTCCCTGACCATGGGCCCCCTGCATTCAAATCGAGGAGTCTTACCCACTGAACCACTAGGGAAGTCCCCTAACTGGTTTCTTTAGAAAAGGACCCCACGGCTTAGGTCCCTCCTACATGAGGGAGTTGTCAGAACAAGGAGCATTGGGAGGTGTCCCCAAATTCTCAAACAAAAACTACCAAAGTTCAGCCAGAGTTCAGCAGAATTAGCTAGTGGGTTGGCATTTGAAGACCCAAGGCTCACTTTAAAATCAGGCCCACTATGCACCTCCATGTGATGAGGCTAAAGAACAGGGACAGGAAGATCACGTGCTTTTGCTTTCCTGGACACACTGATCGCCCAAAATCACCTTTGAGCTCCAAGCACAGGTCACAGCATCAGCGAATATGAGGATCTGTCCAACTGCAGTGGAAGATCTCAGCACAAACTTCCAGGGTGTGCTTTATTGGCTTTCAGCTGTCAGCATGGAAGAAGCTGTCCCCATCAGAGGACAATGGAAGGGATCATGCTGGTGATTTCTAAATAGGAAACATTTGCTATGGGCTTCCCTGGTGACTCAGATGGTAAAGAAGCTGCCTGCAATGCAGGAGACCTGAGCTTAATCCCTGGGTTGGGAAGGTCCCCTGGAGAAGGGAGTGGCAACCTACTCCAGCATTCTTGCCTGGAGAATTCCATGGAGAGAGGAGCCTGGTGGGCTACAGTCCACGGGGTCGCAAAGAGTTGGACATGACTGTGCGACCAACACATCTGTGTGAAAGTCAACCACAGTTAGGGATTGGGGAGATATATTTTACAGAATAAGTGCTTAAGCTTTAAGGGGGGCCAGAAAGGAAGGGGGACAGTGGTCAATGTGTTAAGGCAATACCAGCTGCCATAACCAATATCCCCCTACACGCAGTCCAGTGCAGAGGTTCTGGTTAATTGGCAGCAGTCTCCATGATTCACACACCCAGACTCCATATTGGGGCTCCATCATTTTCTTGTGTTTGGAATTACCAGCTTCCAGGCGGCAAATAGGGGAGGTTTCATCCTTTTCTTTAAAAATCTACATGTTCCGTTTCTGCTTCTATCGGTGAGAACTTGTCAGTCATGCAGCCACTCTGATGCAGAGTGGGCTTTGGAACATGCTCCTGGGCTGAGCAGCTCCCTCCCAGCCTCTAACTATGAAAACCGACTGTGAATGTTGGTCCAGCAATGACCACCCTTTACAGGGTTACTAGATCCACAATCTCAGGGGAAGCAGCAGGAAAGGGCTGTGGGATCCACCAGACCCATTAAATCTGCAACTGCTCATGCCTGACCTGTACCATCCACCACCCTCCCCTTAATCCTCAGATAAAGGCAGGTGGAAGACAGTGGATGTCCAGCACTCTTTCTGCACAATTTTGGAGCCCTCCCCACCCCCATGGTGTCAGGCTTGATGCTGGTTACAGGCTCATGAACACCATACAGGCCTGCGAGTTGAAGGCAGACAAACATATAATTACCAAGTATTTCTCTTTATTTTTTTGACTGATATTTCGTATGAAAAATTTTACTGACCTTAGGGGAAGGGAGAATAAAATCACTAAATCTGCCAGGTGGTGCTGGTATGAGGGAAGGGGTGAGATGGAGGATATTTGAATAGCAGCCACATGAACAAAAGAGGACTAGTTTTGTGGGCCTGAAGTAATCCTTTCGGTGATTCATGCTGACCAGAAACTTGTCCCAGTACTAAACACAAAGTTAGGGTGAATGTAACCTTTTTCCTGGTTCCTAGAACTGTTATAAATCACTAACTCAACATGCTAATGGCTCACTTGAATTCATTCGTGTACCAGTTACAAACTTGGGATAATTCAATAGGTTAAGAGGTAGTGTAACTTAATGAGAAAAAGCCAAACAGCCTAGGTTCAAACCCCAGCTCTGTCCCTCACCAGCTGGGGTACTGAACAAGTCCTTCTCCCTGGGTTTCAGCCTCATTTCTATTAATTGGGGCCAATAATAGTACCCACCCCAAACGACTTTATGAGCATTAAATGATCTAATACATCTAAAGCACTTGAATTCAGAGCCAGGCACGCAGGTAAGTGCTGTTTATAAGCCATCGGAATAAAAATGCCTGTATACGGTCAACAGTTCCAATGCTGGCTTCATTTAATCATCATAGCGGGTCCTGGCTCCAGTTTCTTCGTTTTCCTCTTCCCATGCCATCTCTTCTGGGCCAAGTCTGGGGCCACTCTCTCCTAAAGGGTTTTCCAGGCTGGCACCGGTCTCCCCAAAGTCCCTGAAGCCTCAGCACCCCTAGCCTCTGCACGGTCCCAGATGCGGGCAATGACCTCTCAGTCGCCGCGTGGGGGCAGCAACGCACGGCTCTGCGCACCGTGCGCGCGGAGCACTGTGGCAGGCTTAGGCTCGCTTTCGCGGGGCGGTGTCTCGCAGTTGGCCACACGAACTGAGTTTCCCAGAAAACCAAGCGACACCCTCGGTCTAACCTTGTGCGAGTCTGGAAGCGAAGGTCTTGCTCCCTTCCTGCGGCGCGGGGAATTCTGGGGTGAAAGGATTTGGCTCCCTAGTGGAGGACTGGGCAGCGCAGACGCCGGAGGCCTATCGAACCCGCCGCGGTTTAATCAGAGACTAAGAACCAATGTCCTGGCGGGGGCGCCAGAGCTGACTTTCTGGCTGCACTAAAAGAAAGAGGTGACCTCTTCGTGGCCGGCGTGTTCTTGCCTGCCGCTCGCGTTCTTGCATTTCAGGCGGTCACTTTCCAGGCTCCTGATTAGCTCTCAAGCTGGGTCAAGGCTCACCCATCTTAAAAGAAAAAACCATGTTTTCCCCCCTTTACTTGTCACCCAGCTTCAGTGAAAAAGCTGAAAGTGAAAAGTGAAAGTCGCACAGTCATGTCTGACTCTTTGCGATCCTATGGACTGTAACTTGCCCGGCTCCTCTGTCCATAGGATTCTCCAGGCCAGAATACTGGAATGGGTTGCCATTTCCTTCTCCAGGGGATCCTCCCGACCCAGGGATCGAACCCAGGTCTCCTTCATAGCTAGCAGATTCTTTGCCAACTGAGCCAATAATTGTCCATATATGGCCAATCATGTTCAGTTTTTCTGGCTTCCTCCTATTTCTCCCATCATTATTTTAAAGCACATCTCAGGCAACATATCCTCTCATCCAGATGTATATCTGCATTCTAAATGTATCTCTAAAAGTTATGAGGTCTTCACACCAAACAAAATTGCAGTAATTCTTTAGTATGACTTAATATACAGTCAGCGTTATTATATATGAAACAAAGCCCCCATTTGTTTCATAAATGACTTTTTACTGTTGGCTTGTTCAAATCAGAATCCAAATAGGGTTTAGGCATTGCATTTGGCTGTTAATGCTCTAAATCTTCTACTCTACAACAGTTTCCCTGTGTGATTTGCCACAGTCTGATTTGGCTGGTTGTACCTGCTGCTGTCCTCTATCCCTGCGTGTTCTACAAACTGGTAGATTCAAAAACTAGGTCAGCTTCAGCTTCAGTTTTGCAATAAATATACTTTCTAGGTGGTGGTGTTTTTTCCTCAGGAGGCACATGTTACCAGGTTGTCTTTGTGGTACTAAGATCCAAGGTTGGATTCTTGTGTTGTCAGCCTGATCTATCCATTATAAAACCACAACCAAGCTTCAGGAAAGAGATGTCTAGGTGGTCCTTCCTGCAACCCTCTCCCAACTCCACAAGAACTAAACTTTTTATTGCTGAAGCCCTTCCTTGTTGATAAACTCAGGAGGCGACTCTTCACCTCAACTCACTGATACGGCAGTGACAGCCGACATTTAGACCAGTGGTTCTCAAACTTGTGTCTCAGGACTTTACATTCTTTTTTTTTTTTTTTTAAATATTTATTTATTTACTTGGCTGTGTTGGCATCTTTGATGTGGGATCGGTAGTAGTGGTGCTCGGGCTTAGTTGCCCCAGAGCATGTGGGATCTCAGCTCCCCGAACAGGGATCGAACTTGAGTCCCCTGCATTGCAAGGCAGATTCTTTTTTTTTTTTTTTTGCTTTTTATTTATTTTTTTTTTATTTATGTTTTTAATTTTTTTTATTAGTTGGAGGCTAATTACTTCACAACATTTCAGCAAGGCAGATTCTTAACCACTGGACCACCAGGGAAGTCCCAGGACTTTACATTCTTAAAAATTGTTGAGAACCTCAGGCAGGTTTTGTTTAGGTGGCTTATATCTAGATATTTACCACTTTTGGAGATTAAAATTTTTAAGCTTTCATTTAAAAAATAATAATCCAGGGGCTTCCCTGGTGGTCCAGTGGCTAAGACTCCATGCTCTCAATGCAGAGGGCCCAGGTTCGATCCCTGGTCAGAGAACTAGTTCCCAACATGCTTCGACAAAGAGAGAAGGTCCCACTTGCGGCAACTAAGATGTGGCACAGTCAAATAAGTAAATAATTAAAACAAACAAAATAAACATGTTACTGTTATTAACATTTTTATTAAAAAAATAACTTGAAAAAAACTAGCAAGAAGAGTGACATGTTCTTACATTTTGAAAATCTTTTTAGGGAATTCCCTGATTGTCCGGTGGTTAGGCCTCCGAGCTTTCACAGCAAAGGGCCCAGGTTAGGGAGCTAAGATTCAGCAAGGCGACCATGTTAGGCTTAAGAGAAGATAGCTGGGTTCTCACATCTGTTTCTGCATATGAACTACTGAATATTGTCATATCACCTCTGAAATCCCCCTCTGTTCACTTATGAAAGAATGAGTGGAAAAGGAAAAACTCTTAGTAGTATTATGAAAATAGTTTTAACTTCAAAGACTCCCTGAAAAGATCTCAAGGATGCCCGGGTGTCCCCAGCATTTGAAATACCCAAACATTCCCTGTGACAATCCTGGTCTCTGGCTTCTGCCACACTGGGATATCTAACAATACAGAGTCCATGTCTCTACTAGGCCCAGTGGGTTGGATCTGCGGTACCTGCCAGGACCTAACTGGGATGCAGAAACCACTCCTATATGAAAACTGAGGGACATGAACACATGGAGATGGTTACACAGTGGATGGAGGAGCTGAGGGGCCAAACAGGAGCCAGTAAACCAAATGGAAATTAGTGCAGCAGGAAGCTGCTAAAGTTCCTAGCTCTCTCTGGTCTATTGCCCACATTTCCTGTTGGCAAAAGCCCAGGAGCATCTCTGAAGAGGAGACTGGGGAACTACTGTGGCCTAGAGCAGCAAGGGGAGGGCAAGGACCAGATGGGGCAATACCGCCCAGAGCAGCACAGCCTGGGTTCTCCTCAGCACCAGGAATCCCATCATGACCTGTTGTTCTACACCAGGCTCTGCTCACTGATTCACGTGATGTGTCTGACTACTTTAAGATTAGAATTAGAGGTTAAATTTGTAATCCCTGTTGTGATTTTAAAATATGTCTACAACACACTTGAAACTAACATAATGTTGTATATCAACTGTATTTCAGTTAAAAAAAGAGAAAAAGTGAAGTGTTAGTCGTTCAGTTGTGTCTGACTCTTTGCGACCCCATGGACTGTAGTCCACCAGCCTCCTCTGTCCATGGAATTCTCCAGGCAAGAATACTGGAAAGGGTTGCCATCCCCCCACTCCAGGGGATCTTCCTGACCCAGGGATCAAACCCCAGGTCTCTGGGGCTTGGAGTATGTATTTTTTATTTAAAAAAAGAAAACATAAATAACAGATAAATAAATATGTAATAGATTAAATGTCCACAAGTTTTTTGACACATTTCTCAAGAGCTTTCCCATTGGGACTTCCCTGGTGGTCCAGTGGTTAAGAATCCACCTCGAACAGTGTATGTCTTTGTGTATTGGTCTAAACCCACAGAATGCATAACACTAAACGTGACCCTAATGTAAACTATGGACTTTGACAATGATGTGTCATTGTAGATTCATCAGTAAATGCACCTCTCTTGTGGGGGATGTTAATAAAGGGGAAAGCTATGCTGGCAGGCAGTGTGAGAATCTCTGTGCCTTCCACTCAATTTTGCCATGAATCTAATAAAACTCTAAAAGATAAAAAAAAAAAAAAGAATCCGCCTTGTCGTGCAGGTGAGTGGAGTTCAGTCCCTGACTGGGAAGTAGGATTCCGCACACCACAGAACAAGTAGGTGCCGAAACTTCTGAACCAGGCACCACAACCTGTGTCTGCACACTGCAACACAAAATGCTCCATGAAGCAACTAGGATCCAAGGCAGCCAAATAAATAAATAATTTTTTTTAATTCAGTAGTTTGTTAAAAAAAAAAAACAAAAGACCCTCCCGTTGAGTGAGGGCTGGATGTAGTACATCCCTTCCAAGGAACAGAAGAACATAACAGAAGAAATTGTGTGGGACTGCTGAGATCAATTCACAAAAGGCTTTGTATTTTCATCCTGCTCTCTCTCTGGGTTCACTGGCTCCAAGAGAACCCAGCTTTTCATATGTGAGAAACTGTGGTTGAGAAACAGTCCTGCAAGGACTCAGCCAGCAAGAACTGACGGGCCTCCTGCTAACAGCCTTGTGCATAGGCCCGGAGTAGGCCAGTATGAGTAAAAACTCCTGAGTTCCTGACCCATAGACAATGTGAGATAATTAACATTGCTTTAGGCTATTAAATCTTGGTTTTTAAATTGTTAACAGCAGTAGTTCATGTAACTGTATTCCAGTTATCTGTAACTGCATTAAATTTTATCTAAACCTCAGCAAGTTAAAACAGCCACTTTATTTTTCCCATTCTGTTTTTGTAGATCAGGGATTTGGGATGAGCTTGACTTGAGATCTCTCCTATGTTTGAATCAGAAGTTGGCTGGGGCTACAGTCATCTCAAGGTTTGAGCAGGCTGGATGTCCAAAGTGACTCAGCAGCTTGGCAATGACACTAGCTGTTGGCTGGGAGCTGAGTGGGGACTATAACTAAAGCACCTCAGATGTTCTTTCCACAACGGCTGTCCCAGTGTAGTTGGATGTTTTACATGAGAGCTGGCTTTCTCCAAAGGAAGTGTTGTAGGAGAACCAAGGAAAAACTGCATGGCCTTTTCTGACTCAGCCTCAGAAGTCACTTCTGCCACTGTCTATTGAAGAAAGTGATTACAAATCCACCCACATTCAAGAGAAGGCCACATAGATCTGAATTCTTCTTTTTTAAAATTATTTATTTTGTTGTGCCGGATCTTAGTTGCAGCACCCAGGATCTTTGAGCTTCGTTATGGCATGAGGCATCTTTAGTTGCAGTACACAGAGGGATCTAGTTCCCTAACCAGGGATAGAAATGAGGCCCCCTCCATTGGGAGCAGGGAGTCGCAGCCTCTGGCGCACCAGGGAAGCCCCTGTAATAAGTATTTTTCTCTTTCTCCATATATCCTATTGGTTCTATTTCTTTGAAAACCCTGACTAATACACTGGCAAGGTGAAAGGACAGTAAACTGTATTAGTCATCATGGAACAATTTGGCATCAACTACATTTGGGTTCATACTTGACTCTGCCATCCCCTCAGGCAAATGACTCCACCTCTCTGAACCTCCACTTCTTTTCATGTTAGTTCCGTTCTAAGAGGGTTGTGAGAGGCCTGGCAAGACATGTCTATAAAAATGCTGTTACTTCAGCCTGGTCCCATCAAACCCTCAGGAGGCATGAGCTAGGGTAGTTATGACTATTTTGAGTTTATTAATTGGTGGTGGCATTGTAACATTAACATCACTGAGGTAGCAAATTGTGAGGATTAAGAGCACAAGCCACAGGTCTTCCCTAGCTGTCCAGTGGTTAAGACTCCATGCTCCCACTTCAGGGGATGCAGGTTCAATTCCTGATCAGGGAACTAAAATCCCACATGCCAGGCAGCATGACAAAAAAAAAAAAAAAAAGCATAAGCTACAAAGTCAGTCTTCCTGGGTTTGAATCTTGACTCTGGTGCTTCTTAGCTGTATGATGTTGGACAAGTAATCCCATCTCTCTGGTTAACTCATGGCATCATAATTCAGAATAGGCTAGGTTATGTGGCGGTGACAATGAGTTCTGGCCCTCAGTGGACTAACACTTCAAAATTGGTTTCTTGTTCACAGAAATTGGCAGATGTGCTCCTTGCCATGGCTTAGGCATCCAGCTAGCCTCCTTTCTGTGGCACCTCAGTGCTTGCATAGCTTTCAGAGTTGCCTAGGCAACCTGAGAGCATCAGAAGATTAGAGCTTTGAGCATCCCGCACTGGCTTTTAAATGCTACTACTGGGAAGTCAACTAGATCCCCGATTCCCCAACTAAAAGATGCCTGGAGCCTTAATTAAGACCCAGCACAACCAAACAAACAAAAATATTTTTTTTAAAGGACCAACCTAGGGTATTTGGTCTCAGTCACTGGAATGATAGAGATGCCATTAAACTAGTTGGGGAAGGTAAGGAGGAAGGTAAAGATGTCCCAAGCTCAGCACATCTCTAAGACCCCTGTGAAGACAGTGAGTAGGATACAGAATGGAGGAGCCTAAAGATAGAAATATCTGGGCTGAAGATAGAAACCTGGGCATAAGCTGATAGCCTAGAGATGGAATTTATTTATTTTGCTATGCTGTGTGACTTGCAAGATCCTAGTTCCATAACCAGGGGTTGAAATCTAGCCCTTGGCAGTGAAACACAGAGTTCTAACCAATGGACCACCAAGAAATTTCCTGGAGGTGGAATTTAAGCTAAAGAAAATCAACTCAATATTTATTGAAAAGACTGATGCTGAACTCCAATACTGTGGCCACCTGATGGGAAGAGCTGACTCATTGGAAAATACCCTGATGCTGGAAAAGATTGAAGGCAAAAGAGGGCGGCAGAGGATGAGATGGTTAGATAACTTCACCAACTCAATGGACATGAATCTGAGCAAACTCCGGGAAACAGGGAAGCCTGGCGTGCTGCAGTCCATGGGGTCACAAAGAGTCAGACACAACTTAGCAACTGAACAACAACAACAACAAAAGAGGGAGATCCACGATGGCATGAGTGGGCTGGAGAGGCAGACTAAGATTTGGAGCTGGTCAGAATTGAAAGATGAGGGAGCCAGACCTAGATGATTGTAATTGGCAGTAAGTGCTATGAGAATGTATGCTACAAGCACAGAACTGCAAACTTCAGTTTCAGTCTCAGGCTCAGACAGGGAGGGCTTCCTAGAAGAGGTGACTCCTAAGCTGACACTCAAAGCTTGAGTGGTTACAACACCAGGCAAACAAGGCAGAAGTGTATTCCAGACACAGCCCATGCAAAGGCCTGGTAGCAAGTGAGCCCAGGAAAGGGCAGAGGAGGAAGCTACTCAGACTGACTGGGAGGGGTGTGGTCAGAAGGGAATCCAGATCAGTCATCAAGCAAACTTTTGGCATCAGCCAAGCCCAGGTTCAGATCTGGTCCTGCCACTCTCTGTGAACTCAGGCAAGTTGACCCAGCCTCCATTTTCTCTCCTGTTAGATCCTGCATCATAGATAAGGCCTTCGTAGCAGCCCCAACAAGCCCTCAGGAAGCATAGCTGTGACTGGGGTTTCGTCTGTTGTGACTTTGTTATTTGGGCTATTATTCATTATATTATTGAAGAGTCAATACACTAGGGTAGTGACGCCAAAAATTTGGCCTTTGTGCACCAGTGCTGAATTGAATCTTGGAGACAGAGTTTTAGGTGAAGCAGAAAAGAATAGCTTTATTGCTTTGCCAGGCAAAGGGAGACACAGAGGGCTCATGCCCTCAAAGCTTGTGTATCAACTCAGGAGGACGTGGTGAGGAGTTTAAGAGCAATGGTTCAAGGGCGGGGTTGCTGATAAGAATCAGGGAGTATTCAGGGCCTGCACTCCTTTAATCTGACCTCCTGTTGGTCTTCTGATTCTCTGGAATGAAGAATGCTTCATCAAGCATCTAACATCTTCCATTGGGTGGAAGTTTTAATTCTGCAGAGGTATTCTCAAAGGTATTATGTGTATCCCTTAAGGCAGAATGAGGATCCTGTCCCAAAGCTGCACTATTGTTTCTTTTTTTTTTTTGGCTGCATCAGGTCTTTGTGTGATCTTCATTGCATCATGTAGGGTCTTTCATTGCAGTGCATGGACTCTCTAGTTTTAGCTTGTGAGCTTAGCTACTCTGTGGCATGTGGGATCTTAGTTCCCCGACCAGGGATTGAACCTGTGCCCCCCGCATTGCATAGTCAATAAGGCAAAAGTAGATGTTTTTCTGGAACTCTCTTGCTTTTTTGATGATCCAACAGATGTTGGCAATTTGATCTCTCTCTGGTTCCTCTGCCTTTTCTAAATCCAGCTTGAACATCTGGAAGTCCATGGTTGACGTACTGTTGAAGCCTGGCTTGGAGAATTTTGAGCATTACTGTGCTAGTGTGTGAGATGAGTGCAATTGTGTGGTAGTTTGAGCATTCTTTGGCATTGCCTTTCTTTGGGACTGAAATGAAAACTGACCTTTTCCAGTCCTGTGGCCACTGCTGAGTTTTCCAAATTTGCTGGCATATTGAGTGTAGCACTTTAACAGAATCATCTTTTAGGATTTGATATAGTTCAACTGGAATTTCATCACCTCCACTAACTTTGTTCATGGTGATGCTTTCTAAGGCCCACTTGACTTCGCATTCCAGGATGTCTGGCTCTAGGTGAGTGATCACACCATTGTGGTTATCTGGGTCATGAAGATCTTTTTGTATAGTTCTTCTGTGTATTCTTGCCACCTCTTCTTAATATCTTCTGCTTCTGTTAGGTCCATACCATTTCTGTCCTTTATTGTGCCCATCTTTGCATGAAATGTTCCTTGGTATCTCTAATTTTTTTTAGGAGATCTCGTTTTTTCCCACTCTATTGTTTTCCTCTATTTCTTTGCATTGATCTTTGAGGAAGGCTTTCTTATCTCTCCTTGCTATTCTTTGGAACTCTGCATTCAAATGGGTATATCTTTCCTTTTCTCCCTTGCCTTTAGCTTCTCTTCTTTTCTCAGCTATTTGTAAGGCCTCCTCAGACAACCATTTTGCCTTTTTTGCATTTCTTTTTCTTGGGGATGGTTTTGATCAGTCTCCTGTACAATGTCATGAGCCTCTGTCAATAGTTCTTCAGGCACTCTATCAGATCTAATCCCTTGAATCTATTTGTCACTTCTACTGTATAGTCATAAAGGATTTTATTTAGGTCATACCTGAATAGTCTAGTGGTTTTCCCTACTTTCTCCAATTTCAGTCTGAATTTGGCAAGAAGGAATTCATGATCTGAGCCACAGTCAGCTCCCAGTCTTGTTTTTGCTGACTGTATAGAGCTTCTCCATCTTTGGCTGCAAAGAATATAATCAATCTCATTTCTGTATTGACTATCTGGTGATGTCCATGTGTAGAGTCTTCTCTTGTGTTGTTGGAAGAGGGTGTTTGCTATGACCAGTGCATTCTCTTGGCAAAATTCTGTTAGCCTTTGTCCTGCTTCATTTTGTACTCCAAGGCCAAATTTGCCTGTTACTCTAGGTGTTTCTTGATTTCCTACTTTTGCATTCCAGTCCTCTATAATGAAAAGGACATTTTTTGGGGGGGTGTTAGTTCTAGAAGGTCTTGTAGGTCTTCATAGAACTATTCAACTTTAGCTTCTTCAGCATTACTGGTTGGTTGGGGCATAGACTTAGATTACTGTGATATTGCATTTCAGACTCTTTTGTTGACTATGAGGGATACTCCATTTCTTCTAAGGGATTCTTGACCACAGTAGTAGGTATTGTAATGTATAGTTTGGGCCGAGGCAGAAAAGGAAAGACGACCTCAACAGAAGTGAGTGAAGTCTCTGTCGTGTCCAACTCTTTGTGACCCCATGGACTATAGCCTACCAGGCTCCTCTGTCCATGGGATTTTCCAGGCAAGAGTACTGGAGTGGGTTGCCATTTCCTTCTCCAGTCAACAGAAGTATGTTACCTTTATTCATGCAAGGAGGGGCGACGGTCGGACCAGGCTGAGCACCCAGAGGGATCAGGGAGGCTCCATATTTATAGAGAGGTTTGTGGAAGTGATAAGGGAAACATTAATTAGGCAGGATGTTTTGGGTATTCTTTAGTTGAGATGGCATTTGTAGTTGGGCAGGGGGTGATAAGTCTTCTGGGCAGGTGTAGGGGTGGAAGGTTTCTGGGCAGAGGGTGATAAGTCCCAGATAGATGCAACTGGCCTAGGGCATCAGGGCAGAACCTAAAGTTCTGTTTTGTTTTCTCCAAAGTTAGATGATTCAGCAAGGTCCTTTGACACTTGTTTTCTTTTCTAGGCCCAAAAGACTCCTTCATCCAGACCCTGAGGTCATTAAAAAAAAAAAATGGGGAAGAGGGCGCTGTATTTCTCTGGCTACTTCCTGCTGGATAGGGGCAATGGTTTTGGGTCTGGAATGGAAGATTGTCCTAGGGCCCAGGGTCTCCTTTTTCTGAGCTTGGGGTGAGGCTCTCGAGAAGAAGAATGGTCTTGACCTGATCTCGAGAGATGGCCGGAATCCGTTCTCGGAGAAACCTTTGAAAGAGATTGAAGAGACAGGGTCCAAATAACAGGAATAGAATGATAAGTACCAATGGCCCCAGGAAAGGGAGCAACCAAGGGAGGATGTATTGGAACAGGTTTTGGGGAGTGTAAAGGTTTTGTAACTCTTTCCTGCAGTTCCATTCTGTCTCTAAGTTCTTTGACTCTGCCCTGGACTATGCCCGTCTCATTAACAAAATAGCAGCAGTCCTCTCCTAGGAAAAGGCAGGTCCCTCCCTTTTCTGCGGTGAGAAGGTCCAGGGCTCGCCTATTTTGTAGGGCCACAGAAGCTAACGAGTTAATTTGTCTTTGGATTGAAACAAAGGACTCCACTACCTGCTCCATGTCTTCATTAAGTTCTTGGGACAGTTTGTAGTAGAAATGGGCAGAGGTCGAGATGCCTCCAATCCTGGTGCCTAGGGCTGCTGCTATGCCAGTCTCAATCAGGAGGGGGGCTATGACAGCTCGTCTTTTCCTGTGGGAAAGTTTCCCTTGGGGGTAGACTATTTGTTCTACCTCTTCTTCTTTGAAGAATGTTAGGCCAGGGGTCAGGAAGACCAAGATGCAGGGTCCAGGGGGGTGACATGAATATGCATAGGTCCCGCAGAGAATGAAGATTCCCGGATTGGTGCAATTATTTGTGCTGTTCCACAGAACCCAAGTGGAACAGAAGGAGGGAGCCGAGTTTGTAAGACCAGTGTAGTTGGGACTAGAGTAGTTAATACAGGTTAGGTTTGAAGAGGCTGAGAGTAGGACATTGTCAGAGACTGGCCCAGTGAGTTGTGTAGTTTTCTGTTGGGAAGGGGAGGTATAGTTGCCCTGTGACAGCCAGGTTGAGGGTAAGGGAATTGCTATGTGTGGTGAGGGAGACAGTGACTTGCATATCCAACACTGGGATGTATGCTGTGTGTACTGGAAGAATTGGAAGGAAGAGTTGAGAAGGCGAGTCAGGTGTTGGTTGCCAGAGGGAGGTTTTAGGAGAGGCCGTAATTAGGAAAGGAGGTCTAGGCATTTATAAGGCTCAGGGGTTGCCTGTAACCGGGAAATTATGTTCTTTATGACTTGTTCTTGTTTCTTTTCCCGATTTTGATCTAGTACCCCGCCCCCATCTGAGTACCCCCAGTGGGTAATGGGATAAAAACATATGTTTTTTCCATTTGGTTTATGGCAGGTACTCACGAAACTCCCTCTCTTTTGTACTTTGACAGTGAGTAGGGATTTGGACTTCCCGCCCCCGAGGTTCATGGTGCATGGTTTTGGAGCTGTATTATAACATGAGGAATGTACGTAGGAATAAATGTCTGAGCAGGGGCAGGGAGTAGCCAGAAGGCTGGGGAGTGCAGCAAGGATAAGGAGCAGAGGAGTCATGGGGCTGTTAGTTAGGTGGTGCAGAGGAAATAGCGCCCCAGGAGCAGAACACAGCCAGCAACGTAGGCGATACCCAAGGAAAGACGAAGGATAGGCGGCCAGTCCTGAGGGGAGACAGTTACTAGGCCTATAGCAAGGATTAGGATTAGGAGTGCAGTTATAGTTAGAGAGACAGGAAGAGGCCAGTCAGGGCAAGGGGCAGAAGGCTCCAAGTTGGTGGTTGTTTGGAACAGTGCTCATTAGGATGTAGAATGATATAGAGAATGAGAGTAAAGAAATCGATTTCGCCTGGAGTCAGGCTGTAGAAGGTTCCCTGGAGCCACAGTTAAGACACCAGTGTAGTCAGGTCTTTGAAGGAGGTTCCTGTCGGGGCGCTGGTCCAGAGGTCTTGCAGTAGTTGGGTCAGGAACAGTTGTAGGTTGAAGAGAGTCCAGGTCATTCAGTGTCTTCCTGGATGGTTGACAGAGGTTGTCGCCGGGTGAGTTTTAAGGAGGTAGGTCCTGTGAGGGAGACCTAATAGGGATCATTTAAGGAGGACAGCGCAGGATCGGAGGTGACCCGTTTTAAGTGAGAGAGGTGTACCCAGGAGGTGACCTTCTCAAGTTTAGCTGCAGTTGGGGTAAGGAGGATGATTTTGAATGGTCCCTGCCACTTTTAGGGTTAGGTCACCCTGGGGATTATCAGACAGATAGACCATGTCCCCAGTTTGTAAAGGGGGCAGGGAGGCTTGGGGGGCAGGGGCAGGCAAGTTGTGATTGATGTATCTCCAGAGGGCATTGCGGAGTTGCGCCAGCAGAGGGGAGTGTAGGAAGCTTGTATGGGAGGAGGTTCGGGGGGAGTCCAGGAGGGAGCATGGGCCTTCCACACATCACCTCAAAGGGGCTCAGCCCCAGGGGCTTTTTGAGCAAAGCCTGTATTCTGAGGAGAACAATTGGCAAAAGTTTAGTCCAATCCAGATGTACCTCAAGGTTAGTTTGGTAAGCGTTTTTTTGATTATTCTATTCATCCTTTCTACCTTTCCTGAGGACTGGGGATGGTATGGAATGTGAAATTTCCAGGGTATCTGTAAGAATTGGACAAGTTGTTGGGTGACCTTGGACGTAAATTCTGGGCCATTATCAGACTGTAAGGATGAAGGCAGGCCAAACCTGGGGATAATTTCTGTGAGGAGGATTTGAGGCACTGTGTGGGCTCTTGTGTTTGTAGTGGGAAATGCTTCTACCCATCCTGAAAAGATGTCCACAAGGACCAGGACGTATCTGACTCTCCGGACCGGGGTCATATGAGTAAAGTCTTATCTGCCAATCCTGTGCTGGGAGGCTGCCTCGCATTTGATGGGTTGGAAAGGATGTCAGTTTAAGGTTGGAATTGGGGTTAGTACGTTGACATGTTTAACAGGAGCGGGTAAGGTTATCTAAATATTGTTGGTCAGCATTGGATATGGGGAAGTGGTTACGGAGGAACTGTTGGAGTGTCTTGGATGAGGGATGAAGAAGTGAGTGTAGATAAGAGAGGATTTCTCTGGCGGTGGGAGGGTCGGGTGGAGTCAGAGCGAAGATGACGGGACTGGAGGGAAGGATGGGACAGTGCTGTCTCCTTTGCCTTCTGGTCGGCAGCATTGTTGTAGGCTGATATGAGACTTCCCTTTTGATGTCCCCTACAGTGGAGGATGGCGGCTTTGTTTGGGAAGAGTGCTGCCTCTAGATGTTTGTGGATCACGTCTGAATTAATAATGGGGGATCCCTTTTGGGTTAGGAAACCTCTTTCTCTCCATATTAGGATGTTTGAGTGAAGTATGTTATAGGCATATTTGGAGTCTGTGTGGATGTTAACCGTTAGATTTTTAACCAGAGTTAAAGCTCTGGTGAGAGCTATCAGTTCTGCCTGTTGGGAGGTGGTGTGAGGTGGCAGAAGTGAAGCTTCAATTGTCTGGGTTCCATAATTGTGATGAAGGTCCCCCTGGATGATGGCATATCCTGCTGCAAAGGGTGGGATTTTTGAGAGCTGCCATCAACGAACCAGTGTGGGGTGTCTGGGTCTAAGGGGTTGATCTGTTAAATGTTGGAAGGGGTTTTGGGTAAGATCTACTGTTAGGCTGCAGCTATGTAGGAGGGAGTCTGTTGTAGGACATGGGTAATAAGCTGGCGGGGTTAAGGGGAGAACAGGGGGAGAATGAGAGCTGAGGGTCGAGGAGAAAGGCATGTAGGACCTGTACCCTGGAAGAGGGAAGGGAGAGAAAAGCCCGATGTGATAGTAAGTCTTGGAAGGTGTGTGGAGAACAGACTGTTAAAGGGGCATGTCTAGAAAGTTTATTTGCTTCGGGTACGAGGGCTGCGATAGCAGCCATAGCCTGTATGCAGGGAGGCCACCCCTTGGTCACCATGTCAAGCTGTTTTGATAGATAGGCTATGGGAGCCCAGGTGTCTCCAGCCCGCTGATATAGAAGCCCCAGGGCCTGTCCTTGGTTGGAATGTGCAAAGAGAAAGAATGGTCTGGTGTGATCTGGCAGGTGGAGAGTTGGCACTTGGAGGAGGCACTGGGTGAGCTGGCGAAGAGGATTGGCCAGTGAGGAGGGATTAAAGAGGGGCTCATCCAGACATCCTTTAGTTGCCTCATAGAGCGGCTTTGCAATGAGGGAGAAGTTAGGGATCCAGATACAGAAAAAATTTAGGAGGCCGGGGATAGACAGGAGTTCCCTCTTCTTTTTTGGAAATGGACAGTTAATTAAGGCCTGGATTCTATCTGGGGGAATAGTTCTTTGTTGATGGGATATGGAGAGCCCCAGGTAGGTGATGTTTGTCTGGGCTATTTGGGCCTTAGATTGGGATACCCGATAACCCCAGGACCCCAGGGCCCCAAGAAGTTTGGCAGTATGTTGGAGGCAGAGTTTTCGGGTTGGGCTACAAAGGAGGAGGTCATCTACATATTGGAGGAGATGACTCGGGGCTAGGTCGAGTGTCTGTAGGTCCTTTTGTAAAGTCTGTCCAAAAAAGTGGGGACTGTCTCTGAACCCCAGGGGGAAAACTGTCCATGTTAGTTGTTGGGAAACGTGAGTTTCAGGGTCTTGCCAGGTGAAGGCGAAAAGGGGTTGGGAGAAGGGGTGGAGGGGGATGGTGAAAAAGCCGTCTTTGAGATCTAATACCGTGAAGTGGGTTGCAGGCGGGGGTATGGTATACAGAAGGGTGTAAGGGTCAGAGACTCCTGGGAATTTTGGCGTGATGGCCTCATTGACTTTTTGCAGATCCTGGACAAGTCTCCAAGAGTTTGGTCCCTTCCTTACTGCCAGAATAGGGGTGTTGTGTGGTGAATGGGTAGGAATTAGGATAGAGGCTTGAAGAAGACAGTCTATGATAGGCTTAAGTCCCTTGTGGGCCTCCGGGGTGAGGGAGTACTGTTGTTGGGTGACTATAGTCAAGGGGTCTTTTAGGGTAATGTGGACTTGGGGGGATGATGTTTGGCTATGGCTGGGTGATCAGTGTACCAGACTTGGGGGTCTAAGGAGGGTAGATCCAAGGGAAGGTCAGGGGTGAGGGATAGGGACCATCCAGGTGCCATCTGCATGCAGAATATAGAGACTGTATCAAGGGGGGGTATGGTAATAAAGACCCCCAATTTGGATAACAAATCTCTCCCTCGGAGTGCCATCAGGCATTGAGGCATTATGAGGAATGAGTGTATAAGGGTCGATTTTCCAAATTGACAGAGTAGTGGAGGGCTTATTTTTGGCCTTAGGGGAATTCCAGAGACCCCCTTGATTGTGAGTTCTGAGTCTTGAGTTGGGCCAGAGTAGGAAGTTAAGAGACAGAAAGTGGCTCCAGTGTCTACTATAAAACAGGTCTCTTTTCCAGCCACTACCCTGTCTACCCTAAGTTCCGAGCTTGTGTTCAGGATACGGGCCAGGGGGCTGGAACCTGGGCTCCATCATTGGAACAACTCTCGTAGGGTTGGGCTGGGGTTCTGGGGAGAAGTGGGTATCTCCCCAGAGGCACCAGGGCATCCCTGTGGACATTCCACTCTCCAGGTCTGGGAGGTGGGGACCTCCCCAGGGGTGCCAGTGCGTCCTTGGGGACATTCCATCTTCCAGTGTCCCCACTGGCCACAGGTTGGGCATGCTTTTGTGGGGGGGCCGTGGGCTTGGGCATGCCTTTGCCCAGTGTCCTGACTGGTTGCATCGGAAGCAGGGTCGGGGGGGCGGGGCTTAAGCCCTGTTCTGGGATGACTTGGTCCAGGCTGATCTCTTCCCTTAATTGCTGCTGCCAAAAAGGCATATTTAGCTTTTCTCTCACGTTCTTTTTCTCTCTTAGCCTCCTCCTCTCTATTATTGAACACCTTGAAGGCGACTTCTAGAAGGTCTCTTTGGGCGGGGGGGGGGGGGGGTGTCTCAGGGCCCTTTTCTAGTTGTCGAAGCTTGCGTCTGATGTCAGGGGCAGACTGGCTGATGAATTGAATGTGAAGGTAGAGTAACCCAGCAGGGGTAGTGATATCTAGGTTGGTATACTTCTGGACTGCCTCTGTGAGGCGTGCCAAGAATAAGGCTGGATTTTCGTCTGCCTCTTGGGTGACTTCTATGACTTTATCATAATTGACATGGATATGAGTATTTTTCTGCATTCCTTCTAGAATGCAGGTAATAATATGATTGAGTCTCCTGATACCTGGGTCACCGGGCTGGAAAGTCCAGTGGGGATCTAACTGAGGCACCACCTCATCAGCAGCTGGGCTATCCCGGTCTTGGTTATGTAAATGATCAGCATGGGCTTTTGCCACGTGCCAGATACAGTCTTTTTCATCTGGGGTGAGAGTGGCATTTAGGATATAATATATGCCACTCCATGTGAGGTTATAGGCCTGGGAGAGTCTCAGGAATTCTTTTCTGTATCTGGTAGGATTTTCAGAAAATGATCCTAACTTTTCTTCTCTCTGGCTCATATCTGACAATGAAAATGGCACATGGACTCGGGTGGGGCCCTCTGGTCCTGCCACCTCTCTCAGGGGAAACATGTGTTGCATACATGACCATGTGGCAGGGGGGGAAGGAAGTGGGGAGGGAGAGTCAGGGAGATGGGGTAGTGGGGTCGAGGGGGAGTCACGAGAGGTTTCAGTGCCAGTAGGTGAGTTGGATGAAAGGGAAGGAAAGGGTTGGCGGGGTGGCAGGTAGGGAAGGGGCTCGTCCAAGGGGTCGAACTCCGGGGGTGCAGAAAGTGGTTATAAATCAAATTAAACTTATTTTTTTATTTATTTATTTTTAATATTTTATTTATTTTTATTTTTGGCCACACTGGATCATCTTTGCTGCACACAGGCTTTCTCAACTTGTAAGAAAACATTTTTAATCTTACAGTACAGTACCTTAAAAAGTACAGTAGTACCAGGTACATCACCACTGCTTTTATGCTTGCTTCCAGACATCCTGGGCTGGAAATAAACATACTATACTACTGTACTCTATATAATGAGTGAGTGAAAGTCGCTCAGTTGTGTCCGACTCTTCGTGACCCCATGGACTATCCAGTCCATGCAATTCTCCAGGCCAGAATAGTGGAGTGGGTAGCCTTTCCCTTCTCCAGGTGATCTTCCCAACCCAGGGATCGAACCCAGGTCTCCTGCATTGCAGGTGGATTCTTTACCAGTTGAGCCACAAGGGAAGCCCACTCTATACAGTTCTGTAAAGTACACAAAAGCACAGCAGCTTATAGAGGATACATGCACCTGAAAAAGTACACCAGACTGGTGAACTAACTTACATGATTGGACATGCAAACACATATTTGCATCTTTGAAAGTTTGCAATTTGAAGGTCTGTATGTAGGGGACTTACTGTATTAACTAAGGAAGAGCAAGAGTCTACTTCAGGAACCCAAGAGGGCTCAGGAGGAAGGAATAGACACAGAGGATAATAGCTACTATTTAACTAACCATTTACTGCTTCATTCTGTTAGGATCCTAGAGAGTGGGGGCATGGAGACCTTTATTTACATTATACAGATTAGACAATCATGGCTCAGGTCACTGTTTTGGAATTCCAAGTTATTAAGGGGCAAAGTCAGGATTCAACCCCAACCTGAATCAGCTTCCACAGTAGCGCCTAAGGGCTACAGAGACAGGCTGACAGCTCCCTCTGGGGGACCCTGAAAATGTCCTGGGCGCTTACAGGTTGGAAGCAGAGAGCAAGCGAAAGGGTTCCAAAGGTGGCCTCCTTTGCCATTTTCCTTCCCAGTTGCACTCCCCACCTCGGCCACCAACCGACCCGGGGAACGTCCAGCCTCAAAAACCAGTCTGTGGCCAGCGGATTCTTCCTGTATCCCGGTCCCTCTTTAGAGACTGGAAGACTGAGACTTCACTTTGGACCCGTCCAGGAAAAATAATTCTAGTGGTCTTGACTAGAAGACAAAGGGGTCAAGGGGTGTGGATGCAGGAGGCACACTGCGGTCTGATTCACAGGTGGAACTGGACCAGCATCAGGACTCTGCCTGCAGGATCCCCGCCATAGATGCGGGCACTTGTCCCGAGACTGTGGGCCAAATACAATTCCAGACGCTGTTTGTCGTAACAAGGTTGGGATAGGAGACAAGTCCCAAGAGTATCAGGAGTCCTTTTCCGAGGAAACCGAAAACCACATCTGTGAGACGATGGCAGCAGGCTTTCGGGCGAAAATCGACACTAGGTCGAAAAACACTAGGTGGCCTTGGGCACGATGACTGCCCAAGTTCCCTCGGAGTTCTAGTTCCCAAGTGCTTGCATCTGGGACCGCATAGAGTAGGGAAAGACCTCAGATTTGTCAATTCAGGGCGCTGTCGGGAATGCAAGACTCTGGAAACGCAGGGTGGAGCCTGGGCAACCGCACCCAATCACAGGAGGTGGGGCCGACAAGCGCATGCGCAGTCTTAAGGTCGACTCTAGGACCGCGCGGATGCGGACTGGCCACCCCGCAGAGCCTAACCGGGCCTTGGCAGCCTGAGTCACCCGCCCCGCCCTGCGGAGCCGGACGCAGCTGGAGGCCCCAGAGCTACACGGACAAGCGGACCGGCGGACGCGTGAGCGAAGCGGTGAGCACCCAGTCCGGACTCCCCCTGCACTCTGTAATTCCGGCCCTGGAGGCCTCCGGACCCGAAGAGATCCTAAAATCTTAGCCTCAGGGATCCACCACTCCCTTGATCTCAGATTCGAGCTCCCAGATCTGTCCGGCCTAGTTATCCCGCCCCGGGGACTCTTCCGCCCTTCCTCTCAGGATCTAAAATAGGAGCCCATGAAGAGGTACCCAGTAAATTCAGCCCTGGGTGCAGCCTCTGGGACCACGATCCGTCCTCTCAGTTCTAACAGGAACTCCGTTATCCCAGGCCCCGGGGCTCAACACTTAACAATCTTAGACCTGAACCCACAGATCCAGCAATGAGTCTAGTCTCGCTGCTGTGAAGTGAAGTCGCTCAGTCGTGTCCGACTCTTTGCAACCCCAGGGACTGCAGCCTACCTACCATGCTCCTCTAGCCATGGGATTTTCCAGACAAGAGTACTGGAGTGGGCTGCCATTTCCTTCTCCAGTGTCTCGCTGCTGGTTGCACCTAAATCCTTAAACCCACGTTCTGGATTTCCTAAACTGTTTCTGGGGCCTGCAGGCGGAGAATTTCTAACCCACCGTTCTGACCCGCCTCAAACCTCTAGGGCTCTGGATTTCAGATTCGAGCACTAGCTTGGGACCCCCCACCTTGAGAATCCCACTTGACCCGACCAGTGCCTGGTACTTCATGATGCCTATGCGTAGACTCAGTCCAGAGTTTTTCAAGCCAGATGCAGACCTTTGGAACGGAAGAGGTTTCAAACCTGATTTTCTGTCCCTATGCCACCGTCCAAGAACTACCTCCCCCGGAAGCCCAGACCTCATCCCGAATGGGCCCTTAAGCCCCAGCCGGAGGATAGGTCTCCGCCTAGAGGCTTCATATTACTTCCTCCTGTCCAGCAGTCAGAAATGTGTATTTTTGTGGGGGAAGGGGCGGGCTCAGGGAGGAGACAGCCATCTGACCCCTTTCTTTCTCCTCAGGAATCTTGAGTCACAGCCATGTTCCTGGTTAACTCGTTCTTGAAGGGTGGCGGAGGCGGCGGAGGAGGCGGGGGCCTGGGCGGGGGTCTAGGGAATGTGCTTGGAGGCCTTATCAGCGGGGCCGGAGGCGGCGGCGGCGGCGGCGGCGGCGGCGGCGGCGGCGGCGGCGGCGGCGGAACTGCCATGCGCATCCTGGGCGGGGTCATTAGCGCCATTAGGTAAGGCGGGGCCTGATGATGGGCGTGGCCTGAGGAGGAGGCTTGTCCAGCAATAGAATGGGGTAACCTGGACACTGACCAGGAACCTTAATTAAGCTGGGCCGGGCCTGGGCTAGGAGACTCTCTTTGAGGGGGCCGACCTTAATGAGTTCATGAGGGCGGAGCTTGACATGGGGGTACTCTGATTATTGAGGGGACACCGTCTGATGGGACCAAAGGGGCTTTGGGAGGTGGGACTTACTGGGGCTGGCGTGGCCTACTTCCGCTAACCTGGAGACAAACGTTAAGGGGGCGGAGCCAATGAGGCTGGTTATCCCTTCATGGGGGCAAGGCTAGCCTTGTGGGCGCGGCGTGGCCCTCGTAGGTGGGTCAATGAGGTGTGCTCAGAAGAGGTCTAGCCCTTATAGGACTGGGGAAAAGGCCATCAAGGGGCAAGGCTGGGCTGAGAACTGATTGGATTAAAAATGTCCTAGTGAAGGGAGGGTAGGGGTCGGTAGGTGCCTGGTAGGTCTTAGCCATTGAGTGTGATACTTTGAAGGGGTGAGAACTAATGGAGCTGGGGTGGGATATTGAGAAGACACAAACGTTAGAAGCCATAATGATGGAGTAGGTTCCTACACGGGTGGAACCCAGGAGGATGAGGCCGCGGGAAGCTGGGGCCAAGCTTTTATGAGGCGAGCCCTCGAAGGGGCTGGGTCTTTTGAGGAATCTGCCATATGTAGGTGTGCTCGGGCAAGGGGGATCTTACTGTGGGGGCGCAACCAGGGCGGCAAGGATAGGGACAGGTGAGGACAAGGACTGATGAGGGCGGAGGGAGCAAGTAGGCAGGGTGGCGAGCTAGGGGTTGAGGGATGGGGTGTGGGGGCAGGTGTGGGGGCTGGCTGCCGGTTGGCGGCCCCGCCCCCTGGCGGTCCCGCCCCCTGGCACTAACTCCGCCCCCCCCCCGTTTCCTGCAGTGAGGCGGCTGCGCAGTACAACCCAGAGCCCCCGGTAAGCGCCCCCTGTTTTCTCCTCCTGAGGCCTTTTCCAACACCCATCCTTGTCCCTTTGAAGGAGCCCCATCCCTTTCCTTATGGAATTTATCTCACTGAATCTCTCCCTTGTAACATCCTCCAACTTAGCTATTATTTTCCAGTCGCTAAGTCGTATCCAACTCTTTACGGACTTAGCTGTATCCATTCCCTGTTCACTGCCCACCTCTGATTCATTGGTCACTCACCACCCAGCCCACTCAGACGCTCCCAACCTACCGCTGTCCCGGCCAGGGCACCCCTCCCCCTACCTGCTCTAAAATCTCCTCCCTCTGCAGCCCCCTCGCACACATTACTCCAACATCGAGGCCAATGAGAGTGAGGAGGTCCGGCAGTTCCGGAGGCTTTTTGCCCAGCTGGCTGGAGATGTAAGTACACAGGGGACCCCAGACCCGTCCTTAACCCTTCCATGCCTTCCCTTGGGCTGCCCTTTACATGTACACTCCACCATGGCAATCCCAAAGTTCCCATCCTCCTTCATCACACCCCCAGACCCCTTTCAGTCACCCCTGACCCATTCCTAACTTCTCCCCCTAGGACATGGAGGTCAGCGCCACGGAACTCATGAACATTCTCAACAAAGTGGTGACCCGACGTGAGTGACCAGCGTCAACAGACAGGGCGGGTTTGGAGGCATGTCGGCTGGGGTAGTTGTGATCTCTGGCCTCTGACCTTCAACCTGTATCCCACAGATCCTGATCTGAAGACTGATGGCTTTGGCATTGACACATGTCGCAGCATGGTGGCCGTAATGGATGTATCCTTGAGGGTAGTCTAGTGGAGGCCTCGGGGATGAGGGAATTTTCTTTGGCCACGCTGCGTGGTTTGTGGGATCTTCGTTCCCCAACCAGGGATTAAACCGGGGCCCTGACAGTGAGAGTAGGGAGTCCTAACCACTGGACTGCCAGGGAATTCCCAAGAAGGGATTTTCTGCGAGAGTGGCTGGGGCAGTCAGGGCGTAGCTTTCATACCCACAGATGTGGACATGTGTACATTAGAACACACACCCGCCTATGGACATGTGGCAATACATAACAACATCAGCTGTCATAACTGGCATTTTACTCACATTTACTTGAAAGCCACCCTGTTAGACAGGTATGATTATTATATTCCATTTTACAGATGAAGAAACCAGGACCTAGAGAGGCAATCATTCAACTGACCTTATAACCTTATAACCCCACCTTGTAACTGCCATAGGTTTGCCCACAAACACACACATATATATAAGGGCACACCCACATACATGAAGATATGTAGAGGTGTGTGCATGGGAACACACATACATCATTCACTGATTTTGGACACAGGCACATACTGCACAAAGCATTAAAGACACACATATATATGCATGTCATGTGATCACATACATGTGTTGCCTAGGGTGAAACAAATGCAGCTCAGCCCCTTAGCAAGGTTATTGAACCTCTCTGTGCCTCAGTTTGCCTCTCGATAAAATTGGGTGAATGATAATGGTGATATCAAATTGGCATTTCATGCAAAAGGCTTAGCACAGTGGGTAGCACACAGTAAGTGGTCTGCACACACTAACTGTTACTATGATCTCACCCAGGTAGATTTTTCAGCTCTGAAGCTGTTTCTCTGTCACCCAGATATAATACTGATGGGGCTGGTATCTTGAGGATTTAGTGAGACAAGTGATGTTCCTGAGAAGTTTAGCACTATCTGAAGTCATGTGATAAGTCTTGGCCATTGTTGCTATTTACTGAGAATTTATCAAGTGTCAGCCCTGAGTTGAGGCTTTATACCAATATCTCATTCACTTTTTATCACAAATGCAACAGGTATTTACTCTTATCACCTCATTTCCCTAGAGTTCTAAGATACCCTGGTGTTTTACATGTCCTAACATTTATAAGTTTGAATTATTATCAAAGAATGTTATAAACAAGGATTTCATGAGGTTATGTGTAAAGAGAGTCTTTATCATTTAGAAATACAAACTAAGGTTCCTATGGGCAAAACGAACAATGAAGCCACACCCAAGGTGACAGGACGAGGGTGGGATGGGAGCTGAGGTTTTAGCCCAGGCTCCCCTGCTTGGCCCTTACCATCATCGTGTACACTGTCCACACTTCTGGGTATGGCTGTTCTTAACACCCTCCCACCAGAGTGACACGACTGGCAAACTGGGCTTTGAAGAATTCAAGTACTTGTGGAACAACATCAAAAAGTGGCAGGTGTGTTCAGCCTCTGAAACGACTGGCACGAAGACCCCCGAGCCTTGGAAATGCCACGCCCCATGAGGCTCAGTTGAATCCTGACCTCCTTGTCCCCACAGGCCATATACAAACGGTTTGATGTTGACTGTTCAGGCACCATTGGCAGCAGTGAACTCCCAGGGGCCTTTGAGGCAGCAGGTGTGGCTGGCAGGAACATGGTGGGGCCGGGGGTGGGACTGGTGAGGCGGCCCCCACTGATCTGGTCTGAGCCTGAATCCTGGGGCTGGGAGAGGGCTGGGCTATGTGAGCCCTACACCTGTTAACTAAATCGTTATCAGGATTCCACCTGAATGAACATCTCTACAACATGATCATCCGACGCTACTCAGATGAGGGAGGGAACATGGATTTTGACAATTTCATCAGCTGCCTGGTCAGACTGGATGCCATGTTCCGTAAGTGACACCCTAGCTCTCTTCCCAGGTGGGGATTTGTCTGGCCTTCATGGGCCAAGCCTCCTTTGTGCCTGATGCTGAGGTGGCCAGTGTTAGGGCTGAAACAGCCCATGTTCCTGCCCTTAGGTTGCTCACAGTGCACAGGAGAGGCAAATTACCAGACAGTGACAGCTCGGGATGGTTAAGTCTGGGATCGGGGAAGCCTGTGCCGAGTGATGGGGGCTGTGAGGGGAAGGTCAGGGTAGATCAGGTTTAGATTTGTGACTGGGAACTCTTCAAACTTTTCTAGCCAGCTGATGCAGCTTAAGTGATCAAGGAGGCCTTCCTAGAGGAGGGAGGGCATGTGTGAATTGAGACCTGATGGGTAAGGAGTGACCCCAGCAAGCGAGTGGGGAGCAGTGTTGCATTGGGAGCAGCCTGTGTGAAGGCCTAGAAAGGAAAGAGGAGATGGTGCTCTTGGTGATTTGGGTTAGAGTGTTTCATGGAGGAGGAACCTAGGGTTCAAAGAGGCGAATTTCTTGCTCACAGCCACTTAGCTAGGAAGTTGCAAAGCTAGAATTTGAACTGAGATTTGTCTGAGAGAGGGGGCAGGAGCAGTGGGATGGCCAGGCCATGCAGGGCTGTGAATGCCAAGTTTGGAGGTGCTCAGACACTAACGGGGACAGTGGACAGGGTCTAGGCAGGGGAAGAACAGGGTCTCAGGTTTCCTTTAGGAAGATCTCCTGGCATGCCAAGAGCCCAGGGCGGACAATATATTAAGAGCATGCAGAGAAGAAAAGGGGCAGGTATGTTGGGGACATGAAGGGAACGTGAGAAAGGACAACAGGGCAGATAATGCCAAAAGTCATGTATGAGAGGGTCAAGAAATGGCCTGGGATTTATCAGCAAGAGGGCCAGCTGTGAGTGGAGTGTCCGGGGTACCACACGCGTGGACCCCCGAGCGTGGTAACTGAGCCGTGAGTGAGAGAGAAGCCACACAGACTGTGGGCACCTGTTGACATACAGGTTTGGCTGTGAGTGGGGAACATGGAGATGAGTTTCAGGGCAGGAGTGGGGACCACAACAGACTGTAGGAGCTGGAAATGCAGAGCCTCCTTCCAGTAGCTTGTTTCAGCTGGAACTGGAGGGTGTGGAGCTTAGAGTTTGGTGGGGGCTGGGGCTTGGGCAGAGGGTGATGAGGGGCGTGAAGGTCAAGATATGGAGGCCATTACTGAGATGAGCAGCAGTCTGGGTTCCAATCCCAGTTTCCTTTTTCTCTATGTAACACAGGCACATCACTTCACCTTTCTGTGCCTTATCTTAAAATGACACTTATCTCCCAAAATCGGATTAAATGAATTCATACCTGGAAAGCACTTTATACAGGTGCTTGCCAGAGTAGGTAGACTACTAGCTGTTAGTATTATCATATATTAGTATATTTTAATCCTAAAAGACAGTCCCACCAACCCTTCCTTTCTCCAGGTGCCTTCAAATCTCTCGACAAAGACGGCACTGGACAAATCCAGGTGAACATCCAGGAGGTAAGAACCCCCATCTCCACCCTGGAATGTGGGCTCCTAGCAGGGGGCCCCTCCCCTCAGCCCCATGTACCAGCTCGGAGCTAGGGTTCCCTCCCTCCCATTTTCCCAAAGACCCCTGGGTGAGAGCAGAGAAGGGCTGCTGGCATTCCTGGGTTCCCTGCTCCTCACTGTCTGTCCCTTCCTTTCCCCAGTGGCTGCAGCTGACCATGTACTCCTGAACGGGAGCCCCAGGCCTGCCCCCTCATCACCTCGCTGTAGGAGTCACTTTGGACTCTTCGGTCTCCCCCAGGGCTGATTCTGTCTGCAGTCACATCTTCATGGGTCCTGCTGACCCACAGGCCTTTCTGTCCTCTCAGCCCTTGGCACCTGGATTCTCAGTCAACAGCCAGGGCCCAACATGCTTCAACACGCCTTGCCCCTCGAGTCACACCCCCACCCAGCACACCCATCCCGTCTACTCCATAACCCTTCTCTTGCACCTGTGCCAAGCCCAACATTTGTGTGGCTTCCACACCCCAAGGGCCCTTCTCTTAGTTCTGGGAGGATCACTCCAGTCCCTCCACACCCAGGCACACTCATTCAGTTACCACCCAGGCACCTGAACTCCAGGCCAAAACAGGGCCACATGCCCCAGTGCCTTTGTCTATATTCTGCTCCCAGCCTGCCAGGCCCAGAAGGAAATAAATGCACCCTAGTTGCTGCTCTCTCCGAGATCTGCCTCCTGTTCTGAGAGTTGGGGGGTGGCTCTGCCTCTGTTTAAGGCAGAGGAAGCCTGTCTGTATGTGTCTCCTAGTCCCAGTCTTTTGTCTCATTCTGGATCCCAATTGAGCTGTAGCCTTATTCTTTCTGAGATCTTGCTCAGATCCCATGGAAACCAAGACAAGAAGTCTGGACCATCTCTGCCTCTGCTCCAAGAGCCAGACCTGTGGGAGGTCTCAGTGTCCCCCTGGCTGTGCCCCCCAGGGCCATGTTTGCCCCTCTCAGCTTCTGTGCTTGAATGAGTCTGTCTTCACTTACCTCTACCTCTCTGGTGTCATACAGTATGCTCAGGATCTTCCTCCCCACCCCCGGGCCTCTGCAGGGAGGGGGCTGCCATCCCAGGATACAAAGCAGGTCCCCAGACCCTGAGGGCACAGCCCAGGGATGCTGTTTGGGGCTTCTGGGAGGGCTGAGAGGCAGTGACATCCTAGGGATAACCCTGGTCTAGTCGGAGGGTCCCAGGGTTGTCCACAGGGCAGAGATGACTTGCTGGTAGAAGGATGGGCTAGGAGGCACAAATAGGGAACATGGAGCTGGGCTGGGTTCCCCAGGAAACCAGCACATTTATTGATGCCTGTTCGTGTCCTGCAGACTTCTTGGTTTCACTTCTTGTGAGGGAAGGAGGCCCAGCCAAGGCAGTACAGGCTGTAGAGAGTGCCTAGGAAGGGAGTGTGGGGGATACTGAATGAGGCCCCAATTCCCTCCCTGAGCCCCATCTTGCTTCTGAGCCCATGCTGCAGGCTCGAGCCCCTTCCCAAACAGCCCTTCAGCTGGGGAAATGCTGGACCTTGGTACAGACCAGGCTTCAGGCTTTCTCCCCAGATGCATCACTAGCCCAGCCACCTTCCTGGGACAGGAGCCCAAGCCCTGGGGTGCCCCCTCCGTATCTGTCAGCCCAGGCTCCCATGTGGTTCCACACCAGCTCAGAATCCAATTCCCTGGCGAAACCCTAGCGCCAGAACCCGCCCCTTCCCCTCTCCATCTCGAGCCGGCCGTGCACTCACCCCCCAGACACAGAGTCATCGTCACTCGATACAGGATGTTGTCTGTTGCACCGCCCTTCAAGTGCACCGGGAGGCCATTGTCTTCCTGGAAGTTGGGGGCACACGATGAGAAAGGCGCTGTCAGCACCGCAGACCTTAAGCTCCTGCCTCCCCCAGCTTCTCCTCGGGACCAAGCGGGCGGCCCAGGCTCCTCCCCCGCCCCACCCTTGCCCCGCCCACCTGGAAGAGTTTCTGTTTCTCAGCTACTCGGTTCTCGAAGCGGTTCCGGGCGGTTGAGCTAAAGGAGCGGACCAGTGCCTGGGAGACCTGTGCAGAGGGGATGGGTGGACATTGGGGGAGCCTGGAGGGGCGTCCCGGAGGAGGTCCCGTTGGGGGGAGGCTGTCGGACTTTCCGAGGCTCTGACTTGGGGACACTCCTGTCCCATGGGAGCGTCTCAAAGGCAAGATGCGAACTGACAGCGCAAGTGCGGGAGGGTGTCCTGGCAGGAAAGGCCTAGATAAACGGGACTCGTGCCTAGAGGGTCTGGCTTGAAGGTTATCGGACCCAGAAGGAAGTCCCGTGTTCTGCGGGTCCCAGTCCCGAGAGGTTTCTTTCTTTCTTTCTTTTTTTTTTTTTTTGGTTCCCTGGGTTAATGGGAGGAGCTCAGGCCGCAGGAAGGGCAGGACTGGATCGGGGTGCTTAAGGAATTTCCCGGCAGCCTAAGAAGTTAGGGAGAGGGGAAGGAATGCTAAGGGAACCCTGGATGAAGGGAAGAGGTTCAAACTCGGGGCTTTCGGTCAAGTTAACGTGTCCCCGGGTGTCTCAAAAGCTTTTGGGTTGGGAGCTGGGGAGAGGGGCCCCAGGCTTATTAGAAGGGAGTCCCGAGCCCTGAAGGGGGCTCACGTTCCAAGTCCCCAGATCCCGGAATTGGGGGAGAGTCTCATATAGGGGTGAGAGTTTCTGAGAGTTTCCGAGTTGGGGGCCGCAACCCGACCCCTGGGGGCCCTCACCCGCAGGGCCCTCATCCTGTGTCCTCCTCTTCGGCCGGAGTCACCTCCCCTCTCTGCCCAAGGACAGACGGCGCCCTCCCCTCTGGGGGAGTCCCAGGCCACGCCCCCCTCGCGCCCTAGGACACTGTGGTCTCGGAGGACGCTTTCCGATTTGTCCAATAGGTGGGCGGGGAAGACGCTGCAACCCCATCCCCGCATCCCAGCGCCGAATGGTTGGAGCACCCATCTGTTACTCATCTCAGAATTCTGTTGGTCCACGCGGAGAGGAAAGCGGTCCCAGAGAATATATTTTTGGGTTGTTTCTGCGGAGGTGTCCGGCTAGGGCTAGTGCAGTTCCTCCATTGGGTCCCTCGGATCTCTCCCTATCTGATTGATGTTGAGAGCACCTGAAGGAAGGTAAGACACCATCTTTCATTATGCCATTTTCCTCCCACGTTGTAACAGATTGCTGTGGCTTTGGCTAAATGTCAGTGTTCATTTTGGGGTTCAGGGACTACGTTGTATGGAAAGTACACTCAACTCACACCACATCCAGATGAGATACGAGACCCAAGGAAGTAGATTACGCCCATATCTCATACAGGAGGGAGCATACGCTGCTTATTTATTAAGTGGAATGAAGGGCAGGATAATTTCCTTGTATACGTAATTATTTTTCACTATCTTTGGTTATTGTGAACCCATGTAGCTGACTGCTTAAGTTAAACATGCGCACAAAACGACGACGCTGCATAGCAACTGTCTTTGCTTTTTCATCTTACCCCCACCACCACACTCGGTTCTTCACCCTGGAAAGCAGTGTAGTTGCTCTGTCTGTTGACTTTAGACTCCACTGCATCCCTAGCACCTGACAAATGGGGGGATTTGATAAATATTTGTCAAAGGATATACAATGTAAGCCAAATGTTCTCTAACTTGGTCATTCCTACCTACTTAACCAAGTAGGGCTTCAGTGCTTCTCCTAGATTCTGCTCATTTAGATATTTCTGGTCATCCAGGAAGTGGCCACACATGTGCTCATTCCCCCAGCTGTCCCCTGTTATCTGCAGCTGTGTAGGATCAGTATTCAGGGAAGAAAACAGAAATTGCTCTGGGTTGGGATACCAGGAAGCTTGGAAAGGCTGAAGGAGTGCTCTCTAAGCAGGACAGTGAACTGATGTATGGGGCCCTGTGCAAAATGAAAATGTGGGACCCCTCGTTCAAACAGCAAACAGTAGGAAAGAAAAAAACCGCTGTTAAAAATACCAAGATATTGGGACTTGCCTGGTGGTCTAGCGATTGGGGCTCTGCACTCCTAATTCAGGGAGCACAGGTTTGGTCCCTGGTCAAGGAACTAGATCCCACATGTTGCAACTAAGACCTGGCACAACCAAATAAATAAATATTTTAAAAAATACTAAGATATAAAGCATTTTTCTTTCTTCCATGATTGTTCTTGACCTGTTATGGTGTTTTTGGTTTTATTTTTATTTTTTTTAGTTCTACCACTTTATTGCTACCAACCCATCTCCCTCCACCCTTGTGCACACATGCTCAGTCATGTAATCCCATGGACTTCGGCCCACCAGACTCCTCTGTCCATGGACTTTTCCAGGCAAGAATACTGGAGTGGGTTGCCATTTCCTTCTCCATTGTCACGGTGCTTTTAATTTGCTATTCATCGTCATGCTCCCTAGAGCAACGGATACCCTTGGGGTGAGTCCAAGCTCTCACTGTCGCCTGGGTGACACATGGCTGCTGGCTGCCAGGTTCTCCTTCTCTCCCCACCAACCACTGGACCAACGGGTGCCTTGGCCTGAGGTGGAGAAGTCAAACAAGGCATAGCTCCTTCCCACAGGCTTGCTCCCTACAGGGGGATGCAGCCTCTCTTTCAAGAAGACACAAGAACTGGGGTTAATGGTGGGCAGAACACTCGCTCTGCTGGTCACCTGCTGAATATGCCATGGACTGCCAGCTGAGGAGGGAGTAGCTGCCACTCTGCCCTGCCCTCAGAGGCCACGGGATGTGTGTAGTGGACCTTGGCCCTCCTGAAGCCCGAACCTGTCTCAGGGAGACAGAGTGGTGGGAAGAGAGAATGCACACAGGTCAGGCTCTAAGTTCCTGATGGCTGCTCCATTGTCCCAGCAGACTTCACTTATAAAACACAAAACACAAATTCAAAGATAACCTGAAGAATTACAAGGTGGCGCGCTTCCCTGGTGGTCTAGTGGTTAAGAATCTGCCTGCTAAGGCAGGCGATATGGGTTCGATCCCTGGTCAGGGAAGATTCCACATGCTGTGGAGCAACTAAGCCCATGTACCACAACTACTGAAGCCCGTGTACCTAGAGCCCATGCTTCACAATGAGGAGTAGCCTCCACTTACCACAACTAGAGAAAGCCCGGGCGCCATAAAGAAGACCCAGCGCAGTCTATAAATAAATAAATCACAAAAATGTGTGTTGAATGAGCAGCAGTACATAAAAAATAAAAAGGAATTACATGATGGCAACTGCAGAGGATTAAACTCCCCATTTCTGAGGGTGGGGCTCTGTGTAGCCACACTAGACACATGCCTCACTTTTAGGCTAGTCCTGTAGGACTGACACTCAGGACATGTAAAAACTGACCGAAGAAGGCTGTCCTCTGAAGCTGCCCCTGCAGGGACAGAGTCCAGAACACACCCTGTAGCACTGACCTTGGTCAGAAAGCCCTAGTCAGAAACTGTTGCTGGGACTCCCCTGGTGGTCCAGTGGCTGACTCCTTACTCCCAATGCAGGGGACCTGTGTTCGGTCCCTGGTTGGGAACTAAATCCTACATGATACAACTAAAATTTCTGCATGCTGCAACTAAAAGAAAAAAAAAGATCTTCATGCTCCAAGGAAGATCTGTGTACTGCAACTAAGACCTGGCACAGCCAAATAAATAACTAAAAAGAAATATTAAAAAGAAAAAAGAAGCTGCTGCTGCCATCACTCAGGTCTCCTTTAGGAATGGGTTCATCAGCTTGCAAGACTAAAGAGCTCAACTTCAGGATCAAGAGCCAGCTGGGGGATGTAAACTCTGTTGCCCTGTATTAGCATGAACACTTATTGATATAACAAAAAGGCACCAAAATACTGTGATTTGAAGAACACAGAACTTACATATTTACTAATCTCACGCTGTGGATATTATTTGGATCTTGATATGGGCAAACAAAAAAAACTGCAACACTTTTGAGACAATTGGAAATTTAAACAATGATTGACTTTTAAAAAACATTTATTTTTGGCTGTCCTGGGTCTTTGTTGCTTTTCTCTTATGCAGGCTTCTTATTTCAGTGGCTTCCCTTGTTGTGGACCACAGGGTCGGGGGCACTGAGCTTCAGCAGTTGCAGCATGTGGGATCAGTAGATGAGGTTCTGGGCTCTAGAGCACAGGTTCAACAGTTACAGCCAGCGGAGTGAGTTGCTGCTTGGCATGCGGGATCTTCCTGGATCAGGGATTGAACCTGAGTCTCCTGCATTGGTGGGCAGATTCTTCACCACTGAGCCACCAGGGAAGCCCCAGTGATTGATTTTTCCCTCAATATTTCATGAAAAATTTCAAAGATACAGAAAGGGTAAAGGAATCTTCTAGTAAACACTCATATACCCACCACCTAGACTCTATAATAAATACTTTGCTACATTTGTCTTATCACATAACTAGCCATCTATACCTCTATCCATCCAGATAATTTTTTGGTCTATTTTAAAAGAGATTGCAGACATTAATATTTTTAATTCAAATACTTCATGTGTCGTTAACTAGACTGCTTGGATATTTTATTATAGTAAATAATTTAAGCTTTTATTTCTATTGTGGTTGTGTTTTTTTTTTTTTTTTTAAGAGTGAGCCTCTACGTTTTAGAAATACATAGTCAAATACTTTTTGGTGGAATAGCATGAAGTCTAGTATCTAACTGCCAAGTAACAAATCACCTCAAAATGTGGAAGCATAACACAACAGTGAACATTATTTCACAGCCTCTGTGGGTCAGGAATCTGGGGATTTAGCTCAGCTACAGCGTCACAGCTCAGGATAGTGGTGGGCAGGAACCTCCCAGCGTTTGCCTGTCCTGAATGGGGAGGGAGACTGAAGGCAGCCAGGCAGCCTTCTAGAGTCTTCTAGAACCAAGCTTTGATGTCACTCTGCTGCCATCTTGTGGCAGGTCTGGAAAACAGCCCCTCCCGCCTCTCCTTCCCGCATTCTTCTAATCCCTTTTGATGATGTTTTAGGACTTGCCTTTAGAAAACTTTTTACTTTTAACTCCCCAGTTGTTGAGTAGATCATGAGTTCAATATGGCTTAAAATTCATAAGTGTGCATAGGAAGAAAAATCTTCCTTCTGATCACTCTCTGTGATCCTCTCCAAGGGAACCATTCTGTGTTATTATGTGTCCTTCCAAGGAAATTTTATGCATGTAAGAAACAAAACAAAAATAACCCCTCAAATACCACAACAAAAGTACGAAAATATACTCGGCCTTCCCCAGACATAAAAGGATAACTTGTTCCTGAAATCAGCAGTTATTCAGTGATATTTATTGATCCTGATTTGAACAGGCAGTATGTATATATTTTCAACAAAGAAAAAATATAAAAATAATATGACCAAACAGGGAAATGTGAACACTGACTGAAAATTTTATTATATGAAGGAATTAATGTTCTTTTTTTTAGGGGTAATATGGAGCTTGAAACTGTATACAGGCCCCTGTGTCCCTGATTTTTGAAGTAAAAGGCTTTTGCTTTAGTCTCCCAGTCCTCCCCAGAGTCCCAAAAGGCTTGCTCAAGAGTTAATAATTAGAAAATGTGAAGATGTAGAAACAAGAAATAGCTGTTGGACTGGGAAGCCAGTAAGAGTTTAGACTATAAACCAGTCACATAGCAGAATCACAACACCCAGTTCCCTGAAGATATAAAAGTCTGATACACCTTCCTAAGTTGTTCCTGTAAGGAACCAGACCCCCACCAGCTGAAAACTGCTGGCCTCAAGCACATAGACCCCAGAACAGTTGAAACCAGAAGACTGACAATGTGCAAAACTTCACCTTGATTCCAACCAATCAACACATTTCAGTATAATAGCTCCAGTGTTTGAACAAAATATTTCATTAATTCAGCTCTTTGATGAGATTCATTTTAACAATTCTTACTGCATTTGAAAACAATGCATCTAAAAAAAAAAGAAAACAATGCATCTAATAAGATTCAGAAGAATCTCTTTGGGTGCCAAAGTTTTGTCATGTAAAGAATTATTCCTGTAATTCTTCCAATAGTTTAATAGCTCCACTATCTTTTCTGGTCATACTTATAGCTCCATCGCTTGTAATTCCTTTACAAATTTTTCAGTTTCATGTGTACTGATTAATAATGCCTTTTTATAATCCTGTTGGTATGTTCAATCCTGTGAGTATAGAGTTGAATTTAAATAAAACTAAACTGTCATAAAATTATCATTTTGTGTTTTTTTCCCCTTTGGTCGTATGCATAGCTTGCAGGATCTTAGTTCTCTAACCAGGGATTGAACTCTTGGTGATAGCGTGGAGTCCTAACCACTGGACTGCCAGGGAATTCCCTCATAAAATTATCTTGATATTTCACATAAATGAAAAGTATTGTGAAGTTTGCAGTATTAGTATTCTAAGGAAATAGACTATATCAAATCTATGCCAGATTTGATGGCCTAAAAAGAATTGCTTCTTAATATTTCATAGCAGTGTAGATTTGGTTTGATGAGATATATGCTCTTATTATTGAGATGTAGAGTTCTAACTTATCTGTTGATTTATTATGGAAAAATTATATACACTATATCCCAAAATAGAATTTTTTTTTTCTTGGCTGAACTGTATGGCTTGTGGGATCTTTGTTCCCCGACCAGGGATTGAACCTGGGCCCTCAGCAGTGAAAGTGCCAAGTCCTAAGTTGTTTCACTGATACTTTGTCACACCAAATGCAAGTAAGTACAAATAAGGTTAAGGTAAAGGAACCCTCCTTTAGCAATGGGGTGAGTAGGATACAATCAAAACAGATCACCCCACCAGGTAAAGAACCTGGAGCAGATGAGGTTCTGGCTGAGGGTGGTGGAAATACAGAATGGGCTGAGGAAGAAGGAAGCTATCAATTATGGCCTTGTGACCGGTTACAAAAGTGAAAATTGTAGTGGCTTTCCATATTTCCCATTTGCCTATTTTAAAAAAACATTTACTTGCTTGACTGTGCTGGCTGTTTGTTATGGCAGGCGAGATCTTTAGTTGCAGATTGTGGGATTGAACCCCGGCCCTCTGCATTGGGAGCCCCAAGTCTTAACCATTGGCCCCCAGTGAAGTCTCTTATTTGCCTCTGTGTGTGTTAGTTGCTCAGTCGTGTCCTACTCTTTACGACCCCATGGACTATAGCCCGCCAGTCTCCTCTGTCCATGGAATTCTCTAGGCAAAAATACTGGAGTAGGTTGCCATGCCCTTCTCCAGGGGATCTTCCTGACCCAGGGATTGAACCTGGATTTCCTGCATTGCAGGCATTCTTTACCATCTGAGCCACCAGGAAAGGCCAGTCACCCATTTTCCTACTGTATGTATTTGTTTGTACATGCTATTTTCTCCTCTTTCCTTGATACATTTTTAGTTTATATGCAAGTTGTTGGAAGTTAGTTTACAATTGAGCCTTAAACTAGTATTCAGTCAGACTGTGACTTGAGGAGTAATTAATATAGCCAATAATGGATACAGTGACTTTTGGGGTTTGTGCATCTCACTTAGGGGAAAGGGGGAGAATTTCTTCATTCGTAAGGAGGACAGCTGTATCTTGTTAGATACGTGACTAAGTTTCACACTTTGCGGTTGTATAGGGGTTCACATGTGTGTAGAGGGTGCTACACTAATTAGTCCAAGAGGTAGACAGTTCTGATTACTGATTTATTGCCCTTTAGCTCTAAATTCGCCCTTTTGTCTGCTTCGTGAAAATGAATGTAGGGTCATTAAAAAAAGTTTTTTCTTTGCCGGTTGGCATGATGATAAGCTTCATCAGCAGAGGTTGATGGGGACTACAGAGTGGAAAGGGGGGTCTGCGTCCTGGTTCTGTTGTGCTCGATGGCCAGGCTCCTATAGCGTGCTTGGCTTCCCTAATGCCCAGCCCCTGCAGTGTGGGTAGTTTCTAGCACCAGGCTCCCACGGCGTTCTCAGCTTCTCCTGAACCAGGGCGCCGCACAACGTAAAGAAGGGAGCAGCCAAGTAGCACCTAGTGGCCAGTAGCTTTGTTTTTCTTCCCCCGTAGTCCTGCTGTGTGGGATCTTAGTTCTGGACCAGGGACTGAACCCACACCGCCTGCAGTGGAAGCATGGCATCTTAACCACTGCAGCACCACGGAAGTGTCCCCTTTGGGTGGTTTTATAGCAGAGTGCCTCGGGTGAGACACTTCCCCTCAAACAGCTTTCCTTGACACACCAGGGTGGATTTCCATTCCAACGAGTTCCAAATGGCACATTTCCAGCAAGATCCACCACCACCATTCTCTCTGCCCTTCCATGAGCCATAGCTGTGCCCTCTCAACAAGCTCTGGATCTCAGGCCCTGGGAGGGCCTCTTCCTCGGGTGTTCTACATCAGGCCGAGGGGAGCTGTGGAACTTGGATGGCCTCTCAGAGTTCTCCAAGTTGGGACAATGGGGCTGGAATCTCTAGGATCAACCAGTAACTGGATACAGGCGTACATTGTTTTATTATGCTTCACTTTATTGTGCTTTGCAGATATTGTGGTTTTTACTAATTAAAGGTCTGTGGCAACCCTGCGTTGTCAGATGAAGGTTAGCACTTTATAGCAATAAAGGATTTTAAAAATAAGGTATGTACTTTTATTTATTTTTTTAGGTATGTACTTTTAAAAGATATAAGGCTATTGTACACTTAATATACTATGGTATAGAGTAAACATAATTTTCATATGCTCTGGGAAACCAAAAATTGGTGTGACTCATTTTATTGCGTCATTCACTTTATCATGGTGGCCTGGAACCAAGCTCACAGTATCTCTGATGTGTGCATGTATAAGGCATCTCTAGAAAGGGGATATCACATTGCAATATTTATTTGACTTTTTGTCTTTTTTTTTTAATTTATTTTTAAATTTAGATATAATTGACACATAATGTTCTATTAGTTGAGGTGTACAATACGATTTGATATTTGTATATATGGCAAAATGAGCACCACCACAAGTATAGTTAACATTCATCACCACACGTAGTTGCAAATGGAAATCTTTTTTTTTTTTCATTTATTTTTATTAGTTGGAGGCTAATTACTGTACAGTATTGTAGTGGTTTTTGCCATACATTGACATGAATCAGGCATGGATTTACACGTGTTCCCCATCCTGATCCCCGCTCCCACCTCCCTCCCCAGAAATCTTTCTTTAGCTGAGAGTATGCACTGGGGGGAATTCAGCTGCAAGGCATTACTAGCCAGCACTTCAAGCAGACGAAGGACTGAGTGCCTTGGTCCTGAAACAGTGAGCTGGGCGGCACAGCACAGCATCCTCTGGACACAGCAACAGGTGGGTGTGCTGTATGTCCATGTTTCTTTTTTTCAAATTAATTTTTATTTCTTTATTTTTGGCCATGTTGGGTCTTTGTTGTGGCCCACAGGCTCTTCGTTGCTGAGTATGGGCTTTCTCTAGTTTTGGGGAGTGGGGACGGCTCTCTGGTTGCATCGGGTGGGATTCTTGTGGATGTGGCTTCTCTTGTTGCAGAGCACGGGCTTAGTGGTTGTGGCACAGGTGCTTGTTGCTCCGCGGCAAGTGAGGTTTTCCCTCCTGGACCAGGAATCGAACCTGTGTCCCTGCAGTGTATGGATTCTTAACCACTGGACCACCGAGGATGTCCCTCATGTACCTTTAATTAAATTCTTTTTTTTTTTGATAAGAATATAACCATAGAGAAATATATTGTGGCATGACATTTTTCTTGAATTTTATATATTTGATAAACCATTAAAAAATAATCTTCATGATGAAGTCTTATATTTTTTAAATTTATTTTTTATTGAAGGATAATTGCTTTATAGAATTTTGCTGTTTTCTGTCAAACCTCAACATGAATCAACCATAGGTGTACATATGTCCCCTCTCTTTCGAACCTCCCTCCCATCTCCCTCCCCATCCCACCCCACTAGGTTGATACAGAAACCGTTTCCTGAGCCTTACAGCAAATTCCCATTGGCTATCTATTTTACATATGGTAATGTAAGTTTCCATGTTACTCTTTCCATACATCTCACCCACTCCTTCCCTCTCCCCATGTCCATAAGTCTATTCTGTATATCTGTTTCTCCATTGTTGCCCTGTAAATAAATTCTTCAGTACCATTTTTCTAGATTCCGTATATATGTGTTAAAGTCTTGTATTTTTTTCCTTTGATAATGTTGCTCTAAGAAGTCTGCTGAATCAATGTTTTTTCCTCAACATTGCCATTATTTTATTTTATTTTTTTTAACATTGCCATTATTTATGTTTACTGATCCAGCAGTGGAACTTGAACACATCTCTTCATTTCATTAATCTTTTTCTTCTAACAATAAAACCATTCATTCTAAGCACAATTAATACTAGTTCAGATAACATGTATAGTTGGATTTTGAGGGCTTCCCTGGTGGCTCAGTGGTAAAAAAAAAAAAAAAAAAAAATCCACCTGCCAACGCAGGAAACACGGGTTTGATCCCTGGTCCTGGAAGATCCCACATGCCGAGGAGCAGCCAAGCCCATGCACCACAGCTGTTGAGCCTGTGCTGCAGAGGCCGGGAACTGCTACTACTGAGCCCGCGCGCCCGAGAGCCTGTGCTTTGCATCAAGAGAAGCCCCCGCAATGAGAGGCCCTCACACCACACCAAAGAGTAGCGCCCACTTGCCACAACTCAAAAAGAGCCTGCGCACCAACGAAGATCCAGCACAGCCAAAAATAAATAAGTAAATAAATAAAATTATAAAAAAATGCTCTGAAAGTTGGTAGCTGAAACTCAGTCAAACATTTGCTTTTCTAGCAGTAGATTAAATTCTCTCGAATTTTGCCTCATAACTAAGCAGAAGTGCCAGTATGAAATTAAACTCAGAACTTTGACTGACAGGGTAAACTTTTCTGCAGATTTCCAAAAAGCATATTCGAAGTCACCATTCCCTCCTTCCCTTCCTTCTCATACCAGGGGTAGTTCTGACCCTTGTGGTCAAAAATAAGATGACAGAAAGAGTAAAGTGCAGTGCCAAGAGCATACAGTAGAGGACAGAATAGTAGTTAAAAATGGTGTATCTACAGGCAAAAGAATTAAGTTGGGCTCTTCCTCATACCATATACCAAAACTAACTCAAAATGGATCAAAGAGCTAAAACTATGAAACTGAGAAGAAAATATAGGAGTAAATCTTTGTGATTTCAGTTTAGGCTATGGCTCCTTAGGTAAAGAATCTGCCTGCAATGCTGGAGAAGACCCGGGTTAGATCCCTGGGTGGGGAAGATCCTCTGGAGAAGGGAACAACTACTCCAGTATTCTTGCCTAGAGAATTCCAGGGACAGACGAGCCTGGAAGGATATAGTCCATGGGGTCGCAAAGAGTAGGACACAACTGAGTGAGTTTCACTTTCACTCCTTAGATATAAATTCAGTTTTGGTTGTTTATTTTTTTCCCCATTGTCCCATTCCCTACACTGCCCCCCTCCCCCGCCTCGCTGTCCTATTTTTCCCATTGTGGATTTTTCTTTAAATTTTTATTTATTTCTTTTTGGCTGCACCATGCAGCATGTGGGATTGTAGTTTGGTTCCCTGACCAGGGATGGAACCCACGCTCCCTGCATTGGAAGGATGGAGTCTTAACCAATGGACCCAACAGGGAAGTCCCTATTGTAGTTTTTTCTCACTGTCTCTCTGAGCTATCTTATTGGGCTTGCTACTAAGCCCAATATGAATTCAGATCCTGGTTCTGTTGCTGGCTTTGCTTTAACCACCCCAAGTCTGTTTCTTCATTTGCAAAACAGGGCTGTTACTACATCCCCAGGCATCGTGGGTGAGAAAGGAAGAGGGGGCTGATTTCCCGCTGGTGTGGGTAAAGCAGAAAGAGCTGCGGGACTGTGTGGGTATCAGAAAAGATGTATGCAGGTCAGAGGGTAAGGACTGATCCCCCAGGTTGAAGGAGGGTGGGGCAGTCAGGTCAGTCTGGGAGCCTCTTCTCTGCCCTCCCCCAGCTAAAGTGTCTCAAGACCCTGACCATCCCCAGGAGGGAGCCTGAGCCAGGGGCTGCCCTCTGGATTTCAAGGGTTCTGTCCTCAGAGGCCATCCATGTTCCCCAAGGGTGGATGTGTTTGCTTGCCAAGGCCTGAAGCATCTTTCCTTCCAGTTCCTGCATCAGGACTCTGGGCATCTAATGAAGGTGAAAGACTGCCCAAGAAAATCTCCTGTCTTTCCTGATACCTTTCCCCTTCATGTCAGGCTTTTTTAAAATAAATATTTATTTATTTGGCTGTGCTGGGTCTTAGTGGCAGCATGCAGGATCTTTAGTTGTGGCATGTAAACTCTTAGTTGCAGTGTGTGGGATCCAGTAACCCTGACCAGGGATGGAACGCAGGCCCCCTGCATTGGGAGTGTGGAGCCTTAGCTACTGGGCCACCAGGGAAGTCCCCACATCCCCTTGGGTATTAGAAGCTAGAAGAATAGTCATGACCCTGAACCATGTACCATGAACCATGTCATTTTTGTGGTTGCAGAGCATTATTGTCTCTCATTTCAGATTTGGTCACAGAGTGACTTGTCCCTTTCTTATGTCATTATGTCACAGGAAATCACAATATGCTGTGAGGATGAGCAGCAAGTGACTTAGGTAGATCCAGAGGGAGGCCTAAGAGCTGGAGCTGATGAGCAAAGCAGAGCTAAGGTTCAGTTAGGTCACTCTATTCCTTAAGTGAGTGAAGACTATTGATGGAATATAGTTATACTTGATTTTAGATACAGCTTTCTGAGGGAAGATAAGAGATGATGAGGGCTGACTTAAGGCAATAATAAAATTGTAACAATGATAAACAATGATCACTGATTATACTACTTAATAATTAGCACTTAATAACTATAAATAAGGGCTTCCCAGGTGGCGCTAGTGGTAAAGAATCCCCCTACCTGCCAATGCTGGAGAGGAAAGAGACACAGGTTTGATCCTAGGAATATCCCCTGGAGGCGGGCACAGCAACCCACCCCAGTATTCTTGCCTGGAGAATCCCATGGACAGAGGAGCCTGGTGGGCTACAGTCCAGAGTGTCATCAAGAGTCAGACATGACTGAAGTGACTTAGCATAGCACAACTATAAATAAGGGTTTCCCAGGTGGCTCAGTGGTAAAGAACCTGCCTGCAAAGCAGGAGATTGTGGGTCTGATCTCTGGGTCAGGAAGATCCCCCAGAGAAGGAAATGGCAACCCACTCCAGTATTCCTGCCTGGAGAATTCCATGGACAGAGGATCCTAGTGGTCTATATATAGTCCATTGGGTCGCAGAGTCAGACAGGACTCAGCGGCTAAACAACAACAACAAATGATAAACAGTAATGAGTTCATTAATTAATAAGTAAGAAACACATATGTATTAACATATATAAAAGAACAATTATTAAATACTTGGTGATGACAATAACTAGCAATCGCTGTATTGCAACCTCCCTCCCATTCCTGATCTCCTTACCCTGCCCTTTTTTTCACCTCAATGCATAACACCTTCCAACATACTGCAAAATTGACTTATGATGTTGGTCTCTCTTCCCCTATTTGGAACACAACCTGCAGGAAGGAGGGGCTTTCTGTCTGTGTTGCTCACTGCTGTACCTCCAGGGTCTAGAATAGTGCTTGACATATAGTAGGTGCTCAATAAGTAGAGTTGAACTGAATTAAATGTACTCAACCTTTACTATGTTCCAGACATGCTCTAAGCATATATTATTTGTATCCGCACATAAGAACTACCTAGACACAAATTATGAAGCTAGTTCAAGGCCACTTGGCAAGTAAAGTAGCAGTACTTGAACTTGAACTCAGGAATTCTGGCCTCAGGGCTTATCACCCTAAAGTACTTCTTCATGGTACTCACCAAAGGGGTGTGTGTTCCAGAAATGCCCCAGTGATAGAAGCAAAAGAGATTTCAAAATAACCAGGGAGAGGCAGGCCAAGGAGGGTCCCTGGGTTCCAGGGTGGGCAGTGGGGGCCATTTACTGAATTAGAGGAGCTTATTTGTATGACTATGAATGGGTCAATTTAGGTATGCCTGCAATTATTAAAGTAACTTTGAATTGTTATGTAACATCAGACTTTTCTTTCTGATTTTATTGTTGTGCTGGAAACTCTGCTAGGTTTTCACATTGACGTTTTCATGATAACTCCATGAGGTACTATTATGAGCCCCAAACAGATGCTTAGAGAAGCTAGGTTATCATATCTATCTAGTGATAGAGTCCAGACCTGATCCTAAAGCTGATATTTCAAATATGGAAGATAAGGTACCAGAACTCATAGCTAATAGTCTATTTATGGCTTGGGAGACCAGGCCAACTGGGACATTGTTAGAAGATATATTAGAAATGTGGAAGAAAAAGAGGATTTTGGAGCTGTAAGGTGGGGGTGGTGGAGATGTAAACCTGGCTTTAGATATTACACTTGAGATGCCTGAGGGATTCCTAGCTGGAATAGTAAAGCAACCTGGTCCATCATTAATGTTGCTTATGAATCTAACAAAGATGAAATATCAAACTTTATTTCCAAAATTAAAATATGTGAATTCTTGGGAATTCCTTAGTGGTCCAGTGGTTAAAACTTGGTGCTTTTTACTGGGACCTGGGTTGGATCCCTGGCCAGGGAACTAAGATCCTGCAAGCCACACAGCCTAGCCAAAAAAAAAAAAAAGTTAATTCTTTGGAATTACTCGTGAAATTTTTCAGCCAAGGTTTAAGGCATGGTGACTTCTAAGTGGGGAATTTCACATCTATATTTATCTTAAAAAAAATTTTTTTTTTCTAAAGGGAAAGTTCCCCACCTACATCTTTCCTCACCATAAAAATATTCTATTACTTGCCTACTTTATTAACTCAGTCATTCAAAAAGTATCTGACTGCCTCCTAAGAACAGAGTAGCAAATGCAATTCTAAACACATCAAAGATTTAGAATTATGGGTAAAACTTGTACCATGTCAGTTATTTTTAATACAAACAATAAAAAATCCTTCACACACAAAAAAATAATCCTTCACATTTCACAATCACATATGATAATTTTTCTTTTTGAAAAGAAAAGAGAGAATCTGGGAGAGAATGTCATTTCTAGGAAAGTCTTGTCCTAAATTCCTAATTCTCCTATGCATATGAAACAACTTTCTCTGTAATCACAGTGAGAATCAGCTAAAATGGATTTGGTAGAAAATTTTACTGTTTTCTACTAGAGGCTCAGGATTAGAAATTCTTACCGATATTTTAAAAAGTCCCTTTAAGAGATAATTACTGAAATATTTTCAGATGTCATCATATAACATCTGAGATCAGCTTTCAAAAGAATCCCATGAAACAGGAAGTAGATGTGAGTACAGACAAACAACCCTGACCACGGGCTGACGGTTTTTTAGATTTTTTTTTGATGTGGACTATTTTTTAAAGTTATTGAATTTGTTACTATATTGCTTCTGTTTGGCCGTAAGGTATGTGGGATCTCAGCTCTCCAACCAGGGATCAAATCTATACCCCCTGCATTGGAAGGCAAAGTCTTAACCACTGGGCTATCAGGGAAGTTCCTCAGCTGATGGTTTATATAGCAGGGTAATGAGAATATGAGGGCTCATTCTACTATACTTTCTACTTCTGCGTATGTTTGAAGTGTTCCATAGTAAAGACCAAGTTTGAATTTTTAAAAACTTCGAAGCTAGAAGGAAGTGTGCAAAAATGGTAACATTTATGTTTAAGGTAAACGTTTTTCCCTCCCATTTTCCTATATTCTCTGTATTCTATTTGGGCATTTTTACTTTTTTATAAGGATAAAACAAACAAAAATCTTATTAAGTTCTTTCATCCTTTTGTTCCTAGCATTTCCACTTTCTGTGTTAGGGCCATGATATAAGTGAAAGTCACTCAGTCGTGTCTGACTCTTTGCAACCCCATGGACTATACAGTCCGTGGAATTCTCCAGGCCACAGTATTGGAGTGGGTAGATGTTCCCTTCTCCAAGGGATCTTGCCAACCCAGGGATCAAACCCAGATCTCTTGCATTGCAGGTGGATTCTTTACCATATGAACCACCTGTGTTTTTTCAGACTGAAATTTATAGATTATCTGAAAAAACATTGCTCTTTTTCCTTTTCAGTCATACACTCAAATCTGTACACATGAAACTCTACCCTGTCTTGCCCTTGTCCTTGAAATTAGGATCTTCCACTTAAGAGGCCTTGGGCAAACTACTTTGTCTCTTTGACTCTCAACTTATCTTTCTTTTAACTAAATTTTTATTTATTTATTTGGCTGCACTGGGTCTTAGTTGCAGCATGTGGGATCTCGTTCCCCGACCAGGGATTGAACCGGGCCCTGTGCACTGGGAGTGTGGAGTCTTAGCCACTGGACCACCAGGGAAGTCCCTCCATTTCTTTATCTTAAAGTAGAAAAATAAACCCAATCAGAGGCACAAATAACAATGGACACAAACAACAAGGCAGGGAACTAACACTTGGTGAATTTCAGGCATTGTACTAGGAATTTTGTACACATTTATTCCTCTCAAAAATAGTTCTCTTAAGAAAAATATGACTACCTCAATATTAAGTGAATAAAGCATATGGATATACAATTAATTTATTCAATTAACAAATATTTATTGAGCACCTACTATATTTTAGGCACCACGCTGAAAGCAAAACCAGTGGTCAACAACTATGTGAACAATGGTCATCTCTATTCATCATAATCAAAGGAATGAAAGAAAAAACAAAAGTGACTTTTCCATTTTTCACCCAGCCAATGGTGAACATTCAATAAATATTAGATGGATTCATGTGGTGCTTTGGGATCTCTTGTAAGGTGGGCAGATGCATAGATGCATAATCTTCCTGAAGGCACTTGAGTGATTTATACAAAATGGCCTAAAATGTGTATTTATATAAAAAAATGTCCAAACAGCAGAATGACGTACAACTAGTGACTGTGGTTTCTAAATACCATTTTGGAAAGTACCAAATTACCAGAAAGAAAAAGGACTCCTTAGAAAATGGCTACATCAAGGTGGGAACTAGGGAAATGAAAAAGACGAGCCTGGGACATCCTACTGTGGCAGACACCAGCCCAGTGATCAAAGACAAGTGTCCTTTTTGACACTCCTGTGTCAAACCACACAGGGGACAATCTGAGCATCAATGAGAGTACAGCTTACATAGATTTAAATGTACTGAAGATGTTTCACATACACACCACCCTAAACTCACTGGTCACCATGGCAGTAGGCTAGAGAACCAGCTCATTATTTTGGAAACTTGTCTTTCTTTACATGGGTAACCAAACAGCAGTTTAGGGGACGTTTTTCTTTGTAAAAGTATTCTAGCTAAAAAAGGGAAAAGGAATAATATATCATTTTGTAGTCCCTATTAACAGATTTACCAATTGAACATCAATGGCTGCTACATCATAAAAAGACACCTAAATACTATACTTCTCAATATTAACCACTTATAAGAACCCTTAACAACAAAAATTGAACCTCAATGGATCCTTGATATCAAGTACCAACTTATAGGAAATACCAAGGATAGAGGAGCAGGTTAAACTGACCACTGGGATCTGTCAGCAAAAACCAAGGTCTAAGAAACTTTTGTTCTGCCCGTAGTCCGAGTCCCCGGTCGGGAAAGAAGACTCCTCGAAATAATGCAACTCGCAATAGGGGAATTTATTACTGACTCGAGCCAGGGCCTCCCGCCCTCACCAGGTGTGTGAGGACGAAAGGCCCCGAGCCCCAGTTCTCTCGGGTATTTATTAGGTCAAAACAAGCAGCAGGTAGTTGGCGCAATCGGATTGGTTACACAGTGGGTAGTTGGCATAAGCGGATTGGTTACACAGTTGCAAGGTAATTTTTGTTGGCCCTACATGGGGCTTTCAGCTTTCCCCTGATAGGTTCCCTTTCTTCTGGCTAGGCATCTGTTGACTGGCTGGCTCCAGGAGGCCTGATAATTATGTTACCCCAGGAAACCAGGCCTACTCCTAATCTAGGCTGCCTGCCATGGCGTTAGCCGTGACAGCCTCACACTTTAAGGCAAACAAAATAGCTTTTTCAAAAATTAAATTGCTGAAGGCAAAAACAAAGATAAAGGAGAACACACAGACTGAGGCTTAAAAAACAACAATCAACTACAATTTTTGGACATTATTTGGATCCTGATTAACTTTTAAAAAATTGACATTCATGAAACAGACATTCATGAAACAATCAGAAAGGAACACTGCCTATCAGATATGTAATAGCATTAAGGCAGTACTCTCAATTTTTTTAAGGTGTGAAAATTTTTTGTAAAATTGTGATATATTTTATTAGAGATACATATTAAAATTTTTATAGTTGAAATGATATATCTGGGTTTTATTTCAAAAACACCATGGAGTTGGAGGAGTTGGTGGAAATACAGATAAAACAAGCCTGGCCATAAAATGGTAATTACTGAAGTTGGTCATGGGAGCACTGGGTATATTGTAAGAGTCTGTGAGGACAGAAAGCTTTTAAAAAGTATATACATTTTGATCTAACATTTCCACTTTTAGAAATTCATCTTAAGGATATATTACACACATATAAAATAATGTAGGTGCAAGGATATTATTAGATTGTTGGAAAGAGCAAAAATTAGTAAAAACTAAATTGATGAAGTTAAATTATGAAACATATGGAATACTATCCAGTTGTTACAAAAGAAGAAGGCGACTATGTATTGATGTGGTCCAATCTTTAAGGTATATGGCTAAGCAAAACTATTCATAGAAATGTACAGAAATTTGCTACCATTTATGTAAAACATTTTTATAAAGAGTGTTATGTGTATGTTTACACTTAAGCAAACAGAAATCAGGAAGTATATACATGAACTTGATAGCAGTGATTGCTACATGAAGGGGGACAGGGTGAGAAGAATGTATGAAGATTCACTTACATGAATACAAAATTTAACTTGAAAATTTTTTATCCTGTGCCTGCGTTTAAACTATTCAGTTATTTTTCTTTTTTGTGGCTGTGTCCCTTGGCAAGCAGGGTCTTAATGTCCTGACCAAGGATGGTACCTGTGCCCCCTGCGGTGGAAGCAGAGTCTTAACCACTGAAAAGTTGCTCAGTCATGTCCGACTCTTTGTGACCCCACGGACTGTATAGTCCATGGAATTCTCTATGCCAGAATACTGGAGTGGGTAGCCTTTCCCTTCTCCAGGGGGTCTTCCCAACCCAGGGATCGAACCCAGGTCTCCCACATTGCTGGCAGATTCTTTACCAGCTGAGCCATAAGGGAAGCCCAAGAATACTGGAGTGGGTAGCCTATCCCTTCTCCAGCAGATCTTCCTGACCCAGGAATCAAACTGGGGTTTCCTGCACTGCAGGGGGATTCTTTACCAACTGGTCTATGAGGGAAGGCCCATCCCATCAGGGAAGTCCCATGAGAGATAATTTTTAATATCATAGCTTTGAGCCCTTCCAACTGTACATCCTAATCATTAAGCCACTTAAAGAAAAATGACATACAGCACACGGCTTTCTAAACCCTTTGTAGGCAATGGTATACGTAGAAAATGCAGGTGTTTTGACTGAACACTCAGGATGACTGAGAAGATGGATGGCATCAGGGTGCAATGAATATTCTGCCCCAGACACTGGGTGCAATGGGTATTCTGCCCCAGGCTACGAGGGCTGAGGGAATGTGTTTTCTAAGATTCTCAGATTCATTCACAGGCCCTGACCTGGATGTTCCTGGAGTTGGATCAAGGTCTTTTTCCCCATCACCATCATATCCTGGAGTTACAATATCAAAATTCTAATATTTAAAGAAAGCTGAGCACCAAAGAATTGATGCTTTTGAACTGTGGTGTTGGAGAAGACTCTTGAGAGTCCCTTGGACTGCAAGGAGATCCAACCAGTCCATCCTAAAGGAGATCAGTCCTGGGTGTTCATTGGAAGGACTGATGTTGAAGCTGAAACTCCAATACTTTGGCCACCTGATGCGAAGAGCTGACTCATTTGAAAAGACCCTGATGCTGGGAAAGATTGAGGCCAGGAGGAGAAGGGGACGACAGAGGATGAGATGGTTGGATGGCATCACCGACTCAATGGACATGGGTTTGGGTGGACTCCGGGAGTTGGTGGACAGGGAGGCCTGGCGTGCCGTTCATGGAGTCGTAAAGAGCTGGACATGACTGAGTGACGGAACTGACCTGAGTATTTAATCCAGAAATGGGTACAATTCCAGACATTCCATCTAAAATTAATTCTGATAAACTGGATCAAATTAACTGGAATTCTATTTATCTTCACAAATGATAATTATCTATAGTTTGTTCTTCAGCAGCTATCCTTGTTGAGTTTCTTTAATCATAATTTTATTTAGCCTTGATGATGAACTGGCATGCTTCTCTCAGGTATTATTTGTTCTTTAAGCTTTTGTAGGTTAAACTGTTTTCTCTAAAGAGACAGAGCTTGGATGACTTTTTATGTTCTTCCACAATCACTGATTGTTCAGAAATCCCATATTTTCTTAAATCAATTTTTATATTTTTACAAAAATCCATTCTTTCTAGATTTCTAAATAATTAGTCATGCATAGTAGCGATTTTTTAAAAACACCCCCTCCTCCTTCATACTGCTAAATGTCTTTTTTTTTTCTACATCAGCATTCTCAAAGTCTATTAAAATTTTTTTTAACAATTTTATGTATTTTTTTATTTTTGGCTGTGTGGGTCTTCAATGTTGCCCATGGGCTTTCTCTAGTTGTGGTGCGTGGGCTGCTCAGTAGTTGTGGCACCCTGGCTTAGTTGCCTTGGGGCATGTAGAATCTCCCTGGATCAGGGATCAAACCCATGTTCCCTACACTGGCAGGTGGATTCTTTACCACTGGACCACCAGAGGAGGTCTGCTGTTAACTTTCAGTTTAGGTCTACTGTTGTTTCTGATTTTATTGGCTTGTTCTTTTATTTTTAATAATCATTCTTACTGTTAACTTGGGTTGATGTGATAATTTCCTCTTTTAATTGACTGTTCACTTAATATGTTTAGTATGGGATTGGCAAGGAGTAGATGCTGGAGATTTACTTGGATCCTTTAATCTACTTTTATACCTTGGGTTCCGACAGAAGTACAGCTTTGGCTACACTGAACTGTTTATTTATTTATTGACCATATCAGGCGGCATGCAGGATCAAACCCGTGCCTCCTGCAGTGCAAGTACAGGGTCTTAACCACTGGATCACCACGGACGTCCTGTGAACTGGTTTTGATATGCAGAATCCACTGCCATTCACTTCTAGTTTGTAATTTTAGTTTTGATTCTCTTGAAGTTATACTTGGAGGTGGTTTTAGATTCCTCAGTTGGGCAGATTTTTTTTGACTACTCTTCTTTTCCATTTCTAATCTTGAAGTTTTACAACCCTTTCAATGAACATTTTCTCATGATAATTACTTTGCTACTGTTTTTTCAGAAGAGGTGGTTTTGAAGGTTTTTTCACATTTGATATATTCACAAGGCCCACCTCTTACATGAACTCCTTAACAGTAGTATGTATGTATGCTTAATCGCTCAGTCGTGTCCAACTCAGGCTCCTCTGTCCATGGGGTTCTCCAGGCAAGAATACTAGAGTGGGTTGCCATTTCCTTCTCCAGGGGATCTTTCTGAGCTGGGGATCGAACCCGGGTCTCTGGCATTGCAGACAGATTCTTTACCATCTGAGCCACCCTAGGACTTCTGTCCTTAATACTGTTATTAATTAATGACAATAACTAATATTTATTGAGCATGTGCTTATGTAAAATTTCTGACAGTCTTCACAAAAACTCTATTAGATACACATAATTATCACTACTTAAAAATAAATAAACTGAGGAACTCAGACACTGCATAATTTGTGCAATGTTGTATAGTCAATAATTGATGGAAGTGAGATAATGTTAATTAAATAAGGTAAATGGCAAAAGGCACAGCCATAAAATATTTTAATAGGGTCATTTTTTATTAGGAATTCTCATAGTTTAATATATCTTGAGTGGAAATATGAGGCTTTTCTATATTCATATTAAATTTTTTTCAGTATAAGCTCCCTGATTCCCTTAGTAAACAGTGAGTATGAGGCAAAAAGAATTCCCACATTTATTGAATTTTCTTCTGGTATGAGTTACCTGACGTTCCATAATGGAAGTGACAAATGAAGGTTCTCTGACAATAGTTACATTATGCATTATTTACTATTGAGCGAGGCATGAATTCCACATAAAGGCTTTCCTACGTCCCTAACACCAAGGCTTTCTAGCCAGTATGAATTCTGTAGTGTTCGATGAGCTGTGAGCCAAGAATAAAGGCCTGCCCACATTCTCTACATTCATAAGGTTTGATACCAGGATGAATTCTTTGATGTTCAGTAAGTTGTGAACTACGAATGAAGGCCATTCCACATTCCCTACATTGATAGGGTTTCTCACAAGTATGAATTCGCTGGTGATGAGTCAGCTGTGAAACACGAATAAAGGCTTTCCCACATTCCTTGCATTCATAGGGCTTGTCACCCGTATGAATTCTTTGATGTTGAATAAGGTATGAACTACGACTGAAGGCTTTTCCACAGTCCTTACACTCATAGGGTCTGTCACCTGTATGAACTCTCTGATGTCGTGTAAGCTGTGCATGCTGTCTAAAGGCCTTCCCGCATTCTTTACATTCATAGGGTTTCTCCCCAGAATGAATTCTTTGATGTCGAGTAACTTCTGAGCTATGAATAAAGCCCTTGCCACATTCCTTACATTCATAGGGTTTCTCCCCAGTATGAATTCTCTGATGTACAGTAAGTTGTGAATGCTGTCTAAAGGCCTTCCCACATTCTTTACACTGATAGGGTCTAGCACCTGTATGAATTCGCCGATGAACAGTAAGTTGTGAGCCACGAATAAAAGCCTTGCCACAGTCTTTACAGACGTAGGGTTTCTCACCTGTATGAGTCCTATGATGCAGAATAAGTTGTGAATGCTGTCGAAAGGTCTTTCCACATTCTTTACATTCATAAGGTTTGACACCTGTATGAAGTCTCTGATGGAGAATGAGTTCTGAAGTTCGACCGAAGGCCTTCCCACACTCCTTGCAATCATAAGGTTTCTCACCTGTATGAATTCTCTGATGTTGAACAAGGTGTGAGGCACGACTGAAGGCCTTCCCACATTCCTTACATTCAAAGGGCTTTTCACCAGTATGAGTTTTCTGATGTTGAATAAGGTGTGAGCCACGGCTGAATGCTTTCCCACATTCATTACATTCAATCGATTTCTCGCCAGTCTCACTGCTGGGATGTAGGGTGAGTGATGTATGCCCACACTCAAAAGTGGGCATGTTTCCATAGGTGATCTTCACTTGCTTAAAACAGCACTCATGATTTATTTGTTGTTTTTCAAACTGGCCTTTGTATGCCCAATCTTCATCATAGCACTGAAGGCTTTCCATTAGCTCCCAGTTGAATGACACGACTTCAAAGGTATCTTTCTGCAGAAATGTCTTACACCTTGACTCCAAGTCTGCAAAATGAAAAAAAGTAAATAGAACTTGTTCTCTCCCTCTAAGAGAAATTTGAAAATTCTCCAGTAGATTAGAGAGACAAAATGAAAATAAATCACCATAACTGGTGAACTGCTTGTGTAAGTCTCAAATATTGCTGTGCAATGTCTAAAAAGCACAGGAAGGCACAGATATGATGAGACCTCACATGGTGCCAGAAAGGAACAAGAAAACAAGTTAAACCAGTGGTTCTTAGTTCTGCCAGAGGACAGAATCATCCAGAAAGCCTTGTAACAAAAGAAATGTTCTTCAAGAACCACCCCACACTGAATCAAAATCTTCAGGTGTAGGCACAAGACATGTGTGTACATACTTCTCAAAATACAAAGTTAAGATTCACATAATGTGAAATTTCTCATTTAATCATTTTAAAGTGTACAATTCAGTGGTTTAGAGTACATTTCCAGTGTCATGCAATCACTGTCACTACGTAGCTCCAGAACACTCTCATCACTCCAAATAAAAACGCTGTGCCACAGACTCACAGACACAGAGAACAGATCTGTGGTTGCTGAGACAGAGGGGGAGCGGGGAAGGGTTGGGTTGGGAGTTTGGGACTAGCAGATGCAAACTATTATATATAAGATGGATAAAGAACAAGGTCCTACTGTATAGCACTATATTCAATTTCCTATAATAAACCATAATGGAAAAGAATATGAAAAAGAATATACATATACATACACACAGACATATATATAACAGAATCACTTTACTGTACAGGAGAAACTATCAAAACATGTAAATCAACTGTATTTCAATAAAAGGAAAGAAAGAAACCCTGTGCCCATTAAGGGGCCACTCCCCATTTTGCAGTCCCTCCAGTCCCTGGCAATCACTAATGGCAGAGCAACACTAATTCTCTATGGATTTTCCTTTTCAGGGCATTTCATACAAATAAGGCATCTATATTTTTAACATTTTCCACCATGTGATGCTAGTACCAATCAAATGAAAATCTCTGCTTAAACTTTTTCATAGCCTCCCCACTGCATTTAGAATAAATTTCAAATTCAATGCCACGGTTCACAGGTTTTTGGCAAAGCAGGTCCCTGCTTGTCTTTGTAGTCATTCTGTTGCTCTATCTCCATCAAGGACAATGCATCTTCAAATTGAGTACTCTCCCCTTTCCACCCTAGGTAACAAACCACAGCCCTCCTTTGAGCATACAGAATAAATCTAGGTCTTTTCCATCTTAGATCTCTATCAGGAATCCTGTCCTGGACCCTTTACATGGCTGATTTTCTCTTCAGGTCTCGTATTAAAACACATTTTCAAAAAGCTCTCAGCACTTTCACTGCCCAGGGTGTAGGTTTCCATGGTCAATCCTGCAAGCTGTGTGGTGTAGCCATTAAAAAAAAAAAAAAGAAGATGGAAGGGGGCTATGATCCAAGAAATGCAGGTGGCCTCTAGAAGCTGGAAAAGGGCAAGAAAACCGATCTTTACCTAGGGCCTACAGAAAGGAATAAGCCCTTTGGACACCCTGAATTTACCCCAGTGAGATATATTTTGGATTTCTAAACCACCAAGTTTGTGGTAATGTGTTATGCAAGGGTAGGAAACTAATACACACAGAAATAAAACACTGAGTAACTCAATGTATCATGTCTATTCAGTCTTAACTCTGGAGTCCAGTCTTCCAGGGAAATGTAAGATAGAGCCAAGTACAAAGAAAACCAGAAATCTGGTTCTCGGTTTCTGAGCTTTGAAGTACAGATGTCTTGGTAATTTTATGCTAATTTAAGTGCATAGCAAATATAGTTTTGATTATATATACTTTTGTCCTCAAACATGGACTTTCAACTGCATCTCTGAATCAGGGGTTGGAAAACTTTTCTTTATAAGGCCAGATGATAATTATTTTAGGGTTTGTGGTTCAGGAGACAAAAATGAGGATGTTATGTAGGCACTTACGTAATAAGAGAGAAAACAAATTGCACATTTTTTATTGATGAAATTCAAAGCATAATAATTTTTTTTTTTTTGTAATACAGGTCAAAGAATGAGAAGCATAGAATTCTTTTCTGTGGGAGGTAATATTTCACTTAACTGGAGTTCAAGGTTAGTGTTCTCCAGCATCAGAATTGATGGTAAATATTTATGTTAGTGCTGATCTGTAATCAGATTTTATGTATTTCACTTTTGAAAATGTTTCATATAGATAGTACTGCCAAATACTGATATAAATCCATAAGCATATGATTTTAATTATGTATATGCCTCTCTTAGAAGGCATTTACAGAATTCAACAGGCTCATAGGCTATATAAAGACAGGTAGCAGGACAGATTTGGCCCATAGTTCAGAGTGCGCAGATGCCTGATTTATATCATTATTGTTAAGAATAATGCAATCTATACATTTATAAATTATAGAAATGACAGTATGAAGCAAGAATTTCAGATCACTAAAACAAGATTAGAATGGGGTGAATCCAAGCAGAGGTCGACAAAACTTTTTCTGTTAAGGCCTACATAGTAAATTTTTTCTAGGTTTTGTGGACTACATAAAGTCTCTGTCACATATATATAATTTTAAACTCTTATGAAATGTATAAGCCATTGTTAGCTTGTGGATGGTACAAAAAACTGGCCACAAGCTGGACATGACCCATAGATTGTAGTATGCCAACTCGTGGTCTAGGGCATAGGTAGAGTAAAAGATGGTTAAAGGTCTTAAGGTCTTACTTTGCTCAGAAAAAGAATTTCAAAGATACTATTCCATACCATCCACCAATAAAAGAAACCAGGTCTCCTTTGAGGAGTGGCTGATTTCAGGAGTGAGGCAAGAAAGATACAGGATAAACCCAGAATATGTTTTAAGTACCATACAATAAAGAAGTAGTCAAAAACAGGAAGAGGGAATGCCAAAAGAACCTAGGAGTCAACCTGAAGATGTTCCCAAATGGCCAAAGTTTTCCCAATGAGCAATTTGAACAACAAAATAAACAATCATATTTCTGGACTACAACTCATAGGATAAATAAATAAATAGCCTATACTGATAGAAGTAAATCTCTGAATAAGCAGATGAATAGGAAAGGGGGTAGGGAAAGCCCTTCCATACAGAAGAATTCCAATTAATAAATGCAGGGGCAATAAGGGACACAAAATCAACACACAGCAACACTACTGTATTAACTGTTATAGACAAGATGGATACTAAAATTATAGTGGGCAAAGTGAGGAGAAACAGCATATGTATCTCCCTCCAAGATAATTACCAATCACAGTTGGAAAAGTAGTAACCTTACAGGAAAGAAATACAGAAGAAACCTTAACCAAGTTGATCAAAGTTAACACTACCAGTAATATTAACATCATATTGGGGGTTGCAACCCCCAATATTATGCACAGAGAAGGACACAATATCACTTCTGTGGTATTCCTGCCAAAGATGCATAACCTCAATCCAACTGTAGAAAATATCAGACAAACACAAGTGAGAGACATTCTCCAAAAGAGTACTCATCAAAAGGATCAAGCTCATGAAAGACAGGAATTGTCACAAGTGGAGGATGCTAAGGAGACACAACAATTAAATGCAATGTGGGATCCCAGACTGAATCCTGGTATAGAAGGACAATAGAGGAAAAACTGATGAAATTCTAATAAGATCTGTAGATCAGTTAATAGTACTATACCAATGTTAATGTCCTGGTTTTGATAACTATACTATGATTACATAAAATTTTAACACTGGGAAGCTGAGTGGAGGGTATTTTGGAATTTCTTGTAATAATTTTGTAAATTTTGTACAAGTCTAAACTAAAATGATTTCAAAATAAAAATATTTTGGAAAAAACTTTACCAGAAAGAAGGACTTCCCTGATGGTCCAGTGGCTGGGACCCTGAGCTCCCATTGCAGGGGGCCTGGTTCAATCCCTGGGTTAGATCTCACATGCTGCAGTTAAGAGCTCCTGTACTACCAATTAAAGATCCTGTGTAGCCAAATAATAAACAAATAAATATTTAAAAAAAATTTTTACTAAACAGAAAAAAATCCTATTTCAGTCTTTAGGTGGGAAGAGAAATGCAGGTTTAAGCACATTTCTTAAAAGTCAAGTTAAAGATTATTGTACTTCTAAATTGCTTGAAAGGCAATAAAATGTGAGGGAAACAAAAAGAATGAGGAACAGAAAATATAAAATAAGATAGCAGAAATAAGAACAGACATATGAATGATCACAAATGAGAATGGATTAAATTCTATTAAAATTGATTAAAACAGGAAACTAATTCTGATTACAGTGACACACTTAAAATGGCAATTTTTAAAAAGGATAAGCAAAGATGCACCATAGTTTCTTAAACTCAGAAAAACAGGGCACTTTATATTAATATCAGAAAAACTAGAATTCAAGATTAAAAGCACCAAGTGACAAAATGAAGGATGGACTGTACTGCAAACACAATTTGCAACAAGGATCTATATTTCACCTTTACATTAATAAAAATGTATGTAGTAGCAAAATATACAATACAATTAACAGCTCTCTGAATTTGACAGTACAAGTGCAGAGAAAGTTAGAAGGACATACAGACTCTAAACCATGTAATAAAAAGGCTTAAAGAGGGGAATGCACCATCCAAAAAACACTAGTTTTAAATACACGTGGAATATTTTCCCAAACTGGTACAACTTGACTTGTTGACCACACTGGAAGAAAAAAGGCAGTGGAATGAGTTCTTTGGGCTGAGAAAAAATGCTTGCCAACACAGAATTCCATACTCAGTGAAAATATCCTAAAAGAAGGTAGAATGAAGACATTTTCATGTGGTCAGAAACTGAGAGAATTTGTCAACAGCAGACATACACAAAAGGAAATCTTAAGGGTGTTCTTCAGATAGAGAAAAAAATGATCCCAGAGGAAAATAAATGACAACAATACAAAGAAGTCAGGAGGTTGTAACTGATAACCAAGTATTCAAAGGCTCCAGTTCAATCAAGCAAGTGCCAGTTACAAATACTTGCTAACATTTATTTAGTGATTGTTATGGCCTGGCATTGTTCTGGGCATTTTCACATACTAACTCATAAAGAAGCCACAATAACTTTATGAGGAAGGCACTATTTTTAATCATATTTGCAGAGGAGAAAACAGAAGCACAGAGAATTGAAGTAACTGACCTAAACTCACAGATCTAGTAAGTGACTGAGCCAGGATGTGAACTCACTAAATCTGATTCTAGTGTATTCCCTTAGTCACTCTACATCCTAACCTCTCAAAAGGTAAGAGAATAAATGGATTGCTGAATTAGGTAAAGTGAGAAGCTGTTTTAAGAAAATAAGTATTTTTTAAGGAATGAAGACATTTGCAGAAAAAATGATGCTAATAACAGGCAAAACAGATGCCCCTGGAGAAGAAAGAGGGGCACATTCCTTTTTGAAACGAGATGAAACATGAGAGAAGAACAAGGAGGAGTTAATGGGGATAAGGGTGAGGTTCCCTTGGAAACGGATGCTCTGTTCTTCACGGCCTCATGTCTCAGGCTTTTCTTCCTTAGCAGGGTTTTGAGGGAGTTTCCTGACAATAACTCACGTTACTGTGATGAGTTAACACTCCTGCAGGGCTGTCATTGCCAGTGACTTCCCACCATTGGATCAGCCCTCACTCACCTGGGCACCATGGTCCTGTCATATCATTCACAACCATCCAGGGTTCTTTCCCTTGCTCCAGTAAGGAGACAACATCGGGCTTAGAAATGGAAAGTCCTGTTTATAGGAAAAGAAATGGGGCATGATCATGCTGTTCCCAAACTCAAACCCAGTCCCCCGGCTGCTGAGGAAGAGAGACAGTTAAACAGAGGGAGGTGTGAAGGCTGTCCGCAGGATAGGGAGGTGGAGGTGCCAAGGCACTATCCATTTGCACTTTGATGAAGCACTAAACAATTCCCTTGGAGACAGAGCAGGAACTTAGTCAGCCACTTGTAAGTCTTCCTAGAAATTCACCATGAAGAAACCAGAAACTGCATTCTCCATTTGCTCTCTCCTTCTCCCCAGGCCTCACTCTTCCTGGCCCTGCTCTATGCCCATCTGTGCCCTAGTTTATCTGTATTGCATGTGTGTGCTTGTGTGAGGGCTCAGTCGCTCAGTCATGTCTGACTCTTTGCAATCGCATGGACTGTAGCCCTTTAGGCCCCTCTGTCCATGGAATTTTCCATGAAAGAATACTGGAGTGGGTTGCCATTTCCTCCTCCAGGGGATGTTCCCAACCCAGGGATCAAACCCATGTCTCCTGCATTCTTTACCACTGATCCACCTGGGACACAAGGACTGTATTACCCTGATCTTATCATTTCTCACTGGGTTTGGTAGGTGGAAAGCATCAGTGGGCTGGAAGAGACAGTCCAGGATATTTCTTTTTCCTCTCCCGCCCTCCTTTGACCCAGGAGTTCTGGATACAGCTACACCTGCTGCTGGCCAGCCCTTCTCCACGGCTTACGCTCTCACCATTTTCCAGTGGCAGTGTTTCCTCCCTTGACCCCTCCAGCCAGAGTGGATAACAGCCTCCCACTGCTGTAGTCCCTGGCAGCCATCTTTCCTGGCTGCTCCTGTATTATACAACGTTCTTACCTAGTGAGACCAAGTTGCCAAAGTTTTCCAAAGTCACCTCCCTGTACAGGTCCCTCTGGGCAGGTTCCAGGCACTTCCATTCTTCCTGAGAGAACTCTACAGCCACATCCCTAAATGTCACCAATCCCTGAAACAATAAACCCAGGCACTATCAGTAAATGAAATGACTTTTATTTTTTAAATTACAAAATTGTTCAAAATCCACAGAAGTATAGAGTATAGTATAATGGCCCCCATGCGTCCATTACTCTGCTTCAGTCATTTAAGAGGACTTTACACATTTCCATTTTTTACCCTTGCTGTTTTCTGAGGTGAATTCCACATACAAAATTGTAGTATGTCACTCACCAATACTTTAGTATCTAACAGATTAGACTTAAAAAAAATTTTTTTTAAGATTTATTTATATTTTTTTTTGGCTGTGCTGGGTCTTCGTTGCTGAGCATGGGCTTTCTCTAGTTACGGTGGGTGGGGGATACTCTTCATCATGGTGCGTGGGGTTCTCATTGCGGTGGCTTCTCTTGTAGCAAAGCATAGGCTCTAGAGCATGCAGGCTTCAGTAGTTGCAGCACGCAGGCTCTAGAGCGCTGGTTTAGTAATTGTGGCACATGGGCTTAGTTGCTTCATGGCATGTGGGATTGTCCCAGACCAGGGATTGAACTGGTGTCCCTCACATTGTAAGGCAGATTCTTAACCACTGGCCCACCAGGGAATAACCAGAATATCACCATCACATGGAATAAAATTAACAACAATTTCCTAATAACTAGATCAAGTTTCAAGTTTCAAATTGCCTCAATTTTCTCAGAAGGTATTTTTTTTTCTCCAGAAATGATTTTTGACAGTTGGTTTGTTGAAATCAGGATTCACACAAAATCCACCCCTTGAAACTAGTTTACAGACTTCCTGTATCTCTAAAATCTCTAACAGCCCCTTTAAAAAGTTTTATTGCTATTTATTCATTAAACAAACATTTGAATCAGTAGCATTTCCCAGATTCTGAATTTGGCTCATTGCATCTTCATGATAGTGTTTAATATGCTGCTCTACTTCCATATTTTTTTAAGGGTCATAAATGTCAGAGGTTGTACTGTGTTCTTCCTGTAGCATCTCACTAGGAGGCACATAATGACTGGCTGTTTCATTTTTAATGAGGTTAAAATTCATGCAGTTGGGGGAAATAGGAGAAAAATTAAAGTCTGCCCAATGCGAGACACTCCTAGGTGCAAAGCCTTTCTGAAGAAAGGCATCTTCTTGTTGTTGTTCAGTCTCTCAGTTGTATCTGACTCTTTGTGACCCAATGGACTGCAGCACACCAGGCTTCCCTGTCCTTTACCATCTCCTGGAGTTTGCTCAAACTCATGTCCACTGAGTCGGTGAGACACTCCTAGGTATAAAGCCCCTTTGAAGAAAGGCATCTTCTACCAGCTCGCTAAGGAATACCACATATCAAACCAACTAAGATAATTCAATGGGGAAAGATTAGTCTCTGTTAAGAAATAGTGCTGGAATAAGTGAGTATCTAAATGCAAATTAACTCAAAATAGATTGTAGATATAAATGTAAAAGCTAAAATCATAAAACTTTTAGAAAAAAACACAGGAGTACATCTTCACAACCTTGGTCAGGCAATGGTTTCTTAGGCATGGTACCAACCACCAAAGATAAACAAAAAGAACAAAAGAACAAGAAGATAAAATAGATTTTATCAAAATTAAAACCTTTTGTTCTACAAATAATTTCATAAAAAAAGTGAAAATCCAACCCACAAAACTGAGAGAAAATACTGGCAATTTCTATATCAGATAAGGGACTTGAATCCAGAATGTATAAAGAACTCCTACAACTCAATAATAAAAAAGACAACCTGATTTTAAACTAGCCAAAGAATCTGAAGAGATTTCTCCCAAGAAGATATACAGATGGCCAATGAGCATATGAAAAGATGCTCAACATCACTAATCATTAGGCAAATGCAAATCAGAACCACAATAAAATGGCACTTCACATCCATTAGGATGGCTATTATGAAAAACAGAAGAAAACAAAAAAATAAAATTTCCAAAAACACATTTCGGTGAAGAAAGATGTGGAGAAACTGGAATCCTCTTACATTGTTGGTAGGAATGTAAAATGGGTAGCCACTTTGGAAAACAGTTGTGACAGTTCCTCAAAATGTTAGAGAGTTATCAAGCTACCCAGAAGTTCCACTCCTAGGTACAGAGAAACACGTCCACCTAAAAACACTGGTATATACTGACGTTTACAGCAGCATTATTCATGATAGCCAAAAATGTAGAAGCAATTCAAATGCCCAAAGACTGATGAGTTGATGAACAACAGAATGTAGTCTACAATATCCATGGAATATTGCTTGCTATAAAAATGAACAAAGTACTGATATATGCTATATCGCAGAAGTTTGAAAACACACTAAGAAAAAAAATCACACATAAAAGACCAAATATTTAATGACTCCATTTATACAAAAAGTCCAGAATAGGCAATTTCATAGAGACAGAAAGTAAATTAGCGGTTGTCAGGGGAAGAGGAGGGGAGTGTGGGAGTGATGGCTAATTCAAACAGGATTATTTTTTTTTTGGTAGTGATGTAAATGTTCTAAAATGGCTTGTGCTGACAGCTGCACAACTCTGCAAATATACTAAAAACCACTGAACAATACACTTATATGGGTGAATTTCATTGTATGTGAATTATATATATGTACAATAAATAAAGCTGTTAGTGTTATTGAAGGCTTTTGTTAATGCTGGTTAAATCTATCAATATATACCACATTAGAAATTAAAAGAGAGAAAATGTTTAAATTGTTATTCATTTATTTAAATAATAATAAGCCTGTTACATGTTAACATAAATAACACATCTGATGAAAAATAGCTGTCAAAAAAGAATTTAGTAGTACTGTTTTATATTTTTGCAAATCTCTTTAATGACTGGCTGAATGAAAGAGATTTTCATACCTTCTGTCTTCAACCTGCTGGTCAACTTAATTTTATTTTATTTTTTGGCCATGCAACATGGCTTGCAGGATCATAGTTTCTGGCCCAGGGACTGAACCTGGGCCATGGTAGTGAAAGCCTGGAATCCTAACCACTGGGCCACCAGGGAATTCCCGTCTGTTAGGACAACATATTTCATATAGCTTCTGGGAAATTCTACTGTACACTCATTAGAGTTGTGAGTGAAAAAAGGAAATAACGTGTTAGTATTATTTGAAGTTATTTTGGCCCCTAGACCTCCTGAAAGGGTCTCAAAGTCTTCCTGGAACCACTTTAAGAACTGCTGACCTAGCGCTACACAATTTAACATAAAAGACTTGAAAATACACTGTGCTGATTAAAAAAATCTGGTAAAAAATAGAGTATAAGTGTACATCAAATTTAAAAATGGCAAACTCAAAAGTAAATTGTTTAGTAGGCATCCATGTGGGTTTCCCAGGTGGCACTAGTGGTAAAGAACCCATCTGCCAATGCAGGAGACTTATATAAGAGACATAAGAGACGTGGATTCGACCCCTGAGTCGGGAAGATCCCCTGGTGGAGGGCATGGCAACCCACTCCAGTACTCTTGCTTGAAGAATACCACGGACAGAGAAGTCTGGCAGGCTACAGTCCATATGGTCGCAAAGAGTCAGACATGACTGAAGTGACTTAGCACACACGCATGCATGAATCCATGTATGGCAAAATTATTATAAGAATCAAAGTTAAAAAAAAAAAGAAAGTACCAACAAACACAAAATTAAACATAGTCATTAACAGTGGCAAGGCAGGCCTTCCCTGGTGGTCCAGTGGTTAAGAACCACCTTGCAATGGAGGGGACACCGGTTCAGTCCCTGGTTCAGGAAGATCCCACCTGCTGCAGGGCAACTGAGCCCCTGTGCCACAACTACTGAAGCCCGAGCCCTGGAGCCTGTGCTCTGCAGGAAGAGAAGACACTGCAGTGAGAAGCCTTGCACGACTACAGAGTCGCTCCACTTGCTGCAACTAGAGAAAAGCCCTCACGTAAAAACGAAGATCTAGCGCAGCCACAGATAAATAAATGAGTTAAAAAACACTGGCAAAAAAAAAAAAAAAAAACACTGGCAAGGCAGTAACAATATGTGAAGGGATGTGGGAGGGGTTGCTCAGATGATACACTAAGCTGAGTGATGAATATATCAACATTCATTTTATTATTCTTTATATCACATGCATGTTATAGATATGTTTTTGTATATATTCTTTGATAGTGTGAAATGTTTTATGATTTTTATGGGGGGGGTGACATTTAAAAATCAAAGAGAAAAAAAGAAACTATTTGGGTTAATGGAAAAGGTCAAGGTTATCTTCTCTTTGGCTCTATTTAGCCATGGTTCTGATAAGGGCAGCTCTCCTATTTCTCTCAAGAGAATATACTTCTGCTCCATTGGTACTCTGGTAAGAACACTGCTGGAGAAGAGAGGGCCACCAGAAGTAGGGGTGGGGGGGGCATCATCATTCATTCCCTGCAATGGAGGAACTGAGAGCAGGTTATCAAATGGGGCTCAAGTGAGACAGGAAAATTTCAGGATAAGGAACACAAATGTTGATATTGTTTCAAGAATAGAGGAAATTTCCACTCACCTGGATCATGGCTTTTAGAACCACCTGTCCTGCTTGGATTTCTTTAGATTCTCTGTTGAACAAGTGAAGAGTCCTGAAAAAAACAGAGTGGGGGAGAAGGGGCACATCTCATAAACTGAGCTTAATTAGAGACAGCATTTATTTAGGCTTCTCTAGTAGCTCTGACAGTAAAGCATCTGCCTGCAATGCAGGAGACCCAGGTTTGATCCCTGGGTTGGGAAGATTCCCTAGAGAAGGAAATGGCAACCCACTCCAGTATCCTTGTCTGGAAAATTCCATGGACAAAGAAGCATGGCAGGCTATATAGTCCATGGCGTCTCAAAGAGTCAGACACAACTGTGACTTTTTTTTTTTTTTAATTTAGCCATAAACCACCTAAACAGACAAGTTTAAAACAACTATACTTCTGGGGTCCCTGCTCGGCTTCTTTTCCACCTCCCTGACCCACCGCACAACACTAATACCAACAGTGCTCGCTTCGGCAGCACATATACTAAAATTGGAACGATACAGAGAAGATTAGCATGGCCCCTGAGCAACGATGACATGCAAATTCGTGAGGCGTTCCATATTTTTAGAATTCATTTGAATCAGTTCTAATGAGATGGATGAAACTGGAGCCCATTATACAGAGTGAAGTAAGCCAGAAAGATAAAGAACATTACAGCATACTAACACATATATATGGAATTTAGAAAGATGGTAATGATAACCCTATATGCAAAACAGAAAAAGAGACACAGATGTACAGAACAGACTTTTGGACTCTGTGGGAGAAGGCGAGGGTGGGATGTTTCGAGAGAACAGCATCGAAACATGTTTATTATCTATAGTGAAACAGATCACCAGCCCAGGTTGGATGCATGAGACAAGTGCTTGGGCCTGGTGCACTGAGAAGACCCAGAGGGATTGGGTAGAGAGGGAGGTGGGAGGGGGGATCGGGATGGGGAATACATGTAAATCCATGGCTGATTCATGTCAATGTATGACAAGACCCACTGACGTATTGTAAAGTGATTAGCCTCCATCTAATAAAAATAAATGAAAAAAAAAAAAAAACCCACCAAAACACTAATACCAAGAACTAATGAGTTAACAAAACCCAGCCCTTTCCTAGACCATAGGGAAACTGAAAGATGCAATCAAGGTGAATGTGCTCCATCATTCACATAGAATCCAAGCATCTCAGCAGGTGGGGTTCCGGCTGGGACAGTCTCTGTCCCAGAGACTGGGATAGCATCACCTGTTGTTAATGCTAATCTATACCCCAGATGGGGCCTAGACAGCTCCCAGTTGTTCCAAGCAGACCTCCCTTTGTGACTGAGGCAAGGAAGACTGCAACACAGACTCACTCAGCCTTCATGTGAGGACAGCACCTACAGGCTGAAACCTACAGGCTAGGAGCAGAGCATACCTGTGCAGGCCAAAACCTTATGAAAAAGACATCCTTAAACAGTCTTCCAGCTTCTCTGGGCTCAACAGGCAAAACCTCTTGGGTATGTCTCTGGCTCTGTGTTCTCCTTCCAAGTCCAAAAAGGGGCCACGCCATCCATATGAGGGGCTCTGTCAAAGCCTCCAGCCAGAGCTGGACTAACCAGATAGGAGCAAGGAAACCACAGTAATACAGGCATCTTATAAGCATACGGGCACATCCAGAGTACTGACCTGAGTGAGAACTCAGTTCCTAGAAGCCTCTTGGCCAGGCAATCCTTATTTTCTACCTAAGCCCTCTCCACTGCTTTCCTGAAGAATAAGATTCCTTCTGTGGCTGGCAGCTGCTGAGGCTGGTGGACAACAGCCTACTTCAAAATTAGGAGAATGCAGGGGGGCGTTTTTTGGTCTGTTTTTTTTTTTTTTGGCCGCACTGAGCAGGATGCAGAATCTTAGTTCCCTGGCCAAGGATCAAACCTGCAACTCCTGCAGGGGAAACTCAGATTCTTTTTTTTTTTTTTTAATTACCTTTACTTTCAGATTCTTTTTTTTTTTAAGTTAAAATTATTCATTTATTCACAAATAGTTATCGATCACATACTATGTGCTCAGCATTGGGGGATATAGTCATAGCATACATAAAATTTATAATCTCATGTGAAGAGTTATTATAACCTCATCTAGTATTATACAAATATGTACTTAGTAACTCTTAAGTGCTCTGTAAGACAGGTGCAGTAAAGAGTATATGGCAATTGGATGGAAGCTCAAATTCTTAACGACTGAACTGCAGGGAAGTCCCAGAATTCAGGTTTTTTTTTTAAGAGGCTGGTTCTAATTAGAGAGGCAAGGAGCTTACTATGGTGAGGAGAGTCAGAAGGAAGACTAAATCACTGGGGGATGATGTCAAGAAGATTTCAGAATGTGATCTGGGGCCTGAAAACCAGAGAATTTAATAGACAAAAAAAGGACAGAAGGTGGCTCAGTGGTAAAGAATCCATCTGCCAAGCAGGAGACATGGGTTCGATCCCTGGGTTGGGAAGATCCTCTGGAGAAGGAAATGGCAACCCACTCCAGTAGTCTTTCCTGGAAATCCCATGGACAGAGGAGCCCTGCAGGCTCCAGTTCATAGGGTCACGACGAGTTGGTCATGATTGAGCACACACACATGGAAAGGGACAGAAGAGCACTCTGAGCAGAGTGAAGAGCAGTGGCGAAAAACAGTGGACCAAATGTAGATGGTGTGTTTGCAGAGCAGAGAATACTAGGAGTAACTTGTATAGTTTGGGGCAGAGTTCAGACCAGTGCTGTCTTATAGAACCTTTGTGATGTGGGAAATCTACACATCTTCTGTCAATAATACAGCCAATAGCCACATGTGGCAACTAAGCATTTGCAATGTGGCTAGTCTGACCCAGGAACTGAGTTCTTAATTTTACTCAATCTGAATTTAAATTTAATTAATTCTAGAATCTAGAGGAAGATGGCTTCCCCAGTGGCTCAGTGGTCAAGAATCTGCCTACAGTGCAGGAGTTGCAAAAGATGTGGGTTCGATCCCTGGGTCGGGAAGACCCCCTAGAGTGGGAAATGGCAACCTATTCCAGTATCCTTGTCTGGAGAACTTCCATGGACAGAGGAGCCTGGTGGGCTACCGTCCACAGTGTCGCAAAGAACTGGACACAGCCAGATCTTTGTTGTGTATGTAGTTGTTGTTGTGTTGTGTGTAGTTGTGTGTAGCGTTGTGTTGTATGTGGTTGTATGTAGTATGTATGTAGTTGTATGTAGTGTTGTGTATGTAGTATGTGCATGCACTACATAATGCATGTAGTTAATGCTTACAACACTAACTATGAGGACCAGGTCTCATCATCACTGTGAATGGCACCTGCCACAGTGATTGAAGGATAAAGGTGACCAATGAATACTGATCAAATATATAAAAGTTTGGTTTTCACCAGAAATTAATGGAAGGCCGCTGAAGAACTTAAGGAAGTGATAGGGCCAGTATGGCCAGATTATTTTTGCGGAGAGGAGTAAAACTGGAGCCAGGGAGATCAACTGAAAGGTGATCGTCCTTTCCCAAACAAAGGGTCTGACCCAAGACAGTGACAGCGGAAACAGGAAGGGGATGAATTCAAGATGTTGGAGAGGTAAAATCAACAGGCTCTGGCATCTGATTGGATATGCACACAGAGAAAGAAAAAGGAGTTAGGAATTCTTTCCTATTTACTGAGTTCCTACCTCAGTTGGCATGGTTCTACATGTAAGGAAGATAACAAATCCAGCCCCTCTCCCACAGATCTCATGTTCTAATGGAGAAAGTAACAAATATTGAGACACTGACATTGATATTCCCATTTATGTGTAAAGAGGTCAAAGTTCTGTGGAGGGAAATAAAAGGGTTAAGGAGACAGGGAGTGTTGGGGGAATGAAGGGCAGCCCGAGGATGCTTTTCACTGGGAAGATGACACGTGGTACACAGATATCTAGGGGAAGTACAGTCCTAGCAGAGGGAAAAACAAATGCAAAGGCCTCAAGACAAGAGCAGGTTTCTCTGACTACAAAGAGGAAGGAGACTAGAGCGGTTAGAATGGGTGAGTGAGAAAAAGAGGGCCAGAGAGGAAGATGGAAGTTGGATCACACCGGGCTTATGGGCCATTGTAAGAACTCTGGTTTTTATTGAGTAAGACAGGAAGCCACTGAAACATTTTAACCAAGGAATGACATAATCTAACTTTCATTTGAAAGGATCACTCAGGACTTCCCTGGTGGTCCAGTGGCCAAGACTCCAGGCTCCCAATGCTCCAGGCTCCAATCGAACTAGGAGGCCTAGTTGGATTCCTGGTCAGGGAACTATATCCCACATGCCACAACTAAGACTCAGAGAAGCCAGATAAATAAATAAGTAAATATATATATATATGTATTTTTTTTTTTACAAAAGGATCATTCAGGGAAAAAATGGACTAAGACGACAGCGGTGGGGGTGTGTGTGGGGGTGCCAAAGCAGACCTGTGAGGAGGCTACTGCAGTAATCCTGCAGTAATCCTGGCAAAGGATGAAGGGCTGTGTTAGGGTGGCATGGTTGCAGGGGAGGTGATGAGAACTGATCAAATTCTAGATATTCTCTATAGGAAGAGTGGACAGGATTTGCTGACTTTAGGTATTAAAGAAAAAAGAGGCCAAGAAGATACTAAGGTCTTTAGCTTGAGCAACTAGAAGTATAAAGTTGCCCTTTTTTTGGCTGCACCATGTGACTTGTGAGAATCTTAGTTCTCTAACCAGGGATCTAACCCAGGCCCACAGCAGTGAAAGCCCAAGGCTTAACCACTGAACTACCAAAGGAATTCTCATGAAGTTGCCATTTTTTTAACACAATGGACTAGGACAGAAGCGGGTTTGGATGGACCAATTACGGGTTCTGTTTTACCTTTTATGTCAATCCTTGAGATGATTATTATACATCCAAGTGGAAATGCCAAATGTCCATTGTATGTTTGATCTTGGAGTTCAGAGAAAGTCTAAATGCAGGAATATAAAACTGGAAGTTACTGATGTTCAGTTGATATTTAAAGCTCTGATACTAAATAAGATTGCCTACAGAAGAGTGAAGGGAAGGAATAAAAAGATAGAAGACCTGAAGACAAGATGAATTCTGAAGATAAAGGAGATATGGAAGAGAGATCCAGAAGACCTAAAATATGTATAAACTATGATATGAGAGATAGTGAAGAGCCTTTGGGAACTTGTATACTGAAGAAGCTTAATCTACATAGTTCTAGAGCCACTGAGGGACTGACTTAGAGCTCCTGGTTCCCACAGAGGACATGAGCTTTCATATAAAAGGCTTCCCATTGCCTGCATCTCCTCACTCACCTGGGCTTCCCAGGTGGTGCCAGTGGTAAAGAAAACTCCTGCCAGAACAGGAGGCATCAGTCAGGAGGACTCCATCCCTGGATCAGGAAGATGCCCTGGTGGAGGACGTAGCAACCCATGCCAGGATTCTTGCCTGAAGAATCCCATGGAAAGAGGAGCCTGGTTGGCTACAGTCCATAGGGTTGCAAAGAGTCGGACACGACTGAAGTGACCACGCACGCACGCACTCACTAACCTATGCACAAACCTTTTGTCCGTCTCTCTCCACAGCTCAGGATGTCTTCCTTGTTCCAAAAAGAATTCACACCTAATATCCAGAGGCAACTTTGTATACATAGAAAAAGAAATGGGTCTTAGCCAGTGTGGTAGACATTACTAATTTAATTACTAAAGTTTCACCACTATCCAGTTTTTCAAGCATCCAGTTTTCCTCTCCCCTTTGGGCACGCAGATGACATTTTCTAGTCCCCTGTAGCTGTTGTTTAGCCACCAAGTCGTGACTCCTTGCCACCCCATGGACACTAGTCAGCCAGGCTCCTCCATCCATGGGATTTCCCAGGCAAGAATACTGGACTGGATTGCCAGCGCCTGGGTAGGGGTAGGGGGAGATGTTGCTGGTCATGAGTAGATCTATATAGGTGTTGTCACCTTAACATCAGTAACCTATTCCTGAAAAAGCAATCATCCTGAGTAAAAACTCTAACTAGGAGCATCTTTCCCAATATTTAAAATGTGGAAAAATAAAATGTACCACATTTTAACACAAAGCCCCCAAATAATTTCTAAACATAATTAAACACAAAAAGACCTACATATAAATAAGAAACTACTGTATTAAGATGAAAATTTCTTAAAACATCACTTCCTGATCACTGATTATTATGGCTATTCCTTTTGTTGACAAGCCAATCTATACCTTTGTCAAAATACTCACATGACTCTGATATTTTACTAAGTGAATTTCTGATGTAACTTGAAACTTTTCCTGTATGTCATATTTTTATAGGTATTGAGCTTTATGGACATAAACATAAATTTTTCCAGTCTAAATATCAACCCAAAATCTATACACTGAGAGGTATGTACATTCCTGGGCAATGGTCAAGATTCTGAGTCAGACAATAGCATATTAAATAAGTGGAAGATTTCTATAAAATGGTAATGCTGAGTACTCACAAATTTAGTAGTAATGAAGTAGTTTACAACATAGAAAATATTCAAGATATGGTTAGTGAAATAAAAGCAGATTACAAAACAACTGGGCATCATGTGGTCTCATTTGTAAAATACATGTATATATCAAAGTAGACAGGATAGAAAAATCAGACTGAACACATCTGGGAAGTTTTGTGTGTTTTGTTTTTTGGCCGTGCCATGTGAGGCATGTGGGATCTTAGTTCCTCGACCAGGCATCAAACCTGCACCCCTTGTGGTGGAGGCACTAGAAGTGTGGAATCTTAACTACTAGACAGCCAGTAGAAGTCCCTCTGGAAATTTTTATCTTTACAGATTACTTTGGTTATTTCTGGGTTGTGATCTTCAATTTTCTTAGTTTTACTTGTGTATTTTTTCAATAACCATGCATTAATTTTTAAATATAACCTACAACTAGCAGATGAAAAAGAAAGTACTTTCTTAAGACTCTTCCTTTGAACATGAAATAATAGCTCAGGATATTCAAAAGCAGTTCTCTTGCACAGAATGGCTTTTGTTATTTCTACTTGGTCAGTTCCCAAGAGTTGCAAACTTCTTGATTTGGTAACTACATTTATGTGGCTGGAAAAGAACTAAAAGTCACTGAGGCCAAGTCCTATGTATAAGTGATGCTTCCTTTCAGCTCTTCTTGCCAGATGGGTTTATGATGTTTTTGTAACCTGCCCTATTGGCCTCAGGGTCCTCTGAACAGCTATAGAGGCACCTTGCTCCACTTGTCATATTTTGGATTTCTGAAGATTAGAATGAAAATTGCAGGAAATACAGGTGACCTAATTCACTTCCTCGGAGTTCTTATGGGATCAGTTTGACTTAGATATGATGACATGATAATGACTGCTCTCTGGTCATACAGATATCCTCCTCCTAAAAATTCACACAGCGTAATAGCAGAGTAAACTAGTGCCCTTTACCATCCTTTGCTTTGGACATTTGTATACCAGTTTTATCTCCCATATTACATTATCTGTAATTTAAAAATAGAGACTCACTTTTTTAAAGTATTTTGTCTCCCTGTGTTCTAGATTAGGATTTTGCATATTTGCAAATTCTTAATAAATGTCTAATGCCTGACCCAAAGGAATTCATTATAAAAAGTCCAAATGGGAGGGGATACATGTGTGTGTATGGCTGATTCATTTTGCTGTACAGTAGAAACTAACACATTGTAAAGCAACTATATTCCAGTAAAAGTTAATTTAAGATAAATAAATACAATTATCATATGATCTGTCAAAAAAAAAAAAAGAGAGATGTAGGTCTATGCTAACAGGAACCCTTTGCTGCAGAGATGGTATAAAACAGAAATGGAACAATTTGACAGTAAAAAAATGAACATCAGGAAAGTAGCTGTACTAGACATTAAAATGTACCATAAAGTCTCTTTAATTAAAAAAAGTGTGGCAGTAGTTCATAAACAGACAAACCAGTGGAAGAGAACCAAAGGCCTATAAACAGAACCAAGTATATATGGACATTTAGTATATGATAGAGATCACATTTAAAATCACTGGGGCAAAGAAAATTTTTAATAAATGGTGCCAGGAAAACTGTATAGCCCTTTAGAAAATACAAAATTAAATCCATACCCCAAGATTAAACTCCAAATGGATCTGGGTGCTTGATGTAAAAGATGAAACTCTACAATTATTAGAAGATAACACATGTAAATTCTCCTTTAATTCTGAGATCGAGAAAGGCTTTCAAAATCTAGAAGCAATAAAGGAAAATACTGGTAATTTGATTATATAAAAATAAAAACATTCAATGGGGAAAAAAAAAACATAAACAGAGTCAAAAGTGTGTGTTAGTCACTCAGTAGTATCCAACTCTTTGCGACCACATGGACTGTAGCTGGCCAGGCTCTTCTGTCCATGGGATTTCCCAGGCCAGAATACTGGAGTGGGCTGCCATTCCCTTCTCCAGAGGATCTTCCCAACCCAGGGACAGAACCTGGGCTCCCTGCATTGCAGACAGCTTCTTTACCACTGAGCCACCAGGGAAACAAAGTCAAAAGACAACTCTCCAACAGGGAGAAAATATTGAACACTTGCACCATACATCACAGATGAGAAACTAATATTCCTAATGCATAAAGAATTCTTAAACATGTGACAAAGCATCCAAAAAAAAAAAAATCCCAAAACAAACAAACAAAAAAAGCACCATGAAAGTAAACAGGAAAAAGAGATGGACAAGGAAGGTAAACTTCCAAACTCATTCTATGAGGCCACCATCACCCTAATTCCAAAACCTGACAAAGATGCCACAAAAAAAGAAAACTACAGGCCAATATCACTGATGAACATAGATGCAAAAATCCTTAACAAAATTCTAGCAAACAGAATCCAACAACATATTAAAAAAATCATACACCACGATCAAGTGGGCTTTATCCCAGGAATGCAAGGATTCTTTAATATCCGCAAATCAATCAATGTAATACACCACATTAACAAATTGAAAGATAAAAACCATATGATTATCTCAATAGATGCAGAGAAAGCCTTTGACAAAATCCAACACCCATTCATGATTAAAACTCTCCAGAAAGCAGGAATAGAAGGAACATACCTCAACATAATAAAAGCTATATATGACAAACCCACAGCAAGTATCACCCTCAATGGTGAAAAATTGAAAGCATTTCCCCTGAAATCAGGAACAAGACAAGGATGCCCACTCTCACCACTACTATTCAACATAGTCTTGGAAGTTTTGGCCACAGCAATCAGAGCAGAAAAAGAAGTAAAAGGAATCCAGATAGGAAAAGAAGAAGTGAAACTCTCGCTGTTTGCAGATGACATGATCCTCTACATAGAAAACCCTAAAGACTCTTCCAGAAAATTACTAGAGCTAATCAATGAATATAGTAAAGTTGCAGGATATAAAATTAACACACAGAAATCCCTTGCATTCCTATATACTAACAATGAAAAAACAGAGAAATTAAGGAAACAATACCATTCACCATTGCAACAAAAAGAATAAAATACTTAGGAGTATATCTACCTAAAGAAACAAAAGACCTATACATAGAAAACTATAAAACACTGATGAAAGAAATCAAAGAGGACACAAATAGATGGAGAAACATACCATGCTCATGGATTGGAAGAATCAATATTGTCAAAATGGCTATTCTACCCAAAGCAATCTATAGATTCAATGCAATCCTTATCAAGCTACCAACGGTATTTTTCACAGAACTAGAACAAATAATTTCACAATTTGTATGGAAATACAAAAAACCTCGAATAGCCAAAGTAATCTTGAAAAAGAAGAATGGAACTGGAGGAATCAACCTGCCTGACTTCAGACTATACTACAAAGCCACAGTCATCAAGACAGTATGGTACTGACACAAAGACAGAAATATAGATCAATGGAACAGAATAGAAAGCCCAGAGATAAATCCACGAACCTATGGACACCTTATCTTTGACAAAGGAGGCAAGGGTATACAATGGAAAAAAGACAACCTCTTTAACAAGTGGTGCTGGGAAAGCTGGTCAACCACTTGTAAAAGAATGAAACTAGAACACTTTCTAACACCATACACAAAAATAAACTCAAAATGGATTAAAGATCTAAATGTAAGACCAGAAACTATAAAACTCCTAGAGGAGAACATAGGCAAAACACTCTCCGACATAAACCACAGCAAGATCCTCTATGACCCACCTCCCAGAATATTGGAAATAAAAGCAAAACTAAACAAATGGGACCTAATGAAACTTAAAAGCTTTTGCACAACAAAGGAAACTATAAGTAAGGTGAAAAGACAACCCTCAGATTGGGAGAAAATAATAGCAAATGAAGAAACAGACAAAGGATTAATCTCAAAAATATACAAGCAACTCTTGAAGCTCAATTCCAGAAAAATAAATGACCCAATCAAAAAATGGGCCAAAGAACTAAACAGACATTTCTCCAAAGAAGACATACAGATGGCTAACAAACACATGAAAAGATGCTCAACATCACTCATTATCAGAGAAATGCAAATCAAAACCACAATGAGGTACCATTACACGCCAGTCAGGATGGCTGCTATCCAAAAGTCTACAAGCAATAAATGCTGGAGAGGGTGTGGAGAAAAGGGAACCCTCTTACACTGTTGGTGGGTATGCAAACTAGTACAGCCGCTATGGAGAACAGTGTGGAGATTTCTTAAAAAACTGGAAATAGAACTGCCATATGACCCAGCAATCCCACTTCTGGGCATACACACTGAGGAAACCAGATCTGAGAGAGACACGTGCACCCCAATGTTCACGCAGCACTGTTTATAATAGCCAGGACATGGAAGCAACCTAGATGCCCATCAGCAGATGAATGGATAAGGAAGCTGTGGTACATATATACCATGGAATATTACTCAGCCATTAAAAAGAATTCATTTGAACCAGTTCTAATGAGATGGATGAAACTGGAGCCCATTATACAGAGTGAAGTAAGCCAGAAAGATAAAGAACATTACAGCATACTAACACATATATATGGAATTTAGAAAGATGGTAACGACAACCCTTTATGCAAAACAGAAAAAGAGACACAGAAGTACAGAACAGACTTTTGAACTCTGTGGGAGAAGGTGAGGGTGGGATGTTTTGAAAGAACAGCATGTATATTATCTATGGTGAAACAGGTCACCAGCCCAGGTGGGATGCATGAGACAAGTGCTCGGGCCTGGTGCACTGGGAAGACCCAGAGGAATCAGGTGGAGAGGGTGGTGGGAGGGGGGATCGGGATGGGGAATACGTGTAAATCTATTGTTGATTCATGTCAATGTATGACAAAACCCACTGAAAAAATAAATTAATTAATTAATTAATTAAAAAAATAATTATTAAAAAAATAGAAAAAGAGATGGACAATTCACAAAAATCAAAACCATGAGATACCGCTTCACACTCATTAGGATGGGTATTATTAAGAAAAGAAAAAGCAGAAAGAAACAAGCACTGCCAAGGATGTAGAGATATCAGAACCCTTGTGCACTGCCAGTGGGAATGTATTAATAAAACAGTGCAGCTCTTTTAGAAAATGGTATGGTGATTCCTCAAAATAATAAACATACTATGTGATCCAGCAATTCAACTTCAGGATATATATCCAAAAGAAGGAAAAGCAGTGACCTGAACAGATAATTGTAAACCCATGTTCACAGCAGCATTATTCACAAAAGTGAAAAGATGTTAGTAACCTAAGTGCTCACGGATAGATAAACCAATAAACATAATGTGGTATATATGTACAATGTAAATGCACTTAATGTTACTGAACAGCAGAATTAAAATGCAAATTTTATTTTATGTATATTAAACCATAAAACCCCCAACAAACTGAGATTGGTTGGTTACCTACAATGGGTGACTGGGAACAGAGTGGAAAGAATGGGAGAATGGAATTAGGGGAAGGAATGATGGAGGAATAACTGAGTAGACCTTTTGATCTAATTCTGACTTTCACAATATGTTAAAGTTTCACATACTCAAAAACTAATTAAAATCAACCAAGATGTCTGATGTGTGTTTGGGAACCCCAAATAAAATACATACAGTATCAAATGAACCTAGGTATATTACAAATGAGTAATGTTACTGTTGCAGGAAGGGGGACCCCTTCCAGGGCCCGAAACTGGGCTCTTGTCTAACACTCGGAAATGAATTGTCCGAGGAGACACATGTGCTGATAAAGCAAGAGATTTTATTGGGAAAGGGCACCTGGGTGGAGAGCAGGAGGGTAAGGGAACCCAGGAAAACTGCTCTGCCGCCTGGCTCGCAGTCTTGGGTTTTATGGTGATGGGATTAGTTTCCGGCTAGTCTTTGGTCAATCATTCTAATTCAGAATCTTTCCTGGTGGCGCACCCATCACTCAGCCAAGATGGATGCTAGCGAGAGGGATTCTGGGAAGTGGACAGACACCGGTGTCTCCTTTTGACCTTTGCCGAACTCTTCTGGTTGGTGGTGGCTTATTAGTTCCGTATTCCTTATCAGGATCTCCTGTCATAAAACAACTCATGCAAATGGTTACTATGGTGCCTGGCCAGGGTGGGCGGTTTCAATCAGTGTGCTTCCCCTAACATTACCATATAGAAAGGTATAGGGAAAACTATTTTTATTTATTTTTTGGGTTGGGTACTGTGTTTCGGGAGATTTCCCTGGTAGCTCAGTGGTAAAGAAGCTATCTGCCAATGCAGGAGAGACGGGTTCAATTCCTGAGTCAGGAAGATCCCCTGGAGAAGGAAATGGCAACCCACTCCAGTATTCTTGCATGGGAAATACCATGGACAGAGAAGCCTGCTGGGTTATAGTCCGTGGGGTTTCAAACAGCTGGACAAGACTTAGTGAATAAACAACAACTATATTTTTACTATGGACTGTAAGACTAAGTACAAAAAGTACTATATGAGGTTTGGGCATATGGATTAGCAATTCTTAAACTACTTTCTACTTAAGACTGAGCAAATAAATATATGTGGTTAATGAGAGCCAAGTTTTTTTTACTATCAGAGAAAGGAATTTCAGAAAAGGAAATGGAGAAGGCTAAAAGAAGTGCTGTGGTACTGAACTGGAGAGATCATATAAAATCATGGATTATCTATATAAGTATACATAAAGACAAATATAGATATGTGAGTACAGATGCATGTATTTCATATCTGAGACAGTCAAGAAGCAAGGGCATCCCATTTGCAATGAGTACATCTAATCCCGGTTTCTAAGTATAATTTTCGCATAAAAGGAGCCAGAGATCCCTCAGAAATTTGCTGATTTCAGGACTGGGGCTGGGAAAGTACAGTAGCAACCTGGAACATCTTGTGGTGCAGGAAAATAAGGAAATGCTAAAAATAAATACATCAAGCGGACACAGTGAAAGGATACAGAAGCCAATCCAAAGGATTTCCCAGTGGTCAAATTTGGGATAATTCAGCAATAAAATAGTGATAGTGAAGAAGGAATTCATAGGGCCTGGACTCCATCTCAGGCCTGTCTGTGCTGATCGTGCGCGGCCACCTCTCCAGTGGACTCTGAACTTTGTGCTTAGCGCCTGTGGGAATGACAATGGAAGGATAAGACCCCCCTCTGGGCAGGGGAATCTTGAAGAACAGACACTAATCACCCCTGCCTCCGGACACTATCTATCAGAATGTAAGCACAGGCTTATCAGTTATTAACTATTTGGAATGTAACTGCGGGCTTATTGATTATTGACTGTTTGAACACATAACACGTGAATGATGGGGTTATTGTAGTTGTATTTACCCTTCCTTTGTTTATGTAAGTCTCAAGGGAATTGGGGTAGTGGGTTTGGACACATGGGGTATAAAAGATTTTCACAAATGCTGGTCGGGGCCCTTGGCTAAGAGGAGACTCTGCCTTGGGCCCGCCAGTGTAATAAACTGCACTCCACTATCTGCATTGTCCTTCTGAGTGAGTCTGTTTCCCAGAAAGCGTGGCTATAACATTTGGTGCATGGGCCGGGAAACTCTTCACTTTGAGGAGACAGGTCTCATTTGAGGCCACCCCGAGGCTTTGTGGCTTGAATCTCCTAGAGGGGGGAAGGCGCCTCGCCCCTCTGGAAGAATTCAGCCTTTCAAAGCCTGGTTTCTTCGCTTTGGCAGGTAGTGGACGGCAGCAGGGGAACTGAGCGCTCAGGTGAGGAGAAGCCCACCCAGCAGGGTGGAAGAGGGGGCCTGATCACCCCCCTGGGAGGGACCAGAAGGAGCGGGGACCCACAGGAGCCTGGAGTAGGCAGGTGGTGATTGCTTGGTATACAGGTCGACGAGCGTGCTAGGGTTTAGGAAGGAAATTTGTGAAGGACATTTAGGAGGTGTGTCCACGCCGTCTCAGGGAAAATTATTACCAAGCGATCGCCAAGGGATTTTTAGGATAAGAAACTGGTCCTAGTATGCTCGTATTCTGCCCTCCCCCAGGAGGTGTCCCGTCTGCTGTGAAATTCTTGACCCCCCCCCCCCCGGAATTGTTAGGCTAGAAGGAGGGGGAAACAGAAGTGAGTATGAATTGGCTTTTCCGGAGATGGCCTGGGACATGAGATATTTAACCCATCTGTGTTTTCATCCGCACCTGATTAAGCCCACCAAGGCAGAATGGACTTTAAGGGAGAAACAGTCTTGGACCATGTGATGTTCTGGTTCAGCTGTGCTGACCAGCAGGTGAAGACACGCTGATCCCCCTTCTCCCTCTGGGATATGGCAGGTAAGGCTCTTCTCACCCCAATTAGGAAGGAGGCAGAATGGGAATTTAAGTGTTACTGAGTGGAAATATCAGAAGTACATAGGGTACTGAGAACTTCGTAGACAGAACGAAAAGGAAATGTAGAAGAAGGTCCGAGAAGGTAAGCAAGACGGGGTGAAGTGAATCTAAGGCAACTGTATTGGAGTGAAAATTTTAAAGAAGGGATTAAGAGGAGACTATGGGGTGAAGATGAAGCCTAACTGCTTCCACATACTCTGTGAGGTCGAATGGCCCCCTATGGGAGCAGGATGGCCACCAGAGAACACCGTGAACTTAAAAATAGTGGAAGCAATCTACACAGTAGTCACAGGAGAGCCAGGACACCTGGATCAATATCCATCTATTGACTCATGCATGGCTAGTGTTAGCTTGAGACCCTCCTACTTGGACAAGGTTCTGTATCCAGAAGGGAAAGGGAAAAATATTAATGGCACAAAAATTGACTGATGATAAAAAAGGAAATTCTACAGGATTTGGATGGGGATGACCTGACCCCTCCCCCATGCTGGATAATGACGCGCCTGCCTCCCAGTGCTTCACCAGGACTGGAGGCCTCCTTAATGCCCGATCCAGGGCCAGGTGAAGTTTCTGCAACAGCCGCTGCTCCTCCGCCAGCTTTCCCGGAGTTCGTAGAGCCGCCATTTGGGCAGGCTCCGATCCCGGTGACAGAAGCCTCTGGCCAACACTTCCAGGATCCCGCTCCACCCGAACCACCGAAGCTATACCCGTCTCTCCTGGTGAGTACCGACAAGAGGGGGAGGGAGACGTTGGAATTAAGCAGAATGAATTCACTGGAAGAATGAATGCCCTAAGGCAAGGAAGGAAGAGGAAGCTCCCGCAGTTGTGGGGCTTGCTGACCTGGAAATTAACTAGGGCTGCCAGGGCTCAGAGATATCAGGTCCCTGAGAGCCCATGGTAACCGTAAAAGTGGGGGACCAAAACATTGACTTCATGGTGGATACAGGAGCAGAACTGTCGGTAGTAACAAAACCTGTGGCACCACTGTCCAAAAAGACTACCGCTGTAACTGGGGTATCGGGAGGAGAGATGATTAAATCGTTTTGCCAGCCCAGAAAATGTCAGATGCGGGGGGGGGGGGGGGGGGGGCACCAAGTGATTCATGAATTCCTCTACATTCCTGAGTGCCCAGTACCCCTGTTGGGAAGAGACTTGCTCTCCAAACTAGGAGCACAAGTGACTTTCTCCCCTGAGGAGAGGCCCACCTTCTGGACGGACTCTATGACTTATTTGCCCTCTCTCTCAATACCAACCCAAGATGAGTGGAGGTTGCATGAGCCTCTGAAGGCAGAACCGGGTGGGCCAGAAGAGCATGAGGGAGTTAACTCAATTATTCCCTGAGGTCTGGGTGGAAGACAACAGCCCCTCCCCCCAGGCTGGCTAAACACACGCCCCAGTGATAATGGAACTCAAACCAGGCAGCATCCCGGTTAGAGGGCGCCGGTACCCGCTATGGATGGAGGCCTGAACCGGCATATTGCCCTACATCAATAGATTGAAACAAGCAGGCATTCTAGTAGAGTGCCAGTCGGCTTGGAATACACCAGTCCTGCCAGTCAAAAGGGAAGGAGGACAGGACTGTAGGCCTGTACAAGATCTCAGGCTAGTCAACCAGGCTACTGTGACTTTACACCCCACTGTTCCAAACCCCTATACCTTGCTTAGCCTCCTCCCACCGAGGACTAAAGTTTACACTTGCCTAGATCTCAAGGATGCCTTCTGCATATGCCTCGCCCCAGCGTCACAGCCCATCTTTGCCTTTGAATGGGAAGATCCAGTGGGGAGCACCAAACAACAGCTCATCTGGACTCCCCCACAAGGGTTTAAAAACTTCCCAGCCATCTTTGGGGAAGCCTTGGCTTCTGATCTGGACTCATTCCATCCGGAAGAGTATGGATGTCAGCTCCTACAATAGGGGGATGACCTGCTGCTGGCTGCCTGAGACCAAGGAAAAATGCTGGAAAGGGACAAATGCACTGCTCCAGCTGTTGATGAAAGCAGATTACCGGGTGTCGAAGAAGAAGGCACAGATCTACAAAGAGGAGGTAAGGTATCTGGGGTTTGTTTTAAAGAAGGACTCAAGGTTCCAGACTCTAATTGGGTCCTATATACTGATGGCACTCGTCTGATAAAACAGGGACAACAGCTCTGGGGTATTCCAAAGTGGAAGGGGCCATCAAGACTGAAAAGAGAGGGTGGGAATTGCCAAGTGGCAAATTATTGGTACCGGAGGAGCTGGCACACACTCTGGTAAGCCAGACACACCAAGCGACCCACCTAGGCCATGCTGACTGCTCACAGGTTAATGCTGCCTCTTGGATATTCAGACAAAAACCTCCGGGTATTCAACTGAAAGGCACACTGCCCCTTGAACACCTGGGAGTGGACTTGACTGAAATGAAACCTCACCGACACTACCGTTACCTGCTGGTCATGGTATGTGCATTCTTGAGATGGGTAAAAGCTTTTCCTACCTGGACTGAAAGAGAATCAGAAGTATCCCGGTGCCTGATTAGGGAAATGGTTCCTAGATTTAGATTTCCTACCAGCATTGGATCAGGCAATGGCCCGGCTTTTGTAGCTGATTTAGTATAACAAGTAAGCAAAACTTTAAACTGCACACTGCATATAGGCCCAGAGTTCTGAGATGGTGGAATGAACCAACTGGACACTTAAAGGGACTCTCCAAGTGGATCAGAGAGACTGACTGCTCCTGAGTGGACTTGCTTCCAATGGCTCTGCTCAGACTCAGGATGACCCCACAGTCCCAAGGCTATTCTCCATACGAAATTGTGTATGGGAGGCCTCCTCCCATAATAAAACAGGTGTCAACAAATTTGCCTCAGGTAAGGGGGGATAGGATTTCACAGCAGATGGAACTGGGTAAGGTAATAAATCGGGTAACTAAGTTTGTACAAGAAAGGGTGCCGTTCCCCCTTGGGGAACAGATTCATGAGTTTACACTTGGTGACCAAGTATGGGTCAAAGATTAGAAACATGATTTGCTAGCCTTTTGGTGAAAGGGCCCTTATGTTATTCTAACTACCCCTACTGCAGTTAAAGTTGCAGGTATTGTCCCTTGATCCATCACACCAGAGCGAAGAAGGCATACCACGCTGACCCGGAGGATGCCAAGTGGACCACCCAGAAGGACCCCACCGACCCACGGGGAACCAAGATCATTCTGAAGAGGAAGAAGAGAAGGAGATCCCGGACGAGCCCTCTACAGGATGGAGCTGGGTAAACGACTCCTGCTGCTCGGCCTCTTCAACGCAATCCTGAACCTGACCAGTGTTCCTGCACAGGACAACGTCTTCATCTCGTGGGCACATTCTTACGCGAACTTCCACAACTCCTCCAACTGTTGGGTATGTGGGGCCATGCCCCTGTCAGTAATGGACGGACTCCTCTTGTGGGTATCGCCACTCCGTTATGGGGACTTTATACCACTGTGTTCCTTCTTAGAGCAACAGAAAGGAACTTTTCTCTCTCTCACCAACCATAACCTTTCTTTGCTCTCCTGGTGTAAGAGGAAGCCATCAATGGGCCAGGGACATAGGGTTACATTTAACATGAACACCAGCCTTATGGAGATAACAAAGGCTTATACCTCATATATGAAAATTAAAGAGGAAAAGGGCTCCCTTAACAAAAGGGGGACAGGCCTCCCGGTACCTTGAGCAATACTACCAGGTCTGGGATGAATATTTCTGGATGACTCCTGAGAAAGGACAGTTGATTACCCCTGCTACTATTTGCTGGGAACAAAAAGAACAGAAACTTGTATTTGGAGACCACCCCCTAGACCCAAAAGAATTAAAATATATGGGTTATTTGCCCCCTGAACAATGTAAACAAATCTTGGAAGTTACCTATCACCCCAATCAGTCTGTTCAGTGGCCCGGTTCCGACTGGAAATATAATCCTGGAATCCGCTGGGTAGCCCCCAATGGGACCCAGTGGCTCTGTGGGCTTAACTTACGGCCATGGTTACCAGTTGGCTGGGTGGGGCGTTGCACATTAGGATTTGCTTTCGCCCATGGCAGTATTAAGCCTAGCCTATACCAGCCTCCAGTAAACCTGCCTTATCTGCATGCAAGATGGACACGATCTGTGTTCCAATGGTATGACTATCTTGCTGCCTTGTTTATACCCTCTGTAGGGACAACGGATATCATGGTTAAGGTAGAGGCCTTAACTAATTTCATTAAACAGGCCCTCTTAGACAGTACTAAAGCCACTCAAGCTTTGAACGAAGAACAGATTCAGATGAGGAAGGCAGTAATTCAAAATAGGATGGCATTAGACATACTCACAGCAGCCCAAGGAGGGACTTTGGCGAATGGTGTGTACATCCCTGACCTGTCTGAAGATGTATCTGCTGCCTTGGAGGATATGCAAAATCAAGTGAAAGCCATGTCTAATGAATTGTTGTTATAGTAATCTTGATCATACTGCTTTGTGGACCCTGCTTCCTACAATGCCTTGTGAATTTTGTAACCCAGAGGTTGATAGCATTCTCTCATGTGGGTGGCAGGAGGGCTAAGGTACAATATATCTCAATAAATGATGCTCATTATGGAAACTAAGAGCATCAAGAGGGGGGAATGAAGAAGGAATTCATAGGGCCTGGACTCCATCTCAGGCCTGTCTGTGCTGATCGTGCGCGGCCACCTCTCCAGTGGACTCTGAACTCTGTGCTTAGCGCCTGTGTGTGGGAATGACAATGGAAGGATAAGACCCCGCTCTGGGCAGGGGAATCTTGAAGAACAGACTAATCACCCCTGCCTCCGGACACTATCTATCAGAATGTAAGCACAGGCTTATCAGTTATTAACTATTTGGAATGTAACTGCGGGCTTATTGATTATTGACTGTTTGAACACATAACACGTGAATGATGGGGTTATTGTAGTTGTATTTACCCTTCCTTTGTTTATGTAAGTCTCAAGGGAATTGGGGTAGTGGGTTTGGACACATGGGGTATAAAAGATTTTCACAAATGCTGGTCGGGGCCCTTGGCTAAGAGGAGACTCTGCCTTGGGCCCGCCGGTGTAATAAACTGCACTCCACTATCTGCATTGTCCTTCTGAGTGAGTCTGTTTCCCGGAAAGCGTGGCTATAACAATAGTAATGGATTATAACCTACAGTACTTCAATCCAGAGAGTTGGTAAGTTAAATGGGGAGAAGGAAAATATTTCTAACAAAATGATAATGGAAATATAGAATGAATAACAGAATCTGAAAAAAAAAGCATTTGCAAAATACCTGGTAATAAATTTTCAGGCAAGAATTATCAATGGATGTAGTCGGTGAAAGTAGGATGAGAAACAGCCTATTGATATAGGCTAAAAAGTAATTGTCCATAAGACACATTAATTGTAATAAAAAAAGAATGATTTTGCAGTGAAGAAACTTGGCAAATTAAAGTTAACATTGCTAATAAAGAGACAAATTAATCTTATGTGTCTCCCAATAGAGCTTCCCTGGTGGCTCAGTTGGTAAAGAATCTGCCTGCAACGCAGGAGACCTGGGCTTGATTCCTGGGTTGGGAAGATCCCCTGGAGAAGAGAATGGTGGCTACCCACTCCACTATTCTGGTCTGGAGAATTCCAGAGACTGTACAGTCCATGGGGTCACAAAGAGTTGGATACGATGGAGCAACTTTCATGACTGAGTGACTTTCATTTTGCCTCAACTGCATACTCTGAATTTAATTATGAGGAAGTGTCAGACAACTTCAAATTGAGACTGTAAATTCTATATTGCAGAATTTACAAAATAAATTGCCAGTTCTCTTCAAAAGTGTCAAGGTCATGAAACACCAAGAAAATTGAAGTCACTCAGTCATGTCTGACTCTCTGCAACCCCATGGACTGTAGCCTACAGGGATCCTCTGTCCACTGGATTTTCCAGGCAAGGGTACTGGAGTGGGTTGCCATTTCCTTCTCCAGGGAATCTTCCCAACCCAGGGATTGAACCCAGGTCTCTCACATTGCAAGCAGACACTACCATCTGAGCCACCTGGGAAGCCCTAGTAAATAACTGTTTCAGATCAAAGAAGACTAAAGAGGACTTCCCCCACCCCACCCCCACAGTCCAGTCATTAGGACTGCATGTGTCCAATACAGGGGGTTTGATCCCTAGTCTAAGATCCCATGTGCTATACAGTGCAGCAAAAGATTTTTTTAAATAATAAAAATAATACAATAAAACTAAAAGAGAAGATTAAGGAGAGTTAACTGCAACATATGATCCTGGATTGGATCTTTGTCCAGAAACAGGACAGTTAAGCCACACTGATGAAATCTGAACAAAAGTTGTAGATTAGTTATTAACTCTTAGTATAACTGAACATGAACTTATGCAAACTCTGGGAGATGGTGAGGGAGAGGGAGGCCTGGCATATTGCAGTCCATGGGGCCACAAAGAGTCAGACGTGACTGGGCGACTGAACAACTGTTGCAGGGAGGAAGCCAATTCTGACTTCATGTAGGAAACTGTTTCTTTGACTTGCTTTTATTATTATAATCATACTCAATGGCTTGCCTGGAAGACCCTGCCCCTCTGCTTGACTGTAAACTAAAGTGCCTTTTTTCAGCTCACAGAGAAATAGTTTGTCCCCGCCCACCTGTGAATAGAAGAGATTAACACACCCCTTCTGAAGGCTGAAGTTTCCCTTGGAGATGTTTTGCAAGATTGAAGACCCTTTCAGTTTACTTCCCCCCTGCATCTCCCTTTCTATTCTTTTGACTTTAGTTCCTCATTGCTTCCTTCTCTCTGATCTATAAAAGAACCTGGCATCCAGACCCCAGTAAGATGGTTATTTTGAGGTGCTAGCTTGCCACCTTCTTCTCCGTTGGTCTGCTCCCAGATTAAAGTCTCTTCCTTGCCTCAACACCTTGACTCTCGGATTCATTAGCCTATCTGTGGCGAGCAGAGCAAGCTTGGATCCAGTAACACAACAATATCAGTATCTATTAGTGTATCTCCTGGTTTTGATAGAGAAGCTGGGTTAAGAGTATTTGGGAATTCTATTTTTGCAACAGTTTAAGTATTTATTTTTATATTTTAGTATTTAAAATGAGAAGTTTTAAACATTTAGATGAACACTAGTTGTGCAGGGAATATGGAAAGTGTGAGCCTTTCAGTTTACCTTCATGGCACTCAGTAATTGACTCCAATGGCAAATACTGGACTCCAGTTCACTTGGGGGTGAATGGTGGTGTGGGGCTTTGTTAGGCCAGAAGTTTCAGAAGAAAAGGAAAGCACGTGTTTAAAAAAAAAAAGCCTAAAATGGAGTCATGTGTCCCATCAAACCAAGACTTAATTCCAGTTTAAATGTTTCTCAAGAAAATGTGCTCTTTAAATAATCAATCTGAAATTTCCTGCTTGGCACCAGTGAGGTAATCTGCATGATAAGACCCCAGCCATTCCATTTCCCTAAAAGATGTCCTGGCCTAAAACAATCCTTTCTTTTCTTTTGCTAATAACGTCCTTGCCCCACTTTCCTACTGCCCGCAAAAAACTTCCATTTTGTACCACCCTTTGGAGTAGCTGCTTGGTAGATGGGATAGTGCCGGATTCAGAAGTTGAATAAAGCCAATTAATCTTCACATTTGGCTGAATTACTTGTGTATGTGTGAGTGTGTTTAAGCACACATCTCGAAAAAGAAGGGTTTCAGGCAAAGAAGAAAAACTGATGTACGGAGAACCTAGCTTTTTAATGTTCAACGGTAGTTCTCACAATATATCTCTCAGAGAAGAATCAAGAGAAAGCAATCGTGAGGGATCAGGGCATTTTTAAAGGTTCATCGCCCAACTCTCCCGCACAGGCAAGGGTGGGAAAGAAGACTGGACATCATGCCCCATCCCGGTGTTACAAGGGAAGGCTGAGGTTATAATTACTGTCTGGGATCACAATCTGTCAGAGCACTGGAGTCACAGGCACCACCTCACAGCTACACACTTGGTGCTGAACAAATGGTCAGTATCACACAAATACAACCACATATTCGCTCTTAGGACACACAAGGACACAACCACACAATGAGACACCTCCACATCTTTATACACAGTCACAACCTCACACCCAATAAGGCACACACAGTCGCACAATCTGCTCACACTATGACACACAAAGTCACATACAGAATCTCGCATCCTCAGCCGCCAGCGCGCAAAAACCCAAGGCTCTCTGGACACGCCCCGTCCCCGCCCCAGAGTCCCGGACCCCTCACCTTCTGCCTTCCCTTGGTCGCGTCCGGGTCCCTGCGGAGCTAAGGATCTCGCCACGACTTCAAGAGAGACCTAACGCTGGGCCACTGTGGACTCTGGGAAACGTAGTCCAGAGCCAGTCCAGCCGCAGACAAGATGGCGTCCTCATACCTCACAGACTGGGCTTGGCCCGTTTGACACTGCCCTCGAAAGCCTTCAAAGAAAGGGGTTCCCTCTCCAAACCTTCCATCACGCCTGAACTTATCTTCCCCCAAGTCAGGATCACTCACTCTGAGAGCCTCATAATCACAGGAGGAGGTCGCCAAGTTGGCAGGGGGAAAGAGACGGAGAGACATTGAATGTCAACCAGCAAAGCCTTAAGGGAAATGTAGTCTAAGGCGGGGAAAGCGCCGTTGCTGTTGACAGAAGGTAATCAGATACCAGCCTGGGCTCGGCCACCGTGACCGTGCGGGCGGCGTCGCGAAGACTTCTGGGAGTGCTCGCTCGCCCTCGGAGTGCGCAGGCGCAGCGCACCGAGTGGACATTTTGGTCTTTGTCCGCGGGTCAGTCCGGCCCCTGGGTCCACGTGGCGCGAAAATAGGAGGTGGGATGTGGGCGTCTTGGGCCGATGGGGTCGGGGAGGTTGAAGGGAAGGATTCCGGATCTACTGGGGTGCGGTGTGAGAGTGTGGAGTGGGTTTAAGAGCTTCTGGCCTACAAGTAGGGTGGGGGTGGGGGCCTCTGGGGAGCGTTCGAGCGATGTGTGACCCTGAGTTTGACCGCAAATTTGACCGGATGTTTGAATTAGTTGAGGGAGAAACTGTGGGTACGGGATTGTATGGCTGCTTCTAAGAGAGAGATGTAGGAGACCAGCACTGAGAGAATAACATCCGAGCGGCACTTCCCTTGTCGAAAGTGCTGATGATTAACGGTGCCATCTGTCTGGAACATCTTATTTACTTGAAGATTGAAGGGCTATAAAAGCTAAGTGGTAAATAATTTTAAAATGGGCTTCGGTATAAAAGTGCGTTTCCTTTTAATTGGGTAGAAGGCAAATCACTGTGGTTTTTGTGTGTGTGTGTGTGTGTTTTAAACAGGTAAGAATATTTCAAAGGATATTTTTGTTAGGGGGAGCCTGCTTCAAATGGTCTCCAATGTCCTGATCTTTGGGGTACTTTAATAGGACTGCTGTTAAGTCTTAAGTAAATATCAGCGTTACGTTTTTAGAAGCAGTGTCCTATTGCGCAGAAGCCGAGAACTGGGGAGTCAAGGGTTTGAGGTTCTAGATTCGGCATTGTTATCCTCGTTTTTTTGAAAAAACTAATTCCTGGAATGTTTATCCATGAATCCGGACTAGTTAGGTATCCTGACTGCTAAATGCGTTTTCCCAGGTTATGGATTTTGTGAAGTAACAAAGGTACTTTTTCTAAGGATCTCCTCCAGTTATCCTTTTCGTATTTTAAATAATTGGGTACCAAATCAATAACTACAAATCAGTAGCCTTCAAATAGACAAACAACTGCCAGTTAGAAGGTGTGATAGAGAAAAACCATTATTTACAACAATGGTTTTTTAAAAATTGAGGAATAAGCTTAAGAAATGTGCAAAACTACCGGAAAAGAACTTTAAATTACTGCTGAAGGGCGTAATGTTAAGATAGGAACAAAAATAAACAGTGTTTTTCATGTTATCCCAATAAAAGTATCCACACATTTTTCTGGCGGGGGCGACCTAAATTAAGCTGATTCTGGACTTCATATGGAAAAATAGACAAGTTAGAATAGCCAGTAAAACTCAAAAAGAAAAGCAGTTGGGGTGTGGGGAAGTGGGAACCCAACAATAACATTTTACTTTTTTTTTTTTTTTTTGGCCACACTGCTCAGTTTTCAGGATGTTAGTTCCCCAACTAGGGTATGGATTGAACCCACACCCTGGGCAGTGAATGCTCTGAGTCCTAACTTCTGGACCACCAGGGAATTCCCCTGATGGCAGAACATTTTAAATCCTCAGAAATTAAAATAGTATTGGCATTAGCAGGAAGCAGGCTTATGCAGGGCAATTCAGCAGTATGTATAATAACTACTTTTCTTTTGACCTAGTTATTTTACAGACGGAAATTCATTCTGCAGATGTACCTGAATTTACATGAACTGATGCAGGTACAGTGTTTCACATAGGAAAAGATTAGGAACAATTCATGCCCATAGGAAAAGATTAGGAACAATTCATGCCCATCAGTAGGAGATTAAATTTGAAAAAGAATAGCTAGCTCTATGGGTATAACTGAATCTCTTTGCTGTTCACCTTTAACATGTCACTGATAATCCAACTGTACTCCAATATAAAATAACAATTAAAAAATACAGAAAGGGAGAAAAAATTCCTCAAATAGTACAGTTATTCTTACTGTTTCTGGTAAAAATTTCTGAAAGATTCAGATATGCAGATGCTCTTTTTAAATTTCTCTGTTTAAGCTTTTTTTTTTTTTTTTTTGACATTTCTTTTTATAACTGGAATGAGGAAGTTAGAATTCTTTGTTCAGGTTACACTCATCTTTAGCAACTCATCATTGCCTCCTTTATGAGATTTTGTTCTTTGATTTCCATGATGGTTATTTTCTCATGGTTAATTCAGCGCTTCTGATATTTTTTACAGATCCTAATTGTGACTTATTTTGGGTCAGACTACATCAGAAGTGATCTTCAAATTGCATAATAACATCAGGAGAGAAATATTGACCCACCACTAGTGATTGTATTTTCTCCTTTATGACCAAAATGTAATCTTCATGGTTTCATAATTTGCTCATTCCTTGATCATTTAATGAATGGTTTTAACATCAATAAATAATCTTTTAGCTGAATCAGCAGTAATTGCTTCAGGTTTGCAAAGTGATGATTTTCTAGTTTTTTCATTACTTTTACATTTATTTGGTTGCTACCTCAAATTGTATCAAATTTATCCTGGCTTTTTCTTCTTTAATCATCATTTTAAAGTTATACTCTTATAACTGTAGCTAGTTTTCTTTTTCTGATAGTCATATTATCACAGTTTTATTCAGTGGAACTTCCTTCTTGCTAACTCCTGTCTCATTTTAACTTGCCACCATTTAACTTTGAAAGCTTTTCCACTCCAGACCCACCTTATACCTTCCCTCCTAGACTTGGAATTGGCCATTTCTCCAAGGAGCTCTGGTTCCTTCTACTGGAAAATGGTATTTGAAACCAAGATCTGGGTGCTAGATGCTCTCTTTGCTGCAGAGGTAACATTGTTTCAAGGCCGTTTCATAGAATGAATAAACCCATTTTTAAAAATCATGAGTTCATATTAGTATTTCTAATTCAGTTTAAATGTTTCAGGATTTTTACCTCAGTACTTAGCTCCTAATTGTATTTTATGGTAAAAAAAATTTGGAACAGGTTAATACAAGTGTGGGCTTATTTGCTTTATTCTGCAGTTTCAAAATAACTGAAAATAGTTTCAAAATAACAATGTTGGTAGTGTAGTAACCATAAACATACTGTATATCCTGTGAAAATTTTCTTTGTAGCTCTTTTTGCCCTTCCACCGAGTACACCAAAGATGTAGAGTCAAAGTTCTCTGCTTTATTTTTTAATTTTTTATTTTTTTGATTTTTTTCTGTTTTAAAGTCATTTGAAATAAATCCTTGTTTTGAGGAATTACGTTAATTACCAAGTTAATGCACAGTTGAGTTCACGTGTTTCAGTTTGTTTCCAGTTTAGGGACTGCTTTTTAAGAAGTGAATTTGATTATATAAAAAAGTCGATAGTGCATTTCAACAAAAACTATATCTCATAGAGAGATCTCATTCTGCTCTCCTCTCCATCACATTCTTCTCTGTCCCAATTAAATGTAGTTTCTTTTTTTTGTTGTTGTTTATCTTTCAAGTAGATTTTGTATTTGTTAGGCCATTCGTGTATATTTCTTCTCTCCTGTCCCCCATCCTTATGTAAAAGATGCACTCTGTACATTCCTCTTTTTTGTCACTTCACAATATGTCCTGGAGATCTCCTTTCTTAATCATATATATGATTTTTAACTGCCTTGTGTGTGTGTACTATAGTTGATTCTGCTGTTGGATGTTTGGGTTGATCCTAATCTTTTGCTGTTACTAATTAATTGCAGTAATGTGTAATTTTTCATCTGTGTCATTTTGTACTTATGGAAGGTTCTCCTGCGTTGGCAGGAGGATTCTTGACCACTAGCACCACCTGGGAAGCCCCTTGATTATCTCTAAAGTAGATTGCTGCAAGTGGAATTGCATATAGGGCTAAGAACTGTAATTTCTTTTCAGCTATCTACAAGAACACTTCTCTTCCTAGAACCTTACCATCAGAGTGTAGTGTTGAATGTTTTATTTTTTTGCCAAAAGTATGAGTGGAAATTGATATCTCAATGTAGGTTTAATTTACATCTCTGTTATGGATGCGATTGAGTACTTTTAAAGGCCACATGTACTTATCTGGGAACTGTCCTTATCCTTTTCCTCGTTTTACTATAGAGTGCCTCTTTCTTCTAGGAACTGTTAAATTACATTAGAAAGGTTAGCCCTATGTGAGATGAGTTGCAGGATTTTTTCACGTTTTAAATTTGTGTTTTAATATTGTTCAGTGGTTGTTTCTTTTTAAAACTCATGTGGAATCAGGAAGTTGTTGTTTTTATGTTAGATTTATCAGTTAGTTAAAATGATATGTTAGTTAATTGGTCTTTTCATTTATGGTCATAGAAAGCCTTTATCACTCCAGGTTTCACCTTTACTTTCCAATCCTTACAAGGTTATAATTTTTATGGGTTTTCATATCCTAGCATATGATATTTAGGTATGCATCAGGTTTATATTTTTTTCCAGTAGGCTACCCAGTACTTCCAACACCATTTATTAATATTAAAAGACCTTAACTCTCCTATTTTAAGATTCTTTACTTTGATCATATACTAAATTCTCATGTATTTGGTCTGTTTCTGGACTTTATATTCTCATCCATCTTCCAGTGTGTATTCATGTACCCATATTTATCTTCTTAGTGTGTGAGCTTTATGATTTTGTTTTAATATCTAGTATAGTTGGTCTCTTATTGCTTATCTTTTTCAGTTTCTTAACTATTCTTGTTTATTTTTCTATGTGAACTTTAGAACTTTACACAGGAAACCTAGTTTCCTATGTAAACTAGGAAAAAGCTAATTGATATTGCATTAAATTTTGTAAAATAATTTTAGGGAAAGGGACTATAGTGTTGAATATTCCTGTCTGTGTACATGTTGTATGTTGTATATATGCTAGTTTCCTTTTGGGTCTTTTAGAGTGTTTTAAAATTTTCTTCATATAGATTTTAGAGACTTTTTTACTAAGTTTATTTTTAGGTCCTTTATCTATTATATTGCTGTTCCGAATGGAGTCTTTGTTGTGGTATATGTAAAGCTTGTTGCTTTCTATAAGTTAATTTTATTCCCTGCTTAACTTATTATTGTTTATAATTACATTTAAAAATGAGACATTGGGCATCCTTATCTTTATTTAGAATTTAATAGAAATGCCTTCAATGTTTTTGCATTAGATGAGATGTTGGCTTTTGTGGTCAGATGTAGATTATGATGACCTATTATGTGTAAATATTACCCTTCCTGCCTGGGTCTCTGGGGGTGTGAGTAGAAATAAAAAGTTTAAAACTGAGACCACTGCAATGCCTCATATACAACAACCAGGAAAGATCACATTAATCAAGGAAATAAAAATCTCTCTAAACTCTGATAACTGCAGTCTTTAAAACATCAAATGGAACAAAAATAAGATACCCATTCATATTCTGTTTTTCCATTTCCTCCTTTTGGGTGACCATTTTTTAACTCACTTTCTCCATTTATCTTTTGTGTTCTTTTCATAGCTTTTGTTTGCTTAAAGTTTTTGTCTTTTTCAAAAAATAATTTTGTTACATTTTTGTAATTTTCAGGTGAGTTTAATTGTTGGAAAATTTTGCTGTTCATTGCCACTGTTTTTCTTAAAGCATCCTTGTATAGACCACAAAGTATTTGCCATGTTTGTAGGAGGTAGATTTTCCTAGACAAGTACAAAAAAGGGAAACATAGCAGCATTCTGTGCTTCAAAGCTCTCCTGCCTCTTCTAGTGTTGAAAAGCAGAAGGCTTCTGCACCTTCTTTGGCTAGTTGACCCTAACTTGGTTGAGGCCGACCTCTATCTTTCTCTTTCTGTTTCCCATAAATCTTCATAGTAGTTGCCTTCCAGGATGATGCATTTACTTTCAGAGGTTTCTGAATCTGGGGTCACCCCACTCCCAAGTGCTTTTTAAGTCTGCTCTGCTCTGCTACCCCTGCAGTCTCTTTTGGTTTAATATAGGTTTTACTCTCATTGATTCTGTCTTAGAGTAAGACTTATTCTGTAAGGAAATATTAGCTGTGGATTTCTGAACTCGCTAAGTCCTTAGAATCTCCCTTAGCATTCCCAGTTCTTCCTAGGCTTTTTTGCAACTTCCTCTTTAGGCCCCCTGTGTGGGTTTTCCTTTGGTAGAGATAACATGGAGTTTGGGCTGGGTTTTTTTTTCTTTTTTTGTCATGAGTCTTGTTGATTACCACAGTTCTTACTCAGGGTGAATTCCTCATTCTGAGAACGAATCTTTCCTGGTTATTTCTGAGGTCTGCTATCTTAAGGAACTCTCACCATTATCTTAGTCTTTCTTGCTACACTGTCACACACTATTGTGCTTCCTGTACCACATCTGCTATTTTAGGTTTTGGGACCACACTTAGATATAATTTAGAGTTAAAATAAATTCTCACTACTACTTTCACTACAGATGTATGGATTAACTGCTTGCCCCTTACTCCCCTCTAACCATTAATCCACTTTTCTTGATATTTTGTATGGTTTTAAGGAAGAGTACTTAAAAGATTGAAACTAAGCAGTCACCTGACTCCTGTGAAATGTTTCCTTGTCTTCCTGACCATTGGTGTTCCTAGGATTCAATGCTCTTGACCATTCACACATTCCACCTGTCTTCAGCAGCAGTTACAGTCTGACAGCTGACAGATTCCCATTTCCATTCTAGGCTGTTCTGAGCTCCTCGTTTATGTATGCAGTTGCCTAATGGATGTATTTGCCTGCATGTTCCTTAGAAACCTGACACTCTGAATGTCCAGGAGATCAAACTTGATCTTCTTCCTGCAGGTTGTTCCTAGGCAACCCACACTCTCATGTTTATCTCTGTGTACATTACTATTTAAGTCAGTCTCTGAGCCTTCCATCTGCTGTACCCCAGTACAGGTTGGTGACTGCTTTTTCACCATGCATAGTAGATAGAGTGTATAAGTAGTAACTTGTATTTTTTAGGATTTTGCTTTTTTTTTTTAAATAATTTCAACTTTATAGAAAAGCTGCATGTACCCTTTCTAGAGAAGAGTGCAATGTACAGAGAAGTCCCATATACACTTCACCCAAATTCACCATTTACTTTTTAAATTGCCTTATTTTTCCTTCTCTAATTCTCCAGACGTGTAGTTTTTTTTGCACTATTTGAGACTAAGTTGTATACTGCTCCCTTTATCTGTAAATACTTCAGCATAAATTTTCTAAGAACAAGGATATTCTTTTTTTTAAGGATATTCTTATACATCATCATAGTACAGTAATCAAAATCAGAAAACATACTATCAATACTATTAATTCAAATCTATATTCAAATTTTGTCTATTGTCCCAATAATGTTCGTAACTTTTTTTGTTTGTTTTGAATGTGTGGGTGACATATTTACAGGACATTTTTTATATATAGTTTCATTTAGAGTATATTGCAATCAAATATTAGGAATCCAGGAACACTTTTTCAGTTTTTGTTCCTAAATACTGTCAAGAACAACTTTATCCATGTGACTTAGTGTGATAGGCATATGTTGTTCTAGATAATGAATATTAAATTTCATCCAAGAGTAAGGGTCACAGTTAAAATCATACTTAGGAACCTACATAGGAGTGTGGTGCTAGAGAACAGTAGCAGCCAGTCAATGTAAGATGTGAACAACTTTTCCTATGTAAGTCAAATTCTCAAAATAAATTCCCCCTCTCTTCCTCCATTTTTGGGTGTGTGGAGCCTTAAATGGTTTAATGAGTATATGGCTTTGAAATTCTGGATCCAGATAGTACCTGTGCTCATATAGTTGTATGTGCTTTAATCTCTTAAGGCAAAAAGTTATTACTTTATTCTTTTTCACAGGGTCACTTCCTTGTGCATTCCTGGAGATTGCACCGTCCTCATCCTTCAGAAGGTTCGGGAGGCCCCAGGGCTCAGCCAAGTTCTAGGAGAGAACTTTGGCTCCAGCATTAACATTCTAGTGCTGTGTCATTTCCCCAGTAGCAGGTTGTGGACTGATCAGGCTGGATGTGATCCTCTGTTGAAGCACGAAGACGAACTCTGGATGGTGGAGAAAGAAGTGGAAAGGAAGTTTGTTCAGGTGAGTGCATCACAGTCGGGCACATCACAGTTGTTCAGTCAGCACTGCCACCTCTGAAAAGCTTTCTTACCAACCCTAATCTTAGAGTAAGTCTTTAGAAACCTGAAGGACATTTCCAGTCATCATTTTTTCTTTCCGTAGTCTGTGCCTTTAATCAGGTTCTAGAAGAGTAGGTGCCCTTATTTTTATTCTGCATGTCAGCACTTCACACTTCATTCCCTCTGCCTCTCTGTGATTGTTCTGTCTTCCATGATACCCTCAGTCTCATATCTCTTGGTGTGTGTATGCTCCTTTCCTTGTGTGTTGTCTTTTAATATCTTAGGTTTACATATTATCTGATATTTAGGTTCCTTTTTATTACTTACCAATTTCTCTCATTTTTTCAGTCGTTAAATGCTTCAGCATCATATTTTACATCTGTAATCACACTTCCTGTTGTCTTATCCAGTTCCCCCATTATGCATCAGTAAACTCCTGCCTCCTTCCCTTCTGCCCCCATGTACCTCTTTTCAGAAGTTTTTGCTGTAGCAATCAGTTCTGCTTTTTTGCTATGTGTGTGTGTATAGATGAATGGATGGCTGAGTCTGTATTTATTTTTTTATATAATACATGAATTTGTAAAAAAATTTTGAACATCAGTGAAAACATCTGACCCTCGGTCCTGTAGTTCTTTTTCAAAGCTGCAGTCACTTAAGAGTTTCACATGGATTCTTCTTGAGGCAGTCTGTGAATAAACAAGCATATATTAATGTATCTGTGGTGCAAATACAAATATATATAAGCACTCAGTCTTTTCATTTAAATGGTGGTATGTATTCTATTGTGTACATAGTTTTCTTCTTTTCTCCATCAACACTTAATTTGTTTAACCTGTCTCTGATGGACATTTAGGTTGTTTCCAGACTTGTGTGAGTGAAGATGCAAGTGAATATACTTGTTTATATTGCTTTGCAGAGATGTGCAGATACAGTTACATCCTAATTTACTCTTAAGTAGAAATGCTGGGTCAAAGTTAAGTTTATTTATAGATTTGATAGAAATAGGCACATTGTTCTCAGAAGAAGTAAACCAACTTACATGTCTACCAACATGGTATATTGATATATTCAATAAGTATTTCCTGCATGATTTGTATTTAGCACCATTTCAGGTACTAGGGAAATGTTATGATCCAAGCAGTCAAAAATTCCTCCCTCTTGAGGCCTACATTCTAATTGGGGAAGACAGACTATGAGTAAATAGGTAAACAGTGTATTCTATCAGATGGTGGTGAGTCCTGTGAAGAAGAATAAAGCAAGGAAAACTGGCATAGTGAGAGCCAGTTGGGGGTTATAATTTTAAATAAGTTGGTCAGGGAAAGGTCTCATTAAGAGAGTAACATTTAAGAGTATGAGAGTGCAGTATGCAGTATTTGGTGGAAGAGCATTCAGCCAAAAGGAACAAAAAGTCTTAAAAACCCTGAGGCTTGTGCTTCCTCTTAAAGAAATAATGATGAGGGCAGTGGACTTGAGCAGAGTGACAAAGGGTTTGGTTAGGTAACAGGCCAAATCATAGACTTTGGCCTTTATTCTGAGTGATTTGAAAGGCCATCAAAGGTTTTTGAGGTGAGGAGTGAAAAGATCAGAATTAAATTTGAGCTGCTATAAAGAAAATACGGTATAGGGGGCCAAGGCTAGGAGATTAATGGGAGTGATCACTACTGCAGTGATCTAGGTAATAGTTGTACTTAGTGACAAGTGGTCAGATTTTTAAGATGCTTTAAAGGAATAGTTGAAGGATTGACTGATTTTATGTTGGATATGAGAGAAAGAAGTCACTGATGACTTAACTAGATAAGGATGAGACAAGAAGACTTCAGGAATTTTGAGAGACCGATCAGGGATTTTCTTATGGACTTGTTAATTGTGTCCTGTCTACTGATTCATCATCTAAGTGCATATTCAGGTAGGCAGTCAGGAATCTAGGGAGCTGGAAAGTCAGGAATTTAGGGAACCTAGAAAGTTGAGAAGACTTACGTTCTGCTGTACTAACAAGCTGCTTTAATCAGTGGTGGTGTCTGCATTTCCTTGCTCAGTTCTACTTCTCTTACCACTCAGAGATGCCATTGTGTCCAAGTCTTCTGCATCCAGCCTGCATTCCTAGATTCTGTTGTTAGAAACTAGGAGGTGGTGATGTGACCCCCTGAGACTGTGCCTTTTGTTTTTGGAGAGTGTTGTGCATAAGAGCTCTTCCTAAAAACAGCAGTGACAGCTGCCTACACATATTCTTCCTAGTAGGACATTAGAATTATAGCTGTTTCCTACTTTTACCAGCAATGCAGTTTTCCCTTTTTCTCTTTTTCTTTCTCCTTCTCAGACAGAAAGTGAGCAGAGATGTCTTTTTGGTTTTTTTGGCTGTACTGTGAGGCTTGTGGGACCTTAGCTCCCCAGCCAGGGATTGAACCTGGGCACTTGGCAGCGACAGGGAGGAGTCCTAACCAGTGGATCATCAGGGAAATGCCAACATGTCTTTATTTTACCATTTTAGAGCAAAGGATCTACTTATGTTTGAGTCATCCTTCTAGGAGTACTTTCCAGTTTCAGCTTTATTGGTGCTTTTGTTGCTTTATCTGTCAAAGTATTTCCCCATCTTTTGCTTTTTTCTCCTCCTTCTACCTTCTTATTGGACATGTCTTCTGGAACTCTGCATTCTGCCTTTCCTCTTTCTGTTTATAAATTAATTCTCAGAAATGACTCATTCATTCTGAAGTTAGAAGTAAAGTGAAGTCGCTCAGTTGTGTCAACTCTTTGCGACCCCATGGACTGTAGCCTACCAGGCTTCTCCATCCATGGGATTTTCCATGCAAGAGTACTGGAGTGGGTTGCCATTTCCTTCTCCAGGGGATCTTCCCAACCTGGGGATTGAACCCGGGTCTTCCACGTTGTAGGGCAGACACTTTACCATCTGAGCCACCAGGGAAGTCCCAAGCTTTCTATAAATATCAATCTTTATTTTTGCACCTCTAGCCTTTCTGTCTTGCCCACCATAATTTTACCTATTTACAGGGTAAACAACTATCCAATTGACTTCATTTTCATTGTGTTAGACAGAGATTTTAGCTCATTATTTCAGGTCCAGATGTCACATCAAATTAGGTCTGGATTATTTCCTTTCTCATGGTCCTTGTGACATAGTCAAACCTTTTAAAAGATACAGTTTAATTAGGAGAGGACATATTAACCCTGTGAGTATAATGTGAACATATTTTCTTCTTTCTATAAAATTATTTGAATCTTGGCCTTTGAGCTTATTTAAACTCGTTACTTAATTCCTCTTTTATTGATCTCCCATCTTATTGTCCATTCTACTTCACATTTTGCACAGAAATTCCAAAGTCCTCAGTAAACATCTTACATGTGTTTTACTTTTATGTGTGGAATCTATCATGTGGAATCTACCTGTTGAAAGGAAGGCCAATATTTTATTTTTTCTGTCTGAAATTTTGATTACACATGCAGTAACTTGTTAAATAATCTGATTTTTTGTATAAGGATTTTTTTAGACCTGTTCTTAACATCTTCAAACAGTAAAAACATTGAAAGAACAGTACATTGATCTACTGTATACCCACCACATAAACTCAATAATACGTATTTTGCCATGTTTGATACATCTGTTTCCTAGTACATGAATATTGTGTGCATTGAAATAGCATGACATTTAACTACTAAAGAATGAAGTATGCATTTTCTAAAAATAATGTTATGTGGGGGGGCCCACATAACAAAAATACTATTATCATACCTTCATCAGTTCAGCTCAGTCGTTCAGTCGTGTCCGTCTCTTTATGACCCTATGAACTGCAGCACACCAGGCCTCCCTGCCCATCACCGACTCCTGGAGTTTACCCAAACCCATGTCCATTGTGATACCATCCAACCGTCTCATCCTCAGTCGTCCCCTTCTCCTCCCACCTTCAATCTTTCCCAGCATCAGGGTCTTTTCAAATGAGTCAGTTCTTCGCATCAGGTGGCCAAAGTATTGGAGTTTCAACTTCAACGTCAGTCCTACCAATGAACACCCATGGCTGATCTCCTTTAGGATGGACTGGTTGGATCTCCTTGCAGTGCAAGGGACTCTCAAGAGTCTTCTCCATCACCACAGTTCAAAAGCATCAGTTCTTCAGTGCTCAGTCTTCTTTATAGTCCAACTCTCACATTAATACATGACCACTGGAAAAACTGTACCCTTGATTAGACGGACCTTTGTTGACAAAGTAATGTCTCTGCTTTTTAATATGCTGTCTAGGTTGGTCATAACTTTCCTTCCAAGGAGTAAGCATCTTTTAACTTCATGGCTCCAGTCACCATCTGCAGTGATTTTGGAGCCCCCAAAAATAAAGTCTTCCACTGTTTCCGCATATCTTAGATGATTAATATTATGTAATAATATTTAGATTTCCCCAGTTGCCTCCAAAATACCTTGTATAGCATTTTTTGTCTTTAATGCCAGAATCCAGTCAAGGTTTAAATGTTGGATCTGGTTATTGTCTTTTTAATCTTTAAATGGTAAAGATTTATTTCCCCCTTGATTTTGCCCCCTGTATTTAAAAAAATACTTAACTGTCAGCCATCCAAAGAAAAAAAGAGTACAGACAGCCATTACTGCAATCCAGCATCTCAGATTATAGTTAGTATATTGACTTAGCTATGCAGAAATTTGGGTTTAAAAATACTTCATATGAAACACTTATTTTAAGAAAAGTGAAGCGTGATTGTGATGGAAGTTAAGGGAAAGATGTTTAGAAGTACAGGACAAGATTGGAGAAGTCTTTAGGAGCCTCTTACTGGAGCTGCTTCTAGGAGGTTCCATACATTATAAAAAGCCTAAGATATAGGATGGGGTTGGGTTAAACCAAGGGACATAAGGAACATAATATGCCTAATTCTGACTCATGATTGCATACCTAACACGCTTGGTAGGTTTTTTCTCAGGGCCTCTGAACTTAACCATTACTTAGAATGCTCTTCCTCCACGTTATCTATAAGGATCACTCTCTTTCTTCCTTCATGTCTTGAACTTAACCTTCTCAGAAGCTGTTCTGTCTGAAACTGAAACTCTTTATCCATTCCCTGGTTTTTTCCCATAGCAGTTAAAACTTGTTAACAAACCTTTTCTTTTATTTTTTTTCTGTCCACTAGAATGTAAACTTGATAGGTGCAGAAAGTTTTGTCAGTTTTGTTCAATGCTTTTTATCCTTGGAGCTTAGAACTGTTCCAGACTCACAGAAAGAAGGTAGAAGAAGGTATTTGTTGAATGAATAATGAGATGTGTTTTGAGCATCAATTCTCAAACTTTTTGGTCTTAGGAACTCTTCACATTTTTTTTTTTGTAATTAAAAAGACAGCTTTATTGAGATGTAATTCAGATAACATAAAATCTACCCTTTTGGGGATGTACAATTCAGTGTTTTGTAGTATATTCACAAAGTTGTGTAATCATCACCATTACCACATTTTCTTCAGAATGTAACCCATTACCCATGAGCAGTAACATTTATAGTCAGTCCTAAAACTTGAGGGCCTCCAAAGGAGGTTTATTATGTGGACTTTTATGATGTTTATTTAATGTAAAACTGAGAAACTTTTGAAAACATTTATTAATTTTTTAAAAAAACTCAAATAATAATCTCATTACATATAAACTTAAATTATAATTCTTTTTTTTTTTTTTTATTTCTTTTAGTCAATCCTGTCTTAAATTATAATTCTTAAGTAACTATTTTCCAAAATAAAAGTTTAGTGAGAAGAGTGGCATTGTTTTGCATGTTTGTGGAGCAGTGTTTTAATAGCCTTTTCAGATAATTGTGAATATTCGTTGGTACTATACTAACACTTTATAAGTGGTAATTTTTCAAGATTAGCCATAATGTGAAATTTGAAATTATATCAGATTTTTCTGTTCTCTTACACAATATCCATTTATCTTAAACTTTGAATGGATTTCTGACCCATGCATGATTTTGTAACATCATACATTGTGTGCTTAGTTGCTCAGTTGTGTCTGACTCTTTGTGATCCCATGGACTGTAGCCCACCCGGCTCCTCCGTCCATGGGGATTCTCCAGGCAAGAATACTGGAATGGGCTGCCATACCTTCCTCCAGGGGATCATCCCAACCTGGGGACTGAACTCAGGTCTCCCACATTGCAGGAAGATTCTTTACCCTCTGAGCTACCAGGGAAACCCATCATGCACTGGCCAGTTGAACTGCAGCTCTTTCAGGTGTTGACATGGGGGCCTTCCTGAGTGGCTCAGTTGGTAAAGAACCTGTTTGCCAATGCAGGAGACACAAGAGAACACCTGTTCAATCCCTGGTTTGGGAAGATCCTCTGGAGAAGGAAATGGCAACTTGCTCCCATATGCTCGCCTGGAAGATTCCATGGACAGAGGAGTCTGGTGGGCTACAGTCCATGGGGTTGCAAAGAGTCAGACACGACTGAACACACAAATGTTGACATAACTCACACAATATCAAAATGTCATATTTTGTTAACATTACCAGTCTCATTAGAAAAGTCTTTGGAAGTTTCAATCACATGGTGGAGGAAACACGTTTTCCAAAATCCTAATTTTTACTTTTGTTCGAAAACTTGAATTCTGTCATTGGCAGCATATACAATCAGTTATTTTCCTTGAGGTGATTCTCTTACTTTTTTGTCTGAACAAAGTTCCTGCCAAACAATGCCCAAGTCTTAATAACCATAGCTTGTAAGGCATTTATTAGTTTAAAGCAAATTAATGGTGCAGCATGAAGTAAAGTAAAAAATGGTGCTTCATGAGTAAAGTGGCTAATTAGCTCACAACTTAATTTGTTTGCCCAGGTGCTTTCCTTTGAGACAACTGTCATCCTCTTGTGTACAACAGAACTATACATGTATATGTATAAAATTAATATTTCTTTAAATGTATAGTTTTTGCTTTTCATGGATTTGATACTCACTATACTTTTTGTTTGCTTAATTTTCCTATACTTAAGCACAGATTTCCTTGGACTTTCTCCAGAACAGTTCAAAGCTCTCTCAGTACTAGTTTCCACATTGTTACATGCATTGGGAAATCTCCATTTTTCCCTTTGGAGACAATAAGTCTAGAATTCTTGTCCTCTTACTTCAGTGTAGACCAGGCTGTACTCTGACCTGATAGTCCTCTCTTACCTTGTAGCTTTTCATCACCATTAACATAGAAATTATTTCATTTTTCCCCCTCTGTACATCCCCTCATTTTTGGATTCTATATCTGTTACCATCTCTGTGTACTTACTAATTTTGGTGGAACACATCTTCTAATAGCCTCCTGGGAGAAAAGGTGTCTTTTGGGCATTTGCATATCTGAAAAATGCTTGTACTTGACTATCTCATTAGATTGATAGTCTAAGCTTAATTTTTTTTTTTTTTTTTAAGCTTAAACTTTTTTCAGTCAGAATTCTGTCTTCTAGCTTCCTGTCTTTCTATTGGGAAATTTTATTCTCTTTTCTTTGAATGATGCATGTTCTTTCTTTTGAAAACATTTTTCGCCTCCTTGCTGTTTTGAAATGTCCCAGTAATGTGTCTAGGTATTCATCTTTCATTCTTCATTGTGCAGGGTACCAAGTGCACCTTTTAAGACGTCTGGAGAGTCATGACTTACAGGAGAGGGCATTTTTTTGCTCTTTGACTATTTCCTCTAAACCAGTTTCCCCCTTTCATTTTCTGGAACTTCTTTTACTCAGCTATTTTATCACTTTGGTTTATCCTCCAATGTGTCTTCTTACAACTTCTATCAGGAAATGACAGTTGTCACCAATGCTTATATGTCATTGATCAAACAAGTGACCTGGCCACGCCTGAGTTTGCTAGAGTGAAGTAGTGCAATCCTTCTGCACTATGGAAACCCTGTTATTGGTGAATGGTAATACAATTTCCATTACCTTACCTCTCACCCCACCCCATTGTCCCCAGTCTTACTTTTTAAGGGACCTTTTTCTGTTTCTTGCTTCCAGAATCCTGTTATTGTTTCACTGATAAAATTTCTTCTCGTAACTGTCTGTGATTGGTTTCAGGGTTTTGTTGTTTGCTGTGCCTTACCTTTATTTCCTTAGAGTTTCTTTCTTTCAGTGTTGATCTTTCATGTTAGTGGGGTTCCTCTACTGTGTGTGGAGTATTGGCTACACAGTCATGTTTAAGAGTGATTCACTAAAAGGTAAGCTCTTTTGTGCCTGGGTGCTTCTAGTCAACTGGTAGGCTTCAGTGGATAAAGAGTAGAGCATAGAATGCCTCATGGACTTTGGGGTCTCCTTCTGAGTTATACAGTCATACTCTCATGGTCAGATGTGGCCAGGTCCTTTGTTTCACCAGAAAAAAACGACCACAAATAAGTATCATCTTAGATGGGAGGCATCCTATTTAAGTTTTTCACTGGCCTTTTAGTTTGTCCAGAAAAGGGTCTTTTCATATCCTGCTCAAAGTTTCCAACACTTTTGGCATCGACTACAGAATGGAGCTGGGGTCTCACCATATTACATATACATCCCATTGCTTTCAATATAGCACCTGTCATTTCATTTGTTGAGTGTCCCTGAGACTGGGGCTTCTGTGATTAAATTCCTGCAAAGAATAACTTTGATTTTGTGAAAGGAGTGGTCCTTTGTCCTCATGACTGACAGTAAGGAGCCAGCTGCAACTTAAACAATTTTTATTTTTTCAGCGAATATCATTCCTTCTTTTGAGGCACTTAAAATTTCTCTTCATTTCCTGAGTCTTTATGATATTTTGTGGCACAGGTTTGCTTGCTTGACATCAGTGTCCTCTTCTGCAGTGCCTTTACGTTATTTGAACTTCTTTAGCTCTTCTGTCTGTTGAAAATCTCCCATGTACTTTATGTTATTGAAAAAAAAAATGTTAATACCTGTGTGTATTGATGTTGCCTGTCCTTGATGTTCTTTCTTGTCCTTTGAGTGGAATTTTAGAAGGAAGCAGTTGGCTTTTCTGTTCCCTTTTTCAGAATCCCTGGTAGACTTTCTCAATTTTATGTGGTTATCTTTTTATCCTATTTGTTAATCCCTCATTTTTTGGTATTTTCAATTTGCTGGATTATGAAATTAGGTTATTTTTCAAGAGTTTTCTGAGCTGTTTATACACATGTGAATGTTTAATTTTCAACCAGGAGTCCTATTCAAGGGTTTCCATCTCAGAATTTAGTTGAAGACACTGATCATGAGGATTCTTTCATACTTTGAGCTAGTTCATCCCTCAAAGCACAATCTGAAATTTCATTACTAATGGAAAAATTCATAAATAATGGTAACATAAAGCTAACATTTATGGGTGCTTACCATGTGCCAGCCACAGTTCTAAGCGCATTATACATTGACTCCTTTAAATGATGATTCTTTGTACTCCATTTTATTTAGAAGAAGCTTGAGAAGATGATGAACAGATAGATTGGCAACAAGACTTGGGAGACAAGTTGCATCCAGCTTCAATAAAGTACAGACTGAGAAAAAAAGCAGTGACTAAGAAAATTGGAAAAGTGCTTCCTCTGATATCAGACTATCTTTTAAGGCAACAACTTTTTCAACCTAGAGTTTGAAACACAGTTTAGACTTAGTTTTGTAAGAAAGAATCGTCAATTTAAATAGTGTGGAAATCTGCCACAGCTTACTCCTTGTAGTAATAACCCTTTTTGTAAAAGGGTATAAAATCAGTGTGGAAATGCCTTCACTAAAAATTTGAACCCCACATGATGTCAGAGCATTCATACTGGAGAGAAAACCTATGAATTTACTGAATTTTGGAAAACTTTCATTCGTATGTTGCACCTCATTCAATGTTGAAGTCAGGCTGGAGAGAAATCCTGTGCTTCTAAAGAATATTGAAAAGCCTTTAGCTAGATCTCATTGAGCAGAAGAAAATTCATACTGGAGAGAAGTCAGTGAAGGTTATAAATCTTCACTGAACATTTTAGAAAATTTAGAGTTGGAGAGAAAGCTCTAAATATACTGATTATGATAAAGTTTTCTCTTGAACCTTATCTCTTACTCTACATTTGAAAGGTCATAACAGAGAAGTCCAGCACATGTAAGAAATGTGGAAATACCTTCAGCTAAAAGTAAATTTTCATTTGTCAGGAAATTCATACAGGAAAGAAACCTTGTGAATGTGGGAAAGCTTCCATTCAGATGTCACACCCCAGTCAGCAGAAAATTTGTAGGGGGGAAAACCCCTTTGCCTGTAAGGTATGTGGGAAAATCTTCAGCCACAAATCAACTCTTACTGAGCATGAGCATTTTCATAATAGAGAGAAACCTTTTGAATGTAATGAATGTGGAAAAGCATTCAGCCAAAAGCAGTATGTCATTAAACATCAGAACACCCATACTGGAGAGAAGCTTTTTGAATGTAATGAATGTGGGAAATCCTTCAGCCAGAAGGAAAACCTTCTTACCCATCAGAAAATTCACACTGGAGAAAAACCTTTTGAGTGTAAGGACTGTGGGAAAGCTTTCATTCAGAAGTCAAACCTCATCAGACACCAGAGAACTCACACAGGAGAGAAGCCCTTTATATGTAAGGAGTGTGGGAAAACCTTCAGTGGCAAATCAAACCTTACTGAGCATGAGAAAATTCATATCGGAGAGAAACCCTTCAAGTGTAATGAATGTGGAACAGCTTTTGGTCAGAAGAAGTACCTCATAAAACATCAAAATATTCACACTGGAGAGAAACCTTATGAATGTAATGAATGTGGAAAAGCCTTCTCTCAGCGAACATCACTTATTGTACATGTGAGAATTCATTCAGGTGATAAGCCTTATGAATGCAATGTATGTGGAAAAGCCTTCTCTCAAAGTTCATCTCTCACTGTACATGTGAGAAGCCATACAGGTGAGAAACCCTATGGTTGTAATGAGTGTGGGAAAGCTTTCTCTCAGTTCTCAACCCTTGCTCTACATTTGAGAATACACACAGGTAAGAAGCCTTATCAGTGTAGTGAATGTGGGAAAGCTTTCAGCCAGAAGTCACACCACATTAGACACCAGAAAATTCATACCCATTAAAACCCTGTGGATATCATGAAACGTGTTCATCAGGAATTCACACCTTATAACACATCAGAAATAATCATTCTGAAGGAAGGCATCACAAATGAGGGAAGCAAAAGCTAAAAACTTAACGGACACCAGAGAATTCATCTTGAAGAGAAGGACATTTGTATGATTAAAATCCTGTATCCAATAAAAAACATACTGCAAAGGTAATGCTGAAAACTTTATGATTGCCATCTGCATGAATCTGGAGATCTTCACCAGTGTAATAAAAAAAAAAAAAACAACAACTATAAGTATTAGAAAGAAAGAGACTTCTATGGTATTGATTTAGCAGAACAGAAGAGATTCTGGAAAAGCCTATGCATTTATTAGAATTTTTAATATAGAAAAGGCATCAGGAGCTGAGAAGCTAATGGGACTATTTTAAAAAGTGCTTTGGAGGTAATTTGTTCTCTAAGGTGGGGGAGGGGGGAGAGAATAGAACATGAACTATACACAAAGGTAAGGGGATTGGGCTAAAAGCAGAAGTATGAAAAAGCTATATAGTAAAATGGTTATGACCTTGGGAATGGGAAACATTCCTTATGGCAAATTGAAAAATATCTAGCAATTCTACTCTGAGTTTGTATGCTCAGGAAATTATGTACCAGACTATTTACTGTAGCATGATTTGTAGTACTCATTAATTGGAAACAACTTAAATGCCCATCAGGAACAAAATGGGAAATACTTACAATGGAATACTGTATATCTGTAAAGTGTAATAAATGAGATCTATATGTATTAGAAAGATCTCAAAAGTCATGTTGAGGGGGACAGATAAAGTTGCAGATTGACAGATAATATGATGACATTTTTGTAAATTTGAATTAAAACTTCCTCACAGGATTTCAGTGCTATATATTGGTAATGGATACATATATGTATGTATGTTTTTTAAGTGTTTTTGAAATGGGTTGGAAGGATACAGACCAAACTCTTGATAGTGGTTGCCTGTGAAGAGTGGAGAAGGGAAGGGAATGCGTGTGGGGGAGGGGTTGTTAGAGGGGGACTTCAGTTTTATATATAAACATCAATTTCTCTTAAAAAAGACTGCAGAAAATATATTGAAATACTGGTTAATTCTGGATTGTGGTATATGGATATCTTGTCTTATTTTTTGTACTTTCCTGTATTTTTAAATTTTCTCAAAATTAGTAAGAATGGGGGTGAGGATGGGAACACTGTACCTATAGAAATCATGTTCTAATGGATTCATTCCCAATCAACTACTAAACTTTTTATAGGAGATATTTCTAAAGTTTTATGAATGAATGGATGGACTTGCTCTCTATGTAGTAGGAAATTATCTATTTTATTAAAATTAAAACTGACAGTATAATCCAAATGTTTTAATTTATTTATATCTTCATGTTTCTGACACTATTTTGTGACATATCATTTGAGCTTAGGAAGTTTTAAGAACATTTAGTTAAATAAAGATAAACATAGACTTCATATAATTTGTCTTTTTCAGATAAACTGGCTTTGGAATGACCATTTTACTGTCTTGTACATTTCTGTGGGAACAGCATATGCGTTAACAGGAAAGTTTTTGATTATTTGATTTTTAAAAAGAGAAAACCATTCAGCATCCCAGAACATCCACAATTTGAGTTAAAAGTCAACACTTGGATCTCAGTCTTAATCTGCAGATTATTTCATTCTTCCCCTACTTTAACAAACACACCTTTTTTTGTTTTCTCCAGCTTTTTTGTTGTTGTTTTCTCCAGCTCTTCTGAGGTATAACTGACAAAATTGTAAGATATTTGAAGCATACAACATGATGATTTGGTAGACATTGTGAAGGGATTCTCCCCATTGAGTTACTGCTTTCTTTTACAAAGGTGGAGAGGATGGGATGGGTATGAAAAAAGTGGTTCACACTCTGGGCAGGATTCTATTGTGCAAACCAATCCTTCCTGAAGGTACTTTTTATTCCCTCATCACAATGTAACTTGATATAAATAATGTTTTAAGATTTTCTTGAATGGTGAACATCAGCAATACAGCATTTGAGGTTGACTTAAAACTGCCTTTTAAAAGCTCTTAAGGATTTCCCTTGCAGTGCAGGGAATACTCCATGCTCCCAATGCAGGGGGCACAGGTTCTATCCCTGGTCTGGGATTCAATCCCTGGTCAGGGGAACTAAGATCCTGCATGCTGCATGGCCAAAAAGAAAAACCCACAGCGTTACTGTGTTGTTACGTACTAAATTTACAAAGGAGTTAAACCAGTTGTTTGTACATCATTTAAAAACTGCCTCCTGGGGATTCACTAGTGGTCCAGTCCTAATCACTGGACTAGGACTCTGCACTTGGCACTGTCAAGGGTGTGGGTTCAATCCCTGGTTGGGATTGGGTGCAGCCAAAAAAAAAGTCTCCACTTATAAATCACAGTAGGAACAACATTTCCCATAAAGATTTTAGTCATAAGGCATTTTCTTAATCTCTCATGCTTCATTTAGGTCTTAACTCCGCTCTGTTTTTGCAGCTTTGGAGTCAGTAAATAAAGCCTGAAACGCTAAGACAAAACTAAGAGAATTCATTAATGTATCTGTTGACTGGCTTAGGATATCCCCCACTCCCACCCAGCTTGGCAGTGTTGACCCAAAGAGGGAAGTCGAATCTGAAAATCACAACTGTCGTTTTATTTAACATGTCAGGAGGTAGATGACCTGAACATCTATCTTACTCCATCCTAATAAAGTAGTTTGTTGGGAACTGGAATAATTGTTAGTCAAGATGTATAAGATAAATTATGGTTAATCCCACTTTGCCCACATACATATTAATAGTTCCCTTACACCCAAACCATGTGAGGCACCGTAAAACATTCTTCCCAAAACCCAACAAAATATCTAAAGTATCCTAATTTTCAGTTATAACCTTTCATCTACTGTTCCAGGTATTCCTTAGTTATATCTGTTTAAGTGATATTATCTCTGCTTTCCTTGCTTAGATACTGCACATGTACTTCACGTTTAAGGTGTTCTGTTTTAAAATAATGGGCCAATACAAGCTATTTTATGAAAAATCCCACTTTGTAATTTTACAATGTATCACTGGTGAACAGCAAACGTGATTTTGTCATACAAGGCAGTAATAACATAACCTAGCGTTTATTTAGCTCTATTTTTTTATGGTGTTTTCATGTAAAATTTTAAACTTCAGTGTACACTAGAATCTCTTAGAGGGCTTATTGCTGGGTCCCATGTCCAGAGTTGCTGATTTAGGAAATCTGGGTTGATGGGGGCTTAGAATTTGTATTTCCAACCAGTTCCCAGGTAATGGTGTGGCTGCTGTGCCACAGACCACACTATGAGAACTTACGGTCTAAACTATTTTATCTTCAGAGCAGCTCCACTGGGTAGTAGACAGTATGCATATTATTTCTTCATTTTATATCTAGAAAAAACGAGAGGCAAGTGACAAACTTGGTGTGTTATGTCTATTTTATGGCTTCTTGTAATTATTTCAGTGTAATAGATGGGAGAGATGGCTTTTGCAGACTTTGGCAAATATTTGCTTACTACCTCTTACACACTGGTCATTAGATATACAATGAATATCAAAACAACATACTGCTGTCCTTTTAAGGTCTTACTAGTGCTTTTGTGTGTGCTGGGTGGTATTGGGGGGAGGTGGTGTAGGATGTGGTTGAAGATACAGGTATGGAGCATATGATGTGAGAGTCATAGGCCATTGTGTCAAAGACTTGATTCGTTCTTAAGTGCCATGAGAATCTGCCAAAGAAGACTTAAGTATGGCAGTGTGATAGATATTTTGATAAGACCATTTGATGCTTTGTGAAGAGTGGGTTGGAATGGGAGCAAGAGTAGAGAGGCAGAGTGGCCATTTTAGAGGCTTGAGTAATCACTAAAGCAAGGTGATAAAAGTAAGATGTTAACATTCGAGATGGGTGGAAATTGATAGTTATGGTTTTTATTTGGAAGTGAGTTGACAAGACTTAACGAGATGCATGATAACAGGAAGACATCAAGTACTATGCCAACTTTTAATGTGTAAGGCTAGCTGATGAAGATGTTAGGGGCCATAGAGAAGCAGTTTAGGAGGGAACAGAATCAAGAATTTGAGGTATGTCAGATCTGTAAAGCTTGTTTGACAGTAAGTGGGAATCAGAGCAATTCTTTTTAAGTTTTGCACCAGAAACCTTAAAACAGTATTAATGACAGGTGATAGGACAAAATCCTTGAGGTAAAGTATATGTATTTAGAGGAAGCAAGAAAGCTAGATTTGAGCCTTGGTGCTCTCCTAAGACACACAGAAAAGAAAATCAGCTGATTCCTTTGCTAATGAGGTACTACAAGCCTATCTAGAGTGTGATGTCTTAGAAGCCAAGTAGATAGAAATGATCATTTGTTGATTTTACCACAAAATTAAATAAGTCAGTGTCCTTTAAATTTGGCAGTATACAAGCCACTGTAAACCTGTTCAAAAGCCTTTTTAATGGATTGTGGGGGGTCATAAACCAGATTGGTTTAGCATAAGGTAGACTGATGATAACTTGGCTCTGTTACCAGGTTTGAAAACTGTTACTGCCACTATATTTGAGGCTCTCTGCAAGTTTTGTAACATTTGTACCTCAGCTGCCTTATCTGTATATCATCTCATAAAGTTGTAAGGAGTAAGTAAGAATTCACATTTTTAAGTACTCAGCACATGAGTGCTTAACAGATGTTTGTCATTCCTAGAGTTAAAGGGTGAAGGTAAAGATAGGAAGAGAGGCAGCACATGTAGACCCTTTAAATGTTTCACTAGAAACCTTCAGGTTAGTGTGAGGCAAATGTGAGGTAAAGGGAGTTTGGTTCTTTGGTTTGGGTTTGTTATTAAAGCTGGGTACAGTATATTTGTAAACTGGAAGGTAACTTTGGGACAGAAGTATTTGAGAAGATGGGAGAAGAGGAGTTGTTGCACAGATGACTCAATAAGTGGTACTTTCTCTGAACAGGAGGGAAGAGAATACAGGTGTCACAGCAAACCTGAGATTTTGGTGGTGGGGAGATTAAAAGGAGTTCCTATTTGGTTAACTGTATTTTCTCAGTGGAGTATCAGATGAACCTGGTTAGAATGAAAGAGGAGGGAATGTGCAAGATTTGAGATCAAAGGAAGTCTGTCATACTGAATAACTGAAGCATGCTCATAGGTCCCCAATAAACTATATCTCAATGCTCTGGGATATTTCAGTAAAAATTGCTTTTCCCTCAACACTCACCCCTCAACTCAGACATTCTGAGATGTATCCAATTTCCACTGCATGCCCTGGGGATGGCTTTTCTCTAATGATTATTTTTCTATCCTTAGAATAATATCAGGCTTGAGAGACATTTATTCAGATATCCTACCACATGAAAGGGAATTTTGAATGTGTGTTACTGAATGAAAGTTCTGTAAGAAAGTGCTAATCGCTCAGTCATGTCCAGCTCTTTGTGACCTTATGGACTGTAACCCACCAAGCTCCTCTGTCCATGGAATTCAGGCAAGAGTTGGAGTGAGTTACTGTTACCTTCTCCAGGGGATCTTCCTGATCAAACCCAGGTGTCCTGCATTGCAGGCAGATTCTTTACCATCTGAGCCACCAGGGAAGTCCTATAAAAGTTATATAAAATGAGATTATGTGCAGATGGTTGGAGGAATGAACTCCAGGGCTTTAGCTGGGTAGAGTTAATTAATTAGCATAGGCAGCCAGGGAGTTCCTAGCAATGCTGCATCAGGAATCTTTTAGGAAATGTGTAAAATAGGAGAAAACACGAGACCAAATTAAAATACACTGAAGGTTAAACATTTACACAAAAGAATGTTTAATATAAATGTTTTTATTAAGGAATAGTGACTATAAAACCATGATATGTCTACTTTGTGGAGTTAAAAGAACTCAGATTTTGAGAAACAAACTTTTGATTGAGTTACTGTGTTAAAACACTGTCAGATCTTTATATTTAAGGGAGATGCTAAATGTACTGATGTTTAAGTGTACATGCTGAAAACAAGCAGGGTAGCCACTAAGAAAGGGAAGCAGGGGTGGCAGGGGGAGAGGAAAAACTAGAGAAAGATAATGGAGTAAGGAGAAAAAAAAAAAAAACCCAAAGAAAGGCAGGAATGTGAGGGAGGAAACAACAAAACCAAAATGGAAGGTAAGTAGAAACCACATAATGAATAGTGGAAATAAATCTAAGAAATATCATAATCCAGTAAATGTAAAAGGCTCAGCTTTTCAGTTAAAATTAAGGATCATGAAATAGGATTCTTTTTTAAAAGCAGCTATAGGCTATTTGCAAGGGAAATCTCTAAAAAGATAAGGACAGAAAAGTGAAAAATACAGAAAAAGATATATTAGGCACATGGGAAATGGCAACCACCCCAGTATTGCCTGGAGAATCCCATGGACAGAGAAGCCTTCACACTACAGTTGTGGGCTCGCAAGAGTCGGACACGACTTAGCGACTAAACTACCAAACCACCATCCAAAAGAAAGCTGTTGTATTTAAATTCCAGACAAAATAGTCTTTAAGGCAAACATTACTAGAGATAAAGTCACCAGAGAAGGATAAACATTTCAGTTCACTGTGAAGATAAAATTCTAGTTTCGTATTTTGCTGAATAATATAGCCTGAGAATATTAATAAAGAACTACAGAGAGAAACTGACACATTCACCAGGTATTTCAAAACTATTAGGAGCAAAGTCAATTTGAGAGAAACAATCATTTCTATCATTTTTTAAATCCCTTATGATCGAATGCCTAAAGGGATGGGAGAATGACCCAAACTGTGTCATGGCCTAGATCTGGCTCTTTCTACTCAAGGGATTATTTCCTCACCCATCGATTATGGATAACCATTCAGACCTGGCCTTCTCGTAGGGTTAAGTGTAAGTTGGAAGGCTTTTGAGAACCCTTTTACCTGAAGAACTTTCCAGTAGGACTGTGTCCTCTAACTGGAGAGTGCCAAAAGCATGAATAGAGCGGGATGGGAAAGCACATGGCACATTTCATTCCCCTCAGGTCTCTTTCTCCACTGCCCTTCCGTGTTTTTACAGTACAATCAAAATACATCATTTTCTACAGTGTGATAGGGAAGCTAACAAAACAAGGTGTAAAATAAGTAACCATTTCTATCCAAATACACTTTTGTTGTACAAGTTCAGAATACAATATGAAGGAGAATGGTTAGCAGATGTCAGAGTGATAATCCTGAAGAGCTGGGATTATGGATGGTTTGGGGTTTTTTCCCTTCATTTTTTCTATCTTTCAAGAAGTGTAGATGTATTGTGTAATAAAAGTGAACAACAGAAGTCCACACACTGCACTCCTTGTAGAATTCCTGCTTGGCCTAGTTGGAGTCCTACTGTAGTAAGTTTGGTAGAATTTAAGCTTTCAAATCTGACTGCGTAAATGAAAGAGACATATACTTTTACTTTTCAACTTGTTTATAATACACATGATATATTGTCTTTCATTACTGTTCTCTACCATTGCAAAAGTATATGACAGAAGAGGCGGACCAGCCAACAGGGTAAGTTTTCCATGTAGGTAACCATAATGGAACTAGAGAGAGAATTCAAAAACTGCTGTTGAAGTTTTCAGTGACTGAGAAGTGTGTTTATTTCCTAGATCTACCATAGCAAAACACCACAAAACTTAGGCCACCAAGGATTTTGATAAGCCACCAAGTCTTGTATTTTGCTCTTCTCTCACAGTTATGGAGGCTAGAAAGTCCAAAACCCACAGGTGTAATCAGCACCCTGCTCCCTCTGAAGGTTCTAGGGAAGAATCCTTCCCTGCCTCATACAACTTTTGTAGCCCCAGGCAATCCTTGGCTTGTAGTTGGATCACTCCAGTCTCTTCACATGATCTTATTCCCTTTGTCTCTTCTCTGATGTCTCCAAAACTTCTCTTTATGACAGGAGTTACTAGATATAGAGCCCACCCTCATCCAGTGTGATCTCAGCTTAACTTAATGATATCTGCAAAAACCCTGTTCCTGTTTCCAAATAAAGTCGCATTCATAACTGCTGGGGTTAGGACTTAAACATATCTTTTGGGTGGGTGGGTGGGGGGGCTTCCCTGGTGGTCCAGTGGTTGGGAATCTATCTGCCAACACAGAGGACACAGGTTCTTTGGCCCAGGAAGATCCCACATGCTGCAGGGCAACTAAGCCCATGTGCCACAACTACTGAGCCTGTGCTCCTCAACAAAACAAGCCCCATGCACCACAACATTAGAGTAGCCTCTGCTTGCCGCAACTAGAGAAAAGCCTGTGTGCATCAATGACCCAGTGCAGCCAAAAATAAATATTTTTTAATTAAAAAAAAAAACAACATATCTTTTGGGGAGGCATGTGGAAGGAAAGTTATGACCAACCTAGATAGCATATTTAAAAGCAGAGACATTACTTTGCCAACAAAGGTCCGTCTAGTCAAGGCTATGGTTTTTCCAGTGGTCATGTATGGATGTGAGAATTGGACTGAAGAAAGCTGAGGGCCGAAGAATTGATGCTTTTGAACTGTGGTGTTGAAGAAGACTCATATGAGAGTCCCTTGGACTGCAAGGAGATCCAACCAGTCCATCGTAAAGGAGATCAGTCCTGGGTATTCATTGGAAGGACTGATGCTGAAGCTGAAACTCCAATACTTTGGCCACCTCACGGGAAGAGTTGACTCATTGGAAAAGACCCTGATGCTGGGAGGGATTGGGGGTAGGAGAAGAAGGGGACAACAGAAGATGAGATAGCTGGATGGCATCACCGACTCGATGGACATGAGTTTGAGTAAACTCCGGGAGTTGGTGATGGACAGGGAGGCCTGGAGTGTTGTGATTCAAAGAGCAGGACACGACTGAGCAACTGAACTGAACTGAACTGACTCTAACCCACAACCTGGAAATCAGTAAACCTGGTTGAAACAGTAGTTTCTATGAAAATGGGCTTAGATACATATGTCCTTACAACTACCAGCATGAGTGAGAGCAAGTCTAGCTGAAATGCAAATTTCTTTTTTTTTAAAAAAAAAACTTAGATCCATAAGATTTTCTCAAAACTATATTCCAGAATGAGTTTTCAACAGGTTACAGTAGTTTGAAGTACAGGAAGGGATATAAGCATATGACATAGCTCTCACACTGAAAGACTTTTATTAATATATGAAAATTACTCAGCCATTAAGAATACATTTGAATCAGTTCTAATGAGGTGGATGAAACGAGCCTATTATACAGAGTGAAGTAAGTCAGAAAGAAAAACACCAATACAATAAACTAACGCATATATATGGAATTTAGAAAGATGGTAATGATAACCCTATATGCGAGACAGCAAAAGAGACACAGATGTATAGAACAGTCTGTTGGACTCTGTGGGAGAAGGCGAGGGTGGGATGATCAGAGAGAATAGTATTGAAACATGCATATTATCATATGTGAAACAGACCACCAGTCCAGGTTCGATGCATGAGACAGTGCTCAGGGCTGGTGCACTGGGATGACTCAGAGGGATGGGATGGGGAGGGCGGTGGGAGGGGGGTTCAGGATGGGGAACACATGTACACCCATTCATGTCAATGTATGGCAAAAACCACTACAATATTGTAATTAGCCTACAATTAAATAAATTTTTTAAAAATGAGGGATACAAATGTGTAGGTTGGTAATAAAAAATAGCATCCACCCTTTCTCTGGGCTCCATGGATGTGAAGCATGTGAAATAAGCAACATCAACTCTAAAGGCCTAGAGAGGAAGAGAAATTCTTAGAAAAAGCATGGTTAAATTAAGGCGAAAAATGGGGGCAGAACCTTTCGAGTTGAGGTTTAATACATTTGCAGTGTTCATGACACAACTGGCATTTCCAAGGGCAAAATGAAATGTAAGCACAGACAGAAGTAGAGCAGAGAGCAGGTTAGGATATTTGACTTCAGTTGTACTGATGGTCGAAAAGTAGGGCTGTCATCTACCCTTTGCAGACATCCATCTGTTTCACATGTAACCAGAATCACTAAAAAGCAATGTAGCTGGCTGTATCAGGTCTTAGTTGCAGCACATTGGATCTTTATTGCATCATGCACACAGACTGTGTAGCACACGGCCTTGGTTGCTCCATGTCATGCAGTTGGATCTTAGTTCACTGACCAGGGATCAAACCTACGTCCCCTGCATTGTGAGGCAGATTCTTCACCTCTGGACCACCAGGGAAGAACCAGTTTTTATTCTCCCTAACTTCATTTAGTGGAAACAGCTAAATGGTTACCTGGGTTGCTGAGTGAATTAATCCAGTAAGGAGACTGACAAAGAGCAAATTTTTTGAGATCATGGAGCAATGCAGAATGTGGTCTTTGTATAAATATGCAATCCCTATTTATATCTCCCAGACAAATCTGAATGACAATTTTGGTTATCTCATTGCTGCACTATCATTCTTTAGTTCTTGAACAGTCTGAACTTCTTACTGTATTATTCAAGGTCTTTCATATTTTGTTCACTTTCTACTTTTCAAGTTTAATCTACCACTAACTTAGAGCATATACTTTATATGTCAACTGAACATAGATTGCTTAATATTCCCAGGACTTGCTTTGCTGTTTTCCACATTAGCAATGTTTCTCATGCCTTTTCCTGTGCTTGGAATGTCCACCCATTATAATTCTCAGTTACCAGCTATCAAAATGTATTCATCAAAGGCTGAGACCAGCTATCACTCTTCCATTGAGCCTTTCCTAGTCCTCTCTGCTTTTTTCCTCTCAGAAATCATAGGTTACCAGTAATTGAGTCTTCTATAGTATGTCAAAATTCACATCAAGTTTATGAAGTGTAGTCACTTATTTCCATTTTATAGTTGAGGAAACAGAATTTACATAGCTAGTAGTTAATCATTTTTATTTATTAATTTTTTTACAGATGGAAAATAGAAATTTACATAGTTGTGAATTAACCATTAATTTTCAAAACATTATTTTAATAGTGCATCTTCAGAGATCAATTGGGAAGCTAAAGGCTATTTATTCCAATCCCTTCCTAAGTGAACAGAGGCCAATAAAATGAAGCAATTGGACTCAGCAACTATAATTAGCAGGATGGATCTGGCAGAGTACCAAATCAGTTAATCTTAACAGCTTGATAAGGTTTGCAAAAAAAATGACATTGAAATTATGAAAGAGGGACTTCCCTGGTGGTCCAGTGGCTAAGATTCCACACCCCCAATGCAGGGGGCCTGGGTTCAATCTGTGGTCAGGGAACTAGATCCCACATGCTACATCTAAGAGTTCACATGCTGAAGCTAAAGATCCCACATGGTGCAATGAAGATCAAAGATCTCGAGTACACCAACTAAACAGCTAGAGCAGCCTAATAAATATATTTTTAAAAAAGCATCCAACAAGGTTTAATATCCACTTGTATTAGTACCTTTTTTCCCCACAAAACTAGGAATCTAAGAATAGAAGACAGTTTCTTCAAACTGTTTCATCAGACCACCCCCACCAAAACAAATACACTGTTGACATCATGCTTAACGGTAAAATATTGAATAATTTCCTCTTAAGATTGGGAGTAAGGCAACAATGCCCACTGTCATCACTTACATTTCAGCAGCTATATTAGAGGTCTTTGCCAATGTAATAAAACAAAAACAGAAATAAAAGGCATATAGATTATAAAGAAAGAAAACTATCTTTTTGCAGAGATATTTGAGTATTTACCTTATCTGTCAAACCAAAAAAAAAAACCACAAAAAACAAAACAAGTTTGGTCATACATTTAAATATAAATGCCAAAACCAAAGAGTGATTACTGAAAAAGATAAAGAGTTTTGTGATTTAGGGATAGGTAAATGTTTCTTAGATCACAGAAGACAAAAAACATTAAAGGTTAAAACTGATAAAGAGTTCATCAAAATTAAAAACTTGTCACCAGAAGACATCTTTAGGAAAACAGGCAAGGAACAGACTAGGAGAAAATATTCACAAAACATACACTGATCCATGACAAAGGACTGGTAAAGAGGATACATAAAGAACTCCACAACTCAATAATTTTTAAAAATCCAATTAAAAATGGTCAAAAGATTTTTATATTTTATAAAAATTGCAAACAGCCAAAAATCTTATGAAAGAGAATGCAACATCATTAATTAGCAGGGAGATGCAAATTAAAACCACTAAAATACCACTGCACACTCACCAAGTTGGAGTTTTGTAGAACTGGCACTCTCAGATATTGTTGGTGGGGCTGTAAAATGGAGAAACATCTGGAAAGTTTCTTATAAAACTAAATATACATCATTTTATGATTCAACAATGCCACTCCTGGCTCTTTACCGAAGAGGTTGAAAACCAAGGGCTTCCTAGGTGTCTCTAAGTGGTAAAGAATCTGCCTGCCAATGCAGAAGATGTAAGAGACGTGGGTTCGATCCCTGGGTTTGGAAGATCCCCCAGAGGAGAGCATGGCAACTCACTCCAGTATTCTTGCCTGGAGAATCTCATGGACAGAGAAGCCTGGTGGGCTGTAGCCAGGGGTCCATGGGGTCGCAAAAGAGTTGGGACATGACTGGAGCGACTTAGCACACATGCATGAAAACCATAATCCAGAAAGACTTGTAAAAGAATGCTACTGAAGTTTTTAGCCAAAACAACCCAAGTATACATCCTTATGAGAACTGATAGGTGGTGTGCTGTGCTTAGCTGCTCAGTCAGTCCGACTCTTTTGCGACCCCATGGACTATAGCTCGCCAGGCTCTTCTGACCATGGAATTCTCCAGGCAAGAATACTGGAGTCGGTTGCCATGCCCTTCTCCGGGAGATCGTCTCAGCCCAGGGGTCAAACCCAAGGCTCCTGCATTGCAGGTGGATTCTGAGCCACCAGGGAAGCCCATAGGTTAGTCATACAATAAAACACTACTCAGTGATAAAAAGGAATGAATTTCTGATATATCCAACAATATTTTATATATATATAAAATCTAAAAAACATGCTCTTCAAAAGAACACTTACACAAACATGTATATTTTGTGTGATTTCATTTATATGAAACTCTAAAGAGACAAAATTAACCAGCCATCCCCCTCCAAAAAAGAATGATATTTGCCTCTGGATGGCTGGGTGTGAGTTTTGATGACATCTGAGACATGAAGGCAATTCTTCAGGAGATAGTAAACTTCTATATCTTGACAAGAGTTTGGAGTACATATACACATTGGTCAAAACCAAGAAAGTACACTCAAAAATTTCTGCCTTTTTCCTATATGTACATCGAAACAGGCAAACAAAGATTGAACTCATTAATATGCTTGCTAAAGTATTTAGGAGATACTGTACTGATATCTACAGTTCACTGTGAAGTGCACATAATAATTAGATGGATTAATGGGTGCATAGAGAAATGCCCAGGTATATGACAAAGCTAGTGTAATAAAACGTGAAGGATAGGCTATAGGTGGTGAGCATATGTTCAGTGTAAAACTCCCTCAAGTTGGCTGTATGTTTGAAATTTCTCATTAAACTATTGGAAAACAAAGAGATTTTTAAAAGTTATCTTTGAATGCCACCAGGCAAGATATAACTTTAGTTAGATTACTGCAATACCAATCAAGTGAGATTTTTCTTGCTCCTTAGTTTTCTCTTCCCCTGGTTCAATTCCAGATGAGCCAGAGACCACCTACAGAGAGGGATAAAGTAAAGGAGTCAAATAACAGACTGGTATATCAGAGAAGAAACTAATTTTTTATTCTTTCCAAGTTGCAGAAGGTGGAAAGTTTTTGATTTAGAAGAAGTATGAAGTAGTGACTTCTTCCGGGGAATATTTTAATTAGCAAAAATGATTATACTTACTGAGAGTGATCTCAGATTTATTATCTTACAGTGACTGAAGAAGTTACTCAACCTGCTAAGATTTCATCTGTACTCATTTGTTTCTGACTCTTTGTGACTCCATGGACTGTAGCCCTCCAGGCTCCTCTGTCCATGTAATTTTCCAGGCAAGAATAGTGGAGTGGGTTGCCATTTCCTACTCTAGGGGATCTTCCCTGACCCAGGGATTGAACGGGTGTCTCCTGAGTCTCCTGCATGGGCAGGCATATTCTTTACCACTAGTGTAACCTAGGAACCCTCAAGATTTCATCCAGGAGCAGAAAGAGAACACACAGACATATTCACAGTGGTAGTTAATAAAACCTTTTGTTTGCAAGCAACCTGTGGCATCTTATTCAATTTACTATATTTGTTATTAGTTGATATGGAGTTTCTGGGTATACAACGCTATCACTTGGAAATTACAATAGTCTTATCACCTCCTTTTTAATTCTTACATCTGTAATTATTTTACTTACCTAATTGCCAATCACAATTTTGTAGGCTCAAATAAAAGCCAATATCAGATTCCTGGGCTTCCCAGGTGGCTCAGTGGTAAAGAATCTGCCTTCCAAGCAGGAGACGTGGGTTCAAACCCTGGTCAGACATGACTTAGCAACTAAACAACAACAAATCAGATACCCAGTTAGTCACAGCCAGGTACAGTTTATGAGTTGCTCAATAGTCTGCTACCATGCAACAGGTACACAGGAGAACCACAAGCCTTCCATAACCATCATATAAATACCAACACGTCTATAATTACAGACATATTCACAGTTACCTACTAGCTCATTCAGCCAACAAAACCACAAGCCTAAGGCACCACATCATTCTCTACCTCATATAAGTAATTCCACAGTCAGAAAATACTCACAAACCACTTCCTGTTACTTCTCCAGTCACATACAAGTGCATACACAACTCACACCTAATCCAAAAAAAACAGACACACCAGAGTAAACACTACAGGGCAACATGACTCCATCCACTGCCATGATCATTGCACAGAAGTAGCTGGAGGTCAGACACATCAGGTCAGGCATGGAGAGCCGCCCCTACACACCTAAACACAAACACACTACACCACCAGTTGTGTGCTAGGGCCAGTTTCAGGCCCTAGGGTTTCCCCAGGGAGAAAAACCCCTCCTACCCCCAACCCTGGACCACAGACCTCATCCAGGTCACATCCAGGGTTGACATCAGCATTCCTACCTGGAATGAAAGTCGGGTACTCAGCGCACACAGGCTTGACATTCCTAGTTTCCTCCTTGGCTTTTGAAGGCCTGTCTCTGGCTATGGCATCATCGCTCAACAGGCTACACCAGGCTGTGCATGCGCACTTCTGCAGGCTGAACCGCCCTGGAGTCTGGGGCATTTCTGACTCTGCAAATTTGGGGGAATAGCTTGTGAAGGATAGGTGTTAACTGCCCTCTAAATGTTTGTTAGAATATACCTGTGAAGCCATCTGGTTCTGGACCTTTGTTTGTTGGGAGATTTTTGCTTTTTAAATAACTTTTTCAACTTCAATACTGGTAATTGACCTGTTCATATTTCTTATTTCTTCCTGGTACAGTCTTGGGATAGTATTCATTTCTAGGAATTTGTCCATTTCTTCTAGGTTGTCCATTTTATTGGCATATTTGTTTGTATTTGTATTTATTTGTAATCTCTTAAGACCCCTTATATTTTTGTGGTGTCAGTGGTAACTTTTTATTTCTGATTTTATTGATTTGGGCTCTCTTTTTCCCTTGACAAGTCTGGCTAAAGGTTTATTAATTTTGTTTATCTTTTCAAAGAATCAGCTCTTAGTTTCATTCATCTTTTGTATTGTTTTGTGTGTATTTTATTTCTGAGCTGATCTTTGTGATAACTTTTCTTCACCTACCTTTTCATTTTGTTTGTTCTTTTTCTTGTTCATTTAGGTGTAAAGTTAGGTTGTTTATTTGAAATTTTGATGTCCACATTTTAATTTCTGATATTGGGAACTTGTGTGTTCTCTCTTTTCTGTTGATTGCCTCTGATAGAGGTTTGTCAATTTTATTGATTTTTTTCATAGAACCAATTAAACTTTAATTGATTTTCTCTGTATCTCTGTTTTTCTCTTTCCTTGATTTCCACTCTACTTAATTTTGTTTGCTTTGGGTTTAACTGATACTTTTTAATACTTAGAGCCTTGATTTGGAAGGTAGAATTTCCCTCCCTTCTGTGTAGTTCTATTTAGCTGTCACTCACAAATTTCAGTATGCTGTATTTTCTTTATCATGTTAAAAATTTTACATTTTCTTCATGATTTCTTCTTGACTTATGGATCCTTTAGACATATGGTGTTTAAATATTACTTTGCAAATTTTTCCAAGTATTTTTATTTTTGATTTCTAGATGAATTCTATTGTGGTCAGATAATATATTTTAAGCCCTTTAAATTTACAGGGACTTTTTTATGGTCTATTGTGATGAATATCTTATATGCAGTTGAAAAGAAAATATATCCTGCTGTGGTTGAATGAAGTGTTCTATAAATGTAAAGTTGATATAAACAGCAGGTCAGATCTTTTTGTGTCTACTTGTCCTATAAATGAAAGAGGAGTGTTGAAATTTCCAGCTGTAATTAGAGATTTCTTTTTCATTTTTGTCTGATTTTGCTTCATGTAGTTTATAACTCCAATAATATATGTGGTCTTTGTCTTTTTATACTGTTCATGGGGTTCTTGTGGCAAGAATACTGGAGTGGTTTGCCATTCCCTGCTCCAGTGGGCCACATTTTCTCAGAACTCTTAACTATGGCCTGTCTGTCTTGGGTGGCTCTGCACAGCATGGCTCACAGCTCCACTGAGTTACGCAAGCCCCTACACCACAAGGCAGTGATCCATGAAGGGGCAGGATGCTTAGATAGCATCACTGACTCTATGGACATGGAGTTGGCCAAATTCCAAGAGATAGTGAGGGACAGGGAGGCCTGGTGTGTTGTAGTCCATGGGTTTGCAAAGAGTTGGACATGACTTAGCGACTGAACAACAAAAATATGTATGTTGGACTTCCTGGTGTTATCCCCCAGGTCATTACTGCTGTGTTACTGTTTTTTGTTTCCTTTTTCCTCTCTGAGCTTTGTTTTGGATACTTTCTTTTGCTGTGTATGCTAGACTTTTTCTGCTCTCATGTCTAATCTGTTGTTAATTTCATACACTTAAGATGTTGCAGTTTCATCTCCAGAAAGTCCATTTGAGGTGTTGTTTTTTTTTTTTCTTTTTAATCTTAACTTTTTCTCACCATGTTCATGTTTTCCTATACACTGGATCTTTTTTTTTTTTTTTCCTGGTTACTTAAGTGTTTATGTACCACAGTATGGCCCCTCACCCAAAAATCAACATAAAGACAAGAAGCATATACATAGTGAAAACTTATATTTGGAATTAGCCAGCTGGACTCAGTTTAGATGATCCCAATTTTGTTGGCAACATCCAAAGCATCATAGTCAGGAGCCAGTCGAACATATGCCTTCTTCTCTCCATCAGGCCTGATCAGAGTATTGACCTTAGCCACGTCAATGTCATAGAGCTTCTTCACAGCCTGTTTAATTTGGTGCTTGTTGGCCTTGACATCCACAATGAATACCAGTGTGTTGTTGTCTTCTATTTTCTTCATGGCTGACTCAGTGGTGAGGGGGAATTTGATGATGGCATAGTGGTCAAGTTTGTTTCCCCTGGGGGCGCTCTTCAGAGGATATTTGGGCTGCCTCCTGAGCCGCAGTGTTTTGGGCCGCCGGAAGGTGGGTGACGTCCGGATCTTCTTTTTCTTGTGGCTGTGGACACCTTTCAACACTGCTTTCTTGGCCTTCAAAGCCTTTGCTTTGGCTTCAGCTTTAGGAGGGGCAGGGGCTTCCTTCTTCGCCTTCGGCGCCATCTTCATGAAAAGGGTTTCTCTACACTGGATCTTATTTATAATGATTCTTCTAAACTTCTTTGCTGTTTCTCTTCTCTGTCATTTCTGCATCTATTTCTATGAACTACTATTTTTCTGCCTTTTCAAACATCTATTAACTCTTTGTTTCAAGTTTATTTATTTATTTGGCTGCTCCAGGTCTTAGTTGCAGCAATATGGGATCTAGTTCCCTGACCAGAGATCAAACCCAGGCCCCCCGCATTGGGAGTGCAGAGTCTTAGCCACTGGACCACCAGGGAAGTCCCAATGTCTATAACTCTTGACTGGATGTTGGATATTCATTTGCTGTCAGCAAAGAGATGTCTCTATTCTGCTTAGACTCCCCTTCTCTGTTTTGCAGAGTATGGCATTCTAAATACAAAATTATTTTCCTTCTAACTTTGTCCTATCTATAGACTTTCTCATACAAAGGGCATTATTATCCATTTTTAAGTGGTCATACAATGTTCTAAGTACAGTAAGAAACCATTGAGGGGAAAAGGTGTAAGTAGATAATGTCACAGAGTTCCCTGGTAGCCTAGTGGTTAGGCTTCTGGGGTTTCATTGAAGTGGCCCAGGTTAAATCCATGGTTGGGGAACTGAGATCCCATAAGCTGCAGTGTTGTCAAAAAACTCAAAACAAGCAAACAAAACAGAGAATGTCAAACATTGATCTGACTTTGATACATCTGAGGTAGTGGTTAAAAATATACAGATGCCTAAGACTTATCCTTAAACTAAGATTGTGGCATTCAGTCCATGATCACTTCATGGCAAATAGATGGGGAAACAATGGAAACAGTGACAGACTTTATTTTCTTGGGCTCCAAAATCACTGTAGATGGTGACTGCAGCCATGAAACTAAAAGATGCTTGCTCCTTGAAAGAAAAGCTATGACCAACCTAGATAGCATATTAAAAAGCAGAGACATTACTTTGTCAACAAAGGTCTGTCTAGTCAAAGCTATGGTTTTTCCAGTAGTCATATGGATGTGAGAATTGGACCATGAAGAAAGCTGAGCACCAAAGAACTGATGTTTTCAAACTGTGATGTTGGAGAAGACTCTTGAGAGTCTCTTGGCCTGCAAGATCAAATCAGTCAATCCTAAAGGAAATCAGCCCTGAATATTCATTGGAAGGACCGATGCTGAAGCTGAAGCTTCAATACTTGGCCACCTGATGCGAAGAACTGACTCATTAGAAAAGACCCTGATGCTGGGAAAGATTGAAGGTAGGAGGAGAAGGGGACGACAGAGGATGAGATGGTTGGATGGCATCACCGATTTGATGGACATGAGTTTAAGCAAGCTCTGGGAGTTGGTGGATAGGGAAGTCTGGCGTGCTGCAGTCCATTGGGTTGCAAAGAGCTGGACACAACTCGGAGACTGAACTGATACCGCTAACTTACCCTTACAGATTCTGTGGTCTGGGTTGGTCTCTGAAATTAACACTTGCAACAGGTTCCTGAGTTGATTTTAATTGAACATTCAAATTTTAGAATCAATTACTTATTTTCATTGTTACAGATCTCACAAAATATGCTTTCATTATTCTCTTTGCCTTCTCCAAATTGCATAATAACTTTATCAAAATTCATTTCTAATGTACTTTATCTTGTTTATCACTTATCTCTGCTGTCCCTCCACCCCTGCCTCCTAGAACAGGAAAACAATATTTGTTAGTTTTCTTGCTTTATTTTTCCAGGTTTGGAGACCAGGTATGATACAAAGACATTATCTCCAGAAGAAAACATTTCTGAAATAAATTTATCTAAATGGAAGATAAAGAAGTGAAATGCCTGACCTTGAGAATTCCATTATTCAAAGTAGCTGGCAGAGTAAAGTCAAGATTGAGAAACAAGAACTTCAAAATGAATATTTTAGCCAAATGAAAATCATCTATGAAAATATAGCTATTCACAGAAAAGATAAATCTCTCACCCTACATCACAGAATTCCTAGTAGAGAAACATTTATGAATGTACAGAATGTGGGAAGATCTTTAATTATGGCTCAGATCAAATCAAATGTGAGAAAAATTCATACTGGTGAGAAGCCTTTTGCATTTAAGGTATGTGGGAAGGCCTTTACAATTTGTGAACAACCAGCTTGACATCTGAAAATTCATAATGGAGTGAAACCGTATGTATGTCTAGACTCTGGAAAGGCTTTTAAGTTTTGGCAGAGACCTGAGAGTACACAAAAATATTCATTCAGGGGAGAAATCCTATGAATGTAAAGAATATTGGGAGGCATTTTGAATTCATCAACAACTCACTCAATATGGAAAAATTCATAGTGGAGTGAAATCCTATATATGTAAAAAATGTGGGAAAGCTTTTAGTTAGGCAAAGTCCTTAAAGTACAAAAGAATATTCATTCAGGGAAGAAGTTCTATGAATGTCAGATCTGTGGGAAGACCTTCAGCTCTTCCAGACCAGATACTTTAGAGTATACCAGAAAATTCATACAGATGAAAAACCCTATGAATGCAAAGAATGTGGAAATCTTATAGACTATGTGCACAACTTGTCAACATCAAAAAATTCATACAGATGAGAAATCTTATGAATGTAAGGAATATGGGGGAAAAAAACCTTAAGACTTCATTTATACCTTAAAGCTCAACAGAGCATTCATACTAATGAGAAACTCTATGAATGTTAAGAATGTAGGAAGGCCTTTAGGCAGAGGGCACATCTTACTAAGCATCAAAGAATTCATATTGGTGAGAAACCCTATGAATATAAGGAATGTGGAAAGACCTACAGATGGAGTTCAACACAACCAACATCAAAAACTGCACACTAAAGAGAAACTGTGAATTTAAGATACATAGAAGGGCCTTTGAGGTTCATTCAATTCTTACAGATCATTAGATAATTCAATGGTGAGAAACCAAAAATATGAATGTATGGGGTGATATGGGATGGCTTTCAAAAGAATGAATATTAGTGACTGTACATTAGTAGAAACCCTGTGAATTTAAGGAATGTGGGGATGCTTTTCACACTTTATTGAACATCAGAGACTTAACAATGTCAAGACTCTAAAAATGTAAGAAATGCAGGAAGGCCCAATATTCATGTCTCTATGAACACCTGAGAATTCATAACCCTGTAATGTTAATATAAAAGAGCTTTTTCTTTCAATTAGCTCTTCCATACTAATACTAGAGGGAATGTTTAGGAACTTTTTTTGCCATTCTTACAACTTATTAGGTGTAAAAGATTTCTTGCCAGGTATCTTAATCTAATGATCATATAAAATACTTCCAAAACTGAGGCAATAGATAGGCCCCAGGCTGAGCAACTGATCTGTCCCCTGTGGACAGATACTCCAAGATAGAAATAATGTCAGAAGTGAAGAGGAGGTGAGGCCTGCCCATATAAAAGATTAAGAGAACATGTTATTTCTCATTCTTGAGGTCAAGGAGACCTTCCCAACTACACATGTGCAGAAAGGCTCCTCAGAGTCCAAAAAGGCAGGAGGTGCCACCAGTAGTAGGTGATGTCAATCATCCCATAGGCCTCTGCACTGGAATCCATCTGAGCTAAGAAATGTGCATGCACACAGGGGAGGACCCCCAGTTATATTAAATACAGACTCAGAGCCAGCAAGATGACTGACCAGAGGAAACCCAAAAGAAATGCCCCGTATAAGGAATTTAAGCTACCATGAAAGCACGATACTCTCTCTCGGGGCCCACCTGTGTGCGTCTATTCACGTGTACTTTTCTTTCCTCCTAGTAATTCACTACTTTCCATCTCTTTGTTGACATTCATTTCCACAAAGCGGACAAGCCAGGGCCTTGTCACTGGCCCTCGTGGTCTAGTGGCTAGGACAGCACTCTCACTGCCGCTTCCTGACTTCAACTTCTGGCTAGGGAAGTGAGATCCTGCTTCAAGTTGCTGCAGGCCAAAGCCACCTGAGATCAAAACCACTCAACTCCTGTTGGATGTCTGCAAATTTGTATAGTCTCTTAATCTGAAAGAAAGCCTTTAGTCACAGCCCATTCCTAGTCTATCACATTATCAAGATATGCCGCAATATACTTATTAGCTCCGTGCCTCAGTTGTGAAACAGTGATAATACCAATCTAATTGAGTTTTTATGAGGACTAATAACCTGTAAATCTTTGTTAAGATTATTTAACAAATAAATATTCACTACTGTTGATCAGATAAGCAAGAGCATTACCATTAGTGAATTCTTAGAGAAAGACACTATGTTGGTAATGATCTTAGAAAAGCCTCCAATCACCTCCATCCTCCTATTCAACTTTAGATGACTGACTTTGAATAAAGTCCTGTAAAATACAGAGAACATGTGAGACAACTTCATTCTTGATGAGCTGCATCAGGAAACTAATGCTGGAATAAACACTCTGGAGCTAGTGGCTGTAAATATATATTGAGAATATAGCTAATTGCTGAAGTAGAAAAGGGTATGAAGCAATTTGCTATTAATAAACTCCTAATAAGAAATAACCTATAATCTACACTCTCCGCTCACAACCCAGAATTTATTAGAAATGATCAAAAGGATAATTAAGAGAAAACTGTCCATTAGTAAACCTTCCAAGTTGCCATTATAAAAATTTTCGAACATACAGGAAAGTTTAAAAAGTACAATGGACATGTATTTACCATCCTACCCTCCACCTAGTTTAAAAGCTAACAGTTTGTCATATCTGGCTTATCTTCCTATAAGTAATTTTCAACATAACCCTACTATAACCACATCTTCTAAAATATATCATGTGACACATGTTCAGATATTCCCAGTTGTCCCAAGATTGACTTTAATAGTTATTTAATTTTCTAAAAAACTATTATATTATTCTTTTGTTATTTTATTTTTTGGTCGTACTGTGTGGCATATGGAATCTAAGTGGATCAAACCTATGCTCCCTGCATTGGAAGCACAGTCACAACCACTGGACTACCAGGGAAATCCCTACTTTTTTTTTAACCTAAAGTAAACTCTAGGCTCAGAAATTGCATTTAGTGATATGTCTCTTTTAGTCTAGTTTAGTTCTTCACTTTTATTTTTCTTCATGAGTTTTCTTCTTAGAGTCCATGTTGCCTTGCAAGATGGTCCATATTTTGGATTGTTGTGCTTGTTTCCTAATGTTGTCATTTAATTTATTCTGCCATCTACATTGGAAATTAACACATTATTGACCAGAGACATATTAATACGTTTTTTGTTACCCAAAGATTGTGGACCAGAGTGTTTCAATATTCTTTACATGACAAATCACTGGCCACAAGCGTTGGTTTCTGCAAAACTTCCTGATCAGTAATGTGTTAAGCGTAGAGAGAAGATTAAGTTTGAATCAAACAATTTTGCAGAATATTTCCTAAATGATGTATTTAGTATTGTCATATATCAAGGTACAGATTGAAATCATGAGGCTAAATTTGAACATATGGTTAAGGTGGTGACTGTCAACTCTATTTTAGACAGTATTTTTTTATTCTTACAATTAGAAAGTAACTTATGGAGTGATTCTAACCTCTTCTTTATTTGTTTGATTCACAGAGAAAACCAGAAAGAAAATAGGATACCACTCAGATGAGTGATAATGAATTGATATATATCAAAACCTTTAAGAGGTGACCAAAGTCATTTTGCTGTTGCTGTTTAGTTGCTGTCTTGTCTGACTCTTTGTGACCCCATGGACTATAGCCCACCAGGCTCCTCTGTCCATGGGATTTCTTAGGCAAGAATATTGCAGTAGGCTGTAAGTTGCCATTTCCTTCTTCAGGGTATCTCCCCAACCCAGGGATCGAACCCACATCTCCTGCATTGGCAGGTGGATTCTTTACTGCTGAGCCACCAGGGAAACCTCAGGTCTTAATTCCTGGTCAATTACCTGGTTTCTTTTTCCACACTTGACCTGTCCTAGGAAAGCCATCTTGCAAGAACACTAACACTCTAACAAAATTTGGAAAATCAAGATATCATTGTTCTGAAACAGTGTCTATCACATAGTGGACACTTGATAAAATTGATGATGTAATCAAAACCCAAGAAACTAGAAAAAGAACAAATTAACCTAACTACTGCAGAATGAAATCGTTTATATGGTTAAAATTAGAAATCAATGAAAGAAGAAATAAAGCCTATTAAATTTATTTGTGTGGAAAAAACACCCATGTAAATTAGACTTATAAATTTAATCTATGTAAAGACAAATATGATAGCATTAATAAGGTAATATATATATTTATGGAAATTTAAAAAATAAGAATACTAAAGAAAATATTTTCTTTTTTTGCTCTTTTTTATTATTTTAATTGGAGGCTAATTACTTTACCTCCATGGTTTTTGCCATACATTGACGTGAATCAGCCACAGGTGTACATGAATTAAATGAATTAAAATTCATTCAAGATGAGGTAGAAATCTGCATAGTTCAATACACATAGCAGAAAAATAAAAATTTGGTCCAAGTTCTCTCTAAAAACAACACTTAAATCATCACTTAGAAACTCTAAGGATAATCTCTAGGAGAATTTTACAAGCTCATCCTAGAAGTCTAAACACTGGATGAAGACAGCTTTCAAAAAATCTAAATGAGCTTAATTTGTGAATATGAATGCAAATATTCTAAGGAAAATGTTAGCAAAACGAAACCAAACATGGAGGAAATCATGACTGAGGCAGAACTCTGAACTGAAACAAGCTGAATCCCAAGATTCCGAGCCAAACTTGGATAGAGATATCTCCATGAGAAGGTGTCTCTAGTTGGAACAGTGACAGAAGGGATTTTTGTGGAGCAGAGAAGTGGAAGAAATCCATGATACCACTAGCTGCCAGCAAGTACTTAAATCCCAAGGAAAGGGAATCCTATCTTACTAGTGGAAGTCTGTTCTGAAGAAGATGAAGAAAATCCCATTGCTTTTTTCTTCTTTATTCTCTCACTGGTTGGCGCTGGAGGAAGACCGAGTTGTGGCAAGGACACAGCAGAATGAGAAGAGTAAATAAAGCCCTGTTGCTGTAACTAGAGCCAGGAAGGGGTCCTCTGGGAACTAAAAAGTTATAGGGAGATAGGGGAGAGGAGGTAACTCAAGTTAGAGATCCTTTAAAGTATATGAACTCGAGGGTGCACACATGTAGATCTGACACTACGCAGCAGCATACCAAAGGCCTTGAGAACTGAACCAGACCATAAACCAGAGAACTGGACCATAAACCAGGTCTCAGGGTGGGTCCTGGGTGAAGCACTTAAAAGATAAAGCACACTGGCACTGCAAATGCTTTGAAAACTGAACTGACATTGGAAGCTCAGGGCACAGAAAGTACTTTAGAACTTACACACTGAATCTGAATTCAACCTACTAAGATAAACAAACCAAAATTATGCCCCCCACAGGATTAAAGCTAGATTCAAAGAATCAAATTATTCAAAATGTCTAGCAAACAATAAAAATGTATTCTGCATACAATGGAATAGGACAATTTTAACAACTCACAATGGAAAAGAAAAAAAGGAAAAGACATCAACACTGAGATGATCCATGTTAGAATTACCAAAGACTTTTAAACAGCTATTAGAGCCATATTTCAACAAGTAAAAGTGAATCTAAGCAGAGACACCAGAAGCTGTAAGAAAACAACCAAAAATAATTTAGTTTTAAGGAACTTAGAGAAAGATTTAGAATAAAACAAAACTTATTAGAGCCTCTAGGATATGAGGGACAATACCAAAAGGTTTAACATTTGTGTCCCTGAGATTGTGAAGGGAAAAAAGGAAGTGCCAGGAAGAAAAAAATATTTATAAGGAATTAATGGTTGAAAACCTACCAAGTTTAGCAAAAGATCTTAAACTTACAGATTCAAGAAATGTAGCATATCACAAAAAGGATAAACTATAAGAAACCATTGCTGAGACACATCATAACCAAACTGCTGAAAATCAAAGAAAAAATATACCAAAAGCTTCCAGAAAATACAGATGCATTTTACATATAGGAGAACAATGCCTTGAATAACAGAACTCTCACTGAAACTATGAAGGCCCAAGGGTAGTGGAACATTTTTTAAATGCTTTAAGGAAAGAAATGTCAACCCCAATCTTTATCCAATGAAAATGATCAAGAATGAAGAATAAGAGATATTAGATAAAGAAACACAAAGAGGATTTGCTCCCATAAGGCTTGCTCTAAAAGAAATGCTAAACAAAACTCTTTAGATGAAAGGAAAATGATACCAAAGGAAAACTTGAAACTTCAAAAATAAGAGCTATAAGCAATCCCACTCCTGGGCATACACACCGAGGAAACCAGAACTGAAAGAGACACGGGTACCCCAATGTTCATTGCAGCACTATTTATAATAGCCAGGACATGGAAGCAACCTAGATGCCCATCAGCAGATGAATGGATAAGAAAGCTATGGTACATATACACAATGGAATATTACTCAGCCATTAAAAAGAATACATTTGAATCAGTTTTAATGAGATGGATAAAACTGGAGCCCATTACACAGAGTGAAGTAAGCCAGAAAGATAAACACCAATACAGTATACTAATGCATATATATGGAATTTAGAAATATGGTAATGATAATCCTATATGCATGACAGAAAAAGAGACACAGATGTATAGAACAGACTTTTGGACTCTATGGGAGAAGGCGAGGGTGGGATGATCTGAGAGAAGAGCATCAAAACATGTATATTATCAAATGTGAAACAAATCGCCAGTCCAGGTTGGATGCATGAGACAAGTGCTCAGGGCTGGTGCACTGGGATGACCCAGAGGGATGGGATGGGCAGGGAGGTGGGAGGGAGGTTCAGGATGGGGAACACATGTAAATCCATGGCTGATTCATGTCAATGTATGGCAAAAACCACTACAATATTGTAAAGTAATTAGCCTCCAACTAATAAAAATAAATGAAAAAAAATTAAAAAAAAGAACTATAGAAATGACAAATTGCTGAGTAAATAATAAAATTATTTTTTCTTTTTATAAATATTTACTGTGCTAAAAAGCAAGGAGTATAACACTGTCTCATGAGGCTTGCAATGTATGTAGATACAATAAATAATCATAATATAAAGAGGGGAAGCGAAAAAGACATATATGGTGTAAGATTTGTAAATATAACATGCAGCACTAAAATGTAACTCAAAGTATACTGTGAATTATATATACTATGTATATCATAATATTCTCCAGAGTGAATCATCCCATGTTGAGAAAAGTTTGAGAGATCTCTGGCAGTATCAACCATAACTGAAAACCCTTTATACATACCCTGTGATTGAGTTATTTCAGTCTTTGTATAAAATCAACAGAAATACAAGCATACACACACACACACACACCCATAGACAGACATATACAAGAATATTTACAGCCACATTTTTATTACAACACAAAATTATAAAAAAATACAAATACCCATCAAGAGGATTGATAAATAGCAGTATATTCTTAAAATGGAATAGTATACAGAATGTAAATGAATACACTACTGCCACATGCAATAATGTATGGATCTTTAAAATGTTGAGTGAAACAACACAAAAGAATTTATAATATATAATAAAATACATATATAGTTTGAGGATGTAAGAAAACTACTTCATGTTAAAAACTGGGAAGTGGTCAACTTTGGGGGTAGTAGCAACTACATTTTATTCTGAAGAGTGCAATAAGAAGTTTATTTCATATTTTTTTCCTCTTATGGAGGCTGATGCTTATAATCATTTTGCATCTTGCCTCTGCATGTACTATATAAGCACTTAAAAAAATAAAGTGAGTCAGGAGAACTCAAAAACTTAGAAAATTAGCTTCATTGCTGATAAAAAGTTCAGTATCAATGATCACACCCATTTCATATGCTAGTAAACATAGATAAATATTTATGTGATACAGTACATTAAATTAATAATTATTATTACATTTGTCATTAAAATTACCTCATATTTATGTTTAAGCATGCTTTAAAAAAACAAAGTTTTACAATAACTTAGAAAGGCTTCACAAAGAAATCACATTTATTACTGCATTTCCATGTTTTCTCCCTTGTGAGTTCTCTGATGGACAATAAGATTTCTCTTATAACTGAAAGACTTACCACATTCATTACACATATAAGGTTTCTCCCCTGTGTGAGTTCTCTGATGTACAATGAGATTTGTCTTCTGGCGGAAGCACTTCCCACATTCATTACACTTGTATGGTTTCTCTCCTGTATGAGTTCTTTGATGATGAATGAGATATGATTTCCTGCTAAAGGCTTTCCCACACTGAGGGCATTCATAGGATTTCTGCCCTGTATGTATTTTCTGATGTACAGTGAGGGTTGCTTTCTGGCGAAAAGACTTCCCACATTCATTACAAATATAAGGTTTCTCTCCTGTATGGATTCTCTGATGTAAATTGAGATTTGTCTTCTGACTGAAGGATTTTCCACATTCATTACATTCATATGGTTTCTCTCCTGTGTGAGTTCTGTGATGATCAATGAGGTATGACTTCATTCTAAAAGCCTTCCCACAGTGAGGACATTCATAGGATTTTTCCCCTGTATGTGTTCTCTGATGTGCCACGAGGGTTGTCTTCTGGCGGAAGGATTTTCCACATTCATTACAAATATAAGGTTTCTCTTCATTATGAGTCTTCTCATGAAGAGCAAGGGTTGTCTTCTGGGAGAAGGATTTCCCACATTCATTACAAATATAGGGTTTTTCCCCTGTATGAGTTCTTTGATGTACAGTAAGGTTTGCCTTCTGATGAAAGGACTTTCCACATTCTTTACAAATATAGGGTTTTTCTCCTGTATGAATTCTCTGATGTAGGGAGAGTGTTGTCTTCTGGCGGAAAGACTTCCCACAGTCACTACACTCATATGGTTTCTCTCCTGTGTGAGTTCTCTGATGACGAATGAGGTGTGATTTCAATCTAAAGGCATTCCTACATTGTGGACATTCATATGATTTCTCCCCTGTATGTGTTCGCTGATGATCAGTGAGGGCTGTCTTTAGGCGGAAAGATTTACCACATTCATTACAAACAAAGGGTTTCTCTCCTGTGTGAGTTCTCTGATGATCAATGAGATAGGATTTCCTCCTAAATGAATTTCCACACTGATGACACTGATAGGGTTTTTCTTCTGTGTGAATTCCCTGATGCAGAATCAATACTGATTTCCTGCAAAAGGACTTCCCACATTCAGTGCATGTATGCTTTTTTTCAATATTGGCTGTTCTTCTTCTTTTATTATAATCAGATGTGTTTCCCCTTCTATAAGTTCTACTATGTGTAATTGGGCCTCCTCTTTTAAGAAAGGCTTTCTCACAGTCATTATATTCAAATGACTGTGCTGGAGTTTCCATCTTATGATACTGCGTGATCATTTCATTATGACTGATGGTCCTCCCACGTTGATTATGAGATTTGACTCCAGAGTGAGCTGTCTCTGGTTTAGTATTGAGGAGTGATTTCCCATACCCATTACACTCACTAAGTCTCCTTGTAGGACTTAGATTACTGATGATTAATTCTGAAACATTTTTAAAAATCTTTTCATGAGTGTCATATTCAGGAGGTAGCTTTTTTGAATTAATAGGGTTTTTACTTAAAGTAAATGTCTTTTCACATGTACTACTGTTCTCGTTAACCAGCTTTTTGTGGTTGATTAATATAACTGATCTAGAATACTTATCTTGCTGTTCCTTGAATTTCAATAATAAGTCTTCGGCTTTCCAGTTTTCTTCTAGAAAAGAATATAATTAATAACAACTTGTGAATCTTACATATTTTCTATGAAAAGGAATTGTCTATGTATATGAGGCCAAAAAAGACCAAGGACAAACTATTCCTTGCCTGGGAAAATACATGGAACCTAAATTAAAAACTCTGCCTCAGTGTGGAAAAAGATGAAAAATAAGTAATGAATGCTAGTAACATTTGCACTTTGTAACAGAACTTCATACAGAAAGTGAAACAAAGACAAGAAGCAGTAAAGAGAAGAGACAAAAGAACAGTGGATGAGGAATTCATGCTTGGATAGGTGGATTCAGAGGCAGTGAAGTGAACCTATGGCATTAAGATTTAAGTAGGATGAACAAGACAAATTAGTGGAAAAGCTAGTTCAGGGAAAATTTTAGAGGTAAGTGTTTGGAGGACACAGATTAGAGCTTTTAAATGTTCATCCCTAGATTGTGAGGTAAAATACTTCCAGTTGTTCCACCAACCCACTTCCACACAGCCATCGATAAATCTTTCCAAGCATTAATTATTTTCCTAGCGTTTAGAAAAAAAAAATCCTATAGTCTTACATTCTAATCCTCCATATAACTGGGAATCATTTTTTCTTGTGAGGGAAGTACGAAGAAAACACTCCCAACAGGAACTTTATTTTTATTAAAAACAAATGGGTTTTTTCATCAAATTGTGCAGCATGCAGGATCTTAGCTCCCTGACCAGAGATTGAACTCATACCCTCTACAGTGGAAGCCCAGAGTCTTAACAACTGAATCACCAGGGAAGTCCCCCAACAGGAACTTTGAAATAAACTAGTGTCTTGTTCACTGGTGTATTCAGATTGCTGTTATTATTTTCTTTCAAAATTGTTCACTAACAAAACACTCATGACAATTAATTATAACTATTCTTTTCAACTGCTAACTTAATTTTTGAGGTTTAAAGAAAGAATGAAGTCTTTCTCCAATACAGTAACATCCTTAACTCCAGTTTTCCATATGTGGACCAGGAAGATTGCTCCCTTTGGTTCTAGATAACTCATTAACCTTAACCTTTATTTCTCTTATAAATTTATAATTATATTTGAGATCATCCATATCTAGTGAAACAACGTTAAGTCTAGGCTCAAAAGTCTGTTTATTCCTGAGTCCATTGCCCCCAGTATTAACATACAAGGAATTTCTCCTGTAAACAAAACTTTACATCACCTAAACTCATTTTTTATATTCAAACAAGTTTTCAGGGTTGTCCACATATCTGAAAAATCTCACCCATAACAAGTAAAGCCTCATATTTATTGCTGTATATATACCTCACTTATTCCTAATCACATGCTTTACTTATATTCTTTTAATCAGCTGACTTTTTTCCTAGTCTTATTTCTAATCATATTTAGAGAATCTTCAAGAAAATGCTACCACTCCATATCAAAACCCTTCCCATATGCCCCACCATCAATTTAAGGATTCTTTATAACTTGAAAACAATTATAGTTTATAAAAATAATTCTAACAAATCTTTTTACATGCTTACACTGTATCATAAATATTTCATTAAAAATGCAAACTTTGACAATAATCCTTTCTCATAATTCTTTATTGAAATTCTTTATTGGTCATTTTCTTTGTATTCTTCTGAGTTTACATTAACACTGCATATCACAGATAGGTACTGTTTGTTAGAATCCACCACTTCAATCAGATGTACAGATCCATGACCTGAGCAAATACTTCTGAAAGGACTTATCAGTACATGCTTTGTGAATGGAGGACAAAGAGATCTCCCCTATACAGTTCCACAAACAGAAAAAAAGCAACTGACTACTTAACATGTATACTACAGCAAAGAAAGTACAAAGGATATTATCTTTGAAAGAATGAATCCTTAAGCATAAACCATGTACAGTCAAGTATCAAATTATATAATATTCAAGAGTTGTACGTGTTACAGTTATAAGCAACATGGGAATGAAGAAAAAGGAGAGGCGGATGCTGGGGAGTAGTCAAGGAAGAGCAAGGACAAGAAATCATGACTTCAAAGATACACATTATATGGAAGGATGAACACAGTGAAAAGTACAGACATGACAAACCTTACATGTATAGAGGACATTTAGGAGACTAGATCAAGTGGAAATTAGCAAGAGTTTCCACAAAAGAGAAAAAGTTGAAAAGACCAGATGACGGCTTACTATGGTAGTCCTTGTATAAAGGAGAATTTCAATTTCATGTAATTAACAAAAAGAAGTAGGGAACAAGTATCTTGTCAGTAAAGTAACAATATAAGTTGAAAAAATTAGGCAAAAATTATAGCAAAGCCAAATTGTAATTACAGTTTCAAGATACGAAATACAGTAGCTGTCAATTTGTATGATATTTATGTAGAAGTGAGAAAACTACAGTGAAAAATGAAAATATAGGAGGATGTAAATATATTTCACAAGCTTATAAACACAAACTGTGAAGAGGTTCCCAAAAGATTATGACAGAGACAATCAAGCTGGTATCACAGCAGGAACAAAATAATCTGGAAATAGTTAATGGGAAAGAATTTAACAGCTAGGAAAGTTGGAAAAGGTAAGACATAAGACATCAGAGTGCAGAACTTATGAAGGACTAGAGTGAAGGCAAGAGAAATGTGCCAAGTATGTCAGTGCTAGAGGTATCTATATAAAACAAAGAGTTTAAGTTCTCAGAATGGATGATTCTACTATAATTAAAAGGTAGATCTCTTGATGACAAATTAGAGAAAAAAGACTGAGAGTCTAGAGAAATAATATACATTAAAAAAAAAAGATTTATGTGACTATTATGTATAGGGCACTGTTCCAGGCAATGTGGCCAGAGTGTAAAGAGAACAGACCAAGCTGTAAATAATCACTTAGAGAATTAGGGTAAGAACAAGTCAATGTTTTACCCAAAGCAAGGGATGGTTTCAGGTAAGATGATCATCCATATACAATGAACCATGAAAGCTTACTGGAAGAAAATAGTAACTATGGAATTATCTGTCTCGTCCAAGGCAAGGGAATTTTAAAATTAATAGCTAGACTTGTGGTGAGAATGGAAACTCAGAGTTAGCATAGCAAACAAATCTGAAATGATACTAAAGATAGGGAGATCAAGAAAACAGAAAGCACCTGAGAAATATTAACCAAGAATTTTTTCTTTCTTAAAGATAGATAAGAATGCCTAAAAGAAACCTATACAATGGCTAGACGATAAAGGACTGAGAAAGCTAGAAAAGGACAGAAATGGATGAAAAGATCTAAAAGAAGGAAGGCTTATAGTACATTTTGATTAAGAGTGGCAGTCAGGCAATTAATTAGACAATTAAGAGTGGCAAGCAAATTAGGAAAGTCTATAATATAGGGTGAGTGATATTTGAAAGTGTGATTTAAGATTTTTACAGGCACAATGGTCATTTCAAAGGTTAGGATCCTTTAAAAGGACACCACCAAAACATTTCAAAGGTGTCGCCCACCACACGATTACTTTAAATGTATTTTTCACTAGATTTCATCTGCCTGAGAGTCAGAAACTCACCTAAGCAGGTATGACCTTTAAATGATGTCCACGGTTCTTCTCCTCGTTCCAATTTGAGGATCACATCAGGCTTGGTCATGTGACACCCTGATTAAGGGAAGATTTGGATTAAGTTGCTTAGATGTTAATACATTTGAAAAATCAGTAAGTTGAATTTCCGTTCTGCAAAGTAATATACTCCTTTGTGTAAGAGTAAACTTAACACCTTGTACCAGGCAAGTGAAAACACAATTATCCTTTGTGTCAACCAAAAAGAGTTAATCACCTCTTATCCCTGAAATCCAAGATCACATGTATTTTAGGCACTCTGAAAGGAAATGCATGCTACTTTAAGTTTCAAAGAATTTTTCTTACCCACAGAAATGAGATGGCAATAGTTTTCCAACATTACATCCATGTAGAGTGTCTTCTGAGCAGGATCCAGGTGCTGCCACTCCTCCTGACTGAAGTCCACAGTCACGTCTTTGAATGACACTGATCCCTGCAATGGTTTGGAACTGTGATCAGAAAACTGACCAGAAATTTGGGACTAGTTTTTATTTTATAACTTATTTTATCTTTTGGCTGTACTATACGGCATGTGGGATCTCAGCTCCCCACCCAGGGATTGAACCGGTGCTCCCTGCAGTGGAAGCACTGAGTCTTAACCACTGGACTGCCAGGGAAGTCCCTGGGGGCTAGTTTTGATCCTGCTCCTTTCTGGCATTCATATGAAACTTGTAAAGAAAGCCTACCATTTTTCTTGTTTTGTGATTTAGATCGTAAGGGAAGCAACAACAACAAAAAATCAAAATAGAAGTACTTGCCACCAAATTTACTTAATAACTCATTCTAAAAATGTATTGTGAAGTCACTTTGTAATCCCAAATTGCATTAGTTTGCTGGGGTGCCAAGATATACAAAACACAGTTTCTGCTCACAAGAAGTTACAGCTGCAAAGCATGCAACACATACTTTTAAGAAATCTACAAGTCTGGTGGTAAGGGTACTACAACAGAAGTATGTTACAGTGTATTACAAGGGCAGAACAATTTTTCAGGCTTCACCAATGAGGTAAATTTTTTCTCCTTTAAGATTAATGTGTTATGCAGGAAGAATATGGTTTTAAAATGCATGGGTGTGAATGGAGAGAGCAGCATGGTAACACATATACTACCATATGTAAAATAGAGAGCCAATGAGAATTTGTTGTATGACTCAGGGAACTCCAACGGGGGGCTCTGTGACAACCTAGAGGGGTGGGATGGGTGTGAGGTGGGAGGGAGGTTGAAGAGGGAGAGGACATATGCATACCTATGGCTGATTCATGTTGATGTATAGTATAAACCAACACACTATTGTAAAGCAATTATCCTTTGATTAAAAATAAATTTAAAAAAATGTATGAATGTGATATATCCAGCAATAATAGAGTGAACTGGTCAAGAAAACAATCCCTCAGATGATAATTTTAAAATTTGTACACAATACATAATAAATAATTAATAGAAGGCACTGGAAAGACACCAAAGTAAGCAAAAATTGGAGGAGAGTTTATTCTTAAACAACAACAATGAGTAAGAATTCTTAAGTTTGTGGCTATTTTGCATGAAGGTACCCACCCCAAAGTCCACAGCTCTGCAGGCAGAAAACCAGTTTACTTCCTCAAAGGTGACAGAGGCTAGAACTGAGGACTGGTAGATGAGCTGAAGATTTAGCGACATTTATCTAGAAGTGAGAAAACTACAGGAAGAATGAGACTCCAAATCTGAGTATAAACTTTGCCAGAACTCTAGTTTGATAATTAAACTAAGCAATTGTTAAGAGAGATCAAAGGAGCCTTAGGAAAAAGCAAACAGACACGAGAAAAGAGTTTTGAAAACCAGAAGTATACCGAGTGAGATTCCGAGATTTCTGCATTTTTGATTAACAGTATTACACAACCTGCTTATAAGTTAAGCAGAAGAAAACTAGAGCCTTATTGTACTGAGGTGTCAGGAAGTTGGGGCTAACAAAGCAGCAGAAGTATAAAAGGGTGAAACACTAGAAGAAAGAGAACCGGAGAAAGTAAGCCCTCAAATCTAAACATTAATATATACCAATTCTTTGAGAGCTAAAAGTACATGAACATCACCCATCACGGGACCAGAGTGAAAAAAGCAGCAGGAGGAAGCTAAAGAGACCTAACTATCAGCTGCTTCACACTTGGGGTGGAGGTAAGAGGACAGGGAGGGAAGGGTTTGAAGCTTGATTCCAAGCAAGTTAATTGTCTGCTAGAAGAAAAACAAACAAAACTCCTCAAAAAACAAGACATACAGAATTTGGATTACTACAACACATTATTCAAGAGATCCTGGTTTCTAGCAAAAATTATCAGATATGTAAATAAAACAGAAAAATAAGAGGGGTAATATAACCCATATTCAGAAAAAGATAGTTCATGAAAACTAATTCCTAGTGGGCCCAGATCTTGGATTTAAAAAAAAAAAAAAAAGGCTTCAAAATAGCTGTTCTAAATGTGTCCAAAGAAGTAATGAAAAATCTGGCATGGAATCTCGAAACATAAACTGATAAAAAAACATGAACTGAAAATTCTAGACCTACCAAATATAATAAATGAAATGAAAATTTCACTATATAGGCTCAATACCACAGGAAAAGGAACAAACATTAACCTTGTAAATGCAGACATACCTTGGAGACATTGCAGTTTCAGTTCTAGACCACTGCAATAATTATTGCAATAAAGCCAGTCACAAAAATTCTTTGATTATGCACTGCATATAAAAGTTACATGTACATTATACTGTAGTCTATTAAGTGTGCAATGGCATTATGTCTAAAAAACAATGTATATGCCTGCCTGAATTAAAAAATACTTAGATAAAATGTGTTGATCATCACTAGAGCTTTCTGTGAGTTGTAATCTTTTTGTAATAGTAATATACAAAGATCACTGACTACAGATGATAACAAATACAATAATAATGATAAGGTGAAATATTTCAGGAATAGCCATCTTGACAGAGCATGAGCAAATACTAAATACTGTTGGAAAAATGGCACCTACAGACTTGCTCAACTCAGGATTGCTAAAAACCTTCAATTTGTAAAAATGAAATATCCGCAAAGTGAAATTTTAAAAAGCATAATAAAATAAAGCATGACTACATTGATCAACAGAAATTAAGCAATCTGAATAGAAAGGAAATAAAAAAGAAAAAAATAACAGATTCACAGAGATTTTTGGGTCAATTTTCAAAGTAATGCAAGACAGATATAATTGGAGTCCCAGAGAACGAGAAAAAAAAAGGTCTGAAAAAATTTTAAGGAAATAATGGCATAACATATTCAAAATAAGCAAAAACTTGACTTACACATTAAAAAAGCTTAATGAACCCCAAAAGAATAAAAACAAAAGAAAACTACACTCAGAAAATCCTAATCAAACTGCTAAAAGTCTAAGAGAACATCAACCAAGAATTCTGTACTCAGCAACATTACCTATTAAAAACAAAGGCGATAGAAAGCTGTATGAGCAGATAAACTCTGAAAGAATTCATCACTAGTAAAACTGTACTGTGTCAGTACTGACTGACACAAAGTAAAACAGAATGTAGAACAGATGCATAAAAACAGGTTAGGAGGAATCTTAAATGCATTAAGAAGCCCAATCTGAAAAGGCTACAGAATGTAAGATTTTGACTACGTGACATTCTGGAAAAGTCAAAACTACAGAAAAGATAAAAAGATCAATGGTTGCCACTATTACAGATTATAGAGGAGAGGGAGGGATGAGCAGGCAGAGCACAGAGGATTTTTAGAGCAGTGAAATTAGTCTGTATAATATTATAATGGCAGATACATATCACTATATATTTGTCAAAATCTATAGAATAAACAGCACCAAGAATGAACCCTAATATAAACTATGAACTTTGGATGACAATGATGTATCAGTGTAGGTTCGCTGATTTTAACGTACCACTCTGGTACAAGATACTAATATTAGGGAAGCCTATGTATTTGTCAGGATAGGGAATAAATGGAAACTCACTGTACTTTATACTTAATTTTTCTCTGAATGTAAAATTGCACTAAAATATAAAGTATACTTAAAGGATTTAAAATAAAACAGGTCAGGTAATCCGAAAACAAAGAGCAGCCCTGACTTCAACTGTAGGACTAAACACTCCAACAAAAATACCGAGATGATGATGATGTTGCCTGTGCCACGTGGCTTGTGGGATCTCAGTTCCCTAACCAGGGATTGAACGCCTGCCCCCTGCATTGGAAGCATGGCGTCTTAACCACTGGACTGCCAGGGAAGTCCCAAGACTCAGATTATCAAAAATGTATAAAAAAGCAGGACTCAAAATATATTCCCTGGTGGCTCAGACAGTAAAGCGTCTGCCTACAATGCGGGAGAGCTGGGTTTGATACCTGAGCTGGAAGGATCCCCTGGAGAAGGAAATGGCAACCCACTCCAGTAATCTTGCCTGGAAAATCCATCCTATGGATGGAGAATCCTGGTAGGCTACAGTCCATGGTGTTGCAAACAGTCGGACATGACTGAGCGACTTCACTTTCAAAATATATTCTGTCATCAAGAGACGTATTTTAAATACCACAAATACAAATGCACGTTTCAAATAAAAGGATGGAGAGGGACATAAAAACATTAAACATGGGAAAGCTGATGTGGCTATAGTAAAAGGAGACAGAACAGATTTCAAGCTGAGTTGAGGAGTATTACCACAACAGACAAAGAAGAACATTTCCTGACGATAAGAGACTAAATACATCAGGAAGATGTAACAATTACAACTGTATATGTACTTAAATAACAATTTCAAACCACATGAGGCAAAAATTGACAAAAAAAAAAGTGAGATTTCAGAAAAGTCCAAAATTGATGTTAATGTTTTCATTCCAATACCAAAGAAAGGCAATGCCAAAGAATGCTCAAACTACTGCACAATTGCACTCATCTCACATGCTAGTGAAGTAATGCTCAAAATTCTCCAAGCCAGGCTTCAGCAATACGTGAACCGTGAACTTACAGATGTTCAAGCTGGTTTTAGAAAAGGCAGAGGAAACAGAGATCAAATTACCAACATCCGCTGGATCATCAAAAAAGCAAGAGAGTTCCAGAAAAACATCTATTTCTGCTTTATTGACTATGCCAAAGCCTTTGACTGTGTGGATCACAATAAACTGTGGAAAATTCTGTAATAGATGGGAATACCAGACCATCTCGCCTGTCTCTTGAGAAACCTGTATGCAGGTCAGGAAGCAACAGTTAGAACTGGACATGGAACAACAGACTGGTTCCAAATAGGAAAAGGAGTACGTCAAGGCAGCATATTGTTACCCTGCTTATTTAACTTATATGCAGAGTACATCATGAGAAACACTGGGCTGGAGGAAGCACAAACTGGAATCAAGATTGCCAGGAGAAATATCAATAACCTCAGATATGCAGATGACACCACTCTTATGGGAGAAAGTGAAGAGGAACTAAAGAGCCTCTTGATGAAAGTGAAAGAGGAGAGTGAAAAAGTTGACTTAAAGCTCAACATTCAGAAAACTAAGATCATGGCATCTGGTCCCATCACTTCACGGGAAATAGATGTGGAGACAGTGGAAACAGTGTCAGACTTTATTTTTTTGGGTTCCAAAATCACTGCAGATGGTGATGGCAGCCATGAAATTAAAAGACGCTTGCTTTGCAGCCAATTAAGCCGACTGTGCTCTTTTCCCCATGGGGGCCCAGTGTGCAATGGCTGCAAACAGCAGCCTCCTTGGTAGTGTATGCAACCTGTTGCCTGTACAGGTAGCCCTAAGGGACCTTGGAGACAACTCTTCCTAGTGGGCATTCATGACTGGCCTGCTGTTTCTCAATCTAGACTCCAGACAGGTATGCGTGGTGCCTTTGGAAAGCCCCAGGGCACAGTGGCCAGGGTCCACATTGGCCAGGTCATAATGTCCATCCGCACCAAGCTGCAGAACAAGGAGCATGTGATTGAAGCCCTCCGCCGGGCCAAGTTCAAGTTCCCTGGCCGTCAGAAGATCCACATCTCCAAGAAGTGGGAATTTACCAAGTTCAATGCGGATGAATTTGAGAACATGGTGGCAGAAAAGCGACTCATCCCGGACGGCTGTGGGGTCAAATACATCCCTAATCGTGGTCCCCTGGACAAATGGCGGGCCCTGCACTCATGAGCATCAGCTCTGTTCCCTCCTTAATCACGCTCACCAATAAATGCTATTTCCTGTCAAAAAATAAAAATAAAAAAAAATAAAAGACGCTTGCTCCTTGGAAGGAAAGTTATGACCAACCTAGACAGCATATTAAAAAGCAGAGACATGGGGGTACTCTTTTGCCCCCTTCTGATGCCTATGTCAGAAGCTTTCTCTATCTCCTTTATACTTTAATAAAACTTTATTACACACACACACACAAAAAAAGATCTTTTTTAAACCCAAGTTGAAAGTCATCATAGTAGGTCTGACACTTCCTAAGGAGGATAGAATGGTGTTATCTTATTGGGTACCCTGAAGGAAGCACTATTGCAGAGTTATGTTTTTTATATCTTTGCCATCTTTGTCTTATTACCTGATCCTTTCCTTGCCCTTATTCTTTAACTCTCTAACATAAGAAACTCAAAACCTTCAGTCTTCAAACTGTGACATATTACAAAGGATTTTATGAGAAAAATGGATCCTTAAAGCATGCTTGTATACCACTAAAGATGCCTATGTTTTGAGTTAAACACTGAGGTGAGCTTTGGAAAAAATTTTGTCTTCATGTCATCTTCAGAAAGCTTATCTTCTGCTAAGACTGAGAAACTGCAGGCTTTGGCATAAGCTGCCCCCCAAATATCTTATTACACATTGTTGAAATAGTGAGGGGCATCCTTTCTCCTTACTTTGTCAACTAAAAATTCAAGTAGAGGAGAAAAGAAGGAGTTACTTCTGATCCGTTGTGTTTATGAAGAAAATCAAAGTGTCATGGTTGCTGTTTTAATGTTGCATTAAGCAAACATATTGCTTAGAATATATATTGTGCAAAAGCACAGACTTGACTTTGCCTACACATGTAACATAATTTTAAGAAAACAAGTGCCAAGGATGCTGCTGGAGGCAGAACACACTTAGTCTTGGCCTGCAGCCTAGCTTCTTTGGTGCATCTGTGTCTTAAATCAGTGGTAGCTAATGCTTATATTCATGTCAGTGTCACAGATACAGTATAGTAGGCATGACAGTCATGTTGTATGTTTTCAGTGATATTTCTTTTTAGAACTAATTCTTAGCACACCCAGAAGAATTAAGGGATCTAGTAGAGAAGCAGAGAAGGTTCTACCCTAAGTGAATGCCCAAAGCTTCCTCTGCCTTTCTGCAGAAGTGGGTGATGTATCAGTTTTTCTCTTAATGTTTTTAATGTCCACCTAATTCTTAAAGCTTAGACTGATTATTTAATGGATAGAAATCATTAAAGTAATTCTCTGCATGACAGAAACTTAATTATTGGCTGTTATTAACCAATGATTACCATTCATACTTTATCAGGTTTATAAGTATAAAATTAGCAACAAAAGTTTACTGTGAGCCTGTGGCCAGAATTGGTTTTCTGCTACTTGTTTATGATTAGTGACTCTTATAGATGAACCTAAACTGCCTTTTCTTGAAAAAATAGTAGTAATAGTTATGCTGATAGTGAAATAAAAGTGTATCTATCTAGTCTGACCAACATTTTTTTTAAGTAGATGTATTTAGGCATTATTTTAGATTTTTTTAGTTTCCTCAAGTATTCATGTTTTTTGTTGTTATTGTTGCTTTGTTTGTTTTTAACTGATTCCTGAGAGTGCACTAGTGATCCCTGAATGAGAAAATCAGTATGTTTTGTATATGCTATTCTGATGCTGAACTTTAAAACCCAGATTAATAATAGATTTTGTTAGAGAGACGTATTTAATTACCTTAGGTGATGAAAAGGGACTAGTAATGTTAGACTGTGACTTGTAAGAACTGTTAAAAGCAAAATACCTTTTGTTAAAGGCATTTTTTTAAATCAATAAAAGGTCTTCTTTTATATCAGTGCTCACACTTTTATCTATGGGGCCAAAGTTTTGGTTCATGACATATATCCCTAGCAAATATAGGGCAGTCATTTATTTCACATATAAACTGTCACAATTAACTGGAAAAATGGCACTTCTGGTTATAACTATCATAAGTAAGTTAAAGTGAGTGAAAGTCATTTAGTCGTGTCCAACTCTTTGTGACCCCATGGACCACACAGTCTGGAATTCTCCAGGACAGAATACTGGAGTGGGTAGCCTTTCCCTTCTCCAGGGGGTCTTCCCAACCCAGGGATCGAACCCAGGTCTCTCACATTGCCAGCAGATTCTTTACCAGCTGAGCCACCAGGGCAGCCCAAGAATACTGGAGTGGGTAGCCTATCCCTTCTCCAGTGGATCTTCCTGACCCAGGAATTGAACCAGGGTCTCCTGCATTGCAGGCGGATTCTTTACCAACTGACCTATCAGGGTAAATTAAAAGTTAACTTCTAAACTTCTAAACACAAGGAGTAAGCTTGTGGTCAAAAGCCTTAAGAGTACATAAGCTCATTCCCTGGGACACTCAGTCTTTCTGTCATCACCACCATGGTGTGGCTCAACCTTGGAGCACCAGCATTGCCTCCAGTTATGTTCCTGTTAATTTCGTGTGACGGATGGAGGGCGTTTGTCAGGAGGTCCTACTTTTAGCTCCATATATAGACGAGGTAAATAAAAAACATTTCTTCATTCCGTCCCAGCACACATGCATGCTCAGTCACTAGTCGTGTCTGACTCTTTACAACCCTATGGTCTGTAGCCCGCAGGCTCCTCAGTCCCAGAATTGCTGTCAGTCTGAGGTAGGCTTATTTCATTCCAGTCTAGTCTTTTCTTATAAGAAAAATTTGTTCTGACTCTGCCTTAGTTTAGTTGGCATACTCTGCATAGATACTAGAAAAGTAGTGGAAAATACAGAGGCTTTGGAGTTGGTCATACCAAGGTTTGGTCCCAGCCCTGGCAGCTAGCTGCCTCTTCAGCTTCTTCTGTAAAGCTTCTCCGCTGTGTTCGTTGCACTCCTTCTACACTGGGCTTTGTCTGTTCTGAGAAGCCCTAATTTCCCTGCCTTTGCACTTGGCTGTTCTCTGCCTCGAAACATGCTTTTCCCAGCTATTCTTGAGACTTGTTCCTTCATGTCCTTCACAGAAATAATATGTCCTCAAAAAAAAAAAAAAAAAGCAGAGACATTACTTTTTCAACAAAGGTCTGTCTATTCAAGGCTATGGTTTTTCCAGTGGTCATGTGTGGATGTGAGAGTTGGACTGTGAAGAAAGCTGAGCACCAAAGAACTGATGCTTTTGAACTGTGGTGTTGGAGAAGACTCTTGAGAGTCCCTTGGACTGCAAGGGGATCCAACCAGTCCATCCTATGGGAGAGCCAGTCCTGGGTGTTCATTGGAAGGACTGATGCTGAAGCTGAAACTCCAATACTTTGGCCACCTCATGCGAAGAGTTGACTCACTGGAAAAGACCCTGATGCTGGGAGGGATTGGGGGCAGGAGGAGAAGGGGACGACAGAGGATGAGATGGCTGGATGGCATCACCAACTCGATGGACATGAGTTTCAGTAAACTTTGGGAGTTGGTGATGGACAGGGAGGCCTGGTGTGCTGCGATTCATGGGGTTGCAAAGAGTCGGACATGACTGAGACTGAACTGAACTGAATGTTAGTTCTGATCACTAACTGAGAGAACTAGACCAATGGGGGAAAAATCTGTAGCCATTCAGAATCTCTAAAGAATATTGACACCTGATGCTGGTAAAGATTGAGGGCAAGAGGAGAAGGGGGTGACAAAGGATGAGATGGTTGGATGGCATCACTGACTTAATGGACATGAGTTTGAGCAAACTTGGCGAGACAGTGAAGGCCTGGGAAGCCTGGGGTGCTGTAGTTCATGGGGTCATAAAGAGTCACACAGATTTATCGACTGAACAACAACAACAACTCATTTGATATTTATAAACCACCACTTTCAATATTTTGCACAACACATTTTTTTTCAAGAGTAAATGGACTATGCACCAAGATAGATTATAAGTAAATCTCAACAGATTAATGAAAAATCACATGAAGTATGTTTTCTGACCACACATGAACTAAATTAGACATCAATAAACATAACATATCTAGACAAGCCCCAAATGTTTGGAAATTAAACAATACACTTCCAAGTAATCAATTTAGGGTCAAAGAAAAATAAAAAAGAAAACTTTCATAAAATATATTAGGCTAAATACAATTTTGAAGAATAGGCTAAGAGAAAAACTTATAAGTTTAAATGCTTGCTTATATTAGGAAACAAGAAATTTAATATCAATAATTTAAACTTTCATCTTTAGCTTTAAAAAAGAATATGCTAAACTCAAAGCAAGTAAAGGAAATCGTTTGGAAAAAAGGAAAAATCAGTAAAATAGGAAATAAATAAACAACAGGGAAAAAAAAAAAATCAATGAAACTAAAAGCCAGATACTTGAAAGTATCATTAAAATGTAAAACCTCTAGGGACTTCCCCGGTGGTCCAGTGGTTAAGAATCTACCTTCTAATGCAGAGAACGTGGGTTCCATTCCCGGTCAGGGAACTAAGATCCTGCATGCCATGGGGCAACTAAGTTGGTGTGTCACAACTATTCATAGAGAAGCCCTCACGCAGCAATAAAGACCTGCAACAACAACAAAAAAAAAGACCTGCAACAGTACCAAGCATAGCCTCCCACCCCTCACAAAAAAAGGTAAAATACTATTTAGATATTTAAGAAGTAAAGAGGGATGCTGCATATGGCCACTATCAGTTCCTGCAGATATTAAACAGAACAAAGACATTACAGCATAAACAAATTAAAGGCAATAAATTAGACAGTGTAGATGAAATGGACAAATATTTTCACTTAAAAACATGATACCAAAGGAAAAAATCTGAAAACCCTTAACTATTAAAGATACTGAGTTTGCAATTCAAGAAGTTCCCGTGAAGATTTTTCCAGGTCCAGAAGACTTTAAGATAAGTCCTGTGAAACATTTAAGAGTTAATGATAATACTACACTAACTTTTTCTTAAAAATAAAGGACCGAGGAATACTTTCCTAATCCTTTTATGAGGTGAATCTTATACAGTTACCAAAACCAGAAAAAGGCAAAATTACAGACCAATAGCCTTGATGAATACCAATTAAAAACCAAAAAATAAGAGTGAATTATATAAAGGGATAATATAAAAAGCATAACACATGAACAAGTGGTGCTTATCTCTGGAATGCAATACCTGATAATCAATAATATAATCCTCATTAAATCAGAATATGGTAGGAAAAGCCTATGGTCATTTCAAATGAAAAAAAAGCATTAGGCAAAGACTCTTGAGAGTCCCTTGGACTGCAAGGAGATCCAACCATTCCATCCTAAAGGAGATCAGTCCTGGGTGTTCATTGGAAGGACTGATGCTGAAGCTGAAACTCCAATACTTTGGCCACCTGATGCAAAGAGTTGACTCACTGGAAAAGACCCTGATGCTGAGAGGGATTGGGGGTAGGAGGAGAAGGGGACGACAGAGGATGAGATAGCTGGATGGCATCACCGACTCGATGGGCATGAGTTTGAGTAAACTCCGGGAGTTGGTGATGAACAGGGAGGCCTGGCGTGCTGCGACTCATGGGGTTGCAAAGAGTCGGACACGACTGAGCGACTGGACTGAACTGATACTTGTATTAAAATCTCTCAACATTAGAAATAGAACTCCTCAACTTAATGAAATGCAACTACAAAAGATTTATACATAATATCATACTTATTGGTTAAAGGTTGTTTACCCCCTAAGATCAGGAGCAAGTCAAGGATAGCTGCTCTCTCTAGTTCTATTGAACACTGCAGACAATGCATAAAGAATGAAAAATACAAGGCAAACAGACTGGAAAGGAAGAAGGCAAACTGTATTCACAGACATAACCAGATATGTAAAGTACAGGAAATAATAAGTGAATTTACCATGGTCACAGCATATTTATCTCAAAATATATTTTAAAAAATCAATTCTATTTTATATACTAACAACAAACAATTGAGAATGAAGTTAAAAAATAAAATTAAGAAAATATTTGCAAGACCTGTGCACTGGAAACTACAAAACACTGCTGAGAGAAAATTTAAAAGACCTAAGCAAACATGGAAATACATTAGGTCCATGGTTCAGAAGACTTACTACTGTTAACCTAACAATTATCTTCAACCAACTTATAAATCTTTGAAAATCTAATCACAAACCATTAGGTTGTTTTATAAAGACTGATGGGTTGATTTGAAAATTTATAGGAAAATGTAAAATACTTATTATACCTAAAACAATTTGGTAGGTTTATATTACCTGATATCAGGACTTAATACCCTAACTAAAACTGTTATCTTGGTGAAAGTATAAACACACAAATCAATTAAACAGACTATAAAAAACACCTACACACATGATCAACTGACTGTCAACAAAGCCTCCAATAGAATTCAGTAGAAAAAGGATCTCTTTTCACAAAAGACTCTGGAAAAACTGGATATCCATTGAAAATAGAAAAAGGGAACTTTACCTCTTATCTTACAGAATGAAATTGACATGGGTCACTCCTTTAAAATGAAAATCTAAAACCATAATACTTACATATTAAAGAACAAAATATGCGTAATGCTGGAGTATGCAAAGCCTTCTGAGGTAGTGCACAAAAAGCACTAATCATAAAAATTTAAAACCTGGTAAACTGGATTTTGTCAAAATTAAAAACTTCAGCTCTGAAAGACACCACTAAGAAAATTAAAAATCAAATCATAGACTGGGAAATATATTCCCAGTATTTCTATCTTACAAAAGACTTGTATTGAGAACGTATAAAGAACTCTCATAATACAGGAATAAGAAGACAACCAAATCAACTGGCAAAAGATCTAAACAAATCCAGTAGCTATATATCCATGACAAATATGCAAAATAAAAAACACTTACCAATTTTAATTGTGTTAGGGAAACAAAAAATTTCAAAAGAATGAAATGCCAATACACACCTGCTAGAATTAACTAAAACAGTGACCATACCAAGTGTTGGTGAAGATATGCAGCTATAATATAATAACTATCATACATTGGTAGTGGGAAAGTAAAATGACACAACCACTTTGCTTAACAGTTTGGCAGGTTTTTTTTATAAATTTTTTTAAAAATAAATTTAAACATATATTTTTCACACAATTTACTGATTTCAAACCTAGGCAGGTTTTGTTCAAAAGAAATGAAAATATAATCCACATATGAGCATAATAATACTGTAACAGTCAAAAAGTAAAAAAAAAAAAAAAAAAAGTCTATCAAAAAGTGAGGGTATAACTAAAAAATTGTGGTATATTCATATAATGGAACAACAGTAGTCAGCAATATAAGCAATGTTCTGATACACACAACATGAATTTCAAGAGAAAATTACATTGAGTTAAATAGGCTAATCCCCTAAAAAGCACATATTCTACTACGCCATTTATATGAAAGTCTAGAGGACGCAAAACTAATTTACAGTGACAAAAGCAGGTATGATTAATAATATCTTAATAGAGGCCAACTGTGGCAGTAGAGCAACTGGTTGTAGGGGGGCATGAAGGAACTTTTTGGAGTAATGTAAATTTTGTAATCTTGATTGTTGTGGTAACTGAATAAATCTTTATACCTTTCTAAAACTTCCTAAACTTGATCAACACTTAAAATGAGTTGCTTTTTATTCTATGTAGATTATACCTTAAAAATTTTTGATTAAAAAAAAAAGGTAGGTTTGGGCGTCTCCTTCAAAAATGGAAGAGTGTGTTCTTATTTCACATTTACTGTAGATAACAGCTCTAAACTCCAGAAAAATATAATCAAAGTCTCAGTTTCCATGGGAGATTTCAGGACCCCCTGCAGATACCAAAATCTCAAAATACTCAAGTCCCTTACATAAACTGTATAGTACTTATATATAATCTATTTTATATTGTTCCATATACTTTAAATCATCTCTACTTACCATACCTAATACAATGTAAATGCTATGTAAATAGTTGCCACTGTCCAGCAATTTCAAGTTTTGCATTTTGGAACATTCTGGGATTTTTTTTTAACATTTTCAATCTGTGGTTGGTTGAATTTGTGGATGTGGAAGGGAAGCCCCATGAATATGGAGTGCTGACTATAAAAAACAGCTATCTGAAGGCACTTAAAAGTGACCCAAACAAATAGAAACTGGAAGGAAGGTTTTATACTTAGGGGAAGAACGACAGAATTGCCAATTCACACTACTTTCAGCCTAAAGGTGGGTCCCAAGTAGACATCAGGTATGGCAAATAAAATTCAGGTGGAAATGGTCCTACTGGCTTGAAGAAACAATAGAATTTAGGATAACAACAGTAACTGGAAAAGAAGTAGGGAAATCCTGCAGAAATGAAAGCCAGAGGCAGGAGTTGGGGGGAGTCCAAAGACACTGAACAAATTTTATCCACACCTTTAGCTGATACCTCAGTTAGCCATTCATGGGTCAGAATTTGAGACCTCTGGTTAAACATGAAAGAAATCAAGCAGAGATTCAAGCTGCCACCAGTCAGAGAGTCTGAAGTTTCAAGTTTGATTTCAGCCTACTTGACTGTCCAACAAAACAAATCAACTTCTATGGAAATGAACTAATATAGGAAATTCTCTTCTGCTGTAAACAGTTAAAAAATTGTAAAAAAAAAATAGGTTAAACAGATGTTTTTAAGCACTGGCTGACTGACAGCAGAGCACAGTGAGCTCTGAAAGAAGGGAACAAAGTAAGCTTTGACTGCCCAGCTCACAGCTTATAGGCAATTTCCAGGTCACAGCACAGGAGGCAGAACACAGAGCCCAGCAGTCTTTCTGAGTTGAAGACACAGAGATGGGAGTTTGAAGAGTCCAAGATGGCTAGAACTGCTAAGCAAAATACTGAAGAGGAGGGAGCAGCAGAGAGACAGACAGAGACAGAGGCTTCTCCAGACATATGTAGAGTGATACCCTTGAATCTACAGCTAAGTATCGATCTCAAAATACATGGGCTCACCATCAACACAATGAAAGGGCAACCTACAGAATGGGAAAGAGTTTCTGCAAATGACCAATAAAAGGTCCAAATTAAAGGCTTCCCAGGTGGCACAGTGGTAAAGAATCCACCTGCCAATGCAGGAGACACAGGAGATGCAGCTTCAATCCCTGGGTCAGGAAGATCCCCTAGAGAAGGAAGTGGCAACCTGCTCTAGTATTCTTGCCTGGAAAATTCCAAGGGCAGAGGAGCCTGGCGGGCTATAGTCTATGGGGTCACAAAGAGTCAGACATGACTAAGCACACATATATCAAAACTATTAATATATAAGCAGCTCATACAAACTCAATATTAACATAAAACCCCAAATAACCCAATTAAATAATGGGCAGAAGACTGAACAGACATTTTTCCAAAGAAAACACAGAGATGGCCAACAGGCATATGAAGATACTCAACATCACTAACATCAGAGAAATGCAAATCAAAACCATAATGAGATAGCATCTCACACCTGTCAGAATGGCTATCAACAGAAAGACCACAGACTAACAAACACTGGCAAGGATATGGAGAAAAGGGAACCTTTATACTCTGCTGGTGGGAATGTAAACTGGTGCAGCCACTGTGAAAAAACAGTTGGAAGTTCTCAAAAAACTAAAACTAGAACTGTCACATGGCCCAGCAATTTCACTCCTGGGTAAAATGTAAAAACAGTTATTCAGAAAGACACATGCACCACCCCAATGTTCAGAGCATTATTTATAATAGCCAAGATGTGAAAGCCACCTAGGTGACCATCAACAGATGAATGGATAAAGAAGACATAGGGAATAGCCACACACACACACACACAGAGGAATAGTACTCAGCTAGGTGCCCATCAACAGATGAATGAATAAAGAAGACACAGTGAATAGCTGCCCCCCATAACACATAGGAGTATTATTCAGCCATAAAAAAAGAATGAAATTTTGCCATCTGCAACAACATGGATAGACTTGGAGAGTATTATATTTAGTGAAGCAAGTCAGAGAAATACAAATACTGTATGTCATCATGAATGTGTGGAATCTAAAAAATAAAACAGATATATATAACAAAACAGAAACAAGACTTGCAGACAGAGATAACTAGTGGATACCAGTGGTGAAAGGGAAGGAGGGAGGAGTAAGATAGGGGTAGGAGATTAAGAGGTATAAACTACTAGGCACAAAATAAATAAGCCACCAGGATATACTGCATAGCACATGGAATATAGCCAATACTTGTAATAACTATAAATGGAGTTTTAAAAACCTTTAAAAAATGTGAATCACTATGTTGTACACCTGAAACGTATGTAAATCAGCTGAAAAAAATAAAGAAAAGGTGGGAGATGCTCCAGGGTAAAAAGCATTTAGTATATTCCCAAAAAATTAAATTTAAAAATAAATACTAATCATAAGAATGCCAGAACAGCTATAATAGTATCAAACAGAATAGATTTTAGAACAAAGAATATTATAAGGGATTAAGAAAGCCACTTTAACTTATTTATTTATTTTCTGGCTGCATTGTGTGGCATATGAGATCTCAGTGCCCCCACCAGGGACTGAACCCATGCCCCCTACAGAGGAAGCATGGGGTCTTAGCCACTAGGTCACCAGGGAAGTTCCAAGTAAGGCATTTTATAATGACAGAGGAGATCAATTCATAAAATTCATAAAAAGACAGAACAGTCCTAAATATAAATTAATCTAAAAACAGAACTTCAAAATATATTAAGTAAAAACTGATAGAAGCAAAAGTTAAAATAGACACAATTATAGCCACATGAATCCAACATGTAGCTCTGCTGGTAAAGAATCTCCCTGCAATGCAGGAGACCTGGGTTCAATTCCTGGGTCAGGAAGATCCCCTGAAGAGGGAAATGACAACCCACTACAGTATTCTTGCCTGGAGAATGCCATGGGCAGAGGAGCCCAGCAGGCTACAGGCCATGGGTCACAAGAGTCGGACATGACTTAGCGACTAAACCACCACCACTGTCCTGTCAGGAGCACATGATGTCTGGTTGTCCTGCTTCGGTGATGCCAAGAGTGATCAGCAGTGTCATCCTATTCCATCCATTTAAAAAAGCTCAGTCAGCCTTTCCATTAATAGTTTTGGGCTTCCCTGGTGGCTCAGATGGTAAAGAATCTACCTGCAATGCGGGCGACCCGGGTTCGATCTCTGGGTTGGGAAGATCCCCTGGAGAAGGGAGCGGTTAACCACTCCAGTATTCTGGCCTGGAGAATTCCATGGACAGAGGAGCCTGGAGGGCTGCAGTCCATGGGGTCACAAAGAGATGGACATGACCGCGTGACTTTCACTTTCACAGCCACACTTGTAACTTAAGATTTTGACTTCCTTTTCTGTCATTGGTATAACAGACTGAAAGTCAATAAGGATATAGAAGACTTTACCATCATAATCAAGCAATCTGACTTGATTATTTACAGAATACACCATCCAACAACACTAGACTATACATCCTCTACAAGTACACACAGAACATTCATCAGATGGTACTATAATCTGTGGTACAAAAGAAGTCTAAAAATTTAAGAATGAAATCATATACAGCATGTTTCCTGATTGTAACAAAATTAAACTGGAAATCAATAAGAGAAAGCTATTTGGAAAATCCCCAAATATTTGAAAATTAAACACACTTCCTCTAAACAAATGGGTCAAAAAGGAAAACATGAGATAAATTAGAAAATATTTTCAAACAAATAAAAATGAAAACACAACATGTCTAAATTTGTTAGAGGAAAATTTATAGCGTTAAATGTCCTACAGGGGAAAAAAAGTCCAATATCAATGATATAACCTTCCATGTACAAAACAAGAGGCAATTAAATCCAAAGTAATGAAAAGGAAAGGGAATACAAAGTGTAAGAGCAGAAATGAAGAAACAGGAAACAGAAAAACAGAAAATCAATAAAACCAAAGGTTGCTACTTTGAAAAAAATCAGCAAAATTGATAAACCTCTAGTCAACTGATCAAGCAAAAAACTAAAAGTCAAATAATCAACAGCAGAATGAAAGAACGGCACCATTACAGATTATACAAACATCAAAAGGATAAAAAGCGTAGATTTTTTAACAACTTTGTGCCAATAAATTTTATAACTTGGATGAGATGGACAGATTGCTTAAAAGACATAAATTATAAAAGTTCACTGAAGAGAAAAAAATTGACAGCATGAAAGTGAAAGTGTTAGTCGTTCGGTCCTGTCCAACTCTTTGCAACACCAAGGACTATAGTATGCCAGGCTCCTCTGTCCATGGAATTCTCCAGCCAAGAATATGGAAATGAGTTGCCATTCCCTTCTCTAGTGGATCTTCCCAATTCAAGAACTGAACTCGGGTCTCCTGCATTGCTGGCAGCTTCTTTACTGTCTGAGCCACGAGGAAAGCCTGAATAGCAGTAATAGCCACAATTCTATTAAGGAAATTGAACTGCTAGTAAAAAACCTTCCCATAAACAAATCCTGAGGCTCAGATGGCTTCACTGGTGCATTCTAACAAACAGTTAAGGAAGAAATAATAACAATTCTATACAAATTCTTTCAGAAAATAAAAGGAGAGAATTCATCTCAACTCATTCTGTAAGTTATTATTACCTTCATACCAAAACTAGACAACATTATAAGAAAAACTATAGACCAAATTATTTATGAACCACAGATAAAACAATCCTTAACAGTGTGTTAGTAAATTCACTAAGCAATATGTGGAAAATGAATATATGAATCTATCATGACCAAATGGGGTTTATCCTAGGGATAAGCTGGTTTAGCACTTCAAAATCAATCAGTGTAACTCATCATGTTAATTTAAAAAGGGGGAAAACCATATAATACAGAAAATACAACAGAAGCGTAAAAACTTTTGACAAAATTCAACATTCATTTGTAATAAAAATTATCATTAAACTAGAATTTCTTCAACCTCATAAATCTGATAAAGAGCATTTATGTAAAACTAATCACCAATGTTACACTTAGTCAAAGACTACATGCCTTTCCCCTTAGTCAGGAATAAGGCAAAAATATCTGTTCTCATTACTTATATCAACACTGCACTGAAAGTTCTAGACAATGTAGTAAAGCCAGACAAAAATAAAAGGAATATGGATGGAAAGCAAGATGGACAACAGTAATATTACTCATCTGACATGATTATGTGTGTATAAAATCCTAAAGAATCTATCAAAAAATTACTAGAATAATTTTTGAGAGAAGGTAGGTTAATAAACAAAAATCAAATTGTATTTTCATATACTAATCAACTGCATTTTAGCAATAAACAATGGGAACTTGAAATAAAAATGAATAGCATTTACAACATAAAAAACACCTCAGTATTAATACAATAAACATCTGCAAGACTGGCACACTGAAACAACAAAACATTATGGTTACCCACTCCAGTAATGTGGTCTGGAGAATTCCATGGATTACAGTCCATGGGGTCACAAAGAGTCAGACACGACTGAGCGACTTTCCCTTCCTTTCTGTTTGGCATGTGAAAAAGCTCTGGAAATAGATACTGGGGATGGTCTGATACCTGTGCTCCTTTTCCAATTCTCCAAGTGATCGCCCCAATGCTCATTTATGGATGTTCATGTTTCTTATACTTTTCTGTTTAACTGTGTGTGTGTGTGTGTGTGTGTGTGTGTGTGTGTGTGTGGTATAATATGTGACATAAAATTTTATCATTTTAACCATTTTTCAGTATATAATTCATTGCCATTAAGTACATTCACAATATTAAGTAATCATCACCAGTATCTACTGGAGTGGGTGGCCATTCCCTTCTCCAGGGGATCTTCCCAATCCAGGGATTGAACCCAGGTCTCCTGCATTGCAAGCAGATTCTTTACCAGCTGAGCCACCACGGAAGCCCAAACAGAAACTCTGTGCCAATAACATTGAACAGTTAACTCTTATCTTACAGTTTGCCTAGTATTAAACCCAAACCACATTAGAAGAATGTTTAAGACAATCCATTATGGGAGAGGAAGATATTAAAATACACATTAACAGTTTAAATTCAAGGATCTCTTGAAGGATCAGAGGGGAGAAATATAGGATTCTTGGTTTTTGTACAATCTGCCAAGCATAGCTCTTGTCTCAAAACCTCAAGACAGGACTTCTTGACACTTAACTAATAGCAATCTGTCAATTCTATCTTCATCTTAACTGTTCTTTTCTTTGCAAGACAGGTGCATGCTGCATTATGTGCTGTGCTGTGCTTAGCTGCTCAGTCACGTCCTGCTCTTTGAGACCCTATGGACTGTAAAATACCAGGCTCCTCTGTCCATGGGGATCCTCCAGGCAAGAATACTGGAGTGGGTTGCCATGTCCTCTTCCATGCAGTCCTATATTCTCATTTAATCTGAGGAAATGCATTTTTGTTCTAGCACTGTTTCTGGGAGAAGACTGAGAAAAGATGTTGAATGATTACACCCACTTAATATGTGAACACTGGTTAAAATTAGAAGGAGCACTTGTGGAAGGTAAAAGCTTATCTGACCAACAGAACAAGTGGGTACTGCTTTCCTGAAGGGGAAGGCAAACAGGAGGATTTTAGTACAAGAAAAGCAAATGCTCAAATAGTCTTTAAACAAACAAACAAAAGAATTTCAGAAAAGAGAAAAGAACCATCATCTCACCTGAGCCATGGTTTTGAGATTTACAAGAGATGACCAGTCTTCCTTTGGGCTCTTCTTTAGAAAAGGGGTGGCTCCTAAGAAGGCAAAACCAACATGAAAAGAGGCCACATGACACCATATACGTCTTTCAGCTCTCATCACTTACAACTCAATTAAAATTGACTCTATTTCCTTTGCTTTGGTGCTTGTCCACTCTGTTCACACAAATACAAGGGGATAATGAGCTAGACAAATATTATTTCATCCCCAAGGCTAGAGATACAGGATCTTGGGGCAAAAAGTTAGATTCTGGGCAAGCCGCTCTCCTCTCTACTACCACTTTTCTCTCCTAAGCTGCCTACTAACCACTTCCAAGCTCTTCTCCATTAAGGCTCAACCTACATCATGACCAACAATACATGAAAATACCTGTCACCCCATACCCTGAGCACCACTGATACAAAGTTCCTGATGCTTGCCAAAGTATACACTGTGATTCTAATTCTTATTTTTCTCATTATGAGAGAGGATAAGCTTCTAAAGTTTTAAGAAAAAAACTCATCTTTTTTAAAAAAAATAAAAGACAAGCCAGGCCGAGTCAGGCCACCAACTCCCCAGTCTACAGCTACCACCAGCCCCTGCAGATATTACTGCAGTCCATCTTTAGTTTCCTAGATGAAACTCAAATTTTTTTCACTTTTCTAACTATTTTCTGGATTGATATTAGATCTTTTTTAAAGGAAGGAAATTAATCCTTTAAATACCTAAAATAATTTTTATAGCTTTTCTTTATCATATACTTTATTTCCTTTACATATTTGAGTATATCTGGACTTCATATTTAGTTCCACTTATCTTTTCATTTAACTGCCAGGACGACTCGGCAGTTGTTACAGTTTTAAAATATATTTTAGTAACAGGTAGGCCTACTCCCCCCTCCATTATTTTCTCTAACCACTTCTGTCTTGTTCATTATCTCCTAACAACTTTGGAAAGTTTAAAAGTTTTACTGAAATTTTACAGAAACTTCATGAAATGTCAGTTTTGACACTTACTGTGTGTCTTCTGGTTCTTAAATCTTTAATTTTTGAGTATGTCAGGAACATCAAATTTTTGTTTACAAACCATACAATCTTTGTATCTTGTATTTTGATAGCCACTTCCCATAATTTTCTGATATGTACATACACACACAGTCTATTGATTTGTTAATGTCTTTTCCAGCAAACCTGAATTTTCTGTTGTCATTATTTTTAACAGGATGGTAACTAAGAAATTTTCCTACCTCAGTCTCAGCAGATGTCCCAAAGGTGGTGAGCAAACAAGCTTTTAATTGTCCCTCATGCTAAAATAAAGTCTTAAAAAGCAGCTGACTGTAAAGTTTTGCTACCATTAATTTAACTCCAAGGAGGAAGAGGCTCCTTCAAGAGGCTAGAAGAGGCTAAGAAAAGGAAATGTCTCTTTAAGAGAGCAAATTATTTTTCGAACAGTTTTCTAGGGAGAAGAAAAATAGATTCTTCTTCCTCCCTTATAACAAACAAGGGGCTCCTTAGACCCTAATACTACTATAAAGTAGTGAGAGAATTTGGGGGAGAAATGTACATGCTTCCAGGATATGGGGGAGTGGAGTGGTGGTGACTAAGGGGGCTAATTCTCATCTGAGCTCCAGATGGGGAATCCAAGGATGATGGAGCATACCTAGGTTGGCTTAGATCCTGTCCAAGAGGATTGACAGGAGAGAACAAGACATATAAGTAGATGGGTCACTGCATGCCAAGAGAGGTATATGGAGAAGTGGTTGTGCCCATAAAAAAGGGAACTGTATCTGGAAGTTCCCAACAGTGGGGTCTCTCAGAAGGTAAGGTATTTGTTGTTGTTCAATCACTGAGTTGTATCTGACTCTTTGTAACCCCATGAACTGCAGCACACCAGCCTTCCCTGTCCTTCACTATCTCCCAGAGTTCCATTGGGAGTTGGCCAAGCCAAAGTAAGATATAACTTACACTATATTATAATGGTACCAGTCATGTTAGCCTGTTTTTGTCCTTGACTTATGATTTCTCTTTTTCAGCTCCCAATCCATTCCAGCTGAAGACTATCAACCTAAACAGAATAAAGAGGGGACAAATAGAGGGATTAGAGAAGAAACTGATCACATTTTCTTTCACACAGCAGGCTTCCAGCAGGAAGAAGCATTTTTGCTTTTAAAACAAGTTTGAAGTACTGATTTCTGCAGTGAACATTCTATTCAGCTAAATGAGGCTGATCTTGTGTTTAAATGTTCAGCATCTTTGCAACGACTGAATAAATTATTGAACCTTTATTGTCCAGGAATTCACCCAAATACAAACTTTGAGAGGAGCAGTTATAGGAGAAAGTTTTTTGTGTGCTCCCAACAGTGTTCTACTTATGTCAACATACTGGTCATTAGTCAATACAATGACTTTCCCAATACAAGACTGTACCATCTGAAAATTATTTTAATTTTACCTCCTCCTCTCCAATTTAAAAATATGTATTTTTTTCACTTGTCTGTTTGCCAGAGTCAAATTTTACAGGCATATAAAATGGCCAATATTCTGATAATCTAATTAATATATACTACTTACTAGTCTTGAATCTACTTTCTCAAGTGTTCCATCTCAGTCACACAATGAACCAGCCACATTCACAGTCACCGTGAACTGTGCACTTACTTGTGTGCACAAATACTTTAAAATGTGACATATTCACTGTTGTATCACCCACTACAAAATCCCAACCCCACAGCCACATGTCATGCATAAACTCATAGAGTCCATTACATACTTCTACACAAAGCAGCAAAATTTTACTCACAACCCCCTTACTGTTGCCACTCAAGCTGCACAGCCTCAAACACAGACTGGCACCTAATTTAAAAATTAGACCACATAGAGACCCTCTGACTTTCATAAACAATAGGTTCCATAACGTCGCACAGAGTAACACATGTCCACACACACACACACAAGAACGGGCACAAAAAACTACACAATCAGAACGCCTGTATGTACCAGGCCGAGCTCACAGCCTCCTCGGGCTCCCTGTTCTACCTCGGCGTTCCCAGCACTTGCTCCCCGTTTCTTCCCCTGCCTAGGTTCTTGCTTCCCTCCTCGCTTTCTCTAAGGGCCCGGATTCTCGCTTTCCTTGCCGGCCTTCTCTCAGTCCAGGTTCCCTCTTCTTTCCTCGGGGTTCCCAGCCCAGGTTCCCACCTCCCTCCTAGGCAATCCCCACCGGGACCCAACATCACACACCCGCCCAGAGCCCGCTGGACCTAGAGCCTCACCTTCGAGAGGGGGCCGGCCGTCTGCGCCTGCGCACTCCCGCGCGAGCACTGCCTCCCAAGGGTCTCAGCGGCAGGTCTTCACCGCCGCGGCCTCGGCGCGCGCCTTCTCGACATCCGGGCTTTTGAGGCCTTGAACTACATTTCCCACAGTCCCTGGGTGGCTTTTGAAAAGAACTTTGATCTTTGGTTCATCTCTGGTTCCCCTCCGAAGTCCTCCTCGTAGTCGTCGCCCTCCTAGTGGTAACCGGAGTCTGGGCACGGCGGGCACTCGCCGTGAGGAAGCCCCCACCCTCTGGCTCACACTGGGCGTGTGGAGCCTGCGTGTAAAAAGTGCGTGTGAGCGTTTATGGCCGTAACGAGGCGGTGTGTGTGCGGTGATGAAGCCGTGACAGGTGCAAGATGTGGGACCCACTGGCTCTGATGTGAGGTAGGTGACACTGTGGGGTTTGAGATCTCCCTTCAGAAGACGGTGCTGTTGTTCCCTAGTGAGATGGAACCCAGTGTTAGTCGCTCAGTAGTGTCCGACTCTGCAACCCTATGAACTGTAGCTTACCAGTCTCCTCTGTCCACGGAGTTCTCCAGGCAAGAATACCGGACTGGGTTGCCCATGCCCTTCTCCAGGGGATCTTCCTGACCCAGGGATCCAACCCGAGTCTCCCGCATTGCAGGCAGATTCTTGACCAACTGAGCCACCAGGGAAGCCCAATGGGGCTTTTAATTCTGTGACCGGGTGGGAGTTTGGTTGTGTCTGGGATAGAGCTTCATTTCTGCAGTTCTAGGTTTAACATCAGGACAGAGGGGGTCTGTTGAAGATCTCCCTGAGAGAATATCTGCTCCTGTAAAGACAGGCCTTTACCATGCCGATATTAACTGGAGTCTCACTGAAGCATGTTCTACGCTGCCTTTGTCAGGGCACCCCCACCTCCAGTGCCCAGACTCCAGTGCTTAACACAAAAGTGAGTTATCAGTGGAGTGAGTGTTGCCCGCCTAGGGGCCAATTTTAGTTTCTATCCTTTCCTAGGATCTGTATCCTTGTATCACTGCTTTCTCTTTCCTCTTACTTTATAGTCAGGACTCCAGCTGCAGAGAAATGGTCCTGGGCACAGTCCTTTTTGAATCGATAGCTGGATTCCCTCCTTGCTTTGAGTAAGGTTGGGATTTGTCCAGCTTCTCTGTGATCTTTTATGTATGTGTTTGGGATCTGGGAATAGGAGACATAAAATGAGAGAAATGTTCTAAATTAGCACATTGGGAGCTCAGAGACAAGATTATCACTTTTTTTTTTTTTTGAACCCTCTTATTCAGCAACACTTTCTTTGGACTGTGAATTTCTTCCAAAGTGGAAACAAGAAGAGGACTAATAAATACTCTGAATTCTTAAAAAAACAAAAAAAGCCATGGCCCATGTAAGTTGGTGTTTTGTTCCTCATTGAAGTAGTCCTTTTTTTCCCTTTATAGGTCATATGCATATTTGCATTCTTTATCCTGATACTGTTACCTAACTGAATATCATTTAACTTGCCAGTGAGTGGGTAAGTGATGGTGCCATGCATCCTCCTCCATATTTTCTGAAAGTTTTGTGGTTTTTTTTAAAAATAGAATTGGTATTATTTCTTTCTTGATTGTCGGATAGTTTTTAACCAGCAAAAAGCATCTGTGATAGGCAGAATAATGACTCCCCTCCAAAAAAACTGTCTACATGCTAATCCTGGAACCGGTGAACATGTTACCTTATATGGCAAAAGAGACTTTGTAGAAATGATTGAATTAATGCTTTTAAGATGGGAAGATTCTCTTGGGTTATCTGAAGAGTCAGGGTTAAAAGAGGATGTAAGTATGGAATATGCATGCTTATGTTTTAAAAAAATACAACATTACTGAACTTTTAAGATGGAGGAAGGGGGCCATAAACCAAGGAATGTAAGTAACCTCTAGAAGCTAGAAAAGGCAAGGAAATTGAACTGGAGAGAGCTGCCAGAAAGATGCATAGTCCTGCCAAAACCTTGATTTAGTCTAGTAAAACCCTTGTTGGACTTCTGACCAACAGACAATAAATGTGTTCTTTTAAGCTACTGCATTTGTGGTGATGTGGGCAGTAGCAGTGGAAAACTAATACACCATCTGAGTTTACAGTTTTCTTCATGGGGAGACTTTAATTTCTTTAATAGATAAATGGCTTTGGTATTTTATTTTTTCTTGAATTAGTTTAGTAATTTGTGCCTTTCAGGGAATTAACTTATTTCAACTTAGATGTCAAATTTTTTGGCATAAAGCTGTTCATAATATTCCCTTATTATCATTTTAATGCCTGTCAGAGCTACAGTAATGCACCCTTTTAATTGATAATTTATGCCTTCTTTTCTTGATCAGTATATCAATTTTATTGTTCTTTCCGAAGAACCAGCTTTTAGTTTTAGTTTCTCCCTAGTTTGCCCTTGCTGTTTCACTGATTACTGATCTTACTTATTCTTTCCTTCACTCTGTATATTCTAGATTTAATTTTATCTTATTTTTCTAGCTTATTTTTATCTTATTTGCCTATCTTTAATTTTATCTTATTTTTCTAGCTTAGAATTCTCTTCTTCTATCCATGAGTTGTTTAGAAGAGTGCTCTTTAACTTCCAAATATTGGGGGACTTTTTTAGATCTTTCTGATAGTTCAATTTTAATTCTGTGGTGGTCCAGAGATGTTCTCTGTCATTTCTGACCTTTTAAGTTTATTGAGATTTGTCTTATGGCCTGAATTGTGGAAGGTTCTGTGTGCAGTTTAAAAAAATGGGGTATTGTACTGTCTTTTGGTAGAGTGTTTATCAATTTTGTCTGTAGTGGTGATCAACTCTTCTATATCTTTACTGATTTTTTTTTGTTGTTGTTGTTACTTGGTCTGTCAATTACTGGGAGAAGACTGTTGAAACTTCTAGATACAACTGTGGATCCGTCTGCTACAGTTCTGTTAATTTTTGCTTTATAGTAATTTGAAGCTCTGTTATGAGGTGCACGTTATAGCCTCTCAGTGCATGGATTCCTTGATCATGAGATGTTCCTATTGATAATACAGTATTCTTGTCTTGAATTCTGTTCTCTTTAACATAAATACTTTAGCTTTTTTTTTTTTTACCATTTTTTTCATAGCAAATATTTTTTTCATCCCTATTAAAAAATTATTTATTTAGCTGTGTTGTGTCTTAGTTTCAGCACAAGAATCTTTGTTGCATCTTGTGGGATCTTTCAATGTGGTGCACGGACTCACTAGTTGTGGCACAAGGGCTCGGTGTTTGCCACAGAGGGGGCTTAGTTGCTCGGTGGCATGTTGGATCTTAGTTCCCCAGCCAGGGATCAAACCCACGTCCCCTGAACTGCAAGGCAGATTCTTTACCACTGGGCTACCAGGGAAGCCCCTCCATCCTTTTATTTTAACCTATTTTATGTGTATCTCATATAACAGCACATAGTTTGATTCTACTTTTACCCAGTCTGACAATTGCTGCCTTCAAGTATCTAGACAGGGGTTAGCAAACTGTGGTATACTGGCCAAATCCAGCTCACAGCCTTTTTTGTACAGCCTTCAACCTGAGAATGGTTTTGCATTTCAGTAGGGTTATAAGTAAGTTAAGAAAAAAGAATGTCATGGAGGCTGTATGTGACACACAGACCTTGAACTCTGTGTAGGGTAGATTGCTTATCTCTGCTTCACTTAGTTCTTTTTCTGGGGTTTTATCTTGTTCCTTCACTTGGAGGATATTTCTCTGTCACCTCATTTTCCTTAGTTTACTGTTTTTAATTTCTTTTTTCTGATAGGTTGGTTATCTTTTCCAATCTTGGAGAAGTGGTCTTGTAGGAGGTGTCCTCTGTCTTCCAGCAGTGCTCCCCACTCTGGTCACTAGAGCTATATGCTCTAGGTGTGCCCTGTATTTGGACTGTGTGGGTACTCCTGATGTAGTAGGCTGACTACTGTGAGCAGGCTGGTAGGTGTGGCTGACTTCTGGTCTGGTTGCCTAACAAGCCCTTTAAAATATCTATATCTATATCTATTTATTTGGATGTGCTGGGTCTTAGCTGTGGTACATGGGATCCAGTTCCCTGACCAGGGGTTGAATGCAGGGCCCCTGCACTGACAGCATGGAGTCTTAGCCGCTAGCCTGGACTATCAGGAAAATTCATGGCCCTGTCGTATGCAGAGGCTGATGGGCACTGGTTGGCAGAGCTGGATCATGAGACTGCTGGCAATGGGGCGTCAGAGGATCTCAGAACTAAGGTTGACCCACTGGCACGGTGGTGGGGGGTGGGCGGAGCTAGATTCTGGAATGGGTGTTGTGAGCCTGGGGGTCCCAGATCTGGTGTCAGCATGCTGGTGGAGGGAGCAGTTCCTGACATGGTCCCGAAAGCTGCTATTGGCCTGCTGGTGAGTGGGATGTTGTATCAAGATCATGTTGAAAAAGACCAAACGAGGTGGGAGATATGCTCTGTCCGTCTTTGGAAAATACAGTCTGCACTGGATGTTTACTAAAGAATTTGCATTAAAAAAATGCTTAGTCATAATGGGGAAGAAAAATCTTCAGGTCCTTTTGCTAAAGATGGAGATTGTCATAAGATATTCTGGAAAAATTTAAAAACTTTCAACTATTTAACTTAGTTGGAAACCTCTCTTTATTTTCTTAATTTCTAGATGAGTGATTAACAATTTTCCACCCTATGCAAGAGGATGTATGTGCAGAAACTGAATTGTTTAAGAGTATGTGGGCACTCTTCTTCAGTCCCACTAAATTCATTTTCGACCCACACAAGCTTCCAGCATGTATACTCACTGTATCATTCCTTTCCTGCAGTGACTTCTTTAGCACTGCTTTTTCCTTTTGAAAAATGTTTCTTATAATTTCAAAAATAGTACTGTGATTTGCCATTTTAGGGGTTGGTGATGTTCAAAGATGTGGCTATAGATGTCTCTCAGGAGGAATGGGAATGCCTGAGCCCTGCGCAGAGGAATTTGTACAAAGATGTGATGTTGGAGAACTATAGCAACCTGGTTTCACTGGGTAAAGTTATCTGTCTCTAATAATTCAGAATCTGTTTCTTGGAGTTTCTGCTTTCTGTGCTATGAATTTTAGGGCTGCCTTTCAAATAACAAGATGAATTTTCACTTTGTGTAGAAATGAGCATGATTAGATGGAGTTGCACCTTCATTTTCTCTATCCTCATACTTTTCTCTGGCATTTCTTATAATTGACTTTCTTCCTTAAAAATTAAGGAGCAGAATTAAAATTCTATACCATTAAAGCATAACATGGTCAAAGAAAGCAGGCTTTATCTTCTGTTTCACTTGCAGTGTACCAAACGAGCAAATGCTCTAGTGCAGATAAAGCTAACACATGGGTCCTAGGTGCAAAGCTCATTAACCTTCTCAATTAGTGCAATGGACTGAATCAAAGTATATCACTTACATTTACAATTCAAAGGAACACTATTCCATTTACTGTAATGTTTGTACTCTCTTTTAAACATTTGGAAATTACATTCTAAGAACTTTACATTTACCATGGAAAAATATCTGAGAATAAGTATTTCAGAAACTCCTTTTTTTCCTCAAAGGAAAATAAGGAGAGAAAGCTTATGTAATTTAAATAACATTTTACCTTAGACATTATTTGTTTCTTATGATCCTGAGTTTATCTGTATATGAGAAGTGGACTCTTCTTTCTTCTCTAGACCTTATCAAGTATCTTCTTGTCCTATAGGCTTTTTAAAATGAATTCTGAAACACGGTATTTGAATACTCTAATTTCAACCTCATCTCCATTTCTTTTCTTATAACCAGGACTTTCTGTTTCTAAGCCAGCTGTGATCACTTCACTGGAGCAAGGGAAGGAGCCCTGGATGGTTTTGAGGGAGGTGACAGGAGAACGGTGCCCAGGTGAGTAAGCAGGAAATTGTTGCAAGGAGTAGCCCAACTGGTCAGACTGTTGGGCTGGTAAAGTTATTTTAGACAGACTAATTAGGGAAAATCTGGTTTAAAAACTGATTACAGTGTTATAGTAATCAAACAGTGTTGTACTGGCATAAAGACAGATATATAGATGAATGGAGTAGAATAGAGAGTCTACAAGTAAACCCTCAGATATATGAGAAGATGATTTTAGATAAGAGTGCCAAGACCATTCTATGAGGGAAAAGACTACTCTTAACAAATGGTTTTGGGGAAACTGGATACCCCACATGCAAAGGAATAAAATTGTATCCCTACCTTACACTATATACAAAAATTAACTCAAAATGGGTCGAACAAGTAAATCTAAGACCCAAAACTATAAACCATGTAGAAGAAAATACAAGGGGAAAAGTTTCATAACTTTGAATTTGGCAGGAATTTCTAGGATATGACACCAAAGGACAGGTAGTCAAAAAAGACAAATATCAAAGTTAAAAAACTTCTGTCCATCAAAAGATGTAATCAATAGAGTATTAATTTTTTTTTAAAAAATTCATGCAAGTTCCTTCTACTAGGAGATGAGAATACAATTTTTAAACATTATAAGGATGGGTCTTCCCTGTTATTTCAGTGACTAGGACTCCGCATTCCCAGTGCAGGGGGACAAGCTTCAATCCCTGGTCAGAGCGGGGTGGGGGGATTAGATCCCACATGCTGCAACTAAAAGGTCTCACCTTCTGCAACTAAGAGCTGGCATAGCCAAATAAATAAAGAAAGAAATATTTTAAAAAATCATTTAGCTTTAAAAAAATAAATAAATAAAAATAAATATTATAAAGACATTTTCACTCTAGTAGTGGATCAAGAACATATGAATATATATTCTAATAGAATATTTAGGAAAAATTAAATTAATTAGAAATTGTGAAAATTAAAGAAATGACTACATTGAGGAGACAGAGATGGTAGAGGAATGACTGGAAAGGAAGGAATAAGACCTTAGGAAAGTATAAGGTCATGAAGGCAGGTTCATTCCATAAGACCAGGTTCATTCCACAAGTCAGAGGTCTTTGATGATGTCTGTAACTCACAGTACTCCAGAGCTATGAGAAGAGTTGTTTGTTATTTTAAGCCACCTAGTTTGTGGTACTTTGTTATATTGGCTGTAAGAAATTAATACAGAGGGGGAACATGGAAAAATAATATATACTTTCCTAAGTGTTTTGCTTTCATTTAAGATGTTATTTTTACTAATTTTTTATACCTGGTGAGGCCTTTCCTTTTGCATAGGTGTGGTGATTTCTTTTAAAAAATTTTTATCTTGAAATATTGAATCAGCTTTACCTTGAGTATTCTACTTGATCATGATACATTATTCTTTTAATTCACTTTTGGTTTTGATTGGTAAATTTTAATTGAAGATTTTTTCATCTAAGTTGACGGGAGATATTGGCCTGTAGTTTTTTTGTCTGTGCATGTATGCGTGCTGCCTTTTGCCTGATTTTGGTGTAAGAATAATAGTGGCTTTATAAAGTAAGTTGACAAGTATTCCCCTTTCATCTTTTTCTGGATGAAATTGTGTAAAACATTCTGTAAAGGTTTGGTAAAATTCTCCAGTGAAACCATTTGGATCTGGATTTTTTTTTCAAGCCTCTTTTAAATTATAAATTCAATTTGTATTAATATAATAGTTATAGGACTTCCCTGGTGGCTGAGCTGGTAAAGAATCCACCTGCAATGTGGGAGACCTGGGTTCAATCCCTGGGTTGGGAAGATCCCCTGGAGAAGAGAATGGCTTACCCACTCCAGTATTCTGGCCTGGAGAATTCCATGGACTATATAGTCTATGGATTGCAAAGAGTCAGACCCAGCTGAGTGACTTTCACTTTCTTTCTTTCTTTCACTTTAATAGGACTATTCAGATTTCCTGTTTCTTCTTTGGTAGTTTTGGTAGTTTGTGATTTTCAAAGAATTGCTTCATTTCTTCTAAGTTGTCAAAGTCATGAGTGTAAGTTATATGTGGTTTTCTTATTATCCTTATGATGGATTATATATATATAAATGTATATATGTAATATATCCATGTATATAAAGGACATACATGTCCTTATAATCCTTCAAAAATTTTTTTCTTTGAGATTTTTTATTTTACTCTTGGATTATTTAGAAACATTATTTGGAGGTGTTTGGAGATTTTCTTGTCTTTCTTTTATGGTTTGATTTTATTCTGGTCTCACGTGAAAGTTAGAGGAGGCTATCTACAAGAGTCTTCCCTCACTTCTGACATCAATTCCACTTTCAAGGACTCCCTGGTGGTCCAGTGGTTAAGAATCTGCCTTCCAATGCAGAGGGGGTGGGTTCAATCCCTGATTGGGGAACTAGGATCCCACATGCCATGTGGTGCAGCCAAAAGACTTTTTTTTACAAGTTGCACTTTCAAAGGTTCTCAAGACCACTCTTACATTTGATAAGTCACTAAAAGGATTTGTAGAACTCACTGAAAGCTATCATCCTCACAGTTAGTTTGTTATAGCAGGAGACAGATTAAAATTAGCCAAAGGAAGAAGTACAAAGGGCAGAGCCTAGAGCCAGAGTTCCAAGTGAGGAACTTCCCACTGTCCTCTCCCAGTGGAGTCATGGACAGTGCTAACTTTTCCCATAGCTATGTGTAACAATACGCATTTGGGCATATTGCCAAATAGAGAAACTCACCTGAGCCTTAGTGTCCAGAATTTTTACCTGTGTTCCTTGTTGGCTACCCATGTGGCTGACCTTTAGTTTCTTGCCTCTTAGGAGGTAAAGCTGATACCTTTAGTCTCCAGTCTTTTTGACGGAAAGTTGATACCTCATGGCTGAAACCTTCCATCATAAATTTTATCATTAGATTTGTCTGGTGGCTTTGGCCCTCAGGTAAACAAAAGACACTTTTTGTAGAGGTCACCTCCCTCGAGATGAAGACCAAAAAACCTTTCTTCAGGTAAGGTTAAATTCTTTACTATATATCATAGAACATATTCTATATGATTTTGATTCTTTTAAGATTCAAGATTTGCTTGATGACCCAGAATATGGTCTGTCCTGGGGAATGTTCAATGAATGTTTGAAAACATTGTGTATTCTGCTGTTATTGGGTAACATGTGCCATGAGTGATGATTACATCATATTTGTTGATGGTCTTGTTTGTTTTTTCCATATTCTTGCCGATTCTCTGTTCAGTAGTTCTATCCGTTGCTGAGATTAGGGTATTTGAGTCCCCAGCTATAATTGCGATTAGTGTTTATCTTTCAGCTCTGTCTGTTTTTCCTTCATGTGTTTTGAAGCTCTGTTAGTAATGCTTATTAATTTCTTTACTCTGAACTCTACTTTATCTGATGCTAATGTAGCATTTCTATTTTCTTTTGATTATTTACATGATACATATTTTTGAAATGAGTTTCTTGTAGTCACCTTGTAACTGGGTCATGTTATTTATCCATTGTGTCAGTCTCTGTCTTTTAATTGGTGATATAGACCATGTACCCTTAAAATAATTATTGATGTATTAGGCTTAAGTCTGCCATTTTGTTGTCTTCTGCTGGTTCCCCCTTTTTCTTGATCTTCTGTTTCTTTTATCTTGCTTACCTGTGAGTTGGGCTTCCCTGGTGGCTCAGTGGTAAAGAATCCGCCTGCCAATGCAAGAGACACATGAGATGCTGGTTAGATCCCTGGGTCAGGAAGATCCCTGGAGCAGGAAATGAAAACCACTTCAATATTCTTGCCTGGGAAATCCCATGGGCAGAGGAGACTGGTGGGCTACAGTCCATGGGGTCGCAAAAGACTTGGACACAACTTAGCAATTAAACAACAGCCTATGAGTTACTCAAACATTTTTAGAGTTCTATTTTGATTTATAGTGTTTTTTTTAAATATACTTTTTTTTTTTAATTTCAGTGTTTGTTCACACACACATACACGTTTGTTTATTTATTTATTTAGCTTGCTGGCATTGAAATTTAACCATTTCAAGTGAAGTGTAGAAAGATTACATCCATTTAGGTCTTTTACCATTTTTTTTTTAAATTGTTTTAAGTATGTCTTCTACATAGATTGATCACTATGTAAGATACTGTTACAATTTTTGTTTCAACCATAAAATAAGGTAAAGAAACTTGTGGAATGGGATAGTCTATTATGTTTATTTTTTATTTTTTCCCATTCTTGTCTTTCTTTTCTGAAGATCTTGCCTTCTTCTATTATTATTTTCTTTGTATTTGGAGAGCTATTTTCAACTATTCTGTAAGAGCTTCTTGCAATAACACACTCTCTTAGTTTTCCTTTGTCTGAGAATGCCTTTATTTCTACTTCATTCCTCAAAGATAGTTTCACTGTATGTAGAATTTGAGGTTGACAGTTCTTTTCTTTGAGCACTTAAAAAGTACTGTGCCATTTCCTGTTGCTCAACATGGTTTCAGATGACAAATCCAGTCTTTTGAATTGGTGTTTCTCACTATTTTAAAATATATTTTTCTTGTTTAGTTTTCCAAAATATGTGTTTTGGTTTGATTTCTATTTATCTATTTAGGAATTTTCTGTTTCTTGAATCTATAGATTTGTATCTTATATGAAATTTGGGAAGTTTTCAACCATTATTTCTTTGAATACTTTTTCAGTCTCACAGTCTTTCTCCTGTCCTTCCGGGACTTGGATGATAGGAATGTTGGATCTTTTGCTATTGTCCCACAGGAACTGAGGCTCTTTTTTTAAAAGTCTATCTTTGTTGTTCAGGTTAATACAGTTGTTAATTTCACTGAATCTAGTGTCTCTGTCATCTCCACTCTACTCTTGAGACCATTCAGGGTGTCTCTTGTAACGGTTACTATATTTTTCATTCCATTTACTTTGTACAACTAGTATCTTTTTGAATATTCTATTTTATTATCTTTTATTGAGGAATAGTTGACTTACAACAGTAAATTCTTCTTTATGGCTAAGGAATATTTCATTGTTTATTACATCTTCTTTACCCATTCATCTGTTGATGGACACTTGGGTTGCTTCCATATCTTGGTTGTTGTGTATAACGCTGCTATGAACACTGGGGTGCATGTAGCTTTTGGAATTAGTGTGTGTGCATGTGTGTGTTTGTTTATTTTTAGATACATGCCCAGCAGTGGAATTGCTGGGTCATATCGTAGTTATGTGTTTAGTTTTCTAAGGAACCTCCACACTGTTTCCCCTAGTGGCTGCAGTAATTTACCTTCTCACCAACAGTGTACAAGGGTTCCCTTTTCTCCACATCCCCGCCAGCACTTGTTTCTTGTAGACTTTTTGATGACAGCAATTCTGACAGGTGTAAGGTGATACCTCATTATGGTTTTGATTTTCATTTCTCTGATAATTACAGATGTTGAGCATTTTTCTTGTGTCTGTTGACCATCTGTATAGCTTCTCTGGAAAAAAATTTTTTCATGTCTTTTGCACATTTTTAATCAAGTTTTTTTTTTTTGGTATTGAGTTATATGAGCTGCATGTTTTGGATATATATCTTGGATATTACCCTATTGGTCATATCACTTGCAAATATTTTCTCCCATTCAGTGGGTTAACTTTTCTTTTTTTTTTTTTTATGTTCGAGAGATTATTTCCTTTTATTAACTGTGCATTTTATTTTTTTTTTCTTTCTTTTTTTTTTTTTTTCTTCTTTTTTTCATACATTGATATGAATCAGCCTGGGTTAACTTTTCATTTTGTTGATGGTTTCGTTTGCTGTGCAAAAGCTAAGTTTAATTAGGTCCCATTTGCTTATTTTTGCCTCTATTTCTTTTGCCTTTAGAGTCAGATCCAAAAATGTATTGCTTCAGTTTATGTCAAAGAGTGTTCTGCCTATTTTCTTCTAGGAGTTTTATGGATTCAGGTCTTACATTTAGGTCTTTAATCCATTTTGAGTTTATTTTTGTACATGGTATGATGAAATATTCTACTTCCATTGTTTTATGTGTTGCTGTCCAGTTTTCTGAGTACCACTTATTGAAGATACAGTCTTTTCTCCATTGTATATCCTTCCCTCCCTTGTCATAGATTAATTGACAATAGGTGTGTATGTGATTGAGATTTTAAATTATCTTTTTAAAATGAACCTTAGAATTCCCATTTTTGTGACATTTGCCTTGATTTCTTTAAAGAAGAGGAAGATCATAAAGACAGTGTGAGTGCAGAGTACTTCGTTTTCATGTTTCCCCTACCTCCAGACTTTTTCTTGCTGCAGTTTTCATTTATGTTTTTTCTTAAGTAATTGCCATTACCTGATCTTTCCACCTGGTTTTCACACTAATTTCATCCACTGGTAAAAACAAGGAGGGGGACAAATAGAACTGATTTCTGGTAGCATCTAACTTGGCTGTTGAGATTAGTGGAGAATGTATATACTCCAGTAGCTAGTACCACTGAGTCTTCTGGGTCCTGTCAATGTTTTCTAGAGAGAATGGAATATTTTGTTTAATCTGAGGGTCTTGTCTGTCTGAATTAGTTAAGAACCAGTGCTGTAGAACCATCAATTCTGTGTGTTTCTCCCTGGTTTCTATCCCCTGCTACATCTCCAGAGGTAATCATTATTTTGAATTCTGTTATGGTTATTCTATTTAAAAACTAGTTTACCACATTTGTGTATACCCTTATACACTATATTGTGTTTTGATTGTTTCTTTTATAAAAATGATAATGAGTATGTGTCTTCTGTGATTTAGTTATTTTGTACCACATGGTTTTACAAATTTTCCCAAATTACTTTATACCTGATTTCATTTTCACAGCTATGTAATATTCCATTCCACATTTTTCTGGTTGTTAATTAGATTGTTCATAATTTTTTGCTAGTATATACAGTGGTACTATTAATATTCTTACACATCTCCTGAAGCACATAGTACGTTATTTACTAGATTTGGAATTGCCAGGTCATAAAACACATACATCTTCAACTCTGTATTATAACAAATTGTTTTCCTACATGTTGGTACTAATTTACATTACCCCTGGCAGTGTGTAATAATTTTGGGTCTTCAACATCTTAACAAAAATTCAAATTCTTAGACATTTAAAATTTTAGTCTGATGAGTTAAAATGGTATCTCATATCTTAATTTGAGTTTCCTTGATTCCTGATGAGCTTGAGCATTCTTGCATATGACTATTTAACACTGGGTTTTCTTCTATGAAGTGCCTATACAGATCTTTTGCCCATTTTTCTCACAGGTTATCTTTTTTCTAGTTAGACTTGTATCTTTTGTGTCTTGTTTAAGAAATTTATGTTGTTGTTTGTTGTTGTTTAGTCATTAAATCGTGTCCAACTCTTTTGTGACCCCATGGCTCCTCTGTCCATGGGATTTCCCAAGCAACAATACTGGAGTGGGTTGCCATTTCCTTTTCTAGGGCATCTTCTCAACTCAGGGATTGAACCTGCGTCTCCTACATTGCAAGCAGATTGCTTACCATTGAGCCACCGGGGAAGCCCTTTTTATGTATACATATATATTGTTTTTCACCACAAGCCTTACAGTTTTTCCTTTACCTTAATCCAGTTAGAGTTTATGTATTTATAGTGCATGGTAGGGATCCAAGTTAATATTTTTTTCTAGCTATAGCTATTTTTTCCAATATGATTCAGTAATTCTTTTCTCACTGATCTGCAATGCTTCCTGTGTGGATCTGTGGATCAACATGAATGAACCTTGAGGATATTATGCTAAGTTAAATAAGCCAGTCACATATAGAAAAAAAACAGCAAATACTGTAGGACTCTAGTGATATAAGGTATATAGTCAAATACATAGAAACAGAAAGTAGACTGGTGCTTGCCAGAAACTGGAAGAGGGAAGAATGGGGAGTTATTAATGGGTACAGAGTTTCAGTTCTGCAAGGTGAAAAAGTTCTGGGGATTGGTTGTACAACAGTGTGCACACTTAACACTACTACACTATACACTTAAAAGTAGTAAGATGGTAAACTTTATGTTGTGTGTATTTTATCACAATTTAAAAAATATTTTTAGAGGTAGAGGTAAAATTTAAGACTTAGCAGTGTATGATTGTTATTTAAGCCAGACTGTTATTAAGGGAAAGGGTGTAGATTGAAGGCTGAGCAGAGCCTGATTTCTGGGACATTCCAACACTTAGAGGTCAGAAAGTGGAAAAGAATACATTAAGGTGAACTGAATATAAGTAGAGATGTAGGAAGATAACCAGGAGAATATGGTATAAAGGGAGCAACTGGATTGATCAGTTGTGTCAAATGCTAGTAATGAGTCAAATAGAGTGATGACTGGCATTTGAGCACTGATTTTGGTAATTTTGTTAGTGACTTTAGCTAGGAATGTTTCAACAGAGTTATGGGAGTTGAAATATCTGTGGGAATGGATTACAGAGAAAATGACTAACATACAACGTCACTTGATCTAAGACAGAATCAGGGAAAGGACGGTCTTTTCAGTGAAGGGGGCTGATATCTATTGAAAAATAGGAATCTTGATTTCTGCCTCACACTAGGTGGATTATAGATCTAAATACGAAAAAACTTCTAGAAGATGATATGAGTATATTTTATGACCTTGCAATCAGACTGTTTTAGAATTAACAATTTCTGTTTATCAAAACATTGTATTAAGAGAGCAAAGGGGCCAGCCTCAGAATGGGACAAGATACTTGCATTATGTAGTTGATTATATTAAGGATTCCCTACAAGTCAAAAAGACAACTAAAACCTAGAAATACCCAAGTGTCCCTTGACTGAAGAATGGATAAACAAAATATGGTTTATCTGTACAGTGAAACATAACTCAGTCATAAAAATAAATGAAGTACTGATATATGCTACAACATCATTGAACCCTGAGAACACAGTGAGTGAGAACAGACACAAAAGGTCACATGTTGTATAATCACATGTTTATGAAATTTCTTGACAAATTCATAGAGACATAAAGGAGATTGGTGGTTTCCAGGGCATGGGGGTGAAGAGGAGAACATAATATGACTGTGGATATGAGGTTTCTTTTTGGCGTGATGAAAATAATCTGGAATTAGAGATCTAACGGTTGCAGAACATTGGGAGTGTACTACAAGTTACTAAGTTATACACTTCAAAGTGGTTAAAATGATGGATTTTATTTGTACTTTATCATTCCTAAATTAATAAAAATGAATGAAATACTTGGATAGGCAATTTATTAAAGAAGATGTCCAATTGTCCAATAAACATAGGGCAAAGTGTTTGATCTTGTTTGTCATCAGGGAAATTAAAAATCAAATCACAGTGCAGTATCACAACACATCTGCCAGGATGCTTAGATATAAGAAGATTGGCAATAACAAGTGTTGGTGAGGATATGAGGAACAGGAACTCTTTCAGAGTTTGATGGAATTATAAATTATAAATTAGAAAACTGTTGCATAATGTCAGATGGACCTGAGCAAATGCATATTCTCTGATGCGATAATTTCACACCTAACAGAAAGGAGTCCTATTTCCACCAAAAGAAATGTGCATGAATGTTCATATCATATCATAATAGCCAGAAACTGGAAACAATGCAAATGATCATCATTAGGAAAATGGAAAAATAAATTGTTAGAATTGAATGCTTTATGTATCTGTTGGTCTCAAACTTTCTTTTCTGAAACAACCTCTGAAAAGCTCTAAGATAAAGAATTTGTAATATCCTAGTTGTTACAAGAGACTAATGGTGTTATGACACAATGAATAAAACAGAAATAGACTCAAAATGTGATTTTAAAGCTAATCAGAGGCCTTATGTAAGATTCATGATAAAGAGTTGGAGTTTTAAAATTTCACTTTAATGAGAGGCTCTATTAGTTTGAATATAGGTCTGGCTGTATGTGACAGAGACCCCAAAATAATTGTAGCTTAAACTCTATAGAGGACTAATTTTCTCTTGGATTAAAGCCCAGGGTAGAGTGCCAACTCTGCTCTGCAGAACCATCATGTGACAGACATGACATCAAATGCACATTGCAGCTGGCTTTGCTGAGGAAGCAGGAAAATAACAGATATAGGGGTGGGCCAGCCAACTCTTAAGAAAGTTCTCAAAGTACTGTATAATACTGCATTTCTTTAGGCAGAATCCAGTTGTACGGCATATTCTGCTGCAGAGTGCTGGGACAAGCAATATTTATATTGGGCAGCCTGTTCTCAACTAAAACCCATGGGTTCAATCAGTGTACAAAAGGGAAATGATAGATATTTGAGAATAACTAGCAGATATCACATAATCCTTTGGCCTGATGGAGAGTGTTAAAACATACAGACTCTTAGAGATTCTGATTCAGGTGACCTAGAATGTTTTGTAAACCTCCATAATTGCAACAAAATCCCATGGTGATTCTCAAGTGGATCAAAATATGAGAACCACTGACCTGTTAATGAACTCTCTCACGTTTCTCTCATGAGCTTTCATTTCTTTCCATTCACCTTACCCTTTTTCATTGTTACATCACGGTATTTAAGAGCCCCTTAAGCCTTTCATTTCTTATGTGAATTATTTCCAATTATCTCTCTTTTCTGGCTTCCCTGATAGCTCAGTTGGTAAAGAATCTGCCTGCAGTGCAGGAGACCCTGGTTCAATTCCTGGGTTGGGAAGGAAAGGCTACCCACTCCAGTATTCAGGCCTGGAGAATTCCAAGGACTGTATAGTCCGTGGGGTTGCAAAGAGTTGGACATGACTGAGCGACTTTCACTTTCACTCTTTTCTATCAGAGATATTTCATTTCTCTTCTAACACAAAACTAGCAATTAAAATGTGCTTCTTTATCTTTCAGATTTGGTGTCCAAGTGTGAGCCCAAGAAGTTATCTCCAAAAAGAAACATTTATGAGACAGAATCATCCCAGTGGGTTATCACAGACCCATTTAAAAACCATAGTCCTGAGAAATCCATTTTCAGAGACATTCAGGCATGCAAAAATCAGTTTGAGAGACAACAGGGAAAACAGGAGGGCTATTTCAGGCAATTTGTTATCAACCATGAACACATGCCCGTTTTTAGCCAACATATTTTGTTCACTCAGGAATTTTATAATAGACAGAAAATCTTTGAATGTAAAGAATGCAGGAAAAACTTCAGTTACCATTTATTCTTTAGTCATCACAAAGCTCATTCTAAAGAAAAACTTTCTGACTGTAAGGAATGTGCAGAAACTGTTGATACATCATACCTTACTAAACAGAGAATTCAAAATAGTAACAAGTGCAATGAATGTAAGGAATGTTGGAAGGCCCTTATTCGTTATTCACAATTTAAACAACATTTGAGAATTCATAATGGTGAAAAATGTAAAGAATGTGGCAAGGTCTTTAATTATGGCTCAGAACTTATTCTGCATCAGAGAATTCACACTGGTGAGAAACCCGATGGACGTAAGGAATGTGGGAAGTCCTTTATGCAGCTGTCACAACTTATTCAACATCAAGGACTTCACACTGGTGAGAAACCCTATGAATGTAAACAATGTGGCAAGGCTTTTATTTGTTGCTTTCAACTTACTGAACATCTACCACTCCATACTGGTAAGAAACTCTTTGACTGTAAAGAATGTGAAAAGACTTTCAGGCATCGATCACCCATTACCATACATCAGAGACTTCATACTCACAAGAAACCTTATGAGTGTAAAGTATGTGGGAAGGCCTTTAATTATGGTTCAGAACTTATTCTACACCAGAGAATTCACACTGGTGAGAAACCCTATGAATGTAAGGAATGTGGGAAGGCATTTAGGCAACGATCACAGCTTACTCAACATCAAAGACTTCACACTGGTGAAAAACCCTATGAATGTAAGCAATGTGGGAAGGCTTTTATTCGTAGCTTTCAACTTACTGAACATCTGAGACTCCATACTGGTGAAAAACCCTATGAATGTAAAGAATGTGGGAAGACTTTCAGGCATCGATCACACCTTACAATACATCAGAGAATTCATACCGGTGAGAAACCCTATGAATGTAAAGAATGTGGAAAGGCCTTTAGCTATCATTCAAGCTTCTCTCACCATCAGAAAATTCATTCTGGCAAAAAACCTTATGAATGTAGTGAATGTGGGAAGGCCTTTTGTGACAGCTTACAACTTACTCTACATCAGAGGATTCATACTGGTGAGAAACCCTATGAGTGTAAGGAATGTGGAAAGACTTTTAGACAGTGCTCACACCTCAGAAGACATCAGAGAATTCACACTGGTGAGAAACCTCATGAATGTGTGATATGTGGTAAAGCCTTTAGACTTCATTCACACCTTATTCAACATCAGAGAATTCATACTGGTGAGAAGCCCTTTGAATGTAAGGAATGTGGAAAGGCCTTTAGCTATCATTCAAGCTTCTCGCACCATCAAAGAATTCATTCTGGGAAGAAACCATATGAATGTGGGAAGGCCATTAATCGTGGCTTACAATTTAACCTACATCAGACACTTCATACTGTTGAAACACCAGTACGTTTTCTTCTCCCCACATCCTAGTCTAGCATCAGAAAATTCTTTTTGGAAACATACATTTCCTTTTTTTCTTCAAGGAAAATGTTGGTAAAATACTGGGTTTCATTAGTATTGATTTAGTTTAGTAATCTTTCTACTCTGTTTTTTAAGTGGGAAAATGAAGTTATTAAAAGGAAAAAACAATGCTCTGGTTTCGATGCTGATTCTGAGTTATTGTAATTATCAGTATTGGAAGTAAATTTTATAAAACTGTGTTTTCACTGAAACCAGTGAAGTGGGGAGGAAATAAAATGAAAACAATTTCTTCCTCTCCTACAAATCCCTGAAAAAACCTGTATGTATGTGTTGCTTCTTTCTTCATGATCAAACATATCTGCACATTGCATTATGTTTTGCATGTGTGTGAAAGCTTTTACCCTCTGTAGTGACATATTTCATGACATTTGCCTTTTTCATTTAAATAATTGTGGACATTTTCCCAGGTCAATACATACAGATCTGACTCATTCTTTTCAAGTTTCAGAATATTTCTAGTATGGGATGTAGGCCAGTATTTTGAACCATCTCCTACTGTAGACATTTAATTGTTTCTACTTTTTCACCAGAAATGATGGTGTAATAAACATTCTTACATTGTCATATTTCTATTGGTAAATTCCCAATCATGAGAGTGTGTGTATGTTTTGATATATTAATTTTATAGTTGAAAATATTAGGAAATAAAAGCAATACTATAAAATTCAAAAATTACCCAAAATAGGGCTTCCCTGGTGGCTCAGTGGTAAAGAATCTGCCTGCCAATGCAGGACACATGGGTTTGATTCCTAATCTGGGAAGATCCCACATGCTGCAGAGCAACAAAACCCATCTGCCACAATTACTGAGCCTGTGCTCTAGAGCCTGAGATCTGCAACTACTGAGTCCATGTGCTGAAACTACTGAAGCCTGTAAGCCTAGAGCCTGCTGCAACAAGAGAAGCCACTACTCACTTCAACTAGAGAAAGCCCACTTGCAACAATGAAAACCCAGGGCAACCAATAACAAATATATTAAAAAAAAATATTCAAGGCATCCCTGGTGGCTCATGGTTAAGAATCTGCCTGCCAATGTAGGAGACACAGATTCAATCCCTGATTGGGAAGATCCCACATGCCATGGAGCAACTAAGCCCATATGTCATAACTATTGAGCCTGTGCCCTAGAGCCCGGGAGGCACAGCTACTGAAGCCCACTTTCCCTAGAGCCCGTGCTCTGCAACAAGAGAAGCCACCACAATGTGAAGCCCACACTTCAAACCTAGAGAGTAGCCCCTGCTCACTGTAACTAGGGAAAAGCCCACACAGAAATAAAGACCAAGTATAGACAAAAATAAACAAAATTATTTTTTAATTACCCAAAATAATGTGAAAAGTAAAATCTCTCCTAATGAGTCCTATAGTCATCTGCTTTTGTAACTATAGCTGTCACTTCTATTCTTCCAGGAATTAAATTTTAAAAATTCTTTGGACAAAACTGGATTAATCATAATCCATGATTCATGATATTCTCATCAGTCCACATTTAGCCTACTTTTTAATACATTAGGGAGTTTTATAAACATTGATGGATCTATTTATTGGGGCAGGCCTGGAGCCTAGGTCCATGGGTGCCAGACTGGTATCTGGGTCTGTAGGGCCAGTATGGTACTGGGTTGGGCAGCCTGGAGCCTCGTGTTTGGGTTCACAGGGGCAGGCCTGGATTCCGAATCATATTGGTTTACCTGGGGATTCATTGGGGAAGGCTGGTGCTGGGGTCTGTGACAAGGATGGGTTCTCACTTCACTTTCCTTCCCTCCATGCAGAGGGTACATTGCTTCATGCTTCACTGCACAGGCTTGAAGAAGAAGTAACCCAGGTAGTGTGAAATTGTCCTTATCCTCTTCAATCTATCTTTCATTTCTGTGCTCCACCCAAGTGTTGTAATTTCATGGGGATGGTTGTTCAAATTGTTCAAAGTTCTATGAGACAAGTGCTATTCCACAATCTTACAGATGTTACTACTACAATTCTCTATTTTTGATATGTACACACTTCTGATTTTTCACGTGTATTTTTATATTTATTACCACAAATAGTATGCAAAACAATCACGCATCCCCTTTCTATTCAGACACCCCTAATCCCTGGCAACCACTGATATATTCTGGATATTTATATTTTTACATTTTCCACAATGTATAAATGGAACCATACAGTATGTAACTTTTTGAGGCTGGTTTCATCCATAATGTTGCAGGTGTCAGTAGTCCATTTTGTTGTTGTTGTTGTTAAGTAGTTATTTTATTGAGTGGATATACCATGGTGTGTCCATTTATCCACGAGGAACATTTGGGTTGTTCCAGTTTTTAGTGATTATAAATAATAATACTATAGACATGCATGAATAGGCTTTTGTGTGAACATGTGGTTTTATTTCTCTATGCTAAATGTAAGTGGGATCACTGGGTCACATGGAAAGTACATGTTTAACTTTTTAAAGAACCCACAAAATTGTTTTCCAGAGTGGTTTTACTACTTTGCATTCCCATTAGCAGTGTATCAGAGTTCTAGTTGTTCCACACCCTCATCAGTACGTGATATTGTCACACATCTATGATTTTGAAAAGTCCCAGATTATAAACTGATGAATATCTCAAATGGTGCAACATCCCAGATGAATATTAGAGACCAGTGTTTATATCTGTGTTTTAACTGTTGCATATTACTTATAAAGCAGGGGATGATAAGTCTGATTCTATTGCTGGACCACAAATTAAGTGGAGATATTCAAGCACTACCTGGCAAGAATGTTTCAGGTTTGAGATGCACTATGCAGATACTGGGGACATAAGAAGTGAGGCAACATGCTTGTTTACACAGATTATCAGAAAATACATAGGAGATGTAGGAACCATGTTTGTAGGATGGATTTGATTTATAGTTGGACTGGAAATTTGATTTATAATTGCCATCACTGACTCGATGGACATGAATTTGAGTAAGCTCCGGGAGTTGGTGATGGACAGGGAAGCCTTGTGTGCTGCAGTTCATGGGGTCACAAAGAGTCAGACACGACTGAGTGACTGAACTGAACTGAACTGGACTGGAAAAGCTCTATTATCTCCATGATGCCTGAATGTTTGGCATTGAGTTTGATTGACATAGGGCAGAGGGATACATAAGATGCTGTTTGAAGTTGAAATTTTCCCTGAAGACCCCCGGAGTCAATTTGTTTACTCATATAAATGATTAGAGAGCCCACTTTGACTATGTGACCAGTGAACAAAGGGGCATAAAAGTCCTTCTGGGGAACTTTGGCCTTGAGCTCTCCCAAGATTCACATAGATCTTAGTGGTTCTATCTGGAGGTAGAGTGCAGTCTCTATGTGAATAAGGACACTGTGGAACTTGCACCTGAATGATTCTCAGACTCCCCCCAACCAAATGCCTACCTACCTTTTCTCTTGGTAAGCTACATCTTTTGCTTTTAAATGAAAGCATTAAATATTATATGGGCTTCCCTGGTGGCTCAGTGGTAAAGAATCTGCCTGCCATGGCAGGAGATGTGGGTTTGATTCCTGGGTCAGAAGATCCCCTGGAAAAGGAAATGGCAACCCACTCCAGTATTCTTGCCTGGGAAATCCCATGGACAGAGGATCCTGGTGGGCTACAGTCCATGGGGTCACAAGAGTTGGTCACAATTTAGTGACTCAACAACATTAAATGTATATACTCTGTGGAGTTTTGTTAGTCCTTTTGAACTGATGAAATCTTTGTACATGTTAATTCTCTTGTGTCCTAGGACCTTACAGTTAGGTCTACAAAGAATGAATTTGCAAATTAATTCCTATCCTGTCATATATATTTAGGAATAAGTGGACTAGAATTCCAGAACCATGTCTACTCCTCAGAGCTACACAAACTTCACTGACCAAAGTTAGATGAAAAGTCCTCATTTAAAAAAAAAAAAAAAAAAAAGTCCTCATTTCATATATTAATCAATTCATAAAATAAGGACCCATAAAAATCAATGAAAAAGAACATTTTCAACTTCTTCAAAAGAAATCTTCACACAGGAGACTGAAAGATAGCCCAATTCTGGTTCACACCAAAATAAAAACCACTGGACCTAATTTTCCTGAGAAGTAGTTTATATGTGAATAGTTGTTTGAAAGCAAAACTTCATTTAGACTTTCTTCAAGGCATTCCAGGTTACCACCTACAAGGACATGGCTGTACTTAATGTACATTGGATTCTATATCTTGATTTCTGTCTGAACCTTAGTTCATGAAATGACTCTGCAGAGGATCTTTCAAAGATAGATTTAACTTCCTTCTGCATTGTCCACAGCTGGTATTTTGGGGCTATTTTAATTTTTTTTGCAAAATTGGGAAGTATGCATTTGAATAAGTAATCAAGTTGATAAGTGTAACTTACTACCACAGAAGGAGAAAAATAAAAAATATGTATATGAACTCCTCACTGAGTTGTTATTTAGGTATGTAGTTGTAAACAAAAAATACAGCCCAAACTTCAGCTGTATTTCAGGGCCAGTTTTTGCTCACATCAAGATCACCTAGTAGTCACCACACTTTTGCTCTTTGACTCTGGAATACAAATATTCATACCTTTATTTTTACAATACAGATACTAAGAGATTATTTTCTGCTTACTTTAATCCATCAAATTTTAAAATGTAACCATTTATTCTTGAGGGTCAGAAATTTGAGAAGGCCTCAGCTCAGTTTCTGCTTGAGGGCAGAGGGTCTCTTATGTGGTTCCAGTTGGATGGCAGCAGTGCCTAGTCATTCAAAGACCTGACTTGCCCCAGATTGCTCAATCATATTTGGCAGATAATACTGGATAATGACTTGGTGCTTAGCTAGGGCTATTGACAACAATTGACTCTCTAGCATCATGATCTTGGTACAGTCGGACTTCTTTCATGGAAACAGCTTTCCCCAGAGTTAAGAGTTGAAAGCCTCATCTGTTGCCTTGTCAATCTTTCTTTCTTTAGTATGAATTCTTTGCTACTGCATAGATGTGAGTTATGACTAATTATTCTTACAATCATTTCATTTGAAGTATTCACATCCATTGTGAATTCCCTGTTGATGTAAGGATTTGAGCTGTGGCTCTAAGCTTTTCCATATTCATCATTTTCATATGACCCAGTAAGATAATGTTTCATCCAGTTAGAGTTCTCTCATGTTGAGCAAGGAAGACACTAGGTCCCTCTCTTCCTACCGCATGACTTTGATTTCAAATAGACATTCTTATGGCTGAAGGCAGTCTCAGATTTATAACCTGTATCTAGTATTTAGGATTTGAGCTGTCGCTAAAAATCTTTGAATAACCATTCTATTTGAATTCCCAGTTTTCACAACATTCATAGTTTCCCTCTAGTATGAATTCTCACATTTGAACCATCACCATATTGATAATATATACAGCTGTCTTCCTTCAGAGTGAATTATCTCCTAACATCAAAGTTATGCATTGTTTGGTAGTACCAGCGTACACATACCCCAGGGCCCAGCAATTTCATTCCTAAGTATATGTGTGTAAGTATATACACAAGAGAAATGAATATATGTACACCTAAATATAAATATATTTGAAGAAGCACTATTTATTATGACCCTAAGCTGTAAACAATAAAAAAAAGTCCATCAACATTAGATTGGATAAACTGAAATGTAATTATATAATGAAATTTTATACAGGATGAAAATAAATAAATTTCTCCAACATGCACTAATGATGAGTTTTAAAGACATAGTGATGGATGAAACAAGTTATATATGAAAGAATACATAATGTATACTTTATATAAAGGTTTATAATATGCAAAGACTAATTTATAATGTTAGGAGTTAGAACTGTGGTTAACTCTGAAGGGATAACTTTTATTCCATATTTGCAGTGAGAAATACAGTCACACCTCCTTCTTTTAAAGCAGTTCTGTTCACAGTGTGGTCCACGGGCCACGGTCAGGTAGCCTACTGCTTAATACTGGGTCACAAAATGTTATATGTTAAAATTTTAAATAAGCAATTTAAAATGTTTTTAGCAACTTGACAGAAGAATTTATGTCTGGTGAAGGTAATAAAAAATTTAAGCTTGTATTTTCAGTGACTTTTATCACTTAATTTATCTCACAATTCTTTTTATGTGTTTTGTGGACTAGCAAATAGTAGGTAAATATGCTACAGTACCTTAAACTGTTTAATATTATTACACTTGCAAGCAACCTCATGTACAGGGTTTATTATGTCTTAAAAATTTTTCACCAGAAAAGTCACATGTTTTAGTGAATTCGCACAGTTTCGCTCTTGTGAGTTTTCTGATGGACAATGAGGTTTGACTTACAACTGAAGAACTTCCCACATTCTTTACATTCATATGGTTTCTCTCCTGTGTGAGTTTTCTGATGGCGAATGAGGTTAGATTTCCTACTAAAAGCTTTCCCACACTGAGGACATCCATTGGATTTCTCTCCTGTATGTATTCTCTGATGAACAGTGAGGATTGCCTTCTGGCGGAAGGACTTCCCACATTCATTACAAATATAGGGTTTCTCCCCTGTGTGAATTCTTTGATGGAGAGTGAGAGTTGTCTTTTGGCAGAAGGACTTCCCACATTCATTGCAAATATAGGGTTTCTCTCCTGTGTGAGTCCTCTGATGTACAGTGAGGGTTGTCTTCTGGATAAATGCCTTCCCACATTCATTACATTGATATGGTTTCTCCCCTGTGTGTGTTCTCTGATGATCAATGAGGTATGACTTCTTTCTAAAAGCACTTCCACACTGAGTACATTCATAGGCCTTCTCTCCGGTATGTGTTTTGTGATGTCTAGTAAGGGTTGCCTTTTGGCGGAAGGACTTCCCACAATCCATACAAATGTAGGGTTTCCCCTCTAAGTGTGTTTTCTCATGAAGAGTGAGGGCTGTCTTTTGACGGAAGGCTTTTCCACATTGACTGCAAACATAAGGTTTCTCACCTGTGTGAATTCGTTGATGTTCAATGAGGTATGACTTCCTTCTAAAATTATTCCCACAGTAAGGACAATGAAAGGGTTTCTCTTCTGTTTGAGATCTCTGATGCATGATAAAAATGGACTTCCTACAGAGGAATTTCCCATATTTGCTGTATGAATGGGGTTTCTTCTCCATATTTTGTTGGTGGACATTGAGATTTGACTTTTCAATGAAGGCTGTGCCATCTTTATTGTATTCACAGGATTTTTCTCCTCTGTGAGCTCTGGTATGTGTAAATAATATTCCTTTCATAAGGAAGGGTTTTTCACATTCATTATGTTCAAATGATTGCTCTGGAGTTTGAACCTTCTGATGTTGAATAAGCTCTTGTTTACCACTCAGACTCCTTTCTGTTTGTTTACAGAGATTCACTGCTGCATGAATTTTCTCATGTTTAGTGTTAAGGAGTGATTTCTCCCATCCATTACTCTCACCAAACTTCTCTCTTATAGGACTTATATTTCTAATGACTAATTCTGAAATATTTTTAAAAACTTTTCCATCAGGTTTATATTCACGTAGTGTTGTTTTTGAAATAATATGGTTCTTGTCGATAGTAAATGTTTTCCCCCAAATGTTACTTCTCTCTTTTATTAGTCTTTTGTGGTTGATGGATATAACTGACCTAGAATGCCTGTCTTGGTATTCTTTGAATTTCACTAAAACATCTTCAGCTTTCCAATCTTCTTCTAGAAAAAATACAATTAACAATAGTAAGCCTCCATGTAAACATTATGGATAAGATAAATAATACAAACAATCCATGGTGGGCCTGTCTATCACACTACTTTAGTCTACAGAAAGGCCAAAATACATTACCTCTGGGAGCTAACAAACACATACCCTGCTACACTGTTAAAATGAGGAAAAACTGTCATAAGCAAACAACACATATCTTTGGGATGTTGTAAATATAAGCTACACTGAGCAGGTATGATAAACACAAGGGCAAGTAAGCAGAAGACAAAGGATAGTGAAAGCAGGATTGTTCTTGAAACAGGCCGATTCAGAGATAATGGAGTGAGCCTATCAAGGGTACTAACAGTAAGTAGTGAAAACGTTCAGGTGATGATGAAAAACTATATATTTATTCCCTAATGACTAAATAAATGTTATAAAATACTTCCATTTGTTTCTTCCTCACTTGTATTGAGCCTATCCATGGCAAATGAACTTTTTCAGTCACTCATTTCCTAGTGCTAACAGACACACTCATCTACACTCTTGATCCTAGCTCTCCACATAACTGTAATTTTTTTCCTTGAAAGGGAAGAATTGGGAAAACATAATTCCCTTAGGAATTATAAAATTAAACCAGAGGAAAAGGATATTTGCAACATGAATATAATCACTATTGTATTCTGATTGCTGCTACCATCAATTTATTCTTCCAGAGATGATCAATAACTAAATTCTCTTGACCATCAATTATAAATTTTCCTCTTTTCAATTTGCTAAATTACTTTTTCAGTTTTAGGGAAGGATGAGTTCAAGTTTTCCTCCCAATGTAGTGCATATGTGCTAAGTTGCTTCAATTGTGTTTGACTCTTTGTGATCCTATGGAGCATAGCCTGCCAGGCTTCTCTGTCCGTGGAATTCTCCAGACAAGAATACTGGAATGGGTTGCTGTGCCCTTCTCCTGGGGATCTTCCCAACCCAGAGATCGAACCCATGTCTCTTATGTCTTCTGCAGTGGCAGGCAAGTTCTTCACCACTAGCACCATCTGGGACTCTGCTATTCCCTACTGGAGCTGTGAAAGACTGAATTCTTTAATATATGTGTATGGCACTGGTTGACCTATCATTTTTCTTAAAACTTCTTGGCTATATCGTACTATTTTACCTTACTACCACCCATATCTGATGGGGCAGTTTTAAATGTGGATTCATCTTACTTATGACTTGTATCTTATTTACAATAGCCTTTTTATCCCATCAAACTAGTCATGAAAATGTAAACAAGTGATACCATATCTATCTTTAAAATTGTTCCACCAGATATGGGTGGTAGGATCATGTATTTATAAAACAGAATACTACAATGAAATGTATATAATGGAATACTATTCAGCAATAAAAAGGAAAAAACCACTGAAACATAATGACAAAAAGAGATGAATATTAAACATTTTTTAGACTTAAAACTTCATGCAAAAGAGTACATATTTCATTTATGTGTAGTTCTAGGACACACAAAACTAATCTGTATCAGTAATGGGAATTATACTGCCTTCCTGACAACTTCAACCTCCTCCAGGGACATACTACTATCCAATTTATCCAAAAGCCTTCACATATTCTCTCTACTCTTCAATGTCTATATTGTCTGATATAAATATATATCATAATTTATATATAATTTTATAGTCTGAACCATCCATTTCAAATAATCTTTCAATAAGATCTGTTGCTATTTTAATATTATATTATATGTGAAATGCTCAATTTGATAATAATGCCTTCCCAACTAAAACTTATGTTCTTTGAAGTCAATATTTTATTAACTATCTTCTTTGAAATCTTCTGAGTATACATTAAAACACTTAAGAGTGGTGAAGGGATATGATCATCTTGGCATGTATATATAAAAAGAAATTACTGTTTAAATGATTTCTGAATGGATGAAAAAGATAATTTCCTTGCATACTATCATAGGCCATCAATCAGGTAACTACTGAATGTCTAGCCTCTCTTACAAACTACAGTAAGGAAAAGTAAAAGAGATGACCTTATTTTGAGGGAACTATTAATCAGATGGGAAAAGAGGCCTCAGATAAAACAAGGTTGAATCAGGTAGCAAATTACTAGATTATATCAGAGGATGGTTCTGTTTGTGTGTTACAGACACTAAGTATAATGTGAATGCAGAAAAATAGGAGCTGACATGCTCTGGAGTCAGTAATGGACATTTCATGTGGAAGTAAAATTTGATCTTTTAACTCAAGGATATGTAGTATTGTGTGGGAAAGAACAAAATTCTTACTCTAAAAGAAGTCTTGACATTTGCCTTCGTCTTCTGGGAGGTAATCTCTAAATCCTTGGAATGTCATGTCTTAGAGGAATATTTATTTGCCTGGGAACCTTTGGCCAGCTAGAAAGTAACAATGTGATTTAGGTTGGGGGGGTTCTTTGAGTCACACCAACAATGTGATTTAAGTGGGGGTTTGGGTCACAGAATATTAGTTCAACCTCTTATGGGGATGGAAACTTAGATCAGCCACACGGGCAGTCAGGCATCCTATGTGATGGAGCCCTAATATAACCAACTCTGGACTCTAGGCTTGAGCAAAGCTTCCCTGGCTGGCAACATTCTATAAGAACTGTCACAGGGAAGTAACGCTGTCCCTGATTCCACAGAAAACAACTAGAAGCTCTGTGTTTGGTACTTTCCTGGACTCTGCCCTATGTGCTTCTCCCCTTGGCTAATTTTAATTTGTATTCTTCTCTTACAAACCATAACTGTGAGTATTACAGCTTTCAGTAAGTTTTTTAAGTCCTTATAGCAAACTATTGACCCAAATCTTCGGATTCCTGAATTTACATTTGGTATCAGAATTAAGGGTCTCTTTTTGTGTACTGATTTACTCTCTTATTTTGTAGTTGGTTGACTTTCCAAGTATTTCTGTAAGTATACAGCAGCTGTCACATTAATGAAAGGTCCAGTTGTACATTTGAGAGACTAGAACAGAGATGAGCAAGAGTTCTCAGTCAAAAAGGGAAATACATGTGGAATGACCAGAAGGGATATTATTGTCAGCCCTTGAAAAAGAAGGGATTTGGGGGAGGAGCCAAGATGGCGGAGGAGTAGGACGGGGAGACCACTTTCTCTCCTACAAATTCATCAAAAGAATAACTGAACGCAGAGCAAACCTCACAAAACAACTTCTGATCGCTAGCTGAGGTCATCAGGCGCCCAGAAAAGCAGACCATTGTCCTCGAAAGGAGGTAGGACAAAATATAAAAGATAAAAAGTGAGACAAAAGAGCTAAGAACAGAGACCCGTCCCGGGAAGGGAGTCTTAGGCGGCCTTGCTTGGGCTAGGGTCCGGGCCTGAGTGCCCTGAGGACAATCGGAGGGAGCTTCTGTGAGGTGCTAACTTGAACTGTGGGAGACCAAAAGAGAGAAAATTAACCGGCCGGAACACACTGCCGGCCGTTCGCAGAACAAAGGGACGGAGAAAGTCCCAAGAAGAGGTCGCAGGCTGCGGACCCGCCCAGCCCCGCCGGAGGCAGGGGGGAGGGGAAGGTCGCGGCGAGACACAGGGCGCAGGCACCCGACCGGCGCGGGCGGGGACTGGGGCTGGGGACGCAGAGGGCGGAAGGCGCGCGCACCCGACTGGCGCCAGCGGAAACTGAGACTGGGTCCGCGGAAGGGAGTGAGTGCGCCACACCTGGGGATAGTGCGCCCATCAAGCCCCTCGCTGCCTGGACCGCTCTGACGGGGAAGGCACAGAGAGCAGGCGCAGCTTTTCCTTCCACGCTTTTGTGTAACACCCGAGGGCTGGAACCTAGCGCAGCGCGGAGCGCGCTCCATATAGAACAGCCGGGAGCCTGAGCAGCGCAGACTGGAGAAAGCAGCGTCAGCCCCTCCCGGCAGCGCCAGCCCGCCCCCGCAGGGCCAGCCCCTCCCCGCAGCGTCAGCCCCTCCCAGCAGCGCAACGGGACTAGCTAACTGAATAAGAGTCCACCTCCGCCCGCCTGTGTCAGGGCGGAAATGAGGCTCTGAAGAGACCGGCAAACAGAAGCCAAATAAACAAAGGGAACCGCTTCAGAAGGGACTGGTGCAACAGATTAAAATCCCTGTAGAAAACACCGACTTCACCGGAAGGGCCCTGTAGATATCGAGAAGTGTAAGCTGGAACGAGGAGCTATCTGAAACTGAGCCGAACCCACACTGACCGCAACAGCTCCAGAGAAACTCCTAGATATATTTTTACTTTTTTTTTTCTAAGTAAGGAAAAAAAAAAAAATTTTTTTTTATATTTTTTCTTTTTTATTTTTTCTCTTTTATTTCCCTTTAAAATTCCCTATTACTCCCCCATTACTCCTTAACTTTCATTTTCATAGATTTTTACGATTTTTTTAATTAGGGGGAAAAAAAATTTTTTTTTTTTCTTTCTTTTTTTTTTTTGTTTTTTTTTCTTTTTTTTCTTCTTTTTTTTCCTTTCCGTTTTCTCTTTTATTTTCTATTTTTCTTTTTCTCTTATTTCTTTTAAAGTCCTCTAGAACTCCTCTACTACTCTTCATTTTCATTTTCACTACACTATAACCTTACCAAAAAAAAAAAAAGAGAAGCCCTATCTTTAAACCGAAGATTATTCTCTCCCAATCTTGACTCTCTGTTTTCTATCTCAGAACACCTCTATTTCCTCCTTTCCCCTTCTCTTCCCAATCCAATTCTGTGAATCCTTGTAGGTGTCTGAGATACGGAGAACACTCTGGGAACAGACAGCTGCGTAGATCTGTCTCTCTCCTCTTGAGTCCCCCTTTTTCTCCTCCTGCTCATCTCTATCTCCCTCCTCCCTTTTCTCCTGTTCATGTAACTCTGTGAACCTCTCTGGGTGTCCCTAACAGGGGAGAATCTTTTCGCCATTAACCTAGAAGTTTTATTATCAGTGCTGTATAGTTGGAGAAGTCCTGAGACTACAGGAAGAATAAAACTGAAATCCAGAGGCAGGAAACTTAAGCCCAAAACCTGAGAACACCAGAAAACTCCTGACTACATGGAACTTTAAGCAATAAGTGACCGTCCAAAAGCCTCCATACCTACACTGAAACCAACCACCACCCAAGAGCCAGTAAGTTTTAGAGCAAGACATACCACGCAAATTCTCCAGCAACACAGGAACATAGCCCCGAATGTCAACATACAGGCTGCCCAAGGTGACACCTAACACATAGACCCATCTCAAAACTCATTACTGGGCACTCCATTGCTCTCCAAATAGAAGAAATCAAGTTCCACGCACCAGTACACTGACGCAAGCTTCCCTAACCAGGAAACCTTGACAAGCCAATCGTCTAACCCCACCCACTGGGTAAATCCTCCACAATAAAAAGGAACCACAGACCTCCAGAATACAGAAAGTCCACTCCAGACACAGCAATCTAAACAAGATGAAAAGGCAAAGAAATACCCAACAGGTAAAGGAACATGAAAAATGCCCACCAAGTCAAACAAAAGAGGAGGAGATAGGGAATCTACCTGAAAAAGAATTTAGAATAATGATAATAAAAATGATCCAAAATCTTGAAAACAAAATGGAGTTACAGATAAATAGCCTGGAGACAAAGATTGAAAAGATACAAGAATTGTTTAATAAAGACCTAGAAGAAATAAAAAAGAGTCAATTAAAAATGAACAATGCAATGAATGAGATCAAAAACACTTTGGAGGGAACCAAGAGTAGAATAACGGAGGCAGAAGATAGGATAAGTGAGGTAGAAGATAAAATGGTGGAAATAAATGAAGCAGAGAGGAAAAAAGAAAAAAGGATCAAAAGAAATGAGGACAACCTCAGGGACCTCTGGGACACTGTGAAACGCCCCAACATTCGAATCATAGGAGTTCCAGAAGAAGAAGACAAAAAGAAAGGCCATGAGAAAATACTCGAGGAGATAATAGCTGAAAACTTCCCTAAAATGGGGAAGGAAATAGCCACTCAAGTCCAAGAAACCCAGAGAGTCCCAAACAGGATAAACCCAAGGCGAAACACCCCAAGACACATATTAATCAAACTAACAAAGATCAAACACAAAGAACAAATATTAAAAGCAGCAAGGGAAAAACAACAAATAACACACAAAGGGATTCCCATAAGGATAACAGCTGACCTATCAATAGAAACCCTCCAGGCCAGAAGGGAATGGCAGGACGTCCTGAAAGTAATGAAAGAGAATAACCTACAACCTAGATTACTGTATCCAGCAAGGATCTCATTCAGATATGAAGGAGAACTCAAAAGCTTTACAGATAAGCAAAAGCTGAGAGAATTCAGCACCACCAAACCAGCTCTTCAACAAATGCTAAAGGATCTTCTCTAGACAGGAAATGCAGAAAGGTTGTATAAACGTGAACCCAAAACAACAAAGTAAATGGCAACGGGACCACACCTATCAATAATTACCTTAAATGTAAATGGGTTGAATGCCCCAACCAAAAGACAAAGATTGGCTGAATGGATACAAAAACAAGACCCCCATATATGCTGTCTACAAGAGACCCACCTCAAAACAAGAGACACATACAGACTAAAAGTGAAGGGCTGGAAAAAAATATTTCATGCAAATGGAGACCAAAAGAAAGCAGGAGTCGCAATACTCCTATCAGATAAAATAGACTTTCAAATAAAAGCTGTGAAAAGAGACAAAGAAGGACACTACATAATGATCAAAGGATCAATCCAAGAAGAAGATATAACAATTATATATGCACCCAACATAGGAGCACCGCAATATGTACGGCAAACACTAACGAGTATGAAAGAGGAAATTAATAGTAACACAGTAATAGTGGGAGACTTTAATACCCCACTCACAACTATGGATAGATCAACTAAACAGAAAATTAACAAGGAAACACAAACTTTAAATGACACAATGGACCAGCTAGACCTAATTGATATCTATAGGACATTTCACCCCAAAACAATCAACTTCACCTTTTTCTCAAGTGCACACGGAACCTTCTCCAGAATAGATCACATCCTGGGCCATAAATCTAGTCTTGGAAAATTCAAAAAAATTGAAATCATTCCAGTCATCTTTTCTGACCACAGTGCAGTAAGATTAGATCTCAATTACAGGAAAAAAATTGTTAAAAATTCAAACACCTGGAGGCTAAATAACACGCTTCTGAATAACCAACAAATCATAGAAGAAATCAAAAAAGAAATCAAAATATGTATAGAAATGAATGAAAATGAAAACACAACAACCCAAAACCTATGGGACACTGTAAAAGCAGTGCTAAGGGGAAGGTTCATAGCATTACAGGCTTACATCAAGAAACAAGAAAAAAGCCAAATAAATAACCTAACTCTACACCTAAAGCAATTAGAGAAGGAAGAAATGAAGAACCCCAGGGTTAGCAGAAGGAAAGAAATCTTAAAAATTAAGGCAGAAATAAATGCAATAGAAACTAAAGAGACCATAGCAAAAATCAACAAAGCTAAAAGCTGGTTTTTTGAAAAAATAAACAAAATTGACAAACCATTAGCAAGACTCATTAAGAAACAAAGAGAGAAGAACCAAATTAACAAAATTAGAAATGAAAATGGAGAGATCACAACAGACAACACTGAAATACAAAGGATCATAAGAGACTACTACCAGCAGCTCTATGCCAATAAAATGGACAACTTGGATGAAATGGACAAATTCTTAGAAAAGTATAACTTTCCAAAACTGAACCAGGAAGAAATAGAAGATCTTAACAGACCCATCACAGGCAAGGAAATCGAAACTGTAATCAAAAATCTTCCAGCAAACAAAAGCCCAGGACCAGATGGCTTCACAGCTGAATTCTACCAAAAATTTAGAGAAGAGCTAACACCTACCTTACTCAAACTCTTCCAGAAAATTGCAGAAGAAGGTAAACTTCCAAACTCATTCTATGAGGCCACCATCACCCTAATTCCAAAACCTGACAAAGATGCCACAAAAAAAGAAAACTACAGGCCAATATCACTGATGAACATAGATGCAAAAATCCTTAACAAAATTCTAGCAAACAGAATCCAACAACATATTAAAAAAATCATACACCACGACCAAGTGGGCTTTATCCCAGGAATGCAAGGATTCTTCAATATCCGCAAATCAATCAATGTAATACACCACATTAACAAATTGAAAGATAAAAACCATATGATTATCTCAATAGATGCAGAGAAAGCCTTTGACAAAATTCAACACTCATTTATGATTAAAACTCTCCAAAAAGCAGGAATAGAAGGAACATACCTCAACATAATAAAAGCTATATATGACAAACCCACAGCAAGCATCACCCTCAATGGTGAAAAATTGAAAGCATTTCCCCTGAAATCAGGAACAAGACAAGGGTGCCCACTCTCACCACTACTGTTCAACATAGTGTTGGAAGTTTTGGCCACAGCAATCAGAGCAGAAAAAGAAGTAAAAGGAATCCAGATAGGAAAAGAAGAAGTGAAACTCTCACTGTTTGCAGATGACATGATCCTCTATATAGAAAACCCTAAAGACTCTACCAGAAAATTACTAGAACTAATCAACGAATATAGTAAAGTTGCAGGATATAAAATTAACACACAGAAATCCCTTGCATTCCTATATACTAACAATGAAAAAACAGAAAGAGAAATTAAGGAAACAATACCATTCACCATTGCAACAAAAAGAATAAGATACTTAGGAGTATATCTACCTAAAGAAACAAAAGACCTATACATAGAAAACTATAAAACACTGATGAAAGAAATCAAAGAGGACACATACAGATGGAGAAACATACCGTGTTCATGGATTGGAAGAATCAATATTGTCAAAATGGCTATTCTACCCAAAGCAATCTATAGATTCAATGCAATCCCTATCAAGCTACCAACGGTATTTTTCACAGAACTAGACCAAAGAATTTCACAATTTGTATGGAAATACAAAAAACCTCGAATAGCCAAAGTAATCTTGAAAAAGAAGAATGGAACTGGAGGAATCAACCTGCCTGACTTCAGACTCTACTACAAAGCCACAGTCATCAAGACAGTGTGGTACTGGCACAAAGACAGAAATATAGACCAATGGAACAGAATAGAAAGCCCAGAGATAAATCCACGAACCTATGGACACCTTATCTTTGACAAAGGAGGCAAGGATATACAATGGAAAAAAGACAACCTCTTTAACAAGTGGTGCTGGGAAAACTGGTCAACCACTTGCAAAAGAATGAAACTAGAACACTTTCTAACACCATACACAAAAATAAACTCAAAATGGATTAAAGATCTAAATGTAAGACCAGAAACTATAAAACTCCTAGAGGAGAACATAGGCAAAACACTCTCCAACATAAATCACAGCAAGATCCTCTATGACCCACCTCCCAGAATATTGGAAATAAAAGCAAAACTAAACAAATGGGATCTAATGAAACTTAAAAGCTTTTGCACTACAAAAGAAACTATAAGTAAGGTGAAAAGACAGCCGTCAGATTGGGAGAAAATAATAGCAAATGAAGAAACAAAGGATTAATCTCAAAAATATACAAGCAACTCCTGCAGCTCAATTCCAGAAAAATAAATGACCCAATCAAAAAATGGGCCAAAGAACTAAACAGACATTTCTCCAAAGAAGACATACAGATGGCTAACAAACACATGAAAAGGTGCTCAACATCACTCATTATTAGAGAAATGCAAATCAAAACCACAATGAGGTACCATTACACACCAGTCAGGATGGCTGCTATCCAAAAGTCTACAAGCAATAAATGCTGGAGAGGCTGTGGAGAAAAGGGAACCCTCTTACACTGTTGGTGGGAATGCAAACTAGTACAGCCACTATGGAAAACAGTGTGGAGATTCCTTAAAAAACTGGAAATAGAACTGCCATATGACCCAGCAATCCCACTTCTGGGCATACACACTGAGGAAACCAGATCTGAAAGAGACACGTGCACCCCAATGTTCATCGCAGCACTGTTTATAATAGCCAGGACATGGAAGCAACCTAGATGCCCATCAGCAGATGAATGGATAAGGAAGCTCTGGTACATATACACCATGGAATTTTACTCAGCCGTCAAAAAGAATTCATTTGAACCAGTCCTAATGAGATGGATGAAACTGGAGCCCCTTATACAGAGTGAAGTAAGCCAGAAAGATAAAGAACATTACAGCATACTAACACATATATATGGAATTTAGAAAGATGGTAACGATAACCCTATATGCAAAACAGAAAAAGAGACACAGAAATACAGAACAGACTTTTGAACTCTGTGGGAGAAGGTGAGGGTGGGATGTTTCAAAAGAACAGCATGTATACTATCTATGGTGAAACAGATCACCAGCCCAGGTGGGATGCATGAGACAAGTGCTCCGGCCTGGTGCACTGGGAAGACCCAGAGGAATCGGGTGGAGAGGGAGATGGGAGGGGGGATCGGGATGGGGAATAAGTGTAAATCTATGGCTGATTCATATCAATGTATGACAAAACCCACTGAAATGTTGTGAAGTAATTAGCCTCCAACTAATAAAAAAATTAAAAAAAAAAAAAAGAAAAAGAAGGGATTTAAATTTCATATAATAAGGGGATATCTTTTTTTGCCTATTGACTGAAAGAAAACTGAAAGAACTAGAAAAAAATCATGGCAAATCCAAATAGTAACTACAGCAGTCCACACCTGAAATAACATGGTTCTTACTTTGGAAGATGTCAGTGGCAAATGAGAATATGATAGGATGTAAAGATATTTCATGGAGTGAAATAAACACAAATTGTGGAAAGCTAATTTTTAAAATATAGCAGAGATGATGAAATCAACCTGATATTATAAGAAGCTGACTACAGTAATAAAAGGATATAGAAACAAAGATAAGGTTAATGACTTATATATTATTTCTAAAATATCAATAACTGAAGATGAGACAAGTGATCACTATATTGCTGTAGGCAGATTAAAATATTCCAGTAGAGTCCAAGTGGGAGAAATGCGCTGAAAATGGCTATTTGAAAGCCATTCACATAAAACAAGGATATCACAACTTGAGAATGGATCAGATTATTATAGCTTACGTGGCTGTTATAAAGATAAGAACTGAGGATGAAGAATGATCCTTTAAGGATACCGATGACAGCCTACTGAAATAAAATCCATTTATTTGACAAATATTTATTTTTTCAGAGGGAAGAGAAGTAAGCAAGATGAAAAAGGAACTCAGGGACATAGGATACATTTTTCACCCCAATCAAGGTGGGTACATATCAGGCATCTGAGCACTATGTTATGAAACATGGAGATTTATTGGGAAGAAATGTATTAAAATGAAGTGATACTGAAATTATCACCTTAGTCCAAGGCATATGGATTTTGAAATCTGATAGTAGGTCTCACAGTAAGAATGGGACGTGAGACTGAGTACAAGAAACAAGTAGAAGGGGAAAGGAAGAAAAGAAAATGAAGACTAAGAGGAAGATAAATATTAACAATGATTACCCTTTTATATTTTGGATTCATGAATGCCTATAAATAGAAGACTATAATAAAAGAAGAAAAGTTAAAGAAAGAGACGAAAACCAAGAAAGGCCTAAACCAACAGTTTCCAAGAGATTCTTATGGGAGGTCTACAAAGTCAAAACTATTTTTGTTAATAATAACATTTCACTGGGACTTCCCCAGTGGTCCAGTGGGTAAGATTCTGTGCTCCTAATGCAGGGGAAATGAGTACAATTTCCCTGGTTGGGGAATTAAGATCCAGCATGCTGCACAGTGTGGCAAAAAAGTGATAACAACACTTCATGATTAACAAAAATAATATATTTTAAACTGTGTTCTTATTTGCACTAATGACAACAGCAATAGTAGGTGTCTCATGAATTTTAATTTATAGAGGTGACTGATGACACAGAGTTGCTAGTGTTGTTAAAAGAAAATTTCCTATTACCTTTCCTGAGAGGAGGATCTATGCCATGCCATGCAGGACGACACGGGGAAGCACCAGGTTTGGTCAGGAGGCAGAAAGAAGCAAGGGACAAGTCTAGACCACAGTCTTTACTGGAGCTTACTTCCATGGAAAGGCAGGGCAGGGCAAACAGCTTAGGGTCAGTTAGTTTGAATAGTGTTGGCATGTCATGGGTTACAGGGATGATCTCCAGTAGTCTGATACCTGGTCCTGGTGACTCAGGGCAGGGAAAATACTGGCTTGGTGTCTGTGAGTTATATAAAGGAGGTAGTTGAGGATATAGAATTGCAACTGGTTGATTTGTATATGAAAAGTTGGCTCACCAACAAGTTGTTTGTTTGCTATCTCTAGGAATTGGCTAACTCTGGGAAGGGCAATCTCTCCTTAGCTAGTAGGCTCCCTAAAGATGCCAAACATCATAAAATATAAAAAATGTTTAAATGGTTGATACAGTGGGTAAAATGCTGGCACATTAACATATATCAAAGCACTGACACCAATCTACAATAGTAAACACTACATTTCTAACTATCACACACAAGGGGAAAAAAGTTTCATTAGTTTTATTAATTTATTAGCTCTCCACCCTTGAGAACATATATTTTCAATATTCTATGTGAGTTAAGGGTACCAACCCTCTGCCTGGTAAAAAAATCTGCTTATAACTTACAGTTGGCCCTCAGTTCCTCCAAACCCACAGTTCCACATCTATGGATTCAGCCAACTGTGGACCCTGTAGTCCTATAGTATTTGCTGTTGAGAAAGTTGCATATAAATGGATCTGCATAGTTCAAATGTGTATTTTTCAAGGGCCAATCATATTTTGTGAGGAAAAGTGCTGGTATAATTATTTGAGTTGAGAACTGAATATCTACGATTTGTGGAACAGCAGTTTTACTTGAAAAAATACTGACTATTATTCATTTGTGGGTATCTGGTAGACATTTTCTTGAACAATGTGAACCTGTCTATTCAAAGAAAACATCTGCCAATACTTGTTATCTATGATAAAGTTCAAGCTTTTAACTGTAAGTCATTATGTAGGAAAGCTTGTATTTGCTACGGTATGCTCGTCAATTTACCAATACTTAAAAGACTTTTATGATGAAATTGCTGGTAATACTAACACATGTGGGTTTGGGGTTTTTAAAAAATACAGTATACGGAAAAGTAAAAATTTGGCAGACCTGTATATACCAGTTAACTGTTACTTTCCAAATGACCAATATATAGTATTACAAAACAATGCATGGGAAAAATATTTAAATAGACCACTGGATTTTATGTAATAGTCTACCAAAGTTCATTGTTATATTTTCAGATTTTATATTGCAACTAACTATTTAGACATAACCAGTTGTTAAATGATACTGTTTAGGAACTACCAATTAAGTTTGGGTGTAGTATTAATTTAGAATACCCATGACATCTAAAAAAGCTTTTAAAAATTTCTCTGTCAAACTACATAAATGCATGAAAGAAGATTTTTCTCCACATATCTCAATTAAAATAACATATTACAACAGACTAAATGTAGAATCAGATGTGAAAATCAGCTATCTTCTGTTTAGCAAGATATTAAATAAACTTCAATCATCTAACAATGCCCCTTTGCTCATTTTTTTCTTTTGGAAAAGTTTTTTTTGGTAAAAAATATGATTTTTATGTCAATATTAGTTTATTATTTTTATATTGTTCTTTTTAAATTAAATAAATGAATATTTTAAAATTTTGTTTTAATTTCAAATAGGGCATACAAACATACACAAAGTTCTTTTAATTCTTAAGAGTATAAATAAGTCCTAAGACTAAAAAGTTTGAGAACTGCTTATTTAGACATTCAGATTTTGGTAATGGCAAAGAAGTCTATATCAAAAGAACCTTCCAACTGATAACAGTGATAACTATGGACCAATTATAAAAGACTAACTTCCTTGAAGGCACTGAAGAATGATCAAAAGCAGGCAGAAACTGGAATGGATACAAACTTTGAAAGAAAGAAACCCTATTGCATTAAGATCTACATTTTTCCAGGTCTTCCACTGTGTATTCTGGCAGTTCATGCAGCACACAGGGGACAGATCTCAAGTAGAAATAGAAATAGAAAGCAGGAGTCATGATGTGCAGAAAAATCAGAAATCAGAGTTCAGGAGTACCAGAGTGGCTGAAAACTGAGGACAGAATCCAAGAAAGAAGAAAGCACAGAAGGAAAGCCCCAACATTAGCATAAACCCCTCCACAAAACCTTGGTTAACTTCATTTCCACAGGGTAAGACTGCAAGGAGCATAAAGGGAAAAGAAAGCTGGAACACTGCAAGAATCAAGCAAAGATTTCAGCAGTTAACTTAACTCTACAAAAGTAGTTTTTATTATAATTCCAGACCTGTGCCAAGTTAGAAGAATCTGGTGAAAACTTTGGTCTTTCTATTGAAATCCCATAATGACCATGTATTAGGAATAAAGGCTGCATCCAAGGACTTAGAGCAATAACATAAAACTAAAGGCAAAACTGAAAAGGAAATAAACATAACCTAAACACTTAAAGGGCTTCCCTGGTGGCTCAGCTGGTAAAGAACCCACCTATAATGGGGGAGACCTGGGTTCTATCCCTGGGTTGGGAAGATCCCCTGGAGAAGGGAATGGTTACCCACTCCAGTATTCTAGCCTGGAGAATTCCATGGACTGTATAATCCATGGGGGCACAAAGAGTCCAACATGACTGAGTGACTTTCACTTTTCAAACAACATAAAAGCAACCTGACAAAAGAATTCATGTGAGCCTCCAGTAACTTAACTAGAGATACCAAGGGAATATTTCATGCAAAGATGGGCACAATAAAGGACAGAAATGGCACGGACCTAACAGAAGCAGAAGATATTAAGAAGAGGTGGCAAGAATACACAGAAGAACTATACAAAAAAGATCTTAATGACCCAGATAACTACGATGGTGTGGTCACTCACCTAGAGCCACACTACCTGGAATGTGAAATCAAGTGGGTCCTTAGGAAGAATCACTATGAACAAAGTTAGTGTAGGTAATAGAATTCCAGCTGAACTATTTAAAATCCTAAAAGTGCTGCACCCAATATGCCAGCAAATATGGAAATCTCAGCAGTGGCCACAGGACTGGAAAAGATCAGTTTTCATTCCAATCCCAAAGAAAGGCAATACCAAAGAATGTTCAAACTATTACAGAACTGCACTCATCTCACACACTACCAAAGTAATGCTCAAAATTCTCTAAGTGAGGCTTCAACAGTACATGAACCAAGAGCCTCCAGATGTTCAATCTGGATTTAGAAAAGGCAGAGGAACCAGAGATCAAATTGTCAACATAAGCTGGATCATAGAAAAAGCAAGCAAATTCCAGAAACATCTGCTTCCTTGACTATGCTAAAGCCTTTGACTGTGTGGATGGGAAAATTCTTAAAGAGATGGTAATGCCAGACCACTAACCTGCCTATTGAGAAATCTGTATGCAGGTCAAGAAGCAACAGTTAGAAACAGACATGGAACAATGGCTGCTGCTGCTGCTGCTAAGTCGCTTCAGTTGTGTCCGACTCTGCCATTCCAGAGACGGCAGCCCACCAGCCTCCCCCATCCCTGGGATTCTCCAGGCAAGAACATTGGAGTGGGTTGCCCTTTCCTTCTCCAATGCATGAAAGTGAAGAGTGAAAGTGAAGTCACTCAGTCATGCCCGACTCCCAGTGACCCCATGGACTGCAGCCTACCAGGCTTCTCCGCCCATGGGATTTTTCAGGCAAGAGCACTGGAGTGGGTTGCCATTGCCTTCTGGAACAATGGACTGCTTCCAAATTGGGAAAGGAGTACATCAAGACTGTATATTGTTACCTTGCTTATTTAACTTATATGCAGAATACATTATGTGAAGGCAGGACTGCATGAAGCACAAGCTGGAATCAAGATTGCTGGGAGAAATATCAGTAACCTCAGATATGCAGATGACACCACCCTTATGGCAGAAAGTGAAGGAGAACTAAAGAGCCTCTTGATGAAAGTGAAAGAGGAGAGTGAAAAAGTTGGCTTAAAACTCAACATTCAGAAAACTATGATCACTGTATCCGGTCCCATCTCTGCATGGCAAATAGTTAGGGAATAATGGAAACAGTGACAGACTTTATTTTCTTGGGCCCCAAAATCACTGCATATGTTGACTGCAATCATGAAATTAAAAGACGCTTGCTCCTTGGAAGAAAAGCTATGACCAACTTAGACAGCATATTAAAAAGGAGAGACATTGCTTTGCTGATAAAGGTCTGTCTAGTCAAAGCTAGTTTTTCCCAGTAGTCATCCACAGATGTGAGAGTTGGACCATAAAGAAAGCAGAGTGCCAAAGAATTGATGCTTTTGAACTGTGGTGTTGGAGAAGACTCTTGAGAGTCCCCTGGACACCAAGGAGATCAAACCAGTCAATCTTAAAGGAAGTCAGTCCTAAATATTCATTGGAAGGACTGATGCCGCAGCTGAAGCTACAATACTTTGGCCACCAGATGCGAAGAACTGACTCCTTAGAAAAGACCCTGATGCTGGGAAAGATTGAAGGCAGGAGGAGAAGGGGACAACAGAGGATGAGATGTTTGGATGGCATCACCAACTCAATGGACATGAGTTTGAGCAAGCTCTGGGAGTTGGTGATGGACAGGGAAGCCCAACGTGCTACAGTCCATGGGTTCGCAAAGAGTTGGACACGACTGAGCAACTGAACTGAACTCATAAGATCACAACTCATCAATCTTCAGAAGAAGAAAAATGATCCAACATCTTTACATGTTACCTAAAGTTTTCCTGAGAAGAAACAGAAAAATGGAGAATAAAAGCCAATCAACAGAGCCTATATTGAAATTAGAAGAAATTTAAAATAGCTAAATTTAAAATAATTTAGTTATTTAAAATAGCTAAATTTAAAGTAGCTAAATAGATACTTTACTAAATAGATTTCTTACAAATCTGTAAGAAAAGATGAAAATATGGGTGAAAATCTCACCTTATCTCAGGAGAGATAAGGAAATGCAAACTGAAAAAAAACAACATCTGAAATTTAAGATTCACTGGATGGGTTTAATAGCAAATAAATATAAGGGAATAAAGAATAAGTAAACTGGAAGTCAGAATAACAGAAATTACTCAAACTAAAAGAATTTTTAAAATCCTTAGTGAGCTAGAGAAGGATGAAATGATTTAAAATATAATTGAGAATACAACAGGAAAAAAACTGTAGAAGTTCAGACCAAAATTTTCCCACATTTGGTCTAAAGATCAACTTGCTAAATTCACTTACTAGTTCTAACAGTTCTTTTCTTTTAGATTCCTTAGGATTTACTATGTACACAAATGTGTCACTTACAAATGAAGACAGTTCCCTTTCTAATCTGTAGCCTTTAACTTCTTTTTCTTGTCTTATTATACTGACTTGTGTTCCATATAATGTCTAACAGAATTTGTGATAATGGACATCCTTTCTTTGTTTTTGCTCTTATTAGAGGACAAGCATTCAATCTTTCACTACTGAATGTGATGGCAGGTATAAGTTTTTCAAAGATATTCTTTATGAAGTTGAGTAACTTCCCTTAGATTGCTAAAAACAGATTTATAATAAACAGAAATTGAATTTTATTATTTTCCTGCATTTACTGAGATGATTAGGTGGCTTTCTGTTTTTTTAGCCTCTTTTTATCTTTACATGGTAAATTATATAGCTTGATTTTTTAATACCAAATCAACTTTACTTTCCTTGGACAAACTCCTTTTGGTCATGAGACATCATTCTTTTAAAATATTGCTAGATTCAGCTTTATAGTAATATATTAAGCTTTATAATATTATATTAATATTATATAAATTATATCATAAAAATCTCTGTATTAAGGATTTTTCTCTTTCACTTCACAAAGGATGCTGGTGTGTAGTTTTCTATACTTATAGTGCCTTTGATTATAAATAATGCTGGTCTTATAAAGTAAGTTGGGAAGTGTTCTCCCCTACTCCACTGGTTTGTATAAAACTATTAGGGAATACCCTAATTATTCTTTCAATGTCTGTGGGAACTATAGTGTTGTAGTTCCTTTAATTTTTGGTATTGGTAATATGTCTTCTAATTTTTATACTGTTGTTGTTGTTTAGGTGCTAAGTCATGTCAACTCTGCAACCCCATGGACTGCAGCATGCCAGGCTTCCCTGTCCATCGCTATTTCCTGAGTTTGCTCAAACTCATGTCCATTGAGTTGGTGACGCAATCCAACCATCTCATCCTCTGTCACCCCCTTCTCCTCATACCCTCAGTCTTTCCCAGCATCTTTTCCAATGAGTTAGCTCTTTGCCTCAGGTGGCCAAAGTATTGGCGCTTCAGCTGCGGCATCAGTCCTTCCAGTGAACATTCAGGGTTGATTTCCTTGAGGATCGACTGGTTTGAACTCCTTGCTGTCCAAGGTACTCTCAAGAGTCTTCTGCAGCACCACAGTTCAGAAGCAAGAATTCTTTGGTGCTCAGCCTTCTTTATAGTCAAACTCTCACATCCATAGGTGACTACTGTAAAAGCCATAGCTATGACCATATGGACCTCTGTCAGCAAAGTGATGTCTCTGCTTTTTAATATGCTGTCTAAAAAAAAATATATGCTGTCTAGCTTGTGTCATAGCTTTTCTTTCAAGGAGTGAGCATCTTTTATTTTCATGGCTGTAGTCACCGTCTGCACTGATTTTGAAGCCCAAGAAAATAAAATGTATGGTTTATTAATTTTGTTATTTTAATGCATCAGCATTTGGCTTCACTCATTTCCTCTATTCTTCTTCTGTTATGTATCTCATTGATTTTTGCTTTGGTCAGTTTTTTCCTCTTATTAACTTTTGAGTTCAACTTACTTTTCTTTTTCTAGTTACTTCAGGAGACAATTTAACCCCCTGTTTCAGAAGGCCCTGATTTAAAGTGATAAAAAAATTTTAATGCTACTATAATTGCTTCTTACAGACTTTGATATCCTGTTTTGATTATCATTCAGTTCAGAATACCTTCTAATTTACCTTAGGATTTCCTCCTTGATTCATGGGTTATTTGGAAATGTAATTAATTTCCAAATATTTGGGGAATTTAGAGAAATGCTTTTTGATTTCTAGATAAATTCTACTGTGATCAGAACATAAGACTATTAAAATTTCATAGAGGGGAGAGTTAGAAAGAAAATCTCTGAAAACACTCTTTAGGTAGTGAAAATGATAAAAAGCTGAGAAAAACTGAAGGATTTTGAAGCTGTTAGAGTTCTTATGATTTCTGATGAAGTGTTCCACTTTATCACTAATATTCCATGTTCTGAAATATACTTTGATCTATAGCCACTCCCATTTTCTTCTTAGTGTTTGCATGTGTAACAGAGTCATTCTATTTTTGATCTCTTATGACTAACAAATTCCTAGACCCACTCCCTTGTTGTCCCCTCTTGTCCCACAACTGGGCAAGCCAATAAGGGACCTTGCATGCTTTCTACTGGTGCTGGCAAGAATTTTAAACCCTGTAAGCCCTAGACCACACGTAGAAACCTGACCTGACCACCTCCATAACCACAGTAAACACCAAAGACAGACACCCTTCCTTGCTCTCTCAAGCCATTTTAGCACCAGCTTGGGAATCCTCCTGGCTCTCCCTACAAAACTTCATTATGTGAGATTTCAGTCCACATCTGTCACATATTTTGAGTGGGTTGGGGGGGGGGGTGATTTCATCCCCACACAGTCAGTCAGTTTAGTCGCTCAGTTGTGTCCGACTCTTTGCGACCCCATGAATCGCAGCACGCCAGGCCTCCCTGTCCATGACTAACTCCTGGAGCTTGCTCAAACTCATGTCCATTGAGTTGGTAATGCCATCCAACCATCTCATCCTCTATCATCCCCTTCTCCTCCTGCCTTCAATCCTTCCCAGCATCAGAGTCTTCTAAGGAGTCAGTTCTTCACATCCGGTGGCCAAAGTATTGGAGCTTCAGCTTCAGCATCAGTCCTTCCAATGAATATTCAGGACTGGTTTCCTTTAGGATTGACTGGTTCAGTCTCCTTGGTGTCCAACAGACTTAAGAGTCTTCTCCAACACCACAGTTCAAAAGCATCAATTCTTTGGCACTCCACTTTCTTTATGCTCCAACTCTCACATCCATACATGACTACTGGAAAAACCACAGCTTTGACTAGATAGACTTTTATCAGCAAAGTAATGTCTCTACTTTTTAAAATGCTAAGTTGGTCATAGCTTTTCTTCCAAGGAGCAAGCGTCTTTTAATTTCATGGATGCAGTCACCATCTGTAGTAATTTTGGAGCCCAAGAAAATAAAGTCTGTCACTGTTTCCATTGTTTCCCCATCTATTTGTCATGAAGTGACAGGGCTGGATGCCATGATCTTAGTTTTTTGAAAGTTGAGTTTTAAGCCAGTTTTTCCACTCTCCTCTTTCATCTTCATCAAGAGGCTCTTTTGTTCTTTGCTTTCTGCCATAAGGGTAGTGTCATTTGCCTATCTGAGATTATTGGTATTTCTCCCAGCAATCTTGATTCTAGCTTGTGCTTCATCCAGCCCAGCATTTCCCATGATGTGAAAGTGAAAGTCGCTCAGTTGTGTCCAACTCTTTGTGACCCCATGGACTATACACATAGTCCATGGAATTCTCCAGGCCAGAATACTGAAGTGGGTAGTCTTTCCCTTCTCCAGGGGATCTTTGCACCCCAGGGATCAAACCCAGGTCTCCCACATTGCAGATGGATTCTTTATCAGCTGAACCACAAGAGAAGCCCTCACATGATGTACTCTGCATATAAGTTAAATACACAGGGTAACAATATACAGACTTGATGTACTTCTTTCCGATACTGGAACCTGTCTGTTGTTCCATGTCTGGTTCTAACTGTTGCTTCTTGACCAGCATACAGATTTCTCAGGAGGCAGGTAAGGTGGTCTGGTATTCCCATCTCTTGAAGAATTTTCCAGTCTGTTGTGATCCACACAGTCAAAGGCTTTAGTGCAGTCAATAAAGCAGAAGTAGATGTTTTTCTGGAATTCTCTTGCTTTTTCTATGGTCCGGCGGATGTTGACAGTTTGATCTCTGGTTCCTCTGCCTTTTCTAAATCCACCTTGAACATCTGGAAGTTCTTGGTTCACCTACTGTTGAAGCCTAGCGTGGAGAATTTTGAGCATTACTTTGCTAGCATGTGAGATGAGTAGAAATGTGTGGTAGTTTGAACATTCTTTGGCATTGCCTTTCTTTGCGATTGGAATGAAAACTGATCTTTTCCAGTCCTGTGGCCACTGCTGAGATTTCCATATTTGCTGGCATATTGAGTGCAGCACTTTCACAGCATCATCTTTCAAGATTTGAAATAGCTTAACTGGAATTCCATCACCTCCACTTGCTTTATTCATAGTGATATTTCCTAAGGCCCACTTGACTTCACATTCCAGGATGTCTGGCTCTAGGTGATCACATCATTGTAGTTATCTGGATTATTAAGATCTTTTTTGTATAGTTCTTCTGTGTATTCTTGCCACTTCTTCTTAATATCTTCTGCTTCTGTTAGGTCCATACCATTTCTGTCCTTTATTGTGCCCATCTTTGCATGAAATGTTCCCTTGGTATCTCTGATTTTCTTGAAGAGATCTCCAGTCTTTCCCATTGTATTGTTTTCCTCTAGTTCTTTGCATTGATCACTGAGGAGGGCTTTCATACCTCTCCCTGGTATTCTTTGGAACTCTGCATCCAGATTTTTATTTTTATATCTTTCCTTTCCTCCTTTGCCTTTAGCTTCTTTTCTTCTCAGCTATTTGTAAGGTCTCCTCAGACAACCATTTTGCCTTTTTGCATTTCTTTTTTTGGGGATGATCATCCCCACACAGGGCAATCACAAAACAGTAAAGTTTATTATTTTTTCATCTTTTTTTGTTTCACCTACCTGTGTCTTTATATTTTAATATATAGGACATAGTTGGGTCTTCTTATTCACTTCAGATACAAAATAGTCATCTTTAGAAGTTTCATTTGGTTTTATTTCAGTCTTTACTATCTTGCCTCATTATATTCATTCTTGCTTTACATCCTTGATAATACTCAAGTCATTTATAATGGTGTTTTAATATCCTTGTCTGCAAATTCTATTACCTCTACCATTCTTAGGTCTGTTTTTATTAACTGCGTTTTTCCCTACTGAATGATTTTTTCTTGTTTATGGGTCATATTTTCCTGCTTCTTCATATGTTTAATAATTTTTGATTGGTCATCAGACATTATCAATTTAATGTTGTTGAGTTTAAGATATGGTTGTATTTTCATAAAGAATATTGTTTTTTTTTATTTTGGGGTTTTTTTTTTTGGCATTCTGTGGCACCCAAAGAGTTACACCACTAGGACATCCCTTCAAAAAGAACTTACCATTCATGTGCAAGAACTGTTAGCACCTTCAGGATGCTCTTTAGGTTTTGAACCAAGTCAGGGTGACCCCAGAGAATCCCCACCCAATGATGAATACTGAGAAGGTACTAGAGGGTGGCCATTTCTGTCCATGGGGACTCCTCTGATGAACAGTCTTTGCTTCAGAGGACTGAGATTGATTGAGCCTTTGTCAGATCTGCGTAATGGTCTGAGGCTCTCACTGCTCAGTTCCCTTTCTTTCCACATGTCTATACCATGGTCTGAAGACTTTCTGTTTCTTATTTCTCCCTTTTATCTTTCATAGACGTCACCTCTAAGAAATCCATTCCACTCCCAACTCCATCTCAGCATCTTCTTGGAGGAACCAATGGACAAACAGAAGTTATTTTTGGATTAGTTTAATCCTTTTGATTCTTTTTTTTTAAAAATATATACTTCCATTTATTTATTTTTGGCTATGCTAGGTCTTCTTTGCTGTGTGGGCTCTTCTCTAGTTGCAGTAAGCAGGGGTTACTCTCTAGTTGAGGTATGTGGGCTTTTCACTGTGGTGGCTTCTGTTGCTGCAGAACATGGGCTCTAGGGTGTGAGAACTGCGGCAGTTGCAGCTGCCGGCTCTAGAGCACAGGCTCAGTAGATGTGGCTCTTGGGCCTAGTTGCTCTGTGGCACGTGGGATCTTCCCAGATCAGGAATCCAACCTGTGTCTCCTGCATTGGCAGGTGGACTCTTTACCACTGAGCCACCAGGAAGTCCTAATCCTTTTGATGCTTTTATTTAAGCTCTTTTATGACAAATCTTACAGTCTCTAATCTATGGCTAATCAAGCCATATTTGTTAGGTCTGACCTTTTTAGTGTCTACCTAATGTCTTATATATTAACATGTTCTCTCCACTCTGGATGAAGGGAAATAAAATGATTTCTGGTGCAACAGGCTATGAGAATTGTTTGTCTCACAACACCGTGGTAACTGTATTTTTCTTAGAACATGTCTTTGCCTGCTGTCATGGGGTTTCACCTACACACATGCAGACTTATCTTTAGCCAAAGACTTGAGAGGAACCTTCTCCACATTTGGGGAACTCTTTCCCTGCATAGCTCTCTCTTTTTGGGAAGTGTGTCCTGAAAATTTTAGGCACCTCAATTTCCTTGAATGCCAATGTTGGTCCCTTAAAGGCAGTGAAATTGCCAGGTTCTTTTTGGATTCCTCTCTCTGCACTACAGTCTGGATGTTACCATCATGTCAAAGCCTGGGATGTGGTAGGGTGCATCTCATTTATTTCCCTTATCTCGGGAATCCAGGCCTGTGGTGCCTGTTGTTTAGTAGTTTTATTCAGTTTTCTAGCTTTTTCCTGTAGGAGTATAATTCTAGACTCTGTTAATTCCTCAGGACTAGAAGCAGAAGTCTTGAATTATAAAAATGCAGGCCCAAATGGTTCCTCAGACATTAGGGAAGCAACATGTCAAGCTTAACAAAAGTTCCATAAGAAAATAGATGAAGATGAAACACCCCCAGTTTGATATGGCTGACACATTTCTGGATGTAACAACTTTTCGATGACACTACAATAAAACTACAAACCACTGTCCTTGGTAAAATCATGCACTAAAGCTTTCTAAAATATTAGCAAACTGATTTCAGCAATTTATAAGATGAATAGTGCATCTTGTCCAACTGGGGTTCATCCCAGGAGCCTAAGGTTGGTTTAAAATTCAAATTAATCAATGTAATTATATACAGTAACAGATTAAAAAAGAAATAAATCAACAGAAGCTAAAAAAGCATTTATTAAGATCAACATCCATTCATAATTAAAATTGTCTAAAAACTAGAAAAAGAACTCCCAGAATCTAACAAAGAGCACTTATGAAAAATCTAAAGTTAATATTAAGCTTAAGAATGAAATATTAAATGTCTCCCTTCTAAATTTAGTGAACTGCAAAAAAAAAAATAAATAAATAAAAGAAAATTTAAAAAAATAAAAAAATTAATTTAGTGAACTGCGGAGAATGCTCACTATCACTACCTCTAGTCAACATTGTACTATAGTACAGCAGTCATAGTACAGCAGGGTAAGAAAAAGAAATGAAAACAAAAAAGTATGCAAATCTAGAAGTGAAATATATTTCTAGAAGGCCTGCTTTATATGTAGAAAAATCTAAAAAAATACCAAAACAAACAAAGGATAACAGTAACAACAATAAAATTTAATGTCATCAATACAAGTATACAAAGTCAATATCTAAAAGTCAGTTGTGGCTATTCATATTAACAAAAGCCTGGATAAAGAAATTTTAAAAATCTCACTATTTACAATAGCATCAAAAATATTAAAAGTTTAGAGATAAACTCAATAAAATATGTGTAAGAGCTCGATAGTAAAAATAATAAAACACTGCTTATGGGAATTAGAGAAGGTAACTAAAAGGTTAAGATATAGTATTATAAGAGACTGTGAGACTCAATATTGCTAAGATGTTTGTTCTCACCAATAAAAATCCCAGAATATTTATTTAAGCAAATAAAGAAGTTGATTCTAAAATGTAATTGAAAAAGAAAATGAAAATGACTTCGAATAGCCAAAACAATTTTTTAAAAAGAAGGAAGTTAAGGAGTAATTCTGACATCAAGACTTATTATAAAACTATAATAAACAAATTAACCTATTAATTAATTAACCTATTAAATAGGACTTAAGTTTTATCAAAGGAAAGAATACTCTATAAATGGACTGACAGAAATACAATCAATTTTTGATAAGATCATCAGAGCAATTTAATTCAATTCTACAGTGATGCAACAAATGGAAGAAAACAGACTCTTAACCCTTACCTCATACCATAAATAAAACTTAACATGAGATGGGTCACAGAACTAATTTTAAAAAGGCAAAATATACATAACATTTTTAGAAGAAAATACAGGAAATTATCTTCATAACCTAGGGGGAGGCAAATATTTGAAATATCAAAGAAATAATGATAAAAGAAAAAAATTATAAATTGGACTTCATTACAATTAAAAACTTGCTCCTATTGAAAGACTACTACAATGAGTAGGCAAGCCACAGACTAAAGGAAATATTTGCAACACCTGTATCAAATGAAAGACTTCTATTCAGAATATGTAAAGAATTCCTAAGGAAAAAATACATAACCCCATAAAAGATGAGTAAAATATCTGAACAGATATGTCTGAAGAAGATATAAAAAGCACTTGGAAAAGTTCTTAACATCATTAGTCATAAAAGAAATCTAAATTGAAACTGCTAAGATATACTACTATTCTTAACAGAATGATATTTCAGAATGACCAAAATGAAAATATTGATAACATTAAAACGTAGAGGAGAATGTGGGAGCAATCAAAATTCTCATAGATTGCTGGTAAAAGTTTAAAATGGTATGATAACTTTTAAAAACTGGCAGTTTCTACAATGTGAAATGTAAACCTGCCCTACGAATGAGCAATACCATCTAATAGGTGTTTACTGAGCAGAAATAAAAACATATATTCACAAAAATATTTTTACAAGAACATTCACAGTAGCTTTATTCATAACAGACCCAGGAACCTCGGCGGTCCAGTAGTTAAGACTCCACACTTCCACTATAGGGGGAGTGGGCTTGATCCCTGGTCAGGGAATTAAGATCCATATGCCACACAGCATGGCCAAACACAAACAAAAACATAATAGCCTCAAACTGGAACATTTCAAATGTCTATCAAGAGGAGATGTATAAACAAACTGATATCTCCATACAACTGAATACTATTCTGCAACTTAAATAAGCTATTTTAATATAAATACTGAAACATGTATTAATACCTCAGTCATTAAGCTGAGAAAGAAAGTAAACATGGGTCTGGTTCAAGATGGTGGAGTAGAAGGATGTACGGTCATTTCCTCCAGCTTGACAGCACCAAAATTGCAACTAGCTGTTGAACTACCATTGTCAAGAGGACACTGGAACCCACTAAAAAAAGATACATCATATCCAAAGACAAAGAAACCACAGCAAGACAGTAGGGGGTGCGCAATCACGATAAAATCAAATCCCATACCTGCTGGTTGGGTGACCCACAGACTGGAGAACAATAAAACCAAAGAAGTTCTCACATTACTGTGAAGGTTCTGAACCCCACATCAGGCTTCCCAGCCTGGGGATCCAATAAAGGGACTGAGAATCCCCAGGGAATCTGGCCTTGAGGGCCAGAGGGATTTGATTATAGGCTTTTTTAATTACAGGATTTTCAGAGGACTGAGGGAAACAGAAACTTGTCTTAGATGGCACAAACAAAATTTCACATGCACCGAGACCCAGAGGAGAGGACCAGGGACCACACAGGAGACTGAACCAAAACTACTTGCTAGTGTTGGAGGGCCGCCTGTGGAGGCATGGGTCAGCAGGGGTTCACCACAGGGACGGGGGCACTGGAAGGTCCCCCTTGGCATAAACCCTCTTGGAGTTTGCCATTAACCCTATCATAGAGCTAATAGATGCTAGGGCTGGGTTGCCTCAGGCCAAACAACTACTAGGGAGGGATACAACCCCACTCATCAGCAAATAATTGGATTAAAGCTTTATTGAGCAAGGCCCTGCCCATCAGAGCAAGAACCAGTTTTTTCCAAGTCCTTCCCATCAAGAAGCATACACAAGCCTCTTAGCCTCATCCATCAGGGAGCAGACAGAAGAAGCGAGAAGAAGCACAGTCTCACAGTGCGGAAAACAGAAACCAAATTACAGAAAGTTAATTATGATGAAAAAGCAGAAAGTTTTGTCCCAGATGAAGGGACAAGATAAATTCCCAGAAAAAGAACTAAATGAAGTGGAGATAGGCAACTTTCCAGAAAAAGAATTCAGATTAATGATATGATGATCCAGGATCTTGGGGAAAGAACGAAGCAAAGATTGAGAAGATGCAAGGAATGTATACCAAAGACCTAGAAGAACTAAAGAACAGACAAACAGATGAATAATACACTAGAAAGAATCAATAGCAGAATAACTGACACAGAAGAACGGATAAATGACCTGAAGGACAGAATGGTGGAAATCACTGCCACAGAACAGAATACAGAAAAAAAGAATGAAAAGAAATGAAGACAGCCTAAGAGACCTCTGGAACAACATTAAATGCACCAACATTCACATTACAGGGGTCCCAGAAGGAGAAGAAAGAAAGGACCTGAGAAAATATTTCAAGAGGTAATAGCTGAAAACTTCCCAAACACGGGAAAGGAAATAGTCAACCAAGTCCAGGAAGCACAGAGTCCCAGGAAGGACAAACCCAAGGAGGAACACACGGAGACACACAGTAATGAAACTGACAAAAATTAAAGACAGAGATAAAATACTAAAAGCAACAAGGGAAAAAAGACAAATAATATACAAGGGAACTCCTATCAGGCTATCAGCTGATTTCTCAATAGAAACTCTACATCCCAAAAGGGAATGGCATGATATATTTAAAGTGATGAAAGGTAAGAACCTACAACCAAGAATACTCTACCCAGCAAGACTCTCCTTCAGATTTGAGGGAGAAATCAAAAGTTTTCCAGACAAGCAAAAGTTAAGAGAATTCAGCACCACCAAACCAGCTTTACAACTAAGGCAAAAGGAACTTCTTTAGGCAGGAAACCCAAGAGAAGGAAAAGACCTACCAGAAAAACCCAAAACAATTGAGAAAACGGTAATAGGATCATACATATTGATAATTACCTTAAATGTAAATGTATTAAATGCACCAACCAAGAGATATATACTGACTGGGTGGATGAAAGCATGTGCAAGTATGCACTTCCACTTACTACATCACTCTGATTGACCCCCCAAAATTGTAGGTAATTATTTTAGATTGTTAAGTTAATCATGTTCCCATTATGGTTTGCAATTGTAATTAGCTTTTATTTTTTGTCTTGCTATTGATTATGAAACTGATAAACATCTTTTACTTTGTGATTATGTAACTGTTACTCACTTAATACCATTGTATCATGATTGGTCAACAATTGGTCAAAAATAATAGAACTCTGTATCACCGAAACTAGGATCAAATAGGAAAACCTGTAATCACTTTTTAAAATCCAGATGCATATCGGAATTATCTTGAAATTTTTTGAAAAATACAAATGTTCAGGTACTGCTTTTTTTGTCCAGAGCTCCAGATATGTTTTTAATGAGCAGTCATATTTAAAAACAACTGGACTATATGATGATCTTTTACTTTTATCTAATTTGTTCCACTTTTTCTATTTCATATTCAGTGCTTCCATTTCATTTATGTTCCCCAACTTCTCCATCTCTTCATTTTTTTTGAAGTTTTTCTCAAGCTTTTACCAAGTGTAGTAGAAAAGCTTTTGTATACATATATATGTATGTATAATATATATATTTTAGAAAACTTATGAATTTTTGCCTAACTAAAAAAATTATGACATTTTGATTCCACTTGTTTGACTTAGTATGAATAGAATGCTAGGTTTCTAATTAAAAAATAGGTATGCAACAAGTAACAAAAGTCTCTGCATAGCATAGGGAACTATAGTCAATATCTTGTAATAATATATGATGGAAAATAACTTCAAAAATAATATATGTGTATTTGTATAACTGAATCACCTTGCTGTGTACTTGAAACATTGTAAAAGTGAACGTGAAAGTCTTTCAATCATGTCTGACTCTTTGCGACCCCATGGACTATACACTCCAAGGAATTCTCTTAGGCCAGAATACTGGAGTGGGTAGCTGTAGGGATCTTCCCAACCCAGGGAAGAAACGTTGTAAGTCAACTATATTTCAATAAAGTAAATATATATTTTTTAAATATACACATGAAAAAAGTCCAGAATAGACAGAACTAATCTGTGTTGGTAGAAATCCCAGTAGTGATTGTCCTGGGGAGGGATTGCCTTGGAAGAGGCCTGATGGAACTTAACAGGTTAGTAGGAGTGCCCTTTATCTTGATTACAGTGTGAGACACATGGGTTTCCACTTTTGTCAGAATGCAAAGAACTTTACACTTAAGATCTTTATGGACATTGTATCTACAAAGCATGGAGTGGATTCTCAGTAAAATAATAGCAGCCAATAGCTCATAAACACAAGTCACACAAGGAAAGGATTTATGCAGAGATAAATATTAAAAAAAATTTAGAATTTAGAGGCATAGAAGTCAGCCATATATAGGTACTTCAGAGATTTCAGGCCTTTAAAAGTACATTCCTAAATAAGATGGCTACTATCAGGAAAAAAAGAAAATAATAGTTCTTGATAAGGACGCAGAGAAACTGGAACCCTTCTGCCTTGTTGATGAGAATGTAAAATGGTGCAGTCACTATGGAAAACAGTATGGCAGTTCCTTCAAACATCAGACATAAATTACCAAATGATCCAGCAATTCTACTTTTGGGTATGTACCCAAAAGAACTGAAAGCAATGACTCAAACAAATAATTGTACACCCATATTCATAGTAGCATTAATCACAGCAGCCAAAAAATGGAAGCAACCCAAGTGTTCACTGAGAGCTGAATGGATAAGCAAAATGTCACATGTATCTATAATTGAATATTACTCAGCCTTCAAACGGAAGAAGAGTCTGATACATACTATACCATGGATGAAACTTGAGGACATTACGTTAAGTGAAATAAACTATTCACAAAAAGGACAAATACCATATAATTTCACTTACATGAGGTATCTACCACAGTCAAATTCATAGAGACAGAAAGTAAAATATTGGTTGTTGGGGGCTAGTGGAGGTGGGGTAACAGGGAGTTATTGTTTAATGGGTACAGTTTTACTTCTGACAAATGAAGGGTTCTGGAGATGGATAATGGTGATAGTTGCATAACTACGTAAAAGTACTTAATGCCATGGAACTATATGCTTAAAAATAGTTAAGATGGTAGATTTTATGTATATTTTACCACAATTAAAAAATACAGATCTCCAAAAATACTCAAGGACATCAACTACCTGAGTCCACTAGACATTATACAGACTCACCTAGATAGCTCTGACTTTGAAAAATTTTCTCTGTTGTCCATAGTTCTTTTCCTTGTTCCAATTTGCGGATCATATCAGGCTTAGTTATGTGAAATCCTGATAATAAAAAATAAGACTTGGTCTAAGAAGCTGTTAGGCTTTAAAACTATTGAAGGAAGAGAAAGATACAGCTTCAAGGTGGCTATTAGACAAGGCTATTAATGGCCTACCAAAGTTAATACCTTGCACTAGGCAAGTGAGGATATAATCATGCTTTCTATTAACAAAAAGAGATTATTCATCACCTCTGATCTTTGAAATTCAAAGTTCCACATGTTTCAGAAATTCTTGAAAGGAGATGCATGACACTGAAACACGCAAGGAATTTTCCTTACCCACAGAGATGAGGTGACAATAGTTTTCCAACATGACATCTCTGTAGAGGGCCTTCTGAGCAGGGTCCAGTTGCTGCCACTCCTCCTGGGTGAAGTCCACAGTCACATCCTTGAATGAAACTGATCCCTGTAAGGGCATACTCCAGTTCATCCTAAAGTAATTGGAACTAGTGAGAACTAGACACTGGAGACCATGTTCAGTGGTCAGACCTGGTCTTCTTGCATTTTGTACTGTAGAAAATTCTCTCTGGAAATACATTCAATTGTATTTACCTATTATCTCATGCTAAAAATATATGAGATCATGCTCTGCCTTGAATGTGATTGGTTGCTTGGTGCAGTGAAACAAATAAAATCTTGACCTTGCTCATAAGAAGTTACAGGCTAAAAAAGAGGCATATGTGTAAATATTTACACTCAATAGATATTATAGATGTGATGACAGAAATATGTACAGGGGAAAATACTATAGAGTATTCTAAGATTCTGGATTCTAAGATTTCACTGAAGACATAAAAATTTTGTACTCACAATGAATTTATTTTGTAGCACTACATGTCAATGGGCTTTTAAAATACATTGGGAGAGTAAAACCAGTTAGTAAATTCAGGAAACAGCAAAAGGTACAATATGTTAGGAAACAACCTTTGGGCTTAAGAAGAAAAAAGTGTATGAAGGAAAGTATGGGCATATTTATGTAATAATACTGGATTTTTTTTTCTACAGAGCAGTAGTCTTAAAAATGCTTTAAGTACACTCCCAACATATAAATCATTAGTTGGCATTAATAGCAATCCACATTGTTAACAATTAATGTTCTTGAATGTAAACTACTACTATCTTCCTCCTTTTCAGTATACTCTCTTGTACATTTTGTATACGTCTTTTGTAACACATGCTCTACTTGGGATCTACTGTTTTATGGAGTATTAAAAATGAAGAAATGTAAAAAAAAAAAAAAATGAAGAAATGTTAAGTCAGCACATATGTGAAAAAAACTTGTACTTTAGAGGCAATATTCTTGAACACTAGAGAAGGCTTGAAGTGTGTTAGGTGGGAAAGACAAGTACCCACTGTTGGAGGTCTGTCTGAGATTAAAGTGGTATTAATGGTCTAGACAGGGGACAATTGTTTGTTCCATGGTAAGTTTCAATAGAATTGGTCATCAATTACTTGTAGAGTAGAAAAAAAGAGAGGTATAGCTCTCAGGTCATCTGCATAGCAAGTGGATAGGTGCTGAGACTAGAAAAAGGAAATGGGAAGCAGGAGAAAGAATAAGCTGGACCAGAGGTGGTAATGAGGTAAACCCAGGCAGTGTACTTGAAATGTCTATGGAACATACAGGCAGTGATAGCTGTTGGAGGCTGGATATATGGTCCTGATACTCTGGATAAAGGTCTAGGATGGAGAGCAGTATCTGAGGGTCACTAGAATCACATCAGTATAACCTTTGGAGTGAATGTGATTGTACATACGCAAAAAGAGACATAGAGGAGAAGAGAACCAATTGGCATCTGGGGAAAATCCAGAATGGCATTTTAAAGACTGGTAGATAAAGAGGAATTTTTTGAAAGAAAAATATGGGAAGAGGAGAAAGTACCAACTTTGATTCAAGAGTAGACTATTATCTCAAGAGTGAATGAACACATGCATCTTCTTCTCCTGCACCCACATATAAAAATTAGAAGAAAGTTAAAAAGATAAAAATACATCTATAACAGGACTGAAGTACAGAAAGGTTTTTCATTGGTGGGTCACAGTTTGTAGGAATTGCTGACAAACATGGATAAAACAGAAAGATCAGAGAGGAATGTGACATTTCAGTTTTCTGTATAAGGTTGCAAGCAAATCTCTATCTTAAAAACCTCGCAAAACAGGAAATTTAATCACAAAATAATAATGTGATCTATTAATTTTACCTCCCACCATACCATTGCAAAACCTAGGTCGGTGGAAATTACCAAGGTTTTGCATGTCTGCTCCTTGATTTCTTACAAATCTAGATCTCAAATCAGTGTCTACGTAAGATAGATTCATTCAAGTAATATAAATCAAGATAATACATTTCTCTTCCAGCAGTACTTTCATGAGAAGACTATGAAAGGAGACGATGAATGATACATCCAATCAGTATGTGAACATTGGCTACAACTAGAAAGTGCATTTGGGGAAGGCTGAAGTCTATCCTGTTGGAATGAGAGAAACTGGGAATAAGGCTGTAACGAGGGTGAGGCAGGTGAGACACATGGGCACAAAATTTAGGGCTGGATAGCCCTGAGAGTCCCTCTTAAATTTTGTATGAAGGCCACTTGCTTGCCCTACTGGAAACCAGTTTGATGGAAGAAAATCCCAATATCCAGAAAATTTAAGAATAGGGAAGCAAATGTTCACACAACCTAAAAACAAGTTACTTCAGAAAGAGAGGAAACATCATCTCACCTGAGGCATGGCTTTGATGTTTGCAGGAGATGAGCCTTCTCTTTTGTGCTCTTCTATGGAAAAGGGAAGAGTCCTGAGAAGGCAGAGATGGGAAGATACAAGGAGCCATGTGAAACCAGATTTGACTTAGACCTCTCAGAATAACTCAGTTAAACCTGCATCTATTTTCAATTTCGGCACTTGCTCACTTTGTGTATCCCACACAAATCCAGGACAGAGATTAGTAGGGAAATGGACCAATCCTGTTCCCTTACCAATGCCAGAAACCCAATCTCCTGGTGAAGGAGAAGAGATTCTGGGGAATCTGTTGTAGCTTGGAGAGAGGGAATATTGTGTTTTTCCTTCTGCAGCTCCACCTAATGTCTCCCATGGAAGACAAATTTATCACATATTTCCAAATTGTTCTTCATGGATTTCCTACCAATTTACATTGCTATCAGCAGTGTGTGAGAACACCTCCCCAAACCCTAATTAATGCAGTTGAAAATAATTTTAATCTCTGCCTACATATATCTTTAATCTCTTCATACTTATATATATGTATGAAAGTGAAAGTGAAGTCGCTCAGTTGTGTTTGACCCTTTGAGATCCCATGGACTGTAGCCTACCAGGGTACTTAGTCCATGGAATTTTCCAGGCAAGAGTACTGGAGTGGGTTGCCATTTCCTTTTCCAGGATATATATGTATACATCTCTAATTTACATATTTCTTATATGAGAATAAGCTCCTTTTATTTCTTTTCTGTGAAGACATCTTATAGTGTATTTGTTTTTCTCATGGTGGTGTTTATTTTATAGTTGGTTGACATTATCTCCTTTTTCAATTTAATAAATTAACCTATTTTAAGTTGAAAATAATTTGTAGCTGCTCAAGTGACTATTAAAATGTTTTTGCCTTGTGAAGATTTCTTCCCTATATGTATTCTTTAACAATACTATGTACTAAACAGTCCATATTTTCTCAGTTGATGTGAAATGCCATCTCTATCATTGTTACATATCCCTACATACTTGAGAATATCTGGATTTTCTATTTTATTTCTCTACTTCATCTCTTTGATTCACCTGTACATTCTACTTAATAAACAGTTAATTATTGAAAATTAACCATTATTTACTAGTAACCTATTAATAGTAGTTTAAGTATTAACTACTAAACAATACTTTTTAGCAATACAGGTATAGCAATAGAAATTGTTCTTTCCACTTTGTAGGCTTCCAGGCAGAGAGGAGTATATTTCGCTAAATGAAGCCTGATGTATTGATTGCTACAGTGAATGCTTTAATTAGCAAAATAATATTTTAATTACTAAAATGAGATTGGTCTTACGATTAAAAGTATACCTAATACTTTGATATCATGGAATGCCTTAAGAAGCTATTGACCCTGCCATAGATTTCATCCAGAAGCAGGAAACCTTATTCATATATCGCTGTTGAAAGTGCTGCTAGTGTGTGCTCAGTAGTGTGCAACTCTTTGTGACCCCATGGACGGTAGCCCGCCAGGTTCCTCTGTCCATGGAATTTTCCTGGCAAGAATACTGGAGTGGGTTGCCATTTCCTTCTCCAGAGGATCTTCCCAACGCAGGGTTGGAACCCCCATCTCTTGTGTCTCCTGCATTGACAGGCAGATTCTTTGCCACTGTGCCACCCGGGGAAGCCCCCTGAAAGTGCTAGTTATGGGTAAAAATAAATGGTTTGGTTTTTTTCTGCATGCTGCTCACAGAACACTAATCATTTTAACACACTGGGTCTTAGTTACTGTGGGTTTCCCTGGTGGCTCAGACGGTAAAGAATCCGCCTGCAATGCAGGAGGCCTAGGTTCGATCCCTGGGTCGGGAAGATCCCCTAGAGACAGGAATGGCTACCCCCTCCAGTATTCTTGCCTGGAGCATCCCATGGACAGAGAGGCCTGACGGGCTACAATCCATGGAGTCACAAAGAGTTGGACACGACTGAACAAATGATGAATGCTTCCCTGTAGTGAACCTTACCATCTGGGAATTATGAAATCTTACTTCTTCCTTTCCAGTACTTATACCTCTATTTTATTTGCTAAGTTGCTACGGAGTTACAATTTTGGAGGCAGGCTTGATGATCTCTATTCAGATAATCAAATCTTACCTATCTAACTAGTGGCCAGACAGTTTCTCAATCAAAAAAACTATCACAAAACAGTAACAGTAGGTTACAAACACACGCAGAGTTAAATTCTATCACTTCAGAAAAGCACTATAGCATAGGCACCCGCGTATCATTCACAATCTCTGACAGCACATTAATAATTCCAGGCAAAGTCACAAAATCACATCACAAATCGTTTCGCTTCTCCATAGTCACCTGCGGTCTCAAACAGGGCTCACACCTATTCGGAAGAGAGACACATGCAGAGGAATCCCCACGCAGCAACGAGACTCATTCAGTTTTACACACAGTTAGCCGCTACACTGCACAGAGCAGCAGCATGCATCCACAACGCTGCAGGTTGGGTACAGACGACCGCCTCCATTTGGTACACACACACCCGCTGTGGAACTCCCTCGGGGTCAAAACAGACAAAAATCTCCCTTCGCAAAACTCGCTCCAGGTCACACAAGATTGTCACCTTCAGGGTCACGCCCACGGGCCACGCCCGAGGCCGCGCTCTCACAGATCTAAATGTCTGGTTTACCAAGGGCCCGGTTCCGGTTCCGTCCTCATAATTATAGGCCCGGTGTGGACTCCCGGTTTCCCCCCTAGGCTCCCCATCAGGTACGGCTTCCCTAGTCTGCTCTCCGGGGCCGGAACTCCCAATTCGCGCCCCCTCCTCTGGGCCCCTAGGACCTACCAACCTCACCCCAGCCAAGGCTCAGTCGTCTGCGCCTGCGCACTCGAGCACTGGTTGGCGCTCCCAGGAGTCCACGCGGCGACGGTTTAGTAGCGGCGAGGTCCCGGCTGCAGGCGCTTGGTCTGTTTCTGCCAGGGTCCGCTTTTCCGGGTTGGACTACGTTTCTCACAGGCTCTGAGGGCACGAATGCACTTCGGCCTCTGGTTTATTTTCCCCTGACCTTGTAGTCATAGTTTGCCTAGCGGTGAGTGGAGGTGACTCGGGTCTGGATGCAGGAGGAGCATCACTGCTGGAGTCCTGAAGTTTCCCAGGCACGGATGCGGCAGGTAGAGGCGGGAGCCTTAGGCTTTGCAAGTCACCTGCTGAGGAAGGTGACTGTGGGTGTGACTATGTGCCTGCGTCAGTGTAAGATGTGGTTATGAGTGCTTTGAGAAAGAGCGAGAACGAGTGTGTGAGTGACGGGACCAGGCTGTGTACGTGCGGAGTCTCTGACTGGTCCAGGTTAGGCGCCGAAGACTGTGAATGTGGGCGGGGCCTTATTAATGACCCTGCTCGGCGGCGACTGTGAGGCTTTATATACTGTGACTAAGTAACCATTTGACAGCACTATTGTAACGGGCTAGAGTCTGATCACTGCCGGCCTAAGGACTTACCAGGTGGCCCAGTGGCTAAGATTTCCAGGTTCCCAATGCAGGGGGCGGGGCTTGATCCCCAGTCGGGAAAGTAGTTTCTACTTGCTATAAATAAGAACCTGCGCAGCCACATAAACAAACAAACATGAAGCTACCATCACCTTTATTTAAAAAGCAAAACAAAAACTGGCCTGATGTGGCTTTTTCACTTTTAGTAGGGTAGAGCTTCATTTTTGTAGTTCTAGCGTTGAGGAATCCGTGGACAAGATCCCTGTGTGACTGTTCCTGTTAAGCCTCTGAGACCCTTGTTAAACCCAGAGACCCTCAGTTTTATTTTTTTTTTATTTTATTTTATTTATTTTTTTTTTTTTAGACCCTCAGTTTTAAAGCATGGCCCCTGTTGCCTTCATCATTGTACCCTGACTCTATTGTCTAGCTTAAGAGCTTGATACACAGGCATTCAGTACATTAAGTGTAGCCTGTTCTGGCACTAATTGTCAATTCCATGGTTTCTTGGAATTTGTTGGAATTCTGGGTTTTCTTTCATTGCCTCTGTATTTTCACTTTTTAGAGCCACATTACACCGGAATGCTAGCTGCACAAAAATAGCATTCTGGGTCTTCAATATATTGAGAGGTAGAATGATGGTTGCAACTGAAAAAAAAAAAAAGCATATTTCTGTGTTTATTAGGGCGATTTTAGAGCTGGAATTACCCCTAAAGCAGGGTGCTGGGAAACCATGATATTAAGGCATCAAGAGTAAGATTTCTGCTTCCAAAGATTCCTTTTGGAAGCTCTGTGGTGGCAAACTGCATATTGCATACATACAGTATTTTCATAGCTTTGTCAACAGGAAAATTTGGTGAACATAGAAACAGATTCTGGTTCTAGGCTACAGTTAACTGATTTTTCTTTATGATACAGGGAAGGGTCAACAGTATTCCAGTCTTTCTCATCCTTCCATTGGGAACATGGATGATGGACGCTTGCTAGCAATGAAGATTGTGTTCTTATTTAACCTGTCTTGGTATGAAAGGCCTGTATGTCATGATTCCCTTTCTCCTCCAAGTTTTGCTGTATTCTAAAAGAAGAGCCATGAAAGGAAAAAAATGTTGCAGTCACACATCTCAAACCCAAGCTAGAGGTCATTTTTGAGCATTTTGTTTCATGGAATGAATTAAATGCTCTGCCAGATAGTGACTAATCCATTTACCTGGTCTCAAGGCCTTCTCTTCTTAGTTAATGATAGTTAATACCATGAGGATGCATTCCCTTCTTTCCCAGTTCCTCATCAAATGCCTTTCCTACAGTTAATTTTTGTATAACTACTCACCAGCACCTTGCCCATGTGCTGTTTTTGCCTGAGTAGATTTATGACACAGAAAGAGTCCTCTGTTACATGGTGATTTGTGAAGGAAGAGACCAATGCTTAGGCAGAATTACACATTAGATACCTTAGATTTTCTTCAAAGACATGAATGGGGAAATGGCAAGGAAGGAGAAGGTTTGATTTCAGTAACAGTCTTCAGTAAAAACAGTCTTCTGTTTTGGAGGCCTTTAAGAATATTATCTGGAGAAGGCAATGACAACCCACTCCAGTACTCTTGTCTGGAAAATCCAATGGACAGAGGAGCCTGGTAGGCTGCAGTCCATGGGATTGCTAAGAGTCAGACACAACTGAGCAACTTCACTTTCACTTTTCACTTTCATGATTGGAGAAGGAAATGGGAACCCACTCCAGTATTCTTGCCTGGAGAATCCCAGGGACAGGGGAGCCTGGTGGTCTGCCGTCTATGGGGTCGCACAGACTGAAGCGACTTAGCAGCAGTAACAGCAGCAGCAAGAATATTATCATCCCCTGGAGAAGGAAATGGCAACCCACTCCAGTATTCTTGCCTGGAGAATCCCATGAACAGAGGAGCCTGGCAGGCTACAAAGAGCTGGACACAACTTAGTGACTAAACCACCACCAAGAATATTATTGGGGATATGTACAGAGACATCTCTTTGAAGGGCAGACATTTTTTCCCAATGGTTTAGGAGATTTATATGATACTGTCACTCCAAATCTTTGTTGTGATGAGACAAAGAACCGAGGAGCTTACACTCGCCTGACAGTACCAACCAGTTCTTGTATAAGATTTGCCATCAATTTTTTCTTTTTTGAGTCACATAATTGTGTAAACTGAGAGTCAGTACTATATAATGGTCTGAGTCTTGAACAGAGGTCAGCAAACCATGACCCTGTCAGCAAAATGCAGCTTGTAGCCTGTGTTTTTGTATGGCCTGTGAACTAAGACTGGTTTTTAACATTTCTCTGTCACTGAAAGCATATCAAAAGGACAATATTTCATGACATGAAAATTACATAAAATTCAGATTTCATTGTTCATAAATAAAGTTTAGAATTTTGTGAAAACATTTTGTGGAAATTTGTTTTCTCTCTTGTTATATTAGCATCTAAATAATATCCTTGATTTTGTCTTTTGGCTCACAAAGTCTAACATATTTACTATCTGATTCTGAGAGGGTAACAGGCAGGAAGGCCAAGGGTCTCCAAACAGAGAAAATAGGTTGAAAGTGGCAGACATTTTTTATCCCTCTTTTAAGCAGCAGGAGGAAACAAACTAGTGATACATATATTTTTCCTTTCTCTATACAAATTTAAAAAGAGGTTTCTCTTAAAATACTGTGTTGCCATAGTGACACCTGGTTCCACCTGAAGTGAACTTTATTCAAATCTTGAGTTAACCAATGCACTTTTCTTATGGAAATGTTTGCTTAAGCTATGTTAATATACTATGCATTTACCCCAGACTCTTCTTCAAGTCAGTTCCGCCTAATGGCTCAGAACTGACTTGATAAACCAGTATGTTATACTTAGCCATTGTTCCCCTAATCTATGTAAACGACACTATTTGTATGGTAATCTGCCTTTCTACAAGATTCAAGTCAATCGTTTTATGGCCCTTCTCTGAGTTTTAAGACATTCCTTTCTTTCATTAAGAGACCACTAGTAATTATATAACATCCAGCTAAAGACTAGCAGGGGGTTATTCTTTCTGCCCACTTCTGATACCTATGTCGGAAGCTTTCTCTGTCTCCTTTAACTTTAATAAAGCTTTATTACACAAAAGCTCTGAGCTATCAAGCCTTGTTTCTGGCCCTGGATTGAATTCTCCTCTGGAGGCCAAGAATCCTGGCGTCTTTTCGTGGTTCAGCAACAACCTTTCAGTTCTTTACAGAAAAATTTACTAACCTTTAATTCCAGAGTCCACATCCCACATGGTGCTAGTGGTAAGGAACCTGCCTGCCAATGCAGGAGACCTAAGAAGTGTGGGTTTGGTCCCTGGGTTCGGGAAAATCCCCTGGAGAAGGGCATGGCAACCCACTCCAGTATTCATACCTGGAGAATCTGATAGACAGAGGAGCCTGGAGGGCTACAGTATATGGGGTCACAAAGTCAAGACACAACTGAATGCCTTGCAGGCACACATGCCACATCCTGTACACCTTGTGTCCTCAGAATCTTTCTGGTCATTTAGGGCTTCCCTGTTGGCTCAGCTGGTAATGAATCTGCCTGCAATGCAGGAGACCCTGTTATAGCCACGATTTCCGGGAAACAAACTCACTCAGAAGGACAATGCAGATAGTGGAGTGCAGCTTATTACACTGGCGGGCCCAAGGCAGAGTCTCCTCTTAGCCAAGGACCCCAACCAGCATTTATGAAAACCTTTTATACCCCAAGTGTACGTGTCCGAACCCACCACCCCAAATTCCTTGAGACTTACAAAGGAAGGGTAAATACAATCACAATAACCCCATCATTCACATGTTATGTGATCAAACAGTTAATAATCAATAAGCCCGCGGTTACATTCCAACCAATTAATAACCGATAAGCCTGTGGTTATGTTCTGATAGATACTGTCCGGAGTCAGGGGTGATTAGTGTATGTTTTTTCTTAGGCGATGAGTAACCTGGATACAATCTTCAAGGTTCCCCTGTCCGGAGGGGGTCTTATCCTTCCATTGTCATTCCCATAGGCACTAAGCAGAGAGTTCAGAGTCCATTGGAGAGGCAGCCGAGCGCAATCAGCATGGACAGGCCTGAGATAGAATACTGGCCCTATGAATTCCTTCTTCAAGCCCAGTTCGATTCCTGGGTTGGGAAGATCTGCTAGAGAAGGGATAGCCTACTAGTTGCAGGAAGGAGGACCCCTTCCAGGGCCCAAAACCGGGCTCTTGTCTAACACTCAGAAATGAATTGTGCAAGGAGACACATGTGCTGACAAAGCAAGAGATTTTATTGGGAAAGGGCACCTGGGTGGACAGCAGGAGGGTAAGGGAACCCAGGAGAACAGCTATGCCAGGTGGGATTGGTTTCCAGGTTGTCTTTAGCCAATCATTCTGACTCAGAGTCCTTCCTGGTGGTGTATGTCTTGTTCAGCCAAGATGGATACCAGTGAGAAGGATTCTGGAGGTGGTTGGACATGTGGTGTCTCCTTTTGACCTTTCCTGAACTCTTCCGGTTGGTGGTGGCTTATTAGTTCCGTGTTCCTTACCAGGACCTCCTGTTGTAAAATAACTCATGCAAATGGTTACTATGATGCCTGGCCAGGGTGGGTGGTTTCAGTCAGTGTGCTTCCCCTAACAACTCCCCCCTGAGAGACTTCATACTCAAGATACTTTTTGGGAATTGGGGTGGAGGTCTCTTTCTTTCGTGCATGGGCATAGGCCTGCCTTGCAGAGCAAAAGTCTCTACCAGATCTAAGTCAAAGTATTTTTTGTCTGAAACCAGCATTCATCCTTATAATAACAGCAATTTAGTTTGAAACTTTTGACTCTTCTCAGAGACAAAATAGACAGGGGCCAAACAGGAGACCTAACAGGATGGTCATCACTGGTCCCCAGAAACAGGAGGCAACATTTGGGGTGAGGGCTGCAGGGTTTGTGACTTTTTTTTTGATTGGTTGGTGGTGAGGCAACAGAGCTGTGTTTCAGGAATCTTGTGTTTAGTCTGAAGTTATCATCCTCCACCTGGGTGGCGGCTCCAGTTTCATAGAACTCAAAGACATTGTTATGCATATTTCTTTGAGTAGGAACCTGGACCCTGTCTGGTGGCTATACCACCATTTGATTGTTTCTCCTCTCTTTCTGTATCCCCTCCCTTCCCTGATAAGCAATTGTTTGAATCCACCCTTTAGAACTCAGGGAAGGTCAAGGAGGTTGAATGAAGCCTATATCTTACAGATAAGAAATGGAGAACACAGACCAGATCTGTACTCCAGAGCCTCACAGAGTTTTGCTCAATTTTAATTTAGGGAACTAGGCAACAATTGGGCTTCCCTGGTGGCTCAGAGGGTAAAGCATCTGCCTACAATGCAGGAGACCCAGGTTCGATCCCTGGGTCAGGAAGACCCCCTGGAGAAGGCAATGGCAACCCACTCCAGTACTCTTGCCTGGAAAATCCCATGGACTGAGAAGCCCGGTAGGCTACAGTCCATGGGGTCGCAAAGAGTCAGACATGACTGAGCTTCACTAGGCAACTATGACTGTGATAACTTCCTGTCAAAATGAGGCATAGGACTGTCTCAGCTTGGAGAATAGACACTGAATTGGAGGTATTTCTGAGTTCCAAGTTCTAGATCTGAGTCTTGTATGATTAAAATCTCAATTTAAAAAAAAAAAAAACTCAATTTCTTGGTCTGCCATTTTGGTGTAACAGACCCAATTAGAAGCGGTTGGAGGAATGATAACTGGAATTTTAATAGACAAAATAAATCTCATTTCTTTTTAGAAGAATAGGCCTGAACCCCAGTCTGGACCTGGCACTTCGGGGAGACTTATAGCCAGGTAGCCAGTTGTCTAGTTTTATAGAAAGTAAGGTTGCAGTCACTAGCTTCTAGCAGACATTGTTTTGAGAATGGTGGCATTCAAGCCTGACACGACTCAGAAAACTCAAGTGTTTAGCAATACAAGGTCTAATCTGAAAGTATACCCATAGCATCACCTAGTTATTTTCCAGGATGTCTGAACCATAGCTACCCTATTTTGACTTTTAATTGTAAAATTTTTCTCAATAGCCAAAGCAGATTTCACTGTTAATGACGTCAGTGTTTTTCTAGGTATGAGAAGATGTAAGAATTGAGACTCATAAAATCTTCTCTTGAAAAGACCTAACTATCTGAAGGCCTGTTCTGCCAGTTTTTTCCAGAGCACAGAGTCCCTCATTCCTGAGTTTCACCCTGAACTCCTTTCAGGGGAGTTGAAGGTCAGCAATTGCAGTGTCAATGATTTAATCTTTGTGGATGTAGATGGCAAGTGTCAGTTTTCAGTTGGCAGTTTTTGAGTTTTTGCTCATAAACTTGACCATGATTCTGAGGGGGGCATTTCATGACCATTTTATCCCATGGTGCTGAGAATGTCCATTCTCAGGTTTTGCAAAGATTTTGTTGACAGGTCACTCAATGTGTTGTTACTGGACTAGTCCATAAAACAGTATCCAAAATTTTCTAGACCACCTGTCTTACTAGCCTCTTGGTCCAGGAAAACATTCCCTCTTGTCTCTTTCCATATCTAGAGTTACACTGTTACCATCATTGATCTCATATGGAACTATGTATTATTTTATCAGAGGCCTCAGTCACACATTTGGCCGTGTAAGAAACAGCAATTTTGGGGGTGCTCTTTTGCCCCCTTCTGATGCCTATGTCAGAAGCTTTCTCTATCTCCTTTATACTTTAATAAAACTTTATTACACAAAAGCTCTGAGCGATCCAGCCTCGTCTCTGGCCCCGGATTGAATTCATCTCCTCCGGAGGCCAAGAATCCCGCGTCTCATCGTTCAGCAACAAACCTTTCATCTTGGGGGCTCGTCCGGGATACTTCAGGAAAAGATGGGCCTGACAATCTATGTGAGCCTACTTCTGCTGACTCCAGAAATCCTGAGTCTGCCATTTGATCCTCAAGATAATGCCTTCCTGTCCTGGGCTCACTCCTATGCTGCATTCCACAATCGGTCTAACTGCTGGGTCTGGGGAGCACTCCCCTCTTCATCAGTGGAAGGCGTCCAATGGTGGACATCTCCACTTCAAGGAAAGGACTTTCTCCAAGTCTGCAAATGCCTTCAACAATCGCATGTGATGCCTCTTCTTAAACTGATGACATCTAACAACCTTAAGATGGACTGATGTAACTATGGACATAATGTGACTTTTCATTTTGATTTTAACTTGGTTTAATGACTATTTTGCCTTACATCTGTAACTGTATAATGGGGTTTTCTAACGTCTAAAAGCTTTTAATTTACAAATAGTTGTCCGAGCTCCTATGAGTGCCACAGCCTCCTCCAACTATTACTTGGAGCCCCTGGATCAGACATCCTCACTATGAGGATTAGGAGAATATGTTGCCTCACCAATTTAGGGACAACGCCCCTTGTCAGCTCAGAAGCAGTTATGGAATGAGAACGACGCCCCTTTTCCCTAGGCAACATAATTCTCCTAAAAGAAAAGGGGGGAATGAGAGAGTCATTTCCTAGGCAGGTTGATAAGAAGTCTAGGGGTCCCCAAGGAGAGAGAGGTCTGGGATATTCAAGGAGGAAGAAAGGACAAACTTTTTTACTTTTTTTTCCTCTACATTCCTTAGGATTATATAACAATAATGTATCCTGCCTGAGGACAGTCTTTGGATTAAACCCTCTGGCTAATTCTGTTATCTTAAAATGTAAATTATGGGAGTAGGTCTGGTCTTTACAAGGATGTATCCTGCCTGAGGACAATCTTTGGATTAAACCTTCTAGCCAACTCTGTTATCTTAAAATGTAAATTATGGGAGTGGGTCTGGTGAGGTCTTTACAACCTCCAGACATTCTTTGGATTCATTGGAGAGTATATAACTCCATTGCTAACACTAGCAAAGGGGGTACTCTTTTGCCCCCCTTCTGATGCCTATGTCAGAAGCTTTCTCTATCTCCTTTATACTTTAATAAAACTTTATTACACACACACACACAAAAGAAACATCAATTTTGTAAAACAGGAGCAATACATATAACATAGCAGTATTAGTAAAGTCACAAGTAAGACTTAAGTTAAGAGCTTTCATTAGATGTAGCCCAGTATATCCCAGGTCATTTGACTTGGTCTACTCTGTAGAATCTTTATCTTGCAGGGAAATTATATATTGGCATCATCTATAAGGCATATAAGCCCAGTTTTTTAGTGTTACTAGACTGATTATCTTTAGTATGATTTAATTGTTTTCAACACAGAGGAGACTTTAAATGTAAATTACCATAGCCTGGTGTTATCTGTATAAATCCGTCTCATAATTGTGGGAGATTTTTCCCTCCTTTGTTGAAACTTTGTTGCTCTGATTGAGTTTGAGTAATAGAAGAAAGCTCAAATTTATGGCCAGAGTCAGAGCAGGCATTATTAATTTGCCTGGTGAGGGGATCCCATCTAGTAATATCAATAGTGTCTTGAATATGACTAATTTTTTTTTTTTAAGTAAATTTTTTCAGGGCCAACCAGTTAGACCCTTGTAGTAGAGAAATTCACCAAGGTAACCCAGAACTAGACACAGGTAATTGGCCACAAACGCAACAATTGGATTGATTTCTAAACCTAGTATAGGATCAGGCCTATGATAGAAAAGCATTTGATTTATATGTAAAGGTCTAAGAAGTCAAGAAAACATTATAAATGATCATATGAATCAGGTCCAGCGTCTTGGGCAAGCTGTCTACCTCTGATGTCATCATCTTTTCATCTTGGTGTAGTGTAGTTTTTCCTCTGTTTGAGCATCATTTTAAGGTGAAATCAAGTCAGCTGTCTTCTGTATAGACCAATCCAATCCAGTATAGGGGCCTTTGGAAGTGGGAATTAATCTAAGAGTTAATTTCCCTTCAGTTTCATTGTGCATGAGCTAGTTGAGTACCTGATAAAAAAGCCTTTCCATCCAGGTCGGAGAAAATCCCTTAAGTTATGTCTTTTCCCAGTCCTGGTTGCAGGTCATGAGGTTTCTGATCTTCATCCAAAGACAGATTACTGAGATAAGCTTTAGAAACAAACTTAGGGTGTTCTTTAATAATTTAATTAAATTTTACATTAATACCACATAACAGCAAAGAACTATCTAAGAAATGAGTACTACTAGATGCAGACCTCCATTAACAAACTGGGATTCAACATTTATTGAAACATCTTTTTTTCCCTAAAATTACCCTCATTTTTATCAAATATAACCAAATTAAGGCTAGTTTGTTTGTAAAATAGGTCTGTTGCCACTAAGTTTGGCCTGATGATTTATATAACCATAATTGATCACAGATTTTTTATTTTGCTGAAACATTTATAGAGTCTCTGAACTCTATAGACTGAACTTTTAAAATAAAACAGGGCTGGGAAAATCACACCAAAGGCTTATCACAGATTTTGCCTAACAAATCTAGGTGAATTTTTTCCTTTTTAAGGTCTCAAAAATTCCTTGAGATTTTTGTACCTGTTAGTGAGATAACCTTTTTAACGTATTTGATAAATTTATTGGAAACCTAAGAGTTTCCAATTTCTGGAGGAGTCAGATAAAGAGAAAATATAATTGTTTTGTTTATAATGTATAATTTTACCAAATTATTGTCATAATTAGTTTGAGAGTAAGGTTTTCTCTACCCCCAGAAAACATAAGATTTAAACCAGTAATTTTTCAGATAGAAACCATAAAAGTTATAAGCATATTTGCTGGTTCAATCAGTCTTTTTATTAACTTCTGTGAAGTCATCACATTTTCCATTAGAATACTAGGACATATCAGAATGTTAAGAATTCCATATAATTTTCAGGATATGTGTATTAGTAATTTTGCCATATAACATGAGCAGATTTATTACTCATTTGATGTAATCTTTTTCATGTAATTTAACCAATCAAATAAACACAGTTAGTTTAATATCTCTCTTTGGGATGTTTCAGGGGCTCTCTGAAGCACCCCAAAGTTAGCTAGAGGTCAAAGGAACTTTAAAATAATTTGATTTAGGAAGTTTTGTCAAAAAAATCAATTAAAAGGGTTTAGAACATTTGGTCAGATTTAGTCAATGTTGATGGGTGTGTCATTTAGCTTGTTGATATGTCACAATGGGTATATATATTGAGGCTCAAAGTCTAGTGAAAGTCAACTCCACCATCTTGGACTTAGTTGGCTCTAATCAGTTTTCCTATGGCTATGTCATTCCTAACAAAATCCATTTATCTAACTAATTGTAATCCAATTTTAGAAAATCCTGATCATGTATAACTGTTTTTAATATTTATTCTCTCTCTCTTTTTTTTTTTTTACTGAAAACACACTTTCTACTTTTTTTTAGCAACCAAGAACTTTTATATTAGCATTTTATAGATTGGCAAGCATAAATACCAGTGATAATTTCTAAAACCCTTGCTTTCTTAAAACATTTTAGGATGGCACCAAACATTTATTTATAGTCTCAAATCTCTTTAGTTTTTCTGTAAAAGGAAATCAGTGTTTAGTAGTAAATGTTTCAAAATCTTATTTTATTTGGAAATGACCTATTTAATAGACTTCCAACACTTAGTTTAGCACAACCCTTAGAAATTCAAGTCACCCCAATCTGGAGAGACTATTTTAGACAGATATTTTTAAAGCATACTTATTCTTAATAGAGCTTATCTAAAAGCTCATATCTCATTTACATTTTTTAGAAGTATTTTTACTCAAGGTAATTTTCTTTTTGACAAACTTGTAACAGATATGATAATATTTAACTTATATTAAACCTAGGTACAATGAAAATACTTTACTAAATGTTAATCATTTTAAGACATGTCTATATTAGAGAGGTCAACAAAAAAAATTAATATGTTATTTAATACTGAATATTTACCAGTTCACATGAACCTTGGAATATATTGTTTAACTTAGAATTATTTGATTTGTAAGCAGTTAACTTTTTTTAAGATAATTAAATAGGGTTCATTTACAAGTTAATCTCAAAATATTATCTAGAGACAAAGACATACCAAGACATATTTAGACAGATACAACACAAGATCTAGCTTCATTTTTTTCCTAGCTTCATTTTTTAAGCTTAGTCATGAATTACATATTACAATATAAAATTTACTAGTTTATAAAAAACTGTTGGAGTAAATAAATTTTTTAAAGTTTTTTTCCCATTTTTCTTCAGTGTCAGGAGTTAGAGATGGTCTAGATAAGTGTTCCTGAGAGCACTGGTCTCAAGGCACAGGGAAAGAAAATCAAGTTCTAACAAAATGGCGGCAGGTCTAAACCAAATGGTAGCCAGACAAAGCAAAATGACCATCAAAAATCACAACACAGAACACAGAGTTAAAACACACATATAGATCTGGCAGTCTTCATCAGACACTCCCTTAAATACAAGAATACAGTCTCTCAGAAAACCTCCTATAGAACATAGAACTTCAGATCCAAGTACTAACAGAGTAAATGAAAATATCTCAGGTCTTCAAATATTTCAAAGGGAGGAAAGGAAGCCAGAGGTTGAAAGAAGGGAGGTTGAAAGAAGGGGGAGGAGGCGGGAGAGGGGGGGCAAAGGGGGTGGTCTTACAGAAGTCTCCTGCCACCTGCAGATACCCAGGTGTTATGGAAATTTACCCTGGACCTCCAGAGAAGGGAGGACTGGAACTCAGCCCTATCAGAAACCAGATCAGAACAGAACCAGAATTCGAGTTCTCTGCCAAGAGAAGGTGATCAGTCTCCAATCCTCAGCTCAGGCTGAGGCCCTTCAACCAGATTTTTGCGTCCAGGACCAGGGGATTAGAAAAAAGGGGAAGGATAGGAAGGGTTAAGGAGAGGAAAGAGAGAGGGAAGGGGAGAGAGGTCAATAAAGTCTCTTGTTCCTTAACAGTTGGGGCACTCTGGCCAGTTGTCCACATCAGGAGGAGACCAGGGACAAAAGGGTCCCAGTTGCGGCTGCTGGGTCTGGTCCATTGGCAGGCAAGCTGGCCCCTGAGTACCCTGAGTGGTCAGGATGTCAGTCACAGCAAGGAAGAATCCCACCAGAGTCTTCATCTGTTGCAGGAAGGAGGACCCCTTTCAGGGCCCGAAACCCGGGCTCTTGTCTAACACTCAGAAATGAATTGTCCGAGGAGACATATGTGCTGACAAAGCAAGAGATTTTATTGGGAAAGGGCACCTGGGTGGACAGCAGGAGGGTAAGGGAACCCAGGAGAACAGCTATGCCAGGTGGGATTGGTTTCCAGGTTGTCTTTAGCCAATCATTCTGACTCAGAGTCCTTCCTGGTGGTGTATGTCTTGTTCAGCCAAGATGGATACCAGTGAGAAGGATTCTGGAGGTGGTTGGACATGTGGTGTCTCCTTTTGACCTTTCCTGAACTCTTCCGGTTGGTGGTGGCATATTAGTTCCGTGTTCCTTACCAGGACCTCCTGTCGTAAAACAACTCATGCAAATGGTTACTATGATGCCTGGCCAGGGTGGGTGGTTTCAGTCAGTGTGCTTACCCTAATATACCCATTCCAGTATTCTTGGGCTCCCCTGGTGGCTCAGCTGGTAAAGAATTGGCCCACAATGCGGGAGACCTGGGCTCAATCCCTGGGTTGGGAAAATCCCCTGGAGAAGGGAAAGGCTACCCACTCCAGTATTCTGGCCTGGAGAATTCCAAGGACTATATAGTCCATGGGGTCACAAAGAGCCGAACATGACTGAGTGACTTGACTTCTTCCTTCCTTTATTAATCTAGAGTATCTGGATTAAAATCTAGGTCTTGTAATGACATTATATTTATGCATTCACTTTTTAAAATCTTGAGTGTTTTGAATGTTTTCATACTTTTTCCAAGTTTTGAGACATAGTTGAACATAATTTTAACTAACAGTTTTTTTTTATAACCTTGCATTTAATGACTAGTAGTCATGAATGGATATTCTATATTTTAAACCAATCAGTTGTTGTTAAAGCTGAATCTTACCTGGGTAATTCCTTCTACTTGCTATGCAGCTCGCATGTCTTGCCCAAATTTTCCTTCCTTCCAGAACCTTCTGGGAACATGTATCCGTGTCCTTTCACATGCAGACATGTTCAGGAATGTGGCTTTGGCTTCTTTTGGGTGGAAATGCATCTGCTCAGATGTATTTATTAATATTCAGGGGAATAATGTAGGAACTGGATAGTTTACATTATTATCTGGGTGCCACTGAGTAAAAATATCTATGTACCTCCCTATTCAAAAGCTACTTGATTTTAATTTAAATCTTTTTTTTCTGACATCTTTGTGGGGTTCACCCATGTTATGCACGTAGCAGGTACCTATTTTTTTTTTTTTTTTTTTGCTTTATTTTCCATTATAGGATGTTGCACAGATTACTTTTCTCTCCTTCTGATGTTGGAAATTTGAGTTATTTCGAATTTTTCTTTAAGAGATACTACTGCTATGAACATTACTGTATTGTATGCTTATGTTTTGTCAACATAAGCTTTCTTTTTTGCTGTGGGAAAATGTCCTGGGAAAGAATTGCTGGGTTATGTAATAAATCTATGTTTAGTTTTGTAGACACTATGTTTAGTTTTGTTTAGTTTTGTTTTGTATGCTTATGTTTTGTCAACATAAGCTTTCTTTTTTGCTGTGGGAAAATGTCCTGGGAAAGAATTGCTGGGTTATGTAATAAATCTATGTTTAGTTTTGTAGACACTGTTTAGTTTTGAACACACTGTAGTGTGTTATGCTCTCACACCCACTGCCTGAGAGTTTGTTTTTTCTTTTTTTGCATGAGAGTTCTAATTGTAATAAGTTAAGCATAATATTGTAATCTTTATGATAACCACTAAGAGAATAATGTATAACAGTATAAATTAATGGAGAAACTATTTGTGTAATACAACAGGAGGTAAGAATGGTAGAATAAAAATATAAAGAAATAGGGACTTTCCTGGTGGTCCAGTGGTTAAGAATCCACCTCAAAATGTGGGGGACATGGGTTTGATCCCTGGTCGGGGAACTAAGATCCCATATGCTGCAGGGAACTAAGCCAGGGTGCCACAACTACTGAACCCATGTGCTGCCACTAAGACCCAAAATAAAAAAAAATTTTTTTAAAGGGGGGGGCTTCTCTGCTGGTCCAGTGGCTAAGACTCCATGCTTCCAAAGCAGGGGTCCCACGTTCCTACCCTGGTCAGGGAACATCCCACAACTAAGAGTTCACATGCTGCAGCTGTAGATCCCATGTACCTCAACAAAGACTCAGTGTAGCCAAACAAATAAATATTTTTTAAAAAGACAGACGGGACACATAAAAGCAAATGTTGGTATACCCAACATTATTAGTAATTAAATGTAATGGAAGTAGATTAAACATTCCAATAAAAAGAAAATTGTTATCAGCCTGGATGAAAAGTACAAAATCAACTGTATGTTTATAGCAGCTGATATATATTAAGTATAATGATACAGAAAACTTGAAATATGAAAGAGGTAAAAAAAAATATATGAAAGAGGTAAAATATAAAGACTAACTTGTGGAAAGCTGGTGTCTCTATATTAAGATCAGACCAAAAAAACAAAAAAAACTTACAAGAAATAACTGTTTTATAGTGTTTTATAAATGATATTAAAGTCATTTATATGGGGGGATGTTTTATAATGATAAAAGTTTAAACCTAAAAAGAAGATACACTAGTCATGAATTTGTACCTAGTAACAGCCTCAGGATATATTAATATAAACCAAAGATTAACAAAGGATGACTCCACAAATGCACTCATTGTTCATAACACTGTACAGGAGACAGTGATCAAAACCATGCCAAAGAAAAAGAAATGGAAGAAGGCAAAATGGGGGACTTTCTCAGTAATCCAGTGTCTAAGACTCCATGCTTCCAGTGTTGGGGACCCAGGTTTGATCCCTGGTCAGGGAACTTAGATTCCGTATTCCACAACTGAAAGATCCTGTGTGCTGCCACGAAAACCTGGCACACCAAATTAATTAATTAATTAAAAACAAGAAGGAAAAAAACCTGGTTGTCTGAGGAGGCCTTACAAATAGCTGAGGAAAGAAAAGAAGCAAAAGGGTAAGGGAGAAAGGGAAGGATATACCCAACTGTATGCAGAGTTCTAGAGAATAGCAAGGAGAAATCAGAAGGCCTTCTTAAATGAACAGTGCAAAGAAACAGAGGAAAACAGTTGAATGGGAAAGATTAGAGATCTCTTCAAGAAAATTGGAGATATCAAGGGAACATTTCATGCAAGGATGGGCACGACAATGGACAGAAATGGTAAGGACCTAACAGAAACAGAAGAGATTAACAAGAGGTAGCAAGAATACACAGAAGAACTATATAAAAAGGGTCTTAATGACCTGGATAACCATGATGGTGTGGTCACTCACCTAAAGCCAGACATCATGGGCCTTAGGAAGCATCACTATGAACAAAGCTAGTGGAGGTGATGGAATTGCAGCTGAGCTATTTAAAATCCTAAAAGATGATGCTGTGAAAGTACTGCACTCGATATGTTAGCAAATTTGGAAAACTCAGCAGTGGTCACAGGAAAAGGTCAGTTTTCATTCCAATCCCAAAGAATAGCAATGCCAAAAAATGTTCAAACTGCCATACAACTGAGCTCATTTCACATACTAGCAAGGTTATACTCAAAATCCTTCAAGCTAGACTTCAGTGATACGTGAACCAAGAATTTTCCAGACACATAAGCAGGATTTTAAAAAGGCAGAGGAACCAGAGATCAAATGGCTAACATTCGTTGGATCATGGAGAAAGCAAGGTAATACCAGAAAAACATCTGTTTCATTGATACTCTAAAGCCTTTGACTGTATGCATCACAACAAATTGTGGAAAATTTTTAAAAGAGATGGGAATACTTTTCTCCTGGGAAACCTGTATGCAGGTCAAGAAGCAACAGTTAAAAATGACATGGAACAACAGACTGGTTCAAAATTGGGAAAGGAGTACCACAAGGCTGTATACTGTCACCCTGCTTATTTAACTTATATGTGGAGTACATCATGCGAAACGCCGGGCTGGATGAATCACAAGCTGGAATCAAGATTGCTGGGAGAAATATCAACAACCTCAGATATGTGGATGATACTACTCTAACGGCAGAAAGTGAGAGGAACTTAGGTTGTCTCCACATCTTGGCTATTGTGAATACTGCTGTGGTGAAGACAGGAGTCAGGTATTTCTTTAATAGCCTGTTTTCATTTCCTTTGGATATAGCTTATACTGCTATTTTACTTGATCAGTAACAGTCATAATTCTACAAGCAGAATCCAAATGACATGTACCTAACTAGACACAGAGAGTCTCTCATTCATTAATATCACTTATGATCCAGTTTCACAGTCAACATATAATGAACACATAAAAATCATGATAAGTAAGAGTTGGTACAGCACATTGTTTCCTATGATCTCACCCACTGCACAAAACCACAACATGGATCCTACATGATATTCCTAACTCCACTGAGCCCATCGCATAATTCCACAGAATTCCAAACCAAACTGAGAAACCACTTACTACATAGTCACACACAGTTTCCCATACAAATCTTAATTATCCTACAAGGTTTGTCAGCTTCTTAGAAAGTTAAATATAAACTTAAATAAACTTAATCTATTATCAGCATTTTTTTTTCCTCTAGGTATTTCCCTAGGAGAAATGGAAACATGCCACCGTTATCATAATATGATAACATATGAAAAATGAAGAAACAAATTGTGCCACATTTGCACATTGGAATGCTGTCCGGAAAAAGAAAAAAAAAAAAGATGAACACAACATCCATAAATCTTAAAGAACAAGGACGAGCTAAAGGAGACCATTGGAATTGGAGAACTGACAGAACTAAATTAAGATGACACATATCAGAACCATGGCTGTCTCCCTGTGAGACTGACTGGAAAAGGACACCAGGGAATCGAAGCTGAAGCAGTGATGATATAAAACACTCACGAGGGCGGGCAGACAATAAATACACTGAGTGTCTGTTAAGTGCTGATCTGGGTGTTGGGGCGTTCTCAAGGGGCAAACCTGACAAAAACAACAAAATCCTTGTCCTCTGGTTCACGACCTGGGGTCTCGCCGGTCTAAGTGAGGTTCTCGCCCCGGCCCTCTCCTGCCCGAACTCCGCACGGTTTCAGCCCTTCTTAGCACTGCCTCCTCCGGCAGGGATTCACGATTCCCTCCCCGGCCCTTCTCAGCCGGGTTCCCGAGTCCCTCTGCCCTGGGCTTCTGATTCTTACCGGGCCCTACCAGACCAAGGCTTTTTTCGTTTGCTTCCTCTACCCACCCCGAGTTCCCTTTACTGCCCTCCCCGGCCCAGGTTTGCAATTATTTCCTCGGCTTGGGCTTTCCTTCCTTCCACGACCTCCCCTAGCTAACAGAGGAGCATCACCTGGCTCTTCGGCGTCTGAAAGGACCACCAGCTGCAACTCCTCGCCATCGGCGAGCGATCCGCACACCCTGGAATTCCCGGGAGTCGGAGGCTCGGAAGGGCCTCAGCTGCCGGTGGGCTTCACGCTCTGCTCGGAGGGCTGGACGTTTTCTGTGTTGGACTACGTTTCCCATAGGCCCCAGAGCCTCGAATGAACTTCGACCTTGGGCTCCCCTTCTTGTGTCGTGACGGTTATTGGGTTATGCCTGGTGAGTTGAGATGAACTTGGTCAGGCTGCAGGAGGGGCTGGCGGTGATCGGGGAGGATGGGGTCAAGCTCGCGGAGGACGGATGGGGCGTGTGGAGCCAGGAACCTGGCAGACGACCAAGGTTGCGGGTGCTATTGTTCGTGACGGCGTCTTTGTGGAGTGTTCTCGCTTGTGCGTGTGTGAGAGCCAGCGAGCCAGTGAGAGCTAGTGTGTGTTGGGGCCCTGGGGTGGCGTGACTGGTACCTGATTGGGTTCGTTGCACTGTCCGTGGGGGCGGAGCCTACCGTGGTTCACATCACCAAGGCAACGAGGGTGTGTGACTGACATTGTGACCACGTGGTCCGGTACCATCGCTGTTGTGACTGTCAAGAAAATGGAGTTTGTTTTTTCAATTAGCTTGTTGAAATTTTGAGTTTTTTTCAGTGCACTAGGAATGTGTGAATTTTTTTTTTTACGTGTGTGTGTGTATGTGTGTAAGCTGTATCAGCACGTCTGAGTACCCAGCCTAATGCTTAACACAGAGAGGACACCGGTGAAGTGAATGTTGCCCACCCAGGGTATGATTGTAGGTTCCATGGTTTCTTGGACTGTGTTTCCCTGGATTCTCTTCTGTCCTCACACCAAATAGCTAATTGGATCTAACTGTGAAGAAAAGTTCACTAGAGTGAGTCATGAATTTCATTCTTATAATGAGAGTTCCCAATAGAAAATTACCTCCGAAATCATGGGATTAGAATTGAGGCTTGCATCTGTTTTCAACACAGGTTTCTGGGAGGACTTGAAGCGGGAGGGGGACACAGGTGTAGCATCCCTTCCCGGGTAAAACTCCCTTGGATGCATTATGGAGGCCATTTACACATTTCAGAACCACAGCATTCCCTGTCCTGTGCCCTCCAGGAACTGCTGTGAACTTAGATTCCAGCTTTGGGCATAGGTGGCGCTTACCTTTTTCTCTGATACTAGCAAAATCAGCAGTATTCTAATTTCCCATTTCCATCTGGTTGTATTTGTGGTGGGTGATGGGTCATGTCTGTTGGTGGACAATGTGTTCATCACAACTTTTAGCCAGTCTAGAGTCTCACAAGTCCTTCTTCTTGGTCCTGTAGTTCTGCAAGTTCTACAGGTGGAGATCATTGCTACTTGTATAATGGCCCATACAAGGTCAGTTGGTGTTTGCTTTTTGTTGTCATACACTTTTGTTTTACAGAGTATTAAAGTATTGCTTTCCTTCTCCTAAGTTTCCCTAATTGTGACTTATCCACTTTCCTGGTTCTAGGCTTTCCCTTCCCAATTAGTAACAGGGCCACACAGATGGACGCCTTATCTTTCAGTGCTTTTCCAAGCACCCTTTACCTTTCCAATTACTATTCCCATACCCACTGGGTAAATCATTCAGTAATCCCGCGTGCTCTTCTTTCCAAAGGAAGGCACAAAAATACAACTAGTGGAGGATAAATGAGGGACTTATTTTAGAATGTGATTTGTTAAGGAAGAGATCTGTGGCTAGGTATAATAACATAGCAGATACCTTTGATTTCCAAATAAAGTAAGGGTAGGAAGTGGTTTGACTTCAATCAGTAAGTGAAAAAGTTGACTTTGACATTTAGAAGTGGGTATATGATTGGAGTTTTGTGAAGAGAGGTATGTGTGTACAAGGGCAGGGAGTTTTTCCAGAAAATCCATGGGGAGTGTTGAGTGGTGATAACCAAGTCTTGTTTGAAATTTGGCAGTAGACTTAGTTTCAGACCATACATTGGTGTAGACTGTGATAGGCAGTGTGGTATAGTGGTATTTGAGTCTAAAGCAACACTAGTGGAAATATAACAAAAACCACTTATGTAATTTTATAATTTCTATTGAACACATTTTAAAAAGTAGGAGGAAACAGTTGAAATTAATTTTGATAATGCATCTTATTTGAACTAATATATCTAAAATATTATTGCAACATAAAATGACATAAATAAATTGAAGTATTTTACATTCATACCTTCATACTAAGTTTTCATAAACTGATGCATATTTTATTGTTACAGCACTTCTCAATTTGGATACTAAATTTTCAGTGGTTAAGGTGAAGTAGGCATGCATGCATGCTAAGTTACTTCAGTCGTGTCTGACTTTTTGTGACCATATGGACCATAGCCCGCCAGGCTCCTCTGTCCATGGGATTCTCCAGGCAAGAATACTGGAGTGGGTTGCCATGCCATCCTCCAGAGGATTTTCCCAACCCAGGGATCAAGTCCACGTCTCCTAGGTCTCCTGTACAGGCAGGTGAGTTCTTCACCAGTAACGCCACCTGGTAAGCCCAAAGTGAAATATACTCACATCAAAACAATAAAATTGTGTTTAACTGAAAAACATTTTATATTGCTTTTCTATTTTAATTAAAACTTAATTTAAAATTCTGCTGCTTGTTCAAACTCACAGTATTTCAAGGAGGTCAATAGTTATTAGGCTCTCAATTTTGTAATTTCTTGTTGTAAAATGTTCATAATAATCACATCAGTGCCTTATGGATTTTATGAAGATTGAATACATTTATCTGGGCATAGCCCTACAGCACCTTACTAAATGCCTTGTACTTAATTAAATTCTCAAGAAAGAAAAGTTGCTATTATGTGGCAATTCTAAATATTCTTCATAAATTTCTTAACTAAAGAGTAATGAAAATATAAAGTTAATTTTAATGAGGACTTAGAAGGAATTCTTAACAGCCAGATTTGTGCAAATATCCATAATAGAAATTCTTAAGGCAATTTAATTCCATTTTGGTACTCATAAAGGACCAAAAATCTGTTGAAATTATGTTCAAAATTATTCTATATAGTTCCTAACTTTTTTTTTGTATGTTTAGTTTTGTTTGCAGAATATCTGTAACTTCATGGATTTATATAACTGTATATAATCTTAAAAACTAAGTTAATCACATTACATAAATGTGATATAATACCATGTAGATAAGACAAACTTTTTACATAGGAAAAAGAACACTCCTAATTGTTAATATTGTATATGAATCTGTTTTACTAAGATTGCATTTATAATCAATCTTATATATCTAAAATAATATTAGTTTTTGAATAATAAAGTTAAAAAATTAAGTCATATATAATAAGTATATCCCTGCAGAAGGGAATGGCAACCCACACCAGTATTCTTGCCTAGAGAATTCCATGGACAGAGAAGCCTAGCAGGCTACAGTCCACCGGGTCACAAAGAGTCAGACACAACTGAGCACACAGCACAATAAGCACATACACTGTACCAAATACATTTCAGCCTCTTTTACATACATTTTCTTATTTAGGCTGAAAATGCTACTACCATCTTTAATTTTGTTAATTCAAGTATGTGTATAGTGAATGTATCCTATTGCATTGGTGTGATAAAACAAAAGGATGTTTACAAGTTTGTAGAAGTAATTTATTTCAGTCACAAATTTCCTTCATGTTCCCACCCATTTTGAAGATCTTTTGTGCTCATTATGTTCCTAAACAAAAGGAAAGCTTGTCTCCAACTCTGTTAAGTCTTTTATGTAGAAATAGCTCTTTTATATATGTCTGATGGTGGAATTGATGCAGGTTGTAAAATATTCAATTTTTAAGGAACTTATAAGTCAATAATTACCCACAATCCCACCATCTAGAAATAATCATTGTTAATAACATAATATACATTCTTCCAAAAATTTTCTCTCTAGGTATGTGGGGCTTTTTTCATTTTTTTGGAGACATAATTAACATATAACATTATATTAGTTTCAAGTGAACATGACTCAATATTTGTACATATTGCAAAAAGACCACAATAAATCTGTTTTAACATTCATCACTATACAAAGTTATAAGTCATTTTTTCATTGTAATAAGAACATTTAAGATTCAGCAACTTTTTTATTTTCTTAGCAACTTTCAAATATACAATACAGTATTATTAACTATAGTCATCATGGTAAACATTTATCCCCATGATTTATTTAGAATTAAAAGTCTACTTTTTGACCATCTTTACCCATTTTGCCCACCCTCTCACCCCCCCATCTCTAGCAACCACCAATCTCTTTTCAGTGTCTAGGAGTTTGTCTTTTGTTTTTTTAGAATTCTTATATTAGTAAGATCATACAGTATTTGTCTTGCTCTTACAGTGTCTTCAGGGTTCATCCAAGTTTTCACAAATGGCGAGATTTTATTTCTTGTGGCTGAATAATATTCCATTTGTGTGAGGGGGTGTGTGTATATGACATATTCTTTACTCATCCATCCATCCATGGACAGTTACATTGTTTTCATTACTTGCTATTATAAATAAATAATATTGCATGAACTTGAGGGCACATAAATCTTTTTGAGTCAGTGTTTTAACTTCCTTAAGAAAAATACTCAGAAGTGCAATTGCAGAATCATATGGTATTTGTTTTTAATTTTTTAAAGGACCCTCGCTTCCCTGGTGGCTCAGTGGTAAAGAGTCTGCCTGTCAATGCAAAAGGACCCTCCATTCTCTTTTCCACAGTGGCCTTACCAGTTAACAGTCCCACAAACAGTGCACAAGAATTCCCTTTCTCTGTGTCCTCACCAGCGTTTGTTACCTCTTGCCTTTTTGATAATCACCATTCTGAAGGTTGAGATGAGGTTTCATTGTGGTTTTGATTTGCATTTCCCTGATTAATGATGTTGAGTACCTTTTCATGTACATGTTCGGAATCTGTTTTCCTTGGGGAAAATGTCTATTCAGATCCTTTGCCCATTTTTTAAATTGAATTGTTTGGTTTTTTCGTATTGAGTTGTATGAGTTCTTTATGTGTTTTGGATATTAACCCCTTATCAGTAATTTGATTTGCAAATATTTTCTATTAGTAGGTTGCCTTTTCATTTCATTGATGGTTTTCTTTGGTGCACAAAGTTTTTTAGTTTGATGTGGTCCCACTTGTTTATTTTTGCTTTTGTTGCTTTTTTCATGCTATATCCAAAAAGAATCACAGCCAAGACTGATGTCAAGTTGTTTACCCACGATATTACCTTCTGGGAGTTTTATGGTTTCAGGTTTTATGTTCAAGTCTTTAATCCATTTTGACTTTATGTATGGTGCAAAATAGTGATCTAGCTTCATGCTTTTCCATATGACTGTCCCTTTGCCCAATACCTTCTGTTAAAGAGCCTGTCCTTACTATGTTGTATATTCTTGGCTCTTGTGTCATAAATTGACCATAAATATAATACTTGGGTTTGTTTTCTGATCTCTTTATTCTATTCCACTGGTCCGTGTATGGCTTTTTTCTTTTTTAAATAACATACTATATTGATTACTATAGCTTTGGAATGTAATTTGGAATCCAGCTCTTTTTTTTTCTTCCAATCAATGAGCACGGGATAGCTTAATTTTCTGAGTGCTCATTATAAGTCTATAGAAATGCAACTGATTTTTTTCTATGGATTTTGCAAAATCTATGGATTTTGTATCCTGCAACCTTACTAAATTTATTGCTTCTAAGTTTTTTGATGGAATCTTCAGGGTCTTTCTGTATATACTATCATTTCATCTGCAAATAGTGACAGTTTTACTTCTTTTCTCATTTGTATACCTTTTATTTCTTTCTTCCTTTTTTTAAAAAAATGTAATTGCTGTGGCTAAGACTTCTAATTCTGTGTTGAATAAAAGTGGCAAGAGTGGGCATCTTTGTCTTGTTCCTGATTTTGGAGGAAAAGCTTTCAACTTCTCACCATTAGGTATGATATTGCTATGAACTTGTTATTATGCTGAAGTATGTTCCCTCTATATCCACTTTGCTGAGAGTTTTTATCATAAATGGATGTTTAATTTTTGTCAAATATTTTTTACGCATCTATTCAAATGATTATGTGGGTTTTATCCCTCATTTTGTTAATATGTTGTATCATATTGTTTGGGGGATGGTAAGCCATTCTTGCATCCATGGAATAAATCCCACTTGATCATGGTAATATGATCATTTTAATGTATTGTTGAGTTCAATTGGCTAATATTTTGTTGAAGAATTTTAAACCTGGGTATGTATTTCTTTTGTTTCTACAAAAAAAATTACATAAATTTGCCACATAAATCAGTTAAGGAGAAGAAATATGTATGTGTACTATCTTTTATAATTACATAATTACCTTTACTAGTGCTTTTTGTTTTTTTCACATGAATACATATTACGACCTGGGACTTACTTTTAACCAGAAGAACTCCCTTGAGTATTTCTTTAAGACAGGGTTGCTAGCATTTAATTAATTCCCTCAGTTTTTCTTTATCTGGTAATGTCTTTATTTCATCTTCACATTTGAAAAATAGCTCGTTTGAAAGTTTTTTGAGCACTTTGTATATATTATCCCATTGCCTTCTGGTCTCCATTGTTTCTGTGCAATGTCATCAAGTAAACTTACTAGGGATTCACTTTTAAGTGACAACTAATTTTCCTTTCTGCTTTCCAGATTCTCTCATATTTCACCATTTTTACCATGATTTGTCTGTTTGTAGATCTCTATGAATTTATTCTATTTGGTGTTCATCAAGCTTTCTGGATATATAGATTAACATTTTTCAATTAATTTGGGAACTTTTCATCCATTATTTAATATGTTAAAATGCTCCTTTACTCCTTTCTGTTACATCTATTACAAGAGTGTGCTTAATGGTTTCCAACATTTCTCTGAAGCTCTTTTCATTTTTCTTGTTTTTGTGTTGTTCTTCAGGTTGCATGATGTCTATCGAGATACCTTTAAGTTTGCGAATACTTTTTTTCTGTCTAGTTCATATCTACCGTTGAGACACTCTAGTGAAATTTTCATTTTGGTTATACTTTTCAACTTCAGTATTCAGAATTTACGTCTGGTGATACTCAGTTCAGTTCAGTTGCTCAGTCATGTCTGACTGTTTGGGACACCATGGACTGCAGCACACCAGACTTCCCTGTCCATCACCAACTCCCTGGTGATATTAAAAACTTCTGTCTCTTCACAGATTTTTTCTATGACATTATAATTATACCTTCATTTACTTTTAAGCATGTTTATTGTTTATTTGAACATATTTATAGTTGTTACTTTGAATTCCGTGTTCAATCTAGTTGTTTTCACAGGCAGTTTCTATTGTTGGTTTTGTATTTGGTTTATGGGTTATATTTTCCTGTCTCTTATTTATGGAAAGTTGACATTTTTAGATACTTGTTTCAACTGTGATACTTTTGTCTCCTTCCCTTCCCCAGGCTTGTTATTGTTATTTATATTTCTTATTTAGTAACTGGCTAGACTAATTAAGTGAAATCTATCTCCTCTATAGTGTAAATCTCTAATATTGCTCCTTGGAGTATAGACTTGACTATTACCAGTCACCCTTGGATGACAGTGGTTTTGACAAGGCTCTTTGAATGTCTCTTTACCTGACCACACCAAGCTGTTAGGATCCACTAATTGTGACTGATGGCACTATTATTTTCAGTAATGCCCTGGGGATACACTGCTTCACAGACTAAGGAAATCAAGTCGGTGTTTGAGATTTGTTCTGACAATAGGAAGGGCTCCCCAAATATCTTTCTCTGATCCCTTCTGACAAACTAGCCTGCCTACAGTTTAGCATTTATCTCCAATGAATTTTTTTCCAATGAATTTTTCAATCTTTATAGCCTTTCACTAACCCCAATAGCCTTTCACTAAAATTTCCACTGTTTTTGAGACTGTCCTTACCCTTGAACTTCTCCACACTCCATTGCAAATGGAGAGGGATATGGAGGGGGTAGCTCGGTAGTCTTGGATCTCGGCTTCCCTCTCTTGGCATGGAACTCCTACCCCAAGAGCCAAGGCAAAGACAATTGGAACCTCAGTATTCTCAGTAGGGCCACACCCAAGGTACAGCCTACAGTTCTTAGGTGGCTGCTAGGCAGTTGCATCGCTTAGTTGCATTTGCCTGAGCAAAGGTAGCTGGGGGCAAATGAGAAATGCTGATGTTCTACTCCTCCCAGGAAGACAGTTATCTGACTGGGAGCAGGGATTGAGGAGGAGTGAGGAAGTTTGTGTCCTTAGTTGTACTAGTTTGGAATAGAATCTTTTTCTCACTAGGATGGAGGGATAAGGAGGGGTGCAGATTAGGTTCAGATACTGCAGACTTTTACAGTTCTTAGTAAGTTTTACTAGATTTTCTTGAACAAATGTTTCTTCATTTGCTGTATGTTTTTATATATAATTTTCACCAGTTTCAACGGGGACAATCTCCATAGAACTCCTCCTGCTGTCATACCAGAAGTGGAATTCCTCGATCAATTCTTTACAGTTCTAACCATGGACCATGTAAGTTGCTATTTCTCTCCTTTGTGAACATTTCATTTATCTGAATCTTCCAAGAAAACAGCTTTAAGAGCCTACCCCCCACATCCTCATGAAAATCCCCATTTTCACTTTCTAGTAAGAGCTGGAGTCAACAGCACACTGTACCTTCTGTGTGCCTATCTCTTTTCCAAATAATGTTTAGTATTCCTATGTGTAGATTTTTTGTTCAGAGCAGTTATAGAGTAGAAATGGAATCCCCAGAGGGAGGCATTTACCATCCTTTTACATACTCTTGAGAAAAAGAGCAAATGTATCCATTTAATGACATATTAGCAAACTCTACTTCTGAACAGACCTGATTTTCCAGGTAGATAGGATTTGATGTTGGCTAGTCTCCGACATGGGGAAGGCAATGGCACCCCACTCCAGTACTCTTGTCTGGAAAATCCCGTGGACAGAGCAGCCTGGTGGGCTGCAGTCCACGGGGTTGCAAAGAGTCCGACTTGACTGAGCGACTTCACTTTCACTTTTCACTTTCATGCATTGGAGAAGGAAATGGCAACCCACTCCATTGTTCTTGCCTGGAGAATCCCAGGGACGGGGGAGCCTGGTGGGCTGCCTTCTATGGGGTCACATAGAGTCGGACATGACTGAAGTGACTTAGCAGCAGCAGCAGTCTCAGACATAAACAGTAGATTATTATTGATTTCAGAATTGGAGAAAACCTTATCCAACCTATGCCTAAATATAATTAAGGCAGGTATATTTTCACCAAACACACTACTCTGCAGCCACTAAAAAGCACTTAATAAATAATTTCTCATTAGAAGTTATAATTCTTATATAATGTGAAATGGTGATTAACAGTGATGAACTTGGGGTTGTAAGAAATTTTAAAATATTGTTCATACCCTATTTTCTAAGCTAGATATTTTTCCTATACCAAGGAACAAGGATGTGGAAATTCATCATCATTGATAATTCATGCCACAGGCATGTGACATACAGTATTCATTTACAATGTTAATTTCTGCTATACAGCAAAGTGATTCAGTTATACAAATATATTCTTTTTCATATTCTTTTATGGTTTATTACAAGATATTGAATATAGTTCCCTGTGCTATACAGTAGGCCCTTGTTTATCCATTCTATATATAATAGTTTAATTCAATTCTTTTTTATTTATTAGTCAAAAATGTTTGCTTCAATTTTACATGTAATATGTGGTTTCTTGTTTTAGGAACTGGTGACATTCAGGGATGTGGTCATCAGCTTCTCTCAGGAGGAGTGGGAATATCTGGATTTTGCTCAGAGGGACTTGTACTGGGATGTGATGATGGAAAATTACTGCAACTTGGTCTCACTGGGTAAATTTGGCTATTCACATAATTTAGAATATTTTCTATAGACTATCAGTTGACATTCAGTTAACTCAGTGCTACACTAGATGAATTTCTTCTCCAAGTTTCCAAATGCATGGATTGAGCATGGTTTTGGAGATGACACCTCCTTTTAGAACCTTCATCATTCTTCATATAACTTGTATGAAGTTCCTTCTTAGTTTCTTCATATAATTTCTGCCTTCCTTGATATCCAGAGTGCTAGATCTGATTATAGGTTACATAGAGTATATCCTTTAAGGTATCTATTGTATTTTGTTTGAGCCCAGAATTACTTTAAGTTCTTTATATTATTTCCTTACCCACCTCTGGGAGAACAGCTAAGATACTGTCTTGATTTGATATGATTATCAAAAGAATCTGTGTAATTTATGTTGTTAGATTGGCAAACAGAATTCATATTCATTGCCTGATACAAGTATTGTCTTACACCTGCTATGAGATTAAAGAACTTTGCATTTAACATTAAGTCAGAATTCCAGCAAGGACCTCTTAATGTTTTAGAAAGCTACTTGTTTTCTTCTCAGCTCATGTAGTTCTTGCCTTGTACCAGGCCCTGTTTTAAGCCCTTTTAATATACTGAGTTACCTAATTCTGCAACCCTATGACATAAATACTACTTGCATTATTTTTCTTTGAAGAGATTGCTAAGACGAATATTTAGGCTACCTCTCCAAGGTTACATGGCTAATTAGTGTCAGAAGCAGGTTTTATTATGTTACGTTTCCTTCTTGTAAGCAGGGTGTTCCATTTCTAAGCACATTGTGACTACCTTGTTGATGGAAAGGAAGTTGCTGTGAAGGATTGTGTGGGATGTGACAAGTCAACAGGGCCAGGAGAGTAAAAGACTTGACGAAACAAGGAAAGTCATCACCAGAATAAAAAGCCTAGCCTGTTCAAGCAGAGGCAAGCCCCTGTGATGTTTTGGGGAAACTCCATTTGACTGACCTCTTATGTGTCATTATGGATTTGTTGATTTTCATTAGTTTAGTATACTTTAGCCCATCACAGCCTTTGATTGTTCATACCTAGATGTATAAATACCAAGGAATTCCTTATGGATTTTTGTGTACCATTGACTTGATTCTTTATTTCTTGAATATATTACTGCTTTCTGAAGTTTCCCCAGGCTCACTCTATATCTTCCCTATCCCAGTCCATACACCTGAATTGGTTAAAAGTGAGTTCTCCTGGACTTCCATGTTTTATGTGTTTTGCTTCATCTTTAAAAATTAATACTAGCTATAAATTTTATTTAGTTGTTTACTTAACATATTTTAGTACACAAAGTATTGTTTCCCCTTTTTCAATTCTTGCATTGTCAAAATGGTGGTCTCCTTCAGATAATTTTTGTGTCTTTTGTCATGATTCATTAATATAACATTCTTGCTTCTGTCACAACCGTCAAGGGCATATCTTCTACTTTCCCTGCTCCAGGTTATGGCTCAGATCTTTATTTTAGGAGCCCTGGCTCATTATCTGGCTTAGATCTTTATTTTAGGAGCCCTGGCTCATTATCTGGCTTACTGTCACAACTTAGACAGTAGGCATGCTTAAGATTTTTTGTTTCATGGGAGGTAAATCTTTGACAATTTTATCTCTTTCTAGCAAATTGTTCTTTTTTTTTTCAACTTTTATGGCATCTAGGGTTTCACTATTTATTTACCTACAAAATAATTTATGTCAACATTTTCAAATAGATTAGCATAGGAATCTTATATCATTTTAAAAAATACCCTCTGTGATGGTTCTTTCCCTGGTCATTTACATTTTATATTTGTTAATTATATTCTTTACATGTTTCTAACTCATCACATTCTGATTCCCTATGTATTCAATTCTTTCCTCACCTTTTCTTTAGGTCACTTTGTTCTCGTCTATCTTCTTGAATAGGATGTATACATTGGTTATTTTCATTCTTTCATTTTTATTAATATAAACATTTAAATCCTTTCTTTGTGACTAATGTTGTTTCATGGGTTTTCAATATGTAATATTTTCAGTGCCACTATTCTCAGAAATTTCAATACATTTCCACAACAACTGAACAGTTGTTTGATAGAAAGCTTCTTCATTTCTAAAAGGAAGTACTTTTAATTTACTGATACTGGCATTCATTTATGATTTTATTGTTGCAGTCAAATAAGATGTTTGCATTATTTCACCTTAATTATACATAACATAATTCAGTCACAGGAAATTATTTTTGTTCTTTATCATACAATGTGTATCAGTCACTTTGGATTTTCCTCAGGTTGTTCCCTCATTGATTGCCAATCTCCAGCTAGGTCCAACAGATTGTTTGTTACAAAGTGCCTTACACTATTTCCCACCTCCACCTCCCTTTTTTCCCACCTCCTACCTCCACTTTTACATATCATTTCAGCTACAGCTTTACTCAGAACTGCATAAGCCTTAAAATATGGTATATACCTATTATAATATCTAAAACATTGATATTTTGGGGGCAATATAGCAATGGTTAGCTTTGAGTATAAGAAAATGGAGTATTTGGGAAAGAGCATGAAGGAAAACATGTAAATATAAACTAGGATTTCAGTAGGATAGATGAATAATAGTGACAATACTACTGAAGAGAAGTAAATAAAACATAATCTTTATTCACATATGGGATAAAGAAACTCATGAGTATGCATAGGAGGAAATTAATAGCAATGATGGAGACAATATGTTTAAGTAGAGAGGCAATTAGAAGACAATCATTTATAAACACTATTATATATATACATATATCTTACTATATTAGAAATTTCATATGTATATAAATTTGTGTATATAAAATCACTGTAGTGTAGTGTGATATTTTTAAAAGCATGGAGGCATGCTGTAACTATTGCACTATTCTTATAGTTACTTTGATAGTTGTATTCTCCAGTGACATGTTTGTAATATTTGCTTTCATTCTTAAATTCCTTTCAACCAGTGATTTACTTTTCTTCTAACTGTCAACTACTATGACCTTGAGCCTTGATATTCAGTGGCACATAAAATAATGATTTTGTCTTTTTGAAGTTTAAGGAATAAGGAAATAAATAGTATGAATGACAACAGAGAAAATTTCAGAATACAAAATTGAAAAAAAAAGGGTATGAGGGCAAGGAACTAAATATTGGAGATGGATATATGAACTTACATAGAGTCAGCTAGTAGTACATCATTTCTGAGGGTACTAACTTTTAGACCTGGACAATGAAAAGGAGATGGTATATAAGGAGTCCATTTCTGAGAAATGAAACATTTTGTGGGTATCTCTAAATGATAGGAAATGTGGTTTGATGTAGGAGGTGAAAAAGGTTAGGTGAAAGGGGATAATGGATTAAAGTACTGTCTTACAAGCAGAACCTTGTTATCCATGGTAAAGTATTGGGATTATATTATAAAAGAAAAATCTCAGAAAACTGTTAGAATGTATAGGTTATCAAATTTTCATCTGTATTTGCAGTATCTCTACATGATAGCCAATAACTAAATCCCACATTTGTAAATGTTAATTCAGTTTATCTGGATTATGGATTAGTTCATGCACATCAGTGTTTGAGAAGTTTACTAGGTGATAATCCAACACCAAAATTTCAGACCCATTGCCAATCCATATCTCTTATCACAAACTTCACATCCTTATTCTTATCCTTCTCTGAGCTCTCTTTACCTTTCTTCAAACTTTATAACAATATTTTAATCATTCATTTATGCTGTGAATTATTTTCAGCTTTTCTACTGTGCATTTTATAACTTTTATTTTTGTGATACATGAAAAAAGAAATTGTTTTTTCCCCCTTTCTTTCAGACTTGGAATCCAAGTATGACACAAAGACTTTATCTGTAGAAAAGGACATTCTTGAAAAAAACAATTCTCAGTGGGAAGTAATAGAAAACAGTAAATTAGTTGGCCTTCAGAACTCCATTTTTAGAAATGATTGGCAAAACAAAAGGAAGATTGAAGTACAAAGACCTGAAGTGGGATGTTTCAGTCAAATAAAAATCATCTCTGAAAAGGTGCCCAGTTACAAAAATTACAAATTTCTTACATTACATCAGAGATTTCATGATAGCAAGAAGCCCTTTGAATATAAGCAATATGGGAAGGTCCTTAGTTGTGAATTAAGCGTTGATGAATATGAGAAAATACATAGTGGTAGAAAAACCTCTGAATGTAGTAAATATTGGGAAACCTTTGGAGTAGATGACCCCCATACCCTACAACTGAATATTCATACTGGTGTGAAACCTTGTAAATGTATGGAATGTGGGAATGTATTTAGTTTTTATGAAGACCTTAGTGTACACCGTGATGATCAGAAGTGCTGTAAATGTAAGAAATATGGAAGGACTTTTAGAAGAATTGAAGAAATCACTTCATTTCAAAGAATTCATGATTGTGAGAAACCATATGAATGCACTTTTTGTGGGAAATCTTTAAGAGTGCATGCACAACTTACTAGACATCAGAAAATCCATACTGATGAGAAACCTTACAAATGTATGGAATGTGGCAAGGATTTTCGATTTCATTCACAGCTAACCGAACATCAGAGAATTCATACTGGTGAGAAACCATACAAATGTATTCAATGTGAGAAGGTCTTTAGAATTAGTTCACAGCTTATTGAACATCAGAGAATTCATACTGGTGAAAAACCTTATGCATGTAAACAATGTGGGAAGACTTTTGGAGTCTGTAGAGAACTTGCCCGACATCAAAGAATTCATACTGGTAAGAAACCCTATGAATGCAAGGCATGTGGAAAGGTCTTTAGAAATAGTTCATCCCTGACCAGACATCAGAGAATTCATACTGGTGAGAAACCATATAAATGTAAGGAATGTGGGAAAGCTTTTGGAGTAGGTAGTGAACTTACTCGACATCAGAGAATTCACAGTGGTCAGAAACCTTATGAATGTAAAGAGTGTGGAAAGTTCTTTAGACTTACTTCAGGTCTTATTCAACATCAAAGAATTCATAGTGGTGAGAAACCATATGAATGTAAGGTATGTGAGAAGGCTTTTAGACACAGTTCAGCCCTTACTGAACATCAGAGAATTCATACTGGAGAGAAACCTTATGAATGTAAAGCATGTGGGAAGGCCTTTAGACATAGTTCATCCTTTACAAAACATCAGAGAACTCACAATGCTAAGAAACCCTATGAATGTAAGGAATGTGGTAATGCTTTTAGTATGGGCAGGTACCTTACTTGATACTGAATAAGTTATATTAGGGAGGAGTCTTTTGAATGAAAGACATATATAAAGCCTATTTGTTTCTGAGTTTCACTGAAAACAACCTGTGTATTTATTAACAATATTCAATCTCTTTTAAATCTGTTTTCAGAATTTATGGCCATTCTAGAAGCAGAATTGTTCATTCATAAGTGATAAATACTTTCAGTTTTGTTCAATATTGCCAAATATTTCTCCTTTTTATATCAATCAACATTCTGAATATCCATTCACATAGGATGGTCCCTGTTAATCCATTTTTTAAATGTGTGAGAAATGTATTCCTGTAATTATCAATTATTTGAGTTATTTTCATATGAGTTTATCCATGGATGTTTTGCTTACAGTTACTTTTGGTGCTTGTGTTTTTGTTTTTTGGGGCTATTTATTGTTTTTGGCTTACTGTTCTGTAATATTGCTCAGATATATCTTTTGCATTCTAATTTTTTGCTTGTTATATATGGTATACTTATCTTCTCCAAAGAGCCAGAACTCTCAGATACTATGTGGTTTTAAAGTATTGTGGTCCTGCAAGGTGTTTGTGTAGATTTGTTTTGTTTTCTATTGATTTTGTTTTAATGGTAGATGTTTAAACTTTCCATTATCATCAAATGTTTAAGTTCTTTTTGAATTTCTATGTTGTTTTGACACAACAGATTTCCCTAAATACCTCCTGCAACACAATTCCTTTAAGGAACCTTTTCACCTCTAGGCAGTACCAGTCAGGATCCAAATGAAATGGCATTTTAAATATTTCATAAAATATTCTAACCCAATCTTAGCAGTCTCTTAGTAGCTTTAAATGGAGGGGAAACTTTACAGCTATTGCAAGGATTATAAATTGATCACTAAACTTAAATAAAGAGGGTTTATAAACACTACTATTGCATGGCTTTGATTGGGTTTTATAACTATAATTTTCCCTGTTATTCCCACTCAGTGTTGTCCTACTGTGGTTGGCAGCTGGACTATCAGTAGACCTTTGATTTTAGCATTCTCAGCTGACTCAGAAAAAAAAAAAAAAAGACGAAAAAGAAAATAAGACAGCTAATAAGGTTGCAAATCTTAACCACCCATCATCTCTTTCTTGACCTGGTTGTTAATCAAAGTGATCAAAAGCCACACTGGTTATTAGATTTTTTATAATAGTATTTACCTGTTATATTTACATATATTTACATCACTATCATTCATTAGATTCTAATTTTTGAGATTGGTGTCCTGCCCAGTTTTGCATGATCAGCAGTAGTAAGTAAGCTGTTTTCTAATTGGGGATATTGAGCTATGCTTCCCTTATATATTCCTTATTAGTATTTTATTTAAACTAGCAGTTAATAAAAGTATATAACTGATAGTTCATGTCCTACAGAGTAAAAGAATGAGTCTCTGTTACTACCCTTATTAGGATACTTGCTATTTCATATCTTTTGAAATAGTTCAATTGTATTATAATTATTAATATTGTTACTAATACCTCACTCTACTTACTGAGCTATCATGTCACCACACTGGTGAGTTACTCTTCTATCCTACTCTACCTGGTTATTCTAAGTTACCATCAGCACTGATTAATTTCCCTCTTCTTGGGTAGTACTCCAGAACTACTTGCCCCACACTTCATGTGGTTTAATATTTTTTGCTTGCTTGAACAAATTAAAACAGTGAGCTATCTAAACCTTATCTACAAACTTAAAATTAATGACAAGTAAAATAAACAGGTGTCTTGACACTTATTTTTTGAAACACTAATGAATAAATTAAAAAATTAATACAACATATTCTTGTCTCCCTTATTTGTAATTATAGCTACATTTTGGAAATATATCATTAATATTTTTCTTTGAACTTTGTTATGAGCTCCTGTCACTTCATAGTCTGCTAATCTGATAAACCAGAATATAATTATTGTTGTAAACTGTTGTTTTTGATTCTTGTTCATGGTACTTTAATTGACAAAACTTTACTTGTTTCCATTTTCTTTTTTTTTCATTTCCTCCTTTATCCTTTCCACATGTTCCCTACACTACTTGGAAGCTTTGCTTTTTTTTCCCCCCTAAATACAAGGAGATGTTCCTGACCTATCTTGTTTATTGCTGCCATGAACCATGAAATTAGCTACCCCAAAGAAGGAATTCTGGTTCAATTTAATGATGAAGAATTCTACTTTATAAAGGGAATGAGGAAAATAGAAAATCACCATAATTTTATAATTATATAAAAAAATCCATTGATGGATGGTAAATATGAAGGTGAAAGTATAAGGGGAAAATGGGTTATTAGAATTATCTCATAATATCTCTCCCAAGTATTTAATCACAAAGATAAAACATTGCATACAGCCCCTTTACCCAAATAATCACCAATAGTGACACTGGCATCCAGGTGATTCACTAAGAAGAGCAAATACCTGGGTAGTATTCTCACCAAAACATGCATGTGCTGTGTGCTAACTCACTTCAGTCATGTCCAACTCTGTGACCCTATGGACCATGGCCCACCAGGCTCCTTTGTTCATGGGATTCTCCAGGCAAGAATACTGGAGAGGGTTGCCATGCCCTTCTCCAAGGGATCTTCCCAACCCAGGGATCGAACCCGTGTCTCTTATGTTTCCTGCATTGGCAGGCAGGTTCTTTACCACTAGTGCCACCTGGGAAGACCAAAACATGCATAACTATGTCCTAATAATGAGGGAACTGCAGGCAGATCCAAAATGCAGAACCTTTTGTAAAATAATTTGCCTAGTTCTCCAAAAGTTCATAACCTTCCCAGGTTATAAAAGGCAAGGGAACAAAATACAACATAGGATTGTGAATTCAATTTTTGGAAAATTAGTGGAGAAAACTTGATGGAAGCCAATCAAGGCCTGTCATTTGTTTGATAGCATTGCGCCCAATGTTAATATCCTGGTTTCCATCATTATACTATGGTAATGTAAAATGTTAGTATTAGGCAAATTGGGAGAATGGTATATGGAAGCTCTGCTTTCTTGCAATTCTTAAGCACAGAATTTCTTTTCTTTTAACATTGTTTGCGGGAATAATACAGGCTGGATTTACCTTCCAGCCTAAAATAACAAAACACTAGATAAAATATGAGATATACATGATTTCAGACATTGGACACCAGACAACAGAATGGTCATGCCTAACAAAGTATAAGCAAACAAATGTCCATACATTTGACCCAGTGTACTGCTTAGAGAGCATTTCCACATCTCAGCACTGGGAGGGGTAACATAAAGATTTGTAACTCCCTTAAGTAGAAAAGAGGAAGCTGAGATTCCAGGGAGGCAGTGATGGCTAAAGTTTGCAGGGCAGAGTATTCAGTCAAGTTCTAATCACTGCAGAGGATTAAGGAGACCACCTATGACCAGCAAAAGAAATGCTTAAGAGCAAAGGCAATCCTTGGAGCTCACACATAATCCTTGGAGCTTCCTGAAAGACAGGAAGAAGAATGGGCAGAGGACAAAAAAATAATTGAAGAAATAATTGCTGAAAACTTTCCAAATTTGATGAAAACTGTAAACCTAAAGATCTAAGTTCAACCCATCCCAAGCACAAGTCACAAGGCAGAGGGGAGTGGCAGTGGGGTCGGGGAGGCAACTATTCCCAGGGACTCATAACTACATTGATTAAAATCCATGATAAAGAGAGAGTCTTAGAAGCAGGGGAAAAAAAAATCCATATGTGCAGAAGAGCAAATATAAGAAAGAAACTGCAAGTTGGAAAAATGAAGGTCAACTGGATTGACCTTGGGATTTGAGGAAAAACCCAGCCCAGTGGTGAGTTCCCTGGTCGAGAACTGGGTGTTCTGTTGTTTTGTCTTCCCATATATTCCAATCTGAGCACCTGAGAAGCTTGAAATTAGAAATGCCACCAAGTGCAAATAACTACCAAAACCCTAAACAATAACAAAAAAATAAAACATCCGAAGTATACTTGCTTTTCCTATCCAAAGGGCTGAGAAGGTTGCTGACCTGCAGAACAAAACCCTATTGACAATGCCAACTCTACACTAGCTAAACACTTTAAAAATGCCAATCTTTTACACTATTATGCATGACACCTAGCAACACCATCCTCCCTTTTTGCCAGTAAGTATCTGCAGAGGCACATGCAGATGCTATGTGTGTGAATAGAGACCTGACAGCCATCCTTGCCCATTAATAATGGGCATCTATAAAGACTGTATGTATGAGTGGAACATTGACTGCCATCTTAGCCCAAGGATCATGAAGCACACCTCATTTCCTGGCTGGCAGGTCCACTGAGAGGGTGTAAGTATGACTGGGGCATTGACTGTTGTGACTCAGCACTTATTCCTCCTCTTACTATCTGGTAGGCATTTACAGAGGCAATGTGTAAACTATCACGCCAAATGCAGCAGTAACATGCACCCCAATGTTCACAGCAGCACTACAGTATTTATAACAACTAAGATATGCAAGCAACCTAAGTAAGTGTCCAGATGAATGGATAAAGAATGGATAAAGGAAATGTGGGGGATACACACACACACACACACACACACACACACAATGGAACACTACTCAGCCATAGAAAAGAATGAAATTTTGCCATTTGGACCAACATGGATGGACCTAGAGAGGATTACACTTAGTGAAATAAGTCAGACAGAGAAAGATAAGTACTGTAGGATATCACTTATTAAATAAAACAAATGAATAAATATAACAGAAACTCACAGATACAGAGGAGTAGGGGTTACCAGTGAGAAAAGGGAAGGGGGAGGAGCAAGGCAAGGGTAGGGGATAAAGAGATACAAATTACTATGCATAAAATAAATAAGTTGCAAGGATATATTCTGCAGCACAGGGAATATGACCAATATTTTATAATAACTTTAAATGGAATACATATAACTAATACCTATAACTAATACAATATTGTAAATCACTATAGATCAATAAAACAGTATTTTTTAAAAATGAAATACCTAGGAAAAATTTAACCAAGAAGGTTAAAGACCTGTACACTGAAAACTATGACTTTTCCAAAACAAACTGAAGGAGACACAAATAAATGGAAAAGCATTCTGTGCTTATGGGTTGTAAGAATTAATATTCTTCAATATCCATATTACCCCCAAAGATTTTTCAGATTCAACACAACTATATAAAATTTCAATGGCATTTTTCACAGAAATATAAAATAATCCTGATTTTAAACTGTATTACAAAGCCTTAGGAATCAAAACAGTATGGTATGGGCATAAAAACTGACATGTAAATCAGTGGAACAGAATAGAGAGCCCAGAAACAAACTCACACATTGTTATAATTAATGAGAAAGAATCCAAGAATATACAATGGGAAAAGGACATTCTCCTCCATAAGTGGTGCTGGGAAAACTGGACACAAGGATATTCTCTTCCATAAATGGTGTTGAGAAAATTGGATACCACGTGTAAATGAATGAAACTGAGCCACTGTCTTACACTGTACACAAAATCAACTCAAATGGATCAAGGAATTGAACATAAGACCTGAAATCACAAAATTCCTTAATGAAAAGGGGGGTAAGCTTTCAAACTTCACTCTTAGCAATGATTTTTTGGATTTGACAACAAAAGTAAAAATAAACAAGTGGGACTACATCAAACTAAAAAGTTTCTGTACAGCAAAGGAAACAACAAAATGAAAAGGCAACCTATGGAACAGAAGAACATATTTGCAGATTACATATCATATGGGGGTTAAATGGAAAATATATAAAGTTCATACAACTCAATAGCAAAATAATAATCCAAATAAAAACTGTGTAGATGATCTTAATGGACATTTTCCAAAGAATTCTAACAAATGACCCACATGTACATGAAAAGATGTTCAACCTCACTAACCATCAGGGAAATACAACTCAAAACCAGAATGAGATATTATCTTACATCTGTTAAAATAGCTATTATCAAAATGACAAGAAATAACAGGTGTTGGTGAAGATGTGGAGAAAAGGGAACCCTTGTGCACTGTTGGTAGGAATGTAAATTGGCACAGCCACTAAGGAAAACAGAAGTTTCTCAAAAAGTTTAAAAAAATACAATTATCATAGAATTGAGTAATTTCACTTCTGGGTATTTCTTGAAGGAAACAAAATCATTATCTCAAAATGATATCTAGGACTCTAGAGCCCATGAGCCCTAACTACTAAATGAAGCCTGCACTCTGCAACAAGAGAAGCCACATGCATTGCAATGAGAAGCTCATGCACTGTAACTAGAGAGTAGCCCCCACTTGCTACATCTAGAGAAAGCCCATGTACAGCAGGTAAGACCCAGTGCAGTCAAAAATAAAATTTTAAAATAAATAATTTTAAAAATTATAAAAAAACTCAAACTACTTGATGTGCAGCAAAAATGAAGGAAATGAAGCTTGGAATATTTCCCACTTAAAATGGACCCCTGCACTGTACTGATCTATATAGCAGACTACTGAATTCAAACTCACTTTAAAAGAGTGCTCACAGAGGAAATGACACTCACACCAGGACAAGAAGACAACATCAGAAATAAAAAGCTATCCCAAGATTCAGAACCTGACCTGTATGATTATTTATAGTGTTCTCTTGATATATTGGACTTTTGCATTTGAATCAAATGTTTTCTATCACAGGCAAAATGCTATGCAGAATTTAAAAATTAATCCAACTGTTGAGCTTATGGTCAATCACCTATGTCCAGGACTTCTGAGTTACCTTGGTGGACTTCTCCTCTCCAAGGCAATGACTTGATAGCCCTTAGGAAATTTATTGTAGAAGAAAGAAGTTATTGTTCTGTTTGGGCCATTATTAATATTACTAGATGGAACCCCCTCAGTTGGCCAGTCATTCATACTTGCTCTGACCCTAGCCATAAATATGAATTTTCTTTCAAAGTTACTCAAGCTCAGAGCAATGAGCTAAATTTCAGTGAAAGAATATGACTTCCCAATTATTAGGAGGGACCCTCCTTCTGTTACATGATGGCTTTATATAGCTAACAGGCTATGGTCATTTAAGTTAAACAGAACAATGTGTTTGTTGGGAACAATTAAATCATACTAAAGATAATCAGCTTAATAACACTAGGAAATTAGGCTGAGTGCCTTATGAACAATGCTTATATATCATTACCTTTAAAGACAGCAGTTGGTAAAGAGTAGACTGGGTCAGATGACTAAGAATATACTGGGCCATGCTGAATGGAAGTTCTTGGCTTAAATTCTTAGTTATGATCTTATTAATGCTACTGTTTGTTCTACTTATACTCTGCCTATTTTACAAAATTACTGGTTTTTGCATTACCAAATGTGTGACTGAGCCTCCGATAAAGATAATGATGACTATGCAACTTGAACAATTAACCAAATATAGTTTTACATATATATACATGATCAAAATGATTGTAGTAGTGTAACTCTAGATATGGGAAGAAGCAGCAAGAGGGAATCAATTCCTAGATGATAACTGACTAGTACAACAGATGATGGTACAGTGAGTTTTATGACTATCATTAACATTGCCTAGTCCAGTAATTCCACACTGGGGAAAGATTGAAGGTGGGAGGAAAAGGGGATGATAGAGGCTGAGATGGTTGGATGGCATCACCAACTCTACATGAGTTTGAGTAAGCTCTGGGAGTTGGTGATGCCAACTCCCCAACAGGGAAGCCTGGCGTGCTGCAGTCCATGGGGTCGCAAATAGTCAGACACGACTGAGCGACTGGACTGAACAACCAAATCCTCACCTGATCTAGGAATGCGTCTTCCTAGCATTGTGGGACAAATTGGTCACAAACGTCTCCCAAACGTTGGTGGAATTTACTACCAAAAAGGGAGAATTGTAAATCACCATCGAGTTCTACAAGAATGAAGTCATTAGCCTCTATAGTTGCTGACTACAATAAAACATCCTAAAATCATGAAGTCCTTATTGCCAAATTCAGACTTAAAGAAAGTAGGGAAAACCACTAGACCATTCAGGTATGATCTAAGTCAAATCCCTTATGATTATACAGTGGAAGTGAGAAATAGATTTAAGGGACTAGATCTGATAGACAAAGTGCCTGATGAACTATGGACAGAGGTTCGTTACATTGTACAGGAGACAAGGATCAAGACCATCTCCAAGAAAAATAAATGCAAAAAAGCAAAATGGCTGTCTGAGGAGCCCTTACAAAAAGCTGAAAAGAAGAGAACTGAAAAGCAAAGGAGAAAAGGAAAAATATACCCATTTGAATGCAGAGTTCCAAAAAATAGCAAGGAGAGCTAAGAAAACCTTCGTCAGTGATCAGTGCAAAAGAAATAGAGGAAAACAATAGAATGGGAAAGACTAGAGATCTCTTCAAGAAAATTAGAGATACCAAGGGAACATTTCACGCAAAGATGGGCTCAATAAAGGACAGAAATGGTATGGACCTAACAGAAGCAGAAGATATTAAGAAGACGTGGCAAGAATACACAGAACTGTACAAAAAAGATCTTCATGACCCAGATAATCGCAATGGTGTAATCACTCACCTAGAGCTAGACATCTTGGAATGAGAAGTCAAGTGGACCTTAGGAAGCATCACTATGAACAAAGCTAGTGGAGGTGATGGAATTCCGGTTGAGCTATTTCAAATCCTAAAAGATGATGCTGTAAAACTGCTGTACTCAATATGCCAGCAAATTTGGAAAACCCAGCAGTGGCCACAGGACTGGAAAAGGTCAGTTTTCATTCCAATCCCAAAGAAAGGCAATGCCAAAAAATGCTCAAAGTACCGCACAGCTGCACTCATCTCACACTCTAGTAAAATAATGCTCAAAATTCTCCAAGTCAGGCTTCAGAAATACGTGAAACGTGAACTTCCAGATGTTCAAGCTGGTTTTAGAAAAGGCAGGGGAACCAGAGTTCAAATTGCCAATATCTGCTGGATCATCAAAAAAAACAAGAGAGTTCCAGAAAAATATCTATTTCTGCTTTATTGACTATGCCAAAGCCTTTGACTGTGTGGATCACAATAAACTGTGGAAAATTCTGAAAGAGATGGGAATACCAGACCACTTGACCAGCCTCTTGAGAAATCTGTATGCAAGTCAGGAAGCAACACTCAGAACTGGACATGGAACAACAGACTGGTTCCAAATAGGAAAAGGAGTACGTCAGGCTGTATATTGTCACCCTGCTTATTTATCTCATATGCAGAGTACATCACGAGAAATGCTGGGCTGGATGAAGCACAAGCTGGAATCAAGCTTGCTGGGAGAAATATCAATAACCTCAGATATGCAGATGACACCACCTTTATGGTAGAAAGTGAAGAAGAACTAGAGAGCCTCTTGATGAAAGTGAAAGAGGACAGTGAAAAAGTTGGCTTAAGCTCAACATTCAGAAAACTAAGATCATGGCATCCAGTCCCATCACTTCATGGCAAATAGATGGGGAAACAGTGGCTGATTTTATTTTTTGGGGTTCCAAAATCACTGCAGATGGTGACTGCAGCCATGAAATTAAAAGATGCTTACTCCTTGGAAGGAAAGTTATGACCAACCTAGACAGCATATTAAAAAGCAGAGACAAAAAAAAAGCAGAGACATTACATTGCCAATGAAGGTCCATCTAGTCAAGGCTATGGTTTTTCCAGTAGTCATGTATGGATGTTAGAGTTGGACTATAAAGAAAGCTGAGCGCCGAGGAATTGATGCTTTTGAACTGTGGTTTTGGAGAAGACTCTTGAGAGTCTCTTGGACTGCAAGGAGATCCAACCAGTTCATTCTAAAGGAGATCAGTCCTGAGTGTTCATTGGAAGGACTGATGTTGAAGCTGAAACCCCAATACTTTGGCCACCTGATGCAAAGAGCTGACTCGTTGGAAAAGACCCTGATCCTGGGAAAGACTGAAGGCAGGAGGAGAAGAGGACGACAGAGGATGAGATGGTTGGATGGCATCACCGACTCAATGGACATGAGTTTGGGTAAACTTCGGGAGTTGGTGATCGACCAGGAGGCCTGGTGTGCTGCAGTCCATGGGGTCACAAAGACTAAGACACGACTGAATGACTGAACTGAGCTGAACTGAAGAGAAATTCAGGATCAGTCATTCTGTGCTCTGTGAAAATGAGCCTTTATTTAGAACTATTTCAGGAGAATTTTTTAATGAACTTGGATTTTTGCATCTTCCCATACTTAGGAAAGCACTAAAATCATTAACCAAGATATCTATTCCTCACAACTGGCAATAATCGTCTACCAACATGTGTCTTTAATCACATGTACACCTTCACATCTTCAGAGTAATTTCTCAGAGCTACCTGAAAGGCTGTCTCCCAGGCTATAGTGCTCAGTAAGTACTCAGATAAAACTGAAACTCATGGCTATCACATTGTGTGTTTTCCAGTCAACATTACCATGAAGAGAATTGAAATGTTACTATATATTTCATCCACCTATAGGTAAATATTGTTTTGTTTACCAAATAACTTTCATACAATATACGCTATTTAAAATCCTCTACTTTCATTTAGTATACTCTTTAATTCTCTTACCCTTCCTTTCCTAGTGGATGCATGGTTATATGATGGCTGCTCCATGAACAGCACTATATCCACTTCCCAGGCAGGAAGGAGAAAAGGAAGAAGGCTAAAAGAATACATGTCTACTGAGCCTTCCCCATGTTCCCCCCTTTAAAGAACTGTCTAAGAAATCCAATCTAACAGCTTTTGTTTACATCTGAAACATGTAAAGTGTTTTCTTTTTTTTTTTCGTATTTGTTGTTTGGCACAGTGCCTCTTCAAACAAAATCAGAATTTTTATAGCAATAAAGGAGACAATGACTATTGCATTAATCACACATGACAAAACAACACTGTGTAATATTAAAAATATTCTCAAATAATTTTCAATTATGTGGAAAGTTACATCACTTAAATGAAAATATTTAAGATGCATGTATATACATGTGTATATGTATCTACATGATTGCATATGTGTACATATGTAAAACCAAAATACTCAGCATACATATTAATTTTAAAAATTAGGAAATGCAAAGAAAAATAGTAGGCTTTAGTTTACTTCATGGGTCTCTGTTAGAAGTCTGCCAAGAAAGGAAAAAAAAAACTCCTGAAAAAATAAAGCATTTTAGAAATAAAGGGAAAATACCAAATCATCTTATATATAACTTATAGATGTCATAACCATTATTTCTCCTCCTTGGAGATCTCTCTTGTTGAAGGATATATTAGCTAGGCAGCAGTAGGGAAAGGATGGGGTTAAACCAAAGTATGACTGTTTTGCAGAAATTGTTAAATTACAGAAAGTTCCAAACACTAGATGTTTCAAAAAGGTTACAGTGCACACAAACAACCAAAACACTTTGCTTGACGTTTTTTGTAACCTAGAGCAGCTTTTGTCTTTTTACCATGCCTGCCCTTTTAGTACTATGCACGCGGAAGTTTAAAACTTCCCCATTCAGCTTTGCACAGACAGCGCTTTGAGAGCTGGCTCTCTGTCTTCTTACTGTCACAACTAATAAATGCTTCTGCTTTAATCAAAAGTACTTGATGTGGGACTTCCCTGGTGGCTCAATGGTAAAAGAATCTGCCTGCCAATGCAGGAGATAGGGGTTCACTCCCGGATCTGAGAAGATTCTCACATAACTCCAAGTAACTAAGCCTGTGCCCAACAACTACCGAGCCTGTGCTCTAGAGCCCCGGAACTAACCACTTAGCATTCCGGTCGTAACTACCGAAGCCTGCGGACCCTAGAGCCCGGTGCTCCGCAACAAAAGAAGCCACCGCAGTGAGAAAACTGCTCTGCAACTGGACAGTAACCCCCGCTCCCTGCAACTAGAGAAAAGCTCAAGCAACAAGGAAGATGCAGCACAGCCAATAAATAAATTAAAAAATTTTTTTAAAGTACTTGGTGTGTTCACTGGCTATGAACTACAAGGAACAGACTCATTAAGCCTGGTTAATAGATACAGATGAGTCAAGGAGATAACAAACCTTTCCTGAGATCCAGATGACAAGGATATCTAGCTTACCTGCCCCTCCCTGACCAGGGCTTCTCAGAGGAGATCCCAGGCTTCCATCTCAACTGTCAATGCCATACAGAAGATTCAGGGTCTTAACTTAACTCATATACGACTATATGTGACACACGGTCACCGACACAGCCTCTCCAGATTCACCAATCAGAAGACACAAAGGTGTAACAGTCTCAGTCACAGACTCCCCCTCCCTTCCGCACACAGGGCTGCAGAGCCACAATCCCCACCAGGGCGCATCACAGAAGCACAATAACAAAGTTCCCTATGCATGCACACAAACAGGAATATATACGGTCACACAGAAACAATCCACACACCCACCACAGGGGCACAGAGTCACAGGATAACCCACACTAGCACAGAGTACTACACACGATCACACATTAACAATCATACCTCGCAGACTCACCCGCATAAAGCTAAACACACGGTACCACACACTGTCATAATAACACACCCATCACAAGGACATACTGTCATACATAATAGCCGACACTTCCCTTTCCAACCTCGCCCGTTCAGCCTGAACAGAGAATACTCAGTCTCCATCCCCGCCCAGACCTCTGGATGTTTCACCTCCACTCTCCCTTGCAAGGCGTCAGTCGTCAGGAACAGCTCAGACACTAACACCCGGCTGCCGTAGCGCTCCGCGCAGAGCCGCCGGCCGCAGAACGCGGCGACCTCTGGGAAAGGTAGTTCAGCACCGCCCTGGCGAGGGACAAGATGGCCTAGGGCTGGAGCCTAGCCAGAGATCCCCACAATCACTCCCTCCCTCACCGCTTCTCCCCCACCCTAGCCTCAGACCGTGCCCTGGAATTTTCTGGCGCTGCCTTGCACCGCGGTTCCTAGTTGGAGTCACCCCCAACTAGGGGTGGGCTTGAACTGAGCTTATCACCACTGCCTTCTCCCAGAGGTAGCTGGCACAGGTACAGTATTACCTAAGTCCTGAGGCTCGGGCTACGTACACTCCTCCCCCAATCAGGGAGACCGTCCCACAGGCCCGGGTGGAGTTGAGAAAGCGCGAAAGCTGACTCGAACCACCGAAACTTCTGGGAAATGTAGTCCACGATCAGAAAAGCGGACGCCCGACCAATATCGACCGATTCCGCCCGCTTCTGAGCCCGGGCTCGGTGGAGCCCAGGAGACCTCTGGGAATGCTAACCAGCCGGCAGTGCGCAGGCGCAGGCTGTCTGGCTCGCCATCGTCGTCTTTGTCTGCTGGTGAGTTTGGTTTTGGTTCTGCGAAGCGCAGATCTGGGTTGCTGGACCTAGGTTTCTGGGCTTAGAGTCCGGTCGGGTAGGTTGTAGGGGAGATTTCGCGGAGCCTACGACTGGGCTGGGGAAACTGAAGGAGAGGAATCGCCTCCTGTGACGTGCAGCAGTGTTCAAAGCTTCTGTGGATGGGGGCAGGGGTACAGAAGGAAACGGGCGGGTTCGTCGGTGGGTGACCTAGGTTGTGAGGGAGAGTGAGAGGGTTGCAGAGTTGCAACCTGTGTGGTTCCAACTTCGTGAGAGTGGGTGGCGTTGGGAACTTACTGGGATAGTACCATTTAAATCTCACTTTTGTAGTTTCTAAAATAATGATAAAAGGGTGCATTTCTCTGCAACATCCGTTTCTATGAAAGATGAGAAAGGGAAAAGGCTAAGCAGCTGAGAGATAAGTGATTTTTGTATAAAGGCAGACCCATTGTGGAGTAGAAAACAAAATCAGCTTTTTTTTTTTAAGAGGAAAGATTTCCGGGAAACTTGTTATTGGATGTCTAGACTCCCCAGAGGTATTGACTTTTCTTAATTCTTTGGAGGACTTACGGTGAGGTTGCTTTGAGAAGTCCTGGGCTAAGGAACAGCTTTAAGAGTTAGTTTCCACTGGTGCTAATAGCGCAGAATTGGGAAGCAAGTTGTCCTATCTTGGGCGCACAAGTCAGAAAACCAAATTTAGACTCCCTGATTTGTCAGTGAGCATGGCAGTCTGACTCCTAATTTTACCAGGTATTCCCCAAACCAAATGACCTTTGTAAATGTAGTGAAACAAATTTTTCTTTTATCTGTAAAAAGAATTTCTTCCAGTATTTTAATCACACAACATATTTTTCAATAAAATGAGAAAGTACGACAGTACAAAAGTTCATATATAGAAATAATATTTTTGCTACATACAGAAAATAATCAGTAATAGTTACGAAGAAGACTACTTTCTTTACAATAGCAACAAATCAGATAAAACACCTAGGGATAAACAGTAAAAGTATAAAAGCTTTATGAAGATATTTTTTTAATGAAGATATTTTTAAATGTTAATAAAAGACTCCAAAAAAAATTGAGCAAGTAATAGATTAGATAGATTTTAAAAGTGTGATGTATTTTGTTATATGAAGAAAGTAAAGTGTATGTTTGGTATAACATACTACTTTTTTTTAGTAAGTGGGGGTAGACGTGTATATTTGTAGTATGAAGAAACTTTTAAAGTTTATGCAGAAAATAAAAATGGTTGTGAGGGGATGTAGCAGCTAGGGCAGGAATAAAAATCACATTTTTGCTTGCCTGTTTTGTACATTTCCATTTTTAACTGGGATGGAGTAATTAGATTTCTCTGTTCACTCTGTTCCTTTTCAGGTGTTATCACTGACTCATTCTTGAATATTTCCTTGGCTTCCATAATACTTCTCTCATTTTTGGAATTCCAGTGAAAACCAAGGAACAAGGTCCCCTCTCCCCCCAAAAATCTCCATTAGTGAGTGATGTTTGTTTGTCCCTCAAATATCAGTGTTCCTGAGTTTCTGACTTTGATCTTTTTCACTTCTAAGAACTCTTAGGAGCAACAAAATTCCACTATGGCTTCAGCTGTGACACAGGACTAATGAATGACCATTCCTGTTTGAGGCTTGTCCTGAGCTTCTCAGGCATATACCCAACTGTCTAATGGACAACTCCATCTGGAGGTTGCATAGGAACTTCAAACGCTTTATGTCCAGAATGTCATACTTACCTCTTCCCTCCTGTGTGTTGCCTCCATCCTTTCTGCCATCTGTGTTAACCTGTTTTCATCAATTCATGGCACTGTCCAGCCAGACTAAGCATCCTGTGTTGGAGTAAGGGAAGAGCTTCTGAGCAAGTTTGACCCTTTTATCTGTCACACCCCATTACAAATTGAAGACTATGGTCTTTTCAATACACATAATAAATGAGAAATATGTTTGCTGAACCAATGAATTGAATGACCATTTAATTATAGGACACTTAATTTCTCTTAGAATAATATAACCTGGATAAAATATTAGGCTTCTAAAAATTTTAAGAACTCTGATCCACGAGTAATTTCAGAGTCACTTCCTTTACATTTTATCCATATCACTCAAGGTTGGTGACTTTACATTTATGAGAAATGTGTTGTTATGGGGGAAAATGAAATTCAAAACTGTGACTGTTCAATCAGGAACAAGGTGTCACTTGTAAGTGACACCTGCTCAAAGGTACTCATGCAGGTTGTGATTCTAGAGAACTCTAGCAACTCACTGATAGTTTCTCTGTATAACCTAAATTCTGAAAATAAGATAGCTTGTTTCCCATTTTTTGAAATGTGTGGAGCCTTTAAATAACATAATGAGTTTGACCTGAGATGCAAATTACCAATACTCTTTTTCCATGTGCTCACATGTATGTGTATGTGTGTGCTCTGGCTTCTAAGTCAAAGGGTCATCATTCCTTTGTTCTTTTTTCACAAGTCAGCTTCTTTGTGCATCCCCAGGAGCTTCACTTTCCTTATCCTTTAACTCCGCTGAGGGTCCTAAGGGCTCAACCTGAAATCTGAGATGCTGCTTTAACCTTCATCCAAGTCCTACGTCAGTATTTCAAATTTTAAAGTAACCAGTTCAAACAAGAAGAGCAATTGATGATAGAGGAAGAAATGTAAAGGAGGTATTCTCTGGGTAAGAGAGAACCCAGCAGGTATGAATGGAATAAAGGCTCATTACAGTGGCTCAGTGAGTTTGCAACATCTGAAATTTTTTGAAATTTTCTTATTGTCTCGTCTTTTGGAGTGAAAATTGCTAGGCATCCTTTAGATACCTAGGTAACGTTTCTAAATTCTCCTGGTTTGATGCTTTTCTTTTCTCAGATTCTGGAGGACTAGTTCTCTCTCTAACCTTGATTCTGGATGCCAGCCTCTCTATATCATTTGCAGCCTCAATTTTATATGCAGCCTCAATTTTATAACTTTTACAGTCTAAATTTCATGCTTCTTCCTCTCACTAACATTCTCCATTTTTTCACTTCTCCCTATATCCCTACACTCCTTTCCTTCAGCATTCAGTCCTTCTTGCCAAAGATTATAAATCTGTAATCTTTCAAATCTACAAATGTAGATTATTTTCTTTAAAATTTTACTATCATATTTCTCCCTCCTTTTATTGTAATGTACCTCAAAGTTGAATTTTACCCTTTTATCCTTGTTTTTTTATCGTCTTATTTCCAGACATCATATTTTGTATATCTATAGTATACAGATATACAAGTATATGTGTATCTATATACTATATACACAGATATACAAGTATATCTACATATTATATCTGTATACTATCTGTATATATACTATATCTGTATACTATACTATAGAGTATATCTATACTGTATACTATACATAGTGTATCTCCAGATATTGTCTCTACCTCCTGCTTTTTAACAATAATGCAGGGCTGGAAATGAGTGCTGTATTGTACTGTTATTTTTAAAATCTAATACATATACTTGATAGACATTAAAAAAATACGTATATCTCCTATTCCTGGCTCTCAGTTCTCTATTTCTGCTCGTCGGAAGCAGCGCAGTAAACATTGTATGATTCTAAATATTTTTTTTTTTTTCTAAATATTTTTTTGATTATACGAGGAGACTTATCAGGGAGAGCATGACATGATTTGCCTGTGACAAGATTACTGTGCTTGCTGCGTAGAGAAGAGTGTTAACATATATCAAAATGTTCAAATGTCAGGCAAACTCAGTGTATTTTTTTTTTTAATTTTATTTGTTTTTGGTTGTACTGGGTCTTCATTGCTATGTGGGCTTTTCTCTAGTTATGGTGAGTGGGGGCTACTCTTCGTTGTGTTGTGAGGGCTTCTCATTGCAGTAGCTTCCCTTGTTGTGGAGCAGAGGTTCTAGGCACATGGGCTTCAGTAGTTGGGACACGTGGCTCAGTAGCTGTGGCACATGGGCTTAGTTGCTCTGCGGAATGTGGAATCTTGCTGGACCAGGGACTGAACCTGTGTCTTCTGCATTGGCAGGGGGATTCTTTGCCATTGAGCCACCAGGGAAACCCAGTGTATTCTTTTTAAATGGTGACCTGTTAAGAGTAGAGGTTGGCAAACTCTGCCCTACTATGTGATTTTGTAAAAAGTCATTTTCTTGTCCATTCATTTTTTTACGGTCTGAAAATACTTTCAGTGCCTGAATTGAATTGGTATCTGCAGATACATGATATGTAAGGCCATGAAACAGGACTAAAAAGTGTTCATCAATCATGGTAAAGCTAAATGAAAGTCATTCAGTCATGTCCAACTCTTTGTGACCCCATGGACTTACACAGTCCGTGGAATTCTCCCAGCCAGAATACTGGAGTGGGTAGCCTTTCCCTTCTCCAGGGGATCTTCCCAACCCAGGAATCGAACCCAGGTCTACCCACATTGCAGGCAGATTCTTTACCAACTGAGCTATCAGGGAAGACCCTATAGTAAAGCTAAATGGTAAACCACCACATTTGAGAACTTAAAGCTAAGGGACTATAGTGAAGTGAAGTCACTCAGTCGTGTCCGACTCTTCCGAGTCTTTGCGACCCCATGGACTGTAGCCCACCAGGCTCCTCTGTCCATGGGATTTTCCAGGCAAGAATACTGGAGTGGGTTGCCATTTCCTTCTCCAGGGGATCTTCCTGACCCAGGGATCGAATCCAGGTCTCCTGCATTGCAGGCAGACACTTTAGCCTCTGAGCCACCAGGGAAGCCCACTAATAAACGCCCAAATGTGCTAGTTTAAGGAATTTAAGAATTGATTTATTGGCTTATATCAGTTATGTGATGAGTAGTCAAAATCTGCATGGTACCTTTGGTCTTTGTGGTAGTTTAAGATCCAGACTTCTTCCAGGTTGTCTCTTTATCATTTAGTTGTGGTTAAAGCTGGATTAACAATGTATCCTGGTTCCAGCCTGGTAGAGGAGAGAGGAATCGCCACACTAGAGTAGAAGAGGATCAATAAATTTTTTTGTAAAGGGCCAGAAAGAAAGTTTTTTGGCTTTGTAATCCATAGAATCTCTGTTGCAACTACTCAGCTCAGGTATTATAGCACAAAATTAGTACGCTTGGCATTAGAGCATTTTGATTTATATTTAAAAACACTTTTTAAAGCACAGGATAAATGCTGTTGAAAGGACCAGTTTGCCTGGTATTCAGATAATGTTGCCTAGTTCAGTTCAGGATTGTCATTTTACAGTATAAAAAATTCAGTTCTGGTTAAGTATCTGTAAAGGATGTTGATATAATCCCTGTAAAAATATAAGGGGGGCTTTAATTATCAAGAGAATGTAATTTCTGTGGTTTCTTTTGACTTACTAGTTATATAGAACTTAGTTCTAATCTGTTGTACATCATACTTTTGCAAATTTAATGAATTTAAGAATTGGAAAATTTTAAATAAATAGTATTATTGTACTTTGTTAAAAGTTTAGTAAAATTCTCACGTTAAACCACATATACCTTGGACTTTGAAGTGATAAAATGAGAGAATGATTGCCTCTATTTTTTTCTATGTTTATTTTTCTATTTAAATTTTCTTTTCTGGTCTAAGTTTTCAGAGGTTATATTTGCTAGGTTTACAAATTTATTTGCATAGAATTGAACAACAGTCTCTATAAATCTTGTTTTCAAATGATCATTTTTTTATTTTTTAATTTTGCTTTTATTCTTACTCATGAATCTATTATTACTTGTAGTTTTGTTTGTAATAATCAATTTCTCTTCCTATCTTTTCTAATTTTTGTTTTTCTTTTGTTTACTTTTCCTTATTATAATTCCATAGTTTGAATATTTATTATTATTATTTCTTTTAAAAATGATGTAACCATTTATGCTAAAATTCTCCAAGCATTTTTTCAAGTGGGTTCTGATATACATTGTGTTCTGAATAATATTCTAAATATTATGCAATATATTTTAATTTCCTCTTTGATCAAATAGTTTGTTCATGCCAGTAGATTTTGAAATTTACAAGTGGAAATTTTTAATTTGTTTAATTTATGACTTTTTTTTTAGGGTATTTATCTGTCCTTTTCTACTTTGTGGAATATTTGAAGTTTTATAGGCCTACTATGTGGACTTATTTTGAGAATGTTCTCTGAGCATTTTAAAAGATGGTTCACTTTTCAAGATACAGAATAAACTGGTTAGTTCTATATTATAAATTAGTACATATTTTTATTTCATGTTCCCATTTCATATATATGCTCATATTTCATGGATTTGATCTCCTAGGTTGAGAGAGGTAGACTTCTCAGTTGCTAACGTTTTTGTATCTTGGATTTCTATAGTTTATATATTCATGATTATCTTTATTTTATTTTTAGTCTTTATTTTCAGCATTTCTGATATATTATTTTAGAAGCATATCTTATGTACAGTTTAGGGGGGATTTGCTATATCAGTTGTTAAACTTTAGCATGCATCAAAATCACCTGGAGAAGGCTTCCCTGGTGGTCCAGTGGTTAAGAATCTGCCTGCCAACGCAGGCGACGTGGGTTTGATCCCTGCTCTGGGAAAATCCCACATGCCACAGAGCAACTAAGCCTGTGAGCCACAACTACTGAGCCTGTAAGCCTAGAGCATGTGCTCTGCAACAAGAGAAACCACCACAATGAGAAGCTCACGCACTGCAACTAGAGAGTAGCCCCCACTCACCCCAACCAGAGAAAGCCTGGGCAAAGCGATCAAGACTCAGCTCAGCCAAAGAATAAAATAAATAAGTATATAATAAATCTTAAAAAAAAAAAAGAATCAACTGAAGGGCTTGTTAAATACAGACTGCTGGGCCGTACCCACAGCTTTTTTAGATTCAGGAGGTCTGACTTGAGGGCTGAAAATTTTCTATATGAGCCTATCATAGTTCTTTTAATAGTTATTGTTATTGTACTTGCATTTTTTGACAGGAACAGTATGGTTGGTATTGATTCTAATTTTCTGTACTGTTTTAAATTCTTTTTTGTTTTTTTGCCCACACGTCATGGCTTGTGGGATCTTGGTTCCCTAACAAGGAATTGAACCCATGCCCTCAGTAGTGAAAGGACAGAGTCCTAACCACTGGACCACTAGGGAATTCCCTACTGTTTTAAATTCTGCCTCATCTTTTATCTTTTGCTGTAGGATCTTTATTTGTTGTGAATATATATCTTCCTGAGCATTTGGGAAGTTTATTTTTTTTCTTTCTTGTGTTTGCCTTTATAGTCATAATTTTCTTAGTCTTCATCCTTGATTTTAGACAATACCTATTTACTATCACTAGGAGTGATGTATATTTTATACATTTTACAATGTATATATTTTCAGTCTCCCTCTTCCCTTCATCATGTTGTGATTATTATTCCAGCTTTAAATAGTAACAGTTGTACCCTTCTTATCGCCCCTGTCATGTGTATGAATTTCTTGGCATCTTTGCCTTTGATTGTGCAGTGATCCATTTATCAAAATCTTATCCACTGTTCAATCTTGAACTTCATTTTTATTGAACTGTCTCTTACTTCTAGCCCAATCTCTCTAATCCTTGTATCTCCCATCTCAGATACAGAGTAACTTGGATCTTAAGTATTAATATATACTCTTTTAGGTTTGTATTTTTCACTACATTGAAATGTAAATTCACTACGTTGTAAATTCGAGGGCGCGTGTTGAGTTGCTTTAGTCATGTCCCACTCTATGTGACCCTATGGAGTGCAGCCTGCCAGGCTCCTCTGTCCATGGGATTCTCTAGCCATTGATATGTTTTATTTTGTGAAATGTCTATTCTAGTCTTTCCCCCATTTTAAAAACTAAATTGTTTTTATCTTATTACTGAGTTTCAGCGGTTCTATATATTTTGGAGAGAAGCCCTTTATTAGTTCCTCCCAGTCTATGGCTTTTGTTTTTGTTTTCTTAACTGTGTTTTTTGAAGGGCATTAATTAGTTTTTAGTTTTGATGAAGTCTACCATTTTTTCTTTTATATTTCTTATTAATAGTTTTAATGCTCATGCTGTGGTCTGTGATTCATTTTGAGTGAATTTTTGCTTATGGTATGCAGTGAGTGTTGAGGTTATTTTTTTCTAATTATAGAAATTACAGCATTGATAAGAGTGGCAGCATATTACTAGTCAGTTCTTAAAATTATTTATATGAAAATGAGGATAAAATTTTGAGATGGATAAATCAGGATAATGTCAAAGGTTTCCAGAGAGTGGGTGGAAAACAGTTATAAAATAAAGGATTTAGAGAGGCCAAGAAAAGAGTTCTTGACAAAAAAAGAGCTTGGGTGCCAGAACAGGCATAATGAAAGAAGAAAAATAAATAAAACCTGAAATTTGATGGCAGTGACAGTTTCAGTATCCAGAAATGATAGTATCAGTAATCAAAATGGAAATAAAAATCAGATTTGGAAGCAAAGATGGCTATTTTCTGCCATGTTTTCTTTTTTTTTCCCCTTTCCCATTAAATGTTATGTACTTTGCTGTTTAGCCCATGTGAAACTCAGTTGTAAGTAGGTAAAAAAGCACTGTCTATAATTCATAGATTGATTCAAGTTAAAAGGCCCAAGTCTTCAAGGAAATCTCTGTAGGTATAACAAATTGGAGCTTTTAGAAGTCATGAGACATGCATGAGACAAGTGCTCAGGCCTGGTGCACTGGGAAGACCCAGAGGAATCGGGTGGAGAGGGAGGTGGGAGGGGGGATCGGGATGGGGAATATGTGTAAATCTATGGCTGATTCATATCAATGTATGACCAAAAAAATAATAAATAAATAAATTAAAAAAAAAAAAAGAAGTCCAGTAGGATTATAGGATTATAGCTATGCTTACTCCATTAGGATTATAGGATTATAGCTATGCTTACTCCATTCTTCCCTACCAACCGTTCTTGCTTCATGTAAACAGCCACCTTAAACTCGTCTGACTGTGTCTATTGGTGTTTATTCTCGCATTTTATATAGCTGTTTTACCTATTTTAAATGCAGTCAATTTTAATCATTATCAACATACTAATAAGAAAGATGGGGCTCAGAAAATTTCCTGCATTCATTTTTCATATTTTCTGTGATGATTATAATCAGTGTCCATGAGTAGGTCTGTTAAAATGGTGGCTTCACTGTACACATTCAGTTGGATGTATGTCTTTCTTTTCTATGACTCCGAATGTCAGTATCTATCAGGGTTCTCATGATTTTCTCATTTTTTCAGACAAGAATCCTTCCATATCTGACACCTGGCAACTACCAGCATTCCTGTAGTCTAGCAGGAATACTAGCAGGATACTATACTATATATAGACTTTTACTTATCACCCTCTTTCAGTATGGCACTCTCATCTACTTTCTCTGTCAAAACTAAATTTGGAGTTTCTCAGTTACACTTTTCTGGATAATAAATTCCTATTTCCTTCCAGTTAGGAGAGTTGGGTGCATCAGCTTCTCTTTATGTAATAATTTTATAAGCCACTTTCAATTCTTACTCAATCTGTCCATAAAATTATAGAGCCTTTTTGTCAACAGCTGTGTCACAAATTACCTTTCATCTAAGTGGCATCCTCATCTACTAGCATTTTATTTAAGCCTCTCAGTTTTGTGGTTAATTTAGTCCTTTATTTGCTTTCCTTTCAAAATTTCCTAATACTTTCATCCATTGTTGTTTCCTCAGCCTTTCAGTTTTTATGAGTAATGCCCTTCATCCCCTTAATGTCATTTTAATGGACCTTCAGGAAGATGTAGAAATAAATATCTTATTTAACCACACATCCCTTTAATAATACTCCTATTCATTTTTTATCCCTTCATCCTATACTTTACAGTGTTATGTTTGTCTTTCATCCTGTCACCTGTTCTTTATGTTTTCCCTTATTTTACTGATTTATAAAGTATATGTTGTTTCATTTAAAACCAGTTTAAGCTAATGTACCCATGGGTGTCATTTGTACTTGAGCTTTCTTTTATACTGTTAGGTTAGGTTTGAAATTAAAAGTCTACTTTTAAATTTCACTGTTTTTTATTCTTTTGGCTGTGCTGGGTCTTTGTTGCTGCACTAGGACTTTCTCTAGTTGCAGTGAGTGGGGGACACTCTTCATTGCAAGGAGTAGGCCTTTTACTGCAGTGGCCTCTCCTGCTGCAGAGCATGGACTTTAGGCACTCGGGCTTCAGTAGTAGCAGCATGCAGGCTCAGTAGTTGTGGCTTGTGGGCTTAGTTGCTCCATGGCATGTGGGACCAGGCATTGAACCCATGTCCCCTGCATTGGCAGGTGGACTCTTAACAACTGGACCACAAGAGAAGCCCTAATTGTACATTTCTGAAATTTTATTAAAAATAGTGGAGAAGTTCACAAGTGTGATACTGATGATGATGATAGCTATCTTATTAGATGTTCACTACATGCCAGGCATTAAATATTTTACAGTTACTCTTTTCAATGATTTTTTTTGTACTCCCTTTCAGAAAAGGCCTGGGAAATGTATAAATAAAGATACAACAGGAAAGACCTTTGAGTTAAGTTGCATCCTTCTTTGTGAAAATACAGCTAAAGAAAAACTCAGAAAATACAATTAAAGAAAAGCTCAGACAACTTCATAAAATACAGCTAAAAAAAAACTCAGAAAAGTATTTCCTCTGAGCACAGACATTGATTCTTTAAGACTACTACTCTATGTATGGGACTCAGTTTAAAAATTTGGACGTAACTTACACTTAAATATGAGAGAAGCTATCTAAGAAAAAAACATTAAGAATATAATGAGGATGCTACATTTCATCCCAATTTATAATCATCTGACCTCAGGATAACCAGTGTGAAAAGTCTTTTCATCATAAATTCAACTTTGTTAGATATCTGAGAATTATTATTGGAGAGAAACCATCTGCATATGTTGAATGTGGGAAAGCTTTCACCTATGTCACATGTCAAGAGATACTAAGGAATTCTTGTTGGAGAAAATACCTGTGCATGATAAGAATGCTGGAAAGCCTTCGGCCTGAATCAGATCTCCTTCAGCATGATCAAATTCATACTGGAGAGAAACTTTATGAATGTAATGAGTGTGGAAAAACATTTAGCCTGAAGCAAAACCTCACAGAGCATAAGAAAATGCATACTGCAGAGAAATCACATAAATGTACTGAATGTGGTAAAGTGTTCTCTCGAGTCTCATCCCTTACTCTACATTTGAGAAGTCATACAGGAAAGAAATCATATCAATGTAATAAATGTGGAAAAGCCTTTAGCCAGAAAGGAAACTTGCTTACTCACCAAAAACATCATACTGGAGAGAAACCTTATGAATGTGGGAAAGCTTCTATTCAGATGTCAAGCCTTATTAAACACCAGAGAAATCATATTGGAAACAAACCCTATGCATGTAAGGAATGTGGCAAAGCCTTCAGTGGCAAATCATATCTCTCCGAGCATGAGAAAATTCATACAGGAGAGAAACCCTTTGAATGTAACCAATGTGGAAGAGCCTTCAGCCAGAAGCAGTACCTCGTCAAACATCAGAATATCCATAGTGGAAAGAAACCCTTTAAATGTAATGAGTGTGGAAAAGCCTTTAGCCAGAAAGAAAACCTCATTATCCATCAAAGAATTCATACTGGAGAGAAACCTTATGAATGTAAAGGGTGTGGGAAAGCTTTCATTCAGAAGTCAAGCCTCATTAGACATCAGAGAAGTCATACAGGAGAGAAACCTTATATATGTAAGGAATGTGGAAAAGCCTTCAGTGGCAAGTCAAACCTCACTGAGCATGAGAAAATTCATATTGGAGAGAAACCCTATAAGTGTAATGAATGTGGAACAATCTTTAGGCAGAAGCAGTACCTCATTAAACATCACAATATTCATACAGGAGAGAAACCCTATGAATGTAATAAATGTGGAAAAGCCTTCTCTCGAATCACATCACTTATTGTACATGTGAGAATTCATACAGGTGATAAGCCTTATGAATGTAAAATATGTGGGAAAGCCTTCTGTCAAAGCTCATCTCTTACTGTGCATATGAGAAGCCATACAGGTGAGAAGCCCTATGGTTGCAATGAATGTGGGAAAGCCTTCTCTCAGTTCTCAACTCTTGCTCTGCATATGAGAATCCATACTGGAGAAAAACCTTATCAGTGTAATGAATGTGGGAAAGCTTTTAGCCAGAAGTCACATCATATTAGACACCAGAGAATTCATACTCATTAAAGCTCTATGAATGTCTTGAATTTAGGAAAACCTTCAATAGAAGTCATACTAAACAGTATATCAGAAAATTCATTTTACAGTAAAGTGACATAAATATGGAAAAGCCTACAGCAACAACTCAAAATGTAATACACTGAGAATTTAATAACTATCATACTATCATGAAAACCTATACCCCCAATAGCCCCACAACAAACATGTTCATGCTGGACTTTTAGGAGCATTCTCATTAAGGATCCAGTCATGGACACTAATCCACATGGTTCTAGAAGGCCTACCTGATATATTCAGACAAAGATATGCAAGGTGTAAAGATGTGAAACAAAGACAAAATTGTCATTTTTTTGTTACATGTTTTACTACATGTATAACCATCAAAATTACTTGCTCTTGATACAGTAATAGAAAACAAAGACTGTGACAGGATATTATATCCAGAAATATATGCATGTTTGTAAGGGAAATTGGCAGTTCATAGAGGTGGTAATCTCAATTTGGTAGAAAAATCTGGATAATTCAAAAAATGGTCTCAGGGTAATTGATTCTTCATGTGGAAAAATACTAGATCTTTGCTGTTGTCATACATTATAAAGTATTTATTAAAAAATTCAAAAGTATTGAAGACTAGAACTCAAAGAGCAAAACTTAATAATATAAGAGTTTTGTAGGAGAATTTTTTTTTCAAACTTTGGAGTAGGAAAGAATTTTGAAAACACATTCCAGAATACCTACTCTTGAGTATATATACATATAGTGAAGAAAATGATCCATGTACCCAGGGAGTCCTGTATCTTTAATGTTCATTGCAGCATGAGTTATATTAATATAGCAAAAAATTGGAAACAAATGTCTGTCACTTTGGAAATGATTGATAAAATGTGATGTAGTCACCCTGTAGAATACTCTCTAGCAGTTAAGTATAACAAATTAAATCTATATGTATTAACAGAAAGATCTGAAAGTCATGTAGAATGAAAATGAAGTGTTGAATATATTATAACTATACCTGTGTGAGTTTGAATTAAATCAACACTAACCAACACTAGTATTAAAGCATTGGTTATGGGTAAACATTTTTATGTAAAACTATGAAGAATGGATTGGAAAGATACACACTCAATTCCTAAAAGTGGTTGTCTCTAGAAAGGAAGGGAGTAGAAGGGAAATGGGGCCAATCATGGTGGATGAATGATACTTCAGTTTTGTATCTAAATATCTATCTCATTAAAAAAATAAAGATTCCAAATAAATATGAGAAAACATTAGTTGATTCTGGATTGTAATAATATATGAGTTTGTTCTGTTTATGCTGTTTCTTTAAAACTTCTGAAAATTAAAAAAATAGGGATAGGAGTAGGGAGACTACATGGAATACATGTTATAATGGACTTACATTTCCAATTAGATGCAGATATTTTGCAAAAAAAATTTCTGAAATCATATCTTTAAAACATGAGATAAAATTTTTTTTTTTTTTTTTAAAACATGAGATAAAATTTTAATGGTAACTTAACATCCATTTATTTAAATTTACTGTCGAATGTTGTATCACTAATCTCTGTGGTCTCTGAGAGCATGATTTTGCAACAGGTGATTGAAGCACATTAATTTAAGGATCATATTATTTTATAATACATGCACAGACTTGTTAGAAATAATTAGTTTTTCAGAAACATTTATCAAAATTTTATGGGTTTAACCCATAACCAGTTCTGGTATTAGAAATTAGACATTTTAAAAATGAAGAAAACATGTTACTCTTTTTTTTTTTTTTTTTTTTGTATGACACCAAGTAAAACAACTGTTGCATTTCAGCTTCAGTTTTTAATTCAGACTAGTTATTTTCTCTAATTTGCCAGACACAGTCAACTCCCCCACCCCACCTCTAGTTTGTTTCCTTGGGGAAAATTGAACTGAAAAGGGAGATCTCAGACCTAAAGAGAATTCTCTTATTAAAAGCAAATCTTTTTGAAGATTTTTTATTCTTTACCACAATAACTTGATATATAGAAACAGTTAATGCTTCTTTCGAATAGTGATAAAAGTGAGTATGTAACATTTAAATCTTAGGCTCCTTTCAAATACATCGATTTGTTTTAAACTCAGAAAAATACTATGCTAATATAACTATAGCACTGCACTGCTTGTTACTGGCATTTTTGAAATTTGGTTTTAAGATTATAAATGCCATAGGTTGACTTTGTGAGGTAATGTAGCCAAGTAACATATATGTGTATCTACATGAATCTAAATTATCCTCTTTTCTTCCATTTTTCATTAAACATTCTCTGATATTCCTTAAGTATTACACCCTTGTGCTGGTACATCTTTGAAGTCACAGAACAACTAGGAACTCTAATCCAGACCAAACTAGGATTACCCTTTAGTGCATATAGTTGGCCAGTGTCACGGCCCAGCAACAAGAATGATTATAATGGTCAGGTAGAGTAAGATAAGCAGATGCTGCATGGTATTCTGTGATAGTGCGTACTGTGTATTTATTCAGCCATCCTCCCTGCTGATTCAACTTGTTACTAGTTATTTACCATGACAGACGACACAAGTAAACACCCTTACAAGTGGCCCTTACATTTTAGGTATTTTTATTTCCAGGGGACAGACTATAGGCAAGAGACTGCTAGATCAAAGGATACGTGCTATTTTAAAATTTTAGTAGATGCTATCGGTTATTTTCAAAACAAGTTTCCTCCAGCTACACAATAGGTGGTATTATACTAAAATTCATGTTTGTCTGATGAGTATAAACCTCACTTGTTCCTAGATTTGCTTCTTTGTAAACTTTCATATTGTTAGCCTATATTCCTATCGGATTATTTATCTTTTTGTCAGTTTTGAAGATCTCTTTCCATATTAGATATTAGGAAATGTATGGGTCAGTTATAAAGATACTTTAATCTTTTACATTATATATGTTATTTCTTAGGTTTTCTTTCAAGTTGTCTATTTCCTTTTTGTAATATATTAATGTTTAACCCATCTGGAATTGAATTTTTTTTAGAATTGAATTTTTAATTTATGAGGGTTCATATTTTTTTCTTCCAGATGGGTTGCCAGTTGTACAAGCACAATTTGTTAAAAATAATCCAGCAGTCAGTTTAGGGTGAAACAGCTCTGACACCTGCATACCCACCAGAAACAATCACAGATTTGAACTGGCAATCAGAAAGAGGAAGAGAGATAACAGAATAAGCTTTAACCTAGCACTAGGTTTATTATTAGCTTTGTCCTAACAAGAAAATATCTTTACAGCATGTTCATCAGAAAGTCTTGCAAGTGCTCAAGCAAGCACAGCTTCCACTGCCCCACACTGCACAGAGGAGACAAGGTCAGAATAGGTGTGGTTCACCCCAGCACTGGGAGACTAACATTCTCATCCAGCACATTCGTCGAGCAGGGCATCTGCATGGTGTGCCACCATCAAATGGGGTGCACTCACTTGTAACAGGGATAACCACTTAAGCACAGGGAAGCTACTACCTTGGTTTCCCAAGACTTATGATGCCTTAGTTATATAGGCAGTCAGTGTCTACATGCCAGTTCACAGTTCATCCCATCCAGGTACAGGCCACAAATGAGAGATTTCCAGTATTTTCTTCAAGGAAACTAGTAGAAAAACAAATCTAAAGTCCTCTTTTCAGGGATGGGTCAGTGGGAACGGCCTCTTATTACTTTGATACCATACTTTTCCTATTCAACTAAAACTTTGCTATGTAATTCTTTACCCAAATGATCTTTTATTCTACTTTAACTGACTTATATTTTGATTTACACCAGGAGTTATTTATATTATCTTGCTTCATTCATCTATTTTTCTATTCCTATACTAACATTAATGGATAATGTTAACATTAGCCTTATTGGATTTTGTTACTGTAAGTCCCCCACTCCTTGCTGTTTTTCGGTTTTATTGGCTAATCTTCATTTTCTTTCTCTATAAATGAAAGTAGGTCTTCTCAAATTATAAAAACCCTTTGAAATTCTAATTAGAATTGCCTTAAGTGTATACATTTGGGGAGAAATGATATTTATGATACTATCTTCCTGTCCCCAAACATAGTAAGCCTTTGCATAGGTTCAAATTGCAATTCCCATCCTTCAGCATGAGAATTCAGAACAGAGTAAAGCCCATCCCTGCATAATACCATTAAAGATTTTTGTTAGTTGAGTTAAATAAGGAACCCCAGCCCAGCTCAGAATTCATGTGCTGAAGCCCTAGTGCCTAGCGTGATGGTATTTGGAGATAAGGTCTTAGAAAATTAATTACGTTTAGATGAGGTCAAGAGGATGGTACAGTCCTGGTGGAAGTAATGCCCTCATAAGGAATGGGGCATTGTGTGTGCACCAAAAAAAGGCCATGTGAGCAGAGTGAGACAGTAGCTGTCTACAATCCAGGAAATGGACCTTTTCCAAATCTGCCAGCACTTGCTATCTGGGGCTTCTCAGCCTCTACAACTGTGAGAAATAAAGTGTTGTTTAAGCCACTCAGTCTATGGTATTTTGTTATAGTAGCCCAAACTAAGACAGTCCCTTTCCTGCTTATTTCTACCCTAGCCAGTTAAATGTGAGGTAACCTTGTCAGATGTTTAACTGTGAGCTCCCAGATACAGTAAGACAAGTGGAAGTGAAAGTCGCTCAGTTGTGTCCCACTCTGTGACCCCATGGACTATACAGTCCGAGGAATTCTCCAGGTCAGAATGCTGGAGTGGGTAGCTCTTCCCTTCTCCAGGGGATCTTCACTACCCAGGGATTGAACCTAGGTCCCCCACATCGCAGGCGGATTCTTTACCAGCTGAGCCACAGGGGAAGCCCAACAATACTGGAGTGGGTAACCTATTCCTTCTCCAGGGGACCTTCACGACCCAGGGATGAAACTGGGGTCTCCTGCATTGCAGTAAGACAAAGCCACTTCCATTAGAACTGTGTAAAAACAGAAAAAGCCACAGAAGAGGAAACTAGATGGACAACAAACATTTGAAAAGCTCATCCTCACAAATAACCAAGGAAATGCCAAATGTTTGTTGTCCATCTGGTTTCCTCTTCTGTGGATTTTCTGTTCATATACCGTTAACCTACTTTTTCTATATGTTTTTTTAATTTACAAGAGCTCTAGTTCAAATGAGGAAATGGCAACCCACTCCAATATTCTTACCTGAAGAATTCCATGGACAAGAGCCTGGTGGGCTACAGTCCATAGGGTCGCAGAGAGTCAGACATGATTGAAGTGACTTGGCAGCAGCAGCTAGTTCAACTAACTTTAGCAGAGTTCCTACTAAATCTAGAGTTCATAATAAGTGCACAAGATAGATCTAGAAGAAGGTTCAAATCTGACTAAAGTTTGGTCAAGTAAAGACTCACAGAATTATCATAGAACTGTTGGCACTGGGGCAAAGCAAGACCTTGAGGTTAACTAAACTAATATGGTATTAATGACCCAATTCAGAGACTCCTGGATGCAAACTATACATTTTTGTTAGCAGTCCAAAAGGATGCCCCAAGAAGCAAGGGTTGGTAGTGGAGCAGTGGTCTCATGAAGATGCAAGCAAGGCGATGTTAATAAATTATTGACTCCACAGGGTTTTGGCCATATCCATTGAGTTAACAGAACAAAGACCTGGGGAATGGCAGTGAGTAATGCTTCCTGTTCACTCATCAATTTTTTTAAGTTATACCCTCTCTAAAGCCCTTCACATGCACACTGGGGGCCTCATACAGCCAGTCATCTAGCAAGACAGTACCCTGACCTTTGTCCCACACAACTACCAGGAGCTGTTAGGAACAGCTGTTAGGCCCAAGCCCTTCAGGGATATATGCTAGATTCCTGCAAAGGGGGGCCTCTATAGCTCCACATTCCACTAGTGTCCACAGTGGTGCCCCGACTCCCTTTAAATGTCTGTCAGCTTCTGCTCATCTAACTGCCTGGTCATATCTGGGGAATAGGCAACCCAGCAAACTTCTCTGCCATCCAGTGGTCTTTCATGAAGCATGAACCCCTCCCTTTTCAAGTTTGTCCTTCCTTAGGTACACTGCCTCAGTGCTAGAGACCCCTAAAAATCCCTTTTCATCTTAATAGTATAGTTCTATATAGTTACTATCACTGCTTAATAATTCTTTATATTAAGCTTCCCTGTTTAAATTACTGTGTAGTTTCCTGTCTTCTGGTTAAACACAGACTGCCCTGGCCCTGCTTCTTTCCTCTTCTGCTGTGGATTCGGCCTGTCTGCATAGAGGGTACAGCATGCATTACCTAGGCCATGCCATGGGAGGGGGGCTTAAGAGTCTGTTTTTGCCATTGTCAAGGTTCACCAGGTCAGTCTCTTTATTTCTGGAATCCAGTCAGAAATACCATTGGACTCCCACACAGACCAGCCTCCAGTTTGCATTTATCTATAATAAAGGTAATATTTAGCCTCCATGTGTCTAAACTCCTTGTCCTAAATTTCAGTTGAATAACAATTCATGGGAGGAAATGGGGTGATATAGACTTGGCCTCTTCAGAAGCCCCAGCACAGTATCACATGCACACTGATATATAAATATTTTAGACTATCCTATGCTTTTATGATCTTGTCTTATAGTAATTTCCATAAATAAATAGCTTTTGGAAGGAGAAAAATCCAAACTTGCCACAACACGATCTATAAGAATAAGTAAGAAAACAATGCTCACTCTCCAAACTAAGGGGACTTAATACCTTTACCCAAGACAGCTGGAACTTGGAAGAAGTTTCTGTTAGGCAGTAATGAGATGGACAGAATTGGAAATGTCATGAGAGAGGACTGCAAATGATTACTAAGCACTTCCTGCTGTACTCCAGCCACCATCCCAGTGGTCATACCCACATTTTACTCACTCACTCAGCCCCCTTGGAGATTAATAACCGGTGATTAAGACAGATTAAGAAGCCAATGGAGGACTTCCCTGGTGGTACAGTGGAAAAGAATCCGCCTGCCAATACAGGGGATGCTGGTTCGATCCCTGGTCCTGGAAGATTCCACATGCCTCGGAGCAACTAAGCCCATGCGCCAGGGCTAGCAAGCCTGTGTGCCTAGAGCCTTGCTCCACAAGACAATCCACCGCAATGAGAAAGCTGTGCACCACAATGAAGAGTAGCCCCTGCTCACTACAAGTAGAAAGAAAACCCCACACAGAGCAATGAAGACCCAAAATAATTTTATTTTATATGCCAAAAATAAAATTAATTAATTTTTTAAAAAAGAAGTCAGTGGAGGTTTGGGTTCAAGATGTTAACACAAGAGGCTCTTCAATATACCACCTCCCACAGACACTCCAAATCTACAGCTACCTGTGGAATAAATACTTCTAAAAGAAATCCAGAAATCAGCCGAGAGACTTTTCTGAAAGAAATCTAGAAAGTAGCTCAGTGATTCCTACATATCAGGAAAAAGAAAAAATCCACAGTGAAACAGGTAGTAAAGTCTGAGACACAAACTTGCCATAAACCCCAACCTTGGCACTGCGACTCATCAATCAGGAGAGAACCCAACTCCCAGCTTTTCTCCGAGGAGTAAAGGATTTGGACCATGTATTTGGCACCCTAACTTTTAAGAATCCCACCTGGGAGACAGGCCCCCAAAATATCCATCTCTGAAAGTCAATGTCCACGAGACCCACAAGGTTATAGTGAGCTATGAAACTGTTCTTAACTGTCTCGTGAAGAATCACTGTGGCTATTCTCCCAGGGCTTGGCAGCAGACTAATTTTGTCTTTTAACCTTCATGCTAGATTTATAAGTGATCAACCCACCATTACAACACCATTCTGAACTGAACTAAATATTTACCTTTACCAGTGAGATTTATACTTTCATATGTTACTAATTAGCACCCTTTCTATCACGTTAAAGTCAGTCAGAGAGCAGCTTTTAAAGGATGCAAATATACCTCTTTTGGGGGAAGACTGGGAAAGATGGGTGTTTCTGTCTGTTCCCTCTGTACTAATAACCCCTGAAGGAACAGCCAGTTAAGAACTTTTGTTTTTGCTACCATGCCATTGAACCCATGAACACAAGCCCCACTGGCCACCAGAGTCAGGCTATACGGACTGTGTCCTCTGGTCAGCAGCCCCCATCCCGGGCTGTCAGACTTTTGCACAAGCTCCTTTCATGAAGACTCCAGCAAACCGTGCAGAGGCAGAGGGAGAGCATAAAGATGGGGCCACCTGGTGACCTAGTCTCTAGAGAGAGTTGCAGTTACCCTCTGGATATGTGTTAAATGAGAAGCATGCCCCTGAGGCCACAGCTTTTTTTTTTCCCTTTGGCTGTACTGTGCAACACGTGGGATCTTTTTGTTTTTCTTAAAATAACTTTAACATATCTTTATATTTTAAACGATGAAAAAGGTAGGGATATTACAATGATATTCTCTTACTTTTTTTTCCCTTCATGTGGGATCTTAATTCCCTGACCAGGGAGCAAACCTGCACCCCGTGCATTGGGACTGCAGAGTCTTAACCACTGGACCACTAGGGAAGTCCCAGGCCACAGCTTTTAAGATGAGCAAATAGGTGTCTTTCACAGAAAGACAGGAGTTTCAAATAAACAACTTCACAACTCCAGAAATTAGAAGAACAAATTAAGCCCAGGAGGAAGGAAATTATAATAAAGACAGAGTAAATAAAGAGCCCCCCCCCCAAAAAAAGGGGGGGGTGGGGGGGAAATCAACAAAATCAAGAGCCGGTTTTTCAAAAAAAATAAGCAAAATTGATAAAACTTGAGCTAGATAAAGAAAAATAGAGAAAAGACTCCTGGCAAATTCTACCAAACATTTAAAGAAATAATGCCAATATTTCTCAAACTCCTCCCAAAAATTGAGAAGAAATACTTTGAGCAAATTCCAGGAGATAGTGAAGGAGAGAGGAGGCTAGTGTGCTGCAGTCCATGCGGTCGCAGAATCGGACAGGACTTAGCCACTGAACAACAACAATTCACTTCTCTGATGTTTTCAATGGCTGATACTGCCCATCAAATTTTAAAGTTATTTCTTGGTCCAACAATTCACAAATCAGTTCTTCAAGAAATGCATCTCTCCCAGAGGACATTAAAAGAACACAAGATTGAACGGCTATGACCCCAGGGTCTGGGCTGTACAAGAGCAAACACCCTACTTTAAAAAAAAAAAGAAAGGAAAAAAGGCCCTTTCAAACCGACTTTCTAAAGAAAGCGCTTTTCTTTCTAACCCATAATCGATACTTCTGGTTTTACATGAAAGTCAAGCTTTAAGTCATTTATTAGCTCAGTAACCTTTGTTCCACCAAACCTTAACAATAACAACAAAAATACTTCAAGGAAAATTTACCCTTCTTGTTACCTTTTTACAACGAGGCTCAGATTATCTTCCAAGATACAATCATACATACGGTGATACTCAATGAAATTATCAGTTACACAAACACACAAAATCCTGAATCCAGTTTCTCTCTCTTCCTATTATCACCAACACACTAAGTCATACACCCCCGAGTTTTCATTACTTGCCTCCTGCAGAGCTGGCCTCACCGCCTCCCCTTCTCCTCACTCCCCGAACCACACAGAAATCAGTTCAGTAGCACAGAATAACATCAGCCCCCTTCCCAGCAACAGAAACCCCTTCCCAGCAGCAGAAATTCCACCCCGTTTCATGTTCAGGATTCCTCCGCCTTCAACCTCCCCAATCGCGTTGCAGATTCCCGGTACCCCTCCCCTTCGGCCTCCCAGACTAGTTTGGAGTCTCACAAGTTCAGGTCCCACAATTGCTCTACGCTGAGGAACCCCTAAACCAAACTCACGGCCGAACAAAGGCCAAAACAGCGACCCAGGAAGTCTGCGCACGCCTTGGGCAGTGACACTCCCAGAAGTCTCCGCGGTGCGACCAGGCGCAGGCTAAGACCAATTTCAAACGGTCCATCCACCGCTCGCTTTTCCTGCTCCCTAACTACATTTCCCAGAAGGCTCGGCTGTGCGATTTCTCCCCGCTTGCGGTCTAGTTCTTTTCTTCCAGAGCCTGTTCAACTCCCGGGGATAGTAGAAAAGTCCATTTTTAAACGCTTCACAGTGGGCTTTCTTGGGAGTCACGGCCCGAGGCTGAGCTAGGCTCTGTGAGGCCTCCGGTGGGCGGTTTGATGAGGGGGATGCAACCCTTTAGGCGGGGCCGCAGCTGATCTCTGATAGAAATCCGGTTGACCGGTAGCCATCTTGTCAGCCACAGGGATGTCTCTGACTACACTTCCCAGAGGACTCCTCGACAAGGACGTGATTCTCGCGTGATTCCAGCCTCAAAGTCACGCGCTGGCGGGACCCTCAGGTCCGCACCAGCTAGTGTTACCGTGTTGTGGAAGGTTCAGCTTCTTGGGAAGCTTGGGAGACCTGAGGTGGGGAACCAGAGAAGAGGGCGAGGCCGGAGCTTAGGCCTTGTACCTCTCTCTGAAGAGGTGAGTTGGAAATTGTGTGGTTGTGTTTGCGTTAGTGTTTGTGATGAATGACCACGTGATTGTGTATGGCTCTTCCGGTAGTGAGCGTGTGTGAGGTTCCAGTGATAACCCTTTGCTTAACTGTCTGAGAACCTGTGACTGTGCCGATGTGACGGGATGCGTCCTGGTGATGTGCGTGTAATCACTTGCGGCAAATTGTATGTGGTAATTGTATGTGGGGGTGTGAGTAGCTTTTGACTCGGTGAACGTGATAGCGTTTGTCCCCGTAGAGGGGTGTGATTGTGCGACTGGGCTGCAGAGTACGTGGGGGTACCTGTGGATACTGTGTGGTTTTATCTGTGGTGAGTGTGATTGTGACTCTACGGCCATATGCAGGTGTGCCGTGCCCGTGACAGTGCCGGTGTGACTGTCCTCTTGGTAAAAGTGTGATTGTGCTATGTGACGCTGGGTATGCGGCCCTGTGTTTGGGTTGTGGGTTATCTCTATCTGTATGACACCCTGGTGGTTTAAATCTGTGTGATTATGTTTGTGTGACTGGAAAACGGTATGAAATTTTTTCACTTATGTGTATATATATATCTCTTTAAGCTTTATACAGTAGTTTTCCCCTATTTTTAAACTTTATATGAGTGCTCCATACTGTCTTTTATCTTTTACTTTATTTGTACAACTGTGTTTTTGAGAATTATCCATATTAGATTTTAATAGTTGTTCATTTGTTTTCTTTGCTATATTCCATCATTAAACTACTGTTATTCATCCCTTCTAGTAATGATGGAATTTGCGTTATTTCTAGTTTTTTTACTTTATAGACTATGCTGCCATGAACATTCTTTTACATAGATTACAATGTATGGGTTTACCTACCAAATGTAGTTCTAGGAGTGCTAGGTCATGTATCTTCCACTTTCCCAATAGTGCCAAGATATTTACCGAAGTGGGTGCCATGTTTATACTTTACATCAGTGCTTCAGACACCTCATTGCTCATGTCCCTACCAAAACATGGTTCTGATAGTTTTTTTTAAAAAACATTTTTATGATATATACAGTAAAGTGCACAAATCTTAAGTATATGGCCATAAAACAGTTTCCTAGATCATCATAAAGAATTTTGCCAGCACCCCAGAAGATTCCCTTATATCCTTCCCAGATATTCCTCTCCAAACGTCAGTATTCAGAATTCTATAACCATTAATTAATTTGATCCATTGATGAATTTCATGTATAAATGGAATTATATTCCATGTATTCCTTTATGTCTGGTTTCTTTTGTTCCACATTATGTCTATGAAGCTCATCTATGTTGTTGAGTGTAATTGTACTTGTTCTCATTACATTTGGGTGTATAGTGCAATTTTTTGAATCCACTGTTCAGTTCAGTTACTCAGTCGTGTCTTGACTCTTTGCAACCCCGTGGACTGCAGGATGCCAGGCTTTCCTGTCCATCACCAACTCCCAGAGCCTGCTCAAACTCACGTCCATCGAGTTGGTGATGCCATCCAACCATCTCATCCACTGTCATCCCCTTCTCCTCCTGCCTTCAATCTTTCCTAGCATCAGGGTCTTTTCCAGCGAGTCAGTTTTTCATATCAGATGACCAAAGTATTGGAGCTTCAGCATCAGTCCTTCCAATGAATATTCAGGATTGATTTCCTTTAGGATTGACTGGTTTGATCTCCTTGCAGTCCAAGGGACTCTCAAGAGTCTTCTTCAGCACCACAGTTCAACAGCATCAATTCTTTGGCACTCAGCTTTCTTTATGATTCAACTCTCATAGCCATATGTGACTACTGGAAACATTATAGCTTTGATTAGACAGACCTTTGTCAGCAAAGTAATGTATCTGCTTTTAAAAATGCTGTCTAGGTTTGTCATAGCTTTTCTTCCAAGGAGCAAAAGTCTTAATTTCATGGCTGCAGTCACCACCTGCAGTGATTTGGAGCCGAAGAGAAGAAAGTCTGTCAGTGTTTCTGTTGTTTCCCCGTCTATTTGCCATGAAGTGATGGGACCAGATGCCATGACTTAGTATTTTGAATGTTGAGTTTTAAGCCAGCTTTTTCACTCTCCTCTTTCACTTTCATCAAGAGGCTCCTTAGTTCCTCTTCGCTTTCTGCCATAAGGGTGATTCATCTGCACGTATGAGGTTATAGATATTTCTCCCGGCAGTCTTGATTCTAGCTTGTGCTTCATGCAGCCTGGCATTTTGCATGATGTACTCTGCATATATAAGTTAAATAAGCAGGGTGACAATATACAGCCTTGATGAACCCCTTTCCCAATTTGGAACCAGTCCGTTGTTCCATGTCTGGTTCTAACTGTTCCTTCTTGACCTGCATATAGATTTCTCAGGAGGCAGGTAAGGTGGTCTGGTACTCCCATCTCTTGAAGAATTTTCCAGTTTGTTGTGATCCATACAATGACTTTGGTATAGTCAGTAAAGCAGAAGTAGATGTTTTTCTGGAACTCTCTTGCTTTTTTTCTGTGTTCCAGTGGATGTTGGCAATTTGATCTCTGGTTCCTCTGCCTTTTCTAAATCCAGCTTGAGCATCTGGAAGTTTTCAATTTACGTACTGTTGAAACCTCGCTTGGAGAATTTTGGGCATTAATATGCTAGCGTGTGAGATGAGTGCAATTGTGCAGTAGTCTGAACATTCTTTGGCATTGGAATGAAAACTGACCTTTTCCAGTTCTGGGACCACTGCTGAGTTTTCCCAATTTGCTGGCATATTGAGTTCACAGCATCATCTTTTAGGATTTGAAATAGCTTAGATGGAATTTCTGCACTTCCACTAGCTTTGTTTGTAGGGATGCTTCCTAAGGCCCATTTGACTTCGCACTCCAGGATGTCTGGCTCTAGGTGAGTGAACATACCATTGTGGTTATCTGGGTCGTTAAGATCTTTTTTGTATGGTTCTTCTGTGTATTCTTGCCACCTCTTCTTAGTATCTTCTATAAGGTCCATACATTTTCTGTCCTTTATTGTACCATCTTTGCATGAAATGTCCCCTTGGTATCTCTAATTTTCTTGAAGAGATCTCTAATCTTTCCCATTCTATTGTTTTTCTTTATTTCTTTGCATTGATCACTGAGGAAGCAGATAAGTTCCTGCTGTTCTTTGGAACTCTGCATTCAGATGGGTATATTTTTTCTTTTCTCCTTTGCCTTTAGCTTGTCTTCTTTTCTCAGCTATTTGTAAGGCCTCCTCAAACAGCCATTTTGCCTTTTTGCATTTCTGTTTTTGGGGGATGGTTGATCACTGCCTCCTGTATGATGTCATGAACCTCTGTACATAGTTCTTCAAGCACTCTATCATCTAATCCTTTGAATTGATTTGTCACTTCCACTGTATAATTGTAAGGGCTTTGATTTAGGTCATACCTGAATGGTCTAGTGGTTTTCCCTAATTTCTTCAATTTAAGTCTGAATTTTGCAATAAGGAGTTCATGACCTGAGCCACAGTCAGCTCCTGGTCTTGTTTTTGCTTACTGTATAGAACTTCTCCATCTTTGGCTGCAAAGAATATAATCAGTCTGATTTCGGTATTGACCATCTGGTGATATCCACATGTAGAGTCGTCTCATGTGTTGTTGGAAGAGGGTGTTTCCTATAACCAGTGCATTCTCTTGGCAAAACTCTTAGCCTTTGCCCTGCTTCATTTTGTACTTCAGGGCCAAACTTGCCTGTCCTCCCCGTATTTCTTGACTTCCTATTTTTGTACCTGATTACATTGTTCAGGGACATTTAATAGTTTCCAACTTGTGGCTATTACAAATTGTGTTGCTGCTATGAACATTCTACTGTGGTTTTGATGAACACATAAATGCTCTTCTCGGGGTTTCCGTGTTGGCCCAGTGGTAAAGAATTTGCCTGCAATGCAGGAAATGCAGGTTCAATCCCTGGGTGGAAAGATCCCCTGGAGAAGGAAATAGCAACCTACTCCAGTATTCTTGCCTTGGGAAATCCCATGGACAGAGGAACATAGAGGGCTATAGTCCATGGAGTCGCAAAGAGTCAGACATGACTGAATAACTAAAGACCAACCAGGAGGATCCCACATGCCAGAGAGCAACAAAGCCACAACTATAGAGCCTGTGCTCTAGACCCTGGCAGCCACAACTACAGAGCCCATGGACCGCAACTTCTGAAGCCCAAGCACCCTAGAGCCATGCTCAGCAGTAAGGAAAGCCATTGCAATAAGACTGCATTGCAACTAGACTGTAGCTCCCACTTGCTGCAACTAGAGAAAAGCCTGCGTAGAAGCAAAGATCCAGCACAAACCAAGCTAACTAAATAATCGTTAAAATAAATAAATGCTCTTCTCTTGAGTAAATATTTAGGAGTGGAATTGCTAGATCACTGGGCGACCCCCTTGGACTGTAGCCCTCCAGCCTCCTCTGTTCATGGAATTCTTCAGGCAAGAATAATGGTGTGGGTAGCCATTCCCTTTTCCAGGGGAATCTTCCTGACCCAGGTCTCCCGCATTCCTTACCCTCTGAGCCATCAGGGAAACCCTAGATCATTGGGCAGGCATATGTTTAATTGATACTACCAGTATCTTATGTTGTACCAATTTACACTCCATCCAGTAATGTATGAGAGTTTCAGTTGCTCTACATCATGTCTGTTAGATTGAAATTGTCAATCTTTTGTTTTAACTATTCTGGTGGATTTATAACAGAGTTTCATCACAGTTTTTAATTTGCATTTCCCTGATGTGTTAACGATGTTCAGCACCGTTTCAAATTTTTATTAGCCATTCAGATAGCCAGTTTTTAAAAGTGTCCTCTTGTCCTTTTAATTTCTTTTTTCACTTTTAAGAAACTTTTTACTTTTATATTGTAAGCATAAGGCAAAGGATTCCAATACACTCTTCACTCAGGTGTCCACAGTACAATTAGGAGAACCAGGAAATTTACCCTGATACACGACTTTTGCTAATTTACAGACCTTATTTAAATTTTTCTAATTGTCTTGTCAGTCCCCTGCTCTGTTAAAGAATCCTATCTAAATGCCCAGATTGATTTAGTTGTCTCATTTTATTAGTATTCTCCCATCTGACATAGTTCTTTAGTCTTTTTTATCTTTTATGACCGTGACACTTTTGAAGAGCACTGGCCAGTTATTTTGTTGAATGTCTTTTTTTTTTTGTTTTATTTATTTTAATTGGAGGCTAATTACTTTACAATATTGCAGTGGTTTTTGCCAAACGTCAACATGAATCAGCCACAGGCGCACATGTGTTCCCCATCCAGAACCCCTCTCTCACTTCCCTCCCCATCCTATTCCTCTGGGTCATCCCAGTGCAGCAGCCCTGAGCACCCTGTCTCATGTATCCAACCTGAACCAGCGATCTGCTTCACATATGATAATATACACGTTTCAATGCTACCCTCTCAAGTCATCCCACCCTCACCTTCTCCCACAGAGTCCAAAAGACTGTTCTTTACATCTGTCTCTTTTGCTGTCCCGCATATAGGGTCATCATTACCATCTTTCTAAATTCCATATATATGTGTTAGTATACTGTATTGGTATTTTTCTTTCTGAATTACTTCACTCTGTATAATAGGCTCCAGTTTCACCCACCTCATTAGAACTGATTCAAATGCATTCTTTTTAATAGCTGAGTAATATTCAATTGTGTATATGTACCACAACTTTCTTATCCATTTGTCTGCCGATGGATATCTAGGTTGCTTCCATGTCCTAGCTATTGTAAAAAGTGCCGCGATGAGCATTGGGGTACACATGTCTCTTTCAGATCTGGTTTCCTCAGTGTGTATGCCCAGCAGTGGGATTGCTGGGTTGTATGGCAGTTCTATTTCCAGGTTTTTAAGGAATCTCCACACTGTTCTCCATAGTGGCTGTACTAGTTTGCATTCCCACCAACAATGTAAGAGGGTTCCTTTTTCTCTGCACCCTCTCCAGCATTTATTGCTTGTAGACTTTTTGATAGCAGCCATTCTGACTGGTGTGAGATGGTACCTCATTGTGGTTTTGATTTGCATTTCTCTGATAATGAGTGATATTGAGCATCTTTTTCATGTATTTGTTAGCTATCTGTATGTGTTCTTTGGAAAAATGTCTGTTTAGTTCTTTGCCTATTTTTTGAATGTCTTTAAATTTGAATTTGTCTGCTGTTTCCTCTTGGCTAAATTTAGACTTTGCCTTTTTGGTAAAAAGATCACAGAAATAATTTCTTCTTCTCAATGTGTCATATCAGAAGCTATATGATATCTCATTACTAGTAGTGTTAACTTAGGTTACTTGGTTTGAGTGATTTCTCCCTGGTTTCTTCTTTGTAAAATTACTGTTTTCCCCCTTTTAATTAGTAAGTATCAGATGGTTTTTTAAAAAAAATACTTATTTGTTTGATTGTGCCAGGTCTTAGCTGTGGCATGTGGGATCTAGTTCTCTGACCAGGGATCGAACCTTGGCCCCCACATTGGGCAGACAGTCTTAGCCACTAGACCATCAGAGAAGTCCCTCAGATGGTTTTTCTTTTTGATCCCTGGGTCAGGAAGATCCCCTGGAGAAGGGAATAGCAACTCACTCCAGTATTCTTGCCTGGAGAATTCCATGGACAGAAGAGCCTGGCGTGTTACAGTCCATGAGGTCACAGAGAGACAGATGTGACTTAGGACTAAACAAAAATAACAGATTATCTTTTTAATGTCAATGACATCTGTAAAGATATTCCCTTTTCATTACTGATTTTGTTCATTTGTATTATCCCTCTTTTTCTCATCGTGCTGTTGGTAATAGGTCTTTTATTCCTCTGAGTACTGTCAAGAATTATTTTCCTTTCTCTTTGGTTTTCAACAGTTTGACTCTAACAGTTTGCTTGGTTGTGGTTTTGCTTTTGTATGTTTGTTTTGTTTACCTTCTTGTATATTATTCTTCTGTTTGCTGAGCTTCTTGAAACTCTTCTTAGGATTTTTAATCAATTTATTCAAATATTAATTCCTGTCCAGTCTCTCTTCTTCTCTGAGACTCCACTTACGTGTGTGGTGATCTTTTAACTGTCCCATATATCTTTTACACTCATTTCTGTTTTTTTTTTTTCTTGTACTTCATGTGGATATTTTTTGTTGGCTTGTCTGAGTTCAGTAATCCTGGTTTCTCAAAACCATGCAGTAACTTATTTATTTCCTAATTGGCTGAAATAGATAGTCTGTTTGTTTCTTTTTTATGGATTTCACTTGTGTTTAGTTTCTTCATCTTATCATCCATCCATTTGCCTGTCGTCTCCTTGGTTGTCGTCAACATTTTAGTTGTAGCTATTAATATTTTAAATGGTTTGCCTACTCCAGTATCTAAATTGTCTTTGGTTCTGCTTGTTTTCTGTTTTTATCTCCTTGCATGTCTGGTAATCTTTAATTGGATGAGAGATATTGTGTCTAAAACAATCATAGGGGCCAAAGCCAGTCACTAACTACTTCTGCTTTCTTATTATATAAGAAGAATTAAACTGCTTTTCAGGTCCCTATTACTAACAGACAAGTACAATTCCTAGCATATAGGAAATTTTCAGGATAATGCTGGAAGTAATTTAAAACATTACATTTTTTAATTAAAAGATAGGTTTATCATTTAGATGAGTGCAAAATTCTCAAAAATTTTAAGCTATTTATTAGAGTGAGAGACTTCTCTATAGTGTTATCTTTTGACAGTGCTCTTTGCCTATGTGTGATTGTGTTGCAAGCATACTGTGGTCTTGGCTACAGAGATCGTTGGCTTTATTTTTTTTTTTTTTTTCAATTATTTTTATTAGTTGGAGGCTAATTACTTCACAGCATTGCAGTGGGTTTTGTTATACATTGACATGAATCAGCCATGGAGTTACATGAATTCCCCATCCCGATCCCCCCCCCCCCCCAACCCGATTCCCCTGGGTCCTCCCAGTGCACCTGGCCTGAGCACCTGTCTCATGCATCCCACCTGGGCCGGTGGTCTGTTTCACCATAGATAATATACATGCTGTTCTCTCGAAACATCCCACCCTCGCCTTCTCCCACAGAGTCCAAAAGTCTGTTCTGTACATCTGTGTCTCTTTTTCTGTTTTGCATATAGGGTTATCATTACATCTTTCTAAATTCCATATATATGTGTTAGTATGCTGTAATGATCTTTATCTTTCTGGCTTACTTCACTCTGTATAATGGGCTCCAGTTTCATCCATCTCATTAGAACTGATTCGAATGAATTCTTTTTAACAGCTGAGTAATATTCCATGGTGTATATGTACCACAGCTTCCTTATCCATTTGTCTGCTGATGGGCATCTAGGTTGCTAGATCGTTGGCTTTAAAAGAGAGGAGCAGATCCTCCAGATGGAAGAATTCAGCCTGGGGGAGGGTACCATCTAGGGGAAAAGATGAAGAGTGTTGGGAATGTGAGAAGCATTGTATGAAGCTATTGAAATGAGATGTTTCCATTTTGCTTGACAGGTACAACACCTGTGGAAAATCAGGGAAAGGCCAGGAAGACAGACTAGAAAAGGGGACTTAAAAGTGAGGAGTATAGGAGAAGGAATTATTTTCAAATCATTCTGGATAACTGTTGATTCTTCAGTGTCTAGCACAGTAGCTGGTACATGATAGGCTGTGCAGTTGAGAAAAATACCAGGAATACTAAGTTAAAGGAATGCTTTCAGGTTTTAAGGAAGAGGCATTTATGGATTACTTTGGTTTTCATGTCTGAAATTTGTTTACCTGTGGGGGAATGCAGTGAGTAACTAGGGGTAGGGGTAAAAGTAGCTATTGAATAATTGATACAGTGATACCATAAAATTATTTCCTGAGTGGTCAGTTTTACATGAAATTATTGACAATTGATGATCAAGGAGTTTGATGCATAGTGGAATGCTCACTGCCCCTTATACTTTTATAATGTTCAGTTTATTACATTCTTATAGCCTATAGACAGACAAATTTTCTTAAACATTTAGACATCGATCACAAATTCACTTATCCCCCTAAAACGTTTTAGGCTTCTGTTAGTAAAGGAGATAGACAGAATATACAGTTTTCACAAATTTTATTACTATACTTATAGTCAAAAGCTATTCTAAAGCAACAGTGATATGGATTTAGTCCTTTTCTGTGTTATTTCTTTGATTTTACTTCCTTTCTGTTGTTATACTGATTTTAATATTGTCCCCAAAGTACTGTAAATTCTGTAAAATTACTTCATTTGCTTTTTTTGCATTACAGTTTTCTTTAAGTCAAGATTCATGAACCCCAAAAGTTTTCTCAAACTAGACAAGATTAGAGGATCTGGTTTATCAATCAAATGTTTCTTGGTCAGGACTTGGGACCTGATTGTACAATCCAAGATCACTGAAAATTGATTTGACCAATGTATATCCAAATTAAAATGCATATGACCAGCTTTTAGGAATTAATCATTCAGAATTCTATACAGGTAAAATGATATATTAATATGTACAAGGACATTTACTATAGCATTGTTTGTTATGGTGAAAGACAGGAAGCAACCCAAATGATAATTGGCAGATTGGTTGAATAAATTAAAGTGTATCCATTTAATAGAATCCAGTGTAGGCTAAGAGAATTAATTATGTATCTTTGAATGTACTAGTTGGGATCTGGTCCAAGATACTTTAAGTAAAAATAGCGATGTGTTTGACAATGTATGGGCTTCCCTGATGGCTCAGTGGTAAAGAGTCCTCCTGCCAATGCACGAGACACAGATTCAATCCCTGGGTCAAGAAGATCCCCTAGAGAAGGAAATGGCAGCCCACTCTAATATTCTTCCCTGGGGAATCCTGTTGGCAGAGGAGGCTGGAGGGGTACAGTCCATGGACACAAAAGAATCAGACTTGACTTAGTGACTAATCAACAACAACATAACAGTGTATATAATATACTTCAATTTGTGATTTTTAAAAAGTGTATCTTTGTGTGTATATGAGTATACATACGGGGCTTCCCTGGTGGCTTACCTGGTGAAGAATCTGCTTGAGGATATATACAAGCTAGATTCTCTAAGCCGTATCAAGTGCTCCAGATCTGGCCTGTTGTAGTTAAGGCCTGAGGTTTCTGGAGTAGGGGGTAATTAGAGATTTGCCCATTCTTTTCACTAATCCCTCCAGTGTTTGTGTGTAGTTAGCAGAGGGGAAATGATCATACTGGGAGCTGAGAGGCAAGTGGCATCTTGTATAACTTCTTTCTGTCTTCTCCAGCTCTGCCTTTTTCCAAAAAAGGAGTCCAGAGAAGAACTGGTCCTTTTCTGCAAATATCAAAGCCATGGCTCAGGTGAGATGCTGTTTTTTTTTTGTTTTTTTTTTTTTTTTTTTAATTTTTTTTTTTTTATTTCTTTGGCTGCATTGTGCAGCATGTGGGATCTCAGTTCCCCCACCAGGAATTGAACCCTGGTCCCTGGCATTTAGAGCACAAAGTCTTAACCCCTGGGCCACCAGGCAAATCCCTAGATGCTGTTTCTTTTTGCTCAGATAGAGTCATTTTTACCCCTAGTACATGTAAATATTTGCTTTCCTTATCATGATGCTTTTTGGTGTTTAAAAACAATAGCAGCCTTCAGACAGTTCAGTTATACACAGTGCCAAAGTTCTCTTAACTCTTGCTCTAAAGAAAAGGTCTCTAATAAGCCAATTCAAAAATTGCTCTCTTGGTGGAGGTATTTATAGAAAAATATAAGTGGTTAGATAATCATTAAAAAAAGGAAAGAATATCTGGTTAAAGATCTTTATACTCTTAGTTACAGGTAACTGTTTGAAGGCTAAGGGGTTAGATACCAAGTTTCTCTGAAGAAGTCTTAATCAAATTAAAATCCATTAGAAAATTGCTTATGGATTTCATCATAAATCCTGATTTGTTCCCACATACTGTGAATTGCATAATATAAAAACAATCTGACGGAGACCAGGTTTGAAAAAAAATTTTTTGCACTGGTTAACATGGTCTCCCTTCAGGAACCTGACCCCTATTTCCTCCTAAAACAACCCAGTGCCCTCCACAGTTCCTTCTTTTAAATAACTTTTACTCATTTAATAAGTCTTTCACCATCTTCTGTCAGATTTGTGTCAGAAATCTTGGCAGAACAGAAATGTGTTTTCTATTAGTTAATGAATCTAATTTGCTTCGACAGTGATTGATGGGATGGAGATGGGTAGGGTAATTAGGGCACCTCATAGGGAAAAGCCCTGATCATCTCCATAGACTTAGATTTTCCAGGAAGAAAATTTGTGGGATGGTTTTGTTTGATGTCATTCTTAGTACACAGAAAGGTCTCTTAATGTATGAGCCCTTCAGGTTTGGGTATATGACTGGTGGTTAGTACAAAGCTCTGACAACCTGCGAGACCATCCATGCTAAATAGACTTCAATAATGCCATTGTGTGAAGTTGGATCATATTCTGTCAATTTCCTGTAGCTTAGGAACAAAGGATGTTTACATCGAGCAGTGGGCGGTTTTAGGTAAAATTGGACCAACGTTGGAAGGTCTTTAAAGATCACCTTCAGCCTCAATGTCTGAAAGCAAAGGAGAAGTCCTTTATTTCCATATTACAAAACATTCAGTGAAAAAAGAATGCTTATGAAAGGAATTTGTTTAACAAGAAATAACTCTTATTATATAGTTTATAATAGTGTGGCATTAGAATGGATCAGTCTTGAATTATATGAAAATTTAATTTCCTAAGATAAAATATTTTTTAAAGTTATTTGTACATGTTCACGAGTAAAGTAGGGATATTTCATTCTGGCCTCACTACCAGTTTCACTCCAAAAGGTAGCTGCCTTCAACTCTTGAATATTGATTATCAGTTTTACTCATTATCTTTTGACTTACTGCAGAGTGGAAAGGACATTATACTCATATTGCACCCTTCATTTCCTCTGATCCTGTTATTACATCACAATTTTTGGTTAAATCGATAGTGTACACATTGTCACAACTGCAAATATCCCTCACTGCTGAGCCAGATCATGGCTTTATTCTGTTACAGCCTTTCATTTTTCCTGAGGTTAATTGCTTTTTCCCCTCATTTGCTTAGTTGTCCATGTATTTATATCTAAAATCTTTAGAATCACTGCCACATGCAAGTCAGTATGTTTTCCGTCTGATCAAATACATCAATTCCTTTTGAACATGGAAACTTCCATCCCTGTTGCCTTTTTCACCCTGCTTCCATTTTGTCTAGTTGCTCTCTTGGCCTGTTTCTCAAAGACTTCCCCTTTTTTCCCTGGGATTTTCCTTCTCTGTTTTCCTGTGTTAATTCACATATTTATTGAATCTCATGTCTTCCTCTTCTCTGGTTTACTCTCTGGTTTTGGTAGATCACAACCTCTGATAGTTTCCTGAGAAATTGTGCTTGAGTCTTTTCATGTCTGGGGGTTTCTTTTTTCAGTTGTCACAACAGAATGACAATTTGGTTATAGAATTCTAGGTCAGAATTTCTTTTCTTTTGGGCAGAGCCTGGGAGATTTAGTGCCCTGACCAGGGATTGAACCTGTGCTCCCTGGTTCCAGGGGGCATTGGGAGCGTGGAGTCTTAACCATTGGACTGCCAGGGAAGTCCCCAGAATTTCTTCATTAGCATGTTGAAGAATTGTTCTTACCATTTCTTATTTTTAGTGGTTTTCTTAACCCCATTGCCTCTGTGATTCTTGATGGCTTTTATCCAACCTGCTCTCCTCTGGATGCTTTTAATGTCTTCTCTTTTCCCTTATTCTGAAATTATACCCTTAGCTGTTTTGGAAAAGAAACTCATATGTATTCATAACATAGCATTTGCAAAGTGTTTGTATATACTACTTCATTGAATTGGGAAACTCATCTTGGCTGGATTTTATACCTCCCCAGACTTATTTGGATAACAGAAGTGCCCAACTATCCACAGGTAGTTTTGCCTGGAGGAAACAGAATGACTTGAAAGCAGAGTGATTCAGTCCTGTTTATTTGTTTACAGTCCTCCAGAGGCATCCCATTCAGTTCCACTCTGTGTGCTTGCTGTTTTCAATTCTTCTTTTCTTTTTTTTCTTCTCTCTTTCCTTCACAAAAGCAAATGTTTTTATTGATCAAACCTAATTTTTAAAAATTTAACATGGTTGTTGTTCCAGGAGTCAGTGATGTTCAGTGATGTGTCCATAGACTTCTCTCAGGAGGAGTGGGAATTCCTGAATGATGATCAGAGAGATTTATACAGAGATGTGATGTTGGAGAATTACAGCAACCTGGTTTCAATGGGTAAGGACATCCATAATAATTTAGATTCTGCCCTGAGAAGGTCTATTTCCTCTGGTGTTATACTCACCTACTTCTCAAGTAACTGTTTGTGTTTCTGTCTACACCCTGTTCCCAGAGGAATGTTTTTAATCTTGTAGAGCTAGAAAGAGGAAGCTGCACTGAGTTGTGAGGAAAGTTTCAAGTGCTCTTTTATGTTTCATAAATCTGATGTATCTTCCTTTGGCTCTTTCTTAATAATGAAAGGGCTGGATTTGAATTCTGGGACATTCTCAACATAAACCTCTCCTTACTTCTTTTGTAAGCAGGACATTCTATTTCTAAACCAGATGTGATCTCCTTCTTGGAGCAAGGGAAGGAGCCCTGGTTGGTTGACAGAGAACTAACAAGAGACCAGTGGCCAGGTAAGTGAGGCATGGCAGGTGATGACCCAGTCAGTCAATGGAGAGATTGCACCTTTGAAATGCAGTCTGGGAAGCTTCCCTTAAAAACTTTAGGCCTGTTGTGCAAAAAGTAAGCCTTTTCAGCATGACCTTTCAAATGACCTTACCTTTTCCCCTTACTTAACACACTCTGCCTGCTCCTCTTATGCTTCTCCTCTTATGCTTCTGTCCCAATTCTAACGAGCTGGTGCCCTCCTCCACCTTCTCTAATAGTCCTCCTTTCTATGCATAATTTGAATCTACTTCCTTATCTGCTTCTCATCCTCTTTTGTACTTAGTCTTCAAAGAGCATCACTGTCTCCTGAAATACTATTTTTTCCTACATTACGAAAGACTCACTTCCTCTAGAGCTTATAAGATACAGTAGATACACTCATTGGTTCATTCATACTTTTAATGAGCATTTGCTGATTTTCTAATGTGTGTGAAGTACTCTGCTAGGTACGGAAAGATTAAAAAATGCTAAGTGGGAATTCCCTGGCAATCCAGTGGTTAGGACTCTGCACTTCCACTGTAGGGAGCACAGGTGCAATCCTTAGTCAGGGAACTAAGATCCCGCAAGCCACTGACGCAGCCAGGAAAAAAATAAAGAATAAGCAATTTCAGAGTTTATAGCTTAATGTGGGTGCTGTTTATAATTTGTAAAATTTAGAAGCACGAGAGAGGTTAAAATAGGGAGCTCAGCAGAAAGGGGGGGCTAAAGAGATAGAAGAGGAGTTGATCCACATAGCTGTCATAAGAGAGACATTTGAGCACACATGTCATTGAGTTTAGAGTGCTTGAAAAAATAATCTGTGCCTCCATTGAGATCTTAGGGCTAACAAAGATAAAGAAAAAAAAAAAAAACAAACAAGACAGCATGTTCCTTCATTCAGTATATGTTTTGTGTGATTTTTTTTTAATTTCTATTTTACATTGAAGCATAGTTGATTTAACAGTGTTGTGTTAGTTTCAGATGTACAGCAGAGTGATTGTTATACATATATGTGTATCCTTTTTCAAATTCTTTCCCCATTTAGGTTATTACAGAATATTGAGCAGAGTTCCCTGTGCTGTATAGTAGGTCCTTGTTGGTTATCTGTGTTAAATATAGCAGTGTGTACAAGTCAGTCCCAAATTCCCAGTCTATCACTCCTCCCTATCCTTCCCCCTAGATAATCATAAGTCATTCTCTAAGCCTGTGAGTCTGTTTCTGTTTTGTATATAAGTTCATTTGTGTCATTTATTTTTTAGATTCCACATATAAGCAATATCATAGGAAATTTTGTCTTTCTCTGTCTGACTTACTTCACTTGGTATGATAATCCTCAGGTCCATGCATGATGCTACAAATAGCATTATTTTGTTCTCTTTAATAGCTGAGTAATATTCCATTGTATATATGTATCATATCTTCTTTATCCATTTATCTGTCGATAGATCAGTATATGTATATTGAATACCTATTGCATGCCCAGAGCTACTCTCAACACTTGAAATTAGAGCAGTGAGTAGAATATGCAGAATGTCTATTCCCAGAGTTTACTCTCAGCTGCAGGGAGAGATACAGAAATAAATGAATATATAATGGTAAGTGCTGAAAAGAATAAGTGGAGAAGTGGAGATGCTATTTTATGTGATAGGGTACAAGAAACTTTCCAATAAGGTGACATTGGGACAGAGACCTGAAGAAGTATAGCTATAAATCATTGTATGTGATTACTAGGAAGAACATTCCAGAGGAACCCAGACATTGAAGGGCCTCAGGCAGGTATGCATTGGCTGTGTGTGGGGAGCAGCCAGGAGGCCGGGGCCTCTTCTACCCCGGTTGTTATTCACGTATTTTCAAATGCAAGACCTCTTGTCACTTCACCCTTGCATAACCTCAGTATGTAATTCTAAAAAGCAGACATTGTCTCCCTTACATAACTTGACTGCTTTGTCATCCCCAATAACTTTTGCACTGATTTCTTGGTACATCGAATTGTTTTAGTGTCATTTTACTAAGTACTAGTGAGAGGGGACATTTTCACCTTCATGGTGCTGCTATCTTTAACATGTTCACTACTATATTTTACACTTTTTATCTATTACTGCTCTAATTCTCAGTCAATTTTTATGGATTTTATAAAATAAAAACATTATATACCTATTTCCATGGGGTGTTTTGTACTTCATAAATTTTAATTTGGATTGGCATCTTTTAAAAATTATTTATTTATTTATTTGGCTGCGTCCAGTCTTAATTGCTGCACTCAGAATCTTCATTGCATCCTGTGGAATCTTCCATTGTGGCACACCAGCTCAGTAGTTGTGGCACGTGGGCTTAGTCGCTCTGTGGCATGTGGGATCTTAGCTCCCCAACCAGGGATCAAACCTGGCTTCCCCTGTACTGCAAGGCAGATGTTTAACCACTGGACCGTCAGGGAAATCCCTGGATTGGCATCCTTAAGTGTATGCTCTAATGTGTTTGCAGTCATCTCTTTTGTGGTTATTACAATTTCTGATTTTAGAAAATTAGCTGACCTCTACAAATTTCATAGATATCTTGTTCTTTAAAAAAAAAATTTTTTTTGCTATATTTTAAAATAATTTTTATTTATTTATTTATTTTTGGCTATGCTGGGTCTTCATTGCTGCTCGGGCTTTTCTCTAGTTGTGGCTAGCGGGGTCTACCCGCTGGCTATAGTGCTCAGGCTTCTCATTGCAGTGGCTTTTCTTGTTGCAGACCACAGGCTCCAGGGCTTGCAGGTTTCAGTGGTTGTGGCATACAGGCTTCGTTGCTCTGCAACATTGTGGGATCTTCCGGGATCAGGAATCAGACCTGTGTGTCCTGCTTTGGCAGACAGATTCTTTACCACTAAGCCACCAGGGAAGCCTCTCTGCTGTTTTTAATAGCATCTAAATCCATTTTAAAGTTCTTTTACAATAAACTATAAACTGAGAGTCCAACTCAATCCCCTCTCCCCTGCCCCTAATGGCTTGTTTTAGCACCATTTATTCAACAGCTGCTTATGTCATCGTTGTTTCGTCTGCCTGTTCGTTGGAAGTTTTGGTTCATGTTACTTTGTATTTCAGGGCCTCTTTCTGTTTCTTTGCTCCATTTATCCACTTCTACCTTCAGAGATAGATATGCCCAGCAGACAGTTTAATATATTTTAATTATTTTTATTGGAAATTTTCTCAAGTACAGAAAGGTAACAAACTATAGGTAGACATTTAAACAGTTATAAAATGAACTCTCATGGAAACATCACCCAGATCTTAAGAACTTGCAACACTGTCAGCACATCTATGTCCACAGTATCTTTGTGCCCCTTTATACTGTTACCAATTAAGAGAGCCACCACAGTATAGTTCAGTTTTGAGTTTGAAATTTATATACATAGAATCGTACTATATATACTTTTATGTTGTTTTTTATGAATCATTTTGCTTTTAAGATTCATACATATTATTTCTTATAGTCAGAGTTGATTGATTCAGTTATACCAATATACTACAGTTTATTTTTCGGTTCTACTTTTCATAGGGAGTTAGGTTGTTTCCACTTTTGGACGGTTAAAAATTGCTACTATGAACATTTTCTGTGTGATATGAATAGAGAAATGAATGGATCACATGGCATCATATCTTTAGTTGTCCAGTTTTCAACTTTTTTTTAAGTTCTCAGGTTTTGTTTTGTTTTAATACTTTTATTTATCTTTGCCTGTGCTGGGTCTTCATTGCTTTGTGCAGGCTTTCTGCAGTTGTGGTGAACAGGAGCTACTTTTCATTGTGTTATGTGAGCTTCTCATTGCAGTGGCTTCTAGAGAGCATGGGCTTAAGTAGCTGCAGCTCCTGGGCCCTTTGAGCACAGGCTCAGTAGTTGTGACGCATGGGCTTAGCTTTTCCACAGCGTGTGGAATCTTCCCTGACCAGGGATTAAACCCATGTCCCCTGCATTGGCAAGTGGATTCCTATCCACTGTGCCACCAGGGAAGTTCTCCACTTTTCTTTAATGCTTATACTAGATTACAGTCCCACCAGCAGTAAATAGGAGCTTCCATTGTTGCACATGCTTCCTAACGTATTGTCAAACTTAGATTTTTATCAATTGCTGAGTATATATAGTGATACTTCAGTGTGGTTTTAGTTTGCATTTCCCTTTTTACTGATGAGCTTGAAGACATTTTCATATCATTGTTGTTTTTTTTGAAATTCTTCTTTAGCTAATTGCCTGTTCAAGTCTTTCTTACCTGTTTTTCTTTGGATTCCCTGTGTTTTTAATGATGTGTAAGAGTTCTTTATATATTTTGCTTATTGAGTATATTCCATGTTCTAAAAATTGCTAGTGTCTTCTTCACTCTAAGTTATCTTTTAGTGCTCTTTATGGTTTCTTTTTGTGAACAGAGGTTCTTGGTCAGATTTATCAGTCTTCTGTTGGGCTTCACACTTATTTGGTCTTATGTAGGAAATTCTTCCTTGGCCTATCTTTGAATCTGATTTATAATACATAAACAGAATCACGGTATCTGTACCTTTTGTCCTGTTTAAGAAAATTTTGATTACTGTGAAGATACTCTTTTATGTTTTCTTCTTGATGTCTGATTGTTTTTCCTTTATAAACTTTTCCTCTAAGGGGCTAAATTTTTACTGTAATACATTCAGGTGCGGTTACTTTTATTTCTCCATATTTTGTTTCTGTTTGTATTTTTAAATCCAAGAATTTATATCTTTTTCCGGTGAGAGGAAATCCTTGGCAGTCATCTCTTTAAACATTACCTTGCTACCATTTCCTCTTTTCTCTCTTGAGCTCCTATTTAACAGAAATAAAACATCTGGATCACCTCTGATTTATTTTTTTTTAACCTCTGATGTTTTAAATTCTTCATCTCTTTTTCTATTTATGCTGCCTTTACATAGAATTCCTTACTTTGATACTACTCTACATAAGATAGATAACCAACAAGGACCCACTGTATAGCCCAGGGAAGTCTACTCAGTATTATGTAACAACCTATATAAGAAAAGAATGTATACATCTATGTATACATTTTGCTGAGTCACTTTGCTGTACACCTGAAATTAACACAACATTGTAAATCAACTATATGCCAATAAAATCAAAATGTAAAAAAATGCAAAGATGAGAGCAAAAAAAAAGAATTCCTTGCATCGATTTGTATTGATTCACTAATAGTCTTCAGTTATGACCTTTTGACTCTTCAACTTATCCACGAAGTTTTTTATTTTAAAAAAATAGTATAGTTATTTAGAAAATATAGTACATGTACAACAGGATATATGTATCACATAATTAACAAAATTCTAAGATAATAATATGTAAATACCTAAATTTGCATACGTAAGATATTGGCTAGGAAGTATGCCTAAGAATATAATTGCTGGGTCTCAGCTTACTCTACTCTTTTTTTTCTTTTTTCTTTTTTTAGTTCCATCAATTGTCACTTTACTTTTGAACATTTTAGGGAAAGATTTACAGTGAAAGATTTTTTTTTTCAGAGATCCCAGTCAGGTTTATTTTTTGTAACTTTTTCTTATTTGGAGGATAACTGCTTTCCAAATATACAGTGAGCAAAGGACTATCTCTTCAATAAGTGCTGTTGAAAAACCTGGACTACTGTGTTACACCTTACACAGAAATAACTCAATATGGATTAAAGACTTGAATATGAGACCTGAAGCCATAAAACTTCTAGAAGAAAACAGAGGGAAAGCTCCTTGACATCAGTCTTGTAGTTTTTTGGATATGATACCAAAGCCAAGACAACAAAAGCAAAAATAAATAGGATGACATCAAACTAAAAATCTGTATGGAAAAGGAAGCAATAAGCAAAATAAAAAGGCAGCCTACTGAGTGAGAGCAAATATTTGCAAATCATGTATCTAACAGGGAGTTAATATCTAAAATATATATACAGAACCCATATAACTCAATAGCAAAAAAAAAAAAAAAAGATAAATTTAAGGAAATATAGGGTTTCCCTGGTGGTGGAGGTTAAGAATCTGCCTTGCAGTGTAAGCAACACCAGTTAGATCCGTGGTCCAGGAGGATCCCACATGCCCTGGGACAGCCGAGCCCGTGTGCCACAACTGATGAGCCTGCACCCTGGAGGCCACGAGCCTGTGCGCTGCAACAGGAGAAGCCACCCGATGAGAAGCCCTTACACCGCAACTAGCAAAAGCTCATGAGCAACAACAGAGAGCCAGCACAGCCAAAAATAAATAAATGTTAAAAATATAAAGATATAAAAAGAAACAAAAGTTTACAACTGAAAAATACAGTGGCCTAAAATTTTGAAACTTACTGGATAGACTCAACAGGAGAATGGAGATAACAGAGGAAAATTAGCGAACTTGAAGGAAGACCAAAAGAAATTAGCCAATATGAATAACAGAAAAAAGATCTAAACCTTAAAAAGAATGACTCAAGGGGAATTCCTTGGCAATCCAGTAGTTGCGATTAGCAGTGGGTGCTCTCACTGCGGAGGGCCCAGGTACAATCCCTGGTTAGGGACCTACCATTCCACAAGCAGCACAGTGCTCCCGGAAAAAAAGGAAAAAGAATGACTCAGGGACATCCTGTGGGATAACAGCAGAGTTTTCATATTTATATCATTGAAGTCCCAAAAAGACCATAGACAATGAAAGAACCGTAAAAATAATGCATTACTTTTAGAGAAACAATGAGTGGAACAACTGGATTTTCTCTTCATAAACCATGGACGTCAGCAAAAGTGCAACAGTATTTTATTTGCTAAAGAACTGTCAACCCAGAATTCCATAGCCAGCAAAAACCTTTCAGGAATGAAAGAAAAATTAAGAAAAACACTGTTGCAGGTATACAGGGAAACTGAAACTCTGGCCTAGCATCCGTGTGGGACTAGGAGATAATGAGAGAGAGTCCCTACCCTTTCTCAAAGGAGTGAGCAGTTGTTAAGTCGAGGAGACAGCTGTCATATGAGAACACAGGGCTAATGCTGCCTGATAATCTGGTCCTTCAAGGAAAGCCAGAAATCCAGATTTCTGTATTAAATCTCCTGATAACGTCAACAGTGGTAACTCATTTAAAACTTTAGAGAACTGTTGGGGCAACACCAAACACAAACATGTGAGTAGGATACAACCTGATTCATTGGGTTATTACTTATATGGAGTTTTCTTTTTCTCTGAACCTCAGAAATTCTACCAAGATATATCTAGTTAAAACTCTTTCCTCCTCAAATTCTGCTCAGTGCAGAAAGGAACCATCTGATTACTAAGTTTTCTTCAACTCTGGGAATCTGTCTTAACTGTTGTTTCTGCATCACCACCATATTCTCCTTCTAGAACTCATATCTTACATTTATTTTATTTCCTATATAATTTTCTTACCCCATGACCCTATCATCTTTTTTTTTTTTCTTTCAGTTACCATTTCTGTCCTTTCTCTTCTGAAAGTCTTTTTTTCAAGAGTTCATTCTAGTTTTAGTAATGATTGACTTTTCACTGGGGAATTTGAAGATTTGTCTTACTTTAAACCCTCTTTCCTTTTTCTCCTTACGTAGTATATCACAATTTAATTATTCGGTTTGCTTAATAACTATGTAAATTTTTTGTTGCCAAGCTCTGTAGTCACATTTCACTCCTTGTACAACTTTTCTTTTCCATGAAGTTAAACTGTCTTAAGTGAGAACTGATTAGTTTTCTGTTTATCTGTCAGTAATCTCTTTTCAGACACATCAGGTAGCTGTGGTTTGTTTTTTAACTGAGACATTCCTTCTCTAACCCTCTGTTCTTCTTCCCCAGGTGTGGTGTAACATAGCTGTTATTTTAGAGTTTCCCTTTATTGTCATCCAGTGGATTCCCTTAGGATCATCCCATTGATTCCCTTAACTCCTTCCCTTTTAATTCATTTTGATTCTCTTCTGTATTTGCATTCCTTGGATTCTTGTCTATACCTAGTCTGTTGGGTCTCCTGCCTGCCTTTTTCTTGATTTGTTTTCTTACTTTTTTTTTTTTTTTAAGATTTATTTGATTTTTTGACTGTAGTAGTTCTTTGTTGCTGTGCACAGGCTTTCTCTGGTTGCTGAGAGTGGGGGCTACTCTCCGTTGCGGTGCAGGGGTTTTCTTGCTTCAGGGCACAGGCTTGAGCGGATTTAGGGCACAAGCTTCAGTGCACTCAGTAGTTGGAGTGCACTGGCTTAGTTGCTCCGGGACATGTGGGATCTTCCAACACCAGGGATCTAACCTGTGTCCCTTGCATTGCAAGGCAGTTTCTTAACCACTAGACCACCAGAGAACCCCTGTTTTCTTTCTATTCTGAAGCAAAAAGCAACCAGGGAAAGACTGCCAAAGAAGTAAATAGAAAGTATATTTTCTGAATCCCCGCGTGAATAAAAATGTTTTTATTTCACCCTCATAATTTGATCGATAATTTGACTAGAAATATCAATTTAGGTTGAAAGAGTGACTTCAACTCTTTGAAGGCATTGCTCCAAGGATTTTCTAAAATCTTCTAGTATCTAGTGTTATTGAGAAGTCCAAAACCAATTCAGGTTCTTAATTCTTTTTTTTTTTTCCCATTTATTTTTATTAGTTGGAGGCTAATTACTTTACAGTATTGTAGTGGTTTTTGCCATACATTGACATGAATCAGCCATGGATTTACATGTGTTCCCCATCCTGATCCCCCTCCCACCTCCCTCCCCATCCCATCCGTCTGGGTCTTCCCAGTGCACCAGCCCTGAGCACTTGTCTCATGCATCCAACCTGGGCTGGTGATCTGTTTCACCCTTGATAGTATACTTGTTTCAATGCTATTCTCTCAGAACATCCCACCCTCGCCTTCTCCCAGAGTCCCAAAGTCTGTTCTGTACATCTGTGTCCCTTTGTCTGTTTTGCATATTGGGTTATCATTACCATCTTTTTAAATTCCATATATATGCGTTAGTATACTGTATTGGTCTTTATCTTTCTGGCTTACTTCACTCTGTATAATGGGCTCCAGTTTCATCCATCTCATTAGAACTGATTCAAATGAATTCTTTTTAATGACTGAGTCGGTTCTTAATTCTTTTAAGTGGTGTATTTAAACTCTTTGAAAGCTTTTTGCATTTATTATTTATTTGTGATGTTCTAATATTTCTTGTTGAGGTATCATACCGATTTTTTTTGTTTGTTTGTTTGGCTAGACACACACTCACTCTGGAAACTAAAACTCTGTGAAATTTTCTACTACTATTTTGTTGAAGGTTTGTTCCCTATTGTTTTCTCTTTTCCTCTATTTGATAGATCACTTTTCAGGTCTGGTGCTTACCATCATGTCTGACACAAAAAAATTAAATTTTTTGAATGATTCAACACTCATAATTCCGATCTTAAATTTCTTGTGCTACCCCTAGAATTTTTTTTTTTCAATTGAAGTGTAGTTGATTCACAATGTTGTGTTAGTTTCTGGTAAACAGTGAAGTGACTCAGTTATACATATATGTACACATATTCTTTTTCATATTCTTGTCATTATGCTTTACTGCAGGATATTGAATATAGTTCCCTAGGCTATATCTTGTTATCTCCTTTATATACAGTAGTTTGTATCTGCTCTTCCCCCCCCCGCCCCCCCCCCCCCCCCAGTTTTTATCTCTCTTTTTGTGTTATACTTTCTGTGAGGTTTTAAGTTCTCATCTTTGTATTTTTATAAAATAGAAAGAAATTCTTCTTTCAGTATTTCTTTTCCTGGCATCACGCTCTTAGAGGATTGTCATATAATATTGTTTTTAGAAGCATAGGTTTTCTGAATTTTGGGATTTTTTTTTCCCCTTTGTTGTCTCTCCTAAGTTCTTATTTTCTGTTTATTTTAAGCTCTGATGTTCAGTATTTTCCTGAAATAGCTAGTGACTCAAAGCCTATTTGGGCTTCTCTGGTGGCTCACTTGCCAATGCAAGAGATGCAGGTTTGATCCCTGGCTGGGGAAGATCCCCTGGAAGAGGAAAGCCAACCCAGTCCAGTATTCTTTCCTGGAGAATCCTATGGATAGGAGAGCCTATCCATAGTCCACAGGGTCACATAGAGTCGGACACAACTTAGCAACTAAACAACAACGTAATTTGATCAGAGGATCATAGGAGGCCTCAGAAAGTATGACCTTTAAGTAGAGATTTGGAAAATAAATAATAGTTATCAAGGCCAAGAGTAAAAGAAAATACCTGTAAACATAAGAAAAAGGACCTAGAAAGGTCTAGATAGAGACTAATAGCTAGGAGCACTTGAAGAACTACTAAATAGGGCCAGTGTGAATGAAGCTTAGAAACCAAAACGGAACATAGGGTGAGTGAGATTTGGTTGAAAGGCAGGCAGGAGCCAGATCATTCAAAGCTTTGTAAACCATATTCAGGAGTTTGGCTTTTATTGTGAGAGCAGTGTAGTATAGGAAACCATCAAAGAATTTTAAGCAGAACAGTGACAGGATAATGCTATTCTAGTGACATGGATTCAAGATTACAAAATCAAGATTACAAAGCTCAAGTGGGGGGAAGTAGGTAAGAGGCTATTCTAGTCCAAGAAAGAGCTATTTCATATTACATATTATATTGTATATAAAGGGAAGAGTTTAGTATATACATGGGGCAAAATTAGACAGTATTTGCTAAATAATTACATGAGAGGAAGAAGATGGTACTAGAATGATCTTCACTTTTTTGACTTGAAATTTTCTCTCTGGATCCATAGTGTGGTCTTCAAAACATTTCACTTGCCAACATTTCCATTTTTGTATGGAAATCCTTCCATAATATTACCTCCCAGATGCTAAATATGTATTTTATACCAAATATTTTTTCATGTACTATTCTTAGTCCTCAAAATGATCATAAGAGTTAGTTATTTCTATCATATAGACAGACTGTTGGGGGCTCAGAAAGATGAACTAACGTGTCCAAGAAAACAAAGCGGGTAATTGACTGAGTTTGAGTTCAGAATTCATCTTATACCTCTATTCTTTCAATAGCAATACACTGCCTCCCATTCCATTCTTTTCCCTTATCTTTGAACCTACAAATACCCTTCCTGTCAGTTGGTCGTTGCTACTAAGTGCTTGTGCACTTGTCAAGTCCTTTCCTTTTTTTCCCACAGTTCAGAATCACAGAATTCCAAGGCATAGTGTTGTCATCAGACCCCCAAACATATACCATGTCCAGCTACAAAAAATCCTCCCTGTAGTATATATAAACTCATATATATGAACTCATATGAACTCATATATACTCATATAGTATAATGAACTCATGCTAGGTTCATTACTTGACTTTTCTTAAGGTATTCTCCTGTCTGGATTGGTACCTTCTATTTCCCTATCATTGATTAAAGAGAAACTAAGCCTCTAGTTACTTAATCTAGAATTTTTCAGTGATGGTGGAAGTGTCTTATGTTTCTCATTTCCAGTATGGTAGACACTAGACACATTTGGCTGTTGAACACTTGATATGTGGGTAGTGCCATTGAGGAACTGAATTAGAATTTTTAATTTTAATTATATTAAATTCAAATAGACACATGTGCTAGTAGCTACTGCAGTGGACAACACAGAACTAAGCAGAGTCTGGCAAACTTTTTCTTAAAGGGCTAGATAGTAAATATTTTAGATTTGCAGTCAATGTGGTCTCTGTTGCAACCAGAACTCATAAACAGTCATAGATAATACATAAACAAATAAGTGTGACTGTGTTCCAGTTAGCAAAATTATTGCAGGGCTGCAGTCCATAGTTTGCCAGCCCCTGGACATTTTTCCTTAGACATGTTCATTTAATCCTGACAACAGGGACTTGCCTGGTGGTCCAGTGATTAAGCCTAGAGTTCCATCCTTGGGCGGGGATCTAGGATCCCACATGCCATGCAGTGTGGCCAAAAATATATATATATATATATGTGCGGAAAACAACTCTATTAAGTAGATATGATCCCACTCCAGTATTCTTGCCTAGGAAACTCCATGTTCAGAGGAGCCCGGCAGGCTGCAGTCCCTGGGGTTGCAAGAGTTGGACTCGACTGAGTGACTGAACAGCAACATGGATGTGTGTTCTTTTAATCTCTGGCTGTAATCTTACTCACTCAACCTAAGCTGCTGGCCATTATTCTTGACACTTTTTTGAGTGATAAGGCAACAGTCTCTGATCCAAGCATACAGGGGCAGGAAGAATAGAAAGAGAGGTAGAATGATGAGGCAGTTTTGTTTTTTTTTGTGGTAACTTTATAGCCTTTTAAGGTTATATACTGTATGCTTAAACATCTCCCTGCAAAAGACTGACCTATATAACAATCTAAATGTGACTGAATTTTTCTTCTACTACAAAGTGGGAGAGAATTCCCTTTGTAAAACTATGAATCCAAATAAATGACTATTTACCAAAAAAAAAAAAAATAGATATGATCATTTCCTTTATTTTACAGTTCATGCTGTGGGATGTTCTTATATGAGTGTTTGTGTATGCTGTGAGATTTTGTGCGTGTGTATGTATGATTAGAGTCATCCTGTAATAAGGAAGTTTAAGGCATCTGTGTATTTAGAAAGCTCCCCTAAATAATTCTGATACATAGCAACATTTAGAAACCACAGACTTACTTCCTATCTTTATCTTACTGTCATCTCTCCTCACTCTTCTTTTCTCATCCAGTTTTTAAAAATTCAGCTTAATTTATTTCATTTTAATTGAAGTTTTATTTCTCCAAACAAGGAAAATGTGAGTGATTGCTTTCATATTTTCTTTCAGTCCTGGAGTCAAGATGTGAGACCAAGAAATTATTTCTGAAGAAGGAAATTTATGAAATAGAATCAGCCCAGTGGGAGATAATGGACAGACTTACAAGACACGACCTTCAGTGCTCCAGTTTCAGAGATGAATGGGACTGTAATGGCCAGTTTGAGAAACAACATGGCTCTCAGGAGGGACATTTCAGTCAACTGATATTCACCCATGAAGGCATGCCTACTTTTAGTCAACATCCATCCTTTACATTACAGCAAATCATGAATAATAGTAAAGAGAAATACTGTGCAACTAAGGAATATAGGAAAACCTTCAGACATGACTCCCAACTTACCACACATCAGATCATCCATACTGTTGAGAAACCCTATGAGTGTAAGGAATGTGGAAAGGCCTTTAGACATCCCTCAAGACTCAGTCATCATCAGAAAATTCATTCTGGCAAGAAACCCTTTGAATGTAAGGAATGTGGAAAAACCTTTATTTGTGGCTCAGACCTTACCCGACATCACAGAATTCACACTGGTGAGAAACCCTATGAATGTAAAGAGTGCGGGAAGGCCTTCAGCAGTGGCTCCAACTTCGCTCGACATCAGAGAATTCACACTGGTGAGAAGCCCTATGAATGTAAAGAATGTGGGAAGGCCTTCAGTAGTGGCTCAAACTTTACTCAACATCAGAGAATTCATACAGGGGAGAAACCCTATGAGTGTAAGGAATGTGGGAATGCCTTTAGTCAAAGCTCGCAACTTATTAAACATCAGAGAATCCACACGGGTGAGAAACCCTACGAATGTAAGGAATGTGAAAAGGCTTTTCGTTCTGGCTCAGACCTTACTCGACATCAGAGAATTCATACTGGTGAGAAGCCCTATGAATGTAAGATATGTGGGAAAGCCTATTCTCAGAGTTCACAACTTACTAGTCATCATAGAATTCATACTAGTGAGAAGGCCTATGAATACAGGGAATGTGCAAAGACCTTTAATTATGACTCACAGCTGGTTCAACATCAAAATTTGTACTGGTGATAAAACATAGAATATACAAAATGTGTGCAAAAACTTCTGTTTACAGCTCAAAACTATTTAACATCAACTACTCAACAAAAGGGAATTTATCTTAATATTAATCCCTCTGAATAAAATAAGAGAGAAACATCTTATTTGTTGACTACAGCTTGTTCAGCCCAAGAAAAATCATGTAGGAGAAATACTCTATGAATAGAATATATTTTGGAAGCCCTTTTAATAAAACCTCCTACTTCTCAGTCTAGTAAATATTCAAAATGACAAGAGCACTTCGTGCATCTTTCTAACCTTATCTGAAACATCAGAGAATACATACAGAAATGTAATCCTGTAATTTTCATATTCCCCCCATTTTTCCTGTAGTTGTTATATTCTCAATCTTTTAATCCATTAAAATTTACATGACTGTAAAGTCTTATCTGTTTACAGCATAGTTTGTAAAATATCTTTTATTTTTAAGATATTTTTAATACCCAAGAGAAATGACCTCTTTATTTTTGAAGATGGCTTACTCTTTTTACTCTTTACAAAACTTAAGACTTTTCTTGTAAAACATTCATGAATAACTTACCACTCAGTAAATAGAGATCCTTTACTATCCTTTCAGTGTTTCCTTGTGTTGCTATATCATTTCATCAAGTCCCTATTGATAGACATTGTCATTTCCTCCAGTTTTTGCCATTAATACACAGTGTCCTGGTGAGCATTCTCCCTAGGCATATTTTTGTGTTATGTCTTATTTTAATTGCTGAAATAATGCATAAGTATATTTTCCCTATAATAGATTGAAACATTACAAATAAGACCTTTGACCACTATCCTTGTTCCCGTATCGCTTCCTAAAGGATAGTCTTTATCTGTTTAGTATTTATTCTTCCTGAGCATTTTTCTGTTTCTATACATATATTTCTTGGTAAAATGATAAAAATGGGAATAATTATAATACCTACCTCAGAATTCTGTGTGAGGATCAAATAAAGACACACCAAGTGCTTAGAATTGTGCCTGTCCTATAATACAGACTGTTGTTAATTGTATTCATCATTATCACTTTATTAGTAGTATTTGTCGAAAAGCAACTGTTTCTACAGACCATATTCAACATCAGACAGGATATATAATTGAAGAAAGACCCATTGAGGGTAATGAATTAAGAAATTTTCTATCATTTACTTCCTGTGGAACATGAATTACTCCAGGGCGTTGGTGCAGAAAGTAACATGTATAATAAGTAGGAAAGGCTGTGTATTCAGACTGGTATCCTTTCTACTACATTATAAAATACCTAATGTAAAGACAGACTATAATATAGACAAACATTGCTGACACTAGTGAAAAAGTTGAAAAGACAAGCAGCACTGTGTTTGAAAATAAGATATGCATACACATAAAGAGAAACTTTACAGTTACCAGTTTTAAATGTTATACTGAATACAGTGCTTCTAATACATTTGAAAACCTAAACAAAATTTTTTACAAAAATAAAAATTACCAGTATTGACACAGAGAATTAGAACTCTTGGGGAACTCTTATAAAGAGGTAAAAGGGGAAATTTAGTGTGAGTTATAGTATCTTCCTTGGTGACTCAGTGGTGAAGGATCTACGTGCAGTGCGAGAGACGAAGGTTCAGCCCCTGGGTTGGGAAGATCCCTTGGAGAAGGAAAAGGCAACCCACTCTGGTATCCTTGCCTGGGAAATCCATGGACAGAGGAATCTGGCAGGCTACACTCTGTGGTGTCACAAAGAGTTGGACACGACTGAGCAACTAAACAACAACAGCATAGCAGCCATTACTAATGAATAATCAAACCCAGTTTCTTTTCAGGTGCAACTCTTTGTAAAAAATTGGGGTATAAATGACATCAACATTACATTAGTTTCAGGTGTACAACATAGTGATCTAATATTTGTATATATTGGGAAAAGTGTGTTAGTTGGTCAGACATGTCCCACTCTTTGCAATCCCATGGGCTGTAGGCCTCGGGGCTCCTCTATCCACATGATTGCCCAGGCAAGAATACTGGAATGAGTAACTATTCCCTTTTCCAGGGGATCTTCCTGACCCAGAGATCAAACCTTCGTCTCACAAGTTGCAGGCAGATTCTTTACTGTCTGAGCCACCAGGGAAGCCTGTATATTGGAAAATGAACACCATAATAAGTCTAGTTAATATCTATCACCATCCACACTTACAGAATGTTTTTTCTTGAGAAGAGGCAAAGCTTGAGCAAGGAGCTATTTGTTATATAGAAGTAGACATAACACACTTTAACATAATCCTAATGTTAGGAATGAATTAGGAGGACACAAGTTATTTTATCATGATGTATACAAGCATACTAAGAAAAAGTAAACTTTTGTCGTTCAGTCTCTAGGTCGTATCCGACTGCGACCCCATGGACTGTAGCCCACCAGGCTCCTCTTATCCATGGGATTTCCCAGCCAAGAATACTGGAGTGGATTAACATTTGCTTCTCCAGGGTTCTTCCTGACCAAGGGATTGAACTCGTGTCTCCTGCATTGGCAGGCTGATTCTTTACCACTGGTATCTATTAAATGAATAACAAGAATGAGCTTGGGCTGGGACAGTAACTGAAGAGGCTCTGCGGTGTCCAGTTCTAGCTAAGAAGTGCTATAAGAAAATGCAGCCCTTGTTTTCCAGCTCCTCTGACTTTTGGGGACAATCCAGAAATCTACCTTTTTTTTCAGTGTGTGATAGCCCTTAATTTTTTAAATGGCAGCTGAGGGGTTTTTTATTTTTGTTTTTTAAAACATGTGGACCAAAGAAGATACACTGACTCTCCAAGTAGCAAGTGACTCAGGTTATTTTTGTTCTGGACAGTGACTGTAAAAGGCTCATAAGAGGAGTTTTTTATAGTGCAAATCTCTTAACCCCAAGGAAATTGGAGGCGGGGGGGAGGGCAAGGGAATAGTAAAATACAAGATAACTTACCCATCATTTCTTAGATGTGGAAAATATTTTAAGAGATAAAGCTGATAAGCTCCAGATATAAAGATTTTTTAAGGACTAGATTCAGTCCCATATTTTCTACATGCAGTTTTTTTAAATTCTCAGCATCATGTCAGTTAAAAAATAGGATATATTTTATACATTGTAATCCCACTCATATATATGTATGTACACACATACATATATATACACACACACAATTTAAAGAGTTAACCTATTCAGAAGAAAAATAACCAGGTCACCACTATTTTGCACTAGCTTAGCAAATACATCACTAGAATTTTGTATTGTGTTTTAGACTAAGACTCAGCAAACTTCATGTAAAGGGCCAGAAAGTAAATATTTTACCCTTTGTAGGTCATACTGTTTCTGTTGCAACTACTCACCTCTGCCACTATAGTGTGGAAGCCTATTAAATTTTCTTAAGAAATTCTGAAGTTTAAAAAAAGTATCCCATAATTTAGCTTTGTTTAGAGCTAGGTTGAAAGCTTTCCCAGTGGCTCAGTGGTAAAGAATCTGCCTGCAATGCAGGAGACCATAGACCATAAGGTTCAATCCCTGTGTCAGGAAGATCCCCCTGGAGGAGGAAATGGCAACCCACTCCAGTTTCTTGCCTGGGAAATCCCATGGACGGAGGAGCCTGAAGGGCAAGTGTCCAACGGATCCCAAAGAGTCGGACACAACACCCACCCCAAGGTTAGGTTAGTGTTTTGAGATGAGTCTTTACTGTGCTTCAGTTTTCACGCTCAACAAGCAGCTTCCTACATTTGGATGGTACCATTCTGTGGAAGGAAAATCCATGTCCAAAGTTACTACAGGTCTGTCCTTTCATGCCCCACTCTCTTTTCTTCTTAGGTCTCACGTTAGAGGACAAAACATTGAGCTACTTTATTTTTACCAGGCATGAAGAAGTAAAATATTTCATAATCAATTTGAGGTAAATAGAGTGAGCAACATACATGCAGATGGGAGAATTAGTAAAGACAAGGCGATTTTTTTCTAATGTTTGGCATTACAGTAAAACGAGAACTGGGGCTTGCTTCTTGGTAGCTCAGTGGTAAAGAATCTGCCTACCAAGCAGGAGACTCGGGTTTGATCCCTGGGCGGGGACCATCCCCTGGAGAAGGAAATGGCAACCCACTCCAGTATTCCTGCCTGGGAAATCCCATGGACAGAGGAGCCTGGGGCTACAGTCCAAAAGTTAGCCAAGAGTCTGACACAACTAAGTGACTAAACAACAACAAAAAATGAAAAGTAAGTGAAATTTTATATTCTTTAGCATGCATATTTTAAGTCATTTATTAGTTCCTCTTCTATTAGTAAAATTACAGAAGTAATGCGTTTGCACTGAAACCAATGAAACAATGCCAAAAAAAAAAAAACCTTAGTATCTCTGCTTCTCTCCATTCCTCACTCCCTCTTTCTGTGTCCATTTCCTTTTGAGTAATGTCTGCACCTTGTGTATCTCCCCCGTATATTTCTTCATGCTTAAGCATTAACACAAATTATTTTAGTATATTTTTTGCCCAAAAAGCAGATGATACTTTATACATTTCTCTGTAATTTTCTTTTTTACATACAACTGTACATTTTGGATTTTCTTTTGAGTCAGTAAATGATGACTGAACTTAGTTGTTTTAGTGGTTGGAGTATATTCCACACTCTGCTTGTACTGATACCTATTCAACTGCAGTATTTCCCCAGTTGTGATATTTTAGATTGTCTCTTTTCCATTTAAAATTAGTGCTGCAATAAACAGTCATATATTATATTCTTGTCTATTTATTTTATTTCTATAAAGTAGGTTTCCCAAAATATTTCCAAATATGTTTCTTAGAAAAGTATTACTTATAGAAAATTTCAGAGGACAAGAGGATAAAGGAAAAAAGTGAAGTTTTTCATACATGTTTTATGTAGGTATGTACACACACAGTGGACATGAGTTTGAGCAAACTCTGGGAGACAGTGAAGGACAGGGAAGCCTGGCACACTGCAGTCCCCGTGGGGTCACAAAGAGTCAGACACAATTGAGCGACTAAACACACATACACACAGATTTAACATTTGATCCATCTGGATTGATTAGTATATATGGTATGACATAGTATGTCACCTTTGTTTACATGCAGAAATAAAACCAGTTATACCAGAAACAATTTTTAAACTATTCATCTTCTGAATTAAAATACTATCTATCATATGTTAAATGCTCATAACCTCAGATCTGTTTACCAGCAACCTTTGATTTATACTTTTCAGTAACATTATTTGTAAATAAAAATACATATAAACAGTTTTTATTTGAAAATAAAGACAAATATTTCTTCATTAGAATTTAGAAATTTTTTAAATCCAGTAAAAATCTCACTGGGATTATTAAATTTAAATACAGAGTATGCCTGGGACTTCCCTGGTGGTCCAGTCGCTAAGACTCTGTGCTCCCAATGCATGACACCCGGGTTCAATCCCTGGTCGGGGAACTAGATCTCACATACTGCAACTAAAGGGCCCCTGTGCTACAACTAAGACCTGGTGCAGCCAAATAAATAAATATAGATATCCCAAAGGAGTGCACAATTCACACTGAGTAGATATTCATTATTATATGTATGTCTTGAAATTTCTTTGACAGCTGTTCATCCTTACTCTAATATTTCTATAATGTACATAAATATTCCTTAAAATATTCTAGTAATATCTGAAAGTCTGACATTTTGAAATTTTATTTATTTTTATTTATTTTTGGTTGTTTTGCATCTTTGCTGTTGCACAGGCTTTCTCTAGTTGCAGCAAGCAGGGGTTACTCTCCATTTGTGGTGCTTGGACTTCTCACTGTGGTGGCTTCACTTATTGAGGAGAACATGTTCTAGAGTGCAGGTTTAGTAGTTGTGGTGCACAGGCTTAATTGCTCCGAGGCTTGTGGAATCTCCAGATCAGGGATCGAACCTGGGTCCCCTGCACTGGTAGGCAGATTCTTAACCCCTGGACCACCAGGGAAGTCCAAGTCTTGACATATTTTATTCAGGTATTGATTATAAAGTGTTAGATTCTTTTGACCTTCTATAATGTGCAGATAAAGTATATACCCATCTCACACTATTACACCTTTTGATTTTCTTATTTTATGATGTTGACCTGATCATGGTGGATTTTGAACAGGACTTGTTAACCAGATTTTCCCATTATTACAGATTGGAGAGTTGGATTTTGAGGATTATTTCTGCTTCCTGTTTTCATCCTGGTGCTTGTGTGTTATAAAAGAAAGATTTACTACCTTGGTGAAATGTGTTAAAGCACATAAATTGCCTCCCTTATTTGACTCTGAATTTCTCATATTTCCTGGGGCAGGCTGTGATTCCCTATGCAGAGAGACTCTGCAGACCCATCCCTCTGCTGGTATATGTCCCAGTATCTAGGGTTTGAATGAAGTATTAGAATGTGCATTTTAACTCCTAATTCAGGCTGCCACTTTCAATAAAGCATTACGAACAAAACTGCTATATTACTCAGTCTGTCCAGAAATCAGGAGAAGATAGTTATAGTCAATTGTCACCCACAAAAAATTTTTCCATAGCCATCTTTGTTTTATTTCTATAATGTTAATGGAAACATACCATTTACAGTAAATATGTTCTACATTTTATTAACTGGAATAGATAAGGAATTCACTCAGATGACATTGAGTTGCTCATGGAAAATCTTAGAATGCTGAAGAACAGAGATACAGAGCCAGAAACAATGCTCCAAATGATAACACAGAACTTGTGTAGTGAGGTCGCCTCTGGTGCTGCTGTATACAGAATCCGCAGCATATACTACGGACACCATGGATGCTGGGCTCTGGGTGTTCCTGCTGCTGCCACCTGGGTACCGCAGGTTACCCATCACCCAGATGGAATTTTCACAGCCCTTCTTCCTCTGTACCAAGCGCTTGCTGTTTTGAGGGGGATGTGTTTAAATGTCGAATCCTAGGTTCCTTGCCTGTGAATTAGCTGCAGTGGAGGCTGAGACACATTTTCAGTTTGTGAGAATCAGCCCCTACTTCTTAAAGATGGATGTTTCCCATCAGAGCAAGTGTGTACATGAACTGGGCAGCCAAACAAGTGGCCAGTGTTTACAAGATGGCATCCTGGTAATCATGCATAATTCTTCCCACAGCTGAAAATGAAAACTTCACTTAATATAGCCATTTCCCATTCAACCGAAAATGCGCTGGGTAATGTGTCTACCTCCTCTATATCTGTCAGGATCTCTTTGTAGACGTTCTGTAAATTTTGTGTAAGTTGTAACAACTTACATAGAAGAAAAAGGAGAGTAAAAAAGAAATGTAATCATAATATATTGTTGTTGTTCAGTCGCTAAGTCTAAGTCTTGTCGAACTCTTTTGCGACCCCTCCATGCACTGTACCCCATGTAGCTCCTCTGTCCATGGGATTTCCCAGGGGAAAATACTGGAGTAGGTAACCATTTCCTTCTCCAGGGGATCTTCCTGACCCACGGATCTAACTCACGTCTCCAGCATTGGCAGGTGGATTCTTCACTGCTGAGCCACTACAATCATGCGCTGTGCTTAGTTGCTCAGTCGTGTCCGACTTTTTGTGACCCTGTGGACTGTAGCCCATCAGGCTTCTCTGCCCGTGGGGCTTCTCCAGCCTAGAATACTGGAGTGGGTTGCTATGCTCTCCTCCAAGGGTTCTTCCCAACCCAGGGATCAAACCCAGGTCTCCCACACTGCAGGTGGATTCTTTACCAGCTGAGTTACCAGGGAAGCCCTCCCCACAGTTACAACAGATAGCTATATATAAATTAGATAGATGCTCCAGTCTTCTCTGTAAATGATAGTTGTGACATATTCCCTTTTAAAAAATGTATTTATTTAATTATTTATTTATTTGGCTGTGCCAGGTCTTAGGATCTTCGATCTTTGTTGCAGCATGCAGGATCTTTAGTTGTGGCAGGTGAACTCTTAGTTGTGGCATGTAGGATCTAGTTCCCTGACCAAGGATGGAATCCAGTCCCCCTGCATTGGGACTGAAGAGTCTTAGCCACTGGACCACCAGGGAAATTCCCACACCCAAACCTCTCATAAAGGATCTGAATCATTATTATTATAGTCTTCTATTAACTTTTACTACTGGAAACAATAGAAGTAGGAGTTGACCCAGGGGAATCTTTGGGTTCTATCCATGTTCCATTTGGAAATTTCAAATCTGTCTTTCCCTTCAGAGCCAGGATCAACCAGCCTGGCAAACACCAACCTATACCCTTCTTCCTTTCCCGCCCGTGTCTTTGGTCTGTTGTCCAGGGTCATGAGGAGCTCTAAATTGCCAAGTTATAGTCTTACTTTAGGCTTCCTTGGCGGCTCCGTGGTAAAGAATCTGCTTGCCAGTGCAGGAGACATGGGTTTGAACCCTGGGTCGAAAAGATCCCCTGGAGAAGGAAATGGCAACCCACTCCAGTATTCTTGCCTGGGAAACCCCATGGACAGAGGAGCCTGGCAGGCTACGGTCCATGGGGTTGCCAAAGAGTCAGACACAACTTAGTGATTAAACGATAGAAACAAGTCCCACTTTGCATTGTATTGGAATCACTGTTGTGTCTACTGGTAAAAGCATTTCTTCATGTATTCTCTACATTATCCTTAGACAATGTTTTTGATATTAGGTTTGACTTTCAGAATATGCTGACATTTGATTATAATTTATGGTCTGGATATTAGAGGAGAGGAGCATGAGAAAAAATAACATTCTTGCAAGATAACTACATCAGACAAGATCTTCAAACAGGTATCTCTAATAATGCATCTTGTCTTAAAGTTTAGCTTGTCTGCTACAGTTACATGAACTTTCATGTTTATTGTGTGCATGATACAATTTAATTTAATTTCAATTTTTTGTGCCCTTAAGTTATAGATGTGTTTATAAACACAATATAGTTGCATTCTTTAAATTCAATGTGACTTTCTTTGAATTTTTTTATGTATTTATTTTCAATGGAAGGATAATTGCTTTACAGAATTTTATTGTTTTCTGTCAAACATCAAAGTGATCTTTGTCTTTTAAACAGAGTATTAGATCCAGTTTATTCAGTATAATTACTGATATATTTATCTTTAAATCTACCATATTAACTTTGTTCTTTTCTGTTTATCTTGCTGATTCTATATTCTTTTTTCCTGTTTGTTTTCTTCATGATTTTGAAAATTATCATTGTTTTTTATCTCTATTATTGGAAATTCTACATACTATTTCTGTACTTTAAGGTCTACTTAAGAAAATGACATGAATATTTAAACCTATAAAAGTCTAACACCATATCTTTATTCATTCATGTGACAACAGACCATACATAGAGTACTTTAGCTACATTTATCTACCCATATCCCAATGTAGATTATTGCTATCTTGCATTTTATTATCTCTTTTTAACCTTCTAGACATAACAATTTTTTATAGTCAGTGTTCATTTACATTTGCCCCTGTAATTCCTAAATTGCTTTTCATTCATTCTTGTTTCTCAGCACTACCATCTGGGATCATTTTCCCTATATCTCATTATTATTTTATTTCAGCCATCATTCCACTCTCCTAACTTTCATTGCTTCTGTGAAAAGTCAACTGTTAGTCTATTGGCTAATATGAATGTAATTTATCTTTTTGTTTGCTTTTTCTTTTTTTTTTTTAAGATTTTCTCATTGTCTTTGATTTTATGCAGTTTTTCCATAATAGGTCTAGGTTAGACGATTTGAGTCAGTGGATGTCATCATCTTTGGAAACTGTTCATTCATTGTTTCTTCTAATATTGAAATTTAATTGCAACTCCAGTTCTATCTGTTCTTGTTGTTCAGTCCCTCAGTCATGTCCAACTCTTTGGGACCCCATAGACTACAGCACTCCAGGCTCCCCGTCCTTCACTATCTCCCGGAGTTTGCTCAAGTTCATGTCCACTGACTCAGTGATGTTATCTAACCATCTCATCCTCTGTCACCCCCTTCTCCTTTTGCCCTCAGTCTTTCCCAGAATCAGAGTCTTTCCCAATGAGTCAGTTGCTGTTCACATCAGGTAGCCAAAGTATTAGAGCTTCAGCATCAGTCCTTCCAGTGAATATTCAGGGTTGATTTCCTTTAGGATTGACTGGTTTGATCTACTTGCAGTCCAAGGGACTCTCAAGAGTCTTCTCCAGAACCACAGTTTGAAAGCATCAGTTCTTTGATGCTCAGCCTTCTTTACTGCCCAGCTCTCACAACTGTACATGACTACTGGAAACACTACAGCTTTGACTATAAGGACCTTTGGCAGCAAAGTAATCTCTCTGCTTTTTAATACACTGTCTGGGTTTGTCATAGCTTTCCTTCCAAGGAGCAAGTGTCTTTTAATTTCATGGCCACAGTCACCATCTGCAGTGATTCTGGAGCTCAAGAAAATAAAATTCGTCACAGCTTCCACTTTTTCCCATTCTATTTGTATGAAGTGATAGGACCAGATGCCATGATCTTAGTTTTTTTTAAGCTAACTTTTCCCACTTTCTTCTTTTACGGCTCTCTAGTTCCTCTTCACTTTCTGCCATTAGAGTGATATCATCTGCATATCTGAGGTTGTTGATCTTTCTCCTGGGCCATACTTTGGCCACCTGATGTGAAGAGCTGACTCACTGGAAAAGACCATGATTCAGGAAAGATTGAGGGCACGAGAAGGGAACGGCCAAGGATGAGATGGTTAGATGGAATCACCAATTCAATGGACATGAATTTGAACAAACTCTGGGAGATACTGGAGAACAGGGAAGCCTGGCGTGCTGCAGTTAATGGAGTCACAAAGAGTTGGACATGACTTAGCGACTAAACAACAACATATGATATATACATACACACATATATGTTTACACACACACACACACACATAATGGTTTTCTGACAATGATTCCATTCTTTGTGTTTTCTCCTCAGGGAGGAACTTTCTCCTGGAAAAAAAATTGGAGCTGTCTACTTTGAGAGCTCTCACAGACAGGACTTCACGAGCCCCTTCGGAGCTTCCTTCATGGACCACTTGAACTTCACTCCCATTGGTGTGGACAAAGCTGCATCCTGTTTCAGTTTTTGTTCTCATTTTGGCCCATTGTGTTTTCCGGTGAATATCTGCTTTGGTGTTCTCTTGTTTTCATGTGACTTCAGATGTCCAGTTACTTTGCTTGGCTTCCTTCTTCACAGATGCACAGATTCACCGTACAGGTATTGCAATATGATTTTTTTCCCACTTGCTTTTTAAAAAATATTTATTTATTTATTTTTGGTAGTCTTAGCCTTGAGGAATCTTCATTGCAACTTGTAGGCTTAGTTTCCCTCTGGCATGTGGGATCTAGTTCCCTGACCAGAGATTGGACCCTGCATTGGAAGTTAAATTGTCAACCACTATACCACCAGGGAAGTCCCTCCCCACCTGCTCTTTTGGGGGGTTCATGAGGGTACTGTCTGTATTAGTTTGCTAAGGCTGTCAAAACAAATTACCACAGACTGGATGGCTTAAGCAACAGAAATTTATTTTCTCACAGTTCTGGTTGCTAATAGGCCAAGATCAAGATGTCAGCAAGTGTTTCCTGCCTCTCTCCTTGGCTTGCAGATGGCCACCTTCTCACTGTGTCTTCACATGGCCTTTCTTGTGCCAGCACTTCCCTAGTGTTTCTCAGAGCACTTTGTACTCAGAATCCATCTGCTCATAGCAACAATGATGATGGAGAATAAGTGTGATATTGTGATTTATAATAAATATATGTTTAGTCTTCTTCCTGTTTCTGGCACAGATCTCTAAAACTCTTGGAATATCCTGTGATGAGGGTGATCAAGACATCTCTTGCTGTGTTAATGAGGTAACTTATGGACTACACCTAAGGATGGAGGCTGGTTTCCAGAGCCAACCATGTGATTAGAGGGTTGGAACTTTCAGTCCCACAACCCTGACCTCCAGGGAGGGGAGGAGGGCTGGAGGTTGGATCAATCACGGGTGGCCAATGATTTAATCAACCATGCGCATGTAATGAGACTTCCATAAAAACCCAAAAGCATGGGGTTCAGAGAGCTTCTGATTGTGTGAAAATGTAGAAATTCAGGGACAGTGGTGGGCAAGAATATGTGGAAGTTCAGCGAGGGCATGTAAACTGTGCCCTTTCCCTATGCCTTGCCCTGTTCATCTCTTCTGCCTGGCTGTTCCTGAGTTATATTGTTTTATAATAAACCAGTAATCCAGTAAGTAAAATGTTCCTATGAGAACATTTGTTAGCTCCTCTAGTAAATGAACCAAACCCAGGGAGTGGGTTGCTGGAACCTCCAATCTATAACTAGTTGGTCCAAGGCACAGGTGATAACCTGGACTTGAAACTGGCATCTGAAGTTGGGAGTTTCCCTGGTGGCTCAGTGGTTAAGAATCTACCTGCCAATGCAGGAGATGTGGATTTGATCTCTGGGTCGGCAAGATCCCCTGGAGAAGGAAATGGAAACCCACTCCAGTGTTCTTGCCTAGAAATCTCATGGACAGAGGAGCCTGCTGGACTACAGTCCATGGGGTCACAAAAAGAGTCAGACACAACTAAGCAATTAAACAACATCTTGAAGTTGGGGATGGAGAGGTATAAGACTGAGTTCTTAACCTCTGAAATCTGACACTATCTCCAGGTACAGAGTCAGAATTCAGTCAAGTTGCAGACACCCAGCTGGTGTTTGAGAACTGCTTGGTGGTGTGGGGAACTCAATGCACACGTACACCCTGACATTGGAATTGGGACCAGAACTCTTTAGTAAGCAAATATAAGGTTGGACTAGGCAATCTACACCTAAGGAGTGATCAGTGCCTCCCTCCCTAGACACCTACCGACCTGGGAAGCTTATCTTCCAGTGTCCTATCTTTTTGCCTTTTCATACTGTTCATGGGGTTCTCAAAGCAAGAACACCGAAGTGGTTTGCCATCCCCTTCTCCAGTGGACCATGTTTTGTCAGAACTCTCCACCATGACCCATCCATCTTGGGTGGCCCTGCATGGCCTGGCTTGGCTTATAGTTTCATTGAATTACACAATGCTGTGATCCATGTGGTCATTTTTGGTTAGTTTTCTGTGATTGTGGTTTTCTTTCTGGAGGCCATGGGATTGTAGTTCTTACTTTTTCTGTCTGCCCTCTGATGGATGAGGATAACAAGGAAGTCTGGCATGCTGTGGTCCATGGGGTCGCAAAGAGTTGGACATGATTTAGCTACTGAACAACAACAACTCCCTGGATAAGGACCCAGAAACCACATAGGCTTAAGCCCTCACCCCAGTAGAAATGCATTTGAGGATGAATACAAGCTGTCAGCATGTCTTTTGTAATTAATTAGACTCATCCACCCAGCTATTGCCCTGCTTTGGAAAACCTATTCCCTGGTTACTTTTTTTCCACCAACGTAAGTGACACTGTGAGTGTCAAAGCTCTTTAAAGAAGAGAGGCTCTGCTAGCTGGTCACCATCAGACAAGGCAAACATTAAGCCTTGGGGAAAAAAATCAGAGGCTGATTTCAAAGAAAACTTAGTATTGCCTGATAAACTGTTAAAATATTACCCCACCAATGGCTAGCCTTCATGTCATGAAGATATGTTCATTCTAACAATGTCACTATCTTCCCTAACTGCAGATGATAAGTGACATTAACAGAAGGCAATAAAATGAACTTGAATTTAAAGGAAGACACCATACTATACAAAATCCTCATCAAAACCAAATATTGTAAATGTGTTTGAAGCAGAGTTCATAGTCTTGTAAAACAAACTTATTAGCTGGCATCCTCCTATAAAGTGGAGCTTTCCTTTTTCACTCCTTTTTCTCTTGCTTATGGATTTTTATATATTTGCTGGGTTATAATTAATTACAGAATTTATTGAAGGCACAAGAAAAGAATTATTTCAAGTTATCTTTTTTTTTCTTTCAAGTTATCTTTTAAACACTTTGTGTAAGCAGGATATACTGTAAAATAGGTCATGCTTATTTGCATTTTCCTCCCTAATAAACCTGGTTAAATACAATTTCCCAGAAAAATCCTTCAGTGAAGCTGATGCTCCTTGAAGATGCAACATTTATTTCAGAGTTGAGAAGAATGAGGCTGTTGGTCACATCCAATCCTGCAGGAACATACCAGAAGCACACACACTGACCACATAATCAGGCATGTCGTTTCTAAGACACATTGAATGACTCACATCCACAGTCTGTAGAGAAGGCCCAAGAGAAACAAATCTATCAAAATCGAGTCACATTACAGACACGTTCACAGAAACGCAACCTCAGGCACTCTCACAGTCAGTCTCACTATCTCAGGCCCCCACAACATTCTCAGTCCCACATCACCCGACACAATTCCAGTCCTAAAATCTTCTTTAAGCCGCATTCCAATCCCCGCAGTCGCTCCATCTCAAACACAAGTCACATTCAATGAAAAAGTCACATCCAGAACTACTCCAAACCTAGATACACAAGAGCGGTCCTCGGTCACAGACCTTCTTGGTTTGCCCCACGGAGAGTTCTATTTATGCACGCACATCATCCCCCTTTATTGTGCCAGTCGTTCGTCCCCGCCCAGCTCCAAGCCCTGTCGCGACCTCCTCAGGACAAAGAGCTGAGAACCCCACCCTGGCTGGGCACCAACCGGCTCTCCGGCTCCTTCGACGCGACACCTCTCAAATCAGCTCACTCGCTGAGGCCCCGCCCTCTGGGGCTCCACCGCGCCTGCGCACTCGGTGCGTGCTGCCGAAGCTCCCAACAACCCCTGCGCGCGGCCCGTTAGGCCCCGCGGCTGTGTACTGACCTGAGCTGTCTCGCCCCCTCTTCCACTAGCATCACGGTGAGAGGGGTTCGGCGTCCCAGGTGACCAGTCCTGGCTCAGAACGTTTGTTCTGGCCTTCGGTAGGAAAGCTGTGTGACCCGGGAATAAGGATAGGGAAGGTAAGCACTGCAGCACCTCGGATTGTCTGGAGCCCCGCCCCTCAAGCCGCGAGTGTGCGTGAGAACCGCGGTGGTATAACGGTGTGCTGTTGTCTGTGGGCGTGACTGAACCGGGGTGTGTCTTCGGGACTGTGTGCGATTGTGAGGCCGGAACTAGTGGGTTTGCGTTTGTGTGACTTAATCGGGTTCAGAGCCTCTTGTGTGACCGGAGGTTGAGGTGGACTGTGTGACTCCGACCCCAGAGTCACAGCTGAAATTTTCTTATCAGCCTTAGAGTAACGGCCCCCCCCCCTCCCCAGTCATCTGAGATCCAGAGAAGACTCCCAGCGAAAAGGCTCGAACCCATCTTGGGATAAGAATGTTAGAACGGAACGTGCCCCCAGGTTGGCTCCTGGGAGTATCCCCACCGCACTACATCCTCGGGCGGGCGCGCGCGGACACACGGACACACTCACACGCACACACCCACAATACCCCGCCACACTGCATCCTCGGGCGGGCGCGCCTGGACGGACACTCACTGACTCGCTCACCCACCAACCCACCTACGCTTTCGCAGACAGTTCCAAACCTTCCAACTGCAGGTTTCGGAACTGCGGAATTCCCTCTCTGAAGTTCGTTTCCAGCCCAGCACAGCCGTGACCCTGGCTTTTCTCTAATCCTAGGAAGGGTCCGTACTTTTACGCTTACTTACTCCGGCATGGTGGTTGGTGGGTGGTGGGGACACGTGTGGTCATGGCTTGCCCTGTTCATCCTGGATGAGCTGGGCTCTGTAAAAGGCCTGTCTTAAGATTCCCTTCTTCCCCGTCTTGTCAAACTAAGAAAAGGGCTGTGTTGAGGAGGAGAAATGAATTGCTGTTGCCCACCTAGAAGTCAAGGTCGAGGCGAGTGGGTGTTTTCCTTTTGTTCTGTGAAATGCATTTTTATTTTTTAGGACCTGAGAACATTTGCTTCCTTCTTCTCAGTATGACCTGTCCCTTAACTTGATACCCCGTCCCTAGTGCCTGTGGGTGCTCCCCTAGTTACTCAGACGGTAAAGGGTCTGCCTGCAATGCAGGAAACCCAGGTTCATTCCCTGGGCGGGGAAGACCCCCTGGAGAAGTGAAAAGCAACCCACTCCAGTATTTTTGCCTGGACAATCCCATAGACAGAGGAGCCTGTCAGGGCTACAGTCCACGGGTTCGCAAAGAGTTGGACACAACTGAGTGACTAACACTTTCAGTGCCTGTGTGCATATATCCATGTGGCAGATACTTCCCCTTGTGAGAATTTACACGTTTTAGGATTGTGGAGACATCCATGTTTGCTAATACTATTACTTAAGAAAAATAACATTCTTAAAACTAGTTCTAAACTTTACTGATGCTCTAAGAAAAAGCAGTTGTGAAAAAATCTCAAAAAAATTTACTAGTAAGGAAAAAAAGGGTATTCTGGTATTAAATTATTAAAGATAATTTATCAAAAATTTTAAATTGTAATGAAAAGTATTAAATATGATTTTATTTAATAAATAGAATGGACGTGTCATGTTTTTAATTTTATTCAGTGTTTATAATGAGCCATTTTAAGTTCTTTATTATATTAACAGTTAACAACAACCCTATAAGATAGATACTGTTATTATTATAAGATAGATACTGTTGTTATTCTCCAGTTTGTCTGTGAGGAAGTAGAGGCACTGAAAATTAAGTAACATGTCCAAAGCCTCCTTACTGGTTGATAACTGTCAGAGATTAGATTCACATCCTGGATCCTGCCAATAAAGCCTGTGAGAGTCAGTCACCTCCCAACATTGTACATGTTCTTTTTAGTCTGCTTAGTGTACTTGGAAGTTTATCATGGATAACTTTCTTCAGTAATTAATATGAGCCAGTATCATCATTATTAATAATTGTATAGTATGCCATCATATAGTGGAACATAATGTACTTAGCTTGTTGACTATTGTTTGGTATTCTTTTTATTATAAATTATTCTTTGAAGAACTTCCTTGCATATATTTGTGTATTTCTGATCTCTCTATTCTGTTCCATCAACCTATATGTCTAGTTTTGGGGGACCAATATCATATTGTTTTGATTACTATTGCTTTGTAATATAGTTTAAAATCAGGAAGCATGATACCTCCAGCTGTGTTCTTTCTCAAGATTGCTTTGGCTGTTTGGGGGCTTTTGTTGTTCCATGTAGATTTTAGGATTGTTTGTCCTTGTTCCACAGAATAGTCCAGTGGAATTTTGATAGAGATTGCATTTAATCTATAGATTATTCTGGGTAGTATGGACATTTTATATGTCCATATATAATGTTCTTATAATCTGTGAGCATAGAATATCTTTCTATTTGTGTCATCTTCAGTTTCTTTTATCAGTGTCTTAGAGTTTTTAGTGTATAGGTCTCTAACCTTCGTGGTTAAATATATTCCTAGTTATTTTATCTTTTCATACAATTACAAATGTGATTATTTCTTAGTTTCTCTTTCTTATAGTTCATTATTAGTAGATATACACAACAGATTTTTTAAAAATTTATTTTTGACTGTGCTGGGTCTTCATTTCTGTGTGCAGTCTTTCTCTAGTTGTGGCGAGTGGGGGCTACTCTAGTTGTGGTGCACGGGCTTCTTATTGCAGTGATTTCTCTTGTTGTGGAACATGGGCATGTGGGCTTTGGTAGTTGTGGCACACAGGCTTAGTTGCCCCATGGCAAGTGCAATCTTCCTGGACCAGGGATTGAACCGCCCCTGCATTGGCAGGTTGATTCTTAACCACTGGACCACCAAGGAAGTCTCACAACTGACTTTTGTATGTTAATTTTGTAGCCTGCAGCTTCACTGAATTCCTTTTATTAGTTCTAGAAGTTTTTGGTAGAGTCTTTAGGGTTTTCTATATATAATATTCTTTTTATTAGTTCTAGAAGTTTTTGGTAGAGTCTTTAGGGTTTTCTATATATAATATGTAATGTAATAATAATGTAATAATAATATGTAATTATATATATAATATATAATTTCTATATATAATTTGTATACATATTATATATATAATATGTAATGTAATAATAATGTAATAATAATAATATGTAATTATATATATAATATATAATTTCTATATATAATTTGTTGGCAAATAGAGGTAGTTTTATTCTTCCTTTCCAATTTGGATGCCTTTATTTCATTTTCTTGTGAAAATTCTTGATACAGAGATATGTTATTATCTAACTGCTGAGAACATGAATCCACACCACCTTTTCACCCTAGGTTGTAAGAAAGAGAATGACAAATGAAGTCATACAGGAAGCAATGTAGATGAATCTGATTGAAAATAGTGATGAGCCCAGTGGATTCTGGAAGTTATTGTTCTGATAGCAGGCAGGCAGGGCTGCCAGTGCAGTAGTTTGTCAGTTGGAAAAGACCCTGAAGATGGGAAAGATTGAAGGCAGGAGGAGAAGGGGACGACAGAGGATGAGATGGTTGGATGGCATCACTGACATGATGGAGTAGTTTTAGTAGGCTCTGGGAGTTGGTGATGGACAGGGAAGCCTGGTGTGCTGTATTCCGCGGGGTCACAAAGAGTTGGACAAGACTGAACTGAACTGAATGGCTGCTAGAGATGATCCTATGAATTTCTCTCTCTGTATCTATTTAAGCAGGTTTGTGAAACTTTGGAAGAGATTGTGGTTTAGATGATGTGGTCCCTTGAAATGTACAAGTAGGGATTAGATTTGTCCATACTCCCTCAAATCTCCCTCTGTGTATGTGTGTGTGTGATGGGGAGGTCCAGAGAAGAAAAAGAATGTATTAAATTGAGTCATTTTGAGAGTTCTGAGGCCTATCTTATCTCATGGCCTCCTTTTTCTCCCCTCCCCTTAGCTCTGGCCTCTGTGAACTCTGCTTCTCCAGGCAAGTAAACCCAAAGAGGACTGACCAGTTCTTGAATTTCTAAACCATGGCCCATGTAAGTTGTGGTTTCTTTCACCTTCTGGAAATTAAGGTCCTATGAACTTTTATTTATCCTGAAACTTCTCACTTATCAGAGCCCCATCTAAGGACCCATTTCCTCCAAATCCAATGAGAGATGAGGCCAAATAAATAGTACCGTGCCCTTCTTGTGGGTCTTCTTTTTTCCAGTTATTGTTCATGTATTCATAGAACAAATCATTCAGCATCTCTCTTTTTTAAAGCATTTATTTATTTGGCCGCGCTGGGTCTTAGTTGTAGCACGAGACCTTTAGTTGCAGCATGTGAACTCGTAGTTGCAGCATGTGGGATCTAATTCTCTGACCAGGGATCTAATTCTCTGACCGGGGATCAAACCCAGGCCCCCTGCATTGGGAGCATGGAATCTAAGCTACTGGACCACCAGGGAAGTCCCTCAGCATCTCTTATATGTGCTCAGTCTTCTGCTAAAAACTGCAGTGAAGTGAAATGAAGTCCCTTTAGGGAGATGTTTGGCCATCTCTTTTGAGTAGTTGAGAGAGCATGGGCTGATTTGATTGCTCAGAGGAAAACTAAATTTTTCCAAACTTGAATTTTGTAATTAGGTAAGATTTGCCCTTGGTTGACCTTAGCCTAGGGCTTCCCTCATGGCTCAGAAGTAAAGAATCTGCCTGCAGTGAAAGAGACACGGATTCAATCCCTGGGTCAGAAAGATCCCCTGAAGGAGGAAATGGTAACCCACTCCAGTATTCTTGCCTGGGAAAATCCCATGGACAGAAGTGTCTGGTGGGCTACAGTCCAAAGGATTGCAAAGAGTCAGACACAAATGAGCGACTGAGCATGCACGTATGACCTCAGCCTCAGTATACGCTGAGATCTCCTCTAGTTTTGTGTGGCTTTTAGGACTAGGTAAGGTTATGGTTGGGTCCAGTATGCAGAGACATCAAGTGTCTTCTCTGGAAATCCCTAAGAGCTGTACATCATTTGTATTAGAACAGGATGAGCTAGTCTAGAATGACATCTTTGTATTTCTGGATTATTGGTATCCAGAATCTACATTATCCTCTAACTCAGGAACATGGAATGCATACAATGAGGGACGGAAAATGGCAGAAAAGAAGATCATGCAGGCACATGAGTGGCTGTAATCCCTCAGAATTGAGGAGGACCTTAAAAATTTTGAATAGACAAAAATATTGGAGTATATAAAAATAGGTCTCATATATCCATTTCATACAACCAATTTTAAGTTCATTAAAGAATTTGTCATAACTGGGTAAATGCATATGGTCTGATTCAGTGATGAACTTGGAGGAAGTTCTTGAATTGCATTCAGATCTTTTTCTAATCAGAATTACCAGGAAAACTTTAAAAAAAAAAATCTGTTCTTGGGGCTTCCCTCGTAGTCCATTGGTAAAAAATCTGCCTTGCGATGCAGGGGACACTGGTTTGATCCCTGGTCTGGGAAGATCCCACATGCCATAGGGCAGCAAAGCCAGTGCACCACAACTACTGAGCCCATGTGCTGTAAAGCCCATGCTCTGCAACAAGAGAAGCCACCACAAAGAGAAGCCCTTGCACCACAGCTAGAAAAAGCCCATGTGCAGTACTGAAGACCCAGTGTAGCCAAAAATAAATACATAATTTTTTTAAAAAGGATAAAACCATCAAAATTTTTTTTAAAGCAACAGTCTTTTCTTTAAGAGAAAAGGGTATAAGAACACATTTCTTGAGAATTTGTGAGGGAGACATAGAACAGGCAGAAAGCTTATATACAGTATTTCATTTAATTAGAAAACTTTTTTTTCCTTTCTCATATGTGTTTGGGTAGTTAAGATATACCAGAGTATATAAAAAGCTTTATCTGTAGCAACACAGTTGGTCAGGGATCCACAGGCATTCTGCTGCAGGCACTCTCATTTCCTAACTCAGTGTTACAGGTTTCTAGCCCATACCTGTTTGCTTGATTGGTTTCCAGCAGTATCTCTTTCATTTTTTCCCCTCTTTCCATCTTAAAACAAATTTTCTTTAATTTCAGTTGTATTATATGGCTTGTCATTTCAGGGATCAGTGATGTTCAGTGATGTGTCCATCGACTTCTCTCTGGAGGAGTGGGAATTCCTGAATTTGGAACAGAGGGATTTGTATAGAGATGTAATGTTGGAGAACTACAGCAACTTGGTCTCATTGGGTAAGGTTATCTGCCTTTAGAAATTTAGTCTCTTTTCTCTGTACTATCAGCTTTCTTCTCTGGAAATTTTAGAAATACTTTTTAAGAAACTAAATATCTGCTCCCTGTTCTCAAGAGAATGGTTTGAGCTTTTTGTTTGGAAATGAGCACACTCATTAAGCATATTCATCTTCCCCATCCTTCTGTGACCTTCTATTGTTGTTTAGTCACTAAGTCTCTGTCCAACTCTTTTTGTGACCCTATGGACTGCAGCCCACCAAGCTCCTCTATCTATGGGATTTCCCAGGCAAGAATACTGGAATGGGTTGCCATTTCCTTCTGCAGGGGATCTTCCTGCCCTAGAGATTGAACCCACGTCTCCTGCACACCTCCTGCTTGACAGGTGAATTCTTTACCACTGAGCCACGTGGGAAGCCCCAAATAGCTAGAAATAGTATCTTAGCTTTTCTCTGGCTGTCAAAAGAACGTATAAGTTTTTGAACAGTAAGTTGTATCAACTAGATTGATTTTAAGAAAAGTTCAAGACTTTTTTCTTTGTGTTAATAAACATATTCACTTCTACCTACTTGTATGATTGAAAGTTAAAAATCCAAGAACTTTGCGTTTAACATTGTATGGATATCTCAAGAAAAAAAAAAAAGCAAATGCCTCAGGAAACCTCTTTTTTCTCTCATTAAAATAACAATGATAAATAATAACTAATAAAGTAGATATACCATTTAGTATATATTCTAGGCAATGTGAACATTCATGTAAGATAGGTACTATAATTATCCCTATTTTATAGGTGAGGAAAATAAAGCATTGAAATAACTTGTCCAGGGTCACACTATGGGAATATGGCAGAGGCAAGATTGAACCAGGACAGTCTCTTAACCACTGTTGCTTTCAAGAAAAGGAGTACTTGTGTGAATATAAATTAAAATAAGACTTTTTTCTTTCCTCTATAATCTCCACTTCTTCTGTAATATTAACATATTTTTAATCATCTTATTTTTCTTTGTTCTAAAGGCTTTATCAATTACAATTTGACCTATAGTCTATTAAAATTTAACCAAGACCGAATCAAAGTAATTTTAAATTTATTATTATTCCATATCACTTTATATTTCTTTCCTTCTGTCCAGGATGCTTCATTTCTAAACCAGATGTGATTTCCTTATTAGAGCAAGGAAAAGAGCCCTGGAAAGTAGTGAGGCAAGGAAGAAGACAATATCCAGGTGAGTAAGAGCCAAAAGATCTATGTTGATATATATGTATGAACAACCCAAGGTTTAGGATATTGAATCCCAGCATAGGCAAAAATCTACATATAACTTTTGACTACCCCCACACTTAACTACTAATAGCCTATTGTTGACCAAAAGCCTTACCAATAACATAGTTGATTAACACATATTTTATGTTATATATGTTATATACTATATTCTTATAATAAGATTAGTGTAAAAAAATATTATTAAGAAAATCAGAAAGGAAAATACATTTATAGTGCTGTACTATATTTATTGATACCATAGGTTTATGTTGTTTGTTTATAAAATAAATTGTCTGTCAGAACCTACATCAATATTGTCTTATATGATATAAAACACAGTAGGTATTAATGTATTACTAACACTGGACATCTAAAATGAAAAGATAATGTGAAAAAATTAATATTTATTTACAAATATAATAACTCATGCATTGATAATGAAGAAGCAGCAATATGATTGCTTTATGGTAGCCTAGTATAATTGATATGAATGCTTAATGGTGGCCTAGCCTATACAGTAATGAATTAATCAGCATAAAACTTATGGCATACAGTATTACAGTCATATTCATAAAATGTACTGAAAACATTTTTTACAAAACCACTTACCTGTGATGACAGGCTGATATATGGTTTCTCTAATTACATGAGAGAGAAGCACTATGCACGGTAATGTGATTCTTTGAAAGCAAAGTGATAAAACAGTAAGAAAGCTAACACATTAATTTTGTATTAAATATCACTCACCTTATGTCTATGTAAGGATAGGCTATCCACTTCAATACAAGTCTTGTACACAATATTCTACACATATATGTTTGTATATTTATTGAAAAAAGTTCATGTATAAGTGGACCTGTGCAGTTCAAACCCATGTTTTTCAAGGATCAACTATATAATAAGGATACAGCTTTAGATACTGTCAGTAGAGTCAGCCTTAGAGTGACTTAATCTAAGACCTCAGAGTGAGAAGGGGTCAGCCATGCAAATAGCCCAAACAGAAGATTTTGGGGAAATAGAGCAGACTGAAAAGTACAATGAAAGTAAGTGGGAATATGTTCTAAGATCTGAAAAGTTGCCTCTCTGTGTGTGCATGTGTGCTCAGTCGCTTAAGTCATGTCCAACTCTTTGTAACCCCATGGACTGTAGCTTGTCAGGCTCCTCTGTCCATGGTATTCTCCAGGCAAGAATACTGAAGTGGATTGTGGCTTCTCCTGGTAGCAGTAAAGAGAACAGTGGTTTGAGGTGATGTATTATAGGTAAGCAGAGGTCCTTTAACAACAAGTTTGATTTTATTCTAAGAATAAAGAGAAATTGTTGAAAAAAATTTAAGTATGAATTTTCAATCTTTCTCCATCAGAATGATCCTGAGGGGAATATTAAATATAGGACTGTCTAGGACTGTAGAATCTGATCCATGTGGTTTAGGTGGTATCTAAATCATAATATTTGTAAAAAGCTCCCTTGTGATTCTGATTCATGGTCTCAATATGAGAACCACAGATTTAATATGTTTACTTAATCGCCAATCTTACTTTCCTACATGAACTTTGATTTTCCTAGTGTTGCCTTTTGGTTTTTTTTCCAAATTGTATAGCTGTTTTTAGAATTTCATTGGGTAGTACTCTGGTTGTCTTTTATTCCTACAAGAGAAATTTTATTTCTTTTTTAAAAATATTACCTGCTATAGTTTATATTTTTTTAAATTAATTAATTAATTTATTTTTTTGCTGCATTAGGTCTTTGTTGCTGTGTGCAGGCTTTCTCTAGTTGCAGTGAGTAGGGGGCTGTTCTTCATTGCATTGCGTGGGCTACAATTGTGGTGGCTTCTCTTATTGCAGAGCACAGGCTCTAGGCCCATGGGCTTTAGTAGCTGCAACACACAGGCTCAGTAGTTGCAGCTTGTAGACCCTAGAGCACAGGCTGAGTAGTGGCGCATGGGCTTAGTGGCCCTGTGACTTGAAGGATCTTAGTTCCCAGACCAGTGATTGTACCCATGTCCCCTGCTTTGGCAGCTGGATTCTTAACCACTGGACCACCAGGGAAGTCCAGATTTACTTTTTAGAAAAAGAAAAACCATGTGTTTGCTCTCTTGTTTTCTTTCAGATTTAGAGACCAACTACGAGATCAAGAAGTTATCTTCAGAAAATGACATTTATGAAATAAACTTATCCCAGTGGAAAATAATGGAAAGAATTAAAAACCATGGCCTTAAGAGCTTCATTTTGAAAAATGACTGGGAGTCCAAAAGAAGATTTGAAGGACAAGAGGAATATTTCAACCAAGTGAAAATCACATCTCAAAAAATGTCCCCTTACCAAAAACGCTCATCTCTTTCCTCACGTCAGAGAATTCATTATGTCGAGAAACCCTATGAATGTAAGGAATGTGGGAAGGCCTTTAGAGTACGCCAACAACTTACATTTCATCATCGAATTCATACTGGTGAGAAACCTTATGAATGTAAGGAATGTGGGATGGCATTTAGACAGACGGCACATCTTACTCGACATCAGAGACTTCATTCTGGTGAAAAACTCTATGAATGTAAGGAATGTGGGGAATCTTTCATGTGTGGCCCAGAACTTAGAGTACATCAGAAAATTCATATTGGTGAGAAACCCTATGTATGTAAAGAATGTGGGAAGGCCTTCAGAGTTCGTGGACAACTTACTCTCCATCAGAGGATTCATACTGGTGAGAAACCCTATGTATGTACAGAATGTGGGAAAGCCTTTAGGCAGTATGCACATCTTACTCGACATCAGAAGCTTAATATTGCTGACAAACTCTATGAATGTAAAGAATGTGGGAAGGCCTTTTTATGTGGGTCTGGCCTTAGAGTACATCACAAACTTCATACTGGGGAGAAACCCTATGAATGTAAAGAATGTGGGAAGGCCTTTAGAGTACGACAACAACTGACACTCCACCAGAGAATTCATACTGGTGAGAAGCCCTATGAATGTAAGGAATGTGGAAAGACTTTTAGTCGTGGTTATCATCTTATTCTTCATCACAGAATTCATACTGGTGAGAAACCTTATGAATGTAAGGAATGCTGGAAGGCCTTTAGTCGTTACTCACAACTTATTTCACACCAGAGTATTCATATTGGTGTTAAACCCTATGACTGTAAGGAATGCGGGAAGGCCTTTAGACTACTCTCACAACTTACACAACATCAGAGTATTCATATTGGTGAGAAACCCTATAAATGTAAGGAATGTGGGAAGGCCTTTAGATTGCGCCAAAAACTCACTCTACATCAGAGCATTCATACTGGTGAAAAACCTTTTGAATGTAAGGAATGTAGGAAAGCGTTTAGACTTAATTCATCTCTTATTCAACATCTGAGAATTCATTCTGGTGAGAAACCCTATGAATGCAAGGAATGTAAGAAGGCCTTTAGACAACATTCACACCTTACCCATCACCTAAAAATTCATAGTGTAAAAATATGAGAATGCCTTGCCAGTCCTGTGTTGTACAACAGTCTGTGAATGTAGTAATTAGTCCCTTTTGCTTCATTCATGCACCTGACTTGGCATAAGGGGGCTTATATCATTAACAGAATGTGTTAATTTAATGTATTCCACCAAGTCAGATCTGAGAATATTCCCATTCATTCTACAAACTCATCTTATTAATGTAACAAATGTGGGGAAGACATTTATCATTATCTCTAGCCCATCACTTTCCTACTTGTGTTATATTGAACAAGATGCTTAACTGCTCCATACTATAATTTCTTCATTTGTAAAATTATAATACTGTGCCAGAGTAAAAATTGCTGCAAATTATTTGACACTTCACCCATCAAGAGGTAAAATCCACATGCTTTCCTTGTGAATGTGGGTTGACTGACTGCTTTGAGCAGTAGAATAGTAGAAGTACTGCTGTGCTAGTTTCTGGGCCCAGATTTTACTGGTAGATTTTACCTCATCTCTTGGAATACTCTCTCAAGTTGAGACCTTAAACTGTTATGTTAAAAAGTCTGGCTACTCTGCTGAAGACACCACATGAAAAGGCCCTGAGACTACATAGAGGAGGAGAGGCACTCTGCTGTGCTGTCTTCCAGATATGCCCGCGAAAACACCAGATGTTTGAGTAAACAGTTTTGGATGCTCCAGACCAGCCATCAGCTGAGTTCCTACAGGTGACCTCAGTTGATGCCATGTAGAACAAAAAAATTGACCAGCTGAGCCCCTGCCCAAATTCCTGACCCACACAATCATGAGATACAATGGTTGTTATTTTAAGCTACTAAATTTTGTTTTATTATGTTACTCTCTTGAAAATCCATATGAAAGACTAGGGGCACAGTGAATATAGAAATGCCTTCTACCAACACTCATCAATTATTGAATGTCAGATAACTTATTCGTTTTTTTAATATTTTTTATTTTTATTTATTTATTTATTTGGCTACCCCAGTTCTTAGTTGCAGCATGTGAGCTCTTATTGTGGCATGTGGGATCTAGTTCCCTGACCAGGGATCAAACCTGGGCCACTTGCATTGGGAGTGTAGAGTCTTAGCCACTCGACCACCAGGGAAGTCCCAACTTATTCTTGCTAAAATACTTGAAAGTAAGAAGTTCTTTTTCAATTTGTTCATAAAAAAGAAGATATTATAGGGACTTACCTGGTGGTCCAGTGGTTAAGACTCTGCACTTTCACTGCAGGGGAAACTGGTTCCATCTGTAGTCAGGGAACTACGTGCTGTATGGCATGGCCGAAAAAATCCAAACAAGCAAAAAAGAGAAGATACTCTACAATTGCATTCTCTGCCTCAGTATAAATTTGATTTAAAATTAACGAAGGATGGATGGACCTAGAGATTATCATACTAAGTGAAGTAAGTCAGACAAAAATAAATATTGTATCATTTATATGTGGAAACTAAAAATAGTACAAATAAACTTACTTACAAAACAGAAACAGACTCACAGACATAGAAAACAAGTATGGTTATCAAAAGGGAAATGGAGGGATAAATCAGAAGTATGGGATTAACAGATACACACTACCATATATAAAATAGGTAAATAACAAGGATTTACTTGTATAGCAGTGGGAAGACTGTGTTCAATATAATAACTTATAATGGAAAATAATTTTTTAAAAATATATATATATTCACTATATATGTGAATATAATACACTGTGTATACACATGTGTGTATATATATATGTACATATATATAAAACTGAATCACTGTGCTGTACACCTAAAACTAACACAGTATTACAAATCAAGTATAATTAAATAAGTAAAGTATTAAATAAATTAAAGGATAAAAAGAAACTATTTAGAAATTAAAAATCACCTCTAAGTCCTGTATCACTTTTTAAGAATCCATTGTAGCCTTTTTAAAAAATGCTCAAATTATCCTATCATCAGCCAGTGGGAATTCCTTCAGCTTGGATCCTGTGTCCTTTTGTTGTGATTGCTATAGCCTTTGCTAGCTTCTTTTTTTCCTGATCAAATGCATTGGTCAGTTACAGAGCACATTAGGACATTTATTAATAAATAAACAGGGAAAATGGAGCACTTATCTTGCCTTTCCTTTATGAACTATATATTTCCTTTATGGACTATATAAGACAACCAGAAGTTGGTGAAGGAAAGTTCTTTATTATTAGAGAATTCTAGCTAATAAAAGTCAAAGGAATGATAGAATCCAAGCAGTCACACTTTTTACTTATGAATTAGTGGATCTTGATGATCTCAGTGGGTATGAAAACCATTAGGTGAAAGATTATAGGAAGATTTTAATGGATGGGGCAGAATGACAACCCAGTAATCAATAGTATCATCTCTAAATCAGCAGAACTAATTGCTTTGATACAATGCAATGGATGCAATACTACCTGTGGCATATTCTTGTCCAAAATATTGATTGAGAAGTGTAATTTGGTCTCTAAACCTCCCAGTTTTCAGGAAACTTGGGAAATAAATGAACAAATTAATGACACAAAGCTAAGAGCCAAATCCATAATGTGGGAAATTCAACAAAATAAAAAGGCCTACTTTCTTAACCAATATATGGTAAGACAATAAAAACAGAATTTTACAAAGTAAAAGAGGCTTAAGAGATATGTTAATTGAATACAGTGTATGCAATGTATTGAGATGCTTGTGTTAAAATGTACCCAGGATTTGCTTTAATCAGGTATGGTTAAGATATGAAGACATGGAAATGATTATCATGAAGGAAGAAGCTTATTGGCAGGGATTTCTACTAACAGGAAGCCCCACATGCATATAAGACCACATGGAAGAAGCACCTAGTCCTGTTAGGAGGCAGAAGGCAGGAAAGGGCAGAGCGTGACTCAGAAACTTTATTGAGTTTTCCCAGGAAGGAATGGGCGATGTGATGCCAGGTAGGTACTCTGAGCAAGTTTAGGACTAGATAGATTCAATAATTTTGTGGACTCAGCACTACAGTGGTGGTCCTTAGTTGTCCAGTACTTGGCTCTGGGGTGATTCAGGACAGGAAGAATGTTGACTTGGTGTCTGAGAGTTTGCTAAAGATGTTTGGTAAAGGGGTTTCAACTTTGGATTGGTTGGTTTGTATATCAAAGCATGCTCACAGGGGAGCCATTTGTCAAGGAATTTGCTATCTATAGAAGGGATAGTTGCTCCAAGATCAAGTCTCTAAATGCCAGAACATCAAGACTATAGAAAATAAGAAAATATATTCAATACAATCCTGATTCTGACAAGTAAATTTTTTAAAAAACTCACATTATTGTGAAAAGGTAAACCTAGGATGGGTATTAAATTATATTAAATGATTATTATTCATTTGTTGGGCTTCCCAGGTGGCTCAGTAATAAAGAATCCTCCTGCAATGTAGGAGACACGGGTTCAATCCCTGGGTCAGGAAGATCCCCTGGAGAAGGAAATGACAACCCATTCCAATATTCTTGTCTGGACAATCTCATATACAGAGGAGCCTAGCAAGCTATAGTCAATGGGGTTGCAAAAGAGTCAGATACGACTTAGCAACTAAACAACAAGAATTCATTTGTTAGGCATGATGATGGCATTGGTTTGGGTGTGTGTACAAATCCTTATGCATTAGAGATCCATATTGAAGTATTCAAAGATAAAATTATGTCGTGTATGATTTGCTTTTAATACTGAATAAAAGTGAAAAGTGGAAAGGATAGATGAAATAAGATCAGCAAAATGTTGCTAATTGTTGAAGCTTGAATAATGGGAATATAGGGTTCCTGGTGCTATTCTTACTACCTTTGCATATATTTACAATTTTCCATAATAAAGTTTTTGTTTAAGTAGAAAATCTGAAATTTTAAACTATTCATGATAAATGATAATTTGATACCTCCAGGTAAAAATTTGGGGGAGGTCACTAAAGCTCTACTTGGTAGAAAAATAGTAACCTTGATGCATTTAGAAAACCTGCCTTGAGAATTAGTTCAGCACTCTGTTACCATACCTACTGTGCCTGTCACACAGCAGGAAGTCGATAAATGTACTGAAAAAAAAAAAAAAAGCATTTAGCTGAAGCCAGAATTTTTTTTTTTTTTAATTAAGGTAAATAGCAGTAAGTAATTCATACAATAAAGGTAAAAATACAATTTTTAAAAGCATAAGTAGAATAAGAAACTAGTAGATTTTATCCAAGAACATTCTCCTTGAAAAGACCATTAATATAGAATCAGCAGTTATTATTGAGGGAAAAAAGATGATTCAGTTACAGCTTTATGTTTGGGAATTGCGAATAGCTACATATATCAAAGAGATTTAAAAGTTTTTAAGTTTATGAATGGATTATACATATATTTCATTATGTATGAAAATAAGGAGAATGACCTATTTAGAGAAAGCTAAATGATCAAAATTGACAAGATTCTATAGAAAACCTGAACAATCTATTTTATATTTTAAACAGTTTATAATTTATAGAATTTTTTAGCATAGGTTTATAATGTAAGAGATCTGTAGGCAAGGGAAAAGAAATATAGTTATGCTCTTGCTTTTTAAAAGCTAGGGTCAATAGTTTTGCAGGCAAGAAAGTTTTAAAGAATAGACAGTCTCTAACAAAATTTTTCAGAATCATTCTACAAGGCAAATATCCCAATAATAAAATTAGATGAGGATAACTCCTAAAAAGCAAAATCTAGACCAATATCATTTGAGATACATGCATACATCCCAAAAAGAGGTAAGTAAATTGAACTCAGTAGTCTAATAAAACAATTATAAATCATAAAATGGTTTACCAGGAATACCTGGGGCCTGATCTTTTGTGATTTAGTTAGGCATCCAGATTTTAGGTTTTCTAACTTGAGCAGTGTGACGATGTTGGGGGAAATGACATGATCCAGCCCCAGTTATCTTTTAGATTGTTTGTCTTCTTTTTGTCATTTGTGTTAGCCTCATTAATTTTATAAAAGGAATGAAAAATTACTATGAAAAATAGGCATTCAATACTTAAAAATTAATACCTTCAACAGCAGAAAATGAGTAGTGCCATAATAAAGAGATTTATTTTCAGTCAAACTAATGTCACTCTTATATTGACTTGTACCTCCAAGTCCACTTTGCTTAAAGTGGGCAGACTGGCCAGATGTCACTGAATAATCGTTCATCATTTAGAATAGCAAATCTCTCCCACTCATGATTTCAAAATGCTTTTAATTTGTGGACAGTACACAGTGTTTACACAAAAATGTAACATAAGTATTTTAGGTGCTATAATAAAATTGGGTTTTTCTAACAAGTCAATGTGTTTCTCTCTGATAACATTTTCTTGTTAATAGAAGTGTTTTGGGGACAGTACATTAACTCAAAATTTCTTAAAGTATGTTCCACAATACACTGCTACTTAATGGTTCTTACAGAAAATGATTTTGTGGTCTAACAAGCATGTCGTTCAGTTGCTCAGTCGTATCTGACTCTTTGCAACCCCATGGACTGCAGCATGCCAGGTCTCCCTGTTCTAACCATCTCTGGGAGCTTGCTCAAACTCATGTCCCTCAAGTCGGTGATGCCATCCAACAATCTCATCCTCTGTCATCCTCTTCTCCTGCCTTTAATCTTTCCCAGTGTCCAGGTCTTTTCCAGTGAGTTGGCTCTTTGCATCAGGTGGCCAAAGCATGAGAGTGCTGTATTTTGTATTTCTTGAGGGGGAAAAATCACATTAAGTGCCTACCAAAAGACTATGAAGTGTTTTATTTTATCTAATGCAGTGTATCTCATACTTCAGTATAAAACTCCCATTCCCAATACCTATTGTAGATGTAATTCCACTTTGGCAGATGTTGCCCTCACCAAAAAAGAGAGGCTTCAGGGATGGAAATGTCAGCATTATGGCAGGTGTATGGTTATCTGGTGAGGAAAGCAACTCACAGCATGCTGTCCAAAGAGCTGCTTGCTTTATTTTGGATTTAACATGGTGGTTTTCAGTAGAATTGAAAACCCCTAGCCCTGTTCTAAATACACAATATGTATTTAGGCCTTTTATTGGTCAATATTTAGGTTATATATAATTTCTCACTAAAAAATATCTTATTGGATATATGTTTCTTGCTATTCATAAGCAAGGTTTTCTCTGAGATATTTATCAAAAGGTGAGATTGGTAAGTCACAGGTTATGTTCACTCTCATCCTCACTATATATTACCATAGAAGAGGAGAATGGGTAGGGGAACTTACCTGACCGTCCAAGGGTTAAGACTTCACCTTCCAATGCAGGGAGTGTGAGTTCGATCCCTGGTCAGGGAGCCAGGATCTTACATGCAGCAAAAAAAACAAAACTTAAAACAGAGCAGTATTGTAACAAATTCAGTAAAGACTTTAAAAATGGTCCACATCAAAAAAAAAAATATAATATATATATATATATATATAATTGTAGTGCCAGTTTACAACCCCTTCAACCTTACAGCCCCATTTCTGGTATGTGCTTTAATGTTTTCTTGGTAAATAAGGAGTTGAGCATCTTTTCACATTTGTTTATTACTAGATACTGTAGCTTGCCAATTCATATGTATTGCCCAGGTTCCTTTAAAAAAAAACTGATATAAAAATTGTGAGATTCTTGGGACATCCCTGGTGGTCCAGAGGTTAGGACCCAGTACTTTCACTGCCATAGCCCCAGATTCAATCCCTGGTGGGGAAACTAAGTTCATGCAAGCCACATGGCATGGTCCCCCCAAAATTGTGGGATTCTTAAAAAATAATATTCTAGAGAGTAATCCTTTACCTAGTAGTATGATGGACTTAACCTTCTCGCAGATTTTTTTATTGTGATATTGTGATAAAGTTACCCAATAAACTAAAATTTTTTTATTAGACTTGAATTTTTTAGGCAATCAACTACAAATAGATGTGATTTTTTTTGAATATTTATAGTGATTATTATGATAAAAATAATTTCTAGAACAGATTTAGGATTAGTGATAGCAGGCATCCAGTTGTTTTTCCCAACTTAATGGAAATCACTTAGTGTAACGTTTGCTAATTGTTTCCTTCGGTTCCTATTTAACTTATTTTTTTAAATTAAAGATGCCTGTGAATATTGTCAGATGCCTTTTTGGTACATTGATATATTTTTCTTCTTGAATTTGTTAATGTGATCAGGTGTACTTTGGTCATTAAGGCAACATGATGCTGATGCAAAATGAACAACTAGAAACAATAAAATAGAGTCCTGAAATAGACCTAATAATACATATATGTGGTCACCTGATTGATGACAGAAGTTCCTCTGCAGGGTGACATTGATAAAAAAAAAATCAATTCCAGATGCATTAGTGATATAAGTGTAAAAGATACAACAGTCTTTAGAAGAAAACATCAAATATCTTTCTGGCCTTGGGGCAGCAAAGATTTCTTAAACAGGACACTAGAAACACTAACCATATGGAAAAAAGATAGTCAGTTTTATTGTATTAAAATTAAACATCTATTTTCTTAAAAAAAAAAAAAAAACATCTATTTTCATCAAGAAAGTGAAAGGGCAAGTCACAGACTGGAAGAATATATTCACAATATACTCATCCAGAATGTATAAAGAACTACTACAGATCAATAAGTGACAGACAACTAGTAAGAAATGGGAGGGACTTCCCTGGCTGTCCAGTGCTTAAGCACTCCTCGCTTCCACTGAGGGGGGTGCATGTTCGATCCCTGGTCAGGGAACTAAGATCCTGCATGCTGGGCAGTATAACCAGAAAGGGATGGGGGGAGGAAAATAAGGGTATCCAAATGAACAATAAAGATATCAGAAGGTACAGAAAATGGAAAAATTAAAACCACAATGTGATAAGACGGTACAGCCACTGTAATAGCTAATGAAAAAAAATATGAGTGAAGTGCTTGTGCAAGATGCACACCCACAGTCTGCCATTGTGTGCTCTGCCTATGTCAATATGCCTATAGATATTAAATACAAGCTCCCCAATCTCCAAGAAAGTCTGGAAAGCAGACAACCGGTGAGTACCTGACTTATAAAACTTCAGATATTGATAAGGGTCACGAAGAGAAAATATACTGAGAAAGAGAATTACTGAAGGGGGACAATTCAGTTAATCTTTTCATCTGAAGTATATAAAGTACCCATAGTGGTAGCAATACAGGTTTTATGTAAGAATAGCCTGATTAACACTGAAAAAGAAAAGCTTCAAAGGGGGTTCTAGTCCAAGGAGAATGAAAAATGCTGAAAAGTCCCTATAATTGGAACAATGTGGCACTCATGCATGAATAGACCAGTGAAATAGAACATAATTCCATAAATAGACCCACACACACAGGGAATTTTAGTACATTAGGAGATAGGGAAGTGATACATGCTTTTTGTGTGTGTGTGTGTGTTTTTTACTTTGGGGACCATATTAATGTTTTGCAAATTTTAAAAGTAACAACCAAAGGGGAAAGTAGGGGCTAACAGGTGCGTACCACTACATATAAAATAGGTAAACAAGGATTTGCTGTATAGCACATGGAACTGTATTCAATATCTTGTAATAACCTCTAATGAAAAGTAATCTGAAAAATATATATTTATATATATAAATAACTGAATCACTTTGCTGTACACCTAAAGCTAACACAATATTGTAAATCAACTATAGTTCAGTTGTTTTACATGAATCACAGAAGAGAGACTTTAAGTTGGAACATAAGCAAAAACAAATGTATCCTTCATACTAAACGGGGAAAAAAGACAGGCAAGCAACTTTTGAAGACAATTTGACTATATTTCCTCAGGCTAAAAACAGAAAAGAAAAAAAGAAGAGAACCATAAGCAATTAACTCTAGTTAGTAGGATTGGTTTACACAACTATATAGATTAGTAATTCTGAAACTAATTCACGTATTCTAGAATCAGGCAAAATAAATGGGAGTAAATATATAGGAGCCAAGTTTATTGTTGCTGGAGAAGGGAGTTACAATATGGAGAGGAGGAGGCTAGTATGAACCCTGTGGTGTTGGGTCGCAATTCGGAGTATCACTTTTTAAAGTGATGTTTTTACAAAATAAATTTAGAAATACATATAGGAATGTGTATGTATATCCCTCTAGCAAAAAGGACATAGAAGCAATTACACTTTGTAGCAATGAGAATATCCAGCACCCAGATCCAAGGAACAAGGAATCCTTGGAGAAATAGCATAAAACGCTGAGCAGAGAAAACGTAAGATGTGGTTGGAATATTCTGTGGAATTAGAAAGTAGGGAAGTGCTCAAAACACGGATGAAATATGTCAGAAAGTCACAGTATTTCAAGGAGTTCTCACTGGCCAAATCTGGACAATCTGAGCATCAAAATAGGTCATGATAGTAGCAGATTGAGTAAAACCATTAACTAACCCAGTGACTATAAAACATTTAATAGTAGAATGCCAACTTACTAATGTATTAATAGAAGGCATGGTGAAATTAGAAAGTCACCATCAGTTAGGCACCACAGTAATCACTGATTCTGGTAAGAATCATCAATGTAGGGGCTTCCCTGGTGGCTCAGTGGTGAAGAATCCACCTGCCAATGCAGGGGACACAGGTTTGATCCCTGGTCCAGGAAAATCGCACATGCGCTAAGCCCATGTGCCACAACTTACTGAGCCCGTGCTCTAGAGCCTGGAAGCCGCAAACTGAGCCCATGAGCCACAACTCCTGAAGCTTGCACGCCGTAGAGCCCGTGCTCCCCAACAAGAGAAGCCACTGCAATGAGATGCTCATGCCCCACAACTAGAGAGTAGCCCCTTGCTTGCCACAGCTAGAGAAAAACCTGCACAGCAACAAAGACCCAGCGCAGCCAGAAAAGAAATAAAATTAAGGAAAAAATCATCAATGTATGCCAAAACTAGTGAGTGAAAAATTGATGAGAAAATAGAATTTGATACCATTTTAAAGTCTGTCTCCACAAATATTGATAACAAAGAGGAAAGCCGTAATTTTACAGTGAAGAAACCTGGCTGATAGCACCTTAACCAGTAATCAAAGTTAACATAACCATTGTGGTACAAAATGATATCCTGTACCTCCTGTTATAATGCATTGAGAAGAACAGAACAACTCCTGTGATACTCCTAACAAAAGGCTTAACCAGAATTTAATCATAAGGAAATCACAGAAAAATGCAATTCGAGCAATGTTCTACAACTGGCCTTTACTCTTTAAAAATGTCAGTGTCAAGAAGGATCAAACTTGAGGAACTGTTTCAAGTTAAAGGACACCAAAGAGACATGTCAAATGTAATATATGATCCTGGACCAGAAAAAAGCTTTTTCTATAACGGCTTTTATTGAACAATTGTGAATTTGAATAAGGTAAATATTAAAAGTATTATATGCATGTAAATTTCATAATTTTGATAATTGTAATAATGGAAACTATGAAAGAATGTTTTTGCTTTTAGGATGTATATACTGAAGCATTTAGGGGAAAGGAGCCTTATGTGGGCGGCCGACTTTTCTGAATTAAATTCCAATTGTTCAGACAAAAATAGGGTTGTAAAATAAATGTAAATGTTAGCATTTATAGAACCTATGTGAAGAGTATACAGAAATTCTCTGTGCCGTTTTTGCAAATTTTCTGTTTGACATTATGTCAAAATAAAAAGTTTTATTAACAAAGCAGGTTTGCATTCTGCCTCCTCCACTAATTGCTCTGTGACTTTGGACAGGTTGCTTCACCTCTCTGGGTTTCTGTGTCCGTCACAGGATCAAAATAGTACCGACACAAAGAGATTGTTCTGAGAAATAATTAATGCATGTAACATTTTTAAAAGTAGCCCTGGGAAAAGAAAGAGTACTTTAAATTTTATCTTTTATAATTTTTACTTGAAAATTTGTCTTTTTTCACTCCCAAGAAAATTTTTTATCTGCTTTTTTTTCCTTAAAATTCCCTTTTCTTCCTTATTATTGGTTTCTCCTTCTAGAATTTCCGTTAGGCATTAGAATTTCTGACACTGCCTTTCACATGTCATTTTCTTTCATGTTTTCCACTTTTATTATTTTTTTAAATTGCTGTTGTCCAGTTGCTAAGTTGTGTTCAACTCTTTGCAACCCCATGGACTGCATCACACCAGGCTTCCCTGTCTACAGCCGCATACTTTATTTTAAATAAGCGTTTTCTTTACAATGGTTTTAGACCTACAGAAAAGTTGCAAAAATAGTTGAGTTCCCAAATAATGAGAACTCAGTTTTTCCTTTTGTTAACATCAAATGGCAACCCACTCCAGTACTATTGCCTGGAAAATCCCATGGATGGAGGAGCCTGGTAGGCTACTGTCCATGGGGTTGCAAAGAGTCGGACACGACTGAGCGACTTCGCTAAGCTAAGCTACACCACTATGGTACATTTGCATTCAGTTCAGTTCAGTCGCTCAGCTGTGTCCGACTCTTTGCAACCCCATGAATCGCAGCACACCAGGCCTCCCTGTCCACCACCAACTCCCAGAGTCCACCCAAACCCATGTCCATCGAGTTGGTGATGCCATCCAGCCATCTCATCCTCTGTTGTCCCCTTCTCCTCCTGCCCCCAATCCTTCCCAGCATCAGGGTCTTTTCCAATGAGTCAACTCTTTGCATGAGGTGGCCAAAGTATCGTAGTTTCAGCTTCAACATCAGTCCTTCCAATGAACACCCAGGACTGATCTCCTTTAGGATGGACTGGTTGGATCTTCTTGCAGTCCAAGGGACTCTCAAGAGTCTTCTCCAACACCACAGTTCAAAAGCAACAATTCTTCAGCGCTCAGCTTTCTTCACCATCCAACTCTCACATCCATACATGACTACTGAAAAAACCATAGCCTCGACTAGATAGACCTTTGTTGGCAAAGTAATGTCTCTGCTTTTAAATATGCTATCTAGGTTGGTCATAACTTTCCTTCCAAGGAGTAAATGTCTTTTAATTTCATGGCTGCAATCACCATCTGCAGTGATTTTGGAGCCCCCCCAAAATAAAGTCTGACATTGTTTCCACTGTTTCCCCATCTATTTCCCATGAAGTGATGGGACCAGATGCCACAATCTTGGTTTTCTGAATGTTGAGCTTTAAGCCAACTTTTTCACTCTCCTCTTTCACTTTCATCAAGAGGCTCTTGAGTTCCTCTTCACTTTCTGCCATAAGGGTGGTGTCGTCTGCATATCTGAGGTTATTGATATTTCTCCTGGCAATCTTGATTCCAGCTTGTGCTTCTTCCAGCCCAGCGTTTCTTATGATGTACTCTGCATATAAGTTAAATAAGCAGGGTGACAATATACAGCCTTGATGTACTCCTTTTCCTATTTAGAACCAGTCTATTGTTCCATGTCCAGTTCTAACTGTTGCTTCCTGACCTGCATACAGGTTTCTCAAGAGACAGGCAAGATGGGCTGGTATTCCCATCTCTTTCAGAATTTTCCAGTTTATTGTGATCCACACAGTCAAAGACTTTGCCATAGTCAATAAAGCAGAAGTAGATGTTTTTCTGGAACTCTTGCTTTTTCAATGATTCACCGGATGTTGGCAATTTGATCTCTGGTTCCTCTGCCTTTTCTAAAACCAGCTTCAACATCTGGAAGTTCACGGTTCATGTATTGCTGAAGCCTGGCTTGGAGAATTTTGAGCTTTACTTTACTAGCGTGTGAGATGAGTGCAACTGTGCGATAGTTCCAGCATTCTTTGGCATTGCCTTTCTTTGGGATTGGAGTGAAAACTTTTCCAGTCCTGTGGCCACTGCTGAGTTTTCTAAATTTGCTGGCATATTGACTGCAGCACTTTCACAGCATCATCTTTCAGGATTTTAAATAGCTCAACTGGAATTCCATCACTTCCACTAGCTTTGTTCATAGTGATGCTTTCTAAGGCCCAGTTGACTTCACATTGCAGGATGTCTGGCTCTAGGTGAGTGATCACACCATCATGATTATCTGGGTCGTGAAGATGTTTTTTGTACAGTTCTTCTGTGTATTCTTGCCACCTCTTCTTAATATTCTGCTTCTGCTAGGTCCATACCATTTCTGTCCTTTATCGAGCCCATCTTTGCATGAAATGTTCCCTTGGTATCTCTAATTTTCTTGAAGAGATCTCTACTCTTGCCCATTCTATTGTTTTCCTCTATTTCTTTGCATTGATCACTGAGGAAGGCTTTTTTTTTTTTTAATCTCTCCTTGCTATTCTTAGCATTAATATATCCTTATTAACAGAAGCCCATACTCCATCCTTGTGCAGCAAGGAGATCAAACCAATCAATCCTAAAGGAAATCAACCCTGAATATTCATCAGAAGGACTGACGCTGAGGCTGAAGCTCCAATACTTTGGCCACCTGATACGAAGAGCTGATTCATTAGAAAAGGCCCTGATCGTGAGAAAGACTGAACGTAGGAAGAGAAGGGAACCACAGAGGATGAGTTGGTTAGATACCATCACCAACTCAATGGACATGAGTTTGAGCAAGCTCCAGAAGATAGTGAAAGACAGGGAAGCCTGGCATGCTGCAGTCCATGGGGTCGCAAAGAGTCTGACACGACTGAGTGACTAAACAACAATACTCAAGTCAAATGTCCTTAGTTTTTACCTAATGTCCTTCTGCTCCAGGATTCTATCCAGGATACATTATATTTAGTCCTCTGTATCCTTATGCTGCTCAAGACTGTGACAGTTTCCCAGAGTTTCCTTGGTTTTTTTTAAAATTTGTTTTTAGTTTTGGTTGCTTTGGGTCTTCGTTTCTGTGCTCATGCTTTCTTCAGTTGCAGCCAGCGGGGGCTCCTCTTCCTTGTGGTGTGCAGGCTTCCCATAATGGCTTCTCTTGTTGCAGACAAGGGCTCTAGAGTGCGCGGCTTCAGTAGTTGTGTCCCATGAGCTTAGTCGCTCTGTGGCATGTGGGATATTCCAGGACCAGGGATGAAACCCGTGTGCCCTGCATTGGCAGGAGGATTGTTTACCACTGGACCATCAGGGAAGACCCAGTTTCCTTGTTTTTGATGTCCCTGACAGTTTTGAGAAGCACTGGTTAGTTTTATAAAATGTCCCCAAAGTTGTAATTGTCTAAAGTTCTTTCCCTAGGTAGACTAGGGGTTTAAATCTGGGGGCGGAAGATCACACTAACTGCCATTCTTACAACATCATATTAGAGGTACATGCTATGAACATATCACTAATGATATCAGCCTTTAAAAAATTATTTACTTTTGGTTGTGCTGGGTCTTCGTTGCTGCATAGGCTTTTTCTAGAGGAGAGGGGGCTCCTCTTCGTTGTGGTGCACGGGCTTCTCATTGCAGTGGCTTTTGTTGCAATGCACAAGCTCTAGGCGCACTGGCTTCAGCAGTTGCTGCATGTGGACTCAGTAGTTGTGGCTCATGGGCTTAGTCGCCCGGTGGCATGTGGGATGTTCCTGGATAAGGGATCAGACCCGTGTCCCCTGCATTGGCACATGGCTTCTTAACCACTGGAGCACCAGAGAAGCCCAAGAAGTGACTTTTGGAAAGCACCCAAGCATGGGATCTGGTAGCCGGTGGAGTCCACCATATGATTAGAGGTTGAAACTTTCAGACCCCCTTTTTCTCTTCTTTGTCATTGTCCCACCTCTGGGATGGAGAGAGGCCAGAAATTGGGCTATGTAATGAAGCCTCCATAAAAACCCAAAAGGAGTGGGTTCAGAGAGCTTCTGGGTTAGGGAATCAGAATGCATCCATGTGTCACTGTGCCCTCAGGCCCCAAACTCCATGATAACTTTCCCCTCCATATCTCATTTGGCTGTTCATTCATATCCTTTAACATCCTTCGTAATAAATTGGTAATCTAGTAAGTTAACAGTTTTCCTTAGTTCTGTGAGCCATTGCAGCAAATTAATCAAACCTGAAGGAGGGGTTGTGAGAACATAACCAATTGGTCAGAAACACAGGTTAACAATCTGGGCTTACAATTCGCATCTAAAGTGGTGGGGCTGAGCAATCTTATAGGACTGAGCCCTCAACCCATGCAATCTGATGCTCTCTCTGAGTAAACGGTGTCTGAATTGGGCTGAATTGTAGGACATCAAGCTGGTGTCCAAAAATTGCTTGGTGGTGTGTGGAAAACCCTTCACACACATTGTAATTGGTGACCAGAACCCTCTTACCTTCCCTGCTTGGTGGTCTGGAACCTCCCACTCCAAGAGTGAAAAAGCTGGCTTTCGTTGTCTTTCATCCATCTATTTGTTTGTTTAATACCAGTATACATGTAGTGGTTTCAGAACTGTTTACCCAGACACCATTTATGTACATTTGTCTCTAGACTTACAGTTTCTACTCATTTCCAGAATTACTTAAATCAGCTTCTTTTCCCCCCATACTCTTCAGTGAAGTTTATCATACATTTTTAATGTAATGGGTACCTGTGTGGGTACTCAACCACTCAGTCGTGTCTGACTCTTCATGACACTGTGGGCTATAGCCCACAAGATTCCCCTGTCCATGGAATTTCCCAGGCAAGAATACTGGAGTAGGTTGCCATCCCCTTCTCTAGCGGATCTTCCGGACCTGGGGATCCAACCCGAGTCTCTCAACATCTCCTGCATTGGCATGTGGGTTCTTTACCACCAGCACAACCTGGCAAGCCCAGAGTGACTGTACTACATAAAACAAAGGTCAAGACAAGAGAAAGAGAAATGTTTCATAATAGAGGGGTCAATTCATTAGGAAGACACACAATCATAAATGTGCTTTAAAATATTGTTACATGAAGCAAAAACAAAATGAACTAAAGGTAGAGACAAATCCACTACCATAATTTTCATTTATCTCCTACTCCATATATATTTAACTGTTCAAAAAAGTGAGATTTAAGATAAGCCTAGATACTTTCAGATGTTTCCTGAAGTTTTTTGAGAGACAAAAAATTCTTTTATCTATGAACCAATACATAAAAATTTTAAGATGAGGAGGATGCTGCAGTGTGGTCCCCAGCAGGCTTATCCAGTTTCTTTCCTGAATGAACTCAGCACAAGACAAATTCAATTATTACTCATCTGAGGACACCCTTCCTAATGTTTACTTTTCAGACCTTTTCATCAGGAAAACAATCATAAATGTATGTACTTAACAGGGCTTGAAAATACTTGAAGCAAAACCTGGTGGTACTAATAGAAATAGACACCCTATCTCAGTAATTACTAGAACTAGATTTTTTTTTTTTTTAATCGGTAAGGACAAAGAATATCTAAATGACAATATCAACCACCTTAACCTAGTAGGTTTTTATAGAATTATACCTTCACAAGTGCAGGAGGGGAAGAGGAAAAAAACCTAGAGAGAGGAGGAAGCGGGGGAGGGAAAGAGCTACAGCGCGAGCAACCTCTGTGTGTCCAGATTCTTCTAACAGTTTGGGGATATTGAGACTTGATGTACCTACGTCCTGCTTGGGTATATATAGAGACCACCTGCCGTGTGTCTAGCACATGTATTAGGCGCTGTTAGTGCCAAGACGTGTCTCTAAACCCCAGTAGCAGTTCTGCAGAGACACCTCAAACCCAAGTTGGCAGCGGGCACCTCGTTCATCCCCGTGCAGCCTCGAAGCCGGTGCCGCTTCAGCTGAACCCCAAGCCGGGAGGCCCACGGCGCGCTCCCGCCCTGCCCACTCGCGCCCGCGCTTGCGCATCCCACGCAGCCCGTTAAGGCGAAGACCAGGCCCTCCCTACCCGGGACTACATTTCCCACATGCCTCTGCGCCTAGTTTCCTTCCGGCTTCCTTGCTGGTTTCGGCTCGGAGAGGTGAGTTGGTCTCGTGCACTGAGGAAATGGGCGCGGGGGCGGCGCGGGGGCGGCGCGGTCTCTGTGTGCACCCGGCTGCCGTGACTGTGTAGTTTGTGACGCTACCCGGACACTGGGTGCTCCGATGCGTCCTCTGTCCTCCTGCTTCAGGGCCGCGTGGATGCAGCGGCCCAGAATGGCTCCGAGTGAGATTTACGAACCCCACAGTGAAGGCCTGTAACAAAAAGACGCAGAACAACAGCTCTCAGAACCACAGCTTAATCAGAGCTCCCTCCCAAGGCAGCGCTCTTGAACTCGGAGACCGCTTCCAGCCCTGGCCGTTGTACTCTGGCCATTCTCTCCGATGCCGGGAAGGCACAGCTTCACCCCAGGCTCCCTCTTATTTCCATCGGATAGTGTGTGTGATGGATGGTGGGAGCGAGGGTCGTAGCAGGGGTGTGTCCTTAGTCTGGCCTGGCTGAGCTCGGGAAAAAGGCTCACTGCGTCGATTCCCGTCACCGTCCCCCAATCTTTAGAAAGGAGGAAATCTATATGATGTTTCCTCTTTGTTCCATGAAGTGTAATTTTAATTTTTTTCCTAGACCCGGGGACATTTGCTTCTGTGAAAGAAGTAAAAAATAGGTCAGACTAAGACAAAAAGCAATCCTGCTGTTAATCTGGTTGAGAGAGAAAAGACAAACTAACTACACCGTTAATAGAAAACGTTACTACTGCGCAGGTCACGCAGCAGTTGTAAAATGCCATAAAGACTCCCTTTTTGAGAGCTTATAGCTTTCTTCCCAGTGTTGCTCCAGACCTGCTGCTCTGTTTTTATTTTATTTTGGGGGATAGCCGCTTGCTAAATTACCCTCACTTCACTAATAGCCCTCAATCCCCAGTTAGTCCCTGCCTATCTTGTTCTCCCACTTCAGTAGCAGCGGTCATTCCAGAATGGTTCCCCACAGCCTCAGAATCCTTCAGCTGGAGCACAACTGTTTACAAAGGAGCTTTTCTTATCCCTCTCTTCTGTCACATTCCAATGAATTTCTTCCCTCTCTTGAATCAGTCCTATTTTATTGGACTCTGCAGGCTTATTCCAGGTAGTCTTTAGCTGGTTAGGCTTTAACAACCAGCTGAAATATCCTACCCATTGGCCTGGTATTTTGTCCTTCCTTCCCAGTGAATGATGGAGAAGATGAGGGTAGAACCCTGACTCCTACCAACGGTAGCCTCTCCTCTCCATTGGCTATTCAGATGAACACTTGGCAGTCATTTAATTCCGCCTGTGAGCGGTTGCTTTCTAATAATTTAAGTGATCTGCAGGTCATACAGGGAGGCTAACTGCATAGCATTATTTTAGGCTGTCATTTATTGAGAAGATTACAGTTTAGTTGGAATCATACCCTAGATGTCCTTGGTCTTTTCCACTGCCCTGAGGTCAAAGCAGGAAAAGATAGGAGAATGTTTGATTGGTGACAAAGTCTTAGCTTTTCAGGCCTTTAGGAGTGGCAAGGTGATAGATTTTTAATAGAGAAATCTGTGTTAAGAAGAGAAGGGAAATATTAGTAGGAAGGAAGGAAAACATTAGTATAGAAATTTGATGAGTGATTTGAGGTTTTTGACAGCGTGTGTGTGTTTCAGGTCACATATTTATGTGGTCTTATGAAAGGGAGTTTAGTGTAGGGGCAGTATTATGAGTCATGGAGCTGAATTATCTGGATTCTAATCCTAACTTGCCAATTAGAACTGGGTGAAGTTGGGGCAGTTCATTTCATCTCTTTGCACCACTATTCCTTCATCTGTAGAAGGATAATAACAGAACCTACTGCATAGGATTGCTATGAAAAGGTGAATTAACATACGTAAAGTCCTCGGATAATGCTTGACACATAAATGCTCAATAGATTTAGTTGTTGTTATTAAATTGTAATTCCATGTTTTTCCTCATCACCCAGATCCAAAAATTATGAGGATTTTGCCACGTGTGCTTCATCCATCTTCATGCTGTCTGTCCTTTTGTTAATTGTTGTTAATCAAGAGGAATTGCCTACCAACCTGAAGTTTTGAAATTTATTAGCATTATGAGGAAGAGTGGGGCTGAGAAGCTCAAATTTTTTGTGGAAGAATAAAGAAAGAGCAGAAGAGAATTTTCTTTAATAATTGTGGGAAGGAGTATGTATGAAGTAGTATTCTTCATTTTCAGTAATATAGCTGACTTTTATTAAATGTTTATTTGCAACTTTAGTGTGTTACTATATATATATGTAGAGTCTTATTTAATACTCATAACAATGCTTTGGGATAGAATCTATAGTTATCACCATTTTTTATAGGAGGAATCTAAGACTGCAAAGTAACATGTCTAAGGTGACACAGTTTGATAACTATGAGAGCTGAGATTTATATTCTAGGAGTTTGACAGCAAAGCCTATGTTAGTAATTAAAACAGTATACCAAATCTCATCATTATGTATACTTAAATCTTTCCCACTTTACTTAGTAATCCATTATCAGTAGTGGGAATGCATAGTCGTGCTCAACTCTGTGATCCCATGGACTGTAGCCCGCCAGGCTCCTCTCTCCATGGGATTTTCCAGGCAAGTATACTGGAGAAGGCTACCATTTCCTCTTCCAGGGAATCTTCCCAACCCAGGAATCAAACCTGTGTCTCCTATGTCTCCTGCATTGGCAGGTGGATTCTTTACCACTGCGCCACTTGGGAAACCCAGTCCATCATGAAGGGGGAGATATTGATCTAATGACAGTAAACACTGTCAAGTTAAGTCCAGAGTATAGCTATGAGGTCTCTATGGAGGTGCGTGGATTTCATACAATAAGATTTATGCCTTACAGGTTTTATTTTGATGATGTTACCTGCACAGTTAGACTAGTAGGACAAGAAGATCTAGTAGCAGTTGGAGGGCTTCATAGGCATCTTAGCCCAAAGTATTGGTTCAGAAGCAAAATAAACCCATTTGCCAGGATGCTGTGAAAGGAAGCAGTCATGAGACTGCTATCAGTGCCTAAAAGACATCAGTCAGGGACTTTCTGTCTTTCTTTTCTAGGTAGTATTCTTAAAACATGGGCTTCGCTGGTGTCTCAGTGGTGAATCCACCTGCCAAGCAGACGCAAGTTCAATCCCTGGGTTGGGAAAATCCCCTGGAATAGGAAATGGCAACCCCACTCCAGTATTCTTGCCTGGGAAATCCCTTGGACAGAGGAGCCTGGCAGGCTAAGGTCCATGGAGTCACAGAGAGTGGGATGAGACAGAGCATGTGCACACATCAAAGCTTGGATTTCTTTAGACTCCCTGTGCTCTCCTCCAGTTTGAATATGAGAGTGGTGAGGAGTATTTTGGAAGCAGGAATGGAAGAAGAAAACTCATACTAACATAAGTCATTTGGGGGAGCTCTGAGGCACCTCTGGTTTTATCGCTGCTTTGTCTTCTTCCAGATCTGGCTTATCTGAACTCTGCAGATCTCTAACAGAAATCTTGAAAAGGACTGACCAGTGCTTGCAGTTCGAAACAATGGCCCATGTAAGTTGATGTTTCTTCTTCCTTTTTGAAATATTGCCTGTTTCTAGACCATGTGTACATACTCATTCCTTATTCTGAAACTTCTGTTTAAATGAACTCCATTCAATAACCTACTCTAGTCCCTCTCATTCCTGTGAGAGTTGGAGACAAATACCCCAGTGTCCCCTCTGTGTACCCTTCTCTTTTTTCCCACTGATGTGGACATCTTCTGTCAAGAGCCATGAGGGAGCAAAAGTAAATTGCCTTTAGAAAAAAGCGGATAATTTCTGCCAAATGTCCCCCTGTTAACATTTTTTATCTTAGTTTTTTATTTTAATACCTAAACTTCAGTGAAAGCATATTTCTCTGAAAACACTGATTTTTGGTCTGGTTTTATATGGAAACAATTTATATCCCCAGGGACTTCCTTGGTGGTCCAGTGGTTAAGACTCTGCACTTCTAACTATAGGGGACATGGGTTCAATTCCTGGTCGGGGAAGTAAGATCGCACATGCCACGTGGCATGGCCAAAAACAAACAAACAGCAGCAACAAAAATTTACATCCCCAGTACAGAATGTAACATCTTTTAAAAGTTTTTTAAAATTTTTTATTGATGCAAAACATACATAGAGAATAGTGCTCAAATCCTAAGTGTGCAGCTAAATGAATTTTCATAAATTGAGTATATCTGTTGTATCAGCCCTCAGGAGAAGAAAGAGAATGTTATTGGCATTCAGATACCCCCCTTTCGGTTACTTTCTACCCACCCCGTCCAAATGTAACCAAATGTAACCCTGACTTTGAATACCCTATAATAATTTTGCTTATTTTGAGAACTTTATATAAGTGAAATCATATAGTTCAATGTAACTTTTTTAATTTAAAAAACAGAAAACAATATACAGGAAGTCTTATTATATTCCAAATACAATTGCTGAGCCATCAGAACCATCTGCAGATGTTTTGAAATGCTTGCAAATATCATCAAAGGGGAAGTGTTTAATTGGTGTTGCTGGCAGAAGGGGAGGCATAAGAGCATTGTATAGAGTATGAATCATTCCTCCATCATGTTCTCATTAGAAACGCACTTTCATGGTGCATATCCCATGTAGCCCCTGTTTTTGTCATTTTGTAAAATGAGTTCCTAAAAAGTTGGAAAAGTATCGAAGAAGATTGTGGAGAAACAAAGCAAGTGAGAAAAAAACATTTGGTAAAAGAAACAGCAAAGCCAAAAGAAAGTACGAAAGCCAAAGATATCATATGTGCATGACCCGTGCATACTGGAGTTCTGTCCTGGGGGAAATGTGAAGCTAGTGGGAGGGTTGGAATTAATGTATAATGCAATATAATTCTTTGCCTTAAAGCTGTTGGAAAATAGGCACCCACCCAAAATGGTGGGAAAATTATGTTGTGTTAGAATGTCTTGATTTTCAGCAGTGGATTATTGATACAAAGTGGGAGATCCCTTTTTGAACTTTCCTTGAAAATCTTGTGGTTTAAAAAAAAAAAGAAAAGAAAAAATCTTGTGGTTTGATGAAAGAGAGAATTTGGTCTTATTTGACTGCTGATTGGGAAAACGCCAAACTTCTCCACAAACGTGAGTTTTTTAAATATGTAACAAGATTTCATGTTGGCCGAAATATTAGTGCATTGAAATGTTATGGTATGTAAGGCTTTGTAGAGGGTGGAAGAGGTAGGGATTTGATTGAGGCCTCGTTTTGTGAGGCTTAAAATTTCATATGCTGCCTTGATATCTTGTCAAGACTCCAGAGACCTAACTAAGAGTTTCCCAGATTGGGCCCCCATTTACCTGGCTAGTTCCTCTATTCCCCAGACCAGCTGAACCTCTCCTGGTCCTTAACTTAGTAAGTCACCTCCTTGCCAGCCCACAGAATTATTCAAACAAGCCATCACATCATCCTGCATTGGCCACAGAATCCATCATCCTCTTCTCACTATAAAGCCTGCCTCCCACAGATCCTGCTTGTTCACCCTATTCCTGAGTATATCCCCTGTGTGGCCCTATATGACGTGTAATGTCTTCCTCTCCTGGGCTGTGAGTATATGTGACTAATAAACTGCCGTCAGTCACATCTATCAGGTGTCAGATATTCAGTCATCTCATACTGTTTAGGATCCCTCCCTCACGAGTGGGTTGAGTAGGAGGTGATCAGAACCAGACAGCAAATAGAGAGGTCAAGAATTATCTCCAGGAAACCCTGAGAGAAGAATAATAGGAGCAGAGTCCATTGTACAGTTTTACCAGATGTGCTGGTTTCGAGCAGGGTTTCTCAATTTTGAAACTACAGTTGCTCTTTGAACAGTGCAGGGATTAGGGGTGCTCACCCTCTGGGCGATTGAAAATCTGGCCCTCTGTGTATGCCATCCCTCCATATCTGGAATTCCTCATTATCTGCAGTTCCACATCCATGGATTCAGTGAACCTAGAATTGCATCAAATTGTAGTATTTATGACTGAGAAAAATACACATAGAACTGGTACCATGAATTTCAAATCCTTGTTGTTCAAGTGTACTTGAACTGTACTAATATTTTGAGCCAGAGAATCGTTTACTCCGGCGGAGTGTCCTCTGCATTGTTGGATGTCTAACAGTATCCATGTTAGACATTCATTAGATGCTTCTACCACTCACACCCGCTCTCCCCAGTTGTACCAATCAGAATTGTCTCCGGACGTGGCCGGATGTCTTCTTGGAAGTAGAATCACTCCTCATTGATAATCATGATCCAGAGTGCTATTTTTAACACTCAGGGCTTCCCTGGTGGCTAAGATGGTAAAATATCTGCAGTGCAGGAGACCTGGGTTCAATCTGGGTCTCCTTGGGTCGGGAAGATCCCCTGGAGGAGGAAATGGCAACCCACTCTAGTATTCTTGCCTGGGAAATACCATGGACAGATGAGCCTGGTGAGCTGCAGTCTGTGGGGATCGCAAAGAATTGGGCATGACTGAGTGACTAAACATGCACACACTCTCTAACTCAGAAGTGAGGAAAGGTGTTCAGTGAGGGATGATGAATGATAAAGAGCTAAGAAGATCATACAGATGCATAAATAATGTATTAGTTGCTCAGTCGTGTCCGACTCGTTGTGACCCCATGGACTGTAGCCTGCCAGATTCCTCCAGCCATGAGTGTAAGTAATAGTGTAGAATGTGAGGGTTGAGGAAGATTTTTGAGATTGTATTGAATCCAGAAATCTAAAGAGAGAGTGAAGAAAGATTGAATTTAATGCATTCGAAATGTGGACTGCCATGTAGCAAATTTATTTATTTATTTATTTTTTAAATATGAAACGCTTCATGAATTTGCGTGTCATCCTTGCGCAGGGGCCATGCTAATCTTCTCTGTATCGTTCCAATTTTAGTATATGTGCTGCCGAAGTGAGCACCATGTAGCAAATTTAAAAAAATATCCTAAAGAATTTGTCATAGTAGGCAAAGTGCTTATAATAAAATCTGATTTTATGATGAACTTGAGTCGTTTTCTGAGAGATTTTGTAGTGCATTTGGGAGAAATTTTTATCAAAGTTTTTTCATTATCAGTGAAGGGAAAAGAAGATAGAAGATCTCATACTTCTTAAGAATTTGTGGTGGAGAAACAGCTTGCTAAAGGGTTGTGTGCACTGTTTCATTTCATTGGGACTTCTTTTGGTTAATTTATTCCTTTCCAAGATATTTTTGGGTAAAAATTTAACCTTATCTGCCGTCACGGGACGGTTTATAACATGCAGCACTGTGTTTCAGTGATGCTAATTTTCTTACTGCCTCATTCACATGGCATAAATTTGCTTGCTCTGGGCTTCCCCTGGTGGTCCAGTGGTTAAGAATCCACCTGCCAATGCAGGGGACATGGGTTTGATCCCTGGTCTGGGAAGATCCCACATGCCACAGGGCAACTAGGCCCATGTGCCACAACTACCAAGCCTGCGAGCCCTAAAATATGTACCCTGCAACAAGAGAAGCCACTGCAATGAGAAGCCCATGCACCACAACTAGAGAGTAGCCCCCAATCACTGTAACTAGAGAAAGCCAGAGCGCAGCAATGAAGACCCAGCACGACCAGAAATAAATAACAAATAAATAAATAAACGTGCTTGCTCGGTGCTCCCTCCCTCTCTGCAGTGCAATCATTGATCCCCTCTCTATTTATAAAAAAATATTTCATGTATTTTCACAAGTAATACATGAGTTTTATTTTTTTCAGGGTTCAGTGACTTTCAGAGATGTGGCCATTGACTTCTCACAGGAAGAATGGGAATTCTTGGACTCAGCACAGAGGGACTTATACAGAGATGTGATGTGGGAGAATTACAGCAACTTCATCTCTCTAGGTAAGGCAGTTTATCTCAAATTATACTGACTTTCTCTTCTATCAGTATAAGGACTGTGTTTTGAGAAACTAGATAAAATATTTCTCTCTGTTCCAAAGGAATGGTTTAAGTCTTGTTAGGTTTCAAATAGGGCCCTCCTTTTAACACTGTCATTCTCAGGCTCAGCAGGCTAGGTCCTTCAGACTTTCTTCAGGGTCTGTTGTTTCCAAGTTTTCTTAGTACACAGGGGCTGGGTTTGAATTCTGGATTTTTTTTTCCGACAGAAACATTGTCCAAGAAACCAGAATTCAGTTTGTATTTGAGCTAAGAATTGATGGAGCTCCTTTCTAATCCACCTGTGAAGAGAATACCTAGACACAGGGATTCTGAATCTCTTTAAAAATCAGAGGAGCCTGTAGAACTTACATAGTAGGAGATGAATCCACATAGTTCATCTAAAACTCAAGTAAATGCATTCTGTTTTGTATAACAGACATATTCAGTTCTACTTGCTTTCTGGTTGAAGGTTAAAAGTCTAAGAACTTTACATTTAATATTAAATGAATATCCTAGTAAGTATCTGAGCATGTCTCAGGAAGCCTCCCCCCCCCTCCGTCCCGAAGCCTCTTATTCTTCTCTCAGCCAATTGATAACAATAGAAATCAACCGCTAATATACACATATATTATGTGTATATGTAACAGACTTCCCTGGTAGCTCAGATGGTAAGGAATCTGCCTGCAGTGCAGGAGACCTAGGTTCAGTCCCTGGGTCGGGACGATCCACTGAAGAAAGGAATGACTACCCACTCCAGTATTCTTGCCCAATTCCATGGATGGAGGAGCCATGGACTGGCAGGCTACAGTCCATAGGGTCACAAAGAGTTGGACATGACTGAGTGACTTTCACTTTCATATATATAAATGTGTATATTTGTACTTAGGTACTATTCTGAACATTGTATATTTCTAATTAATCCTCACAACAAATCTATGAGAAATGTACTATTATCCTTATTTCAGATGAGAAAATTTAGGCACAAAAGATTAATAATTTGCTGAGGCAACATTGCAACAAAGGCAGGATGAACCTGTACTATCTGGATCCATATTTTGTGTTCTCAACTATTAAATAAGACTGCCTCTCAGCAGAGCTTGTATGAGTTTAAATTGTTTTAAAGCCTGTTCTTGACTATCTGGTGTCTGTTCTTAGTGGTCCTGAGGTTACCCTAGTGTGAGTGTTCTTCAACTTCCTAGCATTTCTTTGTATACTTTATAAAATACCATTTTGAACTACTAGTTTATTATAAATTTAGCCAAATCTGAACCTAAGGACTTTGGGGTTTAGAATTTCATGTTACATTATATTTTAAGCAGGACCTTCCATGTCTAAGCCAGATGTGATTACCTTATTGGATGAAGGGAAGGAGCCCTGGATGGTTGTGAGAGAAGGAACAGGAAGACATCACCCTGGTGAGTGAGGGCTGAGGAGGCATGGGAAAATCATTACTGTAGGTAATAGCCAAGTATGTCAGGGTAGAGAGATTCCCTTGAGAGTTACAGATCGCTCTTCAAAAGCCTGTAGAGGAAAGGCCTAAGACCTAGGAAGCAAATTAAAATCTTTTAAACCTGGGCTAACAAGGGAATTTCTTACTGGCCTTGATTACAACTCTCTATTTCTCACATCATATTTCTCTCCCACTTCAGAGAAAAGAGCTGTTCTCAGTAGAAGGAAAACAAATGATAATATAAGAGTTAAAATCGGGGGCCGCCCCGCCCCCGCCGGCCGGGATGCTCTAGGTGCGGCGCGGAGACCCTCTGCACCCGTGCGAACACGGCGCTGCAAGCCGTGCGGAGCGTGCGGGCCACGGTCGGCAGCCTGCGCGCCCTGCTCGCCGCGGCCCTGGGGACTGCGGGCGGGTGCCGTCCGGGCACTGCGCACCGGCCCTGCTCTGCTGTCGGTGCGGAAATTCACAGAAAAACACGAATGGGTAACCCCAGAAAACGGTGTTGGAACATTGGGAATCAGCAATTTTGCACAGGAAGCTTTGGGAGATGTTGTTTACTGTAGTCTGCCTGAAGTTGGGACAAAGTTGAACAAACAAGAGGAGTTTGGTGCTTTGGAAAGTGTGAAAGCTGCTAGTGAACTCTATTCCCCTCTATCAGGAGAAGTAACTGAAATTAATAAAGCTCTAGCAGAAAATCCAGGAATTGTCAACAAGTCTTGTTATGAAGATGGTTGGCTGATCAAGATGACATTCAGTAACCCTTCAGAACTAGATGAACTAATGAGTGAAGAAGCATATGAAAAATACATAAAATCTATTGAGGAATGAAAATGGAACCCCTAAATAAACTACTTTGAAACAACTTAATCTAGCATAGTTGTCTTAAATTAGTGGTGGATAGATATTTAAAAAGCAACTTTTAGCAAAAGAAACTATTTGTAACAATGTTTCCTGAAGAAAATACCCCTTAACTTTCTAATGCCTTCAGATAAACACTGTGTATCTTTTCCACAGCATCCTGTGATTTTTAGGCTAGGCTCCAGTTATAATATTCAGAATTCCTGAAATTATCTCTGGTAAAACTAATTACAAAAATTATGTAATTCAAGGATAACATGGTTATCTTATACCTTATATGACATTGTAACTTGCTTACAACTATCCTTGGTTTTGGGTCAAAATGATCTTCCCACTAGAAATAACTGCCAGTGGAGAAAAGTTTGTTAGTTGTATAGTGTCCAGTGAAGAATATTACTGTCTTAATTTTGCAATATACTGTGTTTGCTGGTGCTATTTTTATATAGTGAAGCAACAGTCTCGCAGGAGAATAAGCAATTTAATAATAAAATAAAATTTAAAAAAAAGAGTTAAAATCAACAGAATAGAAAAAGAAAAGAAGTAGAGAAACTTAACAAAACTTAGAGTTGATTTCTTGGTAAGATTAACAAAATTAATAAACACCAACTTGACTAATCAAGAAAAAAAGAGAGACAACATAAATTACTAATACCAGGGAAGAAAGAGAGGTTTTTGCTTAACATGTTATATCCATTAAAAGAATAAGAGTGCTCACTTCAGCAGCACATACACTCAAATTGGAACAATACAGAGAAGATTAGCATGGCCCCTACACAGGGATGACATGCAAATTCATGACATGTTCCATATTAAAAAAAGAGTAAATATCATGAATAACTTTATGCTAGTAAATTTGACAACTTAAATGGAAAAATTCCTTGAAAAATACAAACTTACCAGATCTGACACAAGAGTAAAAAGAAAATATGCAAAACCTCATATCTCCTAAAGTAATTAAATTCATTGTCAGAAGTCTTTCCAGAAAGAAAATGCTAGACCCAGATAGTTTCACTGGTGAATTCTATTAAATATTTAAGGAAGTAATAGTACAGTATTACACTTATTCCTTCAGAAAAAGAACTCCTTCCAATTCATTTTATGAGACTACTATAATTCTTACACTATGTTCATGAAGGATGTAAGTTTGTAATTCCCTCCCCCCTTGGTAATTTCTATCCTTCTTGAACATAGATGTAAAATGCTTAACAAAAATATCAGAAAATTAAATCCAGCAATATATAGAAATTATGACTAAATAGGGTTTACCCCAGGAGATTATGCTTGGTTTAACATTTAAAAATTAATCAGTGTAATTTACCTTATTAACAAAAATGTGAGAAATCATTTGATTATCTCCATGGATGTAAAAATAGCATATGACAAAATTCAATATCCATTCATGATAAAAACTCTCAGGAAACTAGAAATCGAAGGGAGCTTCCTCAGTGTGATAAAGGGCATCTGCTGAAAAAATACTGTATCATTAACTTTATCATATTTTATTGAAGAGTTCCCTCCTAAGGCTGAACAAGATCAGGATGCCCAGTCTCCTTGTACCTACTTAACATTAAATTGAAGGTCCGAGCATTGCAGTAAGGCAAGAAAAAGAAATAAGAGATATAAAGATCAAAAAGGAAGAAGTAAAACTATTTGGAGATGGTATAATTCTATACTTAGAAAATCCTAAGGAATCAGAACAACATCTACTCAAACTAGTTAGTGAAGATCACAGGATACAAAGTTAAGCTACAAAAATCAGTTTTGTTTTTATATATGAAAAAAATTGGAAAATTAAAGTTAAGTCAATTAAGAAAAATTAAATTAAATCAGTTTACAGTAGGGTCAGAAAACAAAATCCTGAGGAATAAATTTGAAAACATGTGCAAAACCTCTATGATAAAAGCCATGGAGCGTTGCCAAGATGATCCGATGAATAGAAAGATACCATTTTGGGGATGGGAATTCTGTTATAAAACTGTCAATTGTACAGATGCAACACAATTCCAGGCATAATCCTAGGAGCCTTTTTTTTTTTAATTTTGTAGATACTGAAAAACTGATTCTAAAATTTATATGGAAGAGCAGTGGACTTAGCATGTCTAAAACAATCTCAAAAAAGGAAGAGCATGTTATAGAACTTAGACTACATGACTTCAAGATACTTTAAGATGTATTATAAAATTAAATTAATCAAGACATTGTGGTATTGGCTAAGGATCAGCGAACAGAACAGAGACCCTAGATGTAGACCTCACATGCACTTAGAAGTGTCATTTATTTACTGACAAAGGTGTCAGAGTCTTCCAATGGAGAAAGGAAAGTATTTCAACAAATGCTACTGGAATAATTGGGGAAAAAAATCTTGACCTCATACCACAATTAATTTGAGATAGATTTTAGGCCTAAATATAAAAACTAAACATTAAAAAATCTTAAAAGTCAAATATAAAAAATAAAATAAAAATTTTAAAACTAGGTATACATTTTATATGTAAAAAATATAAAAGCAAAATGTAAATGGGCTTCCCAGGATGGTGTTAGTGGCAAAGAACCTGCCTGCCAGTGCAGAAGACTTACGACACAGGTTCGATCCCTGGCTTGGGGCAATCCCCTGGAGGAGGGCATGGCAACCCACTCCAGTATTCTTGCCTGGAGAATCCCATGGTCAGAGGAGCCTGGCGGGCTACAGTCCATAGGATTGCAGAGTCGACATGACTGAAGCGACTTAGCATGCATGCAAAGCTTTTAGAGGAAAACACAGGGGAATGACTTGATATTAGGCAAAAGTTTCTTAGGAGAAAGCAGTAACCATAAAAATTAAAAATTGATGTCATGATTTATCCAAATAAAAAACTTTATCTCATCAAAATATACCAATAAAAGAATGAATAAGCAAGTCATAGACTGAGAGAAAATAGTAGTAAAACAAAGGACCAACATCTAGTTGATACACTGCAACTCAACACTATAATGATAGACAACTCAATTAAAAATGGGTAAAAAGTACATCCATACCATGGAATAACACTCAGCAACAAAAAGGAATATATTCTTAATACATACAATAATCTGGATGAACCTGGAAGAAATTATGTTGAGTGAAAAAAATAATCATAAAAGGTTATACCATATGACTAATTAATATTTATGAAATAATAAAATTATAGAGATGGAAATTGGATTAGTGGTTACCCAGGGTTAGGAAGGTAGGGAGGGGGAAAGATGGTTGAAGCTACAAAGGAATAAACATTGTGGTTATGATACAGTTGAGTCTTGATTGTGGTGAGGGTTAGGCAAGGCTATGTGTTACGTTATGTGTTAGTGACTCAGTCGTGTCCAACTCTTAGTGACCCCACAGACTAGCTTGCCAGGCTTCTTTGTCCATGGGGTTCTCCAGGCAAGAATAGTAGAGTGGATTGCCATTCCCTTCTCCAGGGAATCTTCCTGACCCAGGGACTGAACCCTGGTCTCCTGCATTGCAGGCAGATTCTTTACTGTTTGAGCTATGGGGAAGTCCTCAGGCAAGGCTATACATTTGGTAAAATTGCACAGACCTGTCTATAAACACATACATGAGGGCATGTATAACTGATGAAATCTACATCAGCCCTATGGATTATTCCAAGGGTCATTTCTTGGTTTGAATATTGTATTATAGTTTGTAAGATGTTCACCTTGAGAGGGAGGGTGAAGGGTTTGTGAGACTTCCCTGTACTTTTCTTTGCAGCATCCTGTGAATCTGCAGTTATTTTAAAACAAAAAGTAAATTAAAATGTCCTGTTGGTGATAGGTAAAAGATTTGAGCCAAGAGAGGAGCTATCCTCTTTCTTGATCAATGACTATAATTCATCATGATCTAAACCTGTACTAGGCAGCTCAGGATGCCATAACAAAATACCATAGAATAGGTGACTTAAACAACAGAAATGTATTTTCCCACAATTCTGGTGGCCAGAAGTTCAAGGTTAGCATTTTGGGGCCTGATGAGGGCTCTCTTCCTCCTGTAAGGCCACCAGTACTGTCCTGTCCGATTCTGTCCACCAGTCCTGTGAACTAGGATTCTGCCCTTATTACTTCATTTAACCTTAATTGCCTCCTTTAAAAGCACTGTCTCCAAATATAGGCACATTGGGTATTTAGGGCTTAAGTGTATTTTGGAGGGACAAAATTCAGTCCATAGCAATGTCTGTATAGGGTCCAGTTTCTTTCCAGTCTAGCTAGTATACATACACTTGCTTACCTAAAAATATGTTCATTTATTCAGCAATACCTGTGGTAGTTCCTAGCAGTCTTCTTGTGTATATTTTAATAAGAGTAAGGACATTAAGTTAACAAGTAAATGAATAGTTTTATGTAGTGGCAAGTGTTATTAAGAAAAGTGAGGCGAACAGGAGATAGAAATTGGGAGGTGTAGACAGATTTTTGGGTGTTTGGGGCTTTTTGAAGAGATGATTTTTGAGTGGAGACATGAAAAAGAGCTCAGACCATTTTAATATCTAAAGCAAGAACAGTCCTGATGAAACAGTAAATGCAGAGGCCTTGGGTTAGAGGGCAAAGACTTTGATGTTTGAGGAACAGCAAGAAGGCCAGCATGCAAATTTTTATTATCATCCTTACCTTTTTTCTAGATGATCTTACTTGCAAAGCAGAAATAGAAACACAGTAGTGTAGAGAACAAACGTATGGCTACCAAGGGGGAAGTTCAGGTAGAATGAATTGGGAGATTGGGACTGACATATTGACACTATCGATACTCTTATGAAATAGACAGATAATGATAACCTACTGTATAGCATAGGGAACTCTACTCAGTGCTCTGTGATAACCTAAATGGGAAGGAAATCCAAAAAAGACAGGATATATGTAAATATATAGCTGATTCACGTTGGTGTACAGCAGAAACTAATACAACATTGTAAAGCAACTATACTCCAATAAAAATTTTAAAAAGAAGACAAGGAGGAAGGCCAGGATGATTATTCAAAAGGTAAGTGAGAAGTAGAGTAACAAGATGAAGTCAGAAAGTTAGGCATGGGCTAGGTCATGTAAAATTTGTGTATCATAGGGGAAGTCATTGTGATAGAAAGCCATTGGAGATTTCTGAGCAGGGGAATGTCATGAGCTGATTTGTCTTATAAGTATCACTCTATAGAGAATAGATCAAATAGGGGCAAGATGAATAGTAGGAAGACCAATTAGGAGGCTATTTTCATTTGTCACAGTGGAATATGGTAGTGGCTTTGATTTGAATGTTATTGGTGGGAGATAGACAGATGTTAGATTCGTGGTGGGTTTGCCCAGAATATACTGCTGGGCTGCTCCTTGGTCTGAATCCTCCACACTTGAGGCTGCTCCCACAAGTGGATGTTTTCTTTACCCAGAGTGAACTCCTCATACAGCCTCCTTCTCCCTATGTGGATAAGGAGCATCTTTGTCTTTGAGTTGGTGCATTTTATCCATCTGCAGTTAAGTAATTTTCTTATATGTGCTGTGCTTAGTTGCTCAGTCATGGCCGATTCTTTGCAACCCCATGCACTGTTGCCAGGCAGGCCACCCCATGGACTGTTGGCCTGCCAGGCTCCTCTGTCCATGGGGATTCTCCAGGCAAGAATACTGGAGTGGGTTACCATGCCCTCCTCCAGGGGATCTTCCCGACCCAGGGCTTGAACCCAGGTCTTCCTGCACTGCAAGTGAATTCTTTACTGTCACCAGGGAAATATATAAACCTTATATATTTAGGTTTAAATCCACTGTCTTTTTTCTGTTTGTTCAGCATTCTCTTTTTTCCCCTCTCATGCCTATTTTGGATTAATCAAAATGTTTTATTTTAGCTTTTGCCTCTTGAGTGTGTTAGTTATACACACTTCAGTTTTTAATAGTTGCTTTAGAGGTTAGCACATGCATTCTTCACTTACTGCATTGTACCTTAAATTAGTTCCTTTATATCTTTCTCAATATTGTAGAGACATTCATAACATTTAAATTCTTTTTATGTATCCTCTACTTTTTTTTTTACTGTTGTTTATCTTGACTCTATATACATTTAGATCCCCATAGAGTATTAATTTATATACTGTTATTAATACTGATTTACATTTACCTACACAGGTACCTTTTGCAGTGCTCCTTTTTCTTTTCTGCACTGTAGTGCTTTCTGCTTAGAATCATTTTCTCTGTTCCTGAAGAACTTCCTTTAGTATTTCTTTTACTGTGCCTGTTGGCAATGAAATCTCTTAGGTTTTATTTGAAACTATCTTTATTTTGTCTTCATTTTTAAAGGGTACAGAATTTTGTCTTCATTCTCTGGAGTACAGAACTCTGGATTGGCAGTTAATTTCTCTTAGCAGCTGTCTTCTTGTTTTTCTGGCTTCTATCATTTTCATTGAGTAGCAGTTTGTCAGTTGTAATTCTCTCTCTCTCTTTTTTTTTTTTGTAATTCTCTTGGAGGTATTAAAACAGTACCTCCTGGAGATATCCTGGAGATATTTTTCCTCTTTTCCCCATAAACTCTTAATATTTGGTGTGTAGTTTTATAGAAGATAGGTTTTCTAGGTACACATATGTGTTATTATATTAGCAGGAATACAATGTCTTCTAAAGATGTCTAATCCATTCACTGGTAATAATGCTGAAAACTCAGCCTCTGCGTGCTGGTGGTGAATCAAACCTCAGAGACAGAGTTTTGGGTGAAGTAGAAAAGAATAGCTTTATTTCTTTGCCAGGCAAAGGGGGACACGGTGGGCTTGTGCTTTAAAAACTGTGTGTCCCAACCTGGGAGGAGTTGGTGAAGACTTTTATAGCAATAGTTCAAGATCAGGGTTGCTGATAAGGATCAGGGTGTGTGCAGGGCCTGTATTGCTTTCATTTAATCTGGCTTGATGAGCTTCACTGGTTCCTTTAATCTGGCCTCAGGTGGTGTCTTTTTTTTTTTTTTTTTTTAATTAGTTGGAGAAATTACTTCACAACATTTCAGTGGGTTTTGTCATACATTGATATGAATCAGCCATAGAGTTACACGTATTCCCCATCCCGATCCCCCCTCCCACCTCCCTCTCCACCCGATTCCTCTGGGTCTTCCCAGTGCACCAGGCCCGAGCACTTGTCTCATGCATCCCACCTGGGCTGGTGATCTGTTTCACCATAGATAATATACATGCTGTTCTTTCGAAACATCCCACCCTCACCTTCTCCCACAGAGTTCAAAAGTCTGTTCTGTACTTCTGTGTCTCTTTTTCTGTTTTGCATATAGGGTTATCGTTACCATCTTTCTAAATTCCATATATATGTGTTAGTATGCTGTAATGTTCTTTATCTTTCTGGCTTACTTCACTCTGTATAATGGGCTCCAGTTTCATCCATCTCATTAGAACTGATTCAAATGAATTCTTTTTAACGGCTGAGTAATATTCCATGGGGTATATGTACCAGAGCTTCCTTATCCATTCATCTGCTGATGGGCATCTAGGTTGCTTCCATGTCCTGGCTATAATAAACAGTGCTGCAATGAACATTGGGGTGCACGTGTCTCTTTCAGATCTGGTTTCCTCAGTGTGTATGCCCAGAAGTGGGATTGCTGGGTCATATGGCAGTTCTGTTTCCAGTTTTTTAAGAAATCTCCACACTGTTGTCCATAGTGGCTGTACTAGTTTGCATTTCCACCAACAGTGTAAGAGGGTTCCCTTTTCTCCACACCCTCTCCAGCATTTATTGCTTGTAGACTTTTGGATAGCAGCCATCCTGACTGGCGTGTAATGGTACCTCATTGTGGTTTTGATTTGCATTTCTCTAATAATGAGTGATGTTGAGCATCTTTTCATGTGTTTGTTAGCCATCTGTATGTCTTCTTTGGAGAAATGTCTGTTTAGTTCTTTGGCCCATTTTTTGATTGGGTCATTTATTTTTCTGGAATTGAGCTTCAGGAGTTGCTTGTATGTTTTTGAGATTAATCCTTTGTCTGTTTCTTCATTTGCTATTATTTTCTCCCAATCTGAGGGCCGTCTTTTCACCTTACTTATAGTTTCCTTTGTAGTGCAAAAGCTTTTAAGTTTCATTAGGTCCCATTTGTTTAGTTTTGCTTTTATTTCCAATATTCTGGGAGGTGGGTCATAGAGGATCTTGCTGTGATTTATGTCAGAGAGTGTTTTGCCTATGTTCTCCTCTAGGAGTTTTATAGTTTCTGGTCTTACATTTAGATCTTTAATCCATTTTGAGTTTATTTTTGTGTATGGTGTTAGAAAGTGTTCTAGTTTCATTCTTTTACAAGTGGTTGACCAGTTTTCCCAGCACCACTTGTTAAAGAGGTTGTCTTTTTTCCATTGTATATCAGGTGGTGTCTTCTCAAGGTTATCAAATTGTCACCTTCTCTTTGGAACATCTTCCAATTGCTGGGGGTTTTAGTTCTGCAGAAGAGCTCAAAGATACTGTTATGTGTATCCCTTGTGGTGGAACCAGGACTCTGACCCAAGGTTGCAGTATTGTTTCTTGACTGCCCCTTGTTTCTGCATCCTCTCCCTTCCCTGATTTGCACCTGTTCAGATTTTCCCTTTGGAATCTAGGGAAGGTCCATGGAGGCTGGAGTCTATTCTCTGCAAAGAAACAGGGGACACAGAAAGGGTACCATGCCCAGGAGCCCCAAAGGGTCCTACTTGGTTTCAGGAATAGGCATTGTTTTAGGTGCTTTTTATTTCTGTATAGTTTTCTTTCTTCTGGAACAGGAAAACATCATGTGTTTGCTTTCTTGTTTTCTTTCAGACTTGGAGTCCAGATACAGTGCCAATATTTTATCTCCAGAAAAGGACATTTATGAAATATATTCATTCCAGTGGGAGATAATGGAAAGAATTAAAAGCTATAGCCTTCAGGACTCCATTTTCAGAAGTGATTGGGAATGCAAAAGCAAAATTGAGGGGCAAAAGGAACCACAAGAGGGATATTTTGGGCAAGTGAAAATTGCTTCTGAAAAAATGACCACTTACAAAAAGCATAATCTTCTTGCTGAATATCAGAGAGTTCATAATGGAGAAAAGTTATATGAATGTAAGGTATGTAGGAAGACCTTTATTCGTCGTTCAACACTTAGTCAACACCTGAGAATTCATACTGGTGAGAAACCTTACAAATGTAAGGAATGTGGGCAGGCCTTTAGACAGCGTGCACACCTTATCAGACATCACAAACTTCATACTGGTGAGAAACCCTATGAATGCAAAGAATGTGGGAAGGCCTTTACAGTCCTCCAAGAACTGACTCAGCATCAGAGACTTCATACTGGTGAAAAGCCCTATGAATGTAAGGAATGTGGAAAGGCCTTTAGAGTACATCAGCAGCTCGCTAGACATCAGAGAATTCACACTGGCGAGAAGCCCTATGAATGTAAGGCATGTGGGAAGACCTTTAGGCAATGTACACACCTTACTCGACATCAAAGACTTCATACTTCCGAGAAGCTCTATGAATGTAAGGAATGTGGGAAAGCCTTCGTATGCGGTCCAGACCTTAGAATACATCAGAAAATACATTTTGGGGAGAAACCCTATGAATGTAAGGAATGTGGAAAGGCTTTTAGGATATGCCAACAGCTTACTGTCCATCAGAGTATTCATACTGGTGAGAAACCCTATGAATGTAAGGAATGTGGGAAGACTTTTAGATTAAGGCAACAACTTGTTCGCCATCAGAGAATTCATACTCGTGAGAAACCCTATGAATGTATGGAGTGTTGGAAGACCTTTAGTAGTTACTCACAACTTATTTCCCATCAGAGCATTCATATTGGTGAGAGACCTTATGAATGTGAAGAATGTGGGAAGGCATTTAGACTACTGTCACAACTTACTCAACATCAGAGTATTCATACTGGTGAGAAACCTTATGAATGTAAAGAATGTAGAAAACCTTTTAGACTGCTCTCACAACTTACTCAACATCAGAGTATTCATACTGGAGAGAAACCTTATGAATGTAAGGAATGTGGTAAAGCTTTTAGACTTTATTCTTTTCTTACTCAACATCAGAGAATTCATACTGGTGAGAAACCCTACAAATGTAAGGAATGTAAGAAGGCCTTTAGACAACATTCACACCTTACTCAACATCAGAAAATTCATAATGTAATTTAATACAAGGCTTCCAAATGCACGTTATGTTACAGAACAGAAAATTCATTTTTGAGAGAATTTGTTTGATGCTCATCATTTAGCATAAAAAGTTTATATTACAGAAAAAAATGTTGCTTTAATGGTTGCTTCCACCACCATTCAAGCATTGTCTTCAGCATATTCATATGAGAAAGTAATATAATGAATGCAGGAAAATCTTTAGCCTTATCTATCTTTATTGCCATTTGACCACTGTATTACCAGTGTATTATTGGATAGGTACTTAAATTTCTGTGCCTCATTTTGCTCACTTGTAAAATGGTGATAGTAGTATCTATGAATATTAGCTATTTATTGCTGCATAATAAAATACCACAAACTTAGCAGCTTAAAATAATATACATTTATTATCTCAGTTTCTATGGGTCAGGAGTCAAGGCATAACTTAGTTGGGTCCTCTGCTTCAGGGCCTCTCACAAGGCTAAAATCAAGGTTTCAACCATGACTGAGTCTCATCTGAAGGCTCAACTGGGGAAGAGATCCACTTCTAACCTCACATGGTTGTTGGCCAAATTAATTTTCTGAGGGCTGTTGCACTGAGGTCTTCAGATTCTAGCTGGCTGTTGGCTGAAGGCTGACTTCAGTCAGGTCCTTGCTACATGAGCCTCTTCAGCATAACTGCTTGCTTCATCAGAGAATGCAATCCAAGAAAGCAAGAGTCTGCTAGCATCAAAGAAGCTATCATCTTGTGTTTCTAATAATTGAAATAACATTATTTCATTACCTTTTTACCTTCTATTGCTTGGAAGCAAGAAACTAGGCTGCCCTGTACTCAAGGGAACAGGCTTATAGAAGAGTATGAATCCCAGGAGGAAGGGATCACTGGGGCCAATTCAGAGTCAGCCTGCTGTATCATTGTGAGGATTGAGTAGTTAATACTTGGAAAAACAGCAGCCATATAGCATGTTTTCTGTAAATATTATCTATAGTTGTTATTAACATCATTAGTGTTAGTGAATTCATATGAAAGGAAGATCCTATAGAAGTAATAAATGTAGAAATGCCTTCTGTCACTGCTCAGTACTTACTAAATTTAAGATTATTCTGGATAAAATCTAGAAGGTTATATTGAATGCAGGAAGTTCTTCATCAGTTGAGCTGCATCACAAATTTCATGCTGAAAAGAAAACCTGATGAATTTCATGCATATGAGATTAAGAATATAGTGGTTGAAGAAGCAAAGAGAAATATGAAATTGTTTTCCGATAATAAATTACAAGGTAAATGTTTTATAATCTGTATTCTCTGACCGCCACTCAAGATTAATTAGAAAGTATCCAAAAGATGGCAAAAAAGAAATTAACCACTTGGAAATATAATTGTGTATGTGTGTGTGTATATGTTACTCTTGTAGAAAGAAAGAAAATATTCCATTACAACTAGTAAACTTTTTGATGCTCATAGTATCCCATCTTCAACCAGTAGGAGTTGGGTTTTTTGACATGACCCCAGTTGCAGTTTGATAGTTTACTTGGTTATGGCTGCCTAATTTGGTCAGCTTAGGAAGATGCTTGGGTATCAGTTCATTCTGAAAACTAATAAATAAAGGGGAAAGTATTTATTTTGCTTTTTCCATGTGAATCAGGTCTCAGGGTTACCCAAAACTCATCAAACTAAAACTTTTTTTAATTTAATAAATCTTACCAGTAAATACAGAAAAAAAATTGATATTTGGATTAGAAAAATCATTTTCTAGTTCCTAATTTAAAGAATAATGTCCAGAAAGTGATCTTCAAGGGATATTAAAACTATTTGGGGAAAGAGTTTATAGTGAGAACTTTATATTGGATTTATCAAGCTGACCATCTTTAAGCCCTCTGGCTGATTTTAACATCTATAAAAGTGGAACTGTCAGACAGTATGCACCTCCTGGTATAATGCAGTTAGGAAGTACATGTCACTACTATGAAGTTTTCTTGCCAAAATAATGAACAGAAGAAATCAAACTTTCAAATCAAAAAATTTTTTAAACCCAAGAATTTGAGAAATAGATGAACAAAGTAAATGATACCACAGGAAGCAGCCAAGCAGATCCAGAATGTATAAAATTCCCAAAACAATTCCCAAAATTGACCTGATTTCTTCAACTATTGAGTGGCGTGAAAAAAGAAGGGCACTGTTACCAGATTTTTAAAAAAGACTGGAGGCACATCAACTAAATTCAATATGTGGGCATTATTTGAACCCAGATTGAATAAAGTGTAAAAAGACATTTTGGAGACTGGGGAAAATGTGGACATGCACTGAGTATTAAGTGATTTTTAGAAATACTAGTTTTGTTGTTTAGTTACTAAGTTGTATCCATGGACTGTAGCCCACCAGGCTTCTCTGTCCATGGGATTTCCCAGACAAGAATACTGGAGTGAGTTGCCATTTCCTTTTCCAGGGGATCTTCCCAACCCAGGGGTCAAACTTGAATCTCTCGGGTCTCCTGCATTGGCAGGTGGGTTCTGTACCACTGGCGCCATTCAGGAAGCATGATAATAATATCAATGTGGTTATTAAAAAATAAAAGATTTTATGATTGGAAATAAACATATAGGAAATGGTAAGATACCCAGATTGTATTAAAATATTCAAGCAAAAGAAAAATTGGCAAAGAGAGCTATAAAGTATCAATAGACTGATAAAATGTTAATAATTACTGAAGTAGAATGGTTGTTTATGGGGGGTTCATTGTTCTAATATTTTTACTTTTTTATGTGTTTGGAAGTTTCAATAATAAAATATTTAAAATCAAAACAGACTATACACTGCTTCAGAAATCATTGTTAATAAGATGCCTGCATATATGAACTTGTCAGATGTCACCAAAGTTCTGTTCAGTGAGGAACTTATGCCCCTGAATGCATTAAGGAAATCTTGTTTGTAGGCCTAGGCTTCATCTTCACTTTTCCACAGCCATCAAAGCTGGGCCTGTCACATGGATAAATGTGTTAAAGGAATGAGTAAACCTTTATGTCAAGAAACCAGGAAAGGAACAAAGTAAAACCAACAGAAGAGAAGCAAAGTAAATTTAAAATTAGAAATTAAGGGGTTAGATACTATTAGACTTAATCCAGTCTTAATGACTATATCTTGGCAAGTCTAATCAATGAAAAGAAAATGAAATATGAAACAGCATTAATGATGACAAAAGGGACATTACTACAGATTATCAATAATTTTTTCTTTTAATTCTAAGGTAACACTATTTGTATGTACAATATGTATTCCAATATATGTCAAAAGAGGGATTGCATTTTCATCTTTTAAGAATGTTATCACAACTGACTGTGCTCTAGAACCCAAACAGACCAACAAATAAATGTGTGTGTATGAAGTTCCTGTTGAAGGAAAAAAATCTGATAGTTGCATAGGTGAAAGTCTTAAGAAACAGATAATCCTTAACAGGATTTTAGCAATTAATTTTGCACAAGTAAAATAGTCCTGATATAAAACTAGATGCGGATAACTCTTAAAGAGCAAAATCTAGACCAGCTTCATTTATGAAAAGTCTATTAATTCTAAATAGTTAGATTTAGAATTTATTACAAAATCAGTCTTCATTAATAGGTTAGTGTTTTGCCTTTTCCAAGCACAAAATATCTCCAGAAGGCCTGTGTTTAACCTAGCACAAGACCTTAACCCAACATTCTCCACAAGTTTGTTTCAGGGATACTAATCCATGAGGATATTTGGGGGAAAAAGGTATTGTGGGGAAAATCATGAATGAAACAAAGGATAAAATATCTATTTTGGGGGAGAAATCCAAGTACTTCTTACCAGCTTGTTAAAAGATGTATTCAAGATGTATTTTCATTTAACACAGTGTATCTCAAATTTACTTCACTGTGCAATTCTCTCACTCCAAATATCTCTTAACACCTTTAGAGTGTGAACCATTTTAGTAGATGTTACCATAACCACAGCGAGTGTCTTGAAGGATGTCATTTCAGACATTATGGTGAGTGAGTGTGTTGGGGAAGGGTGAGGAAGGTCACTTTTCTCCGTAGCTCACATCATACTCTGAAAGCAGCTTCCGGCTTGAATACTGGGCTAGTGCTTTTCTACAGAGTGGAAACGATTTCAGCCTGGTCCTTGGTAGTGTATGTATTAAACATGCTGAAATACACAGTGATTAGGACATAAATGATTTTTCATTGTAATAAAAATGCTATATTAAACATCATTTTGTGTATTTTTTTTCTTTCTTTAAAGTTAAGATTTTCTCAAAGGTGCATATCTAGAAGTGCTTTGTAGACTTTGCTTCCCATATTGCCAGATTGTTGCCCCATCCTTGCACAAATTTTGAATCCCTTCAGTTACTAAAGATGAGTGTCTGTATTTACCTGATTACAAGCAAATTGAGCACATTTTTTCATATGTGTTTATTGACCAATCATATTTTCCTAAAAGTGCTTTTTTTATTCACGTACTTTCTCTGTTTCTTTTTGGGTTTTCCCATTGATTTTTTAGGATCCCCCAAGTAATCCAGGTATTGATAATTCCAGGTATTATTGTTGTTTAGTTGCTCAGTCATGTCCGACTCTCTTTGCAACACCATGAACTGCAGCATGGTAGCCTTCCCTGTTCTTCAGTATCTCCTGGAGTTTGCTCAAACTCATGTCCATTGAGTCAATGATGCCAGGTATTACACATTTATAAATGTTGGACTTATTTTCTTCACAGATAGCATGTGTTGTAACTGTGTTACAGTGTTCATTGTTTTGCTAACATTAAGTTTAGGTACAGTTTTCATTTGAAAGTGAAAAGTGAAGGTGAAAGTTGCTCAGTCCTGTCTGACTTTTTGCAACCCCATGGACTATACCAACTGAGCTATTAGAGACGCCCATAGTTTTCATTTTAAATCATACCAAATAATTGTATTCAAAAGACAAGAAGGACCTCTTATGGAGAAGGAAATAGCAACCCACTCCAGTATTCTTGCCTGGAAAAGTCCATGGACAGAGGAGCCTGGCGGGCTGCAGTCCATGGGGTTACATGACTGGGCATGTGTGCACGAGGGTGGAGGGAGATGGGTTGGTAGCAATCAAGTGGTAGAACTAAAAAAAAAAAAAAGGACCTCATGATTTACTCCTTTTGAATATGTTTTCTGCCATGCATCTGCAAATAGAAATAAGTTCCCCCAATATGTTATTTATTTATATTTCTCAGTAGATTAAATGACATCAAGCTGTACACTTAAGATTTATGCCTTTATGTAGCATAGAAACAGACAAGCAGCCCCTGATGTGCTGGAGCTGCTCAGGTCCCTTCAGTTACATCTTGGTGTTTTCCTGGTGACTTTCAGTGATCTCACTTCCCTAAGTGGCTCAGATGGTAAAGAACCCGCCTACAATGTGGGAGACCTGGGTTCGATCCCTGGGTTGGGAAGACCCCCTGGAGAAGGATATGACAACCCACTTCACTTCAGTATTCTTGCCTGGAGAATCCCGTGGACAGAGGAGCCTGGCAGGCTACAGTCCTTAGGGTTGCAAGGAGTCAGACACAACTGAAGCAACTTAGCAACAGCAGATAGGCAACTCTGTGACTCCAATGGGTCAAGACAAAAACAAGATCATTCTGTAATAATGCTGAAACATAGATAAAACAGGAACATTTTTCAAACCACAAAATGCCAAACATGCACCTGGATAATAGGAATGACTGCTATTTCTTTACCAATTGTAATTTTAACCTTGCTTTATTCTGCTCCCCCAGAGATAAGATTTATTAATATATGTAGTCATAAACAAGAAGGTCCTATTGTATAGCACAGGGAACTATATTCAATATCCTGTAGTAAACTACAATAGAAAAGAATATGAAAAAGAATACTAATTCCTGACTACTTCCAATCCAGAACAAAGCCTCACTTCCTTAAACCTTCTTTAAATCAATAAACACAAGAACAAGCCTTCTAGCACCTTCTCGTGGACACATCCCCATGGTTCTCAATGGTGTGTGTTCTTTGCTGCAACGAAAACAGTAAACCTAACTTGTTATTTTACAGGAATGTTCCTAGTGGTGTTTGGCTGGAGGACACCTGTACACTTTAAGTATATGCATCTTAACAATAAAAATATTTTTTTAGGGTTCAGTTTTTCAACTGACTGATCAGAAGCTAAGTTGATTGCAACACTAAGGAAGTTGTGAAGTGAAAGTCACTCAGTTGTATCTGACTCTTTGCGACCCCCATGGACTGTAGCCCACCAGGCTCCTCTGTCCATGGAATTCTCCAGGCCTGGATAGTGGAGTGGGTAGCCATTCTGTTTTCCAGGGGATCTTCCCAATCCAGGGGTCAAACAACCCAGGTCTTCCACATTGCAAGAGGATTCTTTACCATCTGAGCCACCAGGGAACATTTATTTATTTAAACAGAGCCTTAAGATCATCTGTAACAGTTTTTTTTTTTTTTTTCATCTGTAACAGTTTTTTCAATCAATGAAAACAGGATATAGTTAATTCTCAGCTTTGCTGATACATCTGCCATTAACAGGATATTTTGTTGTTGTTCAGTGACTAAATCCTGTCTGACTCTTTGTAACCCCATGGATTGCAGCTTGCCAGGCTTCCCTGTCCTTCAGTATCTTCCAGGGTTTGCTCAAGCTCTTGTCCATTGAGTTGGTAATTCTATGTAACCATCTCATCCTCTGCCACTCCCTTCTCCTTTTGCCTTCAGTCTTTCCCAGCATCAGGGTCTTTTCCAATGAGTCCGCTCTTCGCAGCAGGTGGCCAGTGTATTGGAGTTTCAGCATCAGTCCTTCCACTGAATATTCAGGGTTGATTTTCTTTAGAATTAGGCTGCACAAATCAGTCCTTTATTCTTTTTCAAAATCCACTATTTTCCTTCATGTAACATTTCCATGTGGCTGCATTTGGAAAGAACTCCTTAAAGAGCCTCTGGTTAATTCACCAGGCTCTAGCATAGTTTGCATAAGAAGTCATAATTTGCATAAGAAGTCATAATTTGCATAAGAAAGCAAAATTCCCTGTACTCAGATAAGGGGATAAACTAGCCTGAGTGATTATTTTTTCCATTCATAGAAGGAATTAAAAAATTGAGGGGCTTCTCGGTTGGTCCAGTGGCTAAGACTCTGGGCTCTCAATGCAGGGGGCCCAAGCTCAATCCCTGGTCAGGGAACTAGATCCCATACGCCGCAACTGTCTCCTATTGGCCCAGGGATTGAACCCTGGCATTGGGAGCATGGAGTCTCAGCCACTGGATCACCAGGGAAGTCCCCTTCAGTTCCTTTCTAATCCTATCCCCTACAAGATGGCAAACCCTAACCACCCAGGACTTACTTGCCAGTCTCAGGGCCATTGTATAACATGTTCCCCTGGAGGTAGATCCAGTGGTAAGGGCAGAAGTGAGTTAGTATCCTGATCAATAGTTTCTACTGGCTTTTGGTAAGCACAGTTGAATTCAGATTGTGTTGACAGGAGAATGCACTGTCTTACTGGAGACTACATCATCTTATTAACCTTGTGATTGGTTGGCACACAGCCTGTATTGGGCACTGGCAATGGGGCTGAGGGTGGACTGGTGGAATGGTAATGCAAGGCCGGACACAACCACAGGCAGGGGTGGTGGTACCTCACAATCAATGTTCTTTCTGCTGGATTTTGCTTAATGGTTATAATCTTCCCTGGGTGGTGCCTGTTAAACGCCTTACACTTTATCCCTAGTCTGAGGGGAGGATGTGTGTGGACTGGGCAGCAATGGTGACCTCACTGTGAAGTAAATATGACTGCTGGATCTACAGCCAGATGCCGTCAGCATCCACCTCTGGACTTCAGCCAGATGCCGTCAGCATCCACCTCTGGACGTCCGTGAAAAATTGACCCTATAAGCATCTGGCTACAAAGTTTGCATGCCTCATGGACTCCTGAGACTAGCTGCTGTTGTTATCACAGAAAAAAACGTGAAAGTGTTGGTTGCTCAGTCATGTCTGATTCTTTGCGATCCCATGGACTGGCAGGAGCCTGCCAGGCTCCTCTGTCCATGGAACACTCCAGGCAAGAATACTGGAGTGGGTAGCCATTCCTTTCTCCAGGGGATCTTCCCAACCCAGAGATCAAACCCAGGACTCCCACCTTGCAGGCAGATTCTTTACCATCTGAGCTATGAGCAAAATATCAGAATTATTTTTTTTATTGAGGTATAAGTTGATTTACAATGTTTATTACCTCTGTACAGCAGTGAGTCATACTTTTTCACATTCTTTTCCATTATGGTTTATCATGGGATATTGAATATCCTGTGCTACACAGTAGGACCTTGTTTACCCATTCTGTATATACCAGTTTGCATCCACTAATCCCAAACTCCCAATCCAACACACTCTCACCCCTCTCCCCCTGGGCAACCACCAGTCTACAGAGAATCATTTCTTAACATTCATTACAACTTTTATTATAACTCAAAAAATGTCAGAAATTCTAGAGAAAGTATAGATAAAATTTAGTAATCATTTCCCTCTTTTAAAAAATGCTTGAATTTTTGTTGAACATTGTCCTCCTACGGGTTGACTGGTTTAGCTATGACTGATTTAATTTGTCACATAATACATGTGTGCATTAAAGTATGTATTTCTGAAGCATGGGCAAAGGTGGAATCTGATGGATGGTGATTATTCCAAATGCTGTAAATGTCTACACATGCACAATTAATGGACAATCTCATAGCAATTGAGTATCATATGCTGTTAACAGTTTACTATTTTTGGTGGATAAGTTAGTGTCTAGTTTTCAACGTGCCAGTTCCTACAATCTGACAGATCAAGTCATGAACCATTTTATTTCAGATTAAAAAAAAAAAAAACCTTGTTTTAATGGGCTGCTAGATTTGACTTGCTATTTTAATTGGAACATTCATATACCATGAGTACAGTGGATTATTTTTGTGTCTGACTGGGCCTGTATGCTGTCCTTTTCCAAATTTGGTACAGGGGTTATGCTAGCCTCATAGCTGATACTCTTTATAAAATCTTGAAGAGTTAGATTTTATCTGTAAGTTAATCTAGTACTAGAGGAATAACATGCCATAGCACTTTCATCAGTTTTTTTCTTGGGTCTTACTATATTCAGGAAAATACTACTTTTCCTGGATTTCAGACATACTATTAAAAAACTGAATATATGCATATACTGTAACATGATGAATATAAACAAACATTTCCTACATCTTATCAAAGTTGTATACATATACACATTTATGTTTAAGAAAATACTTAGGGTGGAGAGGGAGGTGGGAGGGGGGATCGGGATTGGGAATACATGTAAATCCATGGCTGATTCATATCAATGTATGACAAAACCCACTGGAAAAAAAAATAATAAAAAAAAATAAAATAAAAAAAAAAGAAAAAAAAAAAAAAGAAAATACTTAGGAAAATAATGCTTTTTCCATAATTTCACATATAAAAAACTAAATGTAAACATTTTCTGAACGTTTATCTGAAGCATTCTGAATATTTGAATATCTGAAACAGGTCTGAAATCAGTCCTGAATACTCCTTGGAAGGACTGATGCTGAAGCTCCAATACTTTGGCCACCTGATGCAGAAAACTGACTCATTGGAAAAGACCTTGATGCTGGGAAAGATTGAAGGCAGGAGAAGGGAATGACAGAGGATGAGATGACAGAGGTTGGATGGCATCACCAACTCGATGGACGAGTTTGAGCAAGCTGTGGGAGTTGGTGATGGACAGGGAAGCCTGGTGTGCTACAGTCCATGGGGTCGCAAAGAGTTGGCCATGACTGAGTGAGCAACTAAACTGAAACATTTTCTTTTACTAATTAAAGTTGAATAAACATGTGTATGTATATATACTATATGTGAAAACACTTTCCCCAGTACTCAGATTATATATAGTTGAATATAAATGTTTAACAGAGAGGCATGGAATTTATTTCACCTACAACCAAGCATAGAGCAGTTCTGAATCATTTCATCAGCTCTACAGTGTCAAACACACAAGCAATTCTATCGCCTGTGCCAATCTCAGATTCTCACATTCTCTGGTTGTAAAGCAGCCACAATCCCAGATATCACAGAGACGTATCCTGTATAAGGGAAAGCCATTTCCACCTATTTTGTTAAGTAAAGAATATTTAACTGAAGCTCACTTGCAGTCTTTTGCTTAGACCTTCGGTGGTCAGCACTGCTACACATATGTGTATACTGTGCTAAGTCACTTCAGTCCTGTCTGACTCTTTGCGACCTTCTGTCCATGGGATTCTCCAGGCAAGAATACTGGAGTGGGTTGCCATGCCCTACCCCAGGGGGTCTTCAGGCGGGTTCTTTACCACTAGCACCACCTGGAAAGCCCATTACACATATGCTCAATTGCAAAGCAATCAGGAGGGCAAGCATCTGGCATTTAGATTTAGGTGGGCAGCAGGCATCTAGAAAAGGGAGACTGGTTAATACCAGTGGATAGGCAACCAACAATGTCTGCCAAAATACTGCCTTATTTCTTGATATCTTTAATTGCTTTTTTGATGTGAACCATTTTAAGTCTATTAAATTTGTTACAATACTGCTTCTGTTTTATGTTTTGGTTTTTTGACCATGAGGCATGTGGGATCTTAGCTCACCGATCAGGGACTGAACTGGCACCCTCTGTGTTGGAAGGCTAAGTCTCAACCACTGGACCACCAGGTGAAGTCTCTTTGATCTCCTTCATTTCTGCAGAAGTTACACATACTTTCTCACTTATGATGCTTGAATTTTTTCTGTCCAGGGTACAATCTCTTTCACTTCAAAAAGTTTTCAAGGTGTCTTTTGGGTTTTGCACTTATTTTGCTAGAGCACCTCAACAGACTACAGCTGGATGCTTGTTTCACTCGCTCATTCCTCTGGTCAACACTTATTGAGAACCTCTTAGGAACTGGCAGTGGACTAAGTATTTATAATAAAGTGAGAATGAATCCTGGCTTTTAATTGTCCCCATATTCTATACATACATTGAAAGAAGTTAAATTCCCTGAGCTTTGGTTGCATCCTACAAATTTTAACATGAAGTTGTCTCTTTGTCATTCATTTGCTGAATGGTAATTTGACTTTTTTTTTTTTTTACTTCCTTTTTAATGTAAAACTTATACAGGTATCTTAAATTTCCTTGTAGAGAAATGGATTTTGTCTGAGGCTTTATTTTCTAATTCACTAGAAGAGAGGTCAGAGATTATGGCATATGTCTCCTGTTTTTTGGAAGGTCTTAAAGAATCATCTAAATCTTCTCTGACATTACAGTAGCCCACTTTTATTATATTGGAGTTCCTTACACTATGAATCCCCTGGTGGGGAAAAAGGCAATCTATAAAAAACTTCAGTTTTAAAATTTTTCTCCAGAAGGAACTAACATTCTAGAAAGAAAGATGATGTAAGATATTCATATAGTCACTGTACACTGTAAGGCCTTCCTCTTACAGGATTTCTAATACAAAACTAGGAAAACAAAAAAGTTAAGAATATAATGCAGCTCTCATTTAGCACACTTCCAATATGAGTCAGATAAGGGATACAATGTACACAATACTAAGAAATATGATGCTAATATTACTAATTGGTTAAGTAATTAGCCCTATAAGAAATGAGCAATAATGGTGAAGTAAACACTAAATGTTAAATCCTTTCCCACTCTGATTTGGTTCAGGTTAATTTTAGCAGATAGATGTTTCATCTATGATATCTGTATTGTGACACTTGATTTCCCATAAAGGCTAATGACCCTTCATGTTCAGAAAAGTTAGAATGATTTCTGTCTCTAACATTTTCACTACCTTTCTAAGATCGCCCACTTAGCTTATCTTCACGGAGTTTTTTAATTTTTCACCAACTGAACTCTGATGTCTAATAAATTTTGAGATACAGATACACCCCTCCCAATTCCTAACATTTATAAAATTCTGGCCCTTAATTAAAGGCCTCGTATCCACAGTATGAAGTGTGATATTAACCTGTTGTCCTTAAATGCTTTCCCACATTCCTGACAATTACATAGGCTTTTGTGTTTTACTAGCACAAATTTCCAGACGTCAATTTTTATTTTTTGTAGTTCTGTTTATTGCTACCAACCCATCTCCCTCCAACCCCTCATGCGTGCGTGCTCTGGTCATGTGACACCATGGACTACAGCCCACCAGGCTCTTTTGTCCGTGGAATTTCCCAGTGGAATTTTCCAGGCAAGAATACTGGAGTGGGTTGCCATTTCCTTTTCCCAGATGTCAAATTTTGAGGTTTCCCACATCTTCACTCACTCCTTTGTCCTACATGAATTATTTGATGTTGACAAGGTGTGAGCCACGAATAAAGGCCTTCCCACATTGCTCACATTCATAGGGTTTCTCAACAGTATGAATTTTCTGGTGTCGACTAAGCTCTGAGCCACAGCCAAAGGCCTTCCCACATTCCTTACACCCATAGGGTTTTTCACCACTATGATTTCTCTCGTGATGAGCAAGTTCTGATCGTCGAATAAAAGCCTCCCCACATTCCTTACATTTATGGGGTGTCTCACCAGTGTGAATTTTTTGATGCCAGATAAGTTCTGTGCTACAAGTAAAGGCCATTTCACATTCCTTGCATTTATAAGGTTTCTCACCCGTGTGAGCTCTCTGATGTCTGGTAAGTTCTGCGCCACGGTGAAAGGCTTTCCCACATTGCTTACACTTGTATGGTTTCTCCCCTGTATGAACACTCTGATGTCGGACAAGATGTGAATCGGAGATAAAACCTTTCCCACATTCCCTACATTTATGAGGTTTCTCGCCGGTATGAATTCTTTGATGTAGGTTCAGTTCTGAGGCACAACTGTACACCTTCCCACATTCCTTACATTCATAGCGTCTCTCACCAGTATGAATTATCTGATGAAGACTAAGTTGTGTGTCATAGCGAAAAGCTTTCCCACAGTCCTTACACTTATGGGGTTTCTCACCAGTATAGATTCTCTGATGTCAAAGAAGGTGTGAGGGACAGGTAAAGGCTTTCCCACACTCCTTACATTCATAGTATTTCTCATCAGTATGAATCTTCTGATGTAAATTCAGCTGTGAGATAGATGGAAAGGCCTTTTCACATTCCGTACACTTAAAGGGTTTCTCACCTATGTGAATCTTTTGGTGTTTACTAAGTTATGAGGTAGAATGAAAGGCTTTCCCACATTCCTTACATTTATGAGGTTTCTCAGCAGTATTAATGCTCTGAGATTTTGTAATCTGAGAGTCACAAATAAAGTCACCTTCCTTATTTTCATTACTTTTTTGGCTTTCATTAATTCTTTGATGCTTTATCAAGTCTGACCTACTATTAAAGGCTTTCTCACATTCTCCACATTTAGAGCCTTTCTCCTTATTATGATTTCTTTCATGTTGACTCTGGTGTGGTTGCAATCTGGAAGTCTTACATTCCTTGGATTCACAGGATTTTGCTCCAGTAGGAGCTGTCTCAGGTGTTCTAGGATCTGTGTGCTGAACGGAAGTGGATCTTTCTTCAGCGGTTATTATGGCTTGTCTGAAATGTTCTTCTGATAGCCTCTCCAAGTGGCATCTGACTTCTCTGGTATTTCTGACTCTAGGACACTCAAGATTAGAGCTGATAAGTCTCTTTGTTATCTCTGGTTGCAATGACTGAATTTCATAACTTTCCTCCTTTAAAGATAAAGTCTTGGCTTCTCTTCTAGATTCCCAGTCTGTAAGATAACAAAGAAAATAGTATTTTCATGTTGTAGGAGAAAGAAAAGTTCCAAGGTAGAAACAACAAACTAAAAATAGTGAATAGTTTAAATTGCTCTTAACACTGCGTTACAATTTGGGAAAAAAAAAAAAAAAAAAGGTTGGGAGGGGAATAAGAATAGAGAAAATGAGGGCAGCTTATGAAGGAAGTGATTTTTAAAATATTTATTTGGCTGTGCCAGGTCTTAGTAGTAGCATGTGAACTCTTTCGTTGTGGCATGTGGGATCTAGTTCCCTGACCAGTGATTGAACCCAGGCCCCCTGCACTGGAAGCACCGGAGTCTTAGTCACTACACCACCAGGGAAGTCCCAAGGAAGTGACTTTTCACTTCTGGTGAGAATCAGCTGGGGAACTTGTTAAAAATACAATGTCCGGGACCTCCCAGGTGGTCCAGCAGTTAAGACTCAGCACTCCCAACCCAGGGGGTCTGGGTTAGATCCCTTGTTGGGGAACTAGATCCCACATGCCACATCCAGCAGTTGGTAACTAAAGATTGAAGATCTTATGTGCCACAACTAAGATCCAGTGTAGCCAAATAAATTATAAATATTTTTTAAAAAATATGTAATGTCCAAGAACCAACCAACTAAATGAGAATCTAAAGGAGTAGGACATTATCTAACAGCAAGTCCTCTCATCTCTAGCCCCAGGTTTTGATTACTTCTACTAGTATCTCTAGTAGTAATCACCTTGTCCAGAGCCATCCCTCACCAAGATTAACAAAACATTATCCTAGCATAGTATCTCCCTATTTCCTCCTGATATCCCATCCCCAACACAGTAGCCAGAGTGCTCTTATTAAAATAAGTTTGATCATGTCATTCTTCTGCTCAAAATCCTCCACTGGATTTTCTTCTCACCCTGAGTAAAAGTCAAAATCCCTCAGTGATCCACATGGCCTTTCCAGAACTTGTTTACACTACCTCTTTCTGACCTCACTGCCTTATCCCCTCCCATGAGCTGACTCTATTCTAGCTCCCTGACCAACTACATGTTCACATTTGCCAAGCACACCCTTCGTTCAGAATCTCTGCCTACAAATATCTTCCCTAAGATATCAACATGGCTCTTTCAATTACTTCATTCTGACCTCTATTTAGATGTCAACTTAAGAGACCACTCTTTACAAAACAGGACCTTCATCAATCTACTTACTGTACTTTTTTGCAGTGTACTTATCACATGTCATTTCCTCTTTTCCCCCAACATTATGCTTTAAAGTTTTCATAACACAGAAGAATGAAAAGAACTAGACAGTGGACTCCCATAATCTCATCACCTAGATTCTACAACAAATGTTTGGACCTACTTGCCTTATTATACATCTATCTACCCCTCCAAACATCAGGTCACCTTGCAGACATCAGTATACTTCACCTGTAAACCAACAGATTATATTTTAACTTGTTTACTTCTGTACTGTCTGTCCACCCTTCACTGTACCTGTACAAAGTAAATAATAGTTGTCTGCCGAATGTATGGCCATTGGTGTGTTTTTCTATCTCCCTCACTGATTTCTGAGGCAACTCAAAATGTGGGACTCACTGTTTAAATGCAGTGCCTTCCCCCTGCACCTAAAATACAAAATTCACTATCAGACCTGCAAAATTCTGTAGCATCTGGTCCCTGCTTCCCTCTTCAACTTAATTTTGAGGTACTGTCACCTTCACTCACCATGAGTTCACTATACTGGCTGCCATTCAACTTGCATGTCATGCCAATTACATTCTCATCTTTCAGGAAATGTTTTGGCTTCTTTGCATGCTCTCTGTTCCAGGATATCTGCCATGGCCAGCTTCTCTCATTCTAAAAATCTTAATTTTCTATCCTATATCCTTTTCTTTGCCCTCATAATCTTTTTCTCAATTTTATAATTACATATTTGTTCATCAGTTTATCTACTGGTATAATTTCTCCCAAGGCTTCCCTGGAGGCTCAGTGGCAAGGAATCTACCTACTGGTCTGGGAAAATCCCACATGCCAAGGAGGGACTGAGCCTGTGCGCCACAACTTCTGAGCCCACAAGCAGCAACTACTGAAGCCTGAGTGCCCTAGAGCTGGTGTTCCACAGCAAGAGAAGCTACTGCAATGAGAAGCCCATACACCACAACGAGAGGGTAGCCTTAACTGAAGCCCAGCTTGCCACAACTAGAGAAAGCCCATGCAGCAATGAAGACCCAGTACAGTCAGGAATAAAAATAAATAAATAAAAATTATTAAAAAAAAGATCAGAACAAAATTGGACCCAAAATGTGGTGAAGATGGTTATCTCATGGAAAGGAAGAACGGAGGAAAGCAGAAAGGTACTTCCTTCCTGAAATCAGAGGGAATATGAGGAAGAGTAGCAAGAAAGTGGTAACTAGAATAACAATTGGAAGACTTACGTGAAACATCCTTACTCTCTTCTCCAGATCTTAGGCTTCTTGGGGAGCTTTCCTAACAACATCTCAGGCATGCTGCCTGTCTTCTCACAGGCCAGGAGAGTGCCACCTGCCACGGCGTTTCCCATGTGAGTCTCTATTACTCACCTGGGCACCACTCTTCTGTCTCCTTGCCCTTAACCATCCAGGGCTCCTTCCCCTGCTCCAATAAAGAGATCACATCTGACTAAAAATTGGCAAATCCTGCTCAAGAAAGAAAAAAAGGATCAAGTGGATGTTGCGGGTGTCCCAGAATTAAAATCAGTCCATGATTATCACAAAAGAGGAGTAAGAAAATTAAGGGTAAGAGGAAAGGGGGAAGATAAAGTTCAATGGAGCTGCTGATTTCTTTTTCTTTTTTATTTCAGGTCCTGAATATTTATTTTTTAAATTTGTTTTTCCTAGGCTGCATGCATTAGTTATTTTATTAATGTATTTTTAATTGGATGATAATTGCTTTACAATGTTGTGTTGTTTTTTGCTGTACAACAGTGTGAATCAGTCATAATTAAATACATATATTCCCTCTCTCTTGAGCCTCTCTGCTCTTCCCATAGGTGACATAGCTCTCCCCATAGTGACAACCCCACTAGGTTGTCACAGAGCACCAGGCTGAGGTCCCTGTGTTATACACCAGCTTTCCACTAGTTACCCGTTTTACACATGATAATGTATATAGGAGCAGCCAATTTCTAACTTCACAAGGGACAAAGCATTCTTTGGTAAGCACTTAGGAAGAATCGTTAATTCAGCCAAGCACTTAGGAAGGACTCACAAGAAATTGGGATTCCCTTGTGGCTCAGCTGGTAAAGAATCTGCCTGCAATGTGGGCAACCTAGGTTGTATAGTCCATGGGGTCACAAAGAGTCAGACATAACTGACTGACTTTCACTACTTCACTTCATAAGAAATTATTATAATAAATATAAAAATTTAAGACCAATTCTGAATTTTCGAGGACAAATCAACTGACCCAGTGAGATCAGGTTGTTATAATTCTCCAGCATCACATCTTGGTACAAATCCTTCTGAGCAGAGTGCAAGCATTCCCACTCTTTCTGAGAGAAGTAAATGACCATATCTTTGAACTTGAAATCCTGAAACCAAAGATAAAAATACACAGAAATTAATGGGCCAAAATCTTTACAAGAAAATTAAGAGAGCAATTCAATAGGAAAACACTGTTTGGAAAAAAAGGACACACTGGACCTTTCAGAAATAGATGTTTTTCTGGAACTCTCTTGCTTTTTCGATGATCCAGCGGATATTGGCAATTTGATCTCTGGTTCCTCTGCCTTTTCTAAAACCAGCTTGAAGATCTGGAAGTTCACAGTTCACGTGTTGCTGAAGCCTGGCTTGGAGAATTTTGAGCATTATTTTACCAGTGTGTCAGATGAGTGCAATTGTGCGGTAGTTTGAGCATTCTTTGGGATTGCCTTTCTTTGGGATTGGAATGAAAACTGACCTTTTCCAGTCCTGTGGCCACTGCTGAGTTTTCCAAATTTGCTGGCATATTGAGTGCAGCACTTTCACAGCATCATCTTTCAGGATTTGAAATAGCTCAACTGGAATACCATCACCTCCACTAGCTTTGTTCATAGTGATGCTTTCTAAGGCCCACTTGACTTCACACTCCAGGATGTCTGGCTCTAGGTGAGTGATCACACCATCATGATTATCTTTGGCCACCTCATGAGAAGAGTTGACTCATTGGAAAAGACCCTAATACTGGGAGGGACTGGGGGCAGGAGGAGAAGGGGACGACAGAGGATGAGATGGCTGGATGGCATCACCAGCTCGATGGACATGAGTTTGAATAAACTCCGGGAGTTGGTGATGGACAAGGAGGCCTGGCGTGCTGCAATTCATGGGGTGGCAAAGAGTTGGACATGACTGAGCGATTGAACTGAACTGAACTGGACCTTTCAAAATGTATAAGTCAACAGCTCCATATAAAAAATAAACAGCCTAATCAAAAAATGGACAAAAGACCTAAACAGACATTTCTTCAAAGAAGACATACAGATGCGCAAAAAGCACATGAAAAGATGCTTCAACATCGTTAATTATTAGAGAAATGCAAATCAAAACTACACTGAGGTATCACCTCACATTAGTAAGAATGGCCATCATTAAAAAGTCTATTAATAAAAAATGCTGGAGAGGGTGTGGAGAAAAAGGAACCCTCCTACACTGTTGGTAGGAATGTAAATTGGTACAGCCACTATGGAAAACAGTTTGGAGGTTCCTTAAAAAACTAAAAACAGAGCTACCATATGATCCTGCAATCCCACTCCTGAGTATATGTTTGGAGAAAACCATAATTCAACAAGATACATACACCACGATATTCACTGCAGCACTACTGACAATGTCCATCAACAGATGAATGGATAAAGAAGATGTGGTGTATTTATACAATGGAATACCACTCAGCCATAAAAAGGAATGAAACAATGCCATTTGCATGTTTTGGACATCCATCCAACATGAATGAACCTAGAGATTATCATACCAAGTGAAATAAGCCAGACAGAGAATGACAAATAACATGTTATTGCTTATATGTGGAATCTAAAAAAAAAAAAAATTATACAAATGAACTTATATACAAAACAGAAATAGACCCACAGACATAGAAAACAAACTTATGCTTACCAAAGGGGAAAGGTGGGAGGAGGGATAATTAGAAGTTTGGGATTAACATATATATACTACTATATAGGGCTTCCCTGGTGGCTCAGCAGGTAAAGAATCTGCCTGCAGTGAGGGAGACCTGGGTTCGATCCCTGGGTTGGGAAGATCCCCTGGAGAAGGGAATGGCAACCCACTCCATTATTCTTGCCTGGAGAATTCCATGGACAGAGGATCCTGGTGAGCTACAGGCCATGGGGCCGCAAAGAGTTGGACACGACTGAGCTACTAACATACATACACACTACTACTATATATAAAATATAACCATTAAGGATAGCACAGGGAACTATACACAACATTTTGTAAAAACTTTTAAGGAAAAGAATCTGAAAATATATGTATATGTGTAACTGAATAACTTTGCTGTACACTTGAAACTAACAACATTGTAAACTGACTATACTTTTAACTAGAAAAAAAAAAAACATGGACAGTTCAGTGTGGAAACAAGGGTGATCACAGGACACATTCTTGGTGTACACACCATTTGTTAAAAAAAACTGAGGTATAGTTGATGTATAATACTGTATGTTTCAGGTATATAACATGGTGATTCACAATTTTTAAAGATTATTTTCCATTTATAATTATTATAAAATATGGGTTACAGTACCTGTATCATTCAAATCATTCTTAAACATGCCTGCAACTACAGATAAAACCTCCTTGGCATTATCCTTTTTCATTATCCAGCCAGGTCTGGGAATAAACAAAGTCTAGATAATCAGTGTTTCCCAATTAAATAAAACTGCACATGCAAGTAGATAACACATGCTATGCTCAGCACACAACACTGTGACCATCTCTGCATTTACCCATTTAAGAAATCTGTTTAAAAGTCTGAATCAAAATAATAAAATAAAATAAAAGTCTGAATCATTCAAAGGTATATTTAAAAACCTCTCTCTCATGGAAAACAGTGTGGAGATTTCTTAAAAAACTGGAAATAGAACTGCCATATGACCCAGCAATCCCACTTCTGGGCATACACACTGAGGAAACCAGATCTTAAAGAGACACGTGCACCCCAATGTTCATCGCAGCACTGTTTATAATAGCCAGGACATGGAAGCAACCTAGATGCCCATCAGCAGACGAATGGATAAGGAAGCTCTGGTACATATACACCATGGAATATTACTCAGCCATTAAAAAGAATTCATTTGAACCAGTTCTAATGAGATGGATGAAACTGGAGCCCATTATACAGAGTGAAGTAAGCCAGAAAGATAAAGAACATTACAGCATACTAACACATATATATGGAATTTAGAAAGATGGTAACGACAACTCTATATGCAAAACAGAAAAAGAGACACAGAAGTACAGAACAGACTTTTGAACTCTGTGGGAGAAGGTGAGGGTGGGATGTTTCAAAAGAACAGCATGTATATTATCTATGGTGAAACAGATCACCAGCCCAGGTGGGATGCATGAGACAAGTGCTCGGGCCTGGTGCACTGGGAAGACCTAGAGGAATAGGGTGGAGAGGGAGGTGGGAGGTGGGATCGGGATGGGGATTACGTGTAAATCTATGGCTGATTCATATCAATGTATGACAAAACCCACTGGAAAAAAAAAATAAATAAAGGGGAAAAAAAATGAAAAAAAAAACCAAAAAACCTCTCTCTCTGAAAATAGGATTTGAACATAGCTTATGTGATCTAATAATTTCTTAAAAGCTCAGGCTCATAAATATACCAGAATATTTAATCTAGTTGTTCTCCATGTCCACAAATAGACATCATTTTTACTGGGTGTACAACACCCCATCTTATGTATTCAGCGCTGTATTTTGCAGCACTAGCTTAGAACAGTTCTCTAGAGTTCTGTTGCAGTTACAAGGGTTATTACTTCTTAATAATTTATATATCTGGTTGAATTGTTCCGGTTACAATAAACTGTCCCCAACTATACTCTCTTTGTTCCAGAATTCCCAGAACTAATGGAGTAAGATCCAGACTCACACGATGGGACCCATGATGAGCAAACACTACACAAGTTCAAAATGGACCCACAGGTTCCGTGTGGACTATCACATAACTGCATACACAGAATCTATCATATCTCTCAGATTCTCCGTCCCAAAAAATCTCAGAGCCTAAAATATGAGCACATACTAAGAATGCAAAAAATCAGTATCAATTACCTTCTTGTCTAATTGGAAACCCCTGGAAGAATAAATGGCGACACACTACAGTATTCTTGTGGGGAAACTCCCATGGAAGAGAAGCCTGGTGGGCTACAGCTCATGGGGTCACAAAGATTCAGACATGACTGAGTGACTGGGCATGCATCCACTATCATTGGAAAACCCAAGTCTGCAACATGGAGTCTCACTCCCACTTCATCAAAGCACAGCTCTAACAAGAGAGGGACAAAATTTCCAGCAAGGGCTGGTTTTCCCATTCCATCAGTACTCCCGGTAGAAGGATATACACTTATGGAATGCTAAATGGTTTCTGAATAAACAGTTAAACATTTGTTGGAGAAGAGAGAGACACTTAGGGGACAGCAGCCTTTGGCAGCATCACTCATTGGAATTGGAGGAATGGGGAAGAAGTTCTTCAGAGAGGCTCAGGGAAGCAAGCAGTTCCAGGAGAAAGAAATTCACAGTTCAAATCTTCCAAAATAAAAAAAAAATGCTCTTGATATAGAAGAAACATCCATTCACGTAAGCAATGGCATTTAGGGTTACAAACCAGATCATTTATATCCTGGGTTCACCCAAGAGAAATACAAGTTAAGAAGGCAAAGGAGGAAGAGGCAACAACAGCCCTGAGTCACCAGACTGACCTCAAGAGTCCAAAAATGAAGTTTCCTCTCTCCTCCCCGTTTCTATCTTCCTGCTTTTGGCAACCCAGTGCATGCACACACAAACACAGAGTCCCTTTCTCTTTCTCCATCTGAGGGAGCGTAACAAACCTTGGCTTTCCCTGAACTCCAGGGAATCCAACTGTACATAATGTGTTCAGAAGAAATAACTTTTCCACCATGAGGAGCTCATCTGAACCCAGAAAAGCCTGCTCTGATCTGCCCCAGGTAGACCCTTGGTCTATCAGGAAGATGCTAAGCTCCTCAGGTGAGGAGCATCTTAGAGACATGAGGACATCCTCAGGACCAGAGCACAGGACACTTAGGCAGGCCCAGCCTTGGACAGATTCCGCAACAGAGGTCTCCAGCCTCCACCAGGCCTAAGACTCAAGTACTTCCTTGCCTTTGTGCACATATCCCAGAACTGGGGTCTTGAGAACCCAATCTAGAACCTCTTTCCACAAAGACTCTGTCCAGAATCACCAATACTGAGCCAGACAACCAATATGATCAGCAGGTTCTCAGCAGCCTCAGCCAAGCTCAACTACCTGGATGAAGGCTGCCATGGCTTTTGTTGTTGTTCTGGTTGTTCAGTTGCCACATCTAACTCTTTGTGACCCTATGGACTGCAGCATGCCAGGCTCTCTTGTCTTTCACTATTTCCCGGAGTTTGCTCAAATTCATGTCCATTGAGTCGGTAATGCTATCCAACCATCTCATCCTCTGCCATCCCCTTCTCCTTTTGCCTTCAATCAGGGTCTTTTCCAATGATAGCTTTACATGAAACCATAATTTTCAGAATCCTCATGGTCTGTACATCCTGGTCCCCAACCAAGATCATCCATGGCTTTCCTGCTTTTCATTCCTACCCTCAGCCTTACTGCTGATAGGCAGTGCTCATTGCATCTCAAGCACAATTACTGTGCATTAAGCAATTTTAGTCCCTGGTATCTTACATGTATTAATCTTTAGGAAAGGCCCATGAATCTTTAGGTTAGTGAAGTAAGTAATTCACTCACGTCTGCAGTAAGCAGTGGCACTGCTGGGCTTTAAATTTAGATTTCTCCAGCCCTCCAGATGATGCCCTTCCACTTCTGACCCTTGCACAGGCAGCCAGGGATTTCCCGATCCTTTGCAAGAACGCTGAGCTGGACTCTGCACCCAGGGAAGCAGAAAAAGCTTGGTTTGCTCGGTTTATCACTGCAGAGCACAACACTATGAGGGGAAATCAAAGGTAAAAGGGTAAGGAAGCAAAGAAGTTCTGTAAACAGAATTCCTCTGAAATGAACTAACAGTGACTTACTTAAGTTGAGGGGTATGTGGAAAATTTCACGTACCATGTAAAAGATTAACTGGGGCCCAGAAAAGTAACAGAACTCCAACCAATGGAAACAGACTGAGCAGCATTCCAAGAACAGTGAATGTGCTAAGTAGAGAGGGAGACAAATTGCATCCTGTGTGTCTGAGGAGCAGATAAGTTAATGGGGATAACTGGTGAGGGACTCTGGGAAAGGAGTAGACAGCCATGATGCTGGAGAAATCCGAAGGGGCCAGAAAAGAAAGGCCTTGGATGACGGTCATCTTTGCCAGGACTAAACACATCATCTTGACTTACTACTCTATGCCAATACTAGGACTGGTGCTCTAGTAAATATAGATATTTACTATAGTAAATAAACAATAGTGTGAAAGAGCTGGGATTTTACCCTGAAAGTAACAGGGATTCACTGAATAAAGAAAGTGAGGCAACTGGACTATTTTATTTCGGAGGAATAAACTAGAGTTAGGGAGTCCAATCAAGGTTCTCCTAGTGGCTCAGTGGTAAAGAACGCCTGCAATACAGGAGACATGGGTTTAATCCCTGGGTGGGGAAAACCCCCTAGAGAAGGGAATGGCTATCCACTCCAGTATTCTTTTTTGCCTGGAGAATTCTATGGACAGAGGAGCCTGGAGGGCTACAGTCCATGAGGTCAACAAGAGACGGAACAACTGAGTGACTAACACTTTCAGGGAGTCCAATTAGGTAAATGCACTACCCATTCCCACAAAAGTTTTACCTGGCACACACAGGGCATGAGAGCAAGGAGCAGGAAAAGAGACAGACTCAATGGGCTCTGCCACCTCACTGATGTGGGGGAGACCAGGAAGTAGGAGTTAGGGGACCTCCAGGTTGCCAGTGTAAGGGCACGTTCAGGTGAATTTCCATTATTGGCACATTCCCCAGAGCCTGCAGACTACAATATACAGAAGTTTTGAGGAAGTCCATGGTCAGAGAGCTAAGAAATGGCAGAAATGGAGGTAGTCTCTACCCTTTTATGCAGTGCAAATATCATTAATACCGAGAAAGGACAACAAGAATTCTAAGAGGAGGAAATAGAGGGAGAAATGGACAGTCAAAGACTGAAGGGCAAAGGGAAGCTGGAATTCCTTCCTCACCAAAATGTGCTGAGAATTGAGTGGGAAGATATGGTCCCTTTCTCAGAATCTTAGGAAGGTTCTGACCAGAATGGAAATATGAAGACAAACTCAGTCAATTTCCACAGAATTCAGAAGTCAAAGACAAAGGAAGAAACAGATTTATCCAAGTGAAAAAAAAAAAAGTATTTCGAAAGAATATTTAGCCTAAATATTTCAAGAGTAAAGAAATATGTAGTTCTGAAAAGCAGCTGGACAGAATAAAAAAAAGAGTTCTAACTCAGACACAATGAGGGGGAAAAACTCCTGAATTTCACATACTCAAATACTATGCCATTCTTTAAAATCAACTAGGAATTTTACTGACTCCCAGTATTCTTGCCTGAAAAATCGCATGAACAGAGGAGCCTGATGGGCTACAGTCCAAAGGATCGCAAAGAGTCAGACATGACTGAGCGCATACACACACAGGAATTTTACAGTCAATATTCTGTAGTTATATCTCAAATCAGATACCTTAAGCTGTTTAGATGAAAAGTACTTTAGAAAAATGAGTGGCTTTTATATTTTTGTATTAGAGAAGACTTTCTGGCATGACATAAAGAAAAGAAAACACTTTTTGAAAACACACACAAAGTAGATTAACTGTGAAAAAATACTTCTAAAACAACCTATAAATGACAGAGTAGTTCTGAAAAGAACTTTGCTTAATGTATGCTTAACATGCTTAATGTATAAACTGATAAATGGGCAAGAGAAATCAGTAGGCAATTTAGAAATTCCAACTGTACCATTTATTAACTGTAATTCTGGAGCAACTGACTCAACAGAATCTATTTTCTCATCTGTCAACTTAGAATAATACCAAATTTCATCAAATCTGATATGCCACTGTTTGTAAAGCCAGCATTACTTTATATACCAGGAAAGAAATAAATGTCACCAATTAAACTATAACTTGCCAGGAACTGAAAAACCCACCCTGGTTTCAAAGAAGTTAAAATGTGGAGGGGGAAAAAAAAATCACAGAATTTACATTCATACCTGACTGATAGGATTGTTATGTGGATCCAACAAGATAACATATCAAGAACTTTAAGTGGCTCAAAGTGAACACTCAATAAGTTAAATTGCTTCTATTAGTAATTTGATCATTCTGAAAACAAAATTACACACCCACATATATGTGCAGATAAAATAATTTTAAAATATTAATAATGATTACCTCTAGATGGTAGCCCATGGACCATGGGCATTAAACTTTCATAACTTACTCAAATTTTGAAATTTTTGCAAGAAACCTGTATTACTTTTGGAGAAGGAAAAGGCAACCCACTCCATTACTCTTGCCTGGAAAAATCCATTCCCATGGATGGAGGAGCCTGACAGGCTACAGTCCATGGGGTCACAAAGAGTCAGACACAACTGACTGACTTCACTTATTGTATTACTTTAATCATCACAAAGAGAGCAATTAGGTTATTTCTATTTGGGAGGGAATGGAGAAATATCAAGATCAGAAAGGGGCTGGCAGGCATTCCATGCTGTTAGAAATTTGGAAGCAAACAGGTTACAGTGAACCTGGACCCCTAAAATTTCTTTTACAAGAAAGAAATTAGTAAGATTTAAGTAACTTATTCTGTTCTTCAACTTCCCTACCAAATCACACAAGCACATTCTCTCAAGACTGTTGCATTGTTGCTGTTTAGTCACTCAGTCTTGTCTGACTCTTTCCTGACTCCATGGACTGCAGCCCACCAGGCTCCTCTGTCCATGGGATTTCCCAGGCAAGAATACTGGAGTGGGTTGACATTTCCTTCTCCAGAGGATCTTCCAGACTTAAGAGATTGAACCCATGTCTCCTGCACTGGCAGGTGAATTCTTTACTATTGAGTCTTCAGGGAAGCCCCCAAGATTGTTATAACACTGAACAAAATCCAGGGAAATGGAAATTCCAGATGAGAATACATGCAAAGCAGATAGCCCAGGTTTAACCATCTGTGGTTTCCTTCTCTCTTCCCCTTTCTCCAAATCACTACTATTAATCTCCTGGATGAAGTGAAGTAAAGTGAAAGCCGCTCAGTTGTGTCCGACTCTTTGTGACTCCATGGACCATACAATCCATGGAATTCTCCAGACCAGAATACTGGAGTGGGTAGCCTTTCCCTTCTCCAGGGGATCTTCCCATAGAATCCTGAAATGATAGTGTCCTGAAAACCAACAAGTCACCCTTTCCAAGAAGAGAATGGCAAACAACTTACCTCCTCCACCATGACTTTTGATGCACAGCAACACTTCTCTTCTCCTCTTCCGGATTCTTAGAGAAGGAAAAAAAAAAATAGAAAATAGTTAAGAAACTATGAGACTGCAGGTCCTTCCTGGAGCCTGGGGAAGGCCAAGGCAGAACAAATCCCTGCTCCACCCCAGGCACTGAGAGGGAGCCCAAAGCCAAAGAGGCCAGCTACCTCTCTCATCACCAAAAAGAAGAGCAGACAACCTTAGGGGCCCAGATGGGAGTCCTGGGAAAGACTCCTAGACTGTGGCCTCTTTCTTTCACAAGAGCCTGGCTTTGGGTACTTTTGGACACAAATTGAGCCCAGATCTGTGATACAAAGAAACATCCTAACTGGATCCACCTGCTGGAGTCCCACATTTCTGTCCTCTAGGCTGGGGGCACGTGACTGGGCCTTGGTGGCCACAAGGTGAAAACCAGACAAGTGGAAGCAGGAGGAGGGTCCCAATCCAAAGCTCTAGAAACCCCCCGCGAGCGTGCTAAGTCGCTTCAGTCGTGTCCGACTCTTCCCGACTCCATGGACTGTAGCCACCAGGATCCTCTGTCCATAGGCTTCTCCAGGCAAGAATACTGGAGTGGCCCGCCATGCCCTCCTACAGGGGATCTTCCCGACCCAGGGACCGAACCCGCGTCTCTTACATCTCCTGCATTGGCAGGTGGGTTCTTTATCACTAGCACCACCTGGACAGCACCCTAGAAACCCTCGGCACCACCATGAACGGCCCCAGGAGAACGCCATTCACTGCGCTGGAGAGCAAGCGGCTGCAGCTGTCTCAGTTCTTGGGCCGAAGAGTGCAACAGGAGCGCGATCCGGGGCTGAGGCAGGCGCTCAGGACCCACCCACCCGCGGACCCCATTCAACACCTGCCAAAAATGTACAAAAAGGGCGCCATTCCCACCTCCAGCCCCAAAGGCAGAGTCGGCGATGTGGCCATATTGGGGGTGCGCGCGCGCCCAACCCACACACCTACCCACACATCCACGCACAGAGCCAGAGTCCAGCTTCTACAGAATACCCACCACAGCCCCACTAGATACTGGCTGCCCAGCACCGGACGTATGGCGCACAAACCACTTCCAGGGAGCATCTCACGGGCTTTCCCCAGACAGGCAGCCACACAGCTGCGACACTCCTGACCTTCAGCCATCCGACCCCGAGCCAGCCTGAAGCCACACCCACCGGTGCTGGCGCTCGGCCGACACCTCCCACCCCTGTGTGGACAGGCGGCCTGGATGCCACCCCCTCCCCGTCAGGCTTTGTTTTTCAAGCGCGGGCACGTTGCTTGGACATGCCCGACAGCCACCCATATTTAAAATTCCTGACAAACCCCAGACCTGCCCCGGGGCCCCTCACCATTCACTTCTCTGGGGCCCTCTCACGCCAGTCTGATGGAATCCGCCCCAAATCAGTGAGCGAAGCAACCTCGAATGCCTCAATCCTTTGCATCCGAACTCCCGCCAACTCACACGGTCCAGCCAACTTCGTACGAAAGCCGCACATACCGAGGGGCCCTCGGGGAAATGTAGTCCAGGGGAGGAAAAATCCAAGCAGGGCCTGGGCAGGCACAACCTTTTTCGTCCCGAGTCGCGTCGTGTTCCAAGCTTCAGCGAAGCCCAGTCCCGATCCCCCAGCCGCGCCTGAGCATCCTCCAAAGATCGGGGCGAACCGACTGGTCGAGGGAGCAACAGGTGGCCTTGAATGGGTAAGAAAGGGTTGTGGCCCGTGGAGCCTTCTGGGACACATAGCCCACAGTCGGGGTAAGGAGGTGCTCAAGTTTCGGTTCAAGTTTCATTCCCAGGGGTCCCCGGCGCAGCCCCTAAGCGCAGCCCTCGGTCTGGAACGTCGAACCCTGCAGCTGGAAGTCAAGGCTTTTCCAAACTATTTGGGCGGGGCCCCAGAGAAGCCCAGTAGGGGGTTGGACCCATCCTGGAGGCGTCTGGGAAATGTAGTCCCAGGCTAACGGGTTGGAGGTCGGGTTGGGGAGAGACTGAAGGGGAGCAATAGAGTTCTTGATGGAGAAGTCCGAGAACGGCCCGGGGAGGTTCAAGAACGACAACAATGAGTCCCGGAATGGACTACCAATACTAAACTTAATAATAAGTAATACTGTTAAAATATCATACTGTTTTCAAACATTTTGTAAGTACTTAAATATAGATAAAAAGACATGTAGGTAGTAAGATCTCCGGAAAATCACACTAACATTTGTTAACAGTAGTTAATTTCTAGGATGTGCGGTTGTGAGTTTTTTCTTTCTATTTTGAGTATTCCCTTATATTTGGGCCATTTTCATGTCCTTCTTGTAAAACATTACTTATTAAATTTTGTTAAATATAAAATGAACAACTATTGTGGATGCAAAAAATCCATAAACAACCTACAATAAGCAGTAGAAGAAGGTTTTACTTCAGCTGTACTGAGGACCATAGTGGAGGATTTAGCTTGTCAGGAATTCTGAGAAACTGGTCTGAGAAGCATGGCTTTCAGTATAGTTTGTTATTTTGTCAGAGCAAAATACATACATCAAACATGACATGAGAACATTCCTTCAAATTTTCAAGAGACAGATTAGCACGTACACAGGGAGTCAGTATAGCCTTGGTGTCTGGGAAAGGAATCTTACCTTTAAAGGAGTACTGAAAGTGAAAGTCGCTTGGTCATCTCTAACTCTTTGTGACCTCATGGACCATACAGTACATGGAATTCTCCAGGCCAGAATACTGGAGTGGATAGCCTTTCCCTTCTCCAGGGGATCTTCCCAACCCAGGGATCGAACCCGGGTCTCCCACATTGCAGGCAGATTCTTTACCAGCTGAGCCACCAGGGAAGCCCTAAAGGAGTACTGGCATGGGCTTATAGGAGGGGAGGTGTTTATTTATTCCCATCTTCAAAGTGAACAGTCTTTACTTCTGGATCATGCATTTTTTTTCTCTTTAATGGTTAAAAGAGATGAATAATGTATGATGGTGACTGAAGCCATGTATAATGCAAATGTATAATACAGATGGTGACTGCAGCCATGAAGTTAAAAGATGCTTGCTCTTTGGAAGAAAAGTTATGACCAACCTAGACAGCATATTAAAAGGCAGAGACATTACTTTGCCAACAAAGGTTCTTCTAGTCAAAGTTGTGGTTTTTCCAGTAGTCATGTATGGATGTGACAGTTAGACTATAAAGAAAGCTGAGCACCAAAGAACTGATGCTTTTGAACTGTGGTGTTGGAGAAGACTCTTGAGAGTCCCTTGGACTGCAAGGAGATCCAACCAGTCCATCCTAAAGGAAATCAGTCCTGACTATTCATTGGAAGGACTGATGCTGAAGCTGAAACTCCAATACTTTGGCCACCTGATGCGAAGTACTGACTCATTTGAAAAGACCCTGATGCTGGGACAGATTGAAGGCAGGAGGAGAAGGGGACGACAGAGGATGAAACGGTTGGATGGCATCACCAACTCAATGGACATGAGTTTGAGTAAACTCCAGGAGTTGGTGATGGACAGGGAGGCCTGGTGTGCTGCAGTCCATGGGGTCACAAAGAGTCAGAAAGACTGAACGACTGAACTGAACTGAACTGATACTGTATGAAAAACAGGAAATAAAGCTATTTCAGTAACATAAAGTTCAGGCCAAATTATGTATAAGCCAGAATGATTTTGTTGCCAAAACTCAGCCTCTGTTCACTGGTGCCGAATAGAAATGTGGAGAGAGTTTTGGATGAAGTAGAAAAGAATAGCTTTTAGTGCTTTGCCAGGCAAAGGGGGCCACCGTGGGCTAATGCCCTCAAGACTGTGTGACTCAACCTGGAGGAGGCAGTGAGGAGTTCTCTAGTGTTCAAGGAGCAGGGCATGATCGGCTCATGGACAGTTCTTGGACTGGTTGGCATCAAGGTAAAGTTTCAAGTCAACCTTCTGGTTTCAGTCAGTCTAGGATCCATGGTTAGTGGTTTTCATCTGCAGGGGTCTGCTTCCTGTAAAAACAACTTAGGAATGTGTGTCAGGCCTTTATCTATATCTTTCAGGAAACGGAGTTCACTGATTCTGCTGTGTCACAGAATTATAGTCTAAACTGTTACCAGTTCCCTAGCCCAACAGCTGTTCTTTGTTTCTACATCTTCACATTTCCCAATCATTAACCCTTGAGTCAGCATTTTACTTCAAAAGATAAGGATGCAGGAGTTGTACACAGTTTCAATTTCCCCATACCTCAATATGTGAAAATTTCTTCTGTCAGTGTAGATTCTGAAATTTTGAAATGGATGAATAGTGGGCCAGATTTTTAAAATTCAGTTTGGCTCTAAAAGATAATTGAAACACAATATTTATAAATGAGAACAAAACAAAACAAAAACATGAGAAATGTGGAAGGTTAAACCATAGACATTATATTTAAAGTAATTTTGAGGACTTCCCTGATGGTCCAGTGGCTGGGAATCCACCTGCCAAAGCAGGGGACACAGATTTGATTGCAGGTCCAGGAAGATCCCACATGTCAAGGAGCAACAAACCTGTGCACTGCAACTACTGAAGCCCACCGGTCCTAGAGCTGGTGCTCTGAAACAAGAAGGGCCACCTCAGTGAGAAGCCTGAACACCACAATGAAGAGTAGGCCTGGCTCGACTCAACTGGAGAAAGCCCGGCGAAGCAACTGAAGATCCAGTGCAGCCAAAACTAAATTAATTCATTAATTAAATTTCAAAAATAATTTTGAGGCTATGTGCAACTTTATAACCACAGTATAACCACAGGGACTTCCCTGATGTTCCAGTGGGTAAGACTCAGCACTCCTAAAGCAGGGGACTCAGATTCAATCCCTGATTAGGGAACTAGATCCCACGTGCTGTAACTAGAAGATCCCATGTGCCACCAACTAAGAACCAGTGCAGCCAAATAATAAAATATTTATAACCACAGTAGAGGTAACTGGATTTTCTGTGTGTGTGTGTGTGTGTGTGTGTGTATGTGTGTGTGCTCAGTCATGTCCAGCTCTTCGTGACCCCATGGACCATAGCCCGTCTGGCTCCTCTGTCCATGGAACTTTCTAGGCAAGAATACTGGAGTGGGTTGCCATTTCCTGCTCCAGGGGATCTTCTTGACCCAGGGATTGAACCTGAGTCTCTTGTATCTCCTGCGTTGGCAGGCAGATTCTTCACCACAGCACCACCAGGAACCAGTCTCTTAGATTTTCTAGTAAAATTTAAATTACTAACTTCTACTAAGAAGTAGAACACCTAATTTTAGCTAGTTTTTGAACTAATAATGATTGTTCAGTTTATTCAGAGTCTAGGAAAAGAAGGAATGCTCTCTAATTAACTTTGTTTAACTGGTATAGAACCTGATAATGACAGGTCAAAAGAAAAGTTTCGTTTGTGTTAAAAGATAAGCTGAGTCGCAGATTTTTTTAAGCATTTACTTGAGCATACATCAGTTAGAACCAGGCAGCATTAAGTCAAAAGTGGCTAGGAACATTCAACAAATAGGAGCTGATGGAGAGGTTTTTATGGAGAAGACCCCAAAGCAAAGCAAGGAAATCATTTGATTGGTTATACCTTAACCAGTGATGGTCACATACAGTTGTGCTGGGCTGTAAAGAAGGCAAAGTGCCAAAGAATTGATGCCTTCAAACTGTGGTGCTGAAGAAGACTCCTGAGAGTCCCTTGAACTATAAGGAGATCAAACCAGTCAATCTTAAGGGAAATAAACTCTGAATATTGGAAGGACTGATGCTGAAGCTGAAGCTCCAGTATTTTGGTCAACTGATGCGAATAGCTGACTCACTGGAAAAGTTTCTGGTGCTGGGAAAGATAGAGGGCAGAAGGAGAAGAGGGCAGCAGAGGATGAGATGGCTGGATGGCATCACTGATGCAGTGGACATGAACTTGGGCAAACTTCGGGAGATGGTGAGGGACAGGGAGGCCTGGCTTGCTGCAGTCCATGGGGTCACAAGGAGTCAGACACGACTGGGCGACTGAACAACAACAACCACCTTAAGCAATCATCTTATCTGGGAAAGCTGAGTTGGCTGTTAGTGACTGGTTGTCCCTAAGGTTTATTTTCTTGGATTCAAGTGCATTGACTCTGGGTTAGGTTTCGGTTTGCTTACATAGGCGACCAAAGCGTTAGGGTCACCTCAGTCTAAGAGCCTCTTCCTTTAATTACTTTAACTTTGTGATTATAGAGGGCTTCCCTGATAGCTCAGTTGGTAAAGAATCCATCTGCAATGCAGGAGACCCTGGTTTGATTCCTAGGTAGGGAAGATCCGCTGGAGAAGGGATAGGCTACCCACTCCGATATTCGTGGGCTTCCTTTGTGGCTCAGCTGGTAAAGAGTCCATCTGAAATGCGGGAGACCTGGGTTCAATCCCTGGGTTGGAACAGTCCCCTGGAGAAGGGGAAGGCTATAAAAAAATTCCAAATAGAAGGCTGATTTCAATCATATACTATAGGGACTTCGCTGGTGATCCAGTGGTTAAGAATCCATCCATCTTCCAATGCAGGGGATGTGAGTTGGCTCCCTGTTCCAGGAACTAAGATTCCATGTGCTTTGGGACAATTAAGCCTGAGCACTGCAACTACTGAACCCATGTACCAGAACTAGGAGCCCACATGCTGCAACGAAGACCTGACACCACCCAAAATAAATTAATTGATTAAAAAAAGAAATTTAAGTATCATACTTCTCTACTAAATATGACAGCATGTATCCTCTAAAAACAAGGACATTTTCTTACCACACACCACTAAACAGTGTCTCGCATATTGTCACCAAGTAACACAAAATACCTGTGTCTTAAAATCACATCAGTAAACACGGTAGCACATCCCTTGTATCTCTAATCACAACACCATGATCAGAGCCAAGAAAAGTAACAATTCCATAATTCACTTGCAATTTCCTCCCCCCCATTGTCCACAAAATGCCTTGTGTAGGTTTTTCTTTAATCAGGACACAAAATTTATTCCATTACATTTGATGTTATGCATTAAGTTTATGCATTACATTTGATGTTATGTCTTTTTAGTCTCTTTTAATCTAGAACAGTCCCTTCACCATTTTGTTTTCTTTAAACATTGATTTTAAAAAAAAAAAAGAACCTAGCTCAACTGTTCTACAGAATGTCTTATGTTTTAGATTTCTCTGGTTATACACTCATGGTAAAATCCACATTAAACATAATTTTTCAGGACACTTCATAGACAGTGTAGTGTCCTCTTGTTGTATCACATCAGGAGAAACATGAAGACATTTGACTCGCAGTGGTGCTAAATTTGATCACATGGTTAAGGTGGTAATGGCCAGGTATTTTAATTATAAAGTTATATTTGTTCCCTTCTAATTGGTAAGTAACCTAAGGGCTGATAACTTAGGACTACATGAATATCCTATTTTCTCAACAATCATATACAAACTTAATATAAGGTGAGTGTTACCCTCTCACATAAATTAATATGTGTTAATATTTCATGTAAATATGACACATGAAATATTTTGTATAGGAATTTTGTGTATGATGTATTACTGACACATGTATACACATTGTTCCTCAGTGTTAGATGATCAATTCATGTTATATTCCTTATGAATCATTTAAGATATTTTACAGTATAATTTAGAATATAGTTAATTTTTTATTTTGTTCCTGACTTTTGAATTTAACCCCTATAAAAATACAACATCACTGTAAACAGATATTCATTTTCAGGTTTTTGAGCTTCTCTGTCATGTCCAGTGTTCCGTTAGCAACACTGATTGACAGAAATACATATCTTGGAGAGAAAGTTGAATCTTTATTGTGGAGATTACAATCTGTCAAGGAGGCAGATGGCAAACTATCCTGCCTTTTTAGAGTTGGGTATCAGGACTTCCCTGGTGGTCTAGTGGCTAAGACTCCACTTGACTAATGCAGGGGGCCTGGGTTCAATCCCTAGTCAGGGAACTAGATCCCACATTTTACAACTAAGTCTGCATGCCACAACTAAAACCTAGTGCAGAAAAACACAAACAAAAAAAAAACAGATTTTTTTTTTTTTTTTTAAAGAGTTAGATATCATGGAGAACTTAAGTGTGAAGGTCTTGGTAAAAAATGATGCCTTGGTGAAAAATGGTGACTTATGCCAAAAATGGCTAAGAAACTTTTTGTACCTGTAACCAATTCCTACAGTCAGTTTGTATCTGTTTGAGTTCAAACACAAAACAAAACTGCACCAGAATTTAAACGGAAGTTCAATATCAAGGCTGGAAGGACTGATGCTAAAGTTGAAGCTCCAACCCTTTGGCCACCTGATGCAAAGAACTGACTCATTGGAAAAGACGCTGATGCTGGGAAAGATTGAAGGAGAAGGGGGCGACAGAGGATGAGATGGTTGGATGGCATCACTGATTCAATGAACATGAGTTGAACAAGCTCCGGGAGCTGGTGAAGGATGGGAAGCCTGGCGTGCTGCATGCGGTCCATGGTGTTGCAAAGAGTCGGACATGACTGAACGACTGAACTGAACTGAACTGAACTGACAGGAGAATAACCATAACGACATCAAAGAATTTGAAAGGGCTGTTTAAGGTCAAGGAAGGAAAACTTTGAAGCTGGGTTTCAGACCTCATTTAAGATGTGGTTACAGCCTGTTGGATGGCAGAGAAATCTGCTGGGTTGCCAAGCACTCAAGGAGAGTTGAAATAGTGCTGCAGGTATGAGGCCTGAAATGCATAGTATCAACATCAGGAGAGCTCCAGAAAACAGCCAAAGTGGATGGACAGGCATGCAGAGAGAGTTGGGATACCACTGTGGGCATGAGGTCTGGAGCACATAGTGTCTCGTGAGGCAGGCCTCAGAAAGGTGGTCACTGAGTCCAGGCCAGGTCTGCCAGACCAGATCTCCAGGAGACTTCGTGCACTGGAGCACAGCTGGGTCAAGCATCACTGAATGCCCCCCTACCCCGACACACACCAAGAAGCAGGAGCAAGAAAAAGCAAAATGTAAAATTCAGAACCAAGAAGAGACACCCTCTTCTTCCTCCAGCATCTTCCACTGATGAAAAGCTTCACAACATATTCATTGTAAAGATATGCTTAAAGAGGACTTCTCTGATGGTCCAGTGGTTCCAGTGGTTAAGAATCCACCTGCCAATGCAGACAACATGGGTTCGATCCCTGGTCCAGGAAGATCCCACATTCCTCAGGGCAGCTAAGCCCACGTGCCACACCTACTGAAGCCGGGGCACCTAGAGCCTGTGCTCTGCAACAAGAGAAACCACTGCAATGAGAAGCCCTCACACTGCAATGAAGAGTAGTTCCTGCTCTCCATAACTGGAGGAAGCCCAAGGGCAGCAACAAAGACCCAGAGCAGCCATAAACAAATAAACACATTTTTTTTTAAAAGAGATATGCTTCAAGAATCAAGTCCATATTCACAGAGCAGGTACTGAAGGGTGAATGTGGAGCTGAGAGGCAATAATAACTGGGCACAGTCAACCCTTTGGTTACTCAGTCTCTAAACACCTTTCTACACACATTTGAGCTCTCATACAATAACAAAACAACTCTACAGATCTACCTAGCTAGTTACAACTATCCAAATGAGAATGTATAATCCCAACACCTACCTACATTAATTAGTAATTAATTAATTTCTGGCTGTATTAATTATTCTTCAAGCCAACGTGGGATTCAGTTACAGCCCCCTGAATATTCCATTGCCTAGAGAATAAAAATTGTAAGGTTAACTTCCAACAACTTCTTGTATATAAAATTAAAATGAGGGACTTCCCCGGTGGTCCAGTGGTTAAGGATCCACCTTGCAATGCAGGGGACACAGGTTTGATTCCTGGTTAGGAAACTAAGATCCCACATGCTTCGTGGCAACTAAGCCCACATGCCACAACTACTGAAGCCCGTGCACTCAAGAGCCCAGTGCCCCACCAAAACAAAGAGCCTGTGCAGCTCCCCACCCACCCCCAAACATACCTGGGTATGAATGTACTGCTGCACTTCCCTCGCTGTGAAATTAGTTTCTTGTTCAGACAAAGAGTCATACAGGAAGCTATAATGGTGGATAAAGAATTCCATGAGTCTGTAGTCAGTGATGCTTGGAAAGATCTAATGTAATTCACCGTCTACCAGGCTGGTCCTCACAGGGAATGATACCTTATCCGGGAATCAAGGTTGGTCTCTGCTGCTGGCAAAAAGTAAAAGGAAGGTCTTTGCTAAATAACTGTGCCCCTTTTATTAAAAAAGAAAATGCTAATACCCCAACCCCCAAATATTTCTGCTTATGTATCACTGGCCAAATTTATGATACATAGTCGCCCTTAGTCACAAGGTCAGTTGGAAAATAAAGTACTGGATTCCTTCAACATCTATAATGGAAATCAGCAAAGAAAAGAGCTGAAACCGTCACAGGGACCCACCAGCAGAGAAATGGTTTCTTGCAGGAATACAACATGGACCTAGAATGAAGAATTTGGGTGAAGAGACAATGTTTCTGAGTTTAATACATGGGCAAAAATCACAATTTGAACTAGAGATACCTGCAAGTCAGATTCTTTGTTGTTGGGTTTTAAAATTTTTTCATTTGTTTACTTAATATTTTTATTTATTTATTTGGCTATGCTGATCTTAGTTGCAGCACATGCAATCTTCATTGCATGACTCTTGATGCAAGACTCTTAATTGCAGCCGTGGGATCTAGTTCCCTGACCAGGGATTGAACCCCGGGTTCCTCATATTGGGACCTCTTAGTGACTGGACCACCAGGGAGGCCCTGCATATTGGATTCTTTGAGGGGAAGTAAGAGGACAAGGCCTTAGGAACAGGAATCACTCCTGAGAGGAACCCCTGGTAAAACCTGTGAGGTAAGGGCCAAGGTGAGACTCTCCTGGACCTGGCAGAGCCTGGTGCTGTTTGGATGTTATTACCAGGGTAGAATTAAGAGTGTAGACTCTGGGACCTGTGGACAGAGGTAAGAGCGACAGGTAGATGCAAGCTGGGTAACACAGAAGAGGTAAGCTTCTATTCAACAACTTAAAGAGCTCATTGTTCATACAAAGTGAAAAATGTGTTATACACAGTGTTCCTTCAAAGTGTGTGTTTTATAGACATGGTAAGGAGAATTGCTATTTCTTTTATGCCTTCTTTGTTATGATTACAGAACTACAAAAGTTATAATAGTAATTTTGTGTCACCCCTATGCACACTTGAATGAACAACATGAAGTGTTTAATATTATTTTCTTTTCCCTGTTATGTTTATTCTGATTATATTTATGAAAATCTAATTCTATGCTTGTTACTCTAGAAATGACAAAAATTAGAGCATGTGCTATATGTGTCTTTTTTACTTTTCAAGAAATTTATGTCATAAAAATATATAATACATATAACAACAAAATATGTATAATAATATTTTCCAAAAGTCTTGGTCCATAACAGATTGCTAATCCTCAACAAAGAAAGAAACAAGATCTTGTCTTTCACCACAATTTGAGAAGCACTACTTTATAAGACAAAAGATGAAATGGGATATTTACATAGTCGTCTTTGAAGAAACAGCTAATAGTTTTCTGTATTCTAGTTAATATAACCAAAGAAAAAACATAAGATCACATTTTTATCCTTAATGAAAATTTCAAGCCCAGCTATAATCTCTCTCTTGTAACATTTGTATCTCCCCAGATAACTAAAGACCAAACCAGTGTCCTAAGATTGTGTAAAAGATAAATTCTTTTATTCAGAGGTACCCCTATTCCACCTCTAATGTTAGGGGTATTGGTCAGCCCATGGGACATACCTTATTTGTCTTCTGCTGCAAGCTCTACCACCTTTTATGTCTACCTTCACTTCACTGTTGTGTTTTTTTTTTTTCCCAATTCATTAGGTTTTTTTGGCTGTGTCAGGTCTTGTTGCAGCACCCAGGGTCTTTGTGGCGTCCTGTGGGATCTTTTGCACTTCAGCTCATTAGTTGTGGCACATGGGCTTAGTTGCCCTGAAGAATATGGAATCTTCCAGAACCAGGGACCGAACTCATGCTCCCTGCATTGCAAGGTAGATTCTCAACCACTACACTGCCAGTGCCTTCACTTCACTCCTGAAAGTGAGCTTTTTATTTAAATATCAGACCAGTTCTGGTGTCTCATATTTCAAGTTACACTCGTGACTTATTCTGTGCCTACAGTATTTGTCCTTTGAAGGAACTTGCCAGACATAGTGGAAATCACACTTGCCTGCTAGACACTAGGAGATCTTGGAAAGTTATTGTCCAACATGCAACAAGAAAATAAAATTTCACAAAGGTTAAGGCTGATATAAACATATGTGAGTTGAAGCAATTTGGAAATGGGGCAGCACTCATAGTATAGCTCTCTGCCAAGTTCATTTAACAGAGACTACATTGGGGGTATTACATAAAATGGCTGCTCATGTTGCTCTCAGTTGTCATTTAGTTAGAGGAGAAATGGCAGCTGGTTATCTGGGACCACTGAACCAGTCATTAATTATGCCCCAGAAACAACTGCTGAAGCTTTGCCTCAGCTTTGACACTCTGCGCTCTGCCCAAAGGCTGGTGCAGCTGACGTTCATCTGTATTTGTTGGTCATGAAGTTATCAGTCGAAACTGCCACTGTGGCTAATATTTCCATAGGCTGCCAAGCTAAGAAAATGAAACTACTGAAACTGAATTAGCAGTATCTAACATTTAGAACTTTCATACATATACCTTCTATATCAGTGGTGCCAGCCTTTCTGGCACCAGAGACCAGTTTTGTGAAAGACAATTTTTCCTCGGACAGGGGTGCAGAGTGATGGTTTCGGAATGATTCAAGTGCACTACATTTATTGTGCACTTTGTTTCTATTATTATTACATTAGTTCCACCTCAGATCATCAGGCATTAGATCCAAGAGGTAGGTTGGGGCCCCCATTCTATAGGACCCAGCCAACCTACTTCTAGTTAGTTATCCAAGAGTAGTGAAAACAAAGATCTACACAAAGACTTGTATACAAATGTTCATGGTACTTTTTTTCCTTTTTTAAAAAATATTTATTTATTTGGCTGCACCAGGTCTTAGTTGTAGCATGTGGGATCTAGTTCCCTGACAAGGGATCAAACCCAGGCCCCCTGCATTGGGAATGCAGAGTCTTAGTCACAGGACCACCAGGTAACTCCCATGGTAGTTTTATCTGTAACAGTCCCAAACTGGAAACAACCAAACTGTTCGTCAACAGGTGATTGGATACACAACTGTGGTACCCTAACTCAGCAATGAAAAGAAATAAACTGCTACACACAATACAGATGAATCTCACATCTGAGCAAATGAAGCAAGATACCAAAGACAATGTATGATTCCACTTATATAGTTCTAAACTGGTGGTCCAGTGGTTAAGAATCCACCTGCCAATGCAGGGGATACAGGTCCGATCCCTGGTGCAGGAAGATCTCATATGCCACAGGGCAATTAAGCCCATGTGCCATAACTACTGAGCCTGTGCTCTAGAGCCCATGAGCTGCAAATACTGAAGCTCACATGTCTAAGGCCTGTGCTCTGCACAGAGAAGAACAGCAATGAGAAGAACAAAGACCCAGCATAGCCAAAAAATAAAAAAGTAGTTAAAAAATAAAGCTATAAAAAAATAAAACAAGCAAAACTAATCTACAGAGATGGAAGTCAGAAGAGTGATCACCTCAGAAGAGGGTGATAGTTGTTGTCTGGGAAGGAGCCAAGGGAACTTTCTGAGGGAATGGAAAATATTCTGTTTCTTGACCTGAGTGAGGGATACAAACTTATGTGCATATGATGCATACTTAAGATTTTTATTTTATTTTATATAAATTATAACTCAATTTTTAAAAAGAGAAAGAGTAAAAGAAAATAGAAATTAAAAGACTTTTAGTCATTAAGGAAGTGGATAGGCAAGTTTTACAGACATGACTTAGGGACGGAGTGAAGGATGAAGTAATGCTGGGTGAACAACCTGATACCTGTGGACTACTCAAGGGCCTATAAATATCTCAGACCTATGTGTATAGGCTTTAAAAACATGAGAACTACAATATAAAAATACCATTTGTCCAGTGTCTCTAAAATTCGATTTGATAGGTTTAATACTCAACAGAATTCTATGGAGCTACATAAAAATAATTTTCATGTAGGCTCTATGTGGTTTTTTTTCCCGTTGTATATAATTTATTTTTTTTCCATTTATTTTTATTAGTTGGAGGCTAATTACTTTACAATATTGTAGTGGTTTTTGCCATACATTGGCATGAATCAGCCATGGATTTACATGTGTTCCCCATCCCGATCCCCCTCCCACCTCCCTCCCCATCCCATCCCTCTGGGTCTTCCCAGTGCACCAGCCTCGAGCACTTGTCTCATGCCTCCAACCTGGGCTGGTGATCTGTTTCACCTTGATATAAGGAAGCTGTGGTACATATACACCATGGAATATTACTCAGCCATTAAAAAGAATTCATTTGAATCAGTTCTAATGAGATGGATGAAACTGGAGCCCATTATACAGAGTGAAGTAGGCCAGAAAGATAAAGACCAATACAGTATACTAACGCATATATATGGAATTTAGAAAGATGGTAACGATAACCCTATATGCAAAACAGAAAAAGAGACACAGATGTACAGAACAGACTTTTGGACTCTGTGGGAGAAGGTGAGGGTGGGATGTTTAGAGAGAACAGCATCGAAACATGTATATTATCAAGGGCTCTATGTGTGTTTGTACTGCATTTATTTTATTTTAAGTGTGCTGAAGCCTTCATGCATCCTTAGAGTATATTTTAATCTTAAAGTAGCGATGACTTTCTTCATTTCCTCTCTCCCCTCTGTGTTTTGTCTCCCTCATCTCACACTTTTGAGTTGAAAATAATCTTCTATCCCAGGGATCTTGGCTTCTGCCTTCTACATTTCAACTTGGTTCAACACACCCAGTTCCCATTCAACTCCTGGTAAAAGAACTTTTCAATTAGGCCCAGTGGCGATCAATAGGACATGAGGTTCTTTTTTATTAAAGATCTTTTTGAACCCATTTCCTCTGGTCTACAGGCTCCCAAAGCATCCAATTTTCCCACAACAAGACTAACCAAAATATAGGGCCTTTGGGCAAACTTTGAGCCTATTACACTAAATCCAAAAAGAAAAGCCAATGTAATATGATTAAATAAAGCATGTGCCCATGCTTCTTACTTTAGTCAAACTATATACATATATAGTTTTAGTTTATACATATATATAAAAACCATCCTTCTTCCTCTCCAGGTAGAGTAATGGACCCTGTGTTCATCAGTCCTTTGCTTGTTTTTATGCAGTTTTACTGCATCTATATGTTTTGATTAAAAGTGTATTATAACTTAGGTTTTTTTCACTTTCTAAAAAAGTTAAGTCATTATATGTCATCACTGGCATTTACTTTTTCTTCTAATATTATTATATTAGTAAGGCTTTCTGTACTGTTGCGTGTCATTGCAGTTCATTCATTTTGACTGCTATATAATAAGTATTTCATTGTGAGAATAAAGCACTTTCTCCTGGGACTTCCCTGGTGATCCAATGGTTAAGAATCTGCCTGCCAATGCAGGGGACTCAGGTTCGATCTCTGGTTCCAGAAAGATCCCACATGCTGTAGGGCAACGAAACCTGTGTGCCACAACTACTGAGCCTGTGCTCTAGAGCCTGCTAGCCACAACTACTGAAGCCCACTTGCACTAGAGCCCATGCTCTGTAACAAGAGAAGCCACTGAAATGAGAAGCCCATGCACTGCAACAAAGAGTAGCCCCTGCTTGCTGTAACTAGAGAAAGCAGGAGACATGGGTTCGATCCCTGGGTCAGGAAGATCCCCTAGAGAAAGAAATGGCAAACTGTTCCAGCATTCTTGCCTGGGAATGCCTCCTCGACTCTGGAGGGCTACAGTCCGTGGGGGTCACAAAGAGTCACACAGCACTGAGCATGTACACATGCATACTCTCAAATATCTTTTTGTTGTTGGTTTCATCAAAAAAGGATCCAAACAGAGCCAACACTGTGTGTTTGATTATTAAGTCTCTCAAGTTTATTTTTTTATTTTCAAATGTAGTTTATTTTTATTGAATTTAAATTTTCTGAATTTTGTGGTTCAAGTTTCTTTTCATCTAGATTGTTCCTCTCTTTGTTCTCATGCCATTGACTTACTGAAACTGAATAGATCAACTGTCCAACAGAATATGCAACATTTGGGATTTGCCTGATTGCTTCTTTTTGGCATTACTTAACTTTTCCTCTACATTTTCTGTAAATTAGAAGCTTAACTTTTTTGAAGAACTGCCAAACTCTTTTCCTCAGCAGCTGCACTATTTTACATTCCTACCAACAATTCACAAGGGTTCCAATTTCTTCACATCCTTGCCAAACCTTACTTTCCATTTTTATATAGTCATCCTAGTCCATTTTTTAAATAATAGTCATCCTAGGGGGTGTGAAGTGGTACCTCATTATGGTCTTGGATTTTTCATTTCTGTAATGACTAAAGAAGTCGATTATCTTTTCGTGTTCTTGTTAGTTATCCGTGTATCTTCACTGGAGAAATGTCTATAAAATGCACTTCCCAATTTTTGAATTGTTATTAGTTGTTAGGAATTCTTCATCTATTCTGGGTGTTAATAATTTGTTTTAAATATCCCATTCTGTGGGTTCTTTTCACTCTCATGGTAGTGTATTTTGATGCACAGTTTTTTATTTTGATTAAATCCAATATATTTATTTTTTCTTCTACTGTCTGTGCTTTTGGTGCGATAGCCAACCCAATGTCAGCTTTTCCCCTACATTTATAGATTTATAGGTTTTTCATCTTTTTTGCTTGGTTAGACTCGTTAGGGTTTTATCAACTTATTGATCTTTTCAAAGAATTAGCTTTTGTTCCCACTGATTATTCTCTATTGAGTTCCTGTTTTTAATTTCAATGATTTCTAGTTCTTATTATTGTTTTCTTTCTGCCTGCTTTAGGTTTATATTGCTCCTCTTTCATTTGCTAAGGCGGGAGCTTAAATTACTGATTTTAGATATTTCTTCTTTTCTAATATAGAACTTTAATGCTATAAATTCTCTCCAAGTATTCATTTCACTGCACTGAACAAATTTTGATAAACTGTATCCTCATTTGGTTGAAAATAATTATTTTATTTATAAATGTGTTGCTTAGGGCTTCCATGGCCACCTGATAGAAGAACTGACTCATTGGAAAAGACCCTGATGCTGGGAAAGATTGAAGGCAGGAGGAGAAGGGGATGATAGAGGATGAGATGGTTGGATGGCATCACCAACTTGATGGCCATGAGTTTGAGCAAGCTCTGGGAGTTGGTGAAGGACAGGGAGGCCTGGTGTGCTGCAGTCCATAGGGTCACAAAGAGTTGGACACAACTGAACTGAACTGAACTGAACTGAGGGCTTCCCTGGTGGTCCAGTGGTTAAGAGTCCACCTTGCAATGTAAGGGACACCAGATTGATCCACGGTCCAGGAAGATCCCACATGCTGTGGGGCAACTAAGTCCATGTGCCACAACTACTGAGCCTATGTGCTGCAACTACTGAAGCCCGCACACCATAGAGCCCAAACCTGTGCTTCCTAACTAGAGAGGCCATGGCAACAAGAAGCCCTCGCATCGCAACTAGAGAGTAGCCCCTGTTCTCCAGAAATAGAGAAAACCCGTGAGCAGCAAGAAAGACTCAGTGCTGTCAAAAATAAATAAATATTAAATGTGTTGCTTAATCTCCAAATATTTTGTGACTTTTTTTTCAGCTTTCTATTATTGTTTTATAGTTTATTTGAATTATGATCTGAGGCCATACTCTTTGTGATTTCTAGTCTTTAAAATGTGTTAGGTGTGTTTTATGGGCAAAAAGTCGTCTATTTCGGTGAATGTTTGAACTGAGTTGTGTACTCAGCTGTTTTTGGATGAAGTATTCTATAAGCAACAACTAAATTCAGCTGATCAAGGGACTTCCCTGGTGGCCCAGTGGTTGAGACTCTGAGCTCCTAGTTCAGGGGGCCCAGGATTGATCCCTGGTCAGGGAACTAGATCCTGCATGCTGCAACTAAAAAGACCCTGAATGCTCCAACAAAGATTGTGCACTTGGCAGTGATCTCAGTTCAGTTCAGTTGCTCAGTCGTGTCTTTGCAACCCCATGGACTACAGCACGCCAGGCTTCCCTATCCATCACCAACTCCCGGAGCTTGCTCAAACTCATATCCATTGAGTCAGTGATGCCATCCAAACATCTCATCCTCTGTCGTCCCCTTCTCCTCTGCAATTAAGACCCGATACAGCCAAATAAATAAACATTTAAAAAAATTCAGCTTATCAATCCTCTTATTCAGTTCAACTATATGTTCTTACTGATTTTCTGCCTGATAGATTTGTCAATTATTGAAAGTGGGGTGTTGAAATATCTTACAGTTCTATTAGTCATTTTTATTATGATAAAATTCACATTTTATCCATTTAAAAAGTGTACAACTCAGTGGCATTTAGTACATTCACAGAGGTATACAACTGTCACCACTAATTCCAGAAAAGTTTCATCACCCCAAATGGAAACCCCATGTCCATTTAGCAGTCACTTCCCAATCCTTCCTCCCCAGTGTCCCTGGAGCCATTAATTTGCTTTCTGCTTCTATGGATGTGCCTATTCTGCATAATTCACATTGATGGAATAATCATACAATATGTGGTCTTTTGTTTCAGCTTCATTCATGTAGCATAATGTTTTTGAGATTCATCTATGCTGTACCATATATCAGTGCTTCATTCCTTTTTATGGCCAAATAATATTCTATTGAATGGATATAGCGTATTTTGTTCACCCATTTTTTTTCTGTTGGTGAACATTTTCATTGTTTCTACCTTTTGGTTATTATGAATATAGTTCAATCAGTTTTTGCCTCATGCATTTTGATCCTCTGTCCCTAGATCTATATACTTTAATGATTTTAGTGATCCATAATGTTTTCCATCATCTGGTGGCTCAGTGATAAAGAATCCACCTGCCAAGCAGGAGACGCAGGTTCAATCCCTGGGTCGGGAGGATCCTCTGGAGAAGGGAATGGCAACTCACTCCAGTATTCTTGCCTGGAAAATCCCACAGACAAAGAAGCCTGGAGGGCTACAGTCCATGGGGTCACAAGAGTTGGACACAACTCAGTGACTAAACAAAAACAACAACAGAACACTGTTTTCCGTAGTGGCTGTATCAATTTACATTCCTACATACAGGGTACTAGAGTTCCCTTTTCTCCACATCTTCACTGACACTTGTTATTTCTTGTCTTTTTGACAGTAGCCATTCTGATAGGTCTGAAGTAGTATCTAACCTGTGGTTCTGACTTGCATTTCCCTGCTAATCCGTAGTGTTGCACATCTTTTCATGTGTCTATTGGTCATCTGTATGTCTTCTTGGAAAAATGCCTATTCAGGTCTTCTGCCCATTTTTCAATAGGTGTTTGTTTTTGCTCCTGAGTTGTTTGAGCGCTTATTATATTTTGGATATTACCCTCTTATCAGATATATCATTTGCAACCTCCCATTCAGTAGGTTGCCTTTTTGTTTTGTTGATGGTTTCATTACTGTGCAAACGCTTTTAAGTTTGATTAGGTCCTGTTTGCTTCTTTTTATTTGTTTCCCTTACCTAAGGAGACAGATCTGAAAAGAAAAAAAGGTTACTAAGACCTGCAAGAGTGCACTATGTTTTTCTTCTAGGAGTATTATGGTTTCAGGTTTTACAATATGCCTTTAATTTTGAGTTTATTTATGTATAGAGTATGAGAAACTGTTCTAATTTCATTCTTTTACATGTAGATGTCCAGTTTTCCCAGCATCACTTATTGAAAAGGCTATCTTTTCTCCACTGTATATTCTTGCCTCCCTTGTCATAGATTAATTGATCAGATGTGTGTGGGTTTACTTCTGGACTATTTTGTTCCATTGATCTGTGTGGTCTGTTTTTGTGCCAGTACCAACCATACAATTTTGATTACTGTAGCTTTGTAGAATGCTAGGTTCCCCCCCCTCCCCATACTTTAGATGTTTCACTTCATTCTCTTTGTGCTTACATGGTCTCTGGAGAGAAACCCAATGTAATTTTTATCCTTGTTCCTCCATAGTTAAGATTTCCTCACCCCCAACCATGGCTTTTTTCAAGATTTTTCTCTTTGTCTTAATCTTCTCCAATTTCAATATGATATACAGTTGCTGCTTGAACAACATGGATTTGAACTGCTAGGGTGCACTTATACACAGATTATTTTCAATAAATATAATATCTATATTTTCATTTTTCACTAATTTTGGAAAGTTCTCAGCCATTATTTCATTTTACAAATCTTTAAATTAAGTGTTGGGAAAGGTTTTTGTTCAAATAGAGATCACAATATGTGGAACCAGAAGAAGTAGGGTTTGAGTCCTGATTCTATCCAGATTGTTGCAACCTCCTGCCCTTGGGTGAGTCATTTATCAATTCCCTTGTTTTTGAGGCAGAGATAGCAGTATGTGGATTTTTGACTGCTCTAGGGGTTGGCACCCCTAACCCTTGCATTGTTCAATGGTCACCTGTACATAGGTGTAGATTTTTTGGTATTTCACTTGCTTGTTATTTCCTGAACCTCCTGGATCTGTGATTTGGTGTTATTAATTTTGGAAAACTCTCAGCTATCATTATTTAGAATATGTCTCCTTTATCTCTTCTCTTTCTGGCATCCCAATTACATATATGTAACATCTTCTGTTTTTTTCCCACAGTTCTTGGATATTCTGCTGTGGCTCTGTTTTTTAATCATTTTTCTTTTCTCTTTACACTTGTTTGGCAAATTTCTACTAACACAGCTCTAAGCTCATTGATTGTCTTTGACTATATTCAGTCCATTGATGAACCAATCAAAAATGTTGATTTCTAGCATTTTCTTTTAATCTTTTGTTAGAGTTTTCATCTCTTTGCTTGCCCTACCTGTTTTGCATATTGTCTACATTTTCTATTAGAGTCCTTTAGCATATTAATCACAGTTATTTTGGATTTCCTATCTGATAACTCCAAAATATAGCTCATATCTGAGCCTCATTTTAATGCTTGCTTCCTCTCTTCAGACAATTTTTTCTTGGCTTTTAGCATAGAGTGTAGTTGTTTGTTGAAAGCTGTATGTGATGTATTAGGTAATATGTATGTCTGTGCTCAGTTGCTCGGTCACATACTCTTTGTGACCCCATGGACTGTAGCCCACCAGGCTCCTTTCTCCATGGGATTTTCCTGACAAGAAAACTGGAGTGGTTTGCCATTTTCTCCTAGAGGGGATCTTCCCAACCCAGGCATCAGACCCACGTCTCCTGCGTCTCCTGCATTGCAAGCGGTTCCTTTTTTTCTCCTAGAGGGGATCTTCCCAAACCAGGCATCAGACCCATGTCTCCTGCGTCTCCTGCATTGCAAGCGGATCCTTTACCCCAAGTCACTGTGGAAGCACATTGGGTAATATAAACTGAAATAACTAGACCTTAGTGTGAGATGTTATGTAAATCTTGCCAGTAGCTGGACCATGTTTAATATTTGCTACAGCTATAGGTGCCAGAGGTTTCAGTTTTCTCCAGTGTCATTCAGTTCAGTTCAGTCGCTCAGTCGAGTCTGACTCTTTGCAACCCCATGGACTGCAGCATGGCAGGCTTCCCTGTCCATCACCAATTCCCGGAGCTTCCTCAAACTCATGTCCATCGAATCGGTGATGCCATCCAACCATCTCATCCTCTGTTGTCCTCTAGTGTCATTATTTTTATTTATTTGTTCATTCATTATCTCTGGCTGCACTGGGTCTTCCTGGAAGCACAGGCCTTCTCTAGTTGCAGAGAGCACAGGCTACTCTCTAGTTGTAGTGTTCCAGCTTATTATGTTGGCTTCTCTTGCTGCCAAGCACAGGCTATAGTCGCATGGGTTCAGAAATTGCCCTGCACAGGTTTAGTTGCCTCCTGGCATTAGGGATCTTAGTTTGTGGACCAGGGCTCAAACCCGTGTTGGATTCTTAATCATTAGACCATCAGGGAAGTCCCTCTAGTGTTACTGTTCTCCTCCCACATTGTCTTTGGGTTTCCCTATATCTCCTCCTTAAATCAAGTCTGTATATTGTGGCTCTTTCCATTGCAATCCACTGTTATTGTACAGGAGCCCTATCAAGGTGGCACTAAGGTATGGGGGATGGGGAGCATTCTATAATCTTATATTTAAAATCTCATTTTTTAATGCATCTGAATACTTTGGAAGTATTTCTCCGCCTTTTTGTCCCTTCTCCCTTTCAGTGAGACAGGAAGATTAGAGTGAGCTGGCACTGGCTAGTTGCCCTTCCCTCAAGGAGATGAGGTTCTTGTAATCTAATTCGACTAGGAGAGCAGGCCTTTGTTACAGAGAACATTGTGTGTATTTCTAAAAGCTTGCCCATTCCCAGCCTACAAATGAAGGGCAGGGGTGTTTCTTAGATCTTCACCTTGAGAACCTGGTGGGGTTCTTGGAAGTAAAATCCATGGAAGTACAGGGGTTCTCTAAAGCTGGGCCTCCAGAGCTTCTCACATTCAAGTTAATCCACACTCCCCTTCAGCAATGCATCAAAATTATCATTTAAGTATTCCTAACAGTTTATCCTAAAGGAGATTGATCAGTCCTGGGTGTTCATTGGAAGGACTGATGCTGAAGCTGAAACTCCAATACTTTGGCTACCTGATGCAAAGAGCTGACTCATTTGAAAAGACCCTGATGCTGGGAGGGATTGGGGGCAGGAGGAGAAGGGGACAACAGAGGATGAGATGGCTGGATGGCATCACCAATTCGACGGGCATGGGTTTGGGTAGACTCCGGGAGTTGGTGGTGGACAGGGAGGCCTGGCGTGCTGCGATTCATGGGGTCGCAAAGAGTTGGACACGACTGAGTGACTTAACTGAACTAAACAGAACAGTTTAAGAGGGCTTCCTTGGTAGCTTAGCTGGTAAAGAATCTGCCTGCAATGTGGGAGACCTGGGTTCAATCCCTGGGTCGGGAAGACTCCCTGGAGGACGACATGGCAACCCACTCCACGATTCTTGCCTGGAGAATCCTCATGGACAGAAGAGCCTGGTGGGCTACAGTCCATGGGATCGCAAAGAGTCAGACATAACTGAGCGACTAAGCACAGCACAGCACAATAGTTTATGACTCGTGTGGCTTTAGCTCCAGGTAAGGTGACTTTGGCTGTTATCTAAATTTTCCATCTCTTCACAATTCAGGGTGGTGGTTTTCCCTGCCACCTCAATTTTCTGATAGGTTTAAGAAAAGTCATTGATTTTCACAAAGTAAGTAAGTCTATGAGCTATTAAGCCATAAAAAAGTGTGGAGGAAATTTACATGCATATTTTTACATGAAAGAAGCCAATCTGAAAAGGCTACATACTATATAATTCCAACTATATGGAAAAGGCAAAACTATGGAAACAAAAAGATCAATGGTTGCCAAGGGTTGGAGTGAAAAAGGGAATAACAGGCATAGCAGAGAGGATTTTAAAGGCAGTGAAAATATCTGTATGATACTATTATATAATTGTGGATACATGTGGACACATTTGTCTAAACCCATGAATGCACAAGGCTTCCCTGGTGACTCAGATGGTAAAGAATTCACTTGCAATGTAGGAGACCCAGGTTCAATCCCAGGGTTGGGAAGATCCCCTGGAGAAGGGAATGGCTACTCACTCCAGTATTCTTGCCTGGAAAATCCCACGGACAGAGAAGTGTGGCAGGCCATTGTCACAAAGTGACACAACTGAGTGACTAACATTTTCACTTTTCATGAACATACAAACAAAGAGTGAATTCTGAGGCTGAACTGTGAACTTGGATTGGTTATGATGTGTCAGTGTAGGTCCATTGATTGTAACAAATATACCACTCTGGTGAGGGATGTTGGTAATGGGATGGCCAGGAGGTGCAGGGGGTATATGGGAAACCACTGTACCTTCCCCTCAATTTTGCTGTTAAAACTTCTCTTTAAAAGACTTTAGAGGGACTTCCCTGGTGGTCCAGTGGCTAAGACTTTGCACTCCCAATGCAGGGGGCCTGGGTTTGATTCCTGGTCCCATATGTTACAACTAACACCCAGTGCAACCAAATAAATAAAACTTAAAAAAAAAAAAAAAAAAAAACCTTTAAAAAATAATAGTAAGAGTTGCAGGTTCCTAGAGTTGAGGCAGGGAAAGCCACTGATTTTCAGTTTGTTCCTATTTTTTTCCTCCTTGTTTAAGGATGGGAGTGATGGGAGTGATGACTTCTTAAAGAATGGTTGGAGAATCCTCAGGGGTCTCTTAGGTCAAAATTATTTTCATAGTAATTTTAAAAACTTTTTTCCTTTTCCACTTTCATTCTCTCCTGAGAGTAGTTTCCTGGTCTACGTAACATGCAACATTGCTACAGAATGAATGCAGAGATGAGAACCCAACTCTTTCAGTAAACTATTAAAGGTATTTGAAAAATTATATAATATTGCAATTGTCATTGTTTTTCAAATATACTTTTAATAAAATGTTATTGTGTTAACATGTGATGAGTCTATTTATAAATGAATTTAAAATTTTTGTTTCAGTTTGAGACATGCTGTTGCAAAATGTCAAATGTCCTTAAATGTCAAAGCTGAAACCAAAAGTCCTGGATTTTAAAACTGGTGTTAAAACCCTAATTTCCACAGGACTCATACATTTCACATCCTTACCAGCAATGTTCAGTATTCACTTACTTGCATCATTACCAGTGCTGGATGTCATACGTCTTTGTAATTTCCCAGCTGGCTCTGCAGCTATTTCTGTTCTTGTTTCTAAGTGCTAGCCAGCAGTGTGTGAAAGAAGGTAATGTGTGTAATGCTAGATTCCTGTCCTTAAAGTAAACTGATGTGCCTCTTTGCCCCCTACTTTCCTTGACTCCTGGGGATGTAAATGTGATAGTGTGCCATATTGGGCTGTGTGAATAAGACCTCCCTAGGAGTGATGGAAAACAAGAAAGAGAATCTGTACCAGTTCTGTACTAACTGCAGACTAATTATTAAATGTGAGGATAAAAAGATCAACTTTTAAGGCACTGTTATTTGAGGTCTCTTACATTCTACTGAATCTGTATTTCAAAACACTAGCTCTGTCTTTGCGAAGAGGAAGACCTGGGTTTGATCCCTTGGTTGAGAAGATCCCCTGGAGGAGGGTATGGCAATCCACTCCAGTATTCTTGCCTGGAGAATCCCCATGGACAAAGGAGCATGGCAGGCTACAGTCCATGTGGTCGCAAAGAGTCCCTCTATTTGTAACAATAAATGGACTTGAAAAACTTTAAATCAAAGTCGCATCAATCCTGTGAATTATACACCGGTGTTTTCCAGTAATTTCATTGTTTTTAATATCATAAGTCAATTCTGCTATTCTGTTCTACTGTATTTGTTTTCATTTACTTGATGCTGAAACAGAAACTCCAATACTTTGGAGTTTCACATGGCCACCTATGCGAAGAGTTGACTCATCGGAAAACACCCTGATGCTGGAGGGATTGGGGGCAGGAGAAGGGGACGACAGAGGATGAGATAGCTGGATGGCATCACCGACTTGATGGACATGAGACTGAGTAAACTCTGGGAGTTGGTGATGGATAGGGAGGCCTGGCATGCTGTGATTCATGGGGTCGCAAAGAGTCGGACACGACTGAGCAACTGAACTGAACTGAACTCCCATTTTAACAGTTTCTTTGCCCACTATTCTTGTTTCTGAAATCCTCCATCTAGGATCACTTATGTTACTAAATAGCATGCCAATACCCCTCCTCAGTCCTCCTCCCTTCACATCCCTTTAGTCTTTTAACAATGAGTTTTTGAAGAGACCAGGCCAGATGTCAAACAGCGGTTCTTAAAGAATGGTTGGAGAATCCTCAGGGGTCTCTTAGGTCAAAATTATTTTCATAGTAATTTCAAAAACTTTTTTCCTTTTCCACTTTCATTCTCTCCTGAGAGTAGTTTCCTGGTCTATGTAACATGCAACATTGCTACAGAATGAATGCAGAGATGAGAGCCCAACTCTTTCAGTAAACTATTAAAGGTATTTGAAAAATTATATAATATTGCAATTGTCATTGTTTTTCAAATATACTTTTAATAAAATGTTATTATGTTAACATGTGATGAGTTTATTTATAAATGAATTTAAAATTTTTGTTTCAGTTTGAGACTTGCTGTTGCAAAATATCCCCATCTTAGGTCAGGTTCCCTGAGAGACAGAATCTGAAATGAACCAGAATTGGGTGGATGGTGAAATTGAACTGTGACAGAGTTGCAAACTCTCAGGGAGCTCTAGGACTGGGATGACGCTTTGCACTTGCTCTACACTTGATCTTAGCCAAAAGGCCGAGAAGCGATCACACTTACTCTAAATTGCTCTTGGGGAGGCACTGTAGCCATGCATGATGCAGCTCTCTTCATCCAAGGGCAATTCTTACAGAGGAACTCAGTGGTGAGTTGTCAGCAGTCAAAGATTTTCAGCAGTTAGCAAAGAGAGAGGGGAGTATAAGGCAGAGCTTACATTCTAGAATGCCCTTAGTGATCTGGCTGAAATGACAGATGGCAGGACTACAGCTGGAGATGACACCCTTCACTTCTTTCCTGTCCCGCTTCCTTCATGCCTTTCCCACTCTTTCTGGGAGCACTTCCTTAATAAATCACTTGTGTAGGAATTCTTATCTCAAGATCTGCCTCGGGCAAATTACAGGTAAAAGAATGTCCACAATATGACTCAATTCCATCCTCCTACCTTTACTCCCAAACATTTCTCCTTAGTCTGCTGCATTTTTAGCAACTGGTGACCATCCAGCTGGTGCGGTCCACAAAATTGTAGTTTTCCTTTAGCTCTCTTTTCCTTATCTTTCATATCAGTAACTTCAAATTAAGTCTGAAATCTAGAATGGAAATTATCAGGCAGTAACAGTTCATGTGTATCCAAGTGGAGAGGGATTTATTGTGATTTGATTGATTTTTTTTACATGTTATCTCAGTGACTTAGACCTTATTTCTACTCTTCAGGATAGGAAAAAAATTAATTAACAGAGACAAGATCATCTTCTTGTTGACATAACAATAAAGCAGCCTTCCTAGACTTGAGATTCAGGTTTACTCTCAGGCACTATATCTCACCCAATCAGCCCAGCCACTCTTAGTGGGACAGGCTAAAAAGGCACCTAAGGTGGTCGTTGTGAGTGTAAGGGAAATTTAAAACATTTCTGTTGACTCCAAAGCTATGTAAAGAATGGGACAGAAAAAAAGTGAGATATGAGCCAAATAAAGAAGCATGAAAAAGAAAATCAGAGTGAAAAATAAGTTTAGATCTCCCCCCAATTTTTGCAACTAAAAATATTTACACAGATTTTGTTGTATGTGTAAAACATGAACTTTGAAAAGTACTTTTTAAAAAGTCTACAAAAAAAGTGTGCTTGCAAAATTGGACTTACCACAAAACCCATGAAAGAAGAGATTATGAAGTGACAACACATTTAGATATTTAAGTTTTGGGAAACTGCTGATTTCATAAATATCAGTGCCTGCTATTTATAATTCTAAGTCACTGTCAGTCTTCACAAATGACTAATTGAAGTAAAACTGAGCTTAGTCATGCTTGTACTTCATAAATTTAGTCTGAGAATGATTTAATTTTGTAAAATTAGTTTCAAATAAATGCAACTGACATTCAAACATTCAAAGCTAAAAGATTCCTTTTGAACAATATTCCCAATCATAATCACCTTTTAAAAAAGACACTAATGGTTTTCTGTGCATCAAGTAATACTGCAGAGATGGTAAATAAAAAAAATACCTGAAGGGCTGATTCATGTATTGTTTAACAGAGAATGAGATCCTTTCAGAGGAACTGTTATTACTGCTCAGGGTCTTAGACCACACACTGCTTTCAACCAAAACTAGATATAGGTACATAAATCAAGGGTTGTAGAAGAAATAAAATGATCTATAGGTTAAGAGTGAAGCAATTTTACATAATTGCTTAAGGCTATCTCAAGAAAAAAGGTTTTCTTGTTTCAAAATATTGTAATAATTAATGATTATATTAATGCTTATGCTGGTTGTATGGAAATGTACAGAGTAAGAAGATTAATATTGTAGAGTTAGTTTCTCAAGAATTTTTTCTCTCCATAATGACTCTAATCATATTACTAACTCATTAGTTATGAATCCAACAAGTTGTCAAATAAAACAAGACACACTGAGAGAGTAGAGATCATTAGATCATGATACTCTAAAATTCTAAATAAAAATCACATTTGATTTGTCACATTGCCCTCTGATTTTCAAATTTTTAACAAATAATTACATACTTCTTGAATCTAAGATATAATTGGCTGAAAATTAAGTCCTAAATAAAGAATGTGAAAAAAAAGCACAAGACTGATGAGACATGCTAATTTCATATTAAATAGTAAACAGGATTATCACTTTCAATTACTAATTTTCTGGAAATATTTTTGATAAAACAGTTCAGCATCTGATAGAGCACATGAATCTATTACAACACTTTCCTCTATGCATAGTCATGCCCTAACCCATAAATTGTCTGAAGTACAAAAACAAAATTAAGACATCCATATCACCATCATGTATCATTAACTTTTAAGATTTATTTTATATGCTATTCATCTCTTTTTAAGGCATAAAAATTACAAGTAAAGCTAAGAGCCCCCTTCGATCAACACCCTGAATCCTAATCTCCTGCCAGAGACAACACTATCAATAACTTGATATGTGTTCTTTTTAATCCATTTAAAATAGTTTTACATACATATTTCAGTAATAAAAACATAGATCTATTCTTTGTGAATGATTTCACTCCAATTTACATGAGTGTTATTTTACAGTATGTTTCATCTAGATCTTAATTTTTTTCCACTCAACATTATTTTAGGTAACAACCCATGTTACACAATATAGACCAAGTTCATTACTTTTAACTGCTGTATACTATTCCATTATTTTAATATCACATTTTATTTATCTATTATCCCTTCAATATATAGGTTGTTTTCTATTTAGATAATATATATTTCTTATGCATAGTTGTGAATTTCTTTAGGATGTATATCCAGAAGAGAAACTACAGGGTCCTTTTAAAAAATGTTTCCCTGCCTCAAAGTCACAAACAACATCCTGTTATTTCCTTCCAAGAAGTTCAGAGTTTGGTTGTTCACATTTCAGTGTTCAAATCCTCTGGAATTCTGTTTCTTTATATGTTGCAAGGTTGTAATTTTATTTTCCCCAGTATGGAGATTCAAGTACTCCAACTATTTTTATTGACTAGGCTATTCCTCCTACTGATTCATGATGTCATGCCTAATACACAACAAGTTCACATATATTCATGGGTTTATTTCTAGGCATTCTATTCTGTAAAACTTTTCTACCTACATATTAATGTACTAATATTACACACTATTAAATGACCATAACTTCACTATACATGTAGTATATGGTAGAAGGTATGTCCTCTCTGTTCTTTTTCAGTATTATCTCAGCAATCCATAGACTTTTATTTCATATGAGGTTTAGAATCATTTTATAAAAATCCTAAAAAATTCCTGTTAGATGTTTGGAACTCTAGTAGGTCTATAGATTAAGTTGGGAAGAACTGACATTTTATACCATTGGGTTTTTCCATCTACATTCTCTCGTTTACGCAAATCTTTTGCCCTTCAATAAAGCTTTACAAGTTTTTCATAAGAATCTTGCACATTTTTTTAGATTATGCCAAGATATCTTAAAGCTAAGTAAAGCTTGGGTTGAATTTTAAAAAAAGTCTTATTCATTTAGTACACTCGGCGTTTCTCACCTGTATGACCCCTCTTATGTATAGAAAGGGATGCTCTTTGAGAGAATGCTTTTCCACATTCATTACATTCATAGGGTTTCTCACCAGTGTGAATTCTCATATGTATAATAAGTAATGAGCATTGAGAGAAGGCTTTTCCACATTTATTACATTCATACGGTTTTTCCCCTGTATGACTTCTAACATGAAGAGTAAGGGATGAGATTCGAGAAAAAGCTTTACCACACTCATTACATTTAAATGGTTTCTCTCCAGTATGAATTTTTTCATGTTCAAGGAGGTTTTGTCTCTGACTGAAAGCTTTTCCACATTGATTACAATGATAGGGTTTCTCTCCAGTATGAATTTTTTCATGTTCCGTGAGATTTGATTTCTGACTAAAGGCTTTCCCACATACTGTACATGCATAGGGTTTTTCACCAGTATGAATTCTCTGGTGTCGGATGAGGTTTGACATCTGAATAAAAGCTTTCCCACATTCATTACATTCATAAGGTTTTTCTCCGGTATGAATTTTCTGATGTGTAATGAGATTCTCTTTCCGGCTGAAGGCTTTTCCACATTCATTACATTCATAGGGTTTCTCAGCTGTATGATTTCTCATGTGTACAGTAAGGGATGAACTTTGAGAGAATGCTTTTCCACATTCACTACATACATAGGGTTTCTCACCTGTATGACTTCTCATATGTATAATAAATACTGAGCATTGAGAGAAGGCTTTTCCACATTTATTACATTTATAGGGTTTCTCCCCTGTGTGACTTCTCATATGTAGATTAACAGATGACATCCGAGAAAAAGCTCTACCACATTCATTACATGCATAAGGTTTCTCACCAGTATGAATTTTCTCATGCTCAATAAGATTTTGCTTCTGGCTGAAGGCTTTTCCACATTCCTTACATTCATAGGGTTTTTCTCCAGTATGAATTCTCTCATGTTCAATGAGATTTGATTTCTGACTGAAAGCTTTCCAACAATCCTTACATGCATAAGGTTTCTCTCCAGTATGAATTCTCTGGTGTCTAATAAGGTTTGACATCTGAATGAAAGCTTTTCCACATTCATTACACTTATATGGTTTTTCCCCAGTATGAATTTTTTGATGTGTAATAAGATTTTCCTTCCTACTGAAAGCTTTTCCACATTCCTTACATTCATAGGGTTTCTCTCCAGCATGAGTTCTCTCATGTCTGATGAGGTCAAATCTATGATTAAAGTCCTGTCCACACTGATTACACTTAAAGGGGGTTATGACATGGGATGAGCAATGGTAAAATGGTTTCCCATACTTATTACATTCATAACTTTTCTTTTTCATAAAGCCTTTCTCATAACTAAATAAGTCTAAACCATGTTCAAAATCCTTATCAAGTGAGTCACATTCATAGAACTTTTGTCTTGAAGTAACAATGTTTGAGTCCAGAGGAAATACTTTTGCAACATTTTTATATTCAAGGACATTTTCCTTAATCAGAGTTTTCTTGGAGATGGATGTGACATTTCTCACAAGGGTTTCCTGTTGCTTCTTGATCTGTTCATCAACTTTCCAAACTTCTAAAATGGAGGACCAAAAATTATTACTTTTGAATATTTCTCCTACTGCTCTATTGATAACATTTCAGAAATTTGCTACAGTGGGGGGACTTCCCTGGCAGTTCAGTGGTTAAGACTCTGTACTTCCACTGCAGGGGGTGCAAGTTCGATCCCTGGTCAGGGAACTAAGATCCTGCATGCCACGTAGCACGAACACATACACACACACACACACACACATACACACACACACACACACAAATGGAGGATTTAGGTACTTGAAAGGCAGGGAGAAGAGTGGGGCTGAAAAAAAAAGAGGATGAATTTCAAGTCTGGAGTTATATACTGATTTGAAGGCAGGAACACATCTACATCATGAAGATACATAAAGGAAAAAGGAGTCCATATGTAATTTAAAACTAGTTTCAATAATGTTCTTGAGGGCTGGAGAAGAGGAATTATGTAAAACACAGTTCATAAGGGAATAAGAAAAAAATAAACAAATGGAGGAGAAATCAGAATCCTATAGAGAAGAGTAAAGAAGACACTTCCAAGAAGGGTGATCCATAGGATCAAATACAGAAGAGAATCTCCTGTTTCAACATGGTGGAATTAAACATGTCTATCTTCTCTCCTCTCTGCAGACATGAAGAATAAACAGAAAATGAAATATGTCTTCAATTATACCAAAAGGCAGCTAAACTCCAATTCTAAAGTATAAGGAAAGTCAGAGGATAGACAGAAATAGGTGGGAAAGAAACCAAGAGACAGTGGCTGTTTTTCTTGTCTCAGATAGAAAGCATGGTGAACAGTTCTCCAAAACAGAAGGCACACTCTGTGGACAGAATGAATGAGTCATTTTTCACAACAATGGAATCTGGATGTGTTAAGACTGCCTGGTGGAACATAATCATCTTGTTCTGGCCCTGTCAAAAGGTAGGAAAGACAGAGCTAAATAGATGCAAATTCTGCAGAGATGCAAATAGCTATTATTCTTGTATAAGCAGGATATTGACATAGGAAGGTAGAAGAGAAACTGAGTGTTAGAGAAAGCATGCAACTGACAATCTCTGATTCAGAAGAAGTAAAGGGAAAATCAACTCTTAACACAAAACTCTGTATGACAGAGGAAGTCGATACAAGCAACAGAGGCTTCCTACTAGCTCAGAGTATTTTTCTAGACAATCTCCAATACTTCGTCAGTAAACAGTGGGTCCAGCAGAAAATATCCTTATTCAAAGATGAGTAATGACAGTTATTCAGATCTATATGACACTACAAGAACCAAAAAATATGAATATACAAGCTGAAAGGAAAAACTGATATTGACTGATCAATAAGCCTCATAAAGTTCTAAAGCTTTAAAGAAAAACAAACCTATGGGCATCCAGACAAACAAATCAAGTCATGTATGAAGGAAAACAATCAGGCTTCAGATTTCTCCAAGCAACACTCAAATCCAAGAAGCAGTAGAGGACTATCTAAAGTCTTCAGGAAACTGTATATAAAAACCTCTAGAGAAGACAGTATGGCCTAAGAATTTTCTACATAGCCAACTATCAACTAAATATAAAGGTTTTTTTAAAAAAGATATTTTCTTAATTTCAAAATCTCAGGAACTCTAGTTCCCACTAAATTATAAGCTCCCTGAAGACAGGACTTTGTTTTTTTTTTTTTATTGTTTTATGCCCATGTCCAGAATAGTATTTTATCTCTATTGTTACAACTATTAATGTGGTTTGCTTTTCCTTATATCTTCTACTTGGTTATTGAAGTATACATGAAAACAACTGATTTTTACTTGTTAATTTGATACCTGACCATATCACTGAAGTCTCTTAAAGTTTGTTGAAGTTGATTCTCTCGTGTTTTAAGGGATATCATCTTATCATCTGTAAATAAAGATGGTTTTATAGGGTCCTTTCCAATTCCGTTAGCACTGCTTTTTTTCTCATCTATTACTTAGGTATAAACTTAGCAAGAGATTTACAAAAGGTATAAAGGAAACCTTGGAAAGCATTTCTGAAGGATACAAAACAGGCAGATCTGAACAAAGACAGAGAACTTGTTCTTGGATAGAAAACCTTGACACTATAAAGATGTCAGTTCTCTGAAAGTTCATTTATACCTCTAACACATTCCCAGGAAAAAAATCCAACAGGCTTTTCTCTGGAAATAGATAGTTAAATCTAAAATTCATACAGTGAAGGGGCTTCCTTGGTGGCTCAGTTGGTAAAGAATCCACCTGTCAATGCAGAAGATATGGGGTCGGATCCCTGATCTGAGAAAATCCCACATGCTGTTGAGCAACTAAACCCGTGCGTCACAACTATTGAGACTGTGCTCTAGAGTCCAAGAGCCACAGCTATTGAAGCCTGAGTGCCCTAGAGCCCGTGCTCTGCAACAAGAGAAGCCACCACAATGAGAAGCCCGTGTACACCAAAGAAGAGAAGCAAGCCCCTGCTCGCTGAAATTAGAGGAAAACCCACATAACAACAAAGACCCAGCACAGACCAAAAAAAAAAAAAAAAAATTCCATAATTCCTTTAATAAACTCCTCCACCTTAAAATAAAAAACAAATAAACAAAAAATAGATTAAAAAATAAAATTCATATGGTGAAATAAATAAGAATAGTCAGCACAACTCTGAAAAAAAAGGGTACTTAACTTGGAAAAGAAAGGGACTGAGTGTGAAGGGTAAGAGAGAGACTCACTTTTTAATATTACCTTTTGGATTGTTAATATTTTTCAACCAAGGGTGCATATATTATATTTCAAAAAAATTAAAGGAATGAAAGGTGTGAATAAGCAAGGAGGAGGTAACAAGTTGTAAGTCAGAGACTTTCAAAGCTATATTGTGAGAGTTGTGAAGTAAAACAGAAAGTGTGAGTTATTGTTACAAAAGAAATCTGAAGCTTTTCAAAATAGAATGAAGAAAAGAAATGAAAGGAAATTTAACTCAAATAGTGAACACACAAAAAAAGAAAACCTGTGAATACAAAGGAATGAGAAAGCTTAAGGATCATAGAAAGGGACACTAATCCTGAAAGTAAGGGGGTAAATGAGCTAGGAAGTTGTAGTAGTTAAAATTTGAAAAAAGGAAGAGAGCTGCAACATAAGAATAGTATGTAGAAGTGTCACCATAATTCAAGGCATTCATATCTTCTGTCATTCTAGAAGACTTAAGCAAATCTTGGAAAATGTGAAATGGTATCAACCTCCTGAACAACTGCTATGTGGCTTTCTCATTCAGACCTGCCTTTTCACTTATTCACCTGAACAGTGCCTCCCAAGCAGTTCTTCTTCTACCACCCATGGCTCCTCTTCCTGCTCCAACTTGAAGATCACATCTGGTTTGGTGACTTGACAACCTATTTTGAGAGACAGCAAAGGATTTGAATGTTAATGCTGGAGACAACCATCCAGATCTTGGGTTGAGTCCTGGGGACTTGAGGGCCTATGAAAGATGATGGAGGAACTTTCACAGTGACACAAAATAATTAGCATTTACTCTAAAGACTAGCACATACAATCATATGAAAAAAGGAAATGCTAGTTAAAGACATACGGCAAGTTGAAATCTTCACATATTTCAAAGACAGAATTCTGGGTAAGACTGCAAAGCTACCCTTACCCACTGTGACCAGGTTGCTGTAGTTCTCCAGCATCACATCACGGTACAAGTTCCTCTGAGCAGGTTTCATTTGCTGCCATTCCTCCTGGGTGAGGTCCACGGCCACATCCTTAAATGTCACTGTTTCCTGTTAAAACACAATTTGAAGTCATCAAAGCTAAACACTATGGTCAAAACATGCAAGAACTCATTTAGTAGTATCCAGGGATCAGATACCATTTATCAAGTTTTCTAATTTCTAAATACTTAATTTTGTATTTATACTGTGGGGGAAAATATACCATAATAGAAATACCCTGTAGGAGTGTGTTATACTGAATCAGCAAACTTATTAATTCATCATTTATTTTGCAGGGAGCTGAAAACAGTTGTCACCGATTTGCACTGGGCTGTGACAGAGGTGACACAGATATGATTCACAGGCTCAGAATCTGTCCAAGCAGGTGTGTGATCTAATAAGAAAGAGGACATGGTAATAGTAGGGAAGTAATAAAGACAGACGGTAAATGGGTAAATAAATGGTGGTACACCCAGATAAAGGAATATTACTCAGTGCTAAAAAGAAATGTGCTATCAAGCCATGAAAAGACATGGAGGAATCTTAAATGCATGTAACTAAGTGAAAGAAGCTGACCTGAAAAGGCTATCTACAGTATGATTCCACTATGTGACATTGTGGAAAAGGCAAAACTATAGAAATAGTAAAAAGATAAGTGGATACCGGGGTTGGAGAAGAGGAAAGAAATGAGTAGACAGAGCACAGAGGATTTTTAGGTCAGTGAAAATATTCTGTATGATACTATAATGATGGATACATGCATATGTGTGTGTATACGTTATTTGCTCAGTCATTTCCGACCCTTGGTGACCCATAAACTGTAGCACACCAGGCTCCTCTGTCAAGGGAATTTTCCAGACAAGAATCCTGGAGTGGGTTGCCATTCCCCTCTCCAGGAGATATTCCAGACCAAGGGATCAAACCCTGGTCTCCTGCATTGCAGGCAGATATATATATATACACACACACCATTCTTTACCAACCGAGCTACCAGGGAAGCCCCCATATATATATACACACACATATATATATACAGGTACATACATTTGTCCAAATCCATAGATTGTACAACACCAAGAGTGAGTCTGAATGTAAACTATTGGACATTGGGTGATCATGATATGTCAATATAGGACCATCAGTTGTAACAACTGTACCACTCTGATGGGGGATGTTGATAATGGGGGAGGCTATGCACATGTGGAGGCAAGGGGTATATGGAGAACCTCTGTACATTCCTCTCAACTTTGCTGTGAACTTGAAACTGCTTTATATATATATATATATGGTTACAAACCATTACCAAGTGGGATTTATCCCAGGAATGCAATACTGATTTAACATCTGAAAATAAACTAATGTAATACACAATATGGACAGAACAAAGAACAAATTCATATGACCATCTCAACAGCTGCAGAAAAAGCACTTGACAAAACCCAATACTTTTTCATGAGAAAAACGCTTACATCTGTTAAGAACAAGACAACAGGCCCAAAATGGAGTCACTTATGCTAAGCCTCATGTCACCAAACTGAGACTTAATTAGTCTCAGCCTCTCCTAGAACTGGACTATTAAACTAGTCACGCAGAAATCACCTGATGATCATTAGTGAAGTCATCTGTCTGATAGACCCTATCATCCCCTAAAGGAAAGTAATCGGGCCAGAACCAATCTGCTTTTTGCTACTGTAACTTCCTTGCCCCGCTCCCTCTGTATGTAAAATTAACTTGGTATAGATCCTCAAAGTTCCTGTATATCTGCTAGATTGGAAGTTCTCTGATTCATGAATCATGGAATAAAGCCAATAAGATCTTCAAAATGTACTCAAGTTGAATTTTGTATTTTAACACACCCTTTGACTTGGTCCTTGTACTCCAGTGATCGGGCAAGTGAAGAGCTTGCCCCAGGAAGCTGCTGCCCATTCACCTGAATGAACACAACCTGGAGGAGCTGGGAGCCCATCCCACAGCCTGTGTCAAGACCAGGTGATCTGCAGCCCAAAGCAGAGCCCAAAGTCCACAAAGTCAACCTGCATAAGAATAAAGACCTGTTGTTCTACTCAGAAAAGCAGCAGAAAAGCTGAAAAGAAACCTGATTTAATACATACTTGATTGAAAATTTTTCAAAGAACTAAGCTCTCAAAATGAAACTGGATTTACATATTTTTACTGGTCAACAGGCTGTAGAATCTGACATCATGAGTTCAAATCCTGGCCTTAAAATTTACTAATTGTGTGGGAATTCCCTGAAAGTCCAGTGGTTAGGACTTGGTTCTTTCACTGCCTTGGCCCAGGTTCAATCCCTGATCAGGGAACTAAGATTCCCGTAAGACTCTCAGCATAGCCAAAAATTATTTTTCTTTTTTTAACTAATTGTGTGAACTCAACAAATAGCCAAATTTGAACCTCATCTGTAAAGTGGCATTTTCCTCAAAGGGTTGTTATGAGGACTAAATGAGACCAAAAAAACGTGAAAAACTCAGAACCGAGTCTGGCACCCAGTAACCATTTAATAAATGTTCCAGGAATAAATAACCCTTATTGGGCTTTCTTGTTGGCTCAGACAGTAAAGAATGCACCTGTAATGCAGGAGATCCGGGTTCCATCCCTGGGCCAGGAAGATCCCCTGGAGAAGGAATGGCTACCCACTTCAGTACTCTTGCCTAGAGAATTCCAAGGATAGAGGAGCCTGGCAGGCTATGGTCCATAAGGTCGCAAAGAGTCGGACATGACTGAGTGACTAACACTTTCACTTTTCATGGAATATGAACCATTAAAAAAATAGGGAACAACAACAACTGTATTTTTCACTACCTCTAGTAAATTACCATTAGAACATCTTTCCCACTAACTAGTGTATGAGGATAAATTTCATATCAAAAAAGACCTGACAGAAACTGCAAAACAAGAAACAAAAGTAAATATGGGTTAATTTCTAACTGTATACAATGATGAATCAGTGTTTTATAACAAAGTCTATTTTCCTAAAATATTGATGCTCTTTACATGTATATATGCCAAGAATTCCATATTTGGAGCAAGGAACAAAGGGGACTGTCAAAAAACATAAATTTAGTTTGTGTCATTAAATTTTTGTTCCTTTTCCTATTAGACACAACCAAGAAAAAGATGAGAATCACCCTAGCCCTAACAGGAAATCTTAACACTTCCAGAGGTCCTGCTGGTAATCACAGCAGTCTCCTTCTTCATTTTTAAGATACTTGAGATGATAAATCTTTTTAAAAAATAAAGTTTACAGTGAAGGCATAAAGGTAATTACATGTCAATTCTATGGTGTATATGCTGACTGGCAACTTTTTGTAAAAGGATATTTTTTCCTTAAAGTTATACAAATATTAAATAAATGTTATTCTTTCTAAAACTTGGAGCATAACACACAGTATTTTTTTTTCTTGGATATTATATACATTTTTATTTTCCAAATGTCTTCTACACTCAGCTTGAACAAAACTGCCTTATTCTAAAAGGCATATTTAGAATATCTGAGATTTCAATAAATCTGAAGATTAAAGAGAATTCATATTGATTTAACAATGATGATTTTATTTTTAAAAAGTATATATTAAAAATTTACTCAAATCCTCTTCTAGGTCTCAGCAATGTTTTAAAGGTTTCTTTCTCTCATATACATCTTTTTTTCCTTTAGGATTTTATTTCTACTCTTAACATCTTTCTTCCATTTTATTTTATTCATTTTTAAAATTTATATATTTTTTGGCTGCATCACAGAGTTTTCAGGATCTTAGTTCTCCAAGCAGGGACTGAATTCTGACCATGTCAGTGAAAGTGCTGAGTCTTAACCATTGTACTGCCAGGGAATTCCCAGCTTCCATTTTATTTCTGAACTGGTTGTGGTTTGTATTAATATATAGAAATGCTATTAATTTTTGCATATTAATTTTGTGTCCATACTGTTTTCTCGTTTCATCTTCAGGTGCACACACACATAAATGTATCATCTAGACATAATAATTTTGTATGCACCTTCCTAACTTTTATCTTTTTTCTCTTTTCTATATGGTATATAGTGGTGGTGGTGGTTTAGTTGCTGTCATGTCCAACTCTTGCAACCCCACAGACTGTAGCCTGCCAGGACCCTCTCCCATGGGATTCTCTAGGTGAGAATACTGGAGTAGGTGGCCATTTCCTTCTCCAGAGGATTGTCCCAACCCAGGAATCAAACCCCAGATCTACATTGCAGGGAGATTCTTTACCAACTGAACTATGAGGGAAGCCCTATATGTATATAGAATTTTAGTAAATAAATGTGATAGCATGAGCAATCTGGTCACATTCCTGACTTTAGTAGGAATATGTCTCATTTTCCACAGTAAATACGATTCTGGCTTTTAGCTTATTATGTATGTAGAATAATTTTTTAAAGTATCATGTTAAGGAAGTATCCTTTTACTTCTATTTTATAAATATATCCTCTTGTAAAATAAATAAATAATTTAAATTTAAAAAAAATCCTCCTAAAAGTCTCACATTCTGATTTAAGAAAAATTAGCAGTTCTATGAAGCTGATTATATTTTCTCTTGAATATGATACATTATATTAGTGGATTTTCTTAAAATGAAACATCTTTGTGATAGAAAAAATGTTTCAATTGTTCTCTGATTACGGATAGTCCCTAATGTACAGTAGTTTGACTTATAAATTTTCAACTTTACAATGGAGAGAAAGTGAAGAAAATGTAGATACCTCAAATTTTTAATCTTTTCTCATGTTAGCTATATGTTGTAGAATATTCACAGGTGATGCTGGGCAGTGGCAGCAAGCCATAGCTCCCAGTCAGCCAGGTGATCACAAAAGTAAACAACCAATAAACTCTTACAACTATTCTGTACCCACTCAGCCATTCTGTTTTTCATTTTCACTACAGTATTCAATAAATCACATGTGATTTTCAACACTTTACTATAAAATAGGCTTTGTGTTAGATGATTTTCCACAACTATAAGCTAATGTAAGTGTTCTGAGCATACTTAAGGTAGGTTAAATTAAGCTACGATGTTTGGTAGGTTAGATGTGCAGGCTAAGTCCCTTCAGTCATGTCTGAGTCTTTGCCACCCTATGGATTGTAGCCCACCGGCTCCTCTGTCCATGGGATTCTCCAGGCAAGAATACTGGAGTGGAATTTGGAACTATAGCCAGATTCCTCCCTGGAGGAGGGAATCTGGCTATAGTTTGCGTCAAAATATTGCTCATTTTTTCCACAAAGGGTTGGGGTCTCCATGATGCTTGAAGGGAATATTTTATCCCCAAGGTTTCAGGTACTTGTTGAGTAAGGGAGGTCCAGTATCACTTTGTATAGATTGAGATAATCCGAAATGTGGGATTATCTCCTAAAGCAAGTTTTTTGTTACCTCCGAGACCTGTTCTGTGTGGGAAAAGTTTCTATTCATCCAGCGAATGTGTCTACCATTACTAATAAATATTTGTATCTTCTGGACTTGGGCATCTTTTTAAAATTAATTTGCCAATCCTCTTCCACGTTGCTTCCTCGGTGTTGAATGGGTCTAACTAGTGGAGGAGGGGGTGACGCTGTTCTAGAATTATTTTGTAAACATGTGTCACATGATTTGATACCCTGAACTACCACCATTTTTATTCCTTTGCTTACACACAAACTTTGCAATAAATTCCAAAGGGCTTTCCAAAAAGCCTTGCATCCATAGTGGGTGGTTTCACATAAAGTCTTGATTACTTTCCATTGCTGAACTTGTGGAAACATAAGGTTAGATGTGTTAAATATTATTAAATATATTTTCTTTTTTAATTTTTATTTCATTTTATTAAATATATTTTCAATTTATAATATTTTCAAATTATGATGGGTTTAACAGATGTAAGTCAGGAAGGTCTGTAGTCTATAATTCTTTGCAATTCCAACTAAAATCCCAACGGGGTTTTTTCCTGAGATAGGAAATAAACTGATTTTAAAATTCAAAGAGAAGCACACAGGTCCCAAAGTAGCTGAGAAATTTCTTAAAAACTAGAACACTGTGCAGATCCCTGTCAATCAAACAGGGTTATTATAAAGTTAAAGTAATTAAAACAATGTAAACACATTTACACACACAGAGTACAGTACTGGTATAGATGTAGACAAATAGACTAAAGACAGAATAAAAAGCCTAGAAATGGGCTTCCCTGGTGGCTCAGTGGTAAAGAATCCACCTGCCAACAGAGGGGAGATGTGTTTGATCCCTGGTCCAGGGAAGATCCTACATGCTAGGGAGCAACTAAGTCTATGCACTGAGCCCACATGCAACAATAACTGAAGCCTGCATGCTCCAGAGCCTAAGCTCAGCAACAAGAGAAGCCACTGCAATGAGAAGCCCTAGTACCGCAACGAAGAGTAGCCTCCGCTTTCTATACAACTAAGAAGCCTGAGCGCAGCAATGAAGGACCAGTGCAGCCATAAATAAATAAATAAACCTTTAAAAAATAAATAGCCTAGAAATGATTAAGCACGTATATGATAAAAGTGGCATCACGAAGTACTTAACAAACAGTATTGGAACAACTGGTCTCCTACATGCAAAAATAATTTTACTAATATAATTAGCAGCCAATTCCTACCTTGGATCAATTACAAAATTAAATTCCAGGTGGATCAAAGACTAAATATAAAAAACAAAGGTCTGAAAAGAAACTATCTCTACATTGTAATATTAAGAAAGCTATCTTAGAAAAGACAACATTGGCAACTCATGAAAGAAGATTTCATTAATGTGGCACAGGTCATTTCAAAGAGGGCTTATAAGACCAAAACCGGGAGCTCTTAATGCTGTGACCAAAGATTGAAGTTCTCCATAGAATGTAACAGTCACTCAACAGTGCTATGTTTTCCTAAGGAGATAATAAGATTTAACCGCTCATATAAAGGACTGGTGATATAGGGAAGTAAAAATAAATGTCCCCCAAGTTTAACAACAATAAAAATTAATGTTGCATATTAATTTTGATTGAATTCTTATTGTATGTCATACTTGTCATAGGGTAGATATAACTATTCAAATTTAAAGTTTATATACAACAAAAGATACATGATAATATGTAACTGATAAATTAGAAGATACCCACATAAATCCTAATGCTGAAGCAGGCATTCTTAAAATTCCTTAATTTCAAGTAGAAAAAGGACTAACAACATATAATGGACAAATAATATGAACAGTCAATTGGTAAAATTTACATTTCTTTCACTCAGGAGTAGATTTCCATTTGTAGAGTTATCATAGGAGTGTGGTCCTAGAGTCAGGCTGAGTGGGTTTGAATCCTGTCTTTATTATACACTTGATGCATGAAGTTATAAAAGTTTCTTAATCTCTGTGCTTCATTTCCTTTTTCTGTAAAAATTAAAATAATATCGACTTCACAAGCTTCTGGTAATGATAACAGGAAATAAGCTATGTAAAGTTTATAACACAAAATAACTAGTACATAATAGGTACTCAATAAAGCTATTATACTTATTGCTGTAGAAGATTTTTTTACCTGCTAAGTAGTCTATTCAAATATAAATAAAAGCTGCCATGGAATATAATGTTAACCATATTCTAGAATGAATTTAGGTCTGCATGCCCAGAAATATAGGCTGTCCATTTCTATTTGATAATCCAGACCAAAACGTCTGACTCTGGTATCTGAGAGGAACTACATGAATTTTTTATTATTTATTTATTTATTTATTTTACATGAATTTTTTAAAAGTTTAGAGTATCCTATATGTAGATCACAATTCATTACCTCCAGGTTTTTACTTTCTAAAGAAAATTCACAATGAACTATTTGGAATCCTCTAAAGGATAATGATTACCCATGAATTCAAAATACATCTAAAAAAAATGTATCTACAAATCTGACAGTGTTTCTTTGTGACATTTTTACGATATTTTAAAATATTTACTGGTCACTTGCAGTTTTTCCAACTGTTTGCTCATATTCTTCACCCAATTATCTATATTCTTAATTACTGATTTTTAAGAATTATTAGTCGTTTTTTTTTTTTTAATTTTTGGCCACATGCTGAGGCATATGGGACCTCAGTGCCCCAACAGTGAAAGGTGGAGTCTTAACTACTGGACCGCCTGGAAAGTTCCAATATACTTCTGTATTATAAAAACTGTTTACAGTTTTGCCTTATTACAGTGTTTATGGCAGGTTGATTGAAGAGAAGGATTAATTTTGTGAACACAAATAAGGCATCTTCTCTTTTATCAGTTTTATATGCTAAACTAAAAAAGTAGGCCAATGAAGAAAAGAAAGTTATATAGCTAATAATTATTAACAATATTTATCAGTTATGGAGCACTTGTGTGCATTTAGCCCTCCCAGTATTCCTATGGTATAGGTACTATCATTATCTCCATTTACAGATGACACAACTAAGGCCAAAGAGATTAAGAAACTTGCCCATAATCCTGCACTTAGTAAGTCATTCAGCCAAGACTTGAACCCAAGTCTGTCTAGGCCCAGAAAAATCACTCTGCCAAAAGGAGAAATAACTGGATGAGCCACATGATCATACGGTCAATAGAAGTATGTCTGTGTGTTTCAAGATGGAAAAGATATGAGCTAAGAAAAAAAGAGCCAGTGAAGTGGAAAATATTTAAAATATAAGAGCGTGAGGGATTCCAAAGAGTTGGAAACAAAAAGAATCAATAGCAGAGGAAAATGAGTCATTTTGTAAAAATATGAAGAATACTGTTATCTTTTGAGGTCATAAAAAAAAATGAAGAAAAAAAAAAAGAAGAGCTATGGATATCAGAACTACAAAAAATTTTGTCGTAGAATATTAGTATATATTTTAGCTCAACTTTAAAAATCTCAACTGAAGAAAATATTAGATCATTTTAAAGAAGTAGTCAAATTACTCTTCCATATACTTCTAATTTTTAATCTATGAACAAGAAGGACTTTTAATAAACTGAGCTTAAAATCATTAGAATTATGGAATTGTTTTGGATTTCTTTTTGATCTGGGTGTCAATGAAAAGTTTTTTTCTTTCCTGAATTATAAGCGTTTTTCCTCCAAAACAGTGTAAACTATCAGATGAACTTTATGTGTCAGTTTGCTTTTGCTTCTCCAGATCATATTCAAATTTGAACTCAAGTTTTATAACCCTGTATGGACCTGTTTATGCATAGCCATATCTCACATCTCCCCTGGTTCTGATCTTCTAGCTGTGTTTTTCCTCACCATGATTTTTGACTCATTTTTTTCCAACTTACTGGTAGGTTAAGGTAACTCATTGCAACTGCGTTGTAAAATAATACAGGAAACAAATACATGCTTAAAACATACAAGAGAACTGGCCATATCCTCTTCTTCCTGGAAAAGGGCAGAGTCTGGAGAATGCCAAGCTGAGGAAAAAGAAATAAAAACCTATTTACTTTAAAGCTCCAGATAAAGGACTACAGAAATCTTCAACACCAGCTACAAGATTACCTGTAATGACCCTCAGATCTTTAAGAAATATTAACCACCACCAGGCTACAGACACACTGAAATGTACACAGATGGCTTATAATTTAATCCTATAGAATTCTACGGGAATTTCTAGAGGGCTAAGTCTAGGGTGCCCAATGAATCTATTTCCATAGGATCCTGATATAAGGATTCTATTCCTAATAGGAGACATATTAAGTACATAATAATAAATACTACAGAGATTAAGGATTAAATTATTTATGAAGTACTATAAAGAATCTGGAAAGACTTTAATCATAGACAGGTTATAGGTACTGAGGAATATTCATATGATGAAATGAAATACAGTTAGAATTCTAAAGACATTTTAAAATAACTTAATTGACATTTTTTACCCTAAAATATTCAGGTCCTTCAGGTTAGAAATCAAAGACTGAACACTTGTATTTATCTCTGTTCTCTCTGAAACACAAGCAAAATGAAAGAAACAAAAGAAGAAAATCCCACAAGGACAAAGAATATAGAAGACTTTGACAGATAAGATATGTCAACACTTCCTTTTCCAGTAAGCAGCCTCAGGTGACCTCTAAAAATGGTGGGCTATTCACTCGACCCAGAAAACCCCACAAAATCATGCAAATCAAGAGGTTCAAATCTTTGTGTTCACTTAAAGAACACTCGTGAAACTGCCCAGGCCATAAAGGATATGCATATCAGAAAAGCCACCAAGTATCTGAAGGGTGTCACTTTAAAGAAGCAATGTGTGCCATTCCGTTGTTATAAAGGTGGAGTTGGTAGATGTGCACAGGCCAAACAGTGGGGCTGGACGCAGGGTCAATGGCCCAAAAAGAGTGCTGAATTTTTACTGCACATGCTCAAAAATGCAGAGAATAATGCTGAACTTAAGGGGTTAGATGTAGATTCTCTGGTCATTGAGCACATCCAGGTGAACAAAGCCCCCAAGATGCAGCGCAGGACTTACAGAGCTCATGGTTGGATCAACCCATACATGAGCTCTCCCTGCCACACTGAGATGATCCTTACTGAAAAAGAATGGATTGTTCCTAAACCAGAAGACAATGTTGCACAGAAGAAAAAGATATCCCAGAAGAAATTGAAGAAACACAAACTTATGGCCCGGGAATAAATGCTGCAAAAAATAAACGCAAATAAAAGTAAAAAAAAAAAAAGAGAGAGAGAGATGTCAACAAAATTTTGAAAGCTAGAGAGCAGACAAATGACTGGTTTCTAACTTAGAGAAGGGTGAAGCTTAACTGAGCTTCAGGTTGGGGAAACCATGGCAGAACACTTCAAAGGCTCAGGAATAGAGGCACTAGTTACTTCTGCAAGCAGGAGATTGGGGTGAGGCTGAAAAACAAGGAACTAAATATAAGGTGGGCCTGAAGCAATGTAGAGAAAATAAGGGAATTAAGTGAAAGTTGTCAGATTGAAAGATGAGGTACTCCCCTCAACTTTTTTCCTTTGTTTGCCTCTCAGCATTCCAGCTTATACTCCTCAATCTGTCTAGGACTTCTTGCTGGGAAAATTGACTACCTCAAAAGAAAATGCATATAGATCCTGACACTGGTCAACCTTCAACCTCCAACAAAACACCATATTATAAAGAAGGGAAAGAAGAGTGGGTGGGAGTCAGGATGGGGAGAGGGTGATGAGGAAGGGGTTAGGCAGAAAACAGAGATAAATCCTCACCTCCACTGTCAAAAGTCAATAGGAAATATCTAAGACAGAAATCAAACATTAGCGGTATGAGGATGTTATTCAGGAAAGCAGAGCTGAATACCAGAATATCCAGAAAAAAAATGTTCCAAGTAGTTGCTGATGGCTAGTGGGAAGAGGGCATGGGAAGGAATGGAACAGGAAACTTTTGTTTATAGTTATATATTTAACAGCACTTAAAAAAAAATCTAAATGTATTTAAGATAAATAGAAATTACATGAAAAATCTATTTAAAAAGCACCTGTCAAGTGAATAAAAACCATTGACAAAGGGACCTCCCTGGTGGTCAAGTGGCTAAGACTCCATGGTCCCACAGCAGGGGGCCCAGGGTTGATCCCTGGTCAGAGAACTAGATCCCAAATGCCTCAACTAAGACCTGGTACAGCAAAATTATAAAACAAAACAAACAAAACACAACAACAGTCAGTAACTTGTGTAATTTCTTGGTAGGAGTACTGAACTTCTCTTTTTACATGCTCTCTCCTAAACTCTGCCCACCTCTGAGCCGCCTCACCTGTCCTTTCCATCATCCGAGTCAAACGCTTCATTGTCACACTGCTACTGTTGATCTCTGAAGGTTAAGATGTCCTTCAGTCCTTCCACAATCCATACAGAGGGGTTAAGATAGGGTGTAGATCTAGCAATTTCAGGGTCCACTCTATCTCAGGACTCCCCAGCTGGTGGGGAAGGTCCCAGATCAGGAGGTCTCCTTCCATAACAGATACCTGCTCTTCATGCTTCTTTCTCCTTACATCACAGATCTGTCTTATCTTTGTGGAGCCAGGACCTGTGGGTTTATGATATAAATCCAATTTACCTGATGTCTTCTCACTGCATCCCTATGGGAACCAGCCTTCGAGGTGCCCCCAGGGATCACTATCTTCTGGTATTCATGTTTCTCATACACCTCTGCCATACTGAATAGAGTTGACCTGTCTAACCAATAGGATATTGCAGAATGACAATGTGTGACTTCCAAGGTTAGGTCATAAAAGACATTGTTGTTTCTGTCTTGCACATTTTCGGATCTTGTACTTTGAAAGAAGCCAGCTACCATAATAGGAAGATATTCAACCAACCCTAGGGAGAGGCTTGTGCCAGGAACCAACACCAATTTGCCAGCCATCTTGGAAGCAAATCCTCCAATCCCCATTAGCCTTCTGATGACTGCAGCTCTGCCAACAACTGACTGCAACTTCATGAGATATCTGAGTCTGAATACCCTCCCCACTTCCCACAAAAGCTGAGATAATGTGTTTATTGTTGTTTAAGCCACTAAATTTTGAGTTACCTTATTACACAGTAATAGATAATTAATATAGTCCCAAACAACTGACTTCCTTGCTTCTAATTCACAGTCCCTGGAGTCACTGACCAGAGATACTGAGATAGCAGGAATTTGGAAGACAACTCAGACTCAGCAACTCAGGTTGAACCAATAGAAACACAAAGAGTCTAGAAACAAAGGGAATAAAAATAGTCATGTTCACATAATATCTCCTTCTCAAATATCTTTTGTGAGCATAAGGGTATAGGCCTAATGCAGTGACAGATATAAAGCTGAATCAAAAAACATTCAGATTTTTAGCAACCCCAAACTTGGAGTGAAAGAGAGCTGCATTATAAGTCCAGCTATTCCATTTCTCATCTATCTTGACAACTGGGGTAAATAAGAGTTGCAATTTAGAATTCCTATACTCATTTGAAATGAGAACTATATTCATATCATAGTGACACTGTCACATGACATTAATTTATCATCTATGGTTAAAAAAACCATACACAAGAGAGGAAACTAATCCTTGTTATGTATGACAGAAAAGAAATAAAAACAGAAAACATTCAATTATAATAAATTTTGAGAGGCATTATGCCTGGCATATACTCCTAATATCCCTCACACCATTTCTATGTTTTTCCGAAGTCCATTATCACTAACAAATTATATAATTTATCATGCATGTTGTCCATCCCCTCATATAAAATACATGAAAACAGGGATTTATTTTTGTCTGTTTTGCTCCTGTTAGTAGGTGCTCAGAAAATATGTTGATAAACTGGTATAGCCACTAGGGAAAACAGTATGGCAGTCACAAAATTAAGACCAGAATTAATATACAATCCATAAATTCCACTTGTGGATATATATCCAAAAGAACTGAAAGCAGGCACTTGAACAGTATTTGTATACTCATGTTTGTAGCAGCATTATTTGCAAAAGTCAAAAGATAGAAACAATCCAACTGTTCATTAACAGATGAATGGATAAACAAAACGTGGTATGTACAGTCAATGAAATATTATCCAGCCTTAAAAAGGATGGAAATTCTGACACATGCTTTAACATGGATGAACCTTAAGGAGATGCTAAGTTAAAATAGTCACAAATGGACAAATACTGTATGATCTTGTATACAGAGTACATAATGAGGTAACATCAAATTCACAGAGACAGAAAATAGAATCGTGGTTGCCTGCAACTGGGGGATTGTTAAGAACAGGGACTTATTATTTAACAGGTACAGAGTTTCTGTTTCACAAGATAAAAAGAGTTCTATGGATGGACAGTAGTGATGGTGGCATAGCAATGTGGATATAATGCCACTGAACTTGAAAGTGGATATAATGCTACTGAACTTGAAAGTGGTTTCAAGAAGACTTGAAACTGGTTAAGACAGTAAATTTTTGTAGGTTTTTTTTTTGCCTTTACTGAGATATAACTGATTCACAAAAAACTGCACAAGTTTAATGTATATATCCTGATGAGTCTGGACATATGTATCTGTGATACCAATACCATGACCAAGGTACTAAACAGATCCATCACCTCCAAAAATTTCCTTGTGTTGTTTAGTTTTTTAAATAAGAACACTGAACATGAGATCTACTCTCAACATATTTTAAAGTGCATAATACCATTTCTTAAATATAGGTACTATATTGTACAGGTCTCCAAAATTTATTCATCTTACATAACAGAAACTTTGTACTCACTGGAAAACAATTCGCCATTTCCCTCTCTCCCAGCCCCTCACAACAACCATTCTACTCTGTTTCTTTGAATCTGATTATTTTTGATAGCTCATATGAAAGAATTTTATTTTTGATAGCTCATATAAAAGAACTGTGTAAAGAAAAAAAAAAAGAACTGTGTAGTATTTGTCCTGCAACTGGCTTCTTTACTTATTTCATAATGTCCTAAAGATTCATCCATGTTGTCACAAATGGCAGGATTTACTTCTTTCTTAAGGCTGAGTAACATTCCAATGCATGTTTTTGCCACATTTTCTTTATCCATTCATCTGTTAATAGAAAGATGTTTCCATATCTTGGCTATTTCAATAATGCTGCAATGAACATGGGAGTAACGATATCATGACAGCAAAATTTATGTCATTTGTTATGTTCTCTCTACTTTCCCATAATTTTAAATACACACACATACACACAGAGTGGACCCTTGAACAACATGGGTTTGAACTGCATGAGTCCACTGATACACAGATTTGCTCTCAATCAATACATATTACAGTACTACTACACAATCTGAGGTTCGTTGAATCTGCAGTTGCAAAATCTAGGATACACAGAGCCAAGTGTAAAGTTCTACTTGGATTTCTGACTGCAAAAGAAGGGGAGGGGATTCAAAGGTCAACTGTATATCATGGGCAAATGAATTACTACTAATTTCAGGTAATTAAAATTAGAGGAAAGCAATATATCAGATAAGAAAAACATAAAATGGGTGGATAGTTTGGAGTTCAAGTGTTCTAAAATCTTATTTAGTTTGGGTTTTGATAAACACGCATGTTAAAAATTCAAGGATAGGAAACCAAAGCAGTGGAGAGAGAAAAGGGGATAAGGTAAACCTGCACAATAAAAAAGAAGGCATAATAGAAAATAAAGCAAATTTTTATCAGCAACCACAATAAATGTAAATGAATTAAACTCACCTATTAAAATAAGTCAAACAGGATAAAAGGGGGGAAAGCCCAGCAATATGCTCTTTATAAGAGACAGACCTGAAGTATAAAGACATAAAGGGAAGGGGTTGTAAAATGAAATTCCTGGAAAATACAGTAACAAAACCCAAAAAACAATATTAACAGACAAAAGAGAACAGTGGACTAAGACATTCACCAGGATAAAGGGACATGTTTCCTAATGATGCAGATTGAAATCTTAGTCCCAATTCTTCACTCCCCTCTAACAGGATTAGACATTCACACTTTTTGCCATTTAATTTTGCCTTGCCCTCTGGCTGTGGGTGTAATTAATGTTAAGCTTAGGCATCTGTAATATTAGTATACTTGGGAGCAGAGGTTTTTATGATTTCTTGTACTCTGGTGATCCACCAAGAGAAGAACAGGTCCTGGTAACCATTGTCCTTTTTTCCTGAGTTGCATAAAGAACACATGTGGAGCAGGTCTGAATGGATTCTGCAGCCCAGCCCTCCAGGCAAGCCCAGCCTACATAACCTGAACAGAGATTCTGCAAACCTGTTTATAAGAGAATAAATGCTTGCTGTTGCATGCCACTGAGTTTAAAAGTGGTTTGTTAGGCAGCATTACTATGATCACAATAACTAATACAAATAATAAAAGAAGCCACAAGAAGGTGAAATAATAAATCTGAAAAAGATCACCAAGGGAAACTGGAAAGTAACAGAACAGGGCTAAGTATGGCTAGGGGCGGGGTGCAAAGAGGGCTAGGAAGCAGACTAAGAAACAGTGACCAATGGGGAGGAAAGACCACGTGAAACCAGGTACAGAAATTTCTTTCAAGCGGTTGCCAATTATGCCAAAAGGCGACACAGAAGTCAACTGAGGTAAGACAAGAAGCACCACACATCACAATCACAAACACTTCATCCCATTCACATACACTGTAGATCTATCTGATAATCACACGGACAACACCGCACGTTATCATAAATCACAATCACAAACATCACATGACACAAACATCCCATCACAATTACTCCATCACACCCACATAATCACACCCCTCATCATTCTCATACCATCACAATCTCTCTCTCATACACACACACACACACACACACACACACACACAGCATCGCAACTCCACAGACCATCATAATCACACACATACTCTAACTCTCCACCAGTTTCTTGTTCTTAGAACTCCAACCACTCTCCAGGGGCGTACTCCCACCCGGAGCAGTCCGCACTGCCACTATTCCACTCTGGGCCTCCTTAAAGGCTCCGCCCCGCCAGCCTCGCGCGTTGCTTCAGCCAAGAATGTTTCAGGCCCTCCTTAAAGTCCCGCTCCGAGGACGCGGTAGCGTCACCTGCCGGAAACACCCGAATGCGCATCTAGCGCGCAGTGTCTGGGAGGCCGGGTGAAGGCGACACTCGGGAAGCCAGGTGCGGGTAACTCCGAACCATCCCTCTGCTCCCGCCTCCCAACGGACGTTCCACAACACAACACCTCCCAGAAGGTCCCGCGGCCGGAGTCAACTTCCGGCCAGAAAGGAGCAGGCGCTTCCTGTGTGAGGAAGGGGGTGAACCAGGTCCTATCGGGTGGCTGAGCCCCAGCGTGCTGAGATACCGCGAATTGCAACTCCGAGACCTGGCTAACCTCTGAATTGAAGGAGCAGTCGTTTCGGGTGGGTGCAGGCAGGGCGCTGAGAGGAATCGGCCGTGGGGACAACTCTGGACCACATTTCCCAGAGGGCCTAGCGGCCTGTCACTCTTCTCGCGGGAGCTCGAAATTTTCATCACGACTGGCGGGACCGTTAGATCCGTGAGGCCAGAGATCGTGGGCCCCTGGGGACCTAGTTCAACTCTGCAGGTTCGGACCCCGGGGGACCCGAAAGGTCTAAACTGAAGAGACAGGAGACCGATACGGAGCTTCTGTGCTGGCGGAATGGAGTGAGAAGCGGGGGTTATGCGACCCGTGTGCAGATATAGGATGCCTATCATTGTGGCGTTGTGACTGTGTGTCCCTATGGTGGTACGTGCTCGTAACACCAAGACAGTGGGGTGCCTGCAACTGTGCGAGTGTAATTATGCGTCCTGTGGTGAGTTAGCGATTGGGTCTGTGTTACCACGTTTGACTCTCTGTGTGCGGATGTGCAGTGGTGTTCTCTTAAGTATGACTGTGCAGAATGCATGGGCTTCCCAGGTGGCGCTAGTGGTAAAGAACCTGCCTGCCTATGCAGGAGACTTTAAGAGATGAGGGTTCGATCCCTGGGTTAAGAAGATCATTAGAGGGCGTGGCAACCCACTCCAGTATTCTTGCCTGGAGAATCCCATGGACAGAGGAGCATGGTAGGTTACAGGCTATAGGATTGCACAGAGTTGGACCTATTGAAGCGTCTTAGCATGCACGCACGTGCGGAATGTACGAGTCTGATCATCTGTGCGGTTGTTACTCCAGAGCTCGGTTCTTAGGAAACCTCTGTGAAGTTTGGTTTGATTGGAGTCCTCAACAGCAGTCACCTCAGCTTTCTCCTGAGACACTGGGATTGGACGGGACACCCCATTTTCCTCTGATCTCCTTTACCTGTGTGTACTGAGGGGTGAGGATGAGGATGGGGCTGGGCTGCGGCTGACCTGTGACCTGACCAGTGTCTTACCATTACTTTCTACTCTCCCAGTTATACGCTTCTCCAGGTGAGGCTCAAAAGAGAAGGAAAGAATGCATGATGAACTTCTGCAAGCAGTGTCCAAGGTATGTTGGGATTTACTCATTGTTTTCTGTCTTCTGAAAGCTAATGCTTGATATAGGTATATCATTTGATGATTAAGTTCCTATGATTTTCCTATGGAAAAAAGGATAGTTGAGCCTGCTACTGAAGCATAGTAACTCCCATATACCTAATGTTTACTTATTTGGAAAACGGCTCCACTTCTGTTGTCAAATTTTTTTCTTTTTAAATGCAATATTTATTATGACTTTAAAAGCATGTCTATTTTAGAGAGTTTAAAAACAGAATTACCAAGAAAAAAATAAAATAGGACCGCTCAAATAACTGGTGTTAATATTTTTGTGTATTTTCATTGTTTTTCCAAAATCAAATTACACTTCATTTACCATTTTGAGTGATAGTCACTCAGTCATGTGTGACTCTTTGCGACCTCATGGACTGTAGCCTGCCAGGCTCTTCTGTCTGTGGAATTCTCCAGGCCAAAAAAGTATTCTCTGTCATCAAATGATCTTTGTAAATACAATTTTTCAAAGGTACATATTTTTTTCATGAATGAGTTATAGTTTATTCTTCAAATCAGTTGTATGAGACATGAAGTCTTTGCTTTATCTCAGGAAGGGTGTGGAGGGCTGGCAGGCAGCTAGAATTTTGGAGTCTCCTTCTAACTAGAACAAAAATATCTTTATTCACTTATGTTTCAACGTGTCTCATCTTGGGGAACTCACCAAATCACAAGGGTATCAATCATGTTTTGGTTTTTTTTTTTGAGTATTAGAGTGTACCCAGGTAGAAGAGTCAGAATAGGGATACTGTTTTCTCAAGGTATAAATTTGGAGCTGAAATTCAGTTCTCATGGAACTAAATTTGGAACTCTCAATTTTAAGAATGTGTGTTTGGTACAGAGGCAAAGAAAATCAGGATGAGAATTAGTCTTCTCAAATAAGCTTAAGACCTTTCTATCTGAATTTCTTCAGAAACAGTTGAGTCCTTCCAATCCATTCTCCTGTGCCAAAGCCCAAACAGAGCATCTGGTTCCCCTCTCCCATCAACCTCTAATTACACTCACCAGCTCTATATTGAAGATATTGCCCAATATTAATACTCTTGGGAGGTAGTATACTGCAGTGGAAAATAAATTTTAAAGGGAATGAAATGAAATTTGTTTTCAGAAGCTAATCCAATGTTTGATCTGGAAATATCTGAAACATTCCCAGTAAAATCAGAGAAAGGCAAGGATACACATCATTACCAATGTTATTTAACATTGTTCTGTAGGCATTAACCAAAGCACTTAAACAAAAGGAAAAATTAGGTTATAAATTAGAAAAGAGGGTGTAAGATTATTACTTTTTGCAGATGATGTGACTGTGTACCTGGAAAACCAAATCAACTTATAACCAACACTCTGAAATAAGCAGGACTTCATAGGAAGCAAGGAAAAGAATATTTTTTTCCCCCTAAATTTCCACTCTCAACTCTATGGCTAATTTTTTTTGTTGCCCTGGATAAAAGCTTGTGCAGTCCCTAAAATTGTTTTGATCACTGTTCGGTAGTTTTTGGTTATTTTCAGTCATAAGATCAGTCTTATTTAGTAATTACACTCTCTGGTTGAGTGTAATAATGTGAAAATTTTATTTAAAGCCTGTTCTCTATCTCGGGCTTACTTCAGGCCTGCACAATGCAAGCTTGCATTGTGAAAAGGAGGACATATGGTCCTAAGCTGCTTTGTTTCCTTAACCTGAACTCCTTTCTTTGCTCCATAGTCAATTTCACACAGTCCTTTATCCTCCTATTCCTAGGTATTACTCTCTGGATCTGCTCCCAGATATTATTCTGGGCCTTGCCTTTTACAATTATACTGGACTTCGTTCACCATTCTCATGTTAGTTTCCTAGCTTCTGAATATAATACCTTTCATTTGCATATTCTCTAGTTTTGATGGAACACATAAGCCAGTACCTTCCCAAGAAAAGCTGGACAGAAGAAAATTTAACGTTCATTCTCTATGAATCTAGAATTGTCTTGAGCTAATCTTCATACTAGCTTGGTATTTAATCTTGCTTGGTATATAATCTTCATATTAACTTTGACTGAGTATTGAATTCTCTGTCAAAATTCGTTGTCCTTTGTAATATTAAAGGAATTAGAGACTTCCCTAGTGTTCTAGTGGCTAAGACTCTGCACTTCCAAAACAGGGGGCCCAGGTTCGATCCCTGGTCAGGGAACTAGACCCCACATTTTAATTAATTAATTAAAAAATAAAGGGATCATTTCATTTTCTTATTTTAAATAGTGCTGTTGAGACATCCATTGCCATTCCAATTTCTGAAAATTTTTAATGTGATCCACAGAAGCTTTTAAAAAGTTCTGTTTTTCCCTGATATTCTGAAATTTTACTCCAAAATATAACATAAAGTTTATTTTTTAAAGTGTATCACATTTCCCCCTCTTTTAGGGCTTAAAGGGAACATGGGAAGGGACTCTCATTTATGCAGATTTAACTGTGGTCAGGCACTGAGCTGCAGGCTTGCTATTTCATCTCATTGGAAAAGTTCACTCTATTTGCACACTCCTAGACAGATCCCTCTGTACATAGCAGATATGTCTTGACTAATGTAATAGGGTCCAGCTCCTTCAGTTTGCTTAATAATCTGTCCTTTTCTGTAGAGCTCTCTACCATCTCATCTACTACCATCATTTTCTTCTCTCCTTCCATTGTGAAAGCATGTGTGTTATTTTCAGGGGTCAATGATGTTCAGGGACGTGTCTGTAAACTTCTCTCAGGAGGAATGGGAATGCCTGGACTCTGGTCAGATGAATTTATACAAAGAAGTGATGTTGGAGAATTTCAGCAACCTGGTTTCAGTGGGTAAGGATGACTGTCTCCCCAATTCAGAGTCAACTCTTGGAATGTCTCCTTTCTCCACTGTGAATTACTCATTCCAGGTAACTAGCTAAATTCCTGCTCTCTGTCCCCCAAGGAATGGTTGAGTTGGAATGGAATGGAAGAGCTGGAAATGGGCAGCTCTGTTGGGATATGGCTTAAGCTTCACCTTCATCTTTTCTCTGATCCGTCCTGTAGTGACATCTCTCTTGATCACCAAAGGACTGGATCTGATTTCTGGGACACCAACAGCATAACTATGTCCCATGTCTTTTCTTGTGATCAGGACTTTCCAGTTCTAAACCGGCTGTGATCTCCTTATTGGAACAAGGAAAAGAGCCCTGGATGATTGACAGAGAACTGACCAGAGGCCTTTGTTCAGGTAAGCGAGAGATGACAGTGCAGGAATAGAGCCTGAGGAGATATTACCTATAAGATGTTATCAGGAAACTCCCTTCAAAAACCCAAGGCCTCATCCATAAAACATATATCTTGTTTTTTTTCCTCTTATACTTTTTTCTCTGTCCAATGTAGCAAGTATTAATGCCTTCCTTCTTCATTTCCAAGGCAGTTATTCTATCCACTTTTTAGATTTCATTCCTTCATAGGATATGCTGCATTTAGACTTATGTGACAGTAGATATTCCCACCCTAAGAAGTGTGTGTGTGTGTATTTGTGTTTTCTCTTCCAATACTGGTTTTCATTATCTACTTTCCAAAAAATTACTAGCTGTAATTTTCAGAACCCTTTCCCAATCACTCCCTTCTTTATCCTCCCCAAAAATACATACTATCTTGACTTCTAACTCTATGAAGTAATTTTTGCCTCTTTCTGAGCTGCATGTAAGTGGAATCATACAGTACTTAATGCTTTTTTTTTTTTTCTCAACTTTATATTTATGGGATACATCACCCATGTTATTGCATATCAGTTCAGTTCAGTTGCTCAGTCGTGTCTGACTCTTTGCGATCCCATGGACTGCAGCACACCAGTCTTCTCTGTCCATCACCAACTCCTGGAGCTTGCTCACGCCTGTCCATCAAGTCAGTGATGCCATCCAACCATCTCATCCTCTGTTGTCCCCTTCTCCTCCTGCCTTCAATCTTTCATCAGGATGTTTTCAGATGAGCCAGTTCTTTGCATCAGGTGGCCAAAGTATTGGAGTTTCAGCTTCAGCATCTGTCCTTCCAATGAATATTCAGGACTGATTTCCTTTCGGATGGACTGGTTGGATCTCCTTGCAGTCCAAGGGACTGTCAGGAGTCTTGTCCAACACCACAGTTCAAAAGCATCAATTCTTTGGTGTTCAGCTTTCTTTATAGTCCAACTCTCACATCCATACATGACCACTGGAAAGACCATAGCTTTGATTAGACGGACCTTTGTTGGCAAGGTAATGTCTGCTTTTTAATATGCTGTCTAGGTTGGTCATAACTTTTCTTCCAAGGAGCAAGTGTCTTTTAATTTCATGGCTACAGTCACCATCTGCAGTGATTTTGCAGCCCCCCAAAAATAAAGTCTGTCACTGTTTCCATTGTTTCCCCATCTATTTGCCATGAAGTGATGGGACCAGATGCCATGATCTTAGTTTTCTGAATGTTGAGTTGTTTTTTTTTTTTTTTCATTTATTTTTATTAGTTGGAGGCTAATTACTTTACAATATTGTAGTGGGTTTTGTCATACATTGACATGAATCAGCCATGGAGTTACATGTATTCCCCATCCCGATCCCCCCTCCCACCTCCCTCTCCACCCGATTCCTCTGGGTCTTCCCAGTGCACCAGGCCCGAGCACTTGTCTCATGCATCCAGCCTGGGCTGGTGATCTGTTTCACCCTAGATAATATACATGTTTCTATGCTGTTCTCTCGAAACATCCCACCCTCGCCTTCTCCCACAGAGTTCAAAAGTCTGTTCTGTATTTCTGTGTCTCTTTTTCTGTTTTGCATATAGGGTTATCATTACCATCTTTCTAAATTCCATATATATGTGTTAGTATGCTGTATTGGTGTTTATCTTTCTGGCTTACTTCACTCTGTATAATGGGCTCCAGTTTCATCCATCTCATTAGAACTGATTCAAATGAACCAGGCTTCTCGCGCCGCCGCTGCAATGGGCCTCCCACTCTTTGATTTTAATCAAGAGGTTGTTTAGTTCTTCGCTTTCTGCCATAAGGGTGGTGTCATTTATGTATCTGAGGTTATTGATATTTCTCCCAGCAATCTTGATTCTAGCTTGTGCTTCATCCAGCCTGGAACTTCACATGATGTACTCTGCATGTAAGTTAAATAAGCAGGGTGATAATATACACGCATTTATTGCGTATAGCTAATGTTGGTTCATTCTCAGTACTATGTGGTATTCCATTCTATGGAAATATTTTATATTATTTATTCTGTATTGCTAATTATTATAAATTATCCTTTCTACTATTGACTGTTTAGTGGTTTTCCAGTTTTTAGCTATTTTACATAATGCTGCTGTGAACATCTGTGTACATATATTTTGGTGCATATATATATACACATTTCTTTTGGGTGTGTACACAGGAATGGAGTTACTAGGTAATAGGATATGTGTTGGTTCAGTTTTAATAATGCCGCTTTTCCAAAGTGGTTATGCCAATTTATATTTCCAGTAGCAGTATGAATGTTGCTATTGCTCTGCATTCTTGCCAGTTCTTGATATTGCTAGACCTTTTAATGTTAGCCATCCTGTGGTATGTTTGTGTGCGTGTGTGTGTGAGTGCATGTGTGTGTGTTCTGTGACTTGCCCATTCAAGTTTCTTGGTTCTGTTCATTGGGTTGTCTTTCTTTCTCTTAGTGATTTGAAGAAGCTCTTTGTATATTCTGAATATGAGCCTTTGTAAATATCTACCTGTATTGCTTACTTTTTTATTCTCTTAGTGTTATCTTTCGATGTTATTAATTTTAAGAAGACAAGCTTACCTATCTTTTCCTTTATAGTTGTTGCTTTTTGTGTTTTGTGTAGGATTCATTACCTACTCCAAAATCGTGAAGATATTTCCTATGTTATATTCTAGTAGCTTTGTTGCTTTACCTTTTACATTTAGATCTCCAGTTCCTTGGAGCTGATATTTGATGTAGTATGAGGTAGGAGTCAAATTTCATTTTTTTTTCCCCCAGGTGAATATGCAGTTGACCCAGCAAGGTCTACTGGAAAGACTTTCTCTATATAAAAGGCTACTTTGCCATAAATCAAGTGTTGCCATATCTATAAGTCTGTCTCTGGACTTTATTATGTTCTGTTTGCTTGTCTACCTTTGTCCGAATACCACACTAGAATAGTACTATAGCATTTTCAAAAACCTGCTCACTGTTCTGTGTTATTGACATTGTTTCCTCTATTCTTTTCCATGAGCACCTTTATTTTTCAAAATTTCTTTTTAACTGTAGTCCACATGTCCTAGTGACATTGCCCTTTGGTAAAACTGCCTGCTTTCCAGTACTTTTAATGTATATTAGAAAAAAAAAATGTTTATTAGACATACTTAACAGGGCATTACACTCTAGTTTTGAGGCTTTTGTTTTTCCCTTTTTCCTTTAAATGCCATTTAAGTCAGTAAATAAATAAAACTCCAAAAGTACAAACCTTTAATAAAGCAAAGTCATGAACTGAAAATACATCAAAATTAAGAATTTCTGTTAAATGAAGGACACAAAAGATAAGTTTAATGCAGAGTAGATTGGAAGATAGTTGCTAATTAATAGGAAGAAGTTAGTGACCCAATAAAAATACTGATAAAGGCTAAAGAGGTTAAAATGCTAATTAATAAGCCTTTCAGATGTTGACACTTAATAATTACAAGTGCAAATGATGACAATAATGAAATATCACTTTTTACTTACTATACATGGAAAAGTAGAAAGCTGGATAATGACAGCTGTGAGTGGGGACGTAGAAATTCTTATGCATTCTTGTGAAAGTATAAAATGGTTTTGCCTTTCTCTGTAGTCATCTGTTACTACTTAAACTGGTTTACATATGCCCCACTTTTGAGTATATATCTACAATTGAAAATCATACAAAAGGATAAATACTTCATGTCTTTCCAGTGCCATACCAGTGTATTTTTCAGGTCCATTTGAGGATTATTTAATTATCTGGGGAAATGTACCTTTGTTTCACTTATTATTTGCTACTCATTAGGGACCGAGTTCTCTTAAAATTAGATGTTAAATTTAAAAAGATTGGTAAATTGCAAATGATTTGTCTAGTGGAAAAGGTAGCCTGGTAGGAATAGGATAGTATCTTATTATCTTATTCTTATGCAAAAGGATTATCCTATTATCTTAAAGATTTTTATCTTTTTTTCTGTTAATGTGGCTGATATCACCATCTGCTTTTATGCTTGCTTCTGGACATCCTGGGCTTGAAATAAAGATATTGTACTACTCCACTCTATAGTCACCAGTGAAGTTGCTCAGTCACGTCCGATTCTTTGCAACCCCATGGACTGTAGCCTGGCAGGCTCCTCCATCCATGGAAATTTCCAGGCAAGAGTGCTGGAGTGGGTTGCCGTCTCCTTCTCCAGCTCTCTGTAGCGCTGTACAGTAAAGTATACAGTAGTACAGCCACCTGTAGGGGACGCACACACGTGAGAGTGTACACCAGACACGTGAGCTAGCTTATGTGATTGGACATGTGGAAGAGGTACTTTTGCATTTTTGAAAGTTTGCAACTTGAAGGTTCGTCTGTAAGGGGCTTACTCTATTGTTTTCTCCATTCAGCCATTCTCTTTTTATTTGAGAGTTTAATCCATTTACATTTAAAGTTATTGTTAATAAGTAACAACTGACTATTGCTATTTTATTATTTTCTGTCCTTGTAGTTCTTTTGTCTCTCTTTCCCTCCCTTGCTGCCTTCATTTTCTTTCTTTATTTGTATTGATATGCTTTGAATCCTTTATTTTTCTTTTGCTAATCTTCTATAAGGTGTTTTCTTTGTAATTATCATGGGGCTTTCAAAAATATAACAGTATGTTTTATGCTGATAACAGTCACATACAAAAATAATTTTACTTCTTATTATCCACACTTTGTGCTATTGACCTTGTACCCATCTGGTACATAGATTAGTTCACCAACCAGGAACCTTCCTTCAATCCTTGCCAAGTATTTTACTGGAGTGTCATTATTTAGGCAAGTGTGACCAGCCCCATCCCTTGAAACAAAGGATCCACTGTGAATCACCACCTTATCATAAAGTCAGATATGATCAGAAGACCCTTGTTGTGAATAATGAGAGATAATCCAGTGGTTTTTGAAGCTCTTCAAGGAACTGGGAACAAAGACCAGATACATTTTTTTATATCACAAGTATGTGTATTTTATGTTAATTCTTTCTTCTCAGTTCAGTACCAATGTCCCTGCCTATGCTAGATGTTCCTGAGTCCAGATTTTCTCTGGTTCCATTTCTCTAGATTTCTGGTTTTCTTTGAGAATGGATGGGATGGGGAGGAGATACACTCTTTGAATTCATCCTTCAGCTTTTACTCTGCTCTGCACTCTGCTATTAGAAGTGACTGATGCCTCCAGTTCTTATGTATTTGAAGGGATTTGCACCATGAATTAATACTGTGGAATTCACCCACTGGAGCTTGTTTGGTATTCTTTGGTCTACAGTCACTTATCACTCATCCATTGACTTTCCAGTTTCCAAGTTCTGTTTCTTCTCCAGTATCTTTTATCCTCATGGGGTTTTCCTTTCCCCTTGTTAAGCTTTTAGTGTAATTTTCTTATGGATTCATGAAAAGTTTTGGTAAACTTATACCTACAGTCTGCCATTTTTAACAGAAATTATGCCCCCCCTTTTAAGAAACAGTTGTCCCTCATTAAGTCACAAATTCTATATTTATGAATTTACTTACTCGCTGAAATTTATTTGTAAATCCCAAATCAGTACTTAACAGTATTTCCATGGTCATTAGCAGATATAATGCAGAATGGGAAAAATCCTCTTTTCTCACAGAGACTGTTTCATTCTTATTTTGTTATTTCTCACACTCAAGCTGTCTCCCTTCTTAGTGACTGCCATGACTTGAAGATTCCATTTCTCTCTCCCAGCATCAGCATCACAGAATTCGAAGGCAAACTGTTTTCACTGCATCCCCAACATGTACCAGGCTCTATTCACAGAAGTGATTTACCTGTCTACCATTCTCACCAGTTTCATTCAACACCCTAGACTTGCTGTGGGCTGTCCCGCAGTGTGAATTTGCTGACAATATACTCTTTGCTTAAAGTCACTAACCCTCCACTATCCCCATTTATACATTTAAACACATTTATTCCTCAGTAGTCCTGAAAGCATGACAGTTATCCACAAATTACAAGACATAGTATGGTGCTCTGTGAGTATGTGCTTATATAAATGTATGTATGCTTAGAATCACTGTGTAATGTGGAGGATATCCCTGAATAGTGTAGACTCACTGAAGTTGCAGGTGATTCTGATCTCCACCAGGTTCTCTTCAGCTTCTCTATTGCCTCTCCTTAATGTCTGTGCTTTTCATATCAATTTTACAAATTGCTTAGCCATGTTTGAGAACTATCTGTTTACTTTCCCATATATTATTTTCAGTTTAATCTTTGCATTTTTCAGACATTTAACCTTTCCCAGAATAAGAAAAATAAACATATGCCTTTCTGTTTTCTTTCAGATCTGGAATCCATGTGTGAGACCAAGTTATTATCTCTAAAGAAGAGACATTTTAGTCAAGTAATATTTACCCATGAAGACCTACCCACTTTTTTTCAGCCCACATTTCTCATTCCACATCAAGAAACTATTAATGAAGAGAAATCCTGTGAATGTAAAATATGTGGAAAGGGCTTTAATCAAAACTCACAGTTTATTCAACATCAAAGAATTCATTCTGCTGAAAAAAATTATGAATGTAAGGAGTGTGGGAAATCCTTTAGTCGTGGCTCACTTGTTACTCGACATCAGAGGATTCACACTGGTGAAAAACCCTATGAATGTAAAGAATGTGGCAAGGCTTTTAGTTGTAGTTCGTATTTTTCTCAACATCAGAGGATTCACACTGGTGAGAAACCCTATGAATGTAAGGAATGTGGAAAGGCCTTTAATTATTGCTCAAACCTTAATGATCATCAGAGAATTCACACTGGTGAAAAACCCTATGAATGTAAAGTATGTGGAAAAGCCTTTACTAAGAGTTCACAACTTTTTCCACATCTGAGAATTCATACCGGTGAGAAACCTTATGAATGTAAGGAATGTGGGAAAACCTTTACTCAACAGTCAAGGCTTATTCAACATCACAGAATGCACACTGGTGAGAAACCTTATGAGTGTAAGGAATGTGGGAAGGCCTTTAGTAGTGCCTCAACACTTACCAACCATCACAGAATTCACACTGGCAAGAAACTCTATGAATGTAAAGAATGTAGAAAGGCCTTTATTCAGAGCTCTGAACTTATTCAACATCAGAGAATCCATACAGATGAAAAACCATATGAATGTAATGAGTGTGGAAAGGCTTTTAATAAAGGCTCAAACCTTACTCGTCATCAAAGAATTCACACTGGTGAGAAACCTTATAACTGCAAAGAATGTGGAAAGTCCTTTGGTAGTCGCTCTGACCTCATCCGTCATGAAGGAACTCATAATGGATAAGTGATAGTTCCTTTTGATAAACTTGATAGTAATATTTTTAAAACAAATGATGCAAAAAAAAAAAAACAAGGAAAAAAACTGAAGGTTCTTCCATGTAATAGTTTCCTAGGGCTGCTGTAATGAAGTACCAAGTACCACAAAACAAGGTGGATTAAAACAACAGAACTTATTCTCTCATAGTTTTTGAGACTTGAAACCCAAAATCAAAGTTGTTGGCAAGTTTGGTTCCTTCCAGGGACTCAGGAAGAATCTGTTCCACACCCTTCTCCTAGCTTTTTATAGCAGCAATTTTTGACATGCCTAGGCTTATAGAAGCATTGCTGCTATCTCTGCCTCCATCTTCACACTACATTCTCTGTGTGTCTCTGCATCTGTTCTGTTATACAGACACAGGTCATATTGGATTAGGGCTCACCTAATCTTAAAGGACCTCATCTTAACTTGATTTTATCTGCAAAGACCTTATTTCCAGGTACTATCACATTAACATACCAGGGGTTTGGACTTCCAACATAGTTTAACCAGTTACACTGTTAGCACTATTTTTTCTAATGTGTTTGTAATTTTATACATAACATTAATCAAATGTATTTTTAAATGTATTTAATAATGTGAATTCAAGGTCTAAATTAAACCCCCTTTTCCCTCAAAAAATTCTATCCCCCAAATTCCATGTTTTAGGACCATCTTTTCTATTTCTGTGGCCTACATAATGCTACACTGTAAATTGTGTTGCATAGGCTGTCTTTGAATTCATGGTGGAATTATAAATTTGTATTTGAAGGCAGCTCTATTCTTTTCTTCTTTTGTTAGGTTAATATTTTCTTGTTAAAAAAAACAGGGCACAAAGAAAAAAAGATTTATAAGCCTGTGAAACAGAAATGACTTCTTTCAAATTATCATAGTATATCCTTGCAGGCTTTATTTAATGTAATCATGACCTACATGTTGTACCATAACCTGCTTTTATGCTACTGTTTAAGTACAGGTGTTTATGTATTATTATTTTTAATGGTGTCATAATCTTTTCTGTGGTTGATTCTCATTTTGCTAAATAACTACTGATAAACATTTTGGTGCCTGTTTAAACTTTTGCAGTTACAGAAGTTGCCTTCTAAATGCAACTTTAGTACTTTTTTGTTTGAAATTTCAAAACATTTAATTTCAATGTTGAAATAACTAAGGAATATTTTCTCCCTGTAAAAAATTGCCAATAATCCCCAATTCCCTCATAATCACTATTATGAATTTATTTTTATCCTTTGAAACCTTTTTCAAAAAGTTTTTTACATGCATGTGCACCCACAACCAAATATGTAAACAGTTTAGAAAAAGTGTTGCTTTATACTTTTTTTGTGTGTAATTACCTACTAATGATGGTTATGTTGGATTGCTGTAAGGATTTAACTCATTTGAGTTAAGTGAAAAATGGGAGTCTTACCTAACATATAGTAAGAATGTAGCTGGTAATTATCCAAAATTAACATTAATATTTTCAACATTATTATTTATGGAAAGGACTTTTACCACGTTTCATCACGTTAACACCTTAATTTATATCAAACAATTTTTAATGAAAAAAGGACCTATGGCTGTAATGTTTGCAAAAAAGCATCTTAGCAACACTTACTCCTTATTCAACATGAAGTATAGAAAGAAAAATAAAACACTGAGAAAATCTGGAGACAAAGAATGGGTGAATAAGCCTACATTGACACCTTGTACTTCAGGCTGCACAATTATCTCATACCCAGCAAAAAGCTATTTATCAAGAATAGTTGAAAACCCGTTTGTCAAAAAAGAGAAAGACATGAAAAGTTAATAATCACTTCCTTCTCAGAAAACCTGTAGATCATATTCTTTTCCAGAATGGGAAAAAATTAAAATATGATAGACAACAATATCTAAATATTGACAATCCTCCTCCAAATGTTGGGGCTTCCCTGGTGGCTCAGTGGTAAAGAATCCACCTGCCAAGCAGGAGATGTGGATTTAATCCCTGGGTTGGGAAGATTCCCTGGAGAAGGAAATGGCAACCCACTCCAGTATTCTTGCCTGGGAAATCCCATGGACACAAGAGCCTGGCGGGCTACAGTCCGTGAGGTAGCAAAGATCAGACACAACTGAGCAACTAAGCATGCACACACAAGCATACAAGCACATTTTGTAGGAAAACTTCTGGGGATTGGCAGGCAACTAGATCTATATTTAGATTAGAATGTAGAGACTGGGACTTCCCTGGTGGTCCAGTGGTTGAGAGTTCTCTTGCCAGTGCAGGGGAAAAGGGTTTTATCCTTGGCCCAGAGTCGGACACGACTGAAGTGACGCAGCAGCAGCAGCAGGAAGATTTCACATGCTGCAGGGCGGGTAAGCCAGTGCGCCACAACTAGTGAAGGCTGTGCGCCCTAGAGCCTGTGCTCTGCAGCAAGAGAAGCCACTGGAATGAGAAGCCTAACCATGGCGACTAGAGAGTAGCCCCTGCTCCCTGTAGTTAGAGAAAGGCCCCTGCAGCAACGAAGACCCAGCGTGGCCATGTGCCGTGCTTGTGTGCTTAGTCACTCAGTCGTGTCCGACACTTGCGACCCTGTGGACTGTAGCCCACCAGGCTCCTCTGTCCATGGGGATTCTCCAGGCAAGAATACTGGAGTGGGTTTCCATGCCCTCTTCCAGGGGATCTTCCCAACCCAGGGATCCAACCCAGGTCTCCTGCGTTGCAGGCGAATTCTTTACTGTATGAGCCACCAGGAAAACCCAGGGCAGCCACACATAAATTTAAAAAATTTTTAAATGTATTGGCTTGCTGATAGTATCAGGAAATCCCTAATAAATTAACTAAATATATGAGACAAAATGTCAGAATAATGAAAGCAAACTAAATTCAAACGTAGAAGAAAAGACTTCCCTGGTGGTCCAGTGGTTGCCATGCCAATCTTCCAATACAGGGGATGAAGGTTTGTTCCTTGGTTGGGGAACTAAGATCCCACATACCTCTTGGTGAGGAAAAAATAAAGAGATTGTCAAGAGAATGAGAAGACAATTCATAGGATGGTATAAAAATGTCTACAAATCATATATCTGATAAGAGATTATATCTAGAGTATATAAAGAACTCCAAAAGCAATATAAAAAACGGGCTTCCCTGGTGGTTCAGCGGTAAAGAATCAGACTGCCAATGCAGGAGATATAGGTTAGATCCCTAATCCAGGAGAATCCCACATGCCTTGAAGCAGCTAAGCCTGTGTACCACAGCTATTGGGCCTGTGCTCTGGATCATGGGAGCCACAAGTACTGAGGCCTGCTCCTTAGAGCCTGCCTGTGCTCTGCAACAAGAGAAGTCGCTGCGATGAGAGGCCCAAGCAACGAAACTAGAGAGTAACCCCAACACTGCAACTAGAAAAAAGCCCAAGCAACAACAAAGGCCCAGAACAGTCAAAAATTAATTAAAAAAAAAAAACCTGATTAAAAAGTGGGCAAAGGTCTTGAATAGACGTTTCTCCAAAGATAGTATACAGATGGCCAATGAACCCAAGAAAAGATGCTCAATATCACCAATCAGTTCAGTTCAGTTCAGTCACTCAGTAGTGTCCTACTCTTTGCGACCCCACGGATTGCAGCACAACAGGCTTCCCTGTCCATCACCAACTCCTAGAGTTTACTCAAACTCCTGTCCATCGAGTCGGTGATGCCATCCAACCATCTCATCCTGTGTTGTCCCCTTCTCCTCCTGCCTTCAATCTTTCCCAGCATCAGGGTCTTTTCAAATGAGTCAGTTCTTCGCATCAGGTGGCCAAAGTATTGGAGTTTCAGCTTCAGCATCAGTCCTTCCAATGAATAGTCAGGACTGATTTCCTTTAGGATGGGCTGGTTGGATGTCCTTGCTGTCCAAGGGACTCTCAAGAGTTTTCTCCAACACCACAGTTCAAAAGCATCAGTTCTTCAGCGCTCAGCTTTCTTTATGGTCCAACTCTCACATCCATTCATGACTACTGGAAAAACCGTAGCTTTGACTAGACCTTTGTTGGCAAAGTAATGTCTCTGCTTTTAATATGCTATCTAGGTTGGTCATAACTTTTCTTCCAAGGAGCAAGTGTCTTTTAATTTCATGGCTGCAGTCACCATCTGCAGTGATTTTGGAGCCCAGAAAAATTAAGTCTGTCACTGTTTCCCCATCTATTTCCCATGAAGTGATGGAACCAGATGCCATGATCTTAGTTTTCTGAATGTTGAGTTTTAAGTCAACTTTTTCACACTCCACTTTCATCAAGAGGCTTTTTAGTTCTTCTTCACTTTCTGCCATAAGGGTGGTATCATCTGTGCATCTGAGGTTATTGATATTTCTCCCAGCAATCTTGATTTCAGCTTGTGCTTCTTCCAGCCCAGCGTTTCTCATGATGTACTCTGCATGTAAGTTAAATAAGCAGGGTGACAATACTGCTTGACGTACTCCTTTCCCTGTTTGGAACCAGTCTGTTGTTCCATGTCCAGTTCTCACTGTTGCTACCTGAGCTGCATATAGATTTCTCAAGAGACAGGTCAGGTGGTCTGGCATTCCCATCTCTTTAAGAAGTTTCCACAATTTGTTGTGATCCACACAGTCAAAGGCTTTGACATAGTCAATAAAGCAGAAGTAGACGTTTTTCTGGAACTCTCTTGCTTTGGCATTGTTTGCTATCTCCAATACCAAGAACAGTGCCTGGTTCATGGTAAGCACTCTGTATGTACTAGTGATAAATGGATATATTACTTCTATTTAGAGTTCAAGAACTCTCAGGAAGGGATTTCCCTGACAGCCCAGTGACTAAGACTCTGAGCTTCTACTGTGGGGGCCTGTTTGATTCCTGGTTGGGGAATTAAGATTTCACATGCCCTGTGGTGCAGCCAAAAAAAAAAAAATTTTTTTTTAAAGCCCCAGCAAGCACATCCAGAATACATGTCTCACTCAGCTCTGTTCCAGCACAGTCACCTTCCTGACTCTTTCCTACTTTCAAACTTATTTCCCTGGTGAGGTGGGTAGGTTCTAAGCTGCCTGCAGTGACCACTACCTCCTGAAAAATCTGGAAGGAGGAATTCCCCTTATGTAATTTCCTCCCCTTGAATGTGACTGGGAACTGTGACTTGCATCAAACTGTCAGGTGAGTGTATGCTCCTCGGTTTTTGTCTTGCCACAACAAAGATTTGGAGTGACGGACATTAAAGCCCCCCTCGGCATGTCATAGCTCTCGGGTCTTGGACAGACCATGTTATAGCTCTCAGGTCTCAAACAGACCGTGTTATAGCTCTCAGATACATCAGTGTTACAGCTCAGTGTTACAGCTCTATTTTATTTAGAAGATGGCAGGAAAATCCATCTTTGAGGCATGAGGGCATGTCGATCCAAAGATGCAAAGAGAAGAGCTCCCCAGCACGCGGGAGAGAGAGAGAGACAGAGCTAGCTTTGGCTCCTCTTTTGATGTTTTTCTCTCCCTGGGCCTGTCCTATGTAAATTGGGCCAGCCAGGAGTGCTATTTCTTTTACCTGAGGTTCTCACTCCGGTCCTTGGACCTTCCTTTGTTCTATTTTCACGGGCATTTCCCTTCCAGGTCTTTAGCCACTGCCATTCTGGACTCCTTTTCCCTATTCTAACTACCTAACAAAACCAATAAAATAAAACAGCAAAGGATGTTCACATGCATGATAATAAAGTGTAACTTCTATATTGGGATCTTCCCTGGTGGCTCAGAGGGTAAAGTGTCTGCCTACAATGCAGGAGACCTGGGTTTGATCCCTGGGTCGGGAAAATCCCCTGGAGAAGGAAATGGCAACCCACTCCAGTACTCTTGCCTGGAAAATCCCATGGACGGAGAAGTCTGGTAGGCTACAGTCCATAGGGTCACAAGTGTGTGCTAAGTCGCTTCAGTCGTGTCCAACTCTTTGCGACCCCATGGATTGTAGCCCACCAGGCTCCTCTGTCCATGGGGATTCTCCAGGCAAGAATATTGGAGTTGCCATGCCTTCCTCCCAACCCAGGGACTGAACCCTGATAGTGAGAGGGTAACAGGCAGAAAGGCCAGGGGTTTCCAAATGGAGGCTGCAAGTGTCATACATTTATCTTTCTCTCAAGCGGCAGGAGGAAACAAACTAGTGAGATATATATGTATATGTATATATATATTTTTCCTTCTCTGTACAAATTTAAAAGATTTCTCATAAAATACTGTGTTGCCATAATGACACCTCGTTCCACCTGAAGTTAACTATTCTCAAACTTTGAGTTAACCAATGCATTTTTCTTATGGAAATATTTGTCTTAAGCTATGTTAATGTACTATGCATTCACCCCAGACTGTCTTCAAGTCGGTTCCGCCTAACGGCTCAGAACCGACTTGACAAACCAGTATGTTATACTTAGACATATATGTAATATATGTAATCTATGTAAATGAAACTATGTGTGGTAATTTGACTTTCTACAAGATTCAAGTCAATCGTTTTATGGCCTGGGATGACTTGTGTGGTGCCAAGATTATCCCAAAATACATTTTATGGATGAGGGGCCTGGTGCTATTCTGAGTTTTAAGACATTCCTTTCATTAACAGACTGCTAGTGACTATATAACATCCAGCTAAAATTTAACAAGCAGGGGGTATTCTTTCTACCCCTTTCTGGTGCCTATGTCAAAAGCTTTCTGTATCTCCTTTATGCGTTAATAAAATTTTATTGCACAAAAGCTCTGAGCGATCCAGCCTCGTCTCTGGCCCCGGATTGAATTCTCCTCCGGAGGCCAAGAATCCCGGTGTCTTTTCATGGTTCAGCAACAACCTTGCAATAGCTCAGTTGGTAAAGAATCTGCTTGCAATGCAGGAGACCTTGGTTCCATTCCTGGGTCGGGAAGATCCACTGGAGAAGGGATAGGCTACCCTACCAACTCCAGTATTCTTAGGCTTCCCTTGTGGCTCAGCTGGTAAGGAATCTGCCTGCAATGCGGGAGACCTGGGTTCTGAAAGGTTGTTGCTGAACGATAAGACGCTGGGATTGTATTTTGGGATAATCTTGGCACCAGATAATTCATCCCAGGCCATAGAACGATTGACTTGAATCTTGTAAAACGGCAGATTACCGATTCTGAGCCATTAGGCAGAACTGACTTGAAGACAGAGTCTGGGGTAAATGCATAGTACATTAACATAGCTTAAGACAAATATTTCCATAAGAAAAATGCATTGGTTAACTCAAGGTTTGAGAATAGTTAACTTCAAGTGAAACCAGGTGTCATTATGGCAACACAGTATTTTAAGAGAAACCTCTCTTTTTAAATTTGTATAGAGGGAAAAAAATATTGCTAGTTTGTTTCCTCCTGCCCCTTAAGAGAGATAAAAATGTCTGACACTTGTAGTCTATTTCCTCCGTTTGGAGACCCTTGGCCTTCCTGTCTGTTACCCTCTCAGTTCGATCCCCGGATTGGGATGATCCGCTGGAGAAGGGAAAGGCTACCCACTCCAGTATTCTGGCCTAGAGAATTCCATGGACGTCTATGGGGTGCACTGAGCAACTTTCCCTTTGGACTCCTGCATTGCAGGCAGAGTCTTTACCACTAGCGCCACCTGGTGTCTGTATTGGTAGCTGATTCCTTATTTGAAGCAGGCTGCTCTGTTGTGAGCTGTACATTGGAGAGACCCATGTGGCAAGGAATGGTGGGTAGACTTTGGCCCACAACCAGCACAAAATGGAGGTCCTCAGTCCAACAGTTCACATAGAATTGAATTCTGCCAACAATTATGTGATCCTGGAAGCAACTTCTTCCCTAGTTGAGGATTGTTGTGGTCAACACCTTGACTGCAGCCTTGTGAGATCTGAACTCAAGGACCCAGCTGAGTCGTGTATGTGTTGCAGGAAGGGGGACCCCTTCCAGGGCCCGAAACTGGGCTCTTATCTAACACTCGGAAATGAATTGTCTGAGGAGACACATGGTCTGGCAAACCAAGAGATTTTATTGGGAACGGGCACCCAGGCAGAGAGCAGGAGGGTAAGAGAACCCAGGAGAACTGCTCTGCCACGTGGCTCACAGTCTTGGGTTTTATGGTGATGGGATAGTTTCCGGGTTGTCTTTAGCCAATCATTCTGACTTAGTCCTTCCTGGTGGTGCACGCCTTGTTCAGCCAAGATGGATACCAGTGAGAAGTGAAGGAGTCTTTTGGGCCTAGAAAAGAAAACCACAGTCTCAAAGGCCCTTGCTGAATCATCTAACTTCAGAGAAAACAAAACAGAACTTTATTTCCGCCCTGATGCCCCAGGCCGGTTGCATCTATCTGGGACTTATCACCCCCTTTTCCAGAAACCTTCCACCCCCACACCTGCCCAGAAGACTTATCGCCCCCTGTTCAGAAACCTTCCACCCCCTACACCTGCCCAGAAGACTTATCACCCCCTGACTAACTACAAATGTCATCTCAACAAAAGAATACTCAAAATATCCCACCTGATTAACGTTTCCCTTATCGCATCCACAAACCTCCCTATAAATACGAAGCCTCCCTGATCCCTCTGGGCACTCAGCTTGGTCGTTAGGCCGACTGTCGCCCTTCCTTGCCTGAATAAAGGTAACCTACTTCTGTTGAGGTCATCTTTCCTTTTCTACCTCGCCCGAACTATACCTTAAAAGAAGGATTCTGGGAGGTGGTTGGACATGTGGTGTCTCCTTTTTCCTTTTGACCTTTCCTGAACTCTTCCGGTTGGTAATGGCTTATTAGTTCCGTGTTCCTTACCAGGACTTCCTGTCGTAAAACAACTCAAGCAAATGGTTACTATGGTGCCTGGCCAGGGTGGGCAGTTTCAGTGTGTGCTTCCCCTATCATATGGACTCATAGAAACTGTGAGAAAACAAATGTGGGTTGGTTTAAGCTACCAAATTTGTGATAATTTGTTAGGTAGCACTAGATAACTAAAACACTTAGGTGTGTTAGTTGTCTAGAGACCAGGGTTAACAAATGTCATAATTGTTTCTCATTATTATCTGTACTGTGAAGAAGGTGCTTTGTATCAGAGCTAATGATTAGGAGCATGATCCATATCAGAGGTCCACCCTTGTCTGACCGTCAGAATTACTGAAGATGCTCAAAGCCTCTGTCAGAGCTAATAAAACACAATCTCTGGGGCTAATGTGTGCACACGTGCTGAGTTACTTCAGTCGTGTCCGACTCCAGCCGTGTGCAACCCTGCGGACTGTAGCCTGCCAGGCTCCTCTGTCCATGGGATTCTCTAGGCAAGAATACTGGAGTGAGTTGCCATGCCCTCCTCAGGGCTAATGTGTAATTTTTTTTTTTTTTAAATTATCGAACTTCTCTGGTGGTCTAGTGGTTAAGAATCTGCCTGCCAATGGAGGGGACATGGGTTCGATCTTTTGTCCAGGAGGATCCCCCATGGCTCAGAGCAACTGAGACTGTGCGCCACAATTACTGAGTCTGTGCTCTAGAGCCTGTGCTCCGCAACAAGAGAAGCCACTGCAATGAGAAGCCCTCACACCGCAACTAGAAGGTAGTCCCCGCTTGCTGCAACTAGAGAAAGCCTGTGCACAGCAATGAAGACCCAACACAGCCGAAAATAAATAAAATAAAAAACAATAAAAACAAATTATCTGCAAAGTATCTTGCCCTAGATATTAACTACAAAGGCAGAAATAGTAGCTTTAGAGTAGGGAAATCTGACAGTGAGCACCTTGACCAAGGTTAACATCACCAATAAGATTTATCACCATCATGTGCCCGCTGATATGATGAACTGAAGATGCATCTCTTCTGTAATATTAATGCATAACCCACTGAATCAAACCCAAATGGAGGGATAGTCTACAAAATAACTGGCCAGTATTGTTCAAAAGTGTCTAAGTCATGAAAAACAAAAGACTGAGGAACTATCATAGACTGGAGGAAACTGAAGAGAAATAATAGGCAATGTGGGATCTGGACTGGATCTTGGACTAGACGAAGAACATCAGTGGGAAGGGCTTATAATGGTATATCAATGTTAATTTCCTGGTTTTGATCATTGTATTATGATTATATAAAGTGTTAACATTGGGGGAAGCTGAGTGAAGAGTATTTGGGAACTATTTTGCAATTTTTTTGAAAGTCAAATTATTTCAAAATAAAACCAAAAAAAATCTCTCTACTTGAGGGATTTCTCAAAGTATTGCCTTTTGCTCTTTATTTTTATTTTTTTATTTTTTTTGCCTTTCGCTCTTTAGATCTACATGTTTTCTTTTACTCTGGTGATATCCCAAAGACTGGATTAGGGGAAAGATAATAGACCAGACCAGGGTGCCATCTTGTCAGAAAATGAAAACATTTCCCAGGCTTCATGTATTTCAAAACACTTCTTCCCCCTTTATTTTGCTTTTCAAATTACAAAAGTTATATATGTTTGTAACAAGTCAAACCCTTAATACAGAGGTATATAAATTAAACAACAATTTCTGTTGATTACCCTACCAGGGTAATCAATGTTAATTAACACCTTGTTTTATATCCCTCCACACTTTTCTTTGTTCATATAAACACATGCATGCATATATACACATATAGGTTTTTAATTAAAAAAAATATTCATATACATTCTGAAATTTTCTCTTTTAAACTTAACAATATACCACAAATATCTCCACAAATGAAAGTTCTACTAACCCTTCAAATTTTTTTTTTTTCTTCCTTCAAATTTCTTAATAATACATTGGACATATCATACGTGGTTCAGATATTTACATATTTTTTTGTTCTGGGCTTTTTTCCCCTAAATCTCCCATTACCCACCTACATCACCCACCACCCCCCAACACAATGCATACTCTTCTATACTTTTCTCCATGCATATGAAATATTACACAAACATATGATACATGTTTATCACTCATAGACACCTAGAAGCATTTTGTAACTGATTTACAAAAACAGTCATGTTTTACATACTTATTTTTATCTTGCTTTTTTCACTCAAGAAAACATTGTGGAGTTTCATTCAAGTTCACTAGCATAGTTTTAACCTGTCCACCTTAATGGCTATATATACATCCTGTGGAGTGAATATACTATAGTTCCTTCCCTCTTTTGATATCCCTATCTCCTTCCCTCTTCCAATTTCCAGCATTTATTTTGATTCCAGTGTTTTTTGCCACTAGGAACAGCATCGCAATAAATGTGGATGTCCTTTATATATTGGGGTTTTATTTCTAAGAGAAGATCCCCTAAAGTGAGTACTTTCACTTATTATAGATGTACTTTCAGTTATAATAGATGTTAGATTGCTTCTCAAAAGAGCTGTAAGAATTTAAGTTTCTACCAGCAGTGTCTAAGTTCATTCTTTGTTTCTGACAGCAAAAAGCATTCCTGCTTTTTCTTGCCAGCCTGATTGTATATCATTACCTCATAACTTTAATCTGCATTCCCCAGCAATTACTAAGGCTAAACATTTTTTGATAAGCCCATAAGTCACTTGGATTTGCTCTTCTCTCAACTATATTCTTTGCCATGTTTTGTTACTGGGCTATTTTTTCTTGTCAATATGAAGAGCACTTTTTCTCTGACTCTGCAAATATTTTTCCCCCAAGTCATTGTTTATTGGCTGTTGATGGCATCTTTTGCTGTACAAAAGATTGAGCTTTTCAGGTAGTCAAATATTCATTTAACAGTTTTTGAGAGTCCTGTGTTGGTAAAGTTAATCTCCCCCAGTTTCTAGATTGTACATGTAGTCTCCTTTTATTTCAAGAATTTTATTGTTATTTAAAAACTTTAAATCTTAAGTTAATCTGGAGTTTTTTTCATATGGTTTGTGCTATTAGTTCAACTTTACTTTCTTCCTGATTAAAAGCCAGTTGTGCCAGAATTTTTTTTTTTTTTTTTTTTAGATAATCAGTTCCTTTCCCCTATGGTTTGAAACTGTACCCTTTCCATATGTGATAAAAATCATATACACTGCAGTCTATTCAGTATTTGCTATTCTGTTCCATTGATGTATTTATCTGTTCTTTTGCCAATACTATATTAATTTGCTTAGAATGACTTCATCTTATATTCTGGCATTGGCATGAAATTTTCTCTTTTATACTTGTCTAGATTCTCAGGCATTTATTTTTCCATATGGAATTTAAGATCATTTCACATAAGTTTTCTTAAAAAAGGGAGTTCCTTGGTGGTCTAATGCTAAGGATTCAATGCTTTCACTGCCATGGCCGGAATTCAAATCCTGGTCAGAGAACTGAAATCCCATAAGCTGCAGGGGGGAAAAGAAAAATCAGTGGGACTTAAGCACATACAAATTATAAGATGTTTATGGAGAAAATCTCTTGATTTCTATACTCTGTCTTCTTAAAAAATTACCTTTTTAACTCAAAAAAATCATAAGTCTCTCAATTTATTGATATACAATCCCTTCATCAGCAAAAGGAAACAGTTTTACCTTTTTTTTAACCTTATTCATAACAATTATTCAATTTTCTTTCTTATCACCTTCACTGGAACTTCCAAGATAATCTTTAGTAAAAATAGATGACAGTGGACATCTATTAAACTACTAAATTCTTGATTTTAAAAAATGGCTTCAGCATAACATATATATAGGGTTTTGGTAAAGAAACTCTAGGTAGTTATCATCTCTTATAATTTAATTTGTATTTTATTAGATTATAAATGTTTATAAATTTCATTAAATGCCTTATCAGCAACTATTGATAGCATCTTCTCTCCTAAGTTAATTTTATTGATATGTTTCCTATTACTATTGTATTGGCTCTTCATATCATGATGACTTTTCCTTGGTCATTATAATATATTGCTGTTTAGGTGCACTAGTAAATTCTGTTTTCTATTATTCTCATTATAGTTTTTGTTCCTATATTCATGCGTAAGGATGGTCTGGAGTTTCCTGTTTTCCAACTACCTTTATTTGGTTTTGGTGTTAAAACTTGTTCTGATTTCATAAAATAAATTGGGGAGCATAGTCTATAGGATGAAATATTTTAAGTAACACTGGAATTACTCTTTTTTTAAAAGTTAGATAGAATGAATCATGAAATCATCTAGGCCTGGAGCATTTTTCAATCATGAATCTTTCATCACTTTTCCAAATTCTCCAATGGTAATTGTTCCATCAAGTTTTCCACTATGTATTGCAAATTTTCATAGCTTGCATTTTGCTAGAATAGCATCTATTTCCTGTTTCAAAAATATGTTGATCTACAGTTGCATGAAATATCTTACCATTCTTTTTTTTTCCTTGCCATGCCTTCCAACTTGTGGAATCTTAGTTCCTCGACCAGGGATTGAACCTGGGCCCTTGACAGTGAAAGGGTGGAGTCCTAACCACTGGCCCACTGGGGAACTCCCCTTATCAATTCTTTTAAATACATCTTTATCTTTGATTATGTTTTCTCTTTCATTCTAGATTAGGCTTTCTTACAGGGAGATAAATCTTGAACAATGTGACCATCTGTTTTCTTATATAAATGACATGGCAGCTCAAAGAGATGGACTTGAATTGGAATGATGAAAAAAGTTGGATTTCAGTGTCCAGGACACTAACAGGGAAATTTATAGGGAAGAAAAAAAAATCAATGTTGCTGAATTAATTTGGAGGGGAAAAAAAGAAAGGAATTCTCCTTCATTGGTCTGTGCATGAAATATTTCTGAATTATAAGACTCATAAACAGTGTCTCTCCTACTAATTTGCTGCAAGGTATTTTAAGCAAGACTAAGAAAACAGGAATAGTGCACAATATATCAGGGCCACACTACTTTCTGTGTGCATGTGCTAAGTTGCTTTAGTCATGTCCGACTCTGCAACCCTAGGGGCTGTCTGTCCAAATCCAGGCAAGAATACTAGAATAGGTTGCTGTGCACTCCTCCAGGGGATCTTCCTGACCCAGGAATCATACGCTCGCCTCTTACATTCCCTGCATTGGCAGGCAGATTCTTTACCACTAGTGCCAACACTACTTTCTATTAAGTAATGAATATGCTGAGTCATCATTTTGTTCCCTGAGTGTTAAGTTGTAAAACTATTCCTTAGCTTTGTCTTTAACATTAAAAAAGGCAAAACAAATAATGTTTACTTATTTAATAATATATTTACCTATTAAAATAATAAAGGCAAAATAAGTGCCTTTTTAAAGTTAAAAGCATTTAAAAAGTTTTTGGCTAATTTAACAAAAGACATTAAAAACATTACTATTCAGAAAAGGGACCAACAACAAATGTTATGGCCATTTATATGTATTACAAAAAGACAGAGAAAATATACTGGCTTAATATGTTAAAGCTTTTAAAAAAAATAGCTGGTCATGCTATTATTATTATTATTGTTGCTGCTTGTATTGTTAAAGGGTTTCTCAGGTGGCTCAGTGGTAAAGAATAAGCCTGCCAATTCAGGAGATGTGTGTTCAATCCCTGGATTGGGAAGATCCCCTGGAGGAAGAAATGGCAACCCACTCCAGTATTCTCGCCTGGAAAATTCCATGGATAGAGGAGTCTGGTGGGTTACAGTCCATGGAGTCACAAAGAGTTGGACAAAACTGAGCACACACACATGTATGGAAAGACACCAAAAGACAATGGTGATATTTAGAGTGAAAAAGTTTGGTGAATGGCATTCTCAATATGTGCTTGATATTCAATTTAAATTCACATTTATAATTCTAAAATATAAATAGTGCTTATTATGTGGGTCACTGTGGGACATACCAAAATATACTTTTAATTTTCTTCACATATATTTTGTGTTCTTCAATCATTCCATTTAATATATTTTAAACTTTCATAAGCCAAAGTGATCAAGTTTATGTTTTAAATATAGAGTATTTTCTATAATCTTTTGTATAAAATTTTCTATCACAACTGGAATATGACTTGCCTTACGATGAAACACCTGGTCAAAATTCATTAAATATGAGATTTTTCCTAAGGATGAATTCCTCCACATATAATGAAATAGGATATCTTGCTCAAGGCTTTCCTACTATTTTTAGGTCATTCCTATAAGTATTCTTCCTAGCATGAATTTTCTGATGTCTACTAAGGTTTGGCTTCTGATAGAATGCTTTGCCACATTCATTGCATCCATAGGGTTTTTCTCCTGTATGAGTCCTCCAATGTTTATTGAGGCATGACTTTTGACTGAAAGATTTTCCACATTCTCTACAACGATAGGGTCTTTCTCCTGTGTGTATTTTTTGATGTACATTGAGGTATGACTTCTCACCAAAGGACTTCCCACATTCATTACACACAAAGGGTCTCTCTCCTGTATGTGTCCTCTGATGTTCTCTGCGGTGTGACTTCTGGGTGAAGGCTTTCCCACAAAAAAAACATTCAAAGGGTCTAATACCAGTGTGTATTCTCTGGTGCTTAATGAGGGTTGACTTATGTGAAAAGGCTTTTCCACAGTCAGTACATCCATATGGCTTCTCCCCAGTGTGACTTCTTTGATGCCTAATGAATTCAGACTTGTAGCAGAAGGCTTTTCCACATTCAGTACAGACGTGGGGTTTCTCCGTAGGTGGAACCCTCTTACGTTTGTACACAAGAGAATTGGTTGCTGGGGGTTTATACATAAGTGCTGGGCTATGGCTGAAAGCTTTTTCACAGTGACTGCATTCCCAGAATTTTTCCTCATTTGGTCTTCTATCATGCTTTGTATGTTGTAACAGTTTTCCATATCCATAGCACTCATCTTGCTTTTTTGAGTAGTTTTTCTTAAAACCATTTAAGTCTAAATTATTGTTCACACTTTTTCCACAAGAGTCCCAGTTACTGGAGTTTTGAATTGAAGGAAAAAGGTCAGTGCTCAGATGTGATATTTTCCCACACTTATTACATGCATGGCTTCTTTCCTTGGGGAATGTTTTCCTGCTGATGAATGGACCTTGCCTCAAAAGTGTGCCTTGCCGCCTTTTCCTGTGGACGTTAACTTGCCAAATGTTTTCTGGAGAAAGTATAGGAAAATTTTCCTTATTAATCTGTGATTATGATCTGGAATAAAACTATTTGGGAAATGTCCTAAAAATTTTAAGGTGCACAGTATATGAATAGAGGGCATGGATCATAACTAAAGGCACCAATGCAGGGAAGTGTCATATGAGAATAGAAGATTCAGAAACTGGCACGAATGGAATGGACCATGTCATAGAAAATAGGAATAATTTTAAAGAAGAGAGGATATTATAGAGCAGTAGTTGGCAAACATGTTCTTAAAGAATCAGAGAGTAAATATTTTAGGCTTTGTAGGCCATATAGTCTTGGTCACAATTACTTAACTTTTCCACTGTATGGCAAGAACACAATATGTAAATATAAGGGTACGCCTGTGTTCCAATAAAAACTTTATTCACAAAATTTGGTGGTTAACCTATAGGCTGAAGTTTGCTGATCCCTGTTACAGAGGAAAGAGATTTAAATGTCATTTAGCACTTTGTTACCAGTGCATGGTTCTCAATGGTCAGCATCAGTCTCACCTGGGAACTGATATTGTGACAGATATGCGGAATCTTGGGCCCCACCCCTATACCTACAGAATCAGATTCTGCTTTTTAACAAACTGCCAATACTTATCATATTATGATTTGACAAGCATTGATATAGCAGTCAGAGAGCTTATCATGTTGAGCTAGTTAGACATAATATAAATGGCCAGGGCTCTAAGATGAACTAGATAAAAGAAGGAATTAACCAAACTAACTAGAGTTTAAAGCAGGAGTTCTTAACTTGGTATACAGAAATCTGGGGAGCTATGAATTTGGATAGGGGAATAAAATTACAGCTTTATTTTCACTAAGATCTAACTACAATTGAGCATTTCCTTTGATTATGAATGTGAACACCAAAACACACTAGTATTAGCTCCTGTAACTTTGTGAATAAGGTATTTTCATGTCACATTATAGCCGTCAAAGATTTCTCAAAATGTGTTTACAATCATCTCTATTTTGAGGTCATGACAATTACTTGACCTGATGTTATATCTCACTATTTAATGTATTAATAAGGAAGTATATCTACTATTATCCACTAATATCATTAATATTTTGACATTGCATTTTCCAACTTTATTTCAGTTAATTACTGTATTTTAGTAATTTGTTTTTCATGTAATCCTAAGGATTTTTTTTTACATACATAAAAAGGAATCTATTAGGCTTCACCAGAATGCTTAAGAGCTCTATGGCACAAAAATGATTAAGAATTCCTGACTTAAAGACGTTCAGGCATGAGATAATTTGGGCTCAATTTTAGGAGAAGTCAGTGGAAAATGAAAAGTAGACAGGAAGATTTAAAGTCATTTTTCAAAGGAAAAACAACAGAACTAGCACATATGCATAGAACATTTAGAAGACTCAAAATGAGTTCATGGTAGCCAAACACTGGAATGAGAAGTAAGCTGAGGTAGGTATATGCATGCACTTGTGTGCATGTGGGGTGGAGGGGAGGTAGCAAGTAGAAAAGAGGATGACTTCAGCTTTTGTCCCCCCAAAAACAGGGATGAGTGGATACAACTATGGAGATGATCCACAGACTGGTAAAATGGTGGGCAGGGGAGCCTAGGTGGTACAAGGGGGATAAAAGTTGGTAAAATGGCAAAGAGGCTAGTTGTGAGCATCTTATGGTTTCAGAATGGATGAACTCTTTAAGGGAGTTACACCATTGAGAAGAGAATCAAGTCTAGAAGACAGAAAATACAGCAGTCCCTTGGAAGGAAAAGGCTAGGTTGCAACCAGGGTATTAATATGAGAGGATAAAGAACACTTAGAAAGGAGGGATGACTGGATAACTTTTTTACAATTATATAAAATTCTTGAAAGATGGGAAAGAAAAAGTTGATAGCCAGGTTACAATGGTTTCAGGAAGGTTGATGAGCAATTTCATGAAGCAAAATACACCTCAGAGGGTACCAGAGTGTGATGGTTAAGAATACTGGTTCTAGGGACTTCCCCAGCAGTCCAGTGGTTAAGACTCCAAGCTTCCACTGCAGTGGGCACAGGTTCAATCGCTGGTCAGAGAACTAAGATCTTACATGCCATGTGGCATAGCCAAAAATAAAAGAATACTAGTTCTAGAGCCTGACCACATGAGTTTAAATCCTCATTTGGTCCCTTACTTTGTTATATGTTCTTAGACAAGTTTCTTAACTTTTCTGTGATGCTTCCTCATTTGTAAATGGGATAATAAAGGCTAGTAATAAACACCTCACAAGTGTTTTAAGGACTTAATGAGTTGATATATGTAAAGGATTGAGAAAAGACCTGGCACAAAGTGAGCACACACTGAGTGTTGGCCAGGAATTCTAATGCTGTTTCGGTCACTACTACACCCAGTGAAAGCTGGATAGTGGTAATCTTAAAGACATTATTTTGGGGAGAAGCTACTACAACTAGTGAAAGCTGGATAGTGGTAATCTTAAAGACATTATTTTGGGGAGAAGCATGAAAATGACTTGAATGTTTGAAGGTTTTATCTAATATTTAATTCAACTATGTGATTACAGCACCAAGTATAAATGGCATAAAATGATCTGGAAACAGATGGCACTGACTCTTCATGCTAAACTCATGACTTCATTGAAGAAGCAGAAGTCCAGAGGCATCCTAAAGAGTAGGCTACCAACACTCAGAGTACCAGGGATTATTGTTGAGATATTTTATAGAGCTGATGGGAGAGGGGCAGTTATTCTGAATATTAAATAGAAGGGGTTAAGACAAGCTAACCTCAGCCTTCTTCACTACCCAACTGTTCCTGGTCACTTCCTGGGATTCACTGCTTCCTCCTCTGTGACTTAAGGAAATTAAGGGATTCAGAAAGGATGGGAAGTGAGACTATGAGTATAGCAGGCAGGTATGGGGCCTTTTACCCCAATACTGTTAGAGTAGAGGTTAGAAAGGGACCAGCAAGAACAGAAGATTCACAGAAGCTTATTTACAAGAATCCCTGAATGTGAAAGAGAAATGTACTGATAACCTCAAAAGAGACAGAGAGATCAAGGATTCTGGAGAAAAGGAGATGGAGCAGGCACATGGAGTGGGATGCATGGAGCCTAGGGGGTCACCAAGAAGGCTAAAGCTCTCAGAGAAATGTCTCCAGCTGCTTCAAAGCTCTAAGGCTTTGAAGAGCTGGACCCTGAACAAAATTCTAAAGCTGCCAGCCTCCCATAGTACATCTTTTGCTGGATTGATCATACTTACCCCGGCAGTGGCAGCCTGAGCATGCTGCCTCACAAATCCAGGGTGCTTCTTCCTGCTCCAGCCGGAGGATCACATATGGTTTGGTGCCTTCATAACCTGTTCCAGAGAAATGATCCAGGCCTTGGGCTAAGCTCCGTGATCGTCACTCAGGCAACATTAAAGGCTGCACAACAGACATTGTACTTGGGAGGAGACTATACACACCTTGTCCAGAACTCAAAAGGAACTAGTCATCCAGGACCATTGAAACTCAAGCCACACTTGCTGAGGCAACACAGTATAAGGGTTCGGAATGCAAACTGTGCAGCCAGACTGCTGGCATTCAAATCCCACTTTGGCTCTGCTATGTACTAGGTGGGTGACACTGGGCAAGTGACTTCACCTGTCTGCCTCAGTTCCCAAATGTTTAAAAGAGTGGTACTAATAGTACCTACCTTATAAAGCACTTATGAAGGTTACACAAGTTAATATTTTTCAAGTGGCCAGGGACTTCCCTGGTGGTTCATGGGTTTGATCCCTGGTCAGAGAACTAAAATCTCATATGCCGCAGAGAAACTAAGTCTGCACATTGCAACTACTGAAGCTCATGCACTCTGGAGCCATGCACCCCAACTACTGAGTCCCTGCAGCACAACTAGAGAGTCCCACATGACACGATGATCCCATGTGCCACAACTGAGACCTGACCCAGCCAAGTAAACAAATATTAAAAGAAATAATAAACAAAGTGGCTAAAAGTGTCTGGCACATAGAAAATATTTGGTACTTCAGTCACTTTTTAAAAAATATTAAATAATTTAATTTATTTATTTGAGTGCACCAAGTCTTAGTTGCTGCATGTGGGATCTAGTTCCCTGACCAGGGAATGAACCTGGCCCCTCTGTGGCTCAGAGTCTTAGCCACTGGACCACCAGGGAAGTCCTGGTACTTCAGTTACTTTTAGCAACTGAAAGAAGAAAGGTGGTCATTCAAGCATGATATAGATCGTGTGGCATAACTGTTCTTACCCACTGAGACGAGGTTGCTGTAGGTCTCCAGCATCACATCCCGGTACAGAGCCCTCTGTGCAGGATTAAGCCCATGCCACTCCTCTTGCGTGAAGCCCACTACCACGTCCTTGAATGACACAGGTCTCTGCTGAAGATGAAATGACACTGGGTCACGTGGGGAAAATGCAGGCAGGGGTGGATGGTCCTGATTTTCTATAATGTTCATAGGTTAGAGCTTATTTTTTAATTACTTACTTAATTTTTTGGCTGTGCTGGGTCTTCCTTGCAGCACGTGGGCTTTCTCTAGTTGCAGTAAGCAGGAGCTGCTCTTTGATGCAGTGCTTGGGCTTTTCATTGTAGGGGCTTCTCTTGTTGTGGAGTATGGGCATGGGGCAAGCAGACTACAGTAGTTGTGGCACATGGGCTTAGTTGCCCTGAGGCATGTGGGATCTTCCCAAACCAGAGATTGAACCCATGTCCCCTGCAATGGCAGGTGGATTCTTATCCGCTGGACCACCAGGTAAGTCCCAGTTCAGAGCTTATTATGATAATTTATCTTTTTTACCTTTTCTATTCCTGGCTTTGGGCTCTATATGGTGGGATTGGAAGCCACTGTCATTTATACTTTGGGTCAACACATACTGACTGAAGACTGTGTGTCTGACACAGTCCTGGTCGCTGAGGACACAGTCATGGATGGTTCCTAACCTCAAAGAGCTCACAGCCTGGCAGGGACAGCAATATGTAAGGCCATCAGGGTGAGATGGTAAGGGATGTAACAGCAGGGTTTCTGGGCTCTAGCATGCAGAGAAGTGAACTGTCCACTAAAATTATCAGGGTCTAGGACTTCCCTGGTGGTCCAGGGAAATGACTCTGAACTCCCAATGCAAGGACCTGAGTTCAATCCCTGGTCAGGCAACTAGATCCCATATGCTGCAACTAGAGATCCCACATGCTATAGTGAAGATTCCACGTGCTGCAACTAAGACCCAGTGCAACCAAATAAATAAATATTTTTAAAAATTATCAGGGTGTAGTGAGGCTTCAGTGCTAAGGGATGTGTGTGCAGCTGAGTGTTCTCTGCAGAGATGGAGAAACTGCCTTCCTTGCAGAGGGAACAAAGGCGAACAAAGGGCGAACAAAGGCATGGGGCAACAGTGATGTGTAAAGGCAGCAACTTACTCAGCTACAGGGGAGGGTACACAGGCCTGTGAGTTATGAGATGATGGACTGAAGACAATAAGAAATCTATCAAGGAAGTGGTGTGTGTGGAAAGCACATTCTAGAAGGCATGTGAGTTTCCTGCATCCTGTGCCCAGTGATATAATGCTAACTCTAAGCAGACTGCGAAAAGATGAGGACATACATTGTATCCCTAGAGTAATCACTAACCTCATAGTGCAAAGAGGTGTACTGAAGTAAACAAAGAGAATTCTAAGAAATATCCCATTAATCCACACAAATACATACACACAAGAGAAAAGAAACAGGAACAAAAGCAAATGGGACAAATAGAAAACCCATTACCAAAGATAGATATAAATCCAACCATACCAATGATTACATTTATATTAAACTATATTAAATTATTGGAGAAGTAAATGGCAACCAATTCCAGTATTCTTGCTTGGAGAATCCCATGGAGAGAGGGGCCTGGTGGGCTACAGTCCATAGGGCCGCAGAGTCTGATATGACTTAGCAACTGAACAACAACATATTAAACTAGAAGGTTTATTTAATACATGATTAAATGCTCCAAAAACGCAAAGACAGTTAGACTGGATAAAAAAGGAATACAACCTACAAGAGATACAGAATTCACAGATAGTTTGAAGGTGAATGGATGGAAAGAGCAATGTGATGGGTGACCTGGAGGGAGGAGAAAGGAAAGACTCTGCACTAATGCAGATGGAAGATGATGCTCCTAAGTAGGACAGAAACAGCGAGACAGAGAAGGATCACTGTGAGGAAGAGCTGAACCTGCACCTTAACTGGTTGTGGGGGGTGAAGAAGGTCTAAGGTTGACACTCAGGTATCTCAAATGCAACCAGGTGATGGTGGTGGTAAACTGGAGTTGACAAAAACAGCAAAAGTGAAGAGGACACGCTGTGTTGGGACACACAGGTGGAGACACTTGACAGGCAGCAGGATGAATAGATGAGCCATGTCAAGCTCAAGGTCAGGAACAGAGCTAAAGCTATAGGAGGTGCCAGCACAGACGTGGTAGCTCGCGGTGTGGGATCTCTCAACAAGGAGACAGGATGAGCAGAGCACTCAGGCCAGATCCCCAAGGCACACTAATGAGTAAGAGGCCAATGCTAGGAGAGTTCAGCTAGAGACCCAGAGGAGGAATATAGTTTGGGAAGGAGGCTCCACAGCATGGCAAGCCTCAGATGATAATGTTCATGCAGTCAGTCCTCTGATTTAGGGCACAGAGAACAAATTCTTCAAAGAGCCCCATGCCCTGGGACAAGACAGCTGCTGAGAGAGCTCCACCAGTACTAACCTAAGAAGGCATCTGTTGTGATATTGTGATGTATTAAGAAATATATATATTTGGTCTTCTTGCCTGATTCTGGGCACAGAGCTTTTTAAACCCTTTTAACTTCCAGAGTAACAGGAGTCAAAGGAAGGTCTTTTATTAGTAGTAACAAGCCCATGTCAATCATATCAGAGTTTATACTAATGATGTAACTCTTTGAGGATGGGGGCTGGTTACCAGAGGAACCAACCAGGTATTAGTTGTTTGGGACCTACAGCCATATATCCCCCGGCCTCTGAGGACAGGAAAGGGACTTGCGATTAAGCTAATCATCAAAGACCAACAATTTAATTAATTATGCCTATATAATGGAACTTCCATAAAAACCTTGGAGAGCTTCCAGTTTGGTGAACATATCCAGTTTTGGGGTGTGCACCCCAAACTCTCTGAAGACAGAAGCTCCTGTGCTCAGGACCCTTTTGTATCTTGCCATACATACCACTTTATCTGGCTGTTCATTCATGTGTGTATTAGTCACTCAGTCATGTCTGACTCTGCAACCCCATGGACTGTAGACAGCCAGGCTCCTCTGTCCGTGGAATTCTCTCCAGGCAAGAATACTGGAGTGGGTTACCATTCCCTTCCTTACCATATGAGCCACCAGGGAAGCCCAATGGCTGTTCCTTTATATCCTTTATAATATCCTTCTGTAATAGTAAGTAAAGTGTTTCCCTGAGTTCTGTGAGTAATAGAAAATTATCAGTGGGGAGGGACCCCAATTTCTAACTGGTTGTGAAACAGGAAGGAAGGGGGCAGGGCACAACCTTTAAAAGAATGACACAGTTATGGAGACTATGACAAAAACTGGTCAGAACTGAAGAGCTCCAAGATGGTGGAAGGTTCAACTTCCAGTGGGCCTTGAGCCTCATTATATGCTCACTGTAATACATTAGCATATGTTAAATGACACACCCACATGTGCCATGACAGTTACGAGGCCAACTATAAAAGGCCAAAAAGGTGAGTGGCAGCCCAATTTCTGAAAATCCCTACCCTACCCCAAAATAGATGGAATAATCCTCCCACTCATTGTTCAGTCACTCAGTCATGTCTGACTCTGCAACCCCATGGACTGCAGCACTCCAGGCTTCCCTGTCCTTCACCATTGCCCGAGTTTGCTCAAACTCATGTCCATTGAGTCAGTGATGCCATCCAACCATCTCGTCCTCTGTCATCACCTTCTCCTTCTGCCTTCAGTCTTTGCCAGCATCAGGGTCTTTTCAAATGAGTCAGTTCTTCACATCAGGTGGCCAAAGTATTGGAGTTTCAGCTTCAGCATCAGTCCTTCAAATGAATTTTCAGGGTTGATTTCTTTTAGGACTGACTGGTCTTGCAGTCCAAGGGTCTCTGAAGAGTCTTCTCCAGCACCACAGTTTGAAGGCATCAATTCTTCAGCACTCAGCCTTTTTTACTGTCCAGCTATCACATCCACACATGACTACTGGAAAAACCATAGCTTTGACTATATGAACCTTTTTGGGCAAAGTAACGTCTCTGCTTTTGAATATGCTATCTAGGTTTGTCATAGCTTTTCTTCCAAGGAGCAAGCATCTTTTAATTTCATGGCTGCAGTCACCATCTGCAGTGAGTTTGGAGCCCAAGAAAATTAAGTCTGTCACTGTTTCTACTGTTTCCCCATCTATTTGCCATGAAGTGATGGGACTAGATTCCGTGATCTTGGTTTTTTGAATGTTGAGTTTTAAGCCAGCTTTCTCACTCTCTTCTTTCACCTTCATCAAGAGGCTCTTTAATTCCTCTTCAATTTCTGCCATAAGGGTGGTGTTATCTGCATATCTGAGGTTATTGATATTCTCCTGGCAATCGTGATTCCAGCTTGTGCTTCATCCGACCTGGCACTTTGCATGATATACTCTGTATATAAGCAGGGTGACAATATACAGCCTTGATGTACTTCTTTCCCAATTTGGAACCAGTGCATTGTTCCATGTCTGGTTCTAACTGTTGCTTCTTGACCTGCATATAGGTTTCGCAGGAGGCAGGTAAGGTGGTCTGGTATTCCCACCTCTTGAAGAATTTTCCAGTTTGTTGTGATCCACACAGTCAAGGTTTTAGCATAGTCAATGAAGCAGATGTTTTTCTGAAACTCTCTTGATGTTTTGATGATCCAATGGATGTTGGCAATTTGATCTCGTTCCTCTGCCTTTTCTAAATCCAGCTTGTACATCTGGAAGTTCTCAGTTCATACACTATTGAAGCCTAGCTTAGAGAATGTTGAGCATTACTTCACTAGCATATGAAACGAGTGCAATTGTGTGGTAGTTTAAACACTCTTTGGCACTGCCTTTCTTCGGGATTGGAAAGAAAACTGACTTTTTCCAGTTCTGTGCCCACTGCTGAGTTTTCCAAATTTGCTGGCATATTGAGTGCAGCATTTTAACAGTATCATCTTTTAGGATATGAAATAGCTCAGCTGGAGTTGTATCACCCCCACTAGCTTTGTTCATAGTGATGTTTCCTAAGGCCCACTTGACTTCGGACTCCAGGATGTCTGGCTCTAGGTGAGTGATCACACCTTTGTAGTTACCTGGGTCATTAAAATCCTTTCTGTATAGTTATTCTGTGTATTCTTGCCTCCTCTTCTTAATATCTTCTGCTTCTGTTAGGTCCATACCATTTCTGTCCTTTATTGTGCCCATCTTTGCATGAAATGTTCCCTCGGTATCTCTAATTTTCTTGAAGAGACTTCTAGACTTTCCCATTCTACTGTTTTCCTCTATTTCTTTGCATTGTTCACTTTAAAAGGCTTTCTTATCTCTCCTTGCTATTCTTTGGAACTCTGCATTCCCTTATTAGCCTATGAAATTACCTAGTCCATAAATACTAACCACCCCATATTCAGCGTCTCTTGCCTTCTGAGATGGCCCCCACTCTCTCTGTGGTGTGTGTTTCTCTCAGGGCCATTCTCATCTTATTAGAGGGACCATATTCTATGGAATGTGTATCTCTGTAAATAAATCCACTTCTGAGAAATATCAATAACCTCAGATATGCAGATGACACCATCCTTATGGCAGAAAGTGAAGAAGAACTAAAGAGCCTCTTGATGAAAGTGAAAGAAGAGAGTGAAAAAGTTGGCTTAAAGCTCAGCATTCAGAAAACTAAGATCATGGCATCTGCTCCCATCACTTCATGGCAGACAGATGGGGAAACAGTGGAAACAGTGGCTGACTTTATTTTTCTGAGCTCCAAAATCACTGCGGATGGTGATTGCAGCCATGAAATTAAAAGACGCTTACTCCTTGGAAGGAAAGTTATGACCAACCTAGACAGCATATTAAAAAGCAGAGACATTACTTTGCCAACAAAGGTCTGTCTAGTCAAGGCTATAGTTTTTCCAGTGGTCATGTATGGATGTGAGAGTTGGACAGTGAAGAAAGCTGAGTGCTGAAGAATTGATGCTTTTGAACTGTGGTGCTGGAGAAGACTCTTGAGAGTCCCTTGGACTGCAAGGAGATCCAACCAGTCCATCCTAAAGGAGATTAGTCCTGGGTGTTCATTGGAGGGACTGATGTTGAAGCTGAAACTACAATACTTTGGCCACCTGATGTGAAGAGCTGACTCATTTGAAAAGACCCTGATGCTGGGAAAGATTGAGGGCAGGAGGAGAAGGGGATGACGGAGGATGAGATGGTTGGGTGGCATCACCGACCCAATGGACATGGGTTTGGGTGGACTCTGGGAGTTGGTGATGGACAGGGAGGCCTGGTGTGCTGCAGTTCATGAGGTCTCAAAGAGTAGGACACGACTGAGTGACTGAACTGAACTGAACTGAACCTACCACTTTGTCTCTCACTGAATTCTTCCTGTGATGAGACATACAGAACCTGAGCTTCATTAAGTCCTGAGACCGGATATGTGATTTCAATGAAAAGACAATGGATTCAAGTCCCAGTCTGGGTTTTGGCTGGGTTGAAGTCCCAGTCTGAGCTTTGTGGTTACAGTTGGCCAGAAATGCAGATGATAACCTGGGATTTGTTGTTGGCATCTGAAGTGGTGGTGGGGGGGGCAGTCTTGTGAGACTGAGCCCCTAACTTGTAGGGTCTGCACAGAATTGGAGAATTGTTTAGTTTGGGAAAAAACTTCTACTCTTGTGAGTAAATAGATTTTCCTTTAGTACTTAAGATATATCTTGAAGTGACCTAGAGAATTTAACCTTGCCCAAGGAAAGGTCTGACCTCAGTTCCCAGAAGTTAATCTCTAAGCCCCTGGAATGTCCTTCTAGATAAGAGCGTCTTGGTTTACCTGGGGCCTTGGGCTACACCAGATATTCTAACAACATGATTTCTGGGGGAAGCTCTGGCTCACAGGCATCAATTAGTTCAGCCTCCACTAGCAGGCAATCATGTCTACTTGACCAACCCCAAATACAGCTCTGGACACTAAGGCTTAGGTGAGCTTCCTGGTTGGCAACACTCTGTACACACATGGTTGTTGGGAGAATTTCTCACTTTCACACTCACTGGGAGAGGACACATGGAAGTTCAGTGTGTGGAACTCTCCTGGACTCTGCCCCAAGCGCATCTTTTCTTGGCTGATTTTAATCTTTGTACATCTGCTGTAATGAACCCTAACTGTGAATACATCATTCTGTGGGTCTTTCTAGCAAATTATCAAAACTGAGGGTGGTCTTGGAAACCTCCAAACTTACAAATGCTGTCAGAATGAGGGTGGTTTCGGGACTTCCCTGGTCATCCAGTGGTTAAGAATCCACCTGCCAATGCAGGGTACAAGGGTTTAAGCCCTGGTCTGGGAAGATCCTACATACTGCAGTGCAACTAAACCTGTGTGCCACAACTACTGAAGCTTGCGTGCCCTAGAGTCTGTGTTCTGCAACAAGAGAAGTGACCATGATGAGAAACCCGTGCTTTGCAACTATAGAGTAGCCCCCGCTCTCTATAACTAGAGAAAGCCCATGCACAACAATGATGACCCAGCAGAGCCAAAAATTAATTAATTAATTTTTTAAAAAAGAAGCAAGGGTGGTTTTGTGGACCACTGTCTAACTTTACAGTCACTGACAGACACGAGAGGCAATAGGGCAGATCAGCTAAAAGCATGGACTTTGGGGCAGGACTTAGTGAGTTCAAATACAGGCTACACCACTAAATGCATGACCCTGGGAAAGCTATTTAACGTCTCTGCCTCAGCTTTCTCATCTGTTGAATGGAGACAATAATAATGTGTCTCTCAGTTATTATAGTATGAGGTTTAAATGAGTTAATATGTGTCAAGCCTTTAAACTGTGCCTGGAATATGACAGTGCCACATAAAGGTACCTATGTTACATAATGAGAAAAAAGATTGTAAGTCAATATTTTAGAAATCTGTTAAGAAAGGGAAAACAATTCTAAAGCACAGAAAAAGGGAGGGTGTTAATGGGGTGGAGAGCACTAGCGCACTGCACAGAGGCAGTGGCACCAGCCCGCCACCTCTGGGAGTGGCCAGAGGAAAGAAGCATTGAGAGGGCCCTGCAGAGAGAAAGGGGCTGAGAGCAGCCACTCTCCACTCCCAGGAGACTGCAGGTCTCCTTGATGAATGCTAGTGTGGCACTTGAGCAGTGGCCCGCCTAAGTAGATGCGAAGACAGGACCAAAACCAGGATGGAGGCAATGGAAGCTGGCACGTGGGACCCTAAGACTCACACAAAGGCCGTGGAACAGAGAAGGTGCCAATTAGACACCCTCACTGATGCCAGAACAGAATACTGTGGTAGCGGGTGAGCAGCAATCAGGCTTCATCTTAGAGCACAGGGGGTAGCTCTGGGTGACAGGCTCTGGGTCAGTATTCCCCAAACAGAGCTAACTGGAATGGGATGGGATAGGATGGAGTGGAGTGGAATAGGATGGGATGGAATGAAACAAAATTGGGCGGGGGGAATAGAACAGAAGAGGAAAAAATAGAAGAGACATAATTTTACACCTAAAGGGCCATGCCATTTTCAGCAAACACAGGGATGAAAAGGATGGATAAAACATTGAGGCTGTAAAATCAGCAAGACTTAGGTCTCCTGCATTGGCAGGTGGGTTATTTACCACTCATGCCACCTGGGAAGTCCTAAATCAGGAAGATTTGGTGACTGAGTGTGAGAGATGGAAGGTAGAGAGACGTCAAGGGTAAGTCTCAGGGTCTGGGCTTGCCTGGGGGTTTGGGTTGGTATCATCTCCTGAGATGAGAAACAGGGAAGAAGAGACAGAAAGAATTCAACTTTGCATACATTAAGCTGAAGGCAGCCACAGGCACAGATGTTAGACAAAGGGGTCTACAGATTTTGGAGGAGGCCTGGGCTTAGATATGGAGGAGGGAGCCACAAGCAGACTCACCAGCAACCACCTTAAGAGTAGATGAAACTGGGACTTCCCTGGTGGTCCAGCAGTTAGGACTCTGAGCTTTCACTGCCAAAGGCAGTGATCTCTTCAATCTCTGGTTAGGGAACTAAGATCATGTGATGCAGCCAAAAAATAGAAAAAGAGTGGCACCCCAGAGGCCCCAGAGAAGGTTGAACCCCACAGGAACATCAGTGTCTAAGACATAAGAAGATGGAAAGAGAAACCACAGAAGCTGTAGAGAAGCACTATCCCTGGCATGAAGGAAGGAGGCCTAAACTTAATAATTAGTTATAATAATAATTAGTTATAAAAATAGTAATTAGTTATTAAACCAAACACATAATAAGGACAAATAGTCTATTTCAAGCACTTTACATATATTAGTTCATTTAATTCTACTCTCTGAAGTAAGTGCCATTATTCCCATATTAAAGAAAACTGGGGCAGAGAGGTCAGGGACTTGCCAAAGTCGTACAGATGGTAAGGATGGGGATTCAAACTCAGCAATTCAGTTCCAGGTTCTGCGCTCTTACCCTGTACATGGTGCTGCCTTTCAGACACAAGGAGGAGGCAAAAGGTACAGTCTTAATTCAGTAGAACAATCAAACAGCATCTTCTAATTTTAGCCTCAGCAAGGTCACCTGGGACCTTGGCCAGAAAAGTTTTAGTTAAGTGGGAAGAGAGGATTTTGGACTCAAGAAAGAATGAGAAGCAGGAGTGGACACATTAAGCGCAGGGAAATCAGTTCAGAAGATGAAGGAGATCAGTAGAGAAAGGAAAGGACTTTTTGGGTTATAAGCAGTAATGGTTTCTAGGGTTGAAGTTACTGACAACAGTTGTAGGGACAAGGAAAAAGACCTAGGAAAGGGGGCAGGCATGGATAGATTTCCAGAAAGAGATGCTCTTGCTTGAGAAATGCCTCCAAAAGGTGGGAATGTAGGAACTCAGGGGCTGAGAAGGAGACCTTCACCATCTCCTTCACCATCAAAAGTCAGTGAGGAAGGCGGGGGAACTAGTGACATGTCACACTGAGACTTGCTGGGGATAAGATGTTCAACTGTTTGCTGCAAAACTAGCAGAGACACTTAAAGAGGAATGACAGTAATTCAAATAATGAGCAGTTCATTATTTCCTCAATGTAGATACGTTGGATCAAAATCAGAACTTCTATAAACTTGGAGGAATCTTCCTGCCCCCTCACCAGCCCCACCAAAAGAAATATTTATATTTTGACTTTCTTATAACTGAAATTGAGCATTTTGCTGCTATTACATGTGGGCCACAAAGCACAGAGGAGTTCAAACTTCCTGCAACTTTGATAGAAAACATGGTTACATCATTGGGGAGCTAAGACATGATGGTTTGGGCCACCTGGAGAACTGAGTTTCGCTGTGGTGGTAACACTCAACTGCAAGGGAAGAGTTGAACCACTGCTGAAAACATGCTTCTGTATTTGTCAGTGATTGTTAAAAATTCTGTTCACTCTCTCAGTGCTTCTCACACTTTCAAGCACAAATGGATCACCCAGAGCTTGTTAAACAAAGATTCTCAGGCCCCACCCACAGTTAACCTGATCCAGAAGGTCTGGGTGGGGTTTGCCACTCTGGATGTTAACAAGCTTCCAGCAGGTGCCTATGTCCTGGGACCACACCAATAGCAGCAGTGCTGCCCTAAGAAAGTCGCTCTTAAAAAGAAGTGCCCTGAAAAGCTAGTTTTCTCTTGGAAATAACAATATGCTTCTTCCTTATGGCCAATGGAAATCATGGGCCATGTCTGCCTGTTTGCTGGGCTACCAGGAAGTCCACTGACTCTCGTTGGACTCGCTCCTTTGTAAATCTGTATTCCAACAAAGGATGTTTCCTGCATCATTGCTTGAAATATCAAACCTGGACACTACCTGAATGTCCATAATATGGAGGATGGGTTAAATATTCCATGCATATGATACAGCATTATGTACACTGTTTAAAAAAAAAGCATGGTTCTAGGTATAATGGTAAAATGTCTAGGATAGTTTAATTGGGCAAAAAGGGGAGAGTAGTATGTGTAGTAAGTATCTGTTCATTATGTCATTATGCGGACAGAGAGATTGTGGTGTTCCACCCAAATCTCCCTGTAGTACCAAGGTACTTCTCCCAGCTGCTAGGAGACAGCTGGCTACTGCAGGTGCGAAACCTATTGGGAATTTCCTTCTGCCAAAGGGAGCTACTCTAACCAATGTTATGTCCCCTCCTGGGGCAGCCTAAACCAATGACTGGTTGATTTCAGAATACAAAGGCTTCCTTGCCTCCACTCAGGACAACACTGAGGACTATCCCTGGTGGCTCAATGGTAAAGAACCCTCCTGCCAAGCAGGAGACATGGGTTCGATCTCTGGATCGGGAAGATCCCCTGGAGAAGGAAATTACAACTCACTCCAGTATTCTTGCTTGGGAAATCCCATGGACAGAGGAGCTTGGTGGGCTACAGTCCATGGGGTGGCAAGAGTCAGACACAACTGAGCAACAAAACAACAACTACCAGCTCTAGAGCATCTTATAAGATCAGCTGATGCCTCTTCAACAACTTCCTCTGCCCACCTTGCCTCCTTCACTGACTTACAAGTGTTCTAAGAGCCTCCCTAGTAAACTTTCTGTGTGCAAATTTCCATCCCTAAGTGTTTTCCTGAGAACCCAACCTATGACAAAGCATACGTGGTTGAAATGCATATATTTTCTAGTTTCCCCAAGAAGGGAAAGTAGACTCATTAATGTCACACTTACCTGGTACTCGATCATTTTCTGTTGTTCTTGGGAAAGGATCTGCAGCCTGTGAAGATGGGGGTGGGGAAGAGAATAGAGAAGAGAACAGATCTGTGAGGGACCAGGCTTGTTTCAGAACTTGCAAATTCCCTATGTAAATCTTGGACAAAAACCCATGCTTTACATCATTGTAGTAGAGGGAAAAAAGGGTGCCATTCAACTTAGAATGTGGATACACACAACACACTTTCCAGGAAACAAAAGTTGCTACCATGTAAGAACTGAAAGGGATTAAAAAACAAACTCCTTAAAATTTAAACACCTGGCCCCAAATATATTCTGAGAAAGGGGCTTCTATACTTGTTATGGAAATATTACAAAAGGAACTCAAAGCAAAGTAAAATAACTGTGCAACATTAATAAAACTAATGGTTACTTAAACTGTGGTGCAAACAATTACTGAAAGGCTAAACTTGGTTATTCATCCAGCAGATTATTAAGTGTTGTCATTAAAAAAAAATTTTTTTTTCCCACCATTCTGTGTGGCTTGCAAGACCTTAGTTCTCTGACCAGGGATTGAGCCCAGGCAATGAAAGTACCAAGTCCTAATCACTGGACTGCCAGGGAATTCCCTAAAAAATCATTTTTTTTTTTTTTTCACGTCAGACAGGTAATGTGCCGATGTCGTAACAAGGTTTAGTGAGGGAGGCACATATCACGCAGCAGCATGAACACCCAATCATCATGCTCATGAACTACAAAAGGATCTAAAAAATCATTTTTAACAGATGAGAGCAATTGTTACTTTTAATTAAGGTGTTTAATTAAAGAAATAACTATAAGGCTTAAATAATTTTTTAAAAAAGTAAATCATAGTTTAAGAGTATAAGTAAATTCTTTGAATGTCTAATGTCAGAACTATATTAAATTATCAATGGGATAATTCACAGTTTTTAAATTTTTTTTAAAAATGTATTTATTTATTTTGCGGATTCATGCAGCATGTGGGATCTTAGTTCCCAGACCAGGGATCAAACCTATGCCCCGTGCAGTGGAAGCAAGCAGTCTTAACCACTAAACCACTAGAAAAGACCCAGTTTCCTCTTGGCTTGATAAGGTTTGCTAGTGGTTTAATCTATATTACTGATTTTTTTAAAAAAATAAGATTTATCAGTTATCCCTTTTTTCTTTTTTAACTGATTAATTTCTCCTTTTGTATCTACTGATGTCTTCCATTTTTCATGTGTATTTTCTAATTTCTTTGACTAAATGTTTAATCAAGATAGAAAATTAAACCACAGAAAACTACCCACAGTTTGGCAAAACTCAACTGAAGAAACTATCCCACATCTCATCTGACCTTTTCCACCTTGATTTTTTAAAAAAATACAGTATGATTTATATAATTTACTGTCACAGAATCAACAAAACCACAACTTAGCTTTCACACTATGTATGGATCATTTCATCAGGTTTTGACAGTTCTACTACATTTCTGACAGTCCATTTCTTTTCCTTCTCTCACTCCCAAATCCCTCACTATGACAGTGCTTTAGAAATCTATCTGACCAAAGTGGGACCCTAGAGGTTTCCTGTCTATGTGGTCATTCGTCACATGATCTGACAACTCTTTCTCTGTAAACTGGTCAATCTCTCAAGATGTTTTCTATGAGATTTAGAAGGTCTGAGCTCTGGCTCATGATCTAACAACATTTTAAACAGATTGTAAGTTTCCAATGTGTAGCTTCTCTTTTTTTGTTTTTGTTTTTAAATATTTATCTATTTGTTTGGCCACACCAGGTCTTAGTTGTGGCATGTGGGATCTCTCTAGCTGTGGTACCTGGGCTTAGTTGCCCCAAGGCATGTGGGATCTTAGTTTCCCGACTAGGGATCGAACTTGCATCTCCTGCAATGCAAGATGGATTCTTAACCACTGGACCACCCAGGAAGTCCCATAGCTTCTGTGTTATATATAGCTAGGACACACTATTTTATTTATACCAATAAATACATGGGGGATAAGGGAAAGTTCTGACTAATCAATTTAGAAGGAAGGAACTAATCAATGTAGAAGCAACTAGAAAAATCATCATTTGGCAACCATAACAGTGGTAACTGATTCAGGCAAGAGTCATCACTAGTGAATGAGGGACTTTCCTTGTGGTCCAGTGGCTATGGCTCCTCATTCCCAAAGCAGGGGGCCCAGGTTCGATCCCTGGTCATGGAACTAAAAACTGAAAGATCCTGTGTGCCACAAAGAAGATCAAAGATCCTTCATGCTGCACTGAACCTGGTACAGCCAAATAAATAAATATTAAAAAAAAAAAATACTAACACGAGTGAATGAAAGTTTGAAGTTGTTTACATGGTATCAAAAAACGCTCCCATAAGATATTTACTAAACATAACTTTATAGTGGACAACCCTGGTGCATATAACCTTAACCAAATGATCAAGGTGAACATTACCACCAATATGACAAACCAATATCAGGCATCTCCTGATACGGGACACTGAGAACACACCATTGCTCCAGTAGCAATCATGAATGTACAAGACTCTAGACATGAGGAAAATCAGAAAAATTCAATTGATGGGCATCTTATAAAAATAACTGGCTTGTACTCCTCAAAACATCAAGGTCAAAAGAGGCCAAAGATGACTGAGAAAATATTCCAAATTAAAGGAGTCTAAAGAGATATGACAACTAAATGCAACATGTATTCCTGGATTATATTCCTGGACCACAAAAAAATGCTATAAAAGACATTATTGGGACAATTAAAGAAATCTAAATAACATCTGTGGATGAGACTGCTGTAAACAAAGAATGTTGTTCACAATTTCAGTTCTACAAGTATTAAGTCACTAGCCACTGCCAGTGTCTACCAACAATATGCCCTGAGGGGAAAAACAGGAGGCACTCTGTGCTTCGGATGAAGGGCACCTAGATAGTTAAGATGCATACCTAAGAAGAATTTCAAGGACCCCAGATTATTCCATCTTCTAAGCACAGAAAAGCACTAAAATTATGAGATGTCTTTTCTTTGTGATTAGCAGTCATGTTTACATGCTTGACTACATGTATTTCCCAGTCAGGCCCCCCCAAAATCATATATATATATATATATACTGGCTTCTCCTCTACCTCCTCAGAGCAACTCCTCAGAGCTATCTGAGAAGCTGTCTCCTGGACTATAGTGCTTAGCTACACTGCTTATAGGTAAGACTGAATAAAACTCAATTGACAGTTTTAATGTGAGTTTTTTTTTCTTCACTTCACACTACTATAATAATAACAATAATAATACTCTTCAATGTTAACTTTCCTGCTCTTGATAATTATATTGTGGTCATAGAATAAAATGTTCTTGTACTCAGGAAATTTACATTAGGGGTAAAGGGCCATCATGTCAATAACTTCCTATCAAATGGCAGGCAGGCAATCTCATGGAGGTTCTCTTTTTTTTTGACCATGCCCCATGGCTTGTGCGACCTTAGTTACTCAACCAGGGATCCAACCCAGGCCACAGCAGTAAAAGTGCCAAGTCCTAACCACTGAGCCACCAGGGAATTCCCTGGAAGCTCTTAGCCTTATTCAGGTCACTGCAGCCAATGGTTAGTCTCCAAAGGCTAAGAGATTTTGACCAGGGGCTCTTAGGTACCCCTCCAAATTACCTACCAAGAAGAACCAGCCTTAACTTGTTAACTTCATTAACAGGATTCTGACTCCAAATCTACTCCAAACCAGAGGATCCACTTAAATGTTCATGTATTTGGATCCCAAAGGAAATAACATAAAACAAGCAATCTCAAATGACCAAGAAGGGCAATAGAATAAAATTTTGTCCTGGTGTGTGTCTGGTTTCAGAATTTCAAGACAAAACTTCCACATTGTATGAATGTTTTTGGCTTCAAGTAATTTCTATGATTCCATTTAATTCAAGTTCAAAAACAGGTAAAACTAATCCATTGAATTAGACCCAGGGTGGCAGTGGGTATTGACTGATAAGGAAGGCTTCAGGGTGCTAGAAATGATGGGTATCTTCCTAGATTTTTTTTTTTTTTTGGCTGTGTTTTGGGGCATGCAGGTGTCTTAATTCCCCAACCAGGGATTGAACCCAGGCCCTCTACAGTGGAAGCATGGAGTCTTAACCACTGGACCACGAGGGAAGTTCCTGAAGTGATGTGTATCTTGATCTAGGTTGTGTTTACACAGTTCTCTGAAATGTAAAAATTCACTGAGCTGCAGCTTTAACATAAGAATACTTGACTGTCTGTTACACCTGGAAATGATACGGAAAAAATGTTCATTGCCTAAATAAAATGAAACAATCTGGATTCAAACTTAAAAAAATTTTTCACATAAGAGTCACTTATTGCCACCCCATCAAGTATGAATATTCCTTTTAATTAGAGTTCAAAGACAGACAAAATTAATCTGTGATGTAAGAACTGGGAAAATGTTTCCCTATGGTGGGGTAGTAACGGGGAGCAGATATCATAGAGCTTTCAGGGTGTTATAACGTTCTGTTTTCTGATCTGAGCACATTACCCAGGAGTGTTCCCTTTGTGACAATTCATTGAGCTGAATGTATATTATTATATGTATCTTATATCTCAATTTAAAAAATTATGTCAAAAACTTAAAAAAGTATTTGCTCCCAAACCTGGCACTAGGCATAGTATAGGTGAAGGAAAAGAGCAACAAGAAAAAGAAAATGCCCCAACTCCTTACCCATACACATGCATGCTGAATCACAGAAACCACCTGTTTTGGATTCTGTGCATGTAAAAAGCAGGGGCTATCTGCTGTAAAAATGAAAGCTTGACACTGATGGCTTCTGAAAGATGTTACCTGCCTTACCTCTCAACTTCCTTTGTTGCTTAAGATGATATACTCATGTTTTGTCTAAAGACTACAGAAGGATTGATTGTAAATTTATAAAAACACTGTTTCAGTATTTCACCCTTTTATCAAGCTAATGGTTAAAATCTTATTTCCATTACATCTGTGATTTTGTCTCAGTCCATCTTGATTTTAAGTTCAGTGAAGAACAGTTTCTACAAGTAGCTTTAACTTTTGTCTTTGTGGTTGGTTGTTATTGTGGTTTTATGTTTACTGAATTGTTCTACCAGGATTTTATAAGGCACTGATTCATGGAAGTCAAACATGCCATGCCTAAAAAAAAAACACAGAACAAGGCAAAAAAATTCTTAGCACACAGTAACTTCCAGGTCCAGTTTCTTTTCCCTCCATAATTCATATTTTTCACAGCCTTATAAAGATATAATTGGCAGATAATACTGTGTAAGTTTAAGGTGTACAATGCCCTGATCTTACATTGCAAAATGATTACCACAGTAGGATTAGTTAACATCTCCATAATTACCTCACATAATTACCTTTCTTTTCCTTTCTTTCTTTTTTTTTTTTCTTTTTTGGTGTGGTAAGAACATTATTTTTAAGTTAATCCCAGATTAAAATAATTTCCAAATGTTCTCAAGGTTTGCTCCTTCCGCAAAATCTTTTACATTAGACTTAAGTACTTACTCAGTAAACTCTTTGTTTTCTAACCACAGGCAAAGTTACATCCATCCTAGCTGCCATGGAGTCAGAATAGATTTTTAGAAACCAGGCTCACTCTCAAGATGCTGTCACAGATGAACATCTCATTAGATTTTCTAGAAAGAACCTTAAAAGAAATATTAGGAGAAATATGCATTAAATCCTTGGCAAGAGCAACAGAAGCCACATCTTAAATAACATATTACTTTAGATCCTTCTACAGTACTTTCATTAATGTAGGGAACAAAAAAAAAAAAGGGAGAAGGAAGTTTATATTTGTTTTTCTTTTTTGCTTGTTTGTTTGTTTGGCTGCTCTGATTGGCTTGCAGGATCTTAGTTCCCCAACCAGGGATTGAAACTGGGACCTCAGCAATGATCTTGGGGAGTCCAGACCACTGAAAGGCCAGGGAATTCTTGGAGAGGGAGGTTTCAAAAATAGCTTTGAGGTGGGCTTTAGCCCTCACAACTTAATGGAACTGGCTGCTAATCAGTTGGGGAATGTCTCTGTGCAGAGGTGCAGCCTCTCCCACCCCCAACTCCTGCATTTTGCAAGCCCCAGCATCAACCGGCAGTAAGCCTCTTAAATCACAGACATAGCCGGTGTCTACAATATACAATTCTCAGTGGCCCTTGTGGTTACATTGGCCCCACAATGTCCAAATATGACTGTCAAAGACCACTAGTCAGTGACTACCAAACTCACTGATCCACTCTGATTGCGGAACAGTGAATTAAGCAAACCCACACTGATCTCCAATGATATGCCAATGACTGGGAACCAATCACTGACTCTCACTGTCCCACCTCCCCCCACAATTACTGACAGTCCCAAATCATTAACCCCCTCCTCCACTGATCCCGCTGTTCCCCATACTCTGATCTACACAAGTCGGGTCACTGATATCTTCAGATTCCTCTCCAGCGATGATCTAAAGGGAGACTCCATCACTGATTGCCTAAAACGTTTCTCCAAACATCGATCCTCACTGACCACCCTCAGTGAGGATGAACCTCGAAGTTTCCACAATCACCAGCTTCAGGTACCCAAAGAGAACTTAGAACCTCCAGTCACTGACCCCTCAGGCTGCTGATCACTGAGTCCTAACGCCGATCAAATCAGCGTCTTCGAAGAAACTCACTTGTTCTCAAGACACTTGAAGATCACTATAAACTGACTTCCACGCATTCTGTCAGTCAAGAACCCTAGTTTATTGATTCCCACATACTCCCAACCCATCTTCTTCACAGACACTAACACTGATTCCCATAAACCCGCCACCACAGACTCTCTCTCCCAAGAGGCTCAGACGCCCAATCACTTAACCCTTCAGTCCCCGCAGTCTCTGACCCTTACGGGTATCCATGACTGACCCAGTCGGGCCACCGTAGTCGTCTGATTGCCATCCTACACACCTCTTGCATTTTTACTATTTCTCACATTGATCTTTCCCATTTTACCCGCATCCACGCCCATAACCTGAAATTGTCTGCGGTACCACGCTGCCTCTCCACGGTATGAGCTCTTCCCAAATCGAGTGGCCGTGCGCAGACTCAGTAGCATCTTTGAGGCTGGCTGCCGCCATCTGGCATCTTTCCAGAGAACAGGATTCTGGGTTTCTGAATGTTAACGGCAGGTATTATGGCCGCGCCCACTAGCCAACGTCTTGCGGGGGGCGGCCATGTTTGAATCTGTACCGTACAGCGGATGACTAGGCCCTTTGTTAGGCGATTAAGCTATTTTAGGGCGGGAAGAAGCAAGTGTTCCTGGGTCCCTAAACACAGATGTCACTGCTGCTTTTAGCATCTCAGAAGCCCAAGCCTCCTGAGGTCAATATAGCGGCTCCCTGACCTGGAAATTAAGATTTCGTTGTCTCCAGTGGGGTAAGATGGCCGCGTACGTGTTATACAGCTTAAGTGTATAAGTGTGCGGCCATCTCCCAGGAGGAACGTCCGTAAAGCAAGGTACAACTTTGTCTGGGCCAGCTTTGTATGTTGATGAACAGCGAAAGAGAGAAGAGTTTCTCTTGGGGAGCCTGAGGCCCCGGGAGGAAGAGGAGTCTTTACTAAGGGGGCGGAGCAGCAAGAAAGGGCAAGTAGGAGGTTCTTAGCCGGTTATTGAAAGAATACGTGAAGAGCCGGGTCTTTATCATAGGTGGCTTTACTCTATTCACACTAAAAATAAAACACCCAGTTATTTTTCACCAGAAAATGGGTTTATTCTGGAATAGCAGGGAACTGCAATTCCAGACAAGCAAGCTACAGCAAAACTCATAGGCAAGTCCAACAAACGAGGGAAAGAAACTTAATTTTGTAAAGAAAAAGGAAGGTATTTGGAGGAGGGGGGTGGTGGGCGGGGGGCGGTGGTTTTGAAGGAAAGTCCCTTGGAAGAAAGTGAATTGCTGGGGTAGTCGATTTCTTGTAGGAGGTACAATGTACATCTCTTCTTGTTGAGGCCTGTGAGTGAGAACTATTTCCTTTTGATTCCTCTGTTGGGGTCTGTAATTGACATTTCTTCCTGTAATTGACATGGGGTGGTACTGCCTGAGATCTCCCCCTTCAGGCCTCCCTACTCTATTTGAGTGAGGGTGTCCTCTATTTTCATGCTCTGGAAGACACAAGGGTGTGAGTGCAAGCAGTTTGTTTGACAGGTAGGGGATGGGTGAGACCGAGGAGGGATGAAAACCCACACAGAGTGCATCCATGAGTAGAGTATCCCTGAGCAATGGGGGCTCAATCAAGGGTTGATGAAGATGAGGTAGTTATATGTCATCTCTGGTTCCTCATTGTTGAGGGCTACTGTAAGGGCCTTAAAGCTGTAGCACTTTCAGTCTGCCTTATGAGCAGGTCTCAGGCAGAGTCTGTAGGTGTGTTCAGGAAGAAGCCAGCCCTCAGCATATGGGCATGGTACAGACAGCTTTCACCAGAGTCCTGTTTTTAATACCAGCCAAAGCGGTGCTCTGCACATTACAGGAATTGTTTTGGAACATCTCTTAAAATGATTGCTTTGTCCTATGAAAACAGCTTTTTAAAAAATAAACCCATAATTCTATTTGGTGGTCAAAACAAGTGGTGTAACATCTGACTTCTAAAATGACTCCTGGACTTCCCTGGTGGTCCAGAGATTAAGAATCTGCCTGCATTAGCAGGGAACACCAGTCAGTCCCTGATCCAGGAAGATTCCACATGCTTTGGGGCAACTAAGCCCTCATGCCACAACTACTGAAGTTCATGCTCTGTAAGAACATATGAGAAGCCTACGAACCACAACTAGAGAGTAGCTTTTGCTTGCTGCAACTAGAGATAGCCTGCATGCAGCAATGAAGACCCAGCAAACAAAAAAATAATTTAAAATAAAGTAAAAATAAAATGAAAATGACTCCCAACAATTCCTATCTCCTGGTATTCACACCCTGTGTAGCCCCCTTCCATGTTGTATCAAGGCAGATCTGTGAGGTTGATAGTATACAGTAGAAGTGACAGTAAGCTGTAAATGACACCCTAGCTTCTGACTTGGAGGTGTTCATGCTCTTTCTCTCAAATAACTTACTCTGAGAGAAGTTAATTGCCATGTCATTGAGGACACTGAGACAGACTATGAGCAGGCCCATGTAGCAAGGAGCTGAGATATCCTGCTAACAGGGAGGAACTGATGTCATCTTGTATCAAGTGGGTCACCTTGGAAACAAATACTGTACCCTATTTAAGCCTTGAGATAACTGCTGCCCCCATCAGTAAACAGACTGCTATTACATGAGGGACTCAGAAACACCCAGCTAGCAGCTCCCATATCCTTGACTGTCATAAATATTTGTTTTTAGCCACTGAGTTTGGGAGTAATTTGTTATTCAGCAGTAGTTAATTCGGATACTTTTGGTAAAAATGCTCTAAGTGATGTCTCTGGATTTCTTAAACAAGCTCCTAAACTTGTGATTGTTCTATCAAGTCAGAGGGGATTTCTAGCCATTTCCTCTTCACTTGCATAATAGAGAAATTAAAGGTTCTGCTAGATATTTAAAGTTCAACAAAGAGTTTAAGAGTCTTGCTTCATTTGAATTAATACAAGTGGGTTTATGTGACACTTTTGAAATAATTATAGTAATTAACAAAAATGACCATTTAGAGAGTGCCTGTGACATGCCTGGCCTCTCATTGGCCTTCTCACTTCAAGGGCTACCCTCATTCTAGCACTAGTCATAAAGGCAAAAGGAAAGAGAGTCTTGGAGTGTCTTATGCTTGGAATTAAATGCTCTGCCTCAGAAATGACACAAGTCATTTCTTCTCACTACTCATTGAGTAGTCACACCCAACCACATGAAATACAACCTTACCATAGAAACAGAAATACAGTCTTAGCATAAGCTTGGAATGGGGAGAGCTAGAAATATTTAAGATCCCCTGGAGAAGGAAATGGAAACACACTCCAGCATTCTTGCCTGGGAAATCCAATGGACAGAGGAGCCTGGCAGGCTACAGTCCATGGCATTGCAAACAAACACTAGTTAGCGACTAAACCACCCACCACAAACTTCAGGATGTCCACATACACTATGAGAACAGTGTTATCATCACCATCCTAAAGAAAATGCAGTATAGAGAAGAGGTGGCCAATCCATAATCTCTCCGTTAGTAAGTAAAAAAGAAGGACTCAGAGCCAGGTATGTCTATTTTATACAAAGGTAAGGAATCATCACAGGCTTCCCAGGTGACTCAGTGGTAAAGAATCTACCTGCCAATGCAGGAGATGCAGGTTTTGACTACTCATCACATAACTGATATAAGCCAATAAATCAATTCTTACATTCCTTAAACTAGCACATTTGGGCATTTATTAGTTGGCTTCCCTGGTGGCTCAGAGGTTAAAGCGTCTACCTGCAATGCGGGAGACCTGGGTTCAATCCCTGGGTAGAGAAGATCCCCTGGAGAAGGAAATGGCAACCCATTCCAGCATTCTTGCCTGGGAAATCCCATAGACAGAAGAGCCTTGTAGGCTACCTCCATGGGGTTGCAGAAGAGTCAGACATGGCTTAGCGACTAAACAGCAACAAAGATCATTACCATTATTGTTAAAATTTTTTGGTACTGTTAAATTTTGCTTCAACATATCTAAGGCACTGAATTAGGGAACAAAGAGAGGACTGAGGTCTCCAATAAAATAAAGGATACTCAAGATGTTGCAGCCTGGTGGGGGAAAGGAAGACACATGAAAATGAGTAAAAAAGAGTGTTTAAAAAAGAGTATACACTGTAGGATTCAATTTATGTGACGCTCAAGAACAGGCAAAACAAATCTACTGAGTTATAAATCAGAAAGCAGTTGACTCTAGTAACTTTTGACTCTGAAGAAAATTTCTTGGGGTGATGAAAATGTTCTATATCTTGTTTTGGGTGGCAGTTTCAAGAGTCTGTATAATCAAGACTCATCAAAGTAAACACTTATGATTTGTGCATTTATTACATGTAAATTGTACCTTAATTTTTTGAAGCCAAAGAGTGTTCAGGGTATTGAGAGATCATGTTAGTAGGGAAAAAAGAGAGATGTGAAAGAACTGACAGAACTTTACCCTACTTTGTGGAAAGATGAGGCCCTGGTGAGACCATCACAGCACTTATGGCTTATGATAGTGCCCTCTGTAGACAGAGGCATTAGAGAAAGGAGTCTCCAAGATTTGTGGTTTGGCAAATTAAAGGCTCTGGGCTAACCTAGCCTGTAATGACCATCAGCTCTTATTTATCCCCTACGCTGATAGGTCTCAGCTTGTTGAACGAGATATGGTGACCTTCTACACTGTCATCATTTAAAAGGATGCCAGGGGACTTTCCTGGCAGTCCAGTGGTTAAGACTTCACCTTCCAATGCTTGGGTGCAGGTTCAATCCCTGGCCAGGGAGCTAGGATCCCATATGCCTTGCAGCCGGAAAACCAAAACATAAAACAGAAACAATATTCTAACAAATTCAATAAAGACTTTAAAAACGGTCCACATCAAAAGAATAAAAAAATAAAAATAAAAGGATACCAGGCTGCAAGTTTGGCATAAGAGGAGGCACAGCTCTTCCCTACTCTGGAGCAGAAAGAACTGTGCCTTGGCCTGAGCAGAAATAGGCCTTTGCCCTTGCATGAGTGAAGACTGTTCTGGATCTAGGTGGAATGTGACCTATTTCCTGGATCAAGACAGATCTTGAGAGTAGCCTGGCATGAATGAAGACCACACCCCATCCTGTCCTGTCTTGAGTCAGGGGTATTGGTGGTGGTGGTAATTGGTGATACAAGTCTCAAAGTATAACTTTCAAAAAGTTAGAACTCATACAGATATTCATTTAATTTATTAATGAGGGAACTAGCAGGATTGTAGATTTGGTGCAAAGTAGGTTTAATTTGGTTCAAAGTAGTTTCAATCCCTAGGTTGAGAAGATCTGCTCGAGTAGGAAATGGCAACTCACTCCAGTATTCTTGCCTAGAAGATTCCATGGACAGAGGAGCCTGGCAGGCTACAGTCCAGGGGGTTGCAAAGAGTCAGAAATGACAGCATAACACACACACACACACACACACACACACACAAAGGTATATAGTCAGTGGAATAAAGAATCTTGGAATAAGACTGCAAAGTTAGATAGATATAAAACTAATGTCCTATAGAGCAATAAAACCATAAGCTTGAAGGTTATCTTTTCTTCAGAGAATCAGTTTATATAGAACAGATACATGAAATGTACCAAGTGCCAAGTTAACATTTTATCTATGTAGTCTGCATCCTAATTAGTAGTAAAAAGTGACCCAAACAAGGGTACATTCTACCAGAGCAGTGGGTTCTCAAACTGGTAAGAGTTTTAATCCCCAGGGAACATTACGCAACCTTTGGAGACAGTTTAGGGGGAGGCGTGGATGCCATGGATGCTTTCAACCATACAGAGAACAACCTGGTACAAACAGAGTTATTTGGCCCCAAATGCAAACAGTGCTGGGTTTAGGAAAACTTTCTCAAGAATGATTTGTTAGACTTTGGGTGGGTTTGTTAGACTATGCTCTAGTATGACTTTGAAAAGGCACACAGGATGACACAGTATAGTTTTCTTATTTCCGGGTTTTTGATCATTTTTCTTAACACAAAGTTGGGAAAGTGTTGATAATCGTTGGATCTGGGTAATGAATACTTGGTGATTAATCTTTTCTATTTTTTGTATGTTTGCACAGCATCTTAGTTCTCTGACCAGGGACTGGGAATTGAACCTGGGACCATGGCAGTGAAAGTACTGAGTCTTAACCACTGAACCGCCAGGGAATGCCCTAGAATGGACTTAATGAAAAATAGTAGAAGCCATGAGATTAAGTGCTAATAAGAAAAAGCGAAGAGTTAAAATTGGACATATTTAAGAATGAAACAAAAATGGTCATATTGCAGATGATGTCACTGGACAACAGGAATAAAAAGACCAAGAAGATCCAAGAATGAATTCATCCCACTCTATGTGAGGCATCCTGAAAGAGGATTTTGCATTGAAACAGAAAGTAATTCTGGGACTTGCCTAGTGGCACAGTGGATAAAAATCCATTTGCCAATGCAGAGGTCACAGGTTTGACCCAACCCGCCTTCCTAGCCTTTCCTTCCTCCCCACAAATTTAGTTCACTCTGTGTGGAGGACTTGGTCAACCTCAGTGCTATTGCTATTATTCATCCATCCATTTAACAAACTTGTACTGAGTCTCTACTTTGTGCTGGTGCCATGCTGTGTACCTTGGACACAGCAGGAGGAGGACAAAATCCTGACATCATGAGGGTTATGGTCCAGTGGGGAGGGAAGAATGATAAACCAAAAAAAGAAACACTTAATATTAGGTCAGAGGGTGGTACTTGCAGCACAAATATAGTACAAAATAGAGAGTGGCCCCAAGAAGTGTGTTACTTCATACACAGTGGTGTGTGTGTAAACTCTCCAAACAAGGAGATGACAGCAAGCTTCATGGAGACTGGGGAAGCAGAGTCTCAGAGAACACAGCCAGGCAAAGGCCCAAAGAGAAACAAGCTTCCGTGATGTTAAGAGCAGCCAGAATGGGCATGTTGACAGATAATAACAATGGTGACCAGCTACAATTTCAGGGTTTTCCAACCCCATGCCCCCTTTTATTATAGTTATAACTTGACACTATAAACATTAAATGTAAACTTGTAAAAATACAAATAACCAAAATTCTATGTGAAAGACTGATATGCAAAATAGAAAAACTTACATATTCTAATATATAATCATATAGTACATATTATATATCATATAAAATAAAATTTTAATTGTAATAGAAATATACAATAGATATTGCAGTGTATTATATTATATACAACGTTATAGTATATTATATGCAATATAAAATTATAACTGATGTACAAATGTAATTATATATATTTATCATCTAATTTCTAATAAATAATCTTTTATCAAACATAATTTATCATACAGTAAAACATAATGCTTCTGAGATTCATTCATGTTGGAGCTTGTGTCTTTTTTTTTTTTTTTTTTTTGGAGCTTGTGTCTTAACTCAGCTTTTTATGGCTGAGTAGTATTCCACTGTATAGATGTACTATACTGTATTTAGTTATTCACCCATTGATGGACATTTAGGTTGTTTCCAGTCTTTTGGTGATTATGAATGCAGTTCCTATGGACATTCAAGTACATACATAATTTCTCATTTCTCTATGGTAAAAACCTAGATGTGGGATTGCTGGGTCATAGGATAAGTATATAGTTACCTGTATAAGAACTTGTGAAACTTTTGTCCATAGTGGATATACTACTCTGTATCATTCCTACAGCAATACATGAAAGTGTCTATTGCTCTACATTCTTGCCAACTTTTGGTACTATGTTATTTATTCACTGCCATTCTAATAAGCACGTAATGGTATGTCATTATGGTTTTTATTTGCATTTTCCTGATGACTAATAATGTCCAGTGTCATTTCATCATCATACTTTCATTTGTATCTCATACAACCATATGGATGAACCCCAGATACATTAAATAAAAGAAGTCAAACTCAAAAGGAGATACATACTTACATATTTATATGGATACACACACATTCATAACATGTGAAAAAGGCAAAACTATAGAAACAGGATCGAGGGGCTGGGAGTAGATAGATTGATCAAAAAGGGATAGGACCTTTCTACCATGTGTAAAATAGCTAGTGGGAACCTGCTGTATTGCACAGGGAGTTCAGCCTGGTGCTCTGTGATGATCTAGAGGGGTGAGATGAGGTGATGAGAGGGAGGGGCTATATGTATACATAACAGCTGATTAGGTTGTTGTACAGCAGAAACTAACACAACATTGTAAAGCAATTATACTCCACTTAAAAAAAGAACATTTAAGAAAGAAATACTCATAATTTTTTAAAGGGATAGGGAGGAATTTAGGGTAGTGAAGAAACAGTATTCTTGATTGTAGTGTTGACTCCTTGATTGTATGCTGCATTTGTCAAAACTCTCAGAACTGTACACTTTTAAGGATGACTATTACTGTGTGTAAATGATACCTCAGTAAATCTAACTTTAAAAAATACCTCAGTACTATAACATTGGGCTTCCCTAGTAGCTCAGCTGGTAAAGAATCCACCTGCATTGTAGGAGACTCCAGTTCGATTCCTGGGCCGGGAAAATCCTCTGGAGAAGGGATAGGCTCTCTCTAGTATTCTTGGGCTTCCCTGGTGGCTCAGACAGTAAAGAATCTGCCTGCAAAAAAAAAAAAAAAAGAATCTGCCTGCAATGTGGGAGACCTGGGTTCAATCCCTGGGTTAGGAAGATCCCCTGGAGGAGGGCATGGCAACCCAGTCCAGTATTCTTGCCTAGAGAATCCCCATGGACAGAGGAGCCTGCTGGGTTATAGTCCATGGGGTCACAAAGAGCCAGACAGGACTGAGCAACTAAGCACAGCACAGCAGAACTATGATACTGTGTTACAGTAAATATAAAAGAGAAATAATTGAAAGTAATTTATAAAATAACATACATTTCCCTCTGTGAGGTTTGGGTACAACCATTCAGAGGTTGGTCTTGTGTCCATTTATAACTGGTAATATTATTAACAACAGGGACACTCTCATTGGTCTCCACTAGCTCTGCTCCCCTCATGTGAACCATATTTGTGGACTAAGAAGGGGATAATGGCAAGATCTCCAGACACTCTCCTGAGGAGTTAGCAAACACTGTCCCCAGTTGGGGGATAATGCTGGGTCACAAAACATTTAGTGAGGCCCCAGAAGCAATACTGGATGCAGTAAAAGGGGGTAGTGGGTCACTGGATATTGTTCTAAGATAGTGGGTTCAGTTACTGTGAAGCAGTGAGATAAAGAAGATCTAATGATGGATTAGACATCATCATTAAGGTAATGGGATATGACACTAATCACTGCCCAATTTGATTATTGGAGATTATATGAGAATCCTTAGTCCTGCTCCTCAACCAGGTTCTGTCCCCATTCTCAGTCCCCATGCTGCTATTCACAAAGGTGAGAACAATTCTGTACCAGTTATTGCCCACTCTCAGTGTTGTCAATGGACTGACCTGGAGGAACCATTCTGCTGGTTCCAGTTTGGCCACCCAACTGCTGATCATTCAATCAGATCCTCTACATGCATTTGTGAGGCCACTGCTGCCCCAGTCTTAGGCTGCCCACCTGACTTCCAAGGAAAGGCAACCCCTCTCTGCTTTTGGTCTCTCCATATTAGCACCTTTGGGCAGACCTCTCAGGGCATGATAAGCAGGTCTGTACATCAGCTTATGAGGTAGGCAAGGCCCTGTCACATTGCAACTGGGGTAGGGCAGGGTTGTGAAATGCTTGGACAGAATGAGCATGCTCTTTTGTGATCACTTTGGAGCTGACTGAGGTATTTTGGAATCACTGAAGGGAATCTTGAAACATCAAGTATCTATGTGGGACTGATTTCCTGTGCCTCAGTTCTCTTTTGCTTATATGGGTTGGCATCAGACCAAAAGATTTACAATGATGTGACAACTTTTGGGACAGGAAGGAAGGACTGAGGTTGAAAAAACCTGCTGTGTATTAGGTTAAGTTGGTTCTCCCTATCAGAGCATCTTATGCTGCAATATAGAAAGCACCGGGCTTCCCAGGTGGCTCAGTGGTAAAGAATCTGCCTGCTAATGCAGGAGACACAGGAGATGGGAGTTCGATCTCTGGGTTGGGAAGATACCCTGGAGAAGGAAATGGCAACCCCTTCCAGAATTCTTGCTGGAAAAAAGTCTCATGGACAGAGGAACCTGGTGGGCTACAGTCCATGGGGTCACAAAGACTTGGACATGACTGAGTGACTGAGCACAGCACACACATAGAAAGCATCAAAGGGAAATCGTGAGGAGAGCAGGGTCAACACTCCATAATGTGCATTCATGGAAGGACTGCTGTATGTTAGGCATGGGTCTAAGTTCACTATGGTGAGCAAAATGGGAAAAAAACATTCTAGAATGGGAACTATAGACAAACAAGGGAAAAATACAGGGTACTGTGGAGTGTTATGTGTTATGGAGTGTTATGTGTTATGTTAAGTGTTATGGAGAATGATAAAGGAGGAAGAGGAAAGGGATGGAATTTTGTCAGACAGGCAGGGAAGGGAAGGGAAGGCCTCTGCAAAGAGATGCTGCTGGACGAAAGACATGAAGGAGTAAAGCACACAGATATAATGAGGAACTGTGCTCTTTGAAGAGGGCACTGTAAATGCAAAGGCCCTGAGGCAGGACCTAATTTGATGTGTTTGAGGGACATGGGGGAAAAGGTCCTTGTGGAGTGTATGGAATGAAGATGGATAGAAAGAAGACAGTGAAGGTAACGTTGAGGTTTGTTTTTATGAGTTAGTGGTTCATTATTGTCATTATAAAGGGCAAGTCATTAAGGAAGGCAAATGAGCTGGAAGAACTGTGACAGCAAACGGGAGACTGAGGTGAAGAGCTGACTGAGATGACCTGAGCATTCTTATGTCAGAAGCTTTCCTGAAGGTAATGGGAATTCACAGGACATTATGCTGCAGGGTAATTAAGGGTCAGTAAGTCTGGGAGATAAGGGTAGTCACCAGACACGGTGTTTAGCATGAATGGGCAGTCATAATGCAGTTACAGCAGTCAGAAGACAATGTGCTGTATGGGAGTTGAAGACATCTACTGATAGCTAACGAGGGGTGCTAGAGGATAACAGGGCAGTCAACTGTATACAAAAATAATTTTTCATTGTGGCAAGCCTTTCTTGATAAAAATATGCAATAGGGAATTGGATAGACAAGACCATGTTAGATTCAGCAGAAGAATGTCACCCAAAATTGTTAGACAGTGTGTTCTGCAACAAACACCTCACAGAACTCAGGGCTTATTATTATCATATATATTATGTTGTTCTACCATTCAACTTACTGGCATGTTACCTATTCCACAGTAAACAGGGTTATCATTAACATGACTTCACATAATGTTTTCAGTGCAGAATTTGGTAACAGTGTTCCATTACAGTTTTCATGAGAAAAATTCTACTGATGTACCAAGTTGACAAAGTTCCTTCTCAGTATAAATGCCTCAGGGTTTACTGAGGCTGGTGACAATGTGGAAAGGGGCCCTCTCTTTCAGGGCCCTTTCAGAAGTCCTCTTCTGTATACAAATATGTGACATTCTGATGGAGCATATCTACTTAAGAAAATATGCATATTTTCTGCTGCACAAATTCCATAATATAAAATCAGATCTGATCTCACTGAGGTTTCTCTCAGCCTGTTTATCTCAAGTGTGAATACTCTGATGCACATTGAGCACTGATTTCTGAACGAAGCCTTTCCCACAGACGACACACTTATAGGGTTTATCTCCAGTGTGTGTTGTCTGGTGTTTATTCAAATTTGACCTGTCAGTGAAGGCCTTTCCACACTCTGTGCACACATAAGGCTTCTCTCCTGTATGAATTCGCTGATGCACTTGGAGCTGTGATTTCTTAGTAAATGATTTACCACAATCACCACATTCATAAGGTTTCTCTCCAGTATGAATCCTATGGTGTATAATCAGTTCTGACTTTTGTCTGAAGGTCTTTCCACATTCAGAACAAATGTAGGGCTTCTCTCCAGTATGAGTTTTCTGGTGTTTACTGAGATTTGACCTGCCACTAAAGGCTTTCCCACATACAGCACACACATATGGTTTTTCTCCTGTGTGAATTGGTTGATGCACCAGGAGCTGAGATTTGGAGGTGAAGGATTTCCCACAATCACTGCATTCATAAGGTTTCTCCCCAGTATGAATTCTCTGATGAGTAATAAAGTTTGACTTCCGGATGAAAGCTCTCCCACACTCAGTACACACGTAGGGTTTCTCTCCTGTATGAATTTTCTGATGCACAATGAGTATTGACTTCTGGTTGAAGGCTTTCCCACATTCATGGCATTCATACTGCCTCTCTCCAGTGTGAATTTTCTGGTGTATATTGAGGTGTGATTTCTGGGTGAAGGCTTTTCCACATGTACTGCATTCATAAGGTTTCTCCCCAGTATGAATTCTCTGATGTGTAATCAAGTCTGATCTTTGAGTGAAGGCCTTGCCACATTTAGGACATATATAGGATTTCTCTCCCGTATGAGTTTTCTGATGCGTAATGAGATTTGATCTGTTAGTGAATGCTTTCCCACATTTAGTGCATATATAGGGTTTCTCTCCTGTGTGAATTCGTTTATGCACGTGGAGTTGTGACTTGGAAGTAAAGGATTTCCCACAGTGACCACATTTATAAGGTTTCTCTCCTGTATGAATTATTTGATGTGCTATCAAGTGTGCCTTCTGGATGAAGGCTAGACCACATTTCATGCATATATATGATTTTTCTCCTGTATGAATTCTCTGATGCACTGTGAGTGCAGACTTCTGAGTGAAGGCTTTTCCACAATCACTACATTCATAAGGTTTTTCTCCAGTGTGAATTCTCTGATGTATAATCAACTCTGACCTGTAGGTAAACGCCTTACCACATTCAGTACATATGGAAGATTTCTCTCTAATTTGAACCTTCTTATGTGTATTGAGGTTGGAATTACTGTTGAAAACCTTTCCATATTCGCTGCACATAGACAGTTTCATTCTTGTGTGAGTTCGTTGATGTACCTGCAGCTGTGACTTGGAAATGAAGGACTTCCCACAGTTACTGCATTTATATGGTTTTTCTCCAGTGTGAATTCTTCGGTGTGCAATCAAGTGGGTCTTCTGGATGAAAGCCTGTCCACATTCAATACATATATAGGATCTCTCACCTGTATGAATTTTCTGATGCATCTTGAGTGTGGACTTCTGTATGAATGCTTTCCCACAGTCACTGCACTCATGGTGTCTCTCTCCAGTATGAATTTTCTGATGTATACTAAGATCTGAGTTATAAGAGAAGCCTTTCCCACATTCACTGCATTCATAGAGTTTTTCTCCAGTATGAATTCTCTGATGCCTGAAAAGAGAAGATACTTGGAAAAAGGCTTTCCCACATTCACTGCACTTATAGGGCTTCTCTCGAGTATGAGTTCTCTGATGAGTGATCAATTCTGGCTTCTGTACAAAAGCCTTCCCACAGTCAATACATACATAGAGTTTTTCTCCTGTATGAACTTTCAGATGTACCTTGAGTTGTGACTTCTGAGTGAAGGCATTTCCAAATTCAGGACATTCATAAGATTTCATCACAGTATGAATTTTCTGATGTTGAGAGGGTGGTTGTTTATAGCTGAGAATTTTTCCACATTGATTATGGTCCTGTAATTTCTCTCCTCTTGGAGTATACTCTTGTTTAGTATAGGAGGAAATTTTACTATATTCAGTAATCTTACTAATGTTCTTTGATCCACTGTTTCTATTATGATTGCATAAATCTAAATTATAGCTTAAAGCACTTCCAAATAAGTCACATTGATGATGAGGTCTCTTTGGGGAAGGAATGTTTTGGCTCACATGAATTATTTTTCTTATGCCCTTATATGCATAATCCCTCTGTATAGTCAATACTTTCTTGATGAAAATCACATTTCTTAAAGATCTGTTTTCTCTCTGATGATAGCTCTCAATCTGGTCACCAATCTGCCACAATTCTTCTAGAATAAAATACAACAACACGTCATTTGTAGCATCACCTTCCCTCTCAACATAGAAAATTTTTGAGGTTTGAAACCCAAAGTCTCCTTCTCAAAGGAGAATGATTTTAGCTCAAAGAAGGGCTAGCAAAGGCAAGATGAGAGGCTCATATGGTTCATCCAAGTTGAACACAATGAAAAGAATGATGAAGGTGAATCAATGACTTAGTAGACTTGGTGACAGGGGTGATAGGAAACACTGTGGGATAGAATTCAGTTTATTTAGAGAACAAACTTTATGAACTCAATTCACTATGTGCAGAAGTGAAAAAAGGGCAAAGAACAAGATATACAGCACAATAACATTTATATAAATTGATAATACATACCCCAAGTCATTTTAAACTTTAAAAGATGATGTATGAACTGAAAAATATCTTTCTATCATATGAAACAACTGCTTGTGATGGGAAGTGAGATGAGTATGGGGGAAAGAAGAAAAAAAGGAATAAATAGAAAAAAAAATTATAGAGAATCCTTAACTCATACTGATGATGATACTGCATCCTAAATGAAGACATGATCAAACTCAAACCTCATCTTGTGAAGTACAGAAATAAAGCAATTTCAAAAATCAGTCAGCCAGGCAGAGAGTCCCCAGTCAGTATGACGTCTGAAGTAATTTTGGAAGGAAAAGTCAGAAAGATACTCCTAACAGTTAAGTGACAGTGAGCCCTAAGTAATCAGTTAGATGAAAGGCACAGGGAATGGGAAAGTGAGAAATCTTAAGTCAGTGTCTATGGAGAAAACGAAGAGAGCATGACTGGAGATAAAGTTTAGAACCATCTCACAATAAGAAATGTGAGAGGCACTCCAGTATTCTTGCCTGGAAAAATCCATGGACAGAGGAGTCTGGCAGGCTGAAGTCCATGGGATTACATGACTGAGCATGTGTGCACAAGGGTGGAGGGAGATGTGTTGGTAGCAATAAACTGGTAGAACTGAAAAAAAAAAAAAAAAGAAATGAGAGAGGACTAGCAGGAGTGGGAGTGTGTGACACATAGCAAGCTTTAAAGAAAGCAAATCCACAAACAGCTGAATACATAAAGAGTGAATCTCAGACAATGGGAAAGCAGAAAGAAAAGAGAGAGAAAGCATAACCAAGAAAAAAAGAAAATATTTATTGAGGCAGATTGGCATGTGATCCAGAGGCCAAAAAGCCAAGGAAGAAGATAGTTAGAATTGACAAAGGCATTTATGTAGAAGGCATTTAGTTATTTGAGAGGCCAATGTCAAGGGCTCTCAAGAAATAAAAAAAAAAGAAAAAACCAGAACCTTCCAGAAGAGTCATACTAACAGCAATTCAAAGATGCCAGCCTTTCTCAAGATGGCTGAGATTTACTCCCCTGTGTCCCATCAGTCTGGGTCACTCTCACTCACCTGGACAGCTCTGATATGGGCCCTCACTTTGCAGTGCCCATGGCTCCTTTCCTTGTTCCAACATGAAAACCTCAGTTTCAGGAACTTGATATCCTGTTCATGAGAAATGATAAAAAGTCTTGCTTGCTTGTGCCTGTGCTCAGGCATGTCTGACCCTTTGTGACCTCATGGACTGTAGCCCACCAGACTCCTCTGTCCATGGGATTCTCCAGGCAATAATACTAGAGTGAGTTGCCATTCCCTTCTCCAGGGGATCTTCCCAACCCAGGGATCAAACCGGGGTCTCCTGATTGCAGGCAGATTCTTTACCGTCTAAGCCACCAGTGAAGCCCACCATAAAGTATACACAAATCTATTCTAAAAAGTTAAAATTTATCAAAATTTATGCACACAAAAACTCATAACTGTACATGGCACCATTTGCAGTCCAGAGAAATGCAGACAAATGTAAAGATGCAACAGTAAATTATAATTGCATAAACTGTAGTACATACTGTACTGCTGTAATAATTTTGTAGCTACCTCCTATTGCTATTTCAGTAAGTTTAAGTGCTGTGAATATCCACTTAAAATACCCTAATCATCACTTCATGAGCAATCCCTCTCTCCAGTAAATTGCACATAGCACTAAAAAGTAATCTTCCTGGGTTGTCACGTACTTTTTCATGTTCACTCAATACCATAAACCTTGAATATCATGGAACCCATACTAAGTGTTATTATAAGAAAAAGTTGAATTGCTTGATTAAGGTCCAGCTAATTGTGTTTCAGTCCATGGGGTCACAAAGAGTTGGACACAACTGAGCAACTAAACTGAACTGAATTGTGTTTCTGCGCCCAATCAATAAAGTCTTGTTGTTCAATGAGGCTTTGTTTTTCAGGAAACTAACCATGTATCTCTGAGAACAAAGTACAGTTAATCCTTGAACAACAGAGCTTTGAACTGCATGGGTCCACTCACATGGATTTTATTGAAAATATTTTCCAAGCTAAAGCTGTGGTTGCCAGCCATTTCAAGATAAACAAACTCAGTATAAAGACCATTCTAAAAAGAGAAAAAGAAATTCATAAAGCGTTGCTGTAGCTAACCCAGAAGATACAAAAACCTTGCACTTTTTAAGAAATACTTTTTTATCTTACATTAAAAGTGGAGTTTTGGGCTTCCCTGCATAGGGAAGTGGCTCAAGGGTAAAGAATTTGCCAGCCAGTGCAAGAGACACAGGTTCAATTACTGATCCTGGAAGATCCCACATGCTGTGGAGCAAATGAATCTGTGTGCCACAAAAACTATTGAGCCTGTGCTCCAAAGCCTGGGAGCCACAACTACTGAACCCATGTGCTGCAACTATTGATGCCCTCTGCAACAAGAGAAGCCATCAAAATGAGAAGTCTGCATACTGCAACTAGAGTAGCCACAGCTCACTGCAACTAGAGAAAAGCCTGCACAGCAACGAAGACCCAGCACAGCCCAAAACAAATTTTTTTATGTAGTTTTTATGTTGGTTCAGAATTGCTATAAGAGAAGTATATCTAGAAACTCTAATACTATTTGAGAAAAAGCAAAGTAATTATATGATAAATTAAAGCAAAAGGAAGGTGAAGGGCCTAAAGAGAGAGGATATAATCCCAGTAAAGGATGGTTTGATAAATTTAGAAAGAGGTTTGGCTTTTAAAAAAGATAACAGGACAAGCAGCTTCTGCTGACCAAAAGGGAACACATGAGTTCCTAGATGCCTTTAAGAAAATCATTGAGGAGAAAGGATATTTGCTTGAACCAGTTTTTAATGCAGATTAAAGTGCTCTATTCTGGGGGGGGGGGGGGGGGGGAGCCACAAAAGACAAAGAAGTAAGCAGCAGGAATTAAGATAGGAACTAAAATCCTAACTAATTCCCTTGTTTTGTGCAAGTGCAGTTGAGTTTATGATCAGGACAACCCTTTACTGTAAAGCTGCTAACACCCGAGTCTTGAAGGGAAAAGATAAACATCAGCCGCCAGTCTTTTGGCTGTAAAACAGGAAGGCCTGAACAGCAAGAAACTTCTTTCTGGATTGGTTCCACTGATGCTTGTCCCTTAAGTTAGGATGTACCTCGCCAGTATGGGACTGCCTTTTAAAGTTCTTTTGATATTGGACAATGCCACTGGCCACCCAGAACCCCATGAGTTCAATACCAAAGGTGATAAAGTGGTCTACTAATGTAGCCCCTAGATCAGGGGGTCACAAGGATCATTAAAGCTTATTACACATGATAGTCCACGGAAAGGAATGTCAATGCTATGTAGAGAACCTTGACAAACATCAGGAAAGGCTGGAAGGATTACACCACTGAAGATGCCATTCTTGTTATAGAAAAAGCTATAAAAGTCATCAAGCCTGAACCATATACTGTGTCCAGATGCTGTGCATGACTTTACAGGATTTACGGTCAAACCAATCAGGGAAATCATGAAAGACATTGAGAACAAGGCAAAAAAAGTGGAGGTGAAGTGTGAAGGATTTGAAGATATGGATCTTGGAGAAATTCAAGAGCTAATAGACATCACACCACAGGCTTGGTAAATGTGAGGGCTTTCGAATCAGTGCCAGATGGTAGGAAACAGACAAAATAAGCAGTGCCAGAGAACAAACTGACATGAGACAGTTTAGCAGATGGGTTCCACTTACTTAAGACTGTTTGTGACTTCTTTTACCACATGGACCTTTCTATGACATGGGCACCGAAACTAAAGCAAATGGTGGAAGAAGGATTGGTGTGGTATAGAAGCATTTTTAGAGAAATGAAAAAGCGAAAAAGACAGAAATTATGATGTATTTCCGTAAAGTTACACTGAGTGTGCCTGCTTCTCCAGCCTCAACTCTTCTACCTCCCCCACTTCTGTTGCCTCTGCCACCTCTGAGACAGCAAAACCAATTTCTTCCTCCTTCTCAGCCCACTTAATGTGAAGATGATGAAGATGAACACTTTTATGATGATCTACTTCCATCTAAAAAGCAGTAAATACTCATCATGCTATACAGTTAATAAACTTATCTGTTGTATATGCATGTGTCTTCCTGTGAAAATCTATTGATAAGAATTATATGAGGAGTTTTAGTTTCATCATCATCATTGCCTAAGTATGCATCATGTAAAGCGTCATGCATAAGACCTATACTGAGGCTGACAGACTACTCTTACATAGGCATAAGGTGAGTGATATTTAACATAAAATTAATAATGTGTTAGTTTTCTTACTGTTTTATAACTGCTTTCCAAGAACTGCATTACTGTAAGTGCCTCTTTGCTAATTGTTTTCTCTAGCTTACTTTATTATAAGAATACAATATATAATACATACAAAATATACATTGACTATTTATGTTATTGGTAACATAAATAAAATAGGTATATAACAGAAATAAAATAAATAAAACATATAATAAAATAAATAACATAAATAAAATAACATAAACCCAATAGGTAGGGATTCTCAGGTGGCTCAGACAGTAAAGAATCTGCCTGCAATGCAGGAGACCCAGGTTCGACCCCAGAAGATCCCCTGGAGAAGGGAATGGCTGCCCACTCTTCTTGTCTGGAGAATTCCATGGACTGAGGAGTCTAGCAGGCTGCAGTCCATGGGATCACAAAGAATTGGACACAACTGAGGGACTAACACTTTCACATGTTACTGGTAAGTCTTCCAGTCAGCAGTAGGCTATTAGTAGTTAAGTGTTTGGGAAGTCAAAAGTTATATGTAAATTTTCAACTGTGCAAGGGGTCTGCGCCCCAACCCCTGTGTTGTTCAAGAGTCAACTATAATATTCACAGTGCCCAAAAGGGAAAAAGAATTCTGGACAAATAAGGGCAAAACCATCATATAAGTCAGATGTCTCATAGCATTCAGTACCTGAGAATAAGAACACTCTCAGTGGGGCCTTCCCTCAGACACCCAGTTGACTGTGCTTACCTATTGAGAGCAAGTGGCTATAGGTCTCCAGCATCACATCCCGGTACAGGTTTTTCTGATCAAGATCCAATTGCTGCCACTCCTCTCTGCTGAAATCTACAGCCACGTCACTGAAGGACACTGATCCCTGTAAGGGCACATTCCTGTTCAGCATGAATACTTAGCTTTGGAGGATGGAGACACTTTATTTAGGAATATAGAACTTGAGTTTCATAGTTATTAGTTTACTTCTTTTTTTTAAAGCCTCACCCCCTTCATTTCCCTAAAAATTTATTATGAAATTTTATACAGAAAATGTAAAAGAATTATATAGGTAAAACCTATATAACTACCACTTATAATCTATCACTAACATGTTACTCTACTTGCTTTTACCACATATTTACCCATCCATCAATCCATCTTACTTTTCTGTGCATGTCAAAAACTATAGGTGCCAGTATACTTCAAAAATGCAAATCATTAAGTAGAGTATAACATGTTTTTATCATTTTTTTAAGGTAAGCCTTACATACAGTGAAATGTACAAATCCTCAGAGTACCATTTGAAGTTTTGACAAATGCATATACTTGTGTAATCCAGGAACATTTAAAAAATAATATTTCATATAGAGTGTGCATGTGTGTGTGCTAAGTCACTTCAGTCTATACAGAGTGTATATTAAATATCTAGTTCTACATAATATTTTATGGAAGAAAGAAGTCCAGTAAAGAATTTATGTTATTGTTCTATACTATGATCAGTCAATTACTCACTTTTCAAAACTGAAGATTGAAATAGGCTCTCTTGTAGTTTTCTAGCAACTGGATGAACAACCTAAAATATAATTTCTGAGCAATTTAGGCCAACCCATTATGCTAGTCCTGGAAACACAAAAATGAATTACTTATATTTCTAACCTTCTAGCAACTTAAAAGACTTGGAAAATAAACAAGACCTATGTTTTTTTAAAAAAGAAAGTCACAAATTCACTAAAGGGTTAAAAAGTAAATCTCCATGTAGATAACACTGAGGTCCCCCAAAAGGAAAAATACATTTTACATGAGGGTTTAAGTTTACATTAATTGAGGAATTTAAGTTAGAAGATGAGAAGTATAATACAGAATGGGGGGGGGGTGGTGGTGAGGGAGGTCATTTCCCAGAAAAGACAAAACCAAAGGTGTGGATATAGGAAAATACACGATGAGTTTGGAGAACAGCAAATAGCTCTGTATAAATGAAGAGAAGTCTGTATGACATGCCAGGAAGGCGGTTATGGTAAAAACAGTTTGCTCATAGAACAAGTATGAATTTTCCACTTTAAGTAAAGGTAATTAAGCTAATCAGATTTATATTAAAATTTTTTTGTACTGCAGAATAACCAAATAAATGATGAGGCATAGTTCCTTACAAAATGCTTTCTGGCTAATTAATGAAGAAGTTAGGATAGAATCAGAATAACATCATTTTATAACTTGTAATGAAATAACAGATTTAGACAACAATCATTAAAGGTTGCTCAACTGTTTCATGTGAAAGGCTGAAGTTTAAAATGAATGAATGAGCTAAGAACATCTGCAATGAATCAACAATTTTAACATCATAAAAAAAGATAACCAGGTATTATGTGCCTCCTGATATGATAAAGAAAGAAAAATACAACCTGAAACTCATTAAGCCTCTAGATCCAACAAATTATTCGTACATAAGGCTTCCTTGGTGCCTCAGGGGCAAAGAATCCGCCTGCAATGCTGGAGATGGGGTGGGGGGGGTTCACTCCCTGGGTTGGGAAGATTCCCTGGAGAAGGAAACAGCAACCCACTCCAATATTCTTGTCAGGGAAATCCCATGGACAGAGGAACCTGACAGGCTATAATCCATGGGGTTGCAGAGAGTCAGACACAACTTAGTGACTAAACAACAACAATGTGAAGTGTAGAGGAAAATGTTCAACAATATCAAGACTAAAACATAAGCTAAATCCAGAAGGCAGCAAATGACCTGTTTCTTCAAAAAATAAATCACAAAAGAAAAAAATATGGAGGGGAATCTTTTCTTTTTTTAATTTTAACAGTTTTTAATGAAAGCTGTAGACAAGATGACTTTATTCCTGCATCTTCTCAATTGTTTCTTTTTTATATTTGCCCTTTTCCTTTCCTACTTGGTGAGATTTGGCTTTACCTTCGAGGATCTTTTTGTGATCTTTGGCCAGTGTTAGTCTGGTGATAACCACCTTGCTGGGGTGAATGCCCACATGGACAGCTGTGCCATTAGCCTTCTCCTGCTGCACTCGTTCAATGTAGATGACGTATTTCTTCCTGTAAACCTGGACTACTTTGCCAATTTGCTGCCCTTTGTAGTGCCCTCACACAACCTGAACTTCATCATCCTTTCGGATGGGCATGGATGGAACGTTGTACTTCTGTCTTAGCTTTTTAGAAAGAGAAGACATAATTATCCTGCAAATGTGGGAAGACGCATTGAAATGCCTTTTTCGATTCTTGCTTAGGTCAGAAGTCACAAAGGGACTGAACTTCATTTTGGCTGCTGGTGCTTCAGTGATGGCCACAGAAGGGAAGAGGGGAATCTTTTCTTTATTAAAAGAGACTAAGAGAATGCCCTGGCGGTTCAATGGTTGGAAGCTGGAGCTTTCACTGTGGAGATCCTGGATTCAGTCCCTGGTTGGGATCTAGGATCCCACAAGCCTTGTGCTGTGCTCCCCAACTCCCGCCCCCCCCAAAAAAAGAGACTTCAGAGTTATACTAACCAAGTGCAATTTATGGACCTTGTTTGGCTCTTAATTAAAGCAAACCAACATTAAAAAGATACTTATGGCATGTCTGTATGTATGTCTGTGTGCATGCTCAGTTGTGTCCGACTTTTTGCAACCCCATGCCCGCCATGCTCCTCTGTCCATGGGATTTTCCAGGCAAGAATACTGGAGTGGGTTGCCATTTCCTCATCCAGGGGATCTTAAGAGAAATTCAAATAAAAACTGTATATTAGATAATATATAGAAATTACTGTCACTACGTTATAGGTGTGATAATGGCTTTATGGTTACATTAAACAAAAAGGAAAAAAAAAGAATTCTCATATCTTAAGAGATATACAACAAAGTATTCACAGATAAAATGGTTTTTGGAATTTACTTTAAAATAATCTGGCAGTTGGGGAGGAGGGTGACTTTAGTTAATATAAAATGACAGAATATTGATGACTACTAAAGCTGAGTGATCAGTATAATAGATACAAGGATTCCTTATACTATTCTCTTTACTCTTGGATATGTTTACATTTTTTTTATAATAAAATTTTTTTTTTAAACATGATCTGCTGCTGTGCTGTTGCTGCTAAGTTGCTTCAGTCTTGTCCGACTCTGTGCAACCCCATAGGTGGCAGCCCACTAGGATCCTCTGTCCCTGGGATTCTCCAGGCAAGAATACTGGAGTGGGCTGCCATTCCCTTCTCCAATGCATGAAAGTGAAAAGTGAAAGTGAAGTCGCTCAATTGTGCCCGACTCTTAGCGACCCCATGGACTGCAGCCTACCAGGCTCCTCTGTCCATGGGATTTTCCAGGCAAGAGTACTGGAGTGGGTTGCCATTGCCTTCTCTGTTAAACATGATCATTTATATTTAAAAAATCTAGTCTGGAAATGCATAATTGAAGGAGTGACTTATTTCCACCTGGAGTCATAAACACTTAAAAAAGGGATTACAGGGACTTGAATATCCCACATTCAACAAATTACAGAAATAACAGAGAGGGTATTATCAATGCTATAGAAAAGCAAACAATATCTAATCAATATTTATAGGATATTCCAACAAAAGAAAAATACACATTCTTTTCAAGAACCCACAGAACAATGACGAAGACAGACCATATCTTAGGCTGTGAAACAAATCTCAAAAAACTGGAAAGAACTGAAACAATGCAAAGTTGTTCTCTGAAAATAATGGAATCCAATTAAAAATCAGTAACAGAAAGACAACAGAAAAAGGAATTATGTTAGAAAATAGTAACAAAAACTGAAAAGTCACAAAATATCTTGAAATCAATCAACATACTTCTAAATAAACTACAAGTCAAAGAGAAATCCTCAAAAGAAATTTAGAAAATACAGAGAACTAAAAGAAAATGAAAAATACTACATATCAACTCATCTTATCTCTTATTACCATTAAGTGCTGTCCTTTTAAAATTTTTGTCATGCTGGGCAAAAATGGTAATGCATTATCTTTACAGTTATTTGATTACTAACTAAATCAAAATTTTTATGTTTATTGGCTGGTAAAAAATATGTAACATATCAAAATCTGTGAGATGCTGAAAGGGAAATATATAGAAAAGGTGAAACACACAATCCAAATAAAAAATGGGCAGAGGATCTGAATAAGGCATTTTTCCACAGAAAATATACAGATTTCCAACAGATATATGAAAACATGCTCAACATCTCTAATGATCAGGGAAATACAAGTTAAATTCACAATAAGATACCACCTTACACATGTTAGAATGGCTATTATCAAAAAAACCTCACCCCACAAAACAAAAACAAAATATACCACAAGAAATAACAAGTGTTGGCGAAGAAGTGAAGAAAAGGGAATCCTTGTGCACTACTGGAAGAATGTAAACTGGTACAATCACTATGGAAAATACTATGGAAGTTCCTCAAAAGATTAGAAATATAACTGCCTTGTGAAAGTTAATAAATATCTTAAAGGTTCTCAACACAAGAAAAACATCTGTAACTACGTGTGATGAAAACTAGATTTATTGTGGTGACCATTTCACAATATACACAAAGATTGAATAATGTTGTATACCTAAAACTAATGTGGGATATGTCAATTACATCAATTTTAAAAAATGAGAAAGGAAAGGGGAAAGTTCTCAAGTCAATAATCTAAATTCCTACCTCAAGAAAGTAGAAAAAGAAAAGCAAAATAAACCCAAAGCAAGCAGAAAGAAGAAAATAATAGTAAGTAAATATCAATGAAATTGCAAACAAATTTTTTTTAAAACTAGAGAAAAATCAATAACACACAATGTATTATTTGGGGAAAAAAATAAATAAAATTGCTAAATCTTGCTAACTGACCTAGTAATCAAGGATTAAAAAGATACAAATCACCAATGTCAGGAATGAAGTACGACTATGATTACAGATCTGGCAGCCATTAAAAGAAAAATAAGGGAATACAAAAATTCTATGCTGGTAAGAGTCAGCAATTTAGAAGAAATGGACCAATTCCTCAAAAACCACAAACTAGGCAGGGTTGGCAGACTTGAGAAGGAGTGAAGATGGCGGAGTGAGGCTCATTGAGGCTACCTGGCCTTTGGGCCAGGGGGCGGGTCGGCCCCTGGGCTCTGGAGTGCTTCTGCTGGCCCGTGGGAGGAAGAACAGTTTCCTTGCCATTTAGGTGCTTTTATATTCATCTCAAAAAGAAAACAAAACTCTGAACTCAGGATTTGGCAAGTATTCTACATTGTCTCCTGGATTGGGGTAGTCCTACTTCTTTTATCTGGTCACCTTCCCTATTGAAATGTGGATATCTCTTCTCTACACTTTACCTCCATGATTTGGATTGGAAAAGGCTGCTTTTCTTTTTGTTCCACCACTCAGATTCAACACAGAGAAGCTCTTGGGGTGCAGTCATCCTGCCAGGTTCTCTTGGAAGAAAGAAGCAGCTGACATGTATCTTCAGCTGCTATTTGCTTAATCACAAAGAAATTATTTCAAAAGCTGAAGGCTGATGTCTGGTTTGAAACAGATACTTTGATGGTGATGTTTGTGAATTCTTTACCTTTTGTTCCAAACAAGAAGACTGAATATAAATAGTAGGACATCAGGGTTTTGGGTTTTTTTTAACGTCTTCCAGTTTTAACCACTATCATGATAAGCACAGTTGAGACTTGGCAACAGTAAATTTCAGATATATGTTCTAATTTGAAGTGAAAGAGATGCTTAAAGAGATGGCTTACATATGTATCTAAATCCTGGCTTATCCTTTGACATGGATTTACTAGGTAAGAACAAAGGTCCCATTTTGCAATAAAACCCTTGATGTGATTAAGAAAAAAAAAACAAACAAACCACAAACTACCAAAACTTACATTATGGCATAGATAAATTGATAATCCCACAACCATTCAATTAAAATCATAATTTAAAATCTCCTGAAAAAAAATCTCCAGGCCCAGATAGTTTTACTAGAGAGTTCTACTAAATTTTTAAAGAAGCGTTAGTCTCATTTTTACATAATCCCATTCAGAAAGTAAAGGAGGAGGAAGCCCTTCTAATTAAGCCCAACTAATTTTATGAAGTCAATATTATTACCCTGATACCAAAATAGGACAAAGACAGTACCAAAAAGAAAACTACAGACCAGTATCTCTTTTATGAATTTAGATGTAAACATCCTAAACAAAACACTGGCAGACTGGATCCAGCAATGAATAAAAATAACCATGTACCACGATAAACTGGAATTTATGGAAGAATTCTCTGTATTATATTCTGCAATGCTCTTTGAATCTTTAATTATTTCAAAACAAATAAAAGTTGAAAAAATATATTGGAGAAAGATTATTCTTATAAGAGAACATTCTGAAATGAGCAAAACTGGAAAGTAAGTCGTGAAAACCACTGCATAATTCAGGTGAGAGAATACAAATTTCTTACTTACCTAAAGTAAGGCTGTAGTAAGGCTATAGGACAGATTGATATTAATTATTAAGGAGGTAAAATTGATACCAAGTGTGAAGATGAGATAATGGGACTCAAGTAATTCTCAGTTATCAGTTTTGTGTTGCTATAGATTCTAAGGTCACAGATGAATTTAAGAACTAGAGGTGGAGGCTGGGGGAAGAAGACAAGAATTAGTAGATTTTGTACATATTGAGGTTTAGGTGATAAAACATATACAAGGAGGGACACTAGGCAGATGGATACAGAGCTAGTGTGGAGATGATTCAGTTGTACTAATGTGTATAAAGCAAGTCGCTGAATTCAGAGGAGGGAATAAGCATGTAGGGAGGACAGGACAGAGAAAGTATTAAAGATACTTGTGGTTTTTCATACCATGTGGCAACTAAGCTTGTGTACCACAACTACTGAAGCCTGTGTGCTCTAGGGCCTGTGCTCTGCAACAAGAGAAGCCACCACAATGAGAAGGCCACACATCACAACTAGAGAAAGCCCCCTGGCAGCAATGAAGACCTAGCACAGCCAAAAATAAATAAATACAAAAAAAATTTTTTTAAGGATGCTCTTAGTTTTTAATGTCTAAAATTATGATGTTTAAAAGCTATCTTTTTTGTTTCTTCATTTAATTGTCTTCAAAGATTCTAGTTTGCCTCTTTGCAATGTATTTATTCTGTTTAGGAGGCTTAAAACATTATCATTTCTTTGAAACTGTCCCCTATATACTTGAAAAGACTATATATGCTCTAATCTTTCTCTTTCATACACTTGCACATTCACAACCTACTTCACACCAAAACCCTGGCCCCTGAGCCCTATGCCATCAATAATTAAATAAGGAATCAAAAAGATATCATATCCGTGGCTTTGACTCCACACCAAATGAGCTTCTTATAAACAATCTGTCCAGGGAAAAAAATCTCCTTACTTAAAGATAACAATAAAAATCTAACGTACAAAGACACTATAAGCAAAAAGAATGAAAGAGAAAAGAGATGTAAAGGAACATGCTAGAAATAAGCTGCCACACAATTAAACACATTCACCATGAATTCAAGGAATTCACTAAAACAAGCAACAACTTAATTAAGTAAATAGGAATATGAGTCCAAGGAATAAATTCTGGAAAAATTGGTTAAGAAATTGTTATTTAATTGTTACCAAAAAAATGGCAGATCTCAGTAAAGAAAGAAAAAGTAACACAGAAACAAAGTTTTCTCTGAAAGCAATAAAAACATTCTGTGAAAAATTGGCATTGGCCAATCTCAATCTTATTAAAAGTAGAATTTTTATTTTTATTTATTTATTTTTTAAAGTAGAATTTTTAAAATAAAAGTCATAATACCTACAAGGGAAAATATAGTAAATGGTAATTAAAGATTTGATTGGAAAGTTAATATGTTCCTAGAAATATACCCATTTCATCTGCAATTTACATTTTATTTCTTTGAGATAAATTATTTCTCTAGATTATTTTTCCCTGGAGAAGGAAATGGCATCCCACTCCAGTACTCTTGCCTGGAGAATTCCATGGACAGAGGAGCCGGACAGGCTACAGTCCTTGGGATCACAAAGAGTCAGACACAACTGTGTGACTAACTTTCACTTAAACTTTTCACTTCAAGATTATTTTTGAGCATCGTTTTGCTGTGAATAGTTAATACATTTGACTTCTGAATCTATATTTATAATTTTCAGTTCTTTTACTATCATTGACTGGTTGGGACATGAAGGTTACGTAGTAAACAAAATGAAACAAATACCAAAAACAAGGTTGGGAATAACTTTAGGTATGATCGTTATCCAAAACCTGGTTGTAAAGATCAAACTACTCCCAGAATGAATTTCCACCCACTGGGATTCCTCCTCCTCACCTCACATGAGCTGCCACATTCCTCTGGAGCCAGGCCCAGAGATTTCTGGGGAGAGGTCCGATTAGCTGGCATAGTCATGCTGGGTCTCAACCTTTATTCTCTCAGCAAACTAAAGTTTGGTGCACATATAAACTCAAGCAGAGCCGCTGAAGAGTGGTGAGGTGAAGTCTGGAGGAAGATCTAGTCCAGAGGCTCGTCCAGATCTAGTCCAGAGGCTCCTGGAAAGATAATGTCCATATGGTCAGTCATCACATCAACATTCCCAGGGAACTCCAAGGTGTAGTTTCCTGAGCCAGACACCACAGAACAGTGGTTCTCAAACTTGAGTGTGCACTCAAATCACCTGGAGAGTCTGTTAAAATAGTAATACAGTTAAAAATCTGCACACTCTAACAGTTTCAGATTCAGCAGGTCTAGGATAGGGCCCATCTCAGATTATTCAGGTTGTTCTAACAAAATACCAACTGGGTAGCTTATAAACAACCGAAAGTTACTGCTCATAGTTCTGGAAGCTGGGTAGTCCAAGATCAAGGTGCCAGCATGATCATGTTTTGATGAAGGCACTCTTCCTGGTTCAAAACCAGCACCTTCTAGCTGTGTCTTCACATAGTGGGAGGGGCTAGGGAGCTCTCTTTTGTAGGGCACTAATCCCATTCACCAGGGTTCTACTTTTATGACCTAATCATTCCCCAAAGGTCCCATCTTCTAACACCATAATTTTGGGTATTTGGATTTTAACATATGAATTTGGGAGAAACAAATATTCAGATCATAGCAGGGCCCCCAAATCTGCATTTCTAACATTTCTATTAGGTGATGCTAATATTGCTGTTTCAGGAGCCATATTTTGAGAACTAGCACTGTGGAGTAGAGGCTTCCCAGTTGGCTCAGTGGTAAAGAAACTGCCTGCCAATGCAGGAGACACAGGTTCAATCCCTGGGTCGGGACAATTCCCTGGAGGAGAAAATGGCAACCCCTTCCAGTATTCTTGCCTAGGAAATCCCATGGACAGAGGAGCCTGGTGGGCTACAGTCTGTGTGGTCACAAAGTCAGATGCAACTGAACATACATGCACTCTGTGGAGGACAGAAAGTTTAACAAATCCTGTGATTAGTTATTCATGGTAAAATATGAGGAAAAACAGGAGATACAGAGCAACAGTACTAAAGATGTGAATTGCAGCTCAGCTATTTTTTCACTATGAGAAAATGAAGAAGTTATTCTAGCTTTAGTTTCAAAAATAAGAATGAAAGTGTCTACCTCATAGAATTATGAAAATTAAATGCAATGGTGCTTGTAAAGTACTCAACACCTCCCTGGAACACAAGAAGTACGCAATAAATATCAGCAATTACCATGCACTATTAGATATTAAAACAATATAAAAACAATATAATCAAAGCAAGGAAAACAACAGACCAGACAATGATTTATGTATGTATTAATCAATGATTTATGTATGTGACATTCAACTGAATGTACACAAGACATTCACTGCATAAGTGGTGTTGATGTAACTGGCCATCCACCTGGAACAAAACAAACTAGATCCCCATCACACACTATACTTTAGAGTGATTTCCAACAGGAACAAGTACTTGAAGTATACACATTTTTAAAACCTCAAAGGAAAAAAAAACCTCAAAGAATATTAAAATAAACTTTAGGAGAATACATTTGTATAACATTCTGGTGGAGTAGGAGGGATCTTACTTATAAATATCTAACTTATAAATGAGATCTAACTTAAAAATGAGAGAAAACCCAGAAACTATAAAAGAAAAAAACAAATATTTCTGATTATACATTAAGATACACTTAAAAATGAGAGAAAACCCAGAAACTATAAAAGAAAAAATAAATATCTGATTATACATTAAGATACACCTTAAAAATTAAAATGAAGATATATATATAAAATTTTTCAATATGTGATGACAGGTTATCCCTAATGGGAAAACAACAACAACAACAACAACAAAAACTAGCAATCAAACAGATTTAAAAAAAGTGACAAAGGACATGCAAATTCACAGAAAAGGAAATTTAGATGGCCGACTGCATTAGAACAATTAGATATAATTTTCCCCTCAGAACTGTAAAAGCTTTTTTTAAAATGCTGGAAAGCATTTTGGAAAATGAGCTCTTTTATAAATTAGTGGTGGGTGCTTAAATGGCTATGGTACCTTTTGAGTTATTTAGGTACAACTATTACTAAAAATACAAATAACTGTTCCTAATAATAGTTTCAAATATACAAACCAGAAACTGGCAGAAAGAAGGGCAAGAGGACAAATAACCTTTCCAATGTGAGTTTACCTGTCTCGGTAATTAATTAAGCAGAGAAAATAATATGGAAATTAATTCGCTATGAAACAATATAATTATTAAAGAACACACATTGCTTTTCCGTAAAAGATGAATGACATCTATGGAAACTGACCCTGAACTGGGCCATAAGCAATTTATACCCTTGAGCCTCACCCAGAGGCCTTATTTGAAATAAGAATGCCCTTCTGAATAACTCACGGGTCAAAGAAAAAATTGAAATTCAAAAAAAGACAAAACCCCCCAAACACTGAGATGTGAGCAATAAGGAAAATGCTTGTGAATGTTTAGAAAATAAGCTCATGACAGACCCCATGCTGACTCCCCAAGCCCTACCACTGACCACAGACTTCCATCACTGGGCCCAAAAATCCCAGCCACTCATCTTAAAGATACTCATCGTTGCCCAGAACCCCATCACTGAACTCTTTGATATCAATCAAGAGACGCCACACACCCGACCCCCCCACCACTGAAGCCGAAAACCATCATCACTAACTCCAGGGACAAGCCTTCCATCACTGACCTCACAGAACTCCTAATCAAGACCAACCAAAATCACCACAGACACCTCTCGGAAATAAGTGTGAAAAATCTCCCCACACATTCCGCAGAAAAAAAAAAAACCCCTCAGCGAGGCACTTCCGCTTCCAGTCAGACCTCTAGCACCGCCCCTTACGGACGGTTGGCATTGCGCATGCTCCGAATTACTTTGACGGCCGCGTTCAGCAGGGCGAAGAGACATTAAGAGACTTTGTGCAGTTTCCCCGGGGGGCGCCGTTAGGTAGAGAACATGGCTGCACCCAATGGTGCTTCTGCGAGCGGGCCGCCATCTTGGAAGTGTGTCCATTCCGTACACCGGAGAAATAGGCCTCTGTGGGTTTTTAGAGTGAGGCAAGGGTTACTACACCTCCAGTGTTCTTGCCTGGAGAATCTCATAGAAAAGGAGTCTGGCGGGATACAGTTCATGCGGTCGTAAGAGTGGGTCACGACTTAGCGACTAAACAACAGCAAGGGATTGCCACAGGGACAAACACCCAGGGAGTGTGGAGAGGTCAGAATGGGAGTCCACCCCTGGATGAAACGACTTGACAGAGAAATGTTAGAATGGGCAATCCGCTGAGGAAGGGTGGTACAGCCTTTGATGCAAGAAAGCACTGGGGCAAACAGGGTTGGAAGTTAGAATAGAGTCCTTAGCTCTCTGGTGGCTCAGATGGTAAAGAATCTGCCTGCAATCGAAACTTAGTTAGATTCCTGGGTAGGGAAGATCTCCTGGAGAAGGGAATGGCAACCCACTCCAGTGTTCCTGCCTGGAGAATTTCATGGACAGAGGAGCCTAGTGGGCTGCAGTCCATGGGGTTGCAAAGAGTCGCACACGACTGAGTGACTAACACAGGAAGGGCTGGTGGGGGGAATGGAGACTTGCTGCTGCTGCTACTGCTAAGTCGCGTCAGTCGTGTCCGACTCTTTGCTACCCCATGGGCTGCAGCCTACCAGGCTCCTCCGTCCACGGGATTTTCCAGGCAAGAGTACTGGAGTGGATGGAGACTTGAATCCCCATTAATCTTCACTAGACTTCACCTTAACAACTGCAAGGAAAACAATAACAGGCAACAACAATAAAAAATAATAGTCTTTAAGATGGTCGTGCATGCGTGCAAAGTCGCTTCTTTCCTGTGCAACTCTTTGTGACCCTACGGACTGCAGCCCACCAAGCTCCTCTGTTCATGGGATTCTCTAGGCAAGAACACTGGAGCGGATTGCCATGCCCTCCTCCAGGTCAATGTGTGGCTAAAAGTACTTAAGGAAAACTACTATTTTTATTTACTTGTAAATTAAAATCTAAGTAATAACAATGTCCCTACTACATAAATGAAGCCTTAAGTCCCATCTCTGACTCCTCTGTAACTTCTCCTATATATGGAAATTCTGGAGCAGCTAACACTCTCCCCATCCCCATCCCCTGTTTTTTTTTTGGTGGGGGGGAGGGGCTGTGAGTGTAAAGTCCACAAAGACAGTAGTTAACAATACTGTATTATATACTTGAAAATTGCTAATAGAGTAGATCCTAAATGTTCTTACCACACACACACACACACACACACACACACAAGGTAATTATGTGAGGTGATGGATGTGTTAACTAACCTTATTGTGGAAATCATTTCTCAATATATCCATGTATCAAATCATCATGTTATGTGACAATTATATCTCAACAGAGCTGAAAAAATAAATTATCTCTCATCTTAACTTTAATAACCCCTACATGGTTTACTCACAGCTACATGCAACCCAATATATCACCTTTCTTTTTTCTCCTTAATAACAGAATCCAGATTTTAATTGAAGCAGCAATGTGCCCAGCTGAAGGATTATCCTGCCTCCCTTGCATATCCTGACTCCCATGGATATGTTCATGTGATTAAGTTTCCATCCCTGAGATGGAGGCAAAAGTGTTGTATAGTACTTTCTGTGATATCTCCTGAGAGGGCTGCTTGAAGCGAGATGACCCAAAAGAAAGGTCCACACTTCTTATCTTCTACCAGCTTTTTCTTTCTTCCTTCTTCCCAGAATGCAGATTTATTTGCTGTAGTGGCAGTAGGCTTTTCAGATCATGAGGTGACCTTGAAGATGGAAGTGTAAAAGAAAAATTGCATTGGACAAGTTAAACAGGCAAGGAAGACCTGATCGAGACTATTGCAGTAGGGCTCAAGTCTATTCATACAGGAGAGAGAGAATGAACTCAGTTCTAAATACAATAATAGGGACAGCTCAGGACAGCTAACAGGCAGGTCAAAAAAGTCAACGGATAGAAAATTACTAAGAGGGAACTTGGTTATAGATATTAAGAATTGGGGGGATTCTTGTTAAACTAGTTCGGCAGTCTTCTTGCTGAACTGGGTTCAGCAGGCCAAGGACAGAATGCCAAGGCCTCAGAGAGTTCTAGTTAAAAGTTTTTGGTCAAGGAGGGAGTCCTTGTCAGAGCTCCATGTTAAGATAATAGAGTGGTAAAAAAGGAGCACGCATTCTTAAGACAAGGAAAGGAATTAGGAGGTATCAAAAATTGCAAACCCCAGAAGAACAAATGAAAAAGAAATATAATTAATAAACTGATTTGGCAACAATGGAGGGATTAAAAGAAATCAACTATAAACAAAAATCAATTGTATGTCAGCAATAATCCATCAGAAAATAGAAAAGAAAAAATATTCCATTTGAGCAATTTTAAAAGTTCTAAGAAATAACTCTAAGAGGAGATTTCAGAGATTTTCATGTATAAAACTGTGGAAAAAAAAAACAAACAAACTGTGAAATCCTAATGAAGGACCTAAAAGATCTCAATAAAGGGATATATATCCCACATTTATGGAATGGATGCTTAATATAGGAAAAATGTCAACTCTTGCCATATTTAATATAGATTTAAGGCAATTTCAATGAAAATCTCAAAAGGATTGTTTATTATTTGACAAGATTATTAAAATGTGTATACCAGTATATTTATGTAAGAAGCATAGCAAAGAATATTCTGATGAAAGGAAAAGAGGGGGACTTAACTTTATAAGATATTGCAAAACTATAAGAAATTGTAAAAAACTGTATAAAAAATTGTAAAACTAAACTTTAAAAACAGAGTATTTTATATAACAACTGAAATAGAATGTAAAAACCAGAAATAGAATCATGTGTACCTGAGAATTCAGTAATTCTGTAACTGTTTATCCTCTTTCCTCTTATTTTTGCATCTTATTTAAGAAATCCCTTCCCACCTCAAGGTCTTAAAGATACTTACCTGTATTTTCTACTATAGGTGGAAAATGCGATGCAATATAAAATACACAGCATTCTTACCAAAAGTGTTTAACCTGAATCTAAACGAGGTATTAGATCTAACTTCCAGGTAATATAGGTCACAAAGGAACAAGTTAAGAAATACTTTAAAGAATCAGAAAAATTCAGAGAATGTGGAATATTCTGTAAAACCAATGGCACAGACTCTTAAAATTTTGTATCAGAAAAAAAATAGTTCTAGATCAAGAGGGATAAAGTAAAAGAACAACTAAATGCAATGCGTGTATCTTGACTGACTTCTGGTTCCCTGTCCTGGCTTAAAAAAAACCAAAAAACACTTTTTAAAAAAACTGAGGACTTCCCTGGTGGTCCAGTAGTTAAGAATCCACTTGCCAATGCAGGGGACGTGGGTTTGATCCCTGGTCTAAGAAGATTACACATGCCTTGGGGCAGCCAAGTCCAGCACCACAACTACTGAAACCCAGGCACACTAGGGCCCGAGCTTTACAACAAGAGAAGCCATCATAATAAGAAACAATGAGAATAGCTTAGAGAATAGAGAACAGCCCCAAAGCCCCGGCTCACTGTAACTAGAGAAAGCCCACACGCAGCAACAAAGACTCAGTGCAGCCAAAAATATAAATAAATAAATTTAAAAAATAATAATAATACAAAAAAGAAAGAAAAACTCTGAAAGTAATTTGGGGCACAAATGCAAAAATATTAACATGAACTGAATATTATATGATACTTCAAAACTATTCTGCTTTTTCTTAGGTGTGGCATGGTAATATTCTTGGTCAGAATGTTCTTATTATTAGCAAACATATAATGAAATATTTAGGGGTGAAGAATGATGATGTTTAAAACTATTCAAGTCAGTCAGCACACCTCACAGAAAACCTTCCAGTTAAAGTTTTCTAGGATTAGAATTCCTCTTGATTTTGATTTTTTTTATACCAAAACTTCATAGAATGTATTTAATCCCCAATACAACATCTTCCAGCCAATAATTAATAACAAGGAGGAAAAAGTAACAAAATTATGTATGGGGAAAGCCCCTATGTACACTGTAAATACAAATGGTACTCCATCAGAATAAGGTGTAGATAGTATAAAAAGTGTTTCTTGTTGTTACTCAGTTGATAAGTTAAGTTGTGTCTGATTCTTCACAACCCCATGACCGTAATCCAACAGGCTCCTCTGTCCATAGGATTTTCCAGGCAAGAATACTGGAGTAGGTTGTGATTTCCTTCTCCAGAGGATCTTCTTGACACAGGGATCGAACCCGAGTCTCTTGAGTCTCTTCCATCCGTCTGGCAAGCAGATTCTTTACCATTGTGCCAGCTGGAAAACCCATAAAAAGTGTGCCAAGGGTCAACAAAACAGACGCATAGCCATATTAATTCCTATGAAGTAAAATCCTAATGTGACACTTTGTTACAAGCATTGTATTCTGTTTTACTTGTATTTTAGAAAATTGCTTGGGGACTTGGGGCTATTTTTAACATTTAAATTTTATCCAGTTAAAATAATGAGAGGACTTCCCTGGCAGTCCAGTGGTTAAGATTCCGTGCTTCTACTATGGAGGGCTCGGGTTCAATCTCTGGTTGGGGAAGTTCAGCATGCCCCGCAGTGTGGCCAAAAAAAATAAGGTAATGGGAAATTACTTCTTGTTTGGTATTTTGTGCACAGATATTTACACACACAAATATACACACAGAGCTAATAATTATACCAAATGTCAATAATTGTTGCATTTAAGCAGCAGATATATGTCAGAAGATGTTTCTTTCAAGTTTTCTGTTTGAATTTTTCAAGATAAAAAGTAGCAAAAAGATTAAAAAACAGTTTTAAATTATATACCTTTAGGACTACGAAGAAGAAGTCATTTTAAACAAACAAAGTAAGTCAGGGACCTCCCTGGTGGTCCAGTGGTTAAGAATCTGGCTGCCAGTGCAGGAGACATGCATTCCATTCCTGGTCAGGGAAGATTCCACATGCTGCGGGGCAACTAAGCCCATGCTCCATGATAAGAGAAGTCAAAGCAATGAGAGGTCTGTGCACCACAATAAGAGAATAGCCCCCACTCTCCTCAACTAGAGAAAGCCCATGTGCAGCAACAAAAACCCAGAGCAGCCAAAAATAAATAATTTTTTTAAAAATAATAAAATACTACAGAAAAAAATTCAGAGAGGACTAGACGAAACAAGATTGGCAAAAGGTTGATAACTGTTAGAGCTGAAAGGTACACGGGTTGGGTGGGTAAGAAGGGGGTGTTCATACTATTCAGTTTACTTTTGTGTCTGTCTAGAAGTGTTTAAGATAAAAAGTTAAAATAATACATGCTTTGTTTGGCCAGATTATATACAGACACATGTACATATTAAACTATACAAAAAATTAATATAAAAACAAAGTGCATGTAAAAGGAGAAGGGGGTGATGGCTCAGAGAAAAGACACTGTAATTTGAATTTTCTCTCAGTGTGAATTGTAAATGTCCTTTGCTTTCTGTTATTCTGCTCTGGTAGAAGACAGGGCTGTCTCACCAGAGTGTGAATTTCTATTTCTTCAGAGCCCTCTATTACTTACTGGTCTCTTTTTAGGTCTTGGGGTTCTTCTTGTCTATAAACAACTGAAAAACCAAGATCAGGCTCCAAAATGTTCAGAAATTATGTACTGTTTTCAGTTTCTTCACTTCTGAAGGAGCTAAAAAAATATCTAATGGTCCCTGGGTTGCCTTCAACACAGCTAAAGCTGCAGTCATTTCTTGTTCTCAGTTATCTTTCCTTCTAGTCTTGTCAGTTGACCAGTGTTCTCTGGGCTTTTATTTATTTTTTAAAGTTTCCTTTCTCTAAGGCTAGATTCCAAACCCATAAACTCTGAGGTCTGGCAGGGCATCCTTTGCACAAGACTACCTTTATTGCTTCCCAGATGACCACTTGATAACCCCAAAGTCTCACTCCCTCACCCCTTGATATAACTCAGGAGGCAAAATAAAACAAACAAAAGGAATGCTGAGAATTATCAAGCATCACTAGTGAGTTTCAAGAAGTTCAAGGTGGCTAAGAGCTGTCCTAATCGTTAGGCCCACAATGTGGGGGAAAGTTGTTGAAAATGAGAACAGTTTGTCCTTTCCATGTGGGAGCCCTTAAAAAAATGACATCATTAGTTCATTTGCTCTTCAGACACTGTGTAAACATTTCAGGATGATGGAAATGTTAAAAAAAAATGACAGGCAAAAAAAAAAAGATTTCCAAATATTAAGTTTGATGCTGATAAATCTTTAGAATTTTACAAACTTTTTATTTTTAGTCATCCACATGCATGCGTGCTTAGTCACTCAGTTATGTCCAAATCTTTGCAACACTTTGGACTCTAGTCTGTCTACCAGGCTCCTCTGTCCATGGGATTTTTTTCAGGCAAGAATACTGGAGAGGGTTGCCATTTCCTTCTCTAGGAGAGCTTCCAGATCCAGGGACTGAACCCTGGTCTCCTACATTGCAGGTGGATTGTTTACTGTTTGAGCCACTAGTCATCGTAGTGTGGGTGAAATAGTATCTCATTTTGGTTTTGGTTTGCATTTTCCTAATGCAAATAACACCTAATGGTGTTGAACATTTTTTAGCATGCTGATTGGTCATTTGCACATTTGTTTTCTTTGAAGACATGTCTATTCGAGTATTTTGGCCATTTGAAAATTTGAGTTATTTATCCTTTTCTAGAATGGTAACCATTCTCCATATATCATGAATACAAATTCCTTATCAGATATATGATTTGAAATTGGGTTGTTTTTTCACTTTCTTAATGGTGTCCCTTGAAGTACACAGGTGTCATTATCAGATTGAAGAAGTTCTCTTCTATTCCTGGTTTGAATGTTGTTGTTTTTTAAACCATGAATTGTTACTGAGTTTTATCAAATGCTTTTTTGGATTTATTGAGATGATCATGTGGCTTTTGCTTTTATTCTGCTAATACAATGAATTATTTTGATTGGTTTATATATGGTGGACCACGCTTGTATTCCTAGAATAAATTTGGTTATTTGTATCATATAATCTTTCTTATACGTTTTTGGATTCCATTTGCTAGTAATTTTTATGTCTATCTTCATAAACAATATTTGCCTCTGGTTCTTTTCTCTCCTAATATCTTTATCTGATTTTGGCATCAGGGTAATACTGGTCTTAAAAAGATAGTCAAGATGTGTTCAATAGCTTTTGAGCATTTATTTTGTATAAGTGAATCTACACATTTTTCCTGATCCATATGACATTCCTGAGAAGAAGATACGTTTATCAAGATTTTTGATGACGTTGTGCATATAGCACAAGTCATTTACTCAAGGTTGCAAACAGTAATTTTCAGAACCGGGATTTGAATCTCAGGCTTGTCATAATCTGAAGCCTACAACCTTCCTGAAAGTTTTAGTCGCTCAGTCATGTTCAACTCTTTTCGACCCCATGGACTGTAGCCTACCAGGCTCCTCTGTCCATGGGATTTTCTAGGCAACAATACTGAAATGGGTTGCCATTTCCTACTCCAGGGGATCTGCCTGACATGGGGATCAAACCCCGTGTCCCTGTGTCTCCTGCATTGGCAGGCAGGTTATTTACCATCTGAGCCACAAGGGACGCTCACAATCTTCCTAACAAGCCATTTTATTGCACATGTTTCTCTATTATCCAGTTCTTTGCTTACCTCATCTCTGTAACTGGTGCATCCGTACCCTGCTTTCTTGTCCTAAGAATGTCTCCTGCAAATTCTGCTTCATCAAGTCCTACTCATTCTACTCACCTTCCTCTGTCTTCTTCCACTCATGCCAGGCTCAGCTAAAACTTTAGTGTCTTTTTTTCATTTGATCTATTTTCAGCTATTTTTACATTTTAATCACCATCCTGTTTATTCTGTTAGAATAAACCAGCCTATCCTTTAGAGTACTGTCCTTGCTTCTCAAGTCACCCTAGTTCACATCCTCATTTTAGGGTGATCCTAAATTATACCTATAACTGAATTTCAACTTGATAACAAAAATATCTGACATTCATTCTCTTGATTATCCTCTTGGCTTTGTTCCACTGACTTCTGGTGCTAAATTTTATTGAGTAGAAACTTGACACTAGCCTATTTCTCTCCTTTAATCAATTGAAGATTTTCTCTGATGCTGGAGTCTTCTTCTAGCTTACGGATCAATAACTGAGACATATTTAACTTTATAGATAAATTTTTCTTTAAACGTGACTCCTGATCTTGGCGCATGAGTTCTGTATGTTATTCTCCTTGACCTCTACTCTCTTCATGGCAGTTCCCTCTCCTAAGTTTATCCTTCAAGATAAGCACTTGCTGTTGCTAAGTCGCTTCAGTTGTGTCCAACTCTGTGTGACCCCATAGATGGCAGCCCACCAGGCTCCACCATCCCTGGGATTCTCCAGGCAAGAACACTGGAGTGGGTTGCCATTTCCTTCTCCAATGCATGAAAGTGAAAAGTGAAAGTGAAGTCGCTCAGTTGTGTCCGACTCTTAGAGACCCCATGGACTGCAGCCTACCAGGTTCCTCCATTCACAGGATTTTCCAGGCAAGAGTACTGGAGTGGTTGCCATTGCCTTCTCTGAGATAAGCACCTAGTCTTCCTGAAATGATTTTTTCCCCCATGTCTGGAGTCTTCTTTAATAGAGGTTATTAGCTCCTAAGCCTCACTCTCACTTCTGCTTACCAGTCCTCATTCTCTGACATGCTTTTACCTAATCTCAACAGTATTGGGAACTGCTTATGTGTATTTTGGTGTTCATGGGCTTTTCCTTTCTCTGAACTTCACCGAAACTTGAGTTTTCTGTTTTGGTCTCCATTTGTGGCTTTTAATTGATTCTAAGAGATGAAAGGGGTAGGATTCATACCTAAACTGTTGTACTGATCATACTAATGAATCCTCCCCTCCCCCCCACCACTGCCCAGGCCCACCCCCATCTGCTGGGAGAGTCAGGGATCAAACGATGGAAGACTGGAAAGGAATAAAGTATAACTCTAAATGCTGCAAAGGGAGACCGAAAGTTGTGAAAGGAAAATCATTATTCAATCAATTTTACTAATAGAGATCTGGAAAATGGAATGAGGAGACCACGGAGAAAGTATGACTTACACACTTATAAGTCAGAAAGTATGACTTATGATAGAATCTTAACTTCCAGAAACTCAAGATACTTAGAAAACCCTGACCCTAAAATAACTCCAGAGCCTGTCTACTTATCAAACTCTTCCCCTAAAATAACTCAGTGACAGCCTAGTCCTTAAAAACAAATATTTCCTTTTCTAAAGTCAAAGTCAATCATAATTCCTTCCAGACAATGTTATTTACTTTGTGGGGTTTACCTTTGGAAGTCCTCGACTCTTTCTCTTCTGAAACACTCTTTAGGTTTTACCCAAATCTGTCTCCCAAATTGCAGTTCCTAAGACCTCCAAATAAACTCTTTTTTTTTTTTTGCAGGCTTCTGTGCTTTCTTGGAAGACAAGCTGTACCCATGAAAACAAGATCCTAAGGCATGGAAGGGTGTGGGCTATACAAGAAACAGAGCTATGATTTATAAAAGACAAGTCTGAAACTATGTGTCAGACACATTGGTTTGCTTTTTGCTTCTCCAAAATTCAAAACTGATAGTACCAGAACATGCACCCTAAACGGTCACTGTTGGCCAGATGAGGAAAGTGAGGTAACTCCAATTTCACCTGTGGCTTTACTCACTGGGGCCATTATCAAAGTCAACATTACCATACACAACAAACTGCTGGACGCGCCTGATAATCCGTCCCCATCCGCCCCACTCCGGATCGCTCTCCTTCCCTTTCCTGCTGAGGGTTCGTATCTGAGACTCCTAAATTTCCGCTGCCAGACTAGCACACACCACGTTAATCCGCGGAGGAAGGCAAAAATGGTGCTTTAGTCAATCTGGAATATTCTCACAGTAAGCTACAACTAGAAGAGTCTTGGGCGCCACTCTGTCCTCCACTGCAGCAAGCTCTGTGCAAAAAGACAACACAATCTTCTACTTAGGCGGGCGCCTCACCCATTCTGGTTCTAGACTACATTTCCCAGAAGTTCTTGCTGCTCTAATCTATTTTCGGCGCGAATCTAGCGACATTTTTCTATTTCTCAGGGGACATATGGCTCCATGGGATTGGCCTGGCCTTTGGAGGAAGCTTGTTTCTGGGATGTGGGGACTGTATCTGTATCTCAAGATCCTTGGCAGCAACCCCGAAAGGGGAGAAGAGGTGTAACTTGGCCCCAGGCGGTGCAGAAAATCCGAAGGCGAGGAGCCATCTTGTCCTAGCGGATCTGGCTCCGACTACATTTCCCAGCGACCCTGGCGCGTATAGGGCCGACCCATCACTTGCCTGCGGGACCCTCAGCCTCCGGGGAAGGGGAAGTGCAAGGTGAGCAACCTGGGTCCTGGGGGCTCGACTAGGTTCCGGATGTGCATCTCTGAGGGTCTGAAGGGACAGTCCAGGCGGGTCCGAAGTCTTGGGCCTGTATGATTTGATAGGACTGGGGGAGGGGGAAGGGTGGGATCCCATGTGTGTGATTGTGACCTTATGTGACCGTGCGGCGTTGTGTGTGCGTGTGATTATATGTCCCTGTAATGGGTGTATCATTGTGACTGACCATGCGCGCGAAACTGTGTGCAGGTGTGACTGTGGATATCCTCGCTGTGGTGTGTGATTGTGACAGTGTGCGGCTCCGACCCCGTAGTGGGACAAGTGATTGTGGGTACCCATATAACTTTGTGCTGTGTGTGTTGGGGTGGGAGTGTAGAGAATCTGGGATTGTGCTGCTATGACTGTTATCTGAGGGCTGCCTCTGATGGTGGTTTTATGAACGTTAGCAGTACTAAGTGTACTGGATGTCTATGACTGTGTAAGGATGTGTGAGTGTGATCACTTAAGTTTTTGTGGCACCGTGTGTGCGGTTGGAAAGTGCCTGTAACTGTGCCAAGCTGACAGTGTGTGTGTCCCAGTGGTTGATGTGTGAGATCAGGACAGATTTTGGTCTTGAGCAGCAGACTTTTCCCCTTCTGCGGCCAGGAATGCTCAGGACAGCCTCCACTCCTCTGACCTCTCTCCTTCCCTCCTTCCCATGGGTAGTAGGTGTGGGTCCAGAGTGACCTCTTATCTAATCAGTCTGAGCCACAGAAAGACCTGGCATTTCATGATTCCTTTCTCCTTCCTCCAGCTCTGTCTTTCTCAGAGAGGTCCCCTGAGGAGAAGGAAGAATGGCTGTTGACCAAGCCCAATACAAGGTGCGCTGGGGTTTCCTTTTTGTTTTATAAGTACCCTGGTGCACATGTGCGTGCTTTCATAAACATACCAATAGAGTTGCTAGGCCAGAAGATATGTCTGTATTTTCAAATTTCCTAGATAATGCTGGACTGATAACGGTTGTATCTGTTAAATTCTTACTAGCAGTTTATAAGCATAGTCATCCTGTATTCTAATACTTGGTCAGTTGGTGTTTTAATTTTTGATGACTCATCAGATATAATGCTACAGCATGTGGTTTTAAAAGTATAACCTACGTTATGGTGTGTTACACAGTAGTTTCACTGCCCTAAATATCCTCTGTGCTTTACCTATTCATCCCTCTTTGCTTCCTTCCTCCTAACCCCTGGCTACCATTGATCTTTTTACAGTCTCCATAGTTTTGCCTTTTCCAGAGTGTCATATAGTTGGCAAATAGAGCTTTTCATATTGACTTCTTTCACTTAGTATATGTCTTTTCATGATTCCATAGGCCATTTTCTTTTCTTTTCTTTTTTTGGCTGAATAAAATGGCATTGTCTAGATGTACCACAGTTTATTTAACCATTCACCTACTGAGGGACATCTTGTTTTTCTCAAGTTTTTGCAATTATGAATAAAGCTGCTATAAACATCTGTGCACAAGTTTTTGTGTGACATAATTTTTTAACTCTTTGGGATAAATATCAAGGTGCTTGCTAGATCATATGGTAAGAGTATGATTTTGTAAGAAGCTGCCAAACTGTCTTCCAAAGTGGCCATTCCGTTTTGCATTCCCACCAGCAATGTATGAGAGTTCCTGTTGTTTCACACCCTGGCCAGAATTTGGTTATCAGTGTCCTGGATTTTGGCCATTCTCATAGGTGTGTAGTGGAGGAGTCTTTTATTTAGACATTAAAATATATTTGTAAATTATAATAAATAGAGAATGTGATACTGGCAAAATAATAAACAGATCACTGAATCAAAGTAGAATCACAAATCCAAATGTATCATCTCTGATAAGGGTAGCATTTATTTTTAAATATTTATTTATTTGGCTGTGCAGGGTCTTAGTTGTTGCACTCAGGATCTCTGATCTTCATTGCAATGTGCGGGATCTTTTAGTTGTGGCAAGTGGGATCCAGTTCCCTGACCAGAGGTCACACCCTGGCCCCTTGCATTGGGAGCTCAAAGTTAGGCACTGGACTGCCAGGGAAATTCCAAGGGTAACATTTAAATCAGTATGGAAAATATATTCCATAGTCATCTATGGATGACTCTAAGGTATAAGGATGACTCTAAGGCTCATTTTTTCCCCCCGCATTTCAACATGTATGAAATAAGGTTATGTCTTAAATAGATCCTCATTTCTTAGTAGCAGTAAAATAATGGTGCATGTTAAGTCGCATAGAATACTATATTATTCATATGTGATTTTGGTACATTTGGGTAAGCCCTCTCTGGGGGAAAATGAAGTAGGATTCTTAACTCATATCTTTTACTAAAGTAAAATTATAACTGATAGTCTCATGCCATTGTCTTTTACCAAATAATACCAAAATAAAAATAATAATTGATTAAAGGCTTAAATGTAATGAAAGCATTACAAGTGTAGAAAAAAGAAAAAATTTTTAATGTAAATATATATGAGTAAGAAAGCTCTTATTCCAGAACTAGAAGAGTTGAAATTTTAACTTTTGTGTGGCTAAAACACATAAGCAGAGGTTTTTGTTTTTGTTTTTTTTAATATTTATTTGGCTGCACTGGGTCTTAGTTGCAGCACTTGGAATCTTTGATCTTTAGTTGCGGCATGTGGGATCAAATGCTCCTGCACTGGGAGCTCTGAGTCTTAGCCCCTGGACCACCAGGGAAGTCCCTGGTGGTTGTTTTTTAGAAAAAAACAAAGCTAGTGCATAAAGAAAGGATTGCCTCGGTGTGAATCTGAGCTTGGAAAATGAGAATTGCTTAAGGAAGTCTTTAGTCCTAATTGGGCTTCCCTAGTGATTGAGATGGTAAAGAATCCGCCTGCAATGCAGGAAACCCACGTTCGATCCCTGGGTTGGGAAGATCCCTTGGAGAAGGAAATGGCAACCCCTTCCATTCTTCTTGCCAGAAAAAAATCTCATGGACAGAGGAAACTGGTGGGCTATAGTCCATGGGGTCACAAAGAGTCGGAGCAACTGGGCAACTAACACTTTCACTTCACACTTAGTCCTAATCAGAATAAACTGTGTTCCTGGCCACAGCCTGGCCACAGGCACCATTTAGGTAAAGCTGGCTTGGGGACCTGAGGGCTACAGAGGAGGGGTCCACTCAGAGCAGGTCATAGCAGCTCTGTCTTGGGTTCAGAGCAACAGCAGCACTGAGATGGGGCAAGGTCTTGCCTGGATCACTTGGCTGAGGCAGGAACCTGGGTTGCTTATATGAAGGAGAGGAATTATGAGTCTTTATTCCTTTGAATCAACTAGCTGGGATCCATTTTGCTGCAGCAAAAGCCTGGGATTTCTGGAGTTGAGGAATGAGGGGGATTTATTCCAGACTCCCACTCACTAACTAGAGTTATATCCCGAGACCAAGGGAAATGGAAGTAATTTTGCCTGGAGAGTCCAAAAGCTGTAAGGCTAGAGTTGTCTCTAGATATTTCTTTGATTTCCCAGGCCTGCCTTCTCAGAACACTATCTTTTTTCAGGAGAACAGCCCCAAGGAGGACTGATCATCTCCTGTAATACTGAAAGCCATGGCCCAGGTAAGTTAGCTGAGGCTCTTTCTTATCTTCCTGACATTCAATTCTTTCTAAGAAAAACAAACAAAATTTTAAGGGTATGTGAGCCCAATCTCTTACTTTGTAGGTAGCCCTTCCATCTCTTTCCTTTCTTTGCAATTTTTGTTGTTGTTGTTAGAAAAGAAAAAAAAAATTCATTTGTCTGCTCTTTGGATTTTGCTGATTTCTTCTCTGGGGTATCATGTAAGTGTTTCCTGGGAATTGGTATGTAGGTCTTGATCAGATTCAGTTGGGATTTTTTTGTCAGGAATATTTCCTAGGTGGTGATGTGTGATTCCATTAGGAGGTGTATTATTTCTGGTTCTCTTTCCTTTTGTAATGTTAGCTACCAGTGAGGATTATTGTCTAGATTCATTAATTCATTAGAGGTTGCAAAATGATATTTAAATTCTGTCATTCATTTTCTATAGATTAGGTAGCATACTATGTTTAAAACATCTCATCAACTCTTTGGTCTAAAGGACCATTTGTATGGGAAAGAATGTTTGATTCTTTCCCCTTATTTACCAGTTTTTATTTTATTATTTATTTAATTATTGGCTGTGCCTGGGTCTTCGTTGCTGCTCACGGCCTTTCTCTAGTTGTGAAGAGCAGGTGCTTCTCTTGTTGTAGAGTTCAGACTCTAGAGCATGGACAGAGTAGTTAAGGTGCATGGGCTGAGTTGCTCCAAGGCATGTGGAATATTCTTGGACCAGGGGTCAAACCCAGGTCCCTTGCATTGGCAGGTGGATTTTTAACCACTAGACCACCAGGGAAGTCCTTTACCAATTTTTAAAATAATGAGTTGGTGTCTTAGAATCCTACAAAGATGACTAGTAATTTCTTATTCAATATTGTTAAGAGCTCATGGATTTAAACATTTTTGATCTAATCAGTCCATTACATTTGATCCTCAAATTACTGTCTTTGGCCAGTGGGAGGTTTTTCAGGTTGGCTCTTGAACCCTTTTAACATGATGCCAGTAGTTTTTGATAGCTCTCTTCTTTCTGAGAATGTTCAAACTCATCCGCTGCATTTGACTCAATTCTGAAATTGTCTCTTTGCCAACTTTTGTTCCTTTTATTTGAATACAATGCTTAGAGATGACAATCTAGACGCTAGGGATGTTCATTGCTACTGGGTTAATTATTGTTTCTGGGCCTTTTCTATAGACTGAGTCAGGAATTTATTTATTTTTTTTAGTATGAAATAAACTGGTAACTCTTGCATCTACTTCTAGGGTCCAAAGATACTGGTTCTCAGTGATACCAATGTAATTGCTCTTTGCTTTACCCCCAGATATAAGCACAGTAGTCTGTGAAATATTTCTTTCTGTTGCACAAATAATACATGTGTTTATTATTTCAGGGATCAGTGATGTTCACTGATGTGTCTATAGACTTCTCTCAAGAGGAGTGGGAATTCCTGAACCCTGATCAGAGGGACTTGTACAAAGATGTGATGTTGGAAAACTATAGCAATCTGGTGTCAATGGGTAAGGACATCTATACTGGTAATTTTGAGTTCTCCCCTGGAATGTCTGTTTCTTCTGCAGTGAATTTCTCAGCTACTTTTCAAGTTACCAGCTGAATTTCTGCTCCCTGTTCTCAAATAAATGGTTTGAACTGAAATAGAAAGGAAGAGTGGGAAATGGGCAGCTCCCAGTTGGCTGTGGCTGAGCCTCTTCTTTGTTTGACTGTTCCCATAGTAGCATCTCTTCCTTGATCATCAAGGGACTGGGTATTACATTCGGGTCTGATTTACCCACAGCCTAACCATGTTCCATGTCTTTTCTTGTGAGCAGGACTTTACATCCCCAAACCTCAAGTTATCTCCTTATTGGAACAAGGGAAAGAGCCATGGATGATTGGCAGAGAGCTGACAAGAGGCCTGTGCTCAGGTGAGTGAGAAATGACTGGACCAAGGCAGGGCACTGTAGGTAATAACTCAGCTGATTCATGAAGAAACAGCACCCTTGAGATGTGATCTTGGAAGCTCCCATCAAAGCAGTAGGCCTGTGGGAAAAACTAACTCCTTTGAGCATGAGTTTACGAATGACCTGTTCCATTCCTTTCCTCACTTACTGCTCTTTCTGCTACTCTTTGTCCAATACCCTTCTTAATTTCACGTAGAAAGTGCCCTTCATATCCCCTGCAAAGAAAACTCTTTTACCCGTACTTTTTTTGTTTCCTATTTTTGGGCTGTGCCACGTGGCATGAGGAATCTTAATCCCTGACCAGGGTTTGATCCCATGCCCCCTGCCATGGAAGCGTGTTTTCTTAACCACTGGACCTCCAGGGAAGTCCCTACCTGTATTTTAAATTTTTAATTAATTTATTTATTATTTTGGCTGTGCTGGGTCTTCACTGCTGCGTGCAGGCTTTCTCTTCTTTGTAGTGCACAGGATTCCCATTGTGTGGGTTCTTTTGTTGGGAGCATGGACTCTAGGTGCATGGGCCTCAGTAGTTGCAGCTCATGGGCTCAGTAGTTGCAATTCCTGGGCTCTTGAGCACAGGCTCGATGGTGATGGAGCATGGCACGGGCTTAGTTGTCCCTCAACATGTAGGATCTTCCTGGACCCGTGATTGAACCCATGTCCCCTATTTTGGCAGGTGGATTCTTAACTGCTGGACCGTCAGGGAAGTTCTTCTACCTATATTTTAGATTCAGTTCCTTGCTAGGCTTTCTTCCTCTTAGACTCAACTAAATGTTTTCTGTTACCATTCCCAAAATAGTATACCTGTGTGTGTGTGTGCACGTTTGTGCATGTCTGCACGTACCTGCCCCAGCTCCAAGTCCTAGTCTTCATTATAGCTGCCCACCAATGACTGATTTTTTCTTTTGTTTGTTGTGCATTTTTCCTTTATCCATTATTTTTTATTTCCTAATTTGTGCAAAGGAGTCTGCCATGTGATGCATTTTTCTAATTGTGTCAACTGTTAAAAACTTGGGGTCAAAAAGTAGTGCTAAATAAATGAACCTCTCTACAAAACAGAAATGGACCCACAAGATATAGAAAACAGACTCGTGGTTGCCAAGAGGTAGGAAGGTGGGGGAGGGAAGGACTGGGAATTTGGGATTACCAGCTGTAAACCGTTAATATTACATATAGGACAGATAAACAACAAGGTCCTTCTGTATAGCACAGGGAATATAGTCCTTATCCTGTGATAAACCATAGTGGGAAAGAAAATCTATGGGAAATCTGATGGAAAAGAAACAATGTATGTATGTAATTGAGTCACTTGGCTGTATAGCAGAGATCGGCACAACATTGTAAGTCAACTCTATTTCAAAAAAAAAAAAAACATTAAACTTTTTAAAAAGTAGTGATAAAATATATCCATAAAATAACTTTCACAAAGTAGTGCCTGATAAAAGAATCAGACGGTGGGGAGCTTAGCAGAAAGTCAGGAGCTAAATATTCAGAAATAGATTTAATCTATACTGAAATAGCAGTTGGAGCCTTGCAAGTGATTACAGTCACTGTCTAAAGAGACGATGCTGGGAAAAACAAAAAGGTCTTTGCCTAAATTGGGAACGAACGGGGCAGAGAAGAAGAGATTCGGTATAAAGTAGGCGAACCAAAAGAATACTTACATAATAGTTCTATATACTAAGCTTTGGTTCAGATGCTGTGATTATAATATTGAACAAAGCATTTAAAATTCTGCTGTCCTGGAGCTTATATTCTAGGGGATGCGAGAGAAAAAGTATATATCATATATATATGTATATGTCAGATGATAAATGCTATGAAGGAAGGTAGAGAAGGCCTTTTTAGAATTATTATTTTTCTTTAATAAATCTCTTTCTTACTTTCATGTGTTTATTTGGCTGTGCTGGGCCTTAGTCGCAGTACGTGGGATCTTCGATCTTTGTTGTGGCATCTTCTGGTTGTGGTGTGGAAACTCTTAGTTGCAGCATGTGGGATCTACTTCCCTGACTGGGCCCCCTGCATTGGGAGCATAGAGTCTTAGCCACAGAACCACCAGGAAAGTCCTGAAAGGTCCTTCTGATGAGGAAGGAAGTGAGGGAACAAATAACGTAGATGTCTGGTAGAAGAGATTCAGGCAAAAGTCAGGAAGAACGAAGTTCCTGAGTTAGGAGTTTTTTGGCTCCTCTCTTTGTGATTGGAACAGAATGAGCCAAGAGGGAATTATGTGAAAGGAGATCAGCAAGGTAGCAGGATGCATGTGTGTTTGTGTGCTCGCTGCTAGTGGGAGGGAGGGTGTATCTGCGGATAACTTGAGGTCTTATAGGCCTTGGTGTGGGCTTTGAATTCTATTTTGTGCTCAGTCGTTCAGTCATGTCTGACTCTGCAACACTCTCGACTGCCTGCCAGGCTCCTCTGGGATGTAAAGCCATTCCATTCTGAGTGAGGTGATTTGAACAGAGGAGTGACTTCATGTTTTTAAAGGATCCCTCTAACTCAGTGGTTGATAATTTTGGATTCCTTTGGATAGAATTGTGGGAACTCATGAACTTGGATGAAAAGAAAAAAAAATGCATCTTTACATCTAGTAATCTGTAATTGCAATTTAGCATGTCTTCCTGTTATTATGTATGCAGCAAACCATGATAGTGTTAGTAGTTTCTGTGACTTTGACATGAATGGAAATCACAGATATTTTCATATCATTTTACTGTTATTGTAGACATACTGAAATATCATTTGTGGTCATCACTATTTCAGAATTACAGGCTCACTGCTAGGACTTACTATTTAATTTTACTTATTTATTTATGGCTGTGCTGGGTCTTCATTACTGCTTTCTTTAGTTGTGGTGAGTGGGGGCTACTCGCTAACTGTGGTGAGCAGGATTCTCTTTGCGGTGGTTTCTCTTGTCACAGAGCATGAGTTTTAGGGTGCACCAGCTTCAGTAGTTGTGGCACACAGGCTTAGTTGCTCCTTGGCTTTTGGGATCTTCCCAGACCAGGGATAGAACCCATGTTCCCTGCATTGGCAGGCAGATTCTTAACCACTAGACCACCAGGGAAGTCTGGTCTTAGATATGTTCATAGAGAAGAAAACTCCAGGCAAAGTGGAGAACCCCTGTGCAGGCCCTTCTGAGAGGGGAAGAATTGGTGTGTTTGAAGAATGGAACGAAGTCAGTGTTGTTGCCCCCAGGAGCAAGCAAAAGCAGAGCGTGAGTTGAGATTGGAGAGACAAGTAGGAACTACATTATTCAGTCTTTGCTGGATTTTGAGCAGTGGAAGCCTGGGCCAAATGTCATTTTGGTGCTTGAATAGGTTAGAGAGTATGAGAACTTGGTGGGGATCTGGGTTAGGAGTCTACTTGAGTGGTCTGAGTTAGAGACTACTCTGAGTTAAACTCTTCCTGGTTTGAAAGAGGGCATTGGCAGTGGTGATAAAAAAAATTACTGAGGAGGTTAACTGGATGAAAGTTGCTGAAAGATCCTATGAAGGTAGGAGGAAAGAATATACTGAAATGAATTCCCTGTTTCTGGCTTGAGATACTCTAATCGAGTCTATTTTGATGTCTTCAAACTGTTCAATTTGCCTAAAATATCCATCAGCTGTCATATACTGAACACTTTATTCAACAACATTTACTATACTTTTCCTCATCCTTGTAGTAATCACAAATTAAGGATTAGCTCCCTTTTACAGATGAAGAAATGGGGACTAGAAAGGTTAAATAATTGCCTTGGAACCTGTTGTGAGTAACTGTCAGTTTGGGGACTCAGCTCTCATTAGTCTGCTTCTGACTCCTGTCGTCCTTCCATGGCACTATCTTGCACTGTGTCTTATTATTATTTATAATCCTCATGTGAAACTCTTGAGAATTTTTTTTAAATTGAAGTATAGGTGATTTACAATGTTGTGTTCGTTTCTGGTGTACAGCAAAGTGATTCAGTTATACACATGTGTATGTATATATACACACATATTTTTTTCAGATTCATTTTCATTATGGTTTATTGTAAGATATTAAATATAGTTCCCTGTGCTATATGGTGGGAACTTGTTTATTTTATATATAATAGTGTGTATCTGCTATTCCCCAAATCCTAATTTCTCTCTCTGACTTTTTCCCCTTTGACTTTTCCCCTATGGTAACCATAAGTTTGTTTTCTAGATATATGAGTCTTTCTGTTTTGTAAATAACTTCATTTGTATAATTTTTTTTTAGATTCCACATACAAGTGATATCATAACAGTATTTGTCTTTCTCTGTGTGATTTTCTTAGTATGATAATATCTAGTCTATCCATGTTGTTGCAGATGGCATCATTTCTTTTTATGGTTGAGTAATATTCCAGTGTGTGTGGGTGTGTATGTGTGTATATCACCTTTATCCATTCATCTGTCTGTGGCTGTTTAGGTTGCTTCCATGTCTTGGCTGTTGTAAATAGTACTGCTGTGAACATTGGGATGTATGTATCTTTTTGAATTATGGTTTTCATCTTTTCTTAATGTATGCTTAGGAGTGAGATTGTTGGATCATATGGTATTAATAACTCTATTTTTAGTTCTTTAAGGAACTACCATACTATTCTCCATAGTGACAGCGCCAATTTATATTCCCACCAATAGTGTATAAGGATTTTTTTTTCCATACCCTCTCTAGCATTTATTATTTGTAAATTTTTGGATGATGGCCATTCTGACAGGTGTGAGGTGGTATCTTATTGTGGTTTTGATTTGCATTTCCCTGGTGATTAGGTTGAGCACCTTTTCATATATCTATTGGCCATCTGAATGTCTTCTTTGGAGAAATATCTATTTAGATTTGCCCATTGTTTGATTGGTTTTTTGATTGTTTGATATTGAGCTGTATGAACTATTTGTATATTTTAGAAATAAGCCATTTTCAGTTGCATCATTTGCAAATATTTTCTCCTATTCTGTAGGTTGTCTTTTCATTTTGTTTATTGTTTGTTGTGCTGTTGCACTGTGTCTTTTTTCTCTCTCTGTATGCCTTAAACTTCAGTGGCCTCCCCTCCCAGTCACTGTGGTGGTATTAGTACATGAGCAAATCTCTCTCTTGTCCCAGGATCAGCATCACAAAATTCTAAGGCAAACAGTATTTTCACTGAATCTCCAGCACATAACATTTTCTGAGTCTTCCCTATCTGCTACTCACATCAAATTAGTTCAGTACCTTAGACTTTGGGCTTCCCCAGTCCACAGTGGTAAAGAATCCACTTGCCAATGCCGGTGTATTCAGGAGACACAGATTAGATCTCTGGGTCATGAAGATCCCCTGGATGAGGGAATGGCAACCCACTCCAGCATTCTTGCCTGGGAAATCCCATGGACAGAGGAGCCTGGTGGGCTACAGCCCATGGGATCAAAAAGAGTTGGACACATCTGAGTGACTGAGCATACATTCACTTTAGGCTTATCTCAGGCTAGTCCCCCATGTGGCTAACTCTCTGATCACTTTCAATATGTCCTCACATCCAATATGTCCTTTATTATGGACCTTATTCTTCTTTATCCCCAGCTGGGTAAACTGCAGTTTACTTCTGACTCCCAACAACCCAGAGTCAGCCTAAACCCCACAGGTTAATAGCCAGCCTTCCACAAGACTGCTCCCACTCCTGACCCCAGCTGCGAGTCCCACTCAAACTTCTGACCAACTGACTATAAATTCAGGTATTTCCATACCCCCCTGCAGGCTCAATAATTTGGTAAAACAATTCAGAAGACTCAGGGAAGTGCTATACTTACAATTGGAGTTTTACTATAAAGGATATCAGATGAGTTGGTAGGCTTTGGATGCAGAGGTTCCACACCCTCTCCCTGTGAAGCACCAACCAGAAAACTCCACTGAACTTTGGTGTTGAGTTTTTATTGTGTTATAGCCACGCTTTCCAGGAAACAGACTCACTCAGAAGGACAATGCAGATAGTGGAGTGCAGTTTATTACAACGGCGGGCCCAAGGCAGAGTCTCCTCTTAGCCAAGGACCCCGTCCAGCATTTGTGAAAATCTTTTATACCCCATGCGTACGTGTCCTAACCCACCACCTACCCCATGTGTACGTGTCTAAACCCACCACCTACCCCATGTGTACGTGTCCAAACAGTCAATAGTCAATAAGCCTGCAGTTACATTCCAACCAGTTAATAATCCATAAGCCTGTGATTACATCCTGATAGATACGAAAAAAAGTTTATGACCTGTCCGGAGACAGGGGTGATTACTGTATGCTTCCTCTTAGGCAATGAGTAGCCTGGATGTGATCTTCAAGATTCCCCTGTCTGGAGGGGGTCTTATCCTTCCACTGTCGTCCCCACAGGCACTAAGCAGAGAGTTCAGAGTCCGCTGGAGAGGCAGCCGAGCACGGCCAGCACGGACAGGCCTGAGATGGAGTCCAGGCCCTATGAATTCCTTCTTCATTCCCCCCTCTTGATGCTCTTAGTTTCCATAACGAGCATCACTCATTGAGATATATTGTACCTTAGCCCTCCTGTCACCCACATGAGAGAATGCTATCAACCTCTGGGTTACAAAATTCACAAGACATTGTAGGAAGCAGGGCCCACAGAGCAGTATGATTAAGATTACTATAACAACAGTTACAATGGTTTTCCACCAGTCTCCCTTTACCCAGGAGAGAACTGAAGTCCAAAAGGGAATATTTTCATTAGACATGGCTTTCGCTTGATTTTGCATATCCTTCAAGGCAGTAGATACATTTCCAGACAGGTCAGGGATGTACACACAACATTCGACTTTAATTACGGCACAAGTCCCTCCTTGGGCTGCTGTGAGTATGTCTAATGCCATCCTATTTTGAATTACTGCCTTCCTCATCTGAATTTGTTCTTCATTCAAAGCTTGAATGGCTTTTGTACTGTCTAAGAGGGCTTGTTTAGTGAAATTAGTTAAGGCCTCTACCTTAACCATGATATCTGTTGTTCCTACAGAGGGTACAAACAAGGCAGCAAGATAGTCATACCATTAGAACACAGATCGTGTTCATCTTGCATGCAGATAAGGCAGGTTTACTGGAGGCTGGTGCAGGCCAGGCTTAATACTGCCATGGGCGAAAGCAAATCCTAATGTGCAACGCCCCACCCAGCCAACTGGTAACCATGGCCATAAGTTAAGTCCACAGAGCCACTGGGTCCCATTGGGGGCTACCCAGCGGATTCCAGGATTATATTTCCTGTTGGAACCGGGCCACTGAACAGACTGATTGGGGTGATAGGTAACTTCCAAGATTTGTTTACATTGTTCAGGGGGCAAATAACCCATATATTTTAATTCTTTTGGGTCTAGGGGGTGGTCTCCAAACCCAACTTTCTGTTCTTTTTGTTCCCAGCAAATAGTAGTAGGGGTAATCAACTGTCCTTTCTCAGGAGTCATCCAGAAATATTCATCCCAGACCTGGTAGTATTGCTCAAGGTACCGGGAGGCCTGTCCCCCTTTTGTTAAGGGAGCCCTTTTCCTCTTTAATTTTCATATATGAGGTATAAGCCTTTGTTATCTCCATAAGGCTGGTGTTCATGTTAAATGTAACCCTATGTCCCTGGCCCATTGATGGCTTCTTCTTACACCAGGAGAGCAAAGAAAGGTTATGGTTGGTGAGAGAGAGAAAAGTTCCTTTCTGTTGCTCTAAGAAGGAACACAGTGGTATAAAGTCCCCATAACAGAGTGGCGATACCCACCAGGGGAGTCCGTCCATTACTGACAGGGGCATGGCCCCACATACCCAACAGTTGGAGGAGTTGTGGAAGTTCGCGTAAGAATGTGCCCACGAGATGAAGACGTTGTCCTGTGCAGGAACACTGGTCAGGTTCAGGATTGCGTTGATGAGGCCGAGCAGCAGGAGTCGTTTACCCAGCTCCATCCTGTAGAGGGCTCGTCCGGGATCTCGTTCTCTTCTTCCTCTTCAGAATGATCTTGGTTCCCCGTGGGTCGGTGGGGTCCTTCTGGGTGGTCCACTCAGCGTCTTCCGGGTCAGTGTTGTATGCCTTCTTTGCTCTGGTGTGATGGATCCAAGGGGCAATGACTGCAACTTTAACTGCAGTAGGGGTAGTTAGAATAACATAAGGGCCCTTTCACCAAAGGCTAGCAAATCATGTTCCCAATCTTTGACCCATACTTGGTCACCAAGTGTAAACTCATGAATCTGTTCCCCAAGGGGGAACGGCACCCTTTCTTGTACAAACTTAGTTACCCGATTTATTACCTTACCCAGTTCCATCTGCTGTGAAATCCTGTCCCCCCTTACCTGAGGCAAATTTGTTGACACCTGTTTTATTATGGGAGGAGGCCTCCCATACACAATTTCGTATGGAGAATAGCCTTGGGACTGTGGGGTCATCTTGAGTCTGAGCAGAGCCATCGGAAGCCAGTCCACTCAGGAGCAGTCAGTTTCTCTGATCCACTTGGAGAGTCTCTTTAAGTGTCCAGTTGGTTCATTCCACCATCTCAGAACTCTGGGCCTATATGCAGTGTGCAGTTTCCATTTGATGTTTAAAGTTTTGCTTACTTGTTGTACTAAATCAGCTGCAAAAGCCGGGCCATTGCCTGATCCAATGCTGGTAGGAAATCCAAATCTGGGAACCATTTCCCTAAGCAGGCACCGGGCTACTTCTGATGCTCTTTCAGTCCAGGTAGGAAAAGCTTTTACCTATCTCAAGAATGCACATACCATGACTAGCAGGTAACGGTAGTGTCGGTGAGGTTTCATTTCAGTGAAGTCCACTCCCAGGTGTTCAAGGGGCAGTGTGCCTTTCAGCTGAATACCCAGAGGATTTTGTCTGAATACCCGAGAGGCAGCATTAACCTGTGAGCAGGCAGCATGGCCTAGGTGGGTCGCTTGGTGTGTTTGGCTTACCAGAGTGTGTGCCAGCTCCTCCGGTACCAATAATTTGTCACTTGGCAATTCCTACCATCTCTTTTCAGTCTTGATGGCCCCTTCTGCTCTGGCTAACCCAACAGCTGTTGTCCTTGTTTTATCAGGCTAGTGCGATCAGTATATAGGACCCAATTAGGGTCTGGAACCTTGAGCCCTTCTTTAAAACAAACCCCAGATACCTTACCTCCTCTTTGTAGATTGTGCCTTCTTTTTCAACACCTGGTAACCTGCTTCCATCAACAGCTGGAGCAGTGCATTTGTCCCTTTCCAGCATTTTTCGTTGGTCTCAGGCAGCCAGCAGCAGGTCATCCCCGTATTGTAGGAGCTGATATCCATACTCTTCTGGATGGAATGAGTCCAGATCAGAAGCCAAGGCTTCCCCAAAGATGGCTGTGGAGTTAGCCTTTATTATCTGGTGCTCCCGACTGGATCTTCCCATTCAAAGGCAATGATGGGCTGTGATGCTGGGGCGAGGTGTATGCAGAAGAAGGCATCCTTGAGATCTAGGCAAGGGTAAACTTTAGTCCTCAGTGGGAGGAGGCTAAGCAAGGTATAGGGGTTTGGAACAGTGGGGTGTAAAGTCACAGTAGCCTGGTTGACTAGCCTGAGATCTTGTACAGGCCTATAGTCCTGTCCTCCTTCCCTGTTGACTGGCAGGATTGGCGTATTCCAAGCCGACTGGCACTCTACTAGAATGCCTGCTTGTTTCAATCTATTGATGTGGGGCAATATGCCGGTTCAGGCTCCATCCGTAGCGGGTACCGGCGCCCTCTAACCGGGATGGTGCCTGGTTTGAGTTCCATTATCACTGGGGCATGATGTTCAGCCAGCCTGGGGGGAGGGGGGGTTGTCTTCCACCCAGACCTCAGGGAATAATTGAGTTAGCTCTCTCATGCTCTTCCAGCCCACCCGGTTCTGCCTTCAGAGGCTCATGCAACCTCCACTCATCTTGGGGTGGTATTGAGAGAGAGGGCAAATAAGTCATAGAGTCCGTCCAGAAGGTGGGCCTCTCCTCAGGGGAGAAAGTCACCTGTGCTCCTAGTTTGGAGAGCAAGTCTCCTCCCAACAGGGGTACTGGGCACTTAGGAATGTCACTTGGTGCCCCCCCCATCTGACATTTTCTGGGCTGGCAAAACGATTTAGTCATCTCTTCTCCGGATACCCCAGTAACAGCGGCAGTCTTTTTGGACAGAGGTGCCACAGGTTTTGTTACTACCGACAGTTCTGCTCCTGTATCCACCATGAAGTCAATGTTTTGGTCCCCCACTTTTAAGGTCACCATGGGCTCTCAGGGACCTGATATCTCAGCCCTAGCAGCCCTAGTTAATTTCCAAGTCAGCAAGCTCCACAACTGCGGGAGCTTCCTCTTCCTTCCTTGCCTTAGGGCATTCATTCTTCCAGTGGCCAAAAGCTCCGCACCGGGCACACTGGTTTGGCTGTAACGGGCCCAGGGCCTCCCTTGGGACCGGCTGAAGGACTGTCCTGTCCCTGGGGCAGATGAGGTTTTCTGGAGGGCCCAAGTTAGACTTTCCCAGAGCAGCAGCTTGCACTGTAAGTCTCTTGTCTGTTCTCTTTCATTCCCTCCGTCTCTCTGGCAGAGCGCGGTCTCTGCTTAATTCCAACGTCTCCCTCCCCCTCTTGTCAGTACTCCCCGGGAGAGGCGGGTATAGCTTGGGCGGTTCGGGTGGAGCCGGATCCTGGAAGTGTTGGCCAGAGGCTTCTGTCACCGGGATCGGAGCCTGCCCAAACAGCGGCTCTACGAACTCCGGGAAAGCTGGCGGAGGAGTAGCGGCTGTTGCAGAAACTTCACCTGGCCCTGGATCGGGCATTAAGGAGGCCTCCGGTCCTGGTGAAGCACTGGGAGGCAGGCGTGTCATTATCCAGCATGGGAGAGGGGTCAGGTCATCCCCGTCCAAATCCTGTAGAATTTCCTTTTTTATCATCAGTCAATTTTTGTGCCCTTAATATTTTTCCCTTTCCCTTCTGGATACAGAACCTTGTCCAAGTAGGAGGGTCTCAAGCTAACCCTAGCCATGAGTCAATAGATGGATATTGATCCAGGTGTCCTGGCTCTCCTGTGAGTACTGTATAGATTGCTTCCACTATTTTTAAGTTCACGGTGTTCTCTGGTGGCCATCCTGCTCCCATAGGGGTCCATTCGACCTCACAGAGTATGTGGAGGCAGTTAGGCTTCATCTTCACCCCATAGTCTCCTCCTAATCCCTTCTTTAAATTTTTAATCATACACTCCGATACAATTGCCTTAGATTCACTTTCCCCCATCTTGCTTACCTTCTCAGACCTTCTTCTACTTTTTCTTTTCGTTCTGTCTACGAAGTTCTCAGTACCCTATGTACTTCTGATATTTCCACTCAGTGACACTTAAATTGCCATTCTGCCTCCTTCCTAATTGGGGTGAGAAGAGCCTTACCTGCCATATCCCAGAGGGAGAAGGGGGATCAGCGTGTCTTCACCTGCTGGTCAGCACAGCTGAACCAGAACATCACATGGTCCGAGACTGTTTCTCCCTTAGAGTCCATTCTGCCTTGGTGGGCTTGATCAGGTGCGGATGAAAACACAGATGGGTTAAATATCTCATATCCCAGGCCATCTCCGGAAAAGCCAATTCATACTCACTTCTGTTTCCCCCTCCTTCTAGCCTAACAATTCCCGGGGGGGGGGTCAAGAATTTCATAGCAGACGGGACACCTCCTGGGGGAGGGCAGAATACGAGCATACAAGGACCAGTTTCCTATCCTAAAAATCCCCTGGTGATCGCTTGGTAATAATTTTCCCCAAGACGGTGTGGACACACCTCCTAAATGTCCTTCACAAATTTCCTTCCTAAACCCTAGCACGCTCGTCAACCTGTACCAAGCAATCGCCACCTGCCTATTCCAGGCTCCTGTGGGTCCCCGCTCCTTCTAGTCCCTCCCAGGGCGGGTGATCAGGCCCCCTCTTCCACCCTGCTGGTTGGGCTCCTCCTCACCTGAGCGCTCAGTTCCCCTGCTGCCATCCACTACCTGCCAAAGCGAAGAAACGGGCTTTGAAAGGCTGAATCCTTCCAGAGGGGCGAGGCGCCTTCCCCCCTCTAGGAGATTCAAGCCACAAAGCCTCGGGGTGGCCTCAAATGAGACCTGTCTCCACAAAGTGAAGAGTTTCCCGGCCCATGCACCAAATGTTATAGCCACGCTTTCTGGGAAACAGACTCACTCAGAAGGACAATGCAGATAGTGGAGTGCAGTTTATTACACCGGCGGGCCCAAGGCAGAGTCTCCTCTTAGCCAAGGACCCCGTCCAGCATTTGTGAAAATCTTTTATACCCCATGCGTACGTGTCCTAACCCACCACCTACCCCATGTGTACGTGTCTAAACCCACCACCTACCCCATGTGTACATGTCTAAACCCACCACCTACCCCATGTGTACGTGTCCAAACAGTCAATAGTCAATAAGCCCGCAGTTACATTCCAACCAGTTAATAATCGATAAGCCTGTGATTACATCCTGATAGATACGAAAAAAAGTTTATGACCTGTCCGGAGACAGGGGTGATTATGGTATGCTTCCTCTTAGGCAATGAGTAGCCTGGATGTGATCTTCAAGATTCCCCTGTCTGGAGGGGGTCTTATCCTTCCATTGTCATCCCCACAGGCACTAAGCAGAGAGTTCAGAGTCCGCTGGAGAGGCAGCCGAGCACGGCCAGCACGGACAGGCCTGAGATGGAGTCCAGGCCCTATGAATTCCTTCTTCAATTGGAGCTTAATTACATAATTATATTTAAGCATAATTAATTGGCATAATTGATTAGGGCATCAGCCACTCAATCTCTGGCCTCCCTCTCTTTCTCAGGGGTCAAGTAGCTGAAAATCCCAGCCCTCTCATCATATGTTGGGTCTTTCTAGTGAACAGTCCCCATCCTAAATCTGGGGACCCACCATGAGTCACCTCATTAGCACAGTGAAAACACTGCTATCTCTCAGTAAATACAAAGGGTTTTTGAAGCTCTTTGTTATGAACTAGGGACAAAAATCAAATTTATACTTTATTATACCAGAGAGCCCAAGAATCTTTCCTTTTATTTATAAAAATCTATGCTTTTATTCCTCTTAGGAGACCTTTAATGGATGTAAAAAAAAAAATAGCCACTTTGTATAATACATATCGTATGATGATATACTTTGTTTCTTACATATACATATAAGCTCATATAGATGTATATACTACTAGTCATCTTTTATGCCGAAGCATTATATATTTATCAACTTTTCCAAATGACTCTGGTCCACATCAATATTTGAGAATCATTGTGGTTTTCTATTTCCATAGATTCTGCCTGCTGCTTCCTGCTTTACATCTCATTAATTTTTGTGTATTTCTTGTCCATTTTTCAGATGCAACAGATATACTTGAGAATTCTATGTCATTTACTACCACATAATTGTTTTTACTTTAATTTTTCCATTTCTCTTATAGAAGTTTACCTTTTCACAAATGAGGTGGGAGAAGAATATTTACCTTTTATTTTCTTTCAGCTCTGGAATCAATGTGTGAAACCAAGTTATTATCACTAAAGAAGGAAGTTTATGAAATAGAATCATGCCAGAGGGAAATGATGGGACTTAGAAAACAAGGCTTTGAATATTCCAGCTTCAGAGATGTTTTGGAATATAGAAGTCACTTTGAAAAACAACTGGGACATCAAAATGGGCATTTCAGCCAAGAAATACTCACTCATGAGTACATGCCCTCATTTATTCAACAGACATTCTTTACTTTACATCAAATTAACAATGAAGAGAAACCCTATGAATGTAAGAAATGTGGAAAGGTCTTTAGTCAGAATTCACAATTTCTTCAACACCAGAGAATTCATATTGGCGAAAAATCTTACGAATGTAAAGAGTGTGGGAAATTCTTTAGCTGTGGCTCACATGTTACTCGACATCTGAAAATTCATACAGGTGAAAAACCCTTTGAATGTAAAGAATGTGGAAAGGCCTTCAGCTGTAGCTCATACCTTTCTCAGCATCAGAGAATTCATACGGGTAAGAAACCCTATGAATGTAAGGAATGTGGGAAGGCCTTTAGTTATTGCTCAAATCTTATTGACCATCAGAGAATTCACACTGGTGAAAAACCCTACGAATGTAAAGTGTGTAGAAAAGCCTTTACTAAGAGCTCACAACTTTTTCAGCATGTGAGAATTCATACAGGTGAGAAACCCTATGAATGCAAGGAATGTGGCAAAGCTTTTACTCAGAGCTCAAAGCTTGTACAACATCAGAGAATTCATACAGGTGAGAAACCATATGAGTGCAAAGAATGTGGCAAGGCCTTTAGTAGTGGCTCAGCTCTTACTAATCATCAGAGAATTCACACAGGAGAGAAACCCTATGATTGTAAGGAATGTGGGAAGGCTTTTACTCAGAGCTCACAACTTCGTCAACATCAGAGAATTCATGCTGGTGAGAAACCTTTTGAATGTCTTGAATGTGGGAAGGCCTTTACTCAGAACTCACAGCTTTTTCAACATCAAAGAATTCATACAGATGAAAAACCATATGAATGTAATGAATGTGGGAAGGCCTTTAATAAATGCTCCAACCTTACCCGACATCTCAGAATTCATAGTGGTGAAAAGCCCTATAACTGTAAGGAATGTGGAAAGGCATTTAGCAGTGGCTCAGATCTCATTCGTCATCAGGGAATTCATACTGATGAATAATAAAAGTTAAAGCTCTTCTCACCTTCCTGATCTTTTAAACAAAGAGAAAATTAAGGTTTGATAGTTACCCTCTTTCACTATTTTTTGTTTATTTTATAGAAAATAAATACATTTTAAAAATATATTTCTTAAAATATATAAAAAATATATTTCTTAAAATATATTTAATCCAAATATATTTTACTCTAAGTTAGGAATTTGGATTCTAAATTGATATATGCTTGTCTCTACCCCTCTCCTCCCCCACTCCATCTTGTATTAATGTCACTTCAACAGTTTTATCCTTTCCTACTGTTTTGTTCTAACTTCTTGGTGATATATTATATTATTGTTTATATTTGCTTGAGTCTTAAGGCTATTCTCTGATCTATATGTTTGTGCTTACACCAGTATCACACTGTTTAAACTGTGTGACTTTGTATTTTTTAATTCCTTGTAGAATTAATTATAATCTTGTTCTTGAAGTAAGTTTTAGTCCTTTTGTTTCATTTCACACATTTATATTTTCTTACTAGAAAACAATATCAGAAAACTAGAACCTAAAAAAGCCAGGATTAATTGTAGTCATGCCATCTATATATAGATAATGACTCTCAGTTGGTAGAGCAAATCCTACCAGACTTTGTTTTTAAAGAAAATGTAGTCATGGTACATATGTTGTACCTTTACCTGCTTTTATAATATAGTCAAAAATATGATTGCTATTTCAGTATATAGAGATTTTTATTATTTTTATTGATATATTTAATGACATTTTTAAATGACCTTATTATTCATGTTACGGTTGCATCTAATTGTTTTTGGTTATAAAATCTTCCTTTATTAATATGACCCAAAGTTTATGTTTGGATGTTTTGGCTTTTTCCTTTTAAAACATCTACTTTAGTTGGTGAAATTATCTACATTTTGTCCTTGTAAACTGTCTTATTCCTTTCACCAAGCCTAACCCCAGTCTCATATGAGAAAGGTAATTAACCACCATTATCAATATTATTTATCTTTCCAGATTTTTTTAACTTTTTACTTATATATGTTAGTGACATTTTCTTTTTTATGTATTAATAAATATAATCATGCTGTATGTGTTGGTTTGTTGTGATGATTCAATGAATTAATAAATATTCAGAACTTTTCCTATCATGTGGCAAATATCTAGTAAAAGTTGTTCATTATCATTATTATTATTTTTATACTCATTTTCATAATTACTATTTGTGGAGGGCTTTCCTGGTGGATCAGGATAAAGAATCCGCCTGCCAATGCAGGAGACTCAGGTTCAATCCATGGGTCAGGAAGATCCCCTGGAGAAGGAAATGGCAACCCACTCCATTATTCTTGCCTGGAGAATCCCATGGATTCTCTGGAATCCCAGAGGAGCCTGGCAGGCTACAGTCCATAGGGTCACAAAGAGTTGGACAAAACTGAGTGACTTAAACAACAATTATTTGTGGAAAGGATTTTAACCATTTGTTTACCTTTATCTAAGTCAAAGAATTCATAATGAAAAAAGACAAATGAGAGACTTCCCTGATTGTCTAGTGGATAAGACTGCGTGCTCCCAATGCAGGAGGCCTGGGTTTGATCCCTGGTTGGGGAACTGGATCCCAAATGCTGCATCTAAGAGTTCCCACACTGCAACTGAAGATCTCACAGGCTGCAATGAAGACCTGGTACAGCTAAATAAATAAACAGATATTTTTTAAAAGAGAGAGAGAAATGAGTGTAATGAACATAAGAAAGTTTATCCTATCCCCATTATTTGGCTTGAAATTTTAAAAGGGAAAAAAAGTTTTTGTGGGTAGTCTACATTCAGACTTCATTTTTATACTGCACAAAGATTAATACCTATTTGAAACCCTATGGATATAATGATGGGTTGGTGAAAGCATAACTGTCAAATAAGTAGGAAGAGATAAGGATATTTTTCCTAATTATTCCCCAAAAAGTAGAAAATATACAGGGCACATTATTTGACCAGAATGAGTGACACAGTAACAAAATGATAGCCAACAAATATAAATATCTGAATATTAATTTAGTAACCCTCTTGATTAACATGGGTTAAGGAACTAAATCCTTAGAATACACATTATTTAAATGTGAATGAATATAAGAATACAATTGAAAAACCTGTGAGTGGCAGGCAAAATTGTATTGGAAGTTTTATAACTCAGTATGCATGCATACATTAAAGTACTAGAAAGATCATTAAAATGAATACAGAACCCAAAGAGCTAAAACAAGCAAAAGTATATCTAAAATATGGGCAGAGAAAGGCATTGTTGGTTATCAAATAAATGACAAAAGTAAACCATTTAAAATAGAAAATGTATCTGATTGAAAGTAGACAAACCACTGATTCAGGTCAGGGAATACAAGTGACAAATGAACAGTGCCATGAATGAGAAATGGAAATGACTCTCAGTAAAGGATCTGTCTACATTGCGGGAGACCCAGGTTCGATCCCTGGGTCGGGAAGATCCCCTGGAGAAGGGAATGGCAACTCCAGTATTCTTGCCTGAAGAATCCCATGGGCAGAGGAGCATGGTAGGCTACAGTCCATGGGTTCGCAAAAGAATTGGACACAACTGAGTGACTAATGTTTTCATACTTACTCCCTATTTAAATGTAAAAGGAAAAAAAAATAAATGTAAAAGGACATTATCTTTTTGGGTGATTAAAATATTCTGGGATTGGCAGTGTATATACTAAAAACCACTCTATACTTTAAAAGGGTAAATATATACAGTATATGAATTTTATCTCAAACTTAAAAGTACTATAGATGTTTTTTAGAATATATCCGAAAATCTGGACAAAGTGTATGATTTTTAGAAAGAAATTGGATTGACTTGATATCAGACTTGACTAGAGAAGTATAAAATCTTTAATAGATTCTCCCCAAAAGGAACATTTTTTAAACCAAAAAAATAAATGTCAGGGGAATTCCATGGCAATCCAGTGGTTAGGACTCCACGCTGCCACTGCTGGGAGTCCAGGCTTGATCTCTGATGAGGGAACTAAGATCCTGAAAACCATGAGGTAAAGTAAAAAATTAAACAAATAAATGTCAGCTACACCAAAGACATATATATATTTACAGACGAAACTGTGAAATGTGTTAGGAACTCTTCCAGGACACAGACTGAGGTAGCAAGTTATCTGATTTTATGACTCTGTCACAACCCTAATGATAAAACTTGCTGGAAGGACATAAGATAATATGCCCAAAATCAGTTATGAAAATATACAACGTTAAAAATTAGCAAGCTAAATCTAGTAATCTATTGAAAGGAAATAAATACTTGTCACAATCTGAATTTTGGAACAAAACTTTTCTAAAAAATCTTTAAACTTGCTACTCACTTTTTGAAACTTGGAAATCAAATCAATTTAGTTAATACAGTATTCCTTAGTATTTGAACTTGGAAACCAAATAGACTTGGATAGCAAGGGGTTCTTGGAATACAACACAAGACAATTCACATGGAATTTCTAGAATTTAAATAACTAAAATATTACAAGTGAAAATATATTATCAATCCTCAATGTCTTCTAGTTGCACCTTTCTTATCTGTATTTGACAGAATGGGATATGTTTTATAAATAAGAGTTATCTGACCTGCTGGAATATCACTGTGTTCATTCATTTATACCCTGTCTACTTCTCGTTTGAAGAGTCTTTAAAACAGCTAATGAATCTAATCACTGACACACATTTAGCACGAGGATGTAGTGGGAGGTGGGAAAGAGGTTGTTAAAACAATCACAGAATTTCAACTCTTATTGCAGTTTGAATGTATGGTATGAAAGGTGTTCACTCCCATGATAGCCAGAAAACCAGGGCAAGATATAGTCATACTTAGGAATAAGTTTAGTAAAAGATATGAAAGATCTTTATATGGAAAACTGCAAAACATTGCCGAGGGAAGTTAGTCAAGATTTTTTTTTTTTTCTTTTTTTTGCCCCACTGCATAACTTGTGAGATCTCAGTTCCCCAATCAGGGATTGAACCTGGGCCCTGGCAATGAAAGTGCTGAGTCCTAACTGCTGGACCACCAGAGAGTTCCCTAGAAAAGATCTAAATTGATGGCAATACAATGGCTATGAATTGGAAAATTCAATGTCTTTAATAAAATTTCCCCAAATTTACCTATAGATTCAATGCTGTCCTAGTCAAAATATCAGAATGTTTTTTTAAATTTTAAATTGATAAAAGCATTCTAAAATTTATAGAGAAATCCAAAGACCTAGAACAACCAAAATCAGTATTGAAAAAGAACAAATTGGAGAACTTCTGATTTCAAGACTTGCTATAGAGCTATGATAAACCAATAAAGACTGTGGTATTTGTCTAAGGATAGACAAATAGGTCAGTGGAGTAGAATAAAAAGTACAGAAATACACCACAACAGACCCCAGAATTCAACCTGTATATTCTAGCATGTCACAAAGTAATTTGACCATGAAACATTTTCCCTCCTACTTGTCATTAATGTTTGCAAAAATACATCAGCAAGAAGTTAAGTTTAGGAGATTATTGTAGGTAGTTAAAGTATTGGGGGTTAGGAGTTTTGCATGTCTGTAATATTGGATCCTGTAGAAAGTCTCTAACTTAGTCCTGCTCTTTTCACTGAAACAAATCCTTAGTCTGAGTTAGTCTCAGTTAGCCCTAATACTCTAATTGTGCAGAATTAGTTAGTTAGTCCAGTTGCTTAGTCATGTCCGACTCTTTGTGACCCCATGAATTGCAGCATGCCAGGCCTTCCTGTCCATCACCAACTCCCGGAGTCTACCCAAACCCATGCCCATCGAGTCGGTGATGCCATCCAGCCATCTCATCCTCTGTCGTCCCCTTCTCCTCCTGCCCCCAATCCCTCCCAGCATCAGGGTCTCTTCCAATAAGTCAACTCTTCGCATGAGGTGGCCAAAGTACTGGAGTTTCAGCTTCAGCATCAGTCCTTCCAATGAACACCCAGGACTGATCTCCCTTAGGATGGACTGGTTGGATCTCCTTGCAGTCCAAGGGACTCTCATGAGTCTTCTCCAACACCATAGTTCAAAAGCATAAATTTTTCAGCGCTCAGCTTTCTTCGCAGTCCAACTCTCACATCCCTGAGACAAATCCTCAGTCTGAGTTAGTCTCAGTTAGCCCTAATACTCTAATTGTGCAGAATAATTTTTATCAATTATTATCACTTTGAACCTAATACTCAAGGAGGGTAAAGGAAGACAGCTTCATTTTTGTATTACATTGTCATTTTTTGTTTTTTGTTTTGGCCACACCACACAGCTTGCAGGATATTAGCTCCCTGACCAGGGACTGAACCTGAGCTCTTTGACAGTGAGTGTGGCATCCTAACCACTGGACCACCAGGAAATTCACTCTCATTATCACCTTAAACATGCTCAGTGGAGCTAGGTCTTCTCTGATCCTCTTAAAATTTAATTAAAGATCATGATTTTTTTGATCACTCCTACTTACTACAGATAATTTCAGCTCACTCAGTAGTATAAATATCCTCTTGATGAAGGTGAAAGAGGAGAGCGAAAAATATGGCTTAAAACTCAATGTTCAAAAAACTAAAATCATGGCATCCAGTCCTATCACTTCATGGCAAATGCCGCTGCTAAGTCGCTTCAGTCCTGTCCGACTCTGTGCGACCCCATAGATGGCAGCCCACCAGGTTCCCCCACCCCTGGGATTCTCCAGGCAAGAACACTGGAGTGGGTTGCCATTTCCTTCTACAATGCATGAAAGTGAAAAGTGAAAGTGAAGTCACTCAGTCAGGTCTGACTCTTAGCGACCCCATGGACTACAGCCTACCAGGCTCCTCCATCCATGGGATTTTTCAGGCAAGAGCTCATGGCAAATAGATGAGGACAAAATGGAAACAGTGGCAGATTTTATTTTCTTGGGCTCCAAAATCCCTGGACAGTGACTGCAGTCATGAAATTAAATGAAGCTTGCTCTTTGGAAGAAAAGCTATGATAAACCTGTGTTTTGTGTTAGTTTCTCAGTAGTGTCTGGCTCTGCGACCCCAAGAACTGTAGCCTGCCACGCTCCACTGTCCAAGGAATTCCCCAGGCAAGAATACTAGTGTGGGTTGCCATTTTCGGCTCCAATGATAAACCTAGATAGCGCATTAAAAAGGTGAGACATCACTTTGCCGACAAAGGTCTGTATAGTGAAAGCTATGGTTTTTCCAGTAGTCATGTACAGATGTGAGAGTTGGACAAAAAGAAGGCTGGGCACCGAAGAATTGATGCTTTCCAAGTATGGTTCTGGAGAAGACTCTTGGGAGTCCCTTGGACAGCAAGGAGATCAAACCAGTTAATCCTAAAGGAAATCAACTCTGAATAATCATTGGAAGGACTGATGCTGAAGCACCAGTACTTTGGCCACCTAATGAGAAGACCCAACTCATTGGAAAAGACCCTGATGCTGGGAAAGATTGAGGGCAGGAGAAGGAGGCAGCAGAGGATGAGATGGTTGGATGGCATCATCAACACAATGGACATGAGTCTGAGCAAACTCTGGGAGATAGTGAAGGACAGGGAGGCCTGGCATGCTGTAGTCCATGGGGTCGCAAAGAGTCAGACATGACTTAGAGACTGAACAACAATATAAATATCCAGTTTTCATCAGTTCAGTTCAGTTCAGTCGCTCAGTCGTGTCCGACTCTTTGTGACCCCATGAATCACAGCATGCCAAGCCTCCCTGTCCATCACCAACTCCTGGAGTTTACTCAAACTCATGCCCATCGAGTCGGTGATGCCATCCAGCCATCTCATCCTCTGTCGTCCCCTTCTCCTCCTGCCCCCAATCCCTCCCAGCATCAGGGTCTTTCCCAATAAGTCAACTCTTCGCATGAGGTGGCCGAAGTACTGGAGTTTCAGCTTCAGCATCAGTCCTTCCAGTGAACACCCAGGACTGATCTCCTTCAGGATGGAATGGTTGGATATCCTTGCAGTCCAAGGGACTCTCAAGAGTCTTCTCCAGCACCACAGTTCAAAAGCATCAATTTTTCAGTGCTCAGCTTTCTTCACAGTACAACTCTAATATCCATACATGACCACTGGAAAAACCATAGCCTTGACCAGACGGACCTTTGTTGGCAAAGTAATGTCTCTGCTTTTTAATATGCTATCTAGGTTGGTCATAACTTTCCTTCCAAGAAGTAGCGTCTTTTAATTTCATGACTGCAGTCACCATCTGCAGTGATTTTGGAGCCCAGAAAAATAAAGTCTGACACTGTTTCCATTGTCTCCCCATCTATTTCCCATGAGGTGATGGGACCAGATGCCATGATCTTAGTTTTCTGAATGTTAAGCTTTAAGCCAACTTTTTCACTCTCCTCTTTCACTTTCATCAACAGGCTTTTTAGTTCCTCTTCACTCTCTGCCATAAGGGTGGTGTCATCTGCATATCTGAGGTTATTGATATTTCTCCCGGCAATCTTGATTCCAGCTTCTGCTTCTTCCAGCCCAGCGTGTCTCATGATATACTCTGCATATAAGTTAAATAAGCAGGGTGACAATATACAGTCTTGACGTACTCCTTTTCCTATTTGGAACCAGTCTGTTGTTCCATGTCCAGTTCTAACTGTTGCTTCCTGACCTGCATACAGGTTTCTCAAGAGGCAGGTCAGGTGGTCTGGGATTCCCATCTCTTTCAGAATTTTCCAGTTTATTGTGATCCACACAGTCGAAGGCTTTGGCGTAGTAGATAAAGCAAAAATAGATGTTTTTCTGGAACTCTCTTGCCTTTTTGATGATCCAGAGGATATTGGCAATTTGATCTCTGGTTCCTCTGCCTTTTCTAAAACCAGCTTCAACATCTGGAAGTTCACGGTTCATGTATTACTTGGAGAATTTTGAGCATTACTTTACTAGCGTGAGAAATGAGTGCAACTGTGCGGTAGTTTGAGCATTCTTTGGCATTGCCTTTCTTTGGGATTGGAATGAAAACTGACCTTTTCCAGTCCTGTGGCCACTGCTGAGTTTTCCAAATTTGCTGGCATATTGAGTGCAGCGCTTTCACAGCATCATCTTTCAGGATTTTAAATTGCTCAACTGGAATTCCATCACCTCCACTAGCTTTGTTCGTAGTGATGCTTTCTAAGGCCCACTTGACTTCACATTCCAGGATGTCTGGCTCTAAGTGAGTGATCACACCATTGTGATTATCTGGGTCGTGAAGATCTTTTTTGTATAGTTCTTCTGTGTATTCTTGCCACCTCTTCTTAATATCTTCTGCTTCTGTTAGGTCAATACAATTTCTGTCCTTTATTGAACCCATCTTTGCCTGAAATTTTCCCTTGATATCTCTAATTTTCTTGAAGAGATCTCTAGTCTTTCCCATTCTGTTGTTTTCCTCCATTTCTTTGCACTGATCTCTGAGGAAGGCTTTCTTATCTCTCCTGGCTATTCTTTGGAACTCTGCATTCAAATGGGAATATCTTTCCTTTTCTCCTTTGCTTTTCGCTTCTCTTCTTTTCACAGCTATTTGTTAGGCCTCCTCAGACAACTATTTTGCCTTTTTGCATTTCTTTTCCATGGGGATAGTCTTAATCCCTGTCTCCTGTACAATGTCACGAACCTCCGTCCATAGTTCATCAGGCTCTCTGTCTATCAGATCTAGTCCCTTAAATCTATTTCTCACTTCCACTGCATAGTCATAAGGGATTTGATTTTGGTTATACCTGAATGATCTAGTGGTTTTCCCTACTTTCTTCAGTTTAAGTCTGAATTTGGCAGTAAGGAGTTCATGATCTGAGCCACAGTCAGCTCCTGGTCTTGTTTTTGCTAACTGTATAGAGCTTCTCCATCTTTGGCTGCAAAGAATATAGTCAATCTGATTTCGGTGTTTACCATCTGGTGATGTCCACGTGTAGAGTCTTCTCTTGTGTTGTTGGAAGAGGGTGTTTGCTATGACCAGTGCGTTCTCTTGGCAAAACTCTATTAGCCTTTGCCCTGCTTCATTCCGTACTCCAAGGCCAAATTTGCCTGTTACTCCAGTCTTCATAGCAGAGTGAAATTAAAACTGCTTTCTCTGCTTTGATCTGTTTGCAGTTCATGGCAAATTGTATTTTCCAAAAATTGCCATAACTATATTTTTGTTTCCACATGGTCTTCCAGAACCTTATCATTTTCCCATCAGGAAGTGGAGTGCATGTTCTTTCCCCTTGAATCTGGATGGACTTTTAAAACTGTTTAAGTACAGGGGAAATGATGCTCTGTGATTCTGAGACTAGCCATAAGAGATGAATCATCTTCTATCTGGATCTTTCTCAGGACCTTGAGCTGCAGTGTAAGATGTCTGAGTCTACCATGCTGTTAACAAGCTCAAACTAGCCCACACAGAAAAATCACATGGACAAATCTTTGAGATTACACGAAATAAGAGATGTCCAGCTAGCTTCCAGTTGTTCCTGGAACTTCACACACTGTTCCAGGTTTAGCTATCAAGAAAAGTCTGAGCCAGAACTGTCCAGCTAGGCTGTTTCTGAATTCCTGACCCAGAAAAACCATGAAAGATAATAAATGATTGCTGTTGTTTGAAACCACTAAAGTTGAAAGAACAGATATACAAACAGACAATGCCAGATTGTATATGATGATAGAACCCTGACCCACAAACTCTGCAGAAACCAGAAAACCAAACTACAAACTTGGTAGCAATCAGCGCAGAACTCTCAGGACTTGGTCAATAACTGCTAGCTTCCCTATCTTTCGCCTCTGCTTCCAACTCAGAACCAACCAGAGAAAACCAAATCACCACCTCCAAACCAACCACAAAAGTTGCACTTTTTGTAGTTGGTTCACCTCTAGCTTCTCTTGGACAGTGACCTCCGATCAAAATACACCTGAAGCCTTCCCTTTTTTTTCAGTATAAAGCTTTGCCGGTTCCCTGCTTTTGAGTCAATGACAACCATAAGCAGTGGTGGCTGCAATACTAATAATTTGAAGCAACCTAACAAAAATGAGATAATACATTAATTACATAGATGGCATGTAGAATTTACAAAATATGTGGAAGAACACAATGTTCAGTATATATGATTTTAAAAGCAGGTTAAGAAGACAAGTAGTGAAGGACAGGGAAGCCTGGCATGCTGCAGTTCATGCGATCTCAGCGAGTCAGCCGGGACTTAGCGACTGAACAACAAAGAGGACAAATATTTATATGAAAGGATATAAGGTTAGGAGCCTCCCAGGTGGTCCTCGTGGTAAAGAACCCGCCTGCCAACGCAGGAGAGGCAAGAGAGGTGGGTTCGATTTCTGGATCGGCAAGATCCCCTGGAGGAGGGCATGGCAACCCACTCCAGTATTCTTGCCTGGAGAATTCCGTGGACAGAGGAGCCTGGCAAGCTACAGTTCATAGCGTCGCAAAGAGTCCCGCACGACTGAAGTGACACAGCACTGCACGCATATAAGCTTAAACATAGCTATGCCTGAATCGAGAAATTACAGGTGTTTTGTTATTTCCGATTGTAGACAGTAGGACGAGGCGCTTGTCTGGTTTTGTGTTTGTACGCCCAGCCCTCGCAAGCTAGCTGTTTCCACGTGAGACCCGGAGCTCACCTGCGCCGGCCTCGCCACGCCCCGATCGCGCCTTGGGGCGGGGCTTGGAGAGCTTCCCGGCCTGCGCAGGGGCTTCTGGGAGATGTGGTCCAGCCGCCAGGCCTCCGCGCCCGCTTGCGCCCAGACCCCATCGGCTGGGCCTTCTGGGTCGGCGGTGCGGGTGTATCGGGCTCATTGCGTGGAACGAAGGCTGGTGAAGGCCCCGTGGCGGCCTCCATGCCCAAGACCTCCAGGCGTAGAGAGGTGAGTCCCCCAGTTTTACTGGCTGAAGGCAGCGAGAATAGCCGAAGGTCCCCGGATCGTGCGAAAGGGGAAGGCGAAAACCGAAGGTCCGGTAGTCGCGGGGTCGGAGGGGCGACGCAGGGAGCATCTTGATTTTGTTGAAATAGGGGTGAATGGCTGCGACGATGGTCCCGAGGTTGGTGGCCTGCAGGCATCCATGGGTTGACGGGCTGGAGGGCAGGGTTCCTCGCATTTGGGGGACAGCCTATGCCGGGCATTTTGGTTGGAGAGGCAGCTGGGGCTTTGCAACCCCAGGTTGGTGGGGAAGGGACAGTGAGGCAGGGTCCAGGGCTTTGGGAGTGTTGACTGGAAAAAAAACGGACAACCTAAAAGTTTATGTTTTATCTGGTGGCCTTTCTCAGATGGCTGTGAGGGACTGCTCTGAAGAGGTAAGGAGGAGCCAGGATTACAGGGGTTTTGCGAGAAAACCCAGTAGTTAGAACAAGAAACGATTACTGTTAATTAGAAAAAAAACGGACAGCTAAAGTTAATGAACTAAGCGATTTTCTTTGTATGACGAAGTGCAGGAGTCTGGGATCCCTGAAGTCATTCCTTTGATATGCACCTTAACTATCTAGGATAAATGTGCCTGTCTCCGGCTTGATTCCAGTCAGGGTGCACAGTTGGGGCTGGCTGCAGTGGCTGCTGACTAGCTGGCCACAACATCCTTTGTTTACTGATACGGCAGGCGGCATTCTTAGTGCAGAGAGGCCGCTTATGGGGCTGTAAGTTCTTAGATGTTTATGAGGGCAGCTAGATGTTTGGAGCCCTGGAGAGGAGTTAGGAAGTGCCCCTTGGTTTGAGATGTGGTAGGGGTCAATAAAGTGTTAGTCGCTTGCCGTGTTCTACTTGTGCCACCCCGTGGACTGTAGTCCACTAGGTTCCTCTGTCCATGGAATTCTCCAGGCAAGAATACTGGAGTGGGTAGCCATTCCCTTTTCCAGAGGATCTTTCCGACCCAGGGACTGAACCTGGGTCTCCTGCATTCCTGGTAGATTTTGTACTGTCTAAGCCAACAGGGAAGTCGTGAGGTTTGATGTTTATGGTGACAATATGTTCTGGTGTCTCTTATTTTGGAGATAACTTGGACTTTGAGGAGGGGGAGCCAAAATCTTGTATTCCCACTTTTGTTGTAGGTGCTCCTGTGAAACCACCTTCATTTCTTACTAGGCTTTTATTTTTTTAACACTTCTTTTTAAAAAAATTTATTTTAATTTGGCTGTGCTAGGTCTTAGTTGCTACACACATGATCTTAGATCTTCCTTGTGTCATGCGAGATCTTTAGTTGCATCATCAGAGCTCTTAGTTGTGGCATATGGGATCTAGTTCCCTGACTAGGGATCAAACCTGAGCCCCCTGCATTGAGAGCACAGAATCTTAGCCACTGGACAACCAGGGAAGTCCCTCAGTGAGCCTTTTCTATAAGTGAGTCTAGGGATCAGAGGGATGGGCAGATTGTCTTGGACACCAGGATGGGCTCTTCTCCAGCCAGGCCCTCTATGGATTGCCAAAGGCTTGTTGCCACTTTGCATCTGAGAAACTCCTGAGCTCAAAGTGGTTAGCAGCTTCTCTAAGCTCCCAGATGCTTTGGACTTAAATGACCTTCCCCTGGGTACTTGCCTCTGGGGTAGCGAAGCCAGGAAGGTCACACCTATGGTCACTTCCATGTGTATGCATGCTTAGTCGATCAGTCCTTTCTGACTCTTTGCGACCCTATGGACTGTAGCCCACCAGGCTCCTCAGTCCATGGGATTCTTCAGGCAAGAATACTGGAAATGCTCTGGTCATGCTCTCCTCCAGGAGATTGTCTCAACCCAAGGATCAAACCCACGTCTCCTGTGTCTCCTGCATTGCAGGCAGATTCTTTACCCTCTGAGTCACTGGGGAAGCCCTCAATCACCTCCCAGTTTTCTGCAAAAGAGAATTCTCCACACTCTTGACCAGTGAGGGCCAAAGGGGACTTGTATATCCTTTCTTGTCTCAGTAGAAGTTACAGTTCCAGGTGTAAAAGGTGGAGGTATCCCAGTTGTGAGTTTGGTATCACACATGACATGTGAGTCACAGGCCTGGCTGTATCTCTGCAAAGCCCTTCTGAGTACAGACACATGATAAACTACATATATTTAAAGTGTTCAATTTTATATATTTTGACATTTTAATACACTCGTGAAACCATCATCTCAGTCAAGATGACCAATATATCTTATCACCTCCTAAAGTTTCCTTGTTCACTTTCATAACCCTGCTTCCTGACCCTACCTGCCCCCTCCATTTGATGGACACAATCAAATTGCTCTCCTCCAGAAGACTGTACCTACTTACATTCTAACAGCATAAAAGACTGATCATTTTCCCACAGCCTCTCTAATGATAAGGTTTTCAGATTTTTAAACATTTACTGATCTGGTAGCAAAAAAAAAAAGAGAAATTCGAGAATTTCACAAGTTCACCTTTTGAGAATTATAGATCTGTATCCCAAAGGGCTTCTCTGGCTGGGAAGATTCTCTGAGAAGGAGAGGGCAACCCACTCCAGTATTTTTATCTGGGAATTCCCATAGACAAAGGAGCCTGGCGGACTGCAGTCCATGGGATTTTGACAAGTCAGACACAACTGAGCAACTAACATCCCAAAGTGGGGCTTCCCAGGTGGTGCAGCGGTAAAGAATCCACCTGCCAATGCAGAAGATGCAGGAGACACTGGTTTGATCCTTGGGTCAGAAAGATCCCCTGAGGGAGAAAATGGCAACCCACTCCAGTATTATTGCCTGGAGAATTCCATGGCCAGAAGAGTCTGGTGGGCTACAGTTCATAGTGTCACAAAGAGTCGGACATGACTGAGTGACAGCATGCACGCATGCATCCCACAGTGGGAAGTTTTCAGGAAACTTCACAGAGGTGGCGGCATTTGCTGCCCTGTGACTGGATCAACCTGTGAAGCTACAGTCCTGAGAAAGTCAGAGCTGTGTACCCCTGGGAAGTAGGGGCATGCCTTGTACACAGTAGGTGCTTAGTAAATGTTTATCACCTTAACTATGCTTTAGTTCATTAACAGCGCCCTCACTTAAATAGAGAAGTCCAGGCCCTAGCCTGAAGTCTGGGCTGCTGGGACATTTCCTCTCCTGCCTACAGGAACAAAACAGCTACCTGAGCATGAAGGCCGCAGGAGGCCCCCCACATGCAGGAGTTCCGTCTTTCGTGGAGAAAACACCTCCTGAAACTCCCTCTGGATGTTCCAGGTGGAGCTTGGAGAGGCTGAAGAGAGATTACCCCAGCAGAGCCACTGGGCTGCGGGGATTCCCTTCCTAACAGGGCGGGCAGGATGTGGGACCCCGTTGAAGCTGGAGTGACCTCAGAGGCTAAGGAGAAAGGTGAGAGTTAAATCACTGCTGAAGCACATAGTAGGTATTCAGTGAGTGATTGGGGGGCTGGGGAGAAAGTATCAGTGTTGAAAGGCTGTCTGTGAAAGTGCAAAAAGGAAAAATCTTTCTAAGCAAGGATGTGTCAGGTAATGGTAAACGAGAACCAGTGTCACCAACTGAATATAACATACCCCCTTCTCCCTTCTTGGTAACTAAGATACTGGTCTGTTTCAGTGAGCCAAGTTCATTTTTCACTGCTTCTTTCTTTTTACCCAGCACTGTCTTCTGAAGACTCTGTCCTTCTTCAGGAAGAGGAGGAAATGCCCAGATTACAGGTAAATTAGAGTCTGCCTTCTCTCCCTGAAAATATCACCCACACACCTCATTTTGGGCTGTTGGGGAAGGAGAGCAATACAACACATATATTGTGCTGGCTCTGGGCTAGACATATGTTACTGTAGTTTCTCAAAATGTCTGAGCATTGCTGGTAGGAGTGTAAAATAGTATAATATACTTTGGAAAACAGTTTTAGAGTTTCTTATATAATTAAGCACACACTTACCATTGACCCAGAAATCCCATGGTATTTACCCAGAGGAAATGAAAATATATGTCCACTCAAAAATCTGTATGTGACTAGGGGCTTCCCTGGTGGCTCAGTGGTAAAGAATCTGCCTGCCAATGCAGGAGACACAGCTTTGATCCTTTGTCTGGGAAGATCCTATGTGCTGCGGAGCAGCCAAGGCTTTGCGCCACAACTTTTGAGCCTGTGCTCTAGAGCTTGGGAACTGCAACTATTGAGCCTGCTAAAGCCCATGAGCCCTAGAGCCTGTGCTCTGCAACAAGAAAAGCCTCCACAATGAGAGGTCTGCGCACTGCAACTAGACAAGAGCCTACGTGCAGCAACGAAGACCCAGCACAACCAAAAATAAATAAAATTATATTTTTAAAAAACTGTAGGTGACTATTAGCAACTTTGTTTATAATAGCCCCAAACCAGAAATGACCGTCAACTGATAAGCAGATAAACAAAATGTCTTAATCCATATAATTAATAACTATTCCATTGAAAAAAAAAAAGGACAAACTGCTGATACATGTAACAACTTGAATAAATATCAAAAGCATTAGGCTGAGAAAGAGAAGCCAGATATGAAAGATATGCCAGATAAAACATAAGGTAAAAGATAAGCCAGATATGTGCTGTGTGCTTCTAAGACAGGGTAGGTGGGACCTGGGGCCCTTTGCTCCAGTGCTGCAAGGCTTACACCTGGACAGATGTTTCCTTGAGCAACAAAATGCTAAGAAAATATAAGAGACTAAAAATAACTGCAATAACTGTGCATACACAGTTGGGGCAAATTCTGGACAAAAGATACAAAAAGGGCAAAAAACCCCAACTGCCAGCTCTGAAGAGCTCGGAGCAAAACCAGGGTGTTGGGAGTGAAAGCAGGTCTTACACACGCCCCTTGCACACAGCACCAACAAAGGGCTAGACAGAACACCTAAGCCATTTCTCCTGCCCAACCATTGGACACACCCCTACTCTCATCCTGTATAAGGAACCAGCTCGGGGGAGCCAGTGAGCGAGCAAGGGAAGCCTTTACTTGCTTTTATTCTCTGCTGCTGCAGGGAACCCAATAAGGCCTTGCTTGAGCTTCTTATCTAACCTCTTGTCATTTTCTGTTGATTGGGAAAGGCCAAGAATTCTGGTCAGTATCAATTCCATTTATATGAAATTCTAGAACAGGCTAGGTTAATCTACAGTGACAGCAGATCATTGGTTGTTGAGAGCAGGGAGTCAGGGCAGGGAATCAACTAGGAGCAAACGACACAAGGGAACTTTCTGGAGTGATGGAAATGGTCTATGTCATGATTGGTATGTGAGTTACACAGGGGTATTCTTTTGTCAAAACTCATCAACCGGTATACTTAGGGTTCATGTTGGTTCACTGGATATTAACCTAAATGAGAAACAATTTGTGAACAGAAACAACATAAAAAACAGCTCACCTCTCAAAAAAAAAAAAAATCTGTATGGTATACAGGAGATAACTATTTCAGAGAAGAAGGCAGTTCAAAGAAGGATTTCTGGGTTTTCTACCCAGAATCACCTGTTTTTTTGTGCTTCAGCTTTGCGCAAAGGAACATGTAGTCTGGCTTGATACTCTGCTTGCCCCCATGTGCTCCCATCATCCCCACTTTGTGAGTTAATAGCCCTTTGCAAATCCTCTTTTCCTTATTCTTTATTTGGCAGGCTTAACATTTAGGCCAAAAATGGACCAGAGACCAGACTGCTGCGGTGTGACACCCTTCTGTTGTCTGATCCTTGCACCATCCTTGATTTCCCCTCATAGCCATTCTGTGTCTTCTCTTTATGCTCTGAACAAACCCCTCCCTAGGAAAGAACCCCTGCTTCCCCATAATGATAGCCACTATTCTGACTTTTCATACTGTAGATTAGTTTAGTATAATTTTGAACTTTTTAAATAGAAGCTGGATACATACAGTACTCTTCTCTGCCTGTCTTTTCTCAGTATTTGTTGTGAGATTGATCTGTGTCATTTCATGTATATATAGTTTATTTTCGTTTCTTGTAGAGCAGTAATTTCCAAAGCTTTTTGGTATCAGGACCCCTTTACACTTTTGAAAGTGGCTTTTGTTATGTGGGTTATCAATATTACCAGATCAGAAGTTCAAACTAACAAAACTTGAAAGTATTTGTTAATCCATTAAAAAATTAATCCATTATAGTTAATATCACATTTTAAAAAAAAACCCTTATCTTCCAAACAAAAAAAAAATTTTTTAAATGGAAATGTTTTATATTTTTGCTAACATCTTTAATGTCTGCCTTAATAGAAAACAGCTGTAATCTTATATCTGCTTCCTCAGTTTCTTTGTTGCAAGATTGCACATCATGTAGCCTCTGAAAAATTCTTCTCTTTAACTGTAATAGAATGATAGTGGATAAGCCCAATAATGTCTTAGAATTATTACTGAAAATAATATTAACTGTACAGACACCCTTGACAGGAGCTTGGCAACCTTCATGGGTCCCTGAACCACACTTTGGGAACTGCTACTGAATATTAATCCTTCATGCAACTGTACTAAGTGTTTGTATATCTTTCTACTGTCGATGTGTGAATGGGAATTCGGAGTCCAAAATAAATGTTGTTAGTATATAATCATCAGAGGGAGGTTTCCTAGATAACATGTCTCATTAACCAGAGTCCTTATTTTAGATCTTTGACTTGCTCCTTCCCACACGACTGTCCACTCCCTTTTCTTGCCAGCTGGAACTCCCCACTTTCCTCTATTCACATTTTTACCATCCCACAAGGCTAGTACCTGGCTTTCTCCAGGGTACCTGCCCTCATGGCCCCAGTCTACCCTAGATTCTTTCTCCAGACCCTTCCCTGACTAAATCTCAAAATTGAGATTTGTTGTGTGGATAGCACCTCTGGAATTATATAGTCTTTCATGTACTCTGGTTGAAGTTGACTCTTCTTACCAGAGAAGCTTTAAGGGCTGAAGAGTTTTGTTTTTTCTTTTTGTTAAATCTGCCTCTTTTATCTTTTCCATGTTCTATATTAGCAGTCCCCAATCTTTTTGGCACCAGAGACCTGTTTCATGGAAGACAGTTTTTCCATGGACCGGTGTGGGGTGGGGGTGGGGGATGGGGATGACTTTAAGATGGTTCGAGCAACGTTACATTTATTGTACTTTATTTCTGTTTTTATTACATCAGCTGCACCTCAGATAATCAGGCATTAGATCCCAGAGGTTGGGGACCCCTATTCTACATAATACAAACAGATGCATGGTTGTGCGCCTAAGTGAGTCTGACTCAGGACCCTGGAGACTGCCAGGACCACATATAGATGTCAGAATTCATAGGTGCTCGTCAGCTGCATTCCTCTGTGGGAATGGGTATACCTGAGGATAACCACGTTTGTTCTTTTAGGAGCTAGTGACATTCAAGGATGTGGCTGTCGACTTTACCGAGGAGGAGTGGGAGCATCTGGACCCTTCTCAGAGGCACCTGTACCGAGAAGTGATGTTGGAGAACTTTGGGAATCTCATCTCCTTGGGTGAGAATCACATCTTCCAGAACCCACCTGATCTCCTGCTGGTTCAGTTGTATGGAGTAAATCCTGAGGGGGTTTGCATTTAGCGGTCCACATATTCCTAATCCCTTATTGTAGTGGGTATCAGATTTGAGAAAGCATAAAGATACCTGAGATGAAGGCAAGAGATGCCAGTTCCTATCCAAATTAAAGGAGACTAAAGAGATAAGACAGGGCTTCCCTGGTGACTCAGATGGTAAAGAATCTGCCTGCAGTGCAGGAGATCTGGGTTCGATACCTGGGTATCGAATTTGGTCACAGAATCATTACTGCCTGTTCAACCCACTGAGAATTATTACTGTTGTATATTGCAAATAGGGCTTCCCACGTGGCACTAGTGGTAAAGAACCCACCTGCCAATGCAGGAGATGTAAGAGATGCAGGTTCGATCGCTGGGTTGAGAAGATCTCCTGGAGGAGGGCATAATCCCATGGACAGAGGAGCTTGACGGGCTATGGTTCCATAGGATCACAAAGAGTTGGACACAACTAAAGCAACTTAGCACACACACAAATTGCAAATAGATCTCTTCATTGAAGTTCCCTGGAACTCCTAGAACAATTTTTTTTTGTTTTGAGAAGCAGAATATATATTTATCTGTTTATTTGTGTGTTTTTGTGTATATATATTTATATATGTATGTGTGTTTGTGTGTGTGTGTGTGTGTGTGTATATATATATGGGATTTCCAGGTGGCTCAGTGGTAAAGAATCCACCAGCCAGTGCAGGAGCCACAAGAGATTCAGGTTCGATCCCTGGGTCAGGAAGATCCTCGGAGAAGGGCGTGACACCCCGCTCCAGTATTCTCCCTGGGAAAATCCCATGGAAAGAGGAGCCTGGTGGGCTACAGTCCATGAGGTCACAAAGAGTTGGCCATGACTGAGCCACTGAGTTTGCATGCCTCTGTGTGTGTGTGTGTGTGTGTGTGTGTGTGTGTGTATGTATATGTGTATATGTGTGTGTGTGTATATATATATATATAAAATATACATAAATATAAAATGTGGTTTTGATGCCTAACAGTTTTATTCACCTTTCCCAATGTTTTATTCACCTTTTATGAATACCAGAAGATAAGATTTGACTTGTGGGAGGGTCCTTGTCCATACCACATTGCCCTAATCAACGTGTCTTTCCCCTCAAGCAGGGCATCTGCTGTCTGAACCAGAAATGATTTTCCATTTTGAACAAGAAGATGATGTGTGGATGGAAGAAACAATATCAAGAAGCTCCTATTCAGGTGAGTACCAGTCAGCCAGGAGAAAATGCCTTTAATAATTCTATGAATCCATGAAGGGGTGAGTAGCAATTTTAAAAATATGTATTATTTGACTTTTTATGCCAATAATTTAATTGAAAATATTAAATATTTACTTGATTGGAGGTAAAACAAATATATATGTGTATACATATATACATATATATGTATATATATATATATTTTTTTTAAGCATTAAATGCCTAAACTCCTGAAATGCCTTTGGAACCAACCTTACCATCTTACTGGTTCCTCATTATAACTTTTGACAGAGACTTCCCTGGTGGTCTAGTGGCTAAGACTTTGTGCTGTCAATGCAGGGGGGCCCCGGTTTAGTCCCTGGTTGGGGAATTAGATCCCACATGCCACAACTATGAGTTCACATGCCATAACTAAGACCTGATGCAAATAAATAAATATATTAACAAAATACTTTTGACAGATGTTCACTCCATATTTGTATGAAAGTTCTATTTTTAACTTTTTGATAACTATGCTTTGACAGCATTAACCCCTTTGTAGCTCATGGAATTTGACTTGGTGTTTCTAGTAACATTTAGTTTCCTTAACCAAGGAAAAACTCTGACAAACCTAGACAGTGTATTAAAAAGCAAAGATATCACTTTGCTGACAAAGGTCCCTATAGTCAAAGCTATGGTTTTTCCTGTAGTCAGGTATGGATGTGAGAGTTGGACCATTAAGAAGGCTGAGTGCTGAAGAATTGATGCTTTCTAATTGTGCTGGAGAAGACTCTTGAAAGTCCCTTGGACAGCAAGGAGATCAATCAGTTCTAAAAGAAATCAACCCTGAATATTCATGGGAAGGATGTCGGTGAAGCTGAAGCTCCAATACTTTGGCCACCTGATGCGAAGAGCTGACTCATTAGAAAAGACCCTGAGGCTGGGAAAGATTGAGGGCAAGAGGAGAAGGGGGTGATAGAGGATGAAATGGTTGGATAGCTCAGTGTACAAGAGTTTGAGCAAACTGTGGGAGATGATGAAGGACAGGGAAGCCTGGCATACTGCCAGTCATGGAGTCACAAAGAGCTGGACCCAACTTAGTGACTGAACAGCAACTCCTAAGGAAAAGGTTCCCAATGATCTTCCCCTTACCCTTGAAGCAGAAATGGAAGATGTAAAGTAAGAAAGACAGAGACCAGCAGCAGCACTTATTTATTCAGTGAAGTTTCTTTGCCTGACCACTACTGCCTGAGAGTGTTCAGGAGCACCGTGCAGCCTTAGACAAAACCACTGCTCACTTTCTTTTTTTTTTCTTAATATATATGTATTTTATTTGTTACCTATTTATTGGCTGTGTGGGATCTTTGTTGCTATACACGGGCTTTCTCTAGTTGTGGCAGGTGAGGGCTACTCTCTAGTTGTGGTGTACAAGCTTCTCACTGCAATTGCTTCTCTTGTTGCAGAGCCCAGGCTCTAGCCATGCCGGCCAGTAGTTGCAGCTTGCCAGCTCTAGAGTATGAGCTCAGTAGTTGTGGTGCAAGGGCTTAGTTGCTCTGTGGCATGTGGGATCTTCCCAGACCAGGAATCAAACCCATGTTCCCTACACTGCAGGGTGAATTCTTAACCACCAGGGAAGCACCCCCCGCTCACTTTCATCATCTAATTTCCTTTGTCCCAGGAGTCAGGGATGAGAATGATGGGATCCTGTCTTGGCCAGTATCTCCAGGAGAAAAACTCTATAACTGTCCCCAGCATGGCCAAGACTTCAGCCAGCTCAGAAACCTTCTAATTCACCAGCGAACCCATGTTGGAGAGAAGCCTTCTCCATATGCCAAGTGTGGAAAAGCCTTCAGTGAAAGGACAGCACACCTTAACTTTCCTGTGCTGCTCCCAGAAGACGAGCCATACCGATGCATGGAGTATTCCGGAGTTTTCCACTCAGGATCTGCTCTGAGAAGGCACAAGAAGGAGCACATGGGAAAGAAACCTCACACATGTGAGGAATGTGGGAAGGACTTCAGCCGGAGCTCCAACTTGTCCATCCATCGGCGAGTGCACACAGGCGAGAAGCCCTATAGATGCAGTGTGTGCGGGAAGGACTTCAGCCGCAGCTCCAACCTCTCCATCCACCAGCGCATCCACACAGGTGAGAAGCCCTTCAGCTGCCATCAGTGTGGCAAGGACTTCAGCCGCAGGGCAGCCCTGCAGATCCACCAGAGTGTCCACACAGGAAGGAAGCCCCATGCCTGTGAGGTATGTGACAGGCGCTTCACCTCGCGCTCTGCGCTGGCTCGACACCAGCAGGGCCATGCAGGAGACAAGGCCTATCTGTGCGACACATGCGGCCGGGGCTTCAGCCAGAGAGCCAACCTCTACCTGCACCAGCGTGTTCACACGGGAGAGAGGCCGTTCCGGTGCGAGGCCTGTGGGAAGTGCTTCAGCTGGAGCAAGGACCTGGGTATCCACCGGAGGGTCCACACGGGTGAGCGGCCCTACAGATGTGCGGCTTGTGGCAGGGACTTCAGGCATCACTCAGCCCTCAAGAGGCACCAGAGGGTGCACACAGGGGAGAAGCCCTACCCCTGTGCCATATGTGGGAAGGGCTTCAGTCAGAGAGTCCACCTGCAGATGCACCAGAAGGTGCACTGACAGGAGAGGCTTCCAGGATTGGGCTCTGCACATGCAGGTGTCTTCCATGGGCAGGGCCAGAGCCAGGGCATAGGTGCCGAGGTGCACAACATGGATCAGGCTTAATGATGTATGGCATTTTTTAGTATTTATACTGGAAAGAAGGGGCTTCCCAGGTGGCTCAGTGGTAAAGAATCTGCTTGCCGGTGCAGGAGATACAGAAGACTCAGGTTCGTTCCCTGGGTTGGGAAGATCCCCTGGAGTAGGCAATGGCAACCCACTCCAGTATTCTTGCCTGGACAATCCCATGGACAGAGGAGCCTGGCGGGCTATGACTCACTAGAGTCGGACATGACTGAGTGACTGAGCATATATAAAAGAGGACACATCAGCAGCACTTAGATAGACGGAGAAATATTGAAAGAACACTTCCAGCCCTCCCAGAAGATCTCTGTGCTCCTTTCCACTCACTGGCCCACAAAGGGAATCACTATCCTGACTTCTAAAGCTATAGATTGATTTTGCAAGTTCTAGAATGTCATATAATTGAAAGTACACAATATGTAATCTTTCATTTAGGACTTGATTCACTCAGTGTTTGCATCCATGTTGTTGCATGTATTTAGAAGTTCATTTATATTATTACTGAGTAGTATTCCATTATATGAATGAACCAGAGTTTGTCTATTCACCTGTTGATGGACATTTACATTTGGACTATTTCTAGGTTTTCCAGGTTTTGATTGTTATGAATAAAGCTGCTGTGAGCATTTGGGTACATATCATTGTGTGGACATAAACTTTAATTCCTCCTGGGTATATACTTAGGAATAGAATTGATGGGTATTTTAAAACTTTTAAAAGACTGGGCTTAGAAAATTTCAAACAAATACAGAAATAGAACAGTAACAAATACTCATGTCCCCATCATCTAGCTTCAGTAATCAAGTCATGATGAATTTTGTTTCCTCTCTTCCATCCTGAAGTAGTTTAAAAGCAAGCCCTACACCAGGATATTTTGTCATCTTTATATCTTCAAAAAATAAAGACTTATTTAAATTTTTTTTCCAAAGACTCACTCTATGTAAAACTTTTTTTTTTAATTAAGGTAAAATTCAAATAAGAAAAAGTTCACCATTTTAACCATTTCAAAGTATATTATTCAATAATTTTTAATACATTCACAGGGTTGTATAACCATCACCACTATCTGATTCCAAAATATTTTCATCAGGCCAAAAAGAAACCTGGTTACTATTAAGCAGTCATTCTTCATTCATCCCTTCCCCCAGCATCTGGCAACCACTAATCTACTTTCTGTTTCTATAGATTTGCCTCTTCTGGACATTTCCTATAAAAGGAATCGGACAATATGTGCCCTTTTATGTCTTGGTTTCTTTCACTTAGAATAATGTTTTCAAGGTTGATTTATGTTGCAACATATATTACTACTTCATTCCTTTTTATGGCAAAACAATATTTCATTGTATGAATATACAATATTTTAAGATCTATTCTTTTTTTTTGTTTTACTTGACTGCACTGGGTCTTAGTTGTGGCACTCAGGATCTTCAGTCTTCCTTGTCGCATGTGGGATCTTTAGCTGTGGCATGCAATATCTTTAGGAGAAAACCACTTCATGTTGTATAATGTTCAGTTTTTGTTTTTGATAATCATACTATGGTTATTTCTGATGCTAACATTTAGGGAAAGATGCAAACACACAGAAACTCTCTGTACTATTTTTGCAACATCCAGGGAACCTTGTAGTAAAAACTTGAATAATGGACTTCCCTGATGGACCAGTGGTTAAGAATCCACCTGCCAATGCAGGGGACATGGGTTTACTTCCTGGTCTGGGAGGATTCCACAGGCTGTGGGACAACTAAGACTGTGTGCCACAGCTATAGAGCCCTCACACTAGAGTCCGTGCTCCGCAACAAGAGAAGCTACCACAATGAGAAGCCTGCACACAACCAGAAAGTAGCTCCTGCTCGCCACAACTAGAGAAAGCCTGCATGCAGCAACGAAGACCCAACACAGCCAAAAAATGAATAAAGGTTCTATAAAAAAATTTTTTTAATTGGTTACTTATAGAACCAAGGGGTAGAGGTAATAAAGCAAATAGGGCAGACTGTTAGAATGAGCCTAATTACACAGAGATGTGAGAGGTTATTACTTCTTTAAAAACGGTCAACAAAATAACTTGGAAATAAAAAATAATATCACTGAGATAAAAACAGTATAGTAAGTGGGCTGGATGGAACAGTAAACAGTTTAAGTTGAACTTGTTGAACAAGAAGATAAATCTGAGGAATCTTCCAGATACAGTAGAAATGGCAAGTATGAAACAGCAGCTGAAGGTCATGGAGGAATCCGAAGATCTACTGTATTCTCATCTCACAGAAGTTCTAGAAGAAAAGAACAGCCAACAAGAAGGGGAGGAAAACACAGTCTGTTCTTCACATTGCAGACAAATGGTCCAAGGGGCCACGAACAGTCCTGAGTGTCATGTGTTGGCAGCTGTGGTAGAAATGGACACCCTCATGGGTGGCTTCTGGGATAGGATGTTTACAGTCTCAGTGCCCATTAAAAGTTGAAACTCACAGGCTCTTTGGTGAGTATTTCCAACCTAGAACTATAGTCACACATCACAGAAATGAACAAAGGTAAATATTTTTAAAATGCTCAGTACAGCATTGCAATGAAAACAAAGCATTGAAATTAAATACCCACCAGTACAGGAATGTATAGATAATAGCTTTGTTTTTACTATGAAACAGTATGAGGTTTAAAACAAAACCAGAAATATTTGTAATATTTTTGTGTATCAAGATGGGAAAATTCCCAAGAGATAATGTTAACTAATCAAACCAGGTATAAAACAGTATGTATAATTTATGTACACAAAATAAAACTACCTAGTCTATAAATGTAAGGTCATTAACAGTTCAGTTGAGTTGCTCAGTCATGTCCAGCTCTTTGTGACCCCATGGACTTCAGCATGCCAGGCTTCCCTGTCTATCACCAACTCCCAGAGAGAGCCTACTCAAGCTCATGTTCATTGCGTCACTAATGCCATCCAAACATCTCATTCTCTGTCGTCCCCTTCTCCTCCTGCCTTCAATCCTGCCCAGCATCAGGGTATTTCCCAATGAGTCAGTTCTTTGCATCAGGTGGCCAAAGTATTGGAGTTTCAGCTTCAGCATCTGTCCTTCCAATGAATATTCAGGACTGATTTCCTTTAGGATGGACTGGTTGGATCTCCTTGCAATCCAAGGGACTCTCAAGAGTCTTCTCCAACACCACAGTTCAAAAGCATCAATTCTTCGGGGCTCATCTTTCTTTATAGTCCAACTCTCATGTCCATACATGACTACTGGAAAAACCATAGCTTTGACTAGATGGACCTTTGTTGGCAAAGTAATGTCTCTGCTTTTTAATATGCCGTCTAGGTTGGTTATAGCTTTTCTTCCAAGGAGAAAGTGTCTTTTAATTTCATGGCTGCAGTCACCATTTGCAGTGATTTTGGAGCCCAGAAAAATAAAGTCTGTCACTGTTTCCATTGTTTCCCCATCTATTTGCCATGAAGTGATGGGACCAGATGCCATGATCTTAGTTTTCTGAATGTTGGGTTTTAAGCCTGCTTTCACTTTCACTCCTCTTTCACTTTCATCAAGGGGCTGTTTAGTTCTTTGCTTTCTGCTGTAAGTGTGATGTCATCTGCTTATCTGAGGTTATTGATATTTCTTCCAGCAATCTTGATTCCAGCTTGTGCTTCATCCTGCCCAACATTTCACATGATGTACTCTGCATATAAGTTAAATAAGCAGGGTGACAATATACAGCCTTGATGTACTCCTTTCCTGAGTTGGAACCAGTCTGTTGTATTAACATGTACACACTATTATATATAAAATAGATAGCCAAGAAGGACCTACTGTATAGCATGGGGAATATACTCTTTTGTAATGACCTATAAGGGAAAAGAATCTGAGAAAGAATACATATAATAAAAATACGTATTTATAAATGAGTCACTGTGCTCTACACTTGAAACATGACTCTGTAAATCAACTATGTATGCATGCTCAGTTGCTCAGTCTTGTCCAACTCTTTTTGCGACCCCATAGACTATAGCCCATCAGGCTCCTTTGTCCATGGGGAAATCAAATATGCTTCATTAAAAACACAAAAACAGATAAGACCAACACTAAAAAATGTACACACAAGTAACAATTACTTAGAAAATGTAATAAATAATCACAATATAAATCATTATAAAGCTAAGTAAAAACTTAGAATAGATCTGAGATTAAATCTTAGCATACAGCCTCAGAATGGTCTTAAAAAAAAAATTATGGAAGATCTATTTGAATAAAAGTTTAAGATTTTACTGAATGACATAAAAGGTCTGAATGAAAGGAAACAGATACCATAGTTCCTGATAGGTGGATTTAATGTTAAAAGTGTCTGTTCTTTCTAAAATAATCTGTAAATTCTAGGCCGTTTCAATCAGAATCCCGGCATCACTTCTTGAATGGAATTTGACTAGCTCATTCTGATACTCATTTGGAAGCCAAAATGGGCCTGCAGAGCCATAAAAATTTTGGAAGATAATTATATAATGGAAGGACTTGCCCTACCAGAAGTCAGATTGTCTGCAGAACTTCACAGTGGTATTGGAACATTAACAAACATGGAAGAGAGAGGGAAAAGGTGACTCTAGTAAATGGTGTTTGGACAATTGTTTATCCATCTGAGAAAAAAATAGTCACACCTCTACCTCGTGCTCAGTCACTTCAGTCATATCTGATTCTTTGCAATGCTATGGACCAGGCTCCACTGACCATGGGATTCTCCACGCAAGAATACTGGAGTAGGTCGCCATTTCCTTCTCCAGGGGAATCTTCCCGACTCGAGGATCAAACCCTCAAGAATCAAACCCTCCTCTCCTGCATTGGCAGGTGGATTCTTTACCACTAGCACAGGTCACTCACAACAGAGGCCTAGCCTCCAGGCCTCCAATTGGCTCATTTGTTGTTGAGAGGCCCTGCCCTACCCAGTCATTTACTGTCCCTTGGTACCTCCCACCAGGCCTCCCCTTGGCCCCTGCTGCAGACCAGACAAAACATATGTCCACAAAATCTTGCACATGAATTGTGGATATGTTTTCATTTCTCTTGAGTATATACCTAAAAGAGGAATTGCTGTTACTTTTTGAGGCATCTGTTTTCTAGGGGTGAGCAGTTTGGTTTTAGCACCTTGGAAGGCACTGAGGTGGATAAACTGGGATGTGGGTCTCATAGTCCTTGTCACCAGGAAGGATGTGGCCTGCATTTCATCTTACATATGTGGAAGGGGCACTGTGAAGTGAAAGTGAAAGTGTTAGTCACTCGGTGGTGTCTTGACTGTTTTCGACCCTGTGGACTATAGCCTGCCAGGCTCCTCTGTCCATGGGCTTCTCTAGGCAAGAATACTGGAGTGGGTTGCCATTTCCTTTTCCAGGGTATCTTCCTGACCCAGGGATCGAACCAGGGTCTCCTGCATTGCAGAAGAATTCTTTACCGTCTGAGCAACCAGGGAAGATGTACATAAGGATAAACCTAAGGAAGTTATTGATTGATTTTGAAACTCTACCCAACAATTATAAAGGAGATAAAAATGTATGGATTAAAATAGAACAAAAACATATTCTAGTTAAAATCCTGTTTTCCTCAGCCTCTGGTGTGGGGTTCTGTACTGAAGAATGGCAAGGTTTTTATGCCTATTTTCTGCATAATACTATACTATAATAATATTATTTGGGGAACAGTCTCCTAGTGGAAGAATGGTGTTCTAGACTCAGTGGGTAGGGATTAAATCTAGGGGCCTGATGGGTCTTTGGGGAGGCCAAAAAAAAATGCAGGAAGGCCAACGTCCACTTTGAAATGAAAAATTTTAAATACCCACAAAAAGAGTTTACTGAAATGAAACCAGTCGGTTGTTTTTGCCTATAAATGCAGCATTGTGCTCAGACCTAGGTGAACTGTGGAACATTGAAATGGCCGTCACTTGAATTAAATGCAATGTCTGCTGCCAGCCCACTCTGTAGTAATTGCTGGTTAAAAATATGCAACCTTACCCTGGGTTCGGTTTTGCAAAGGGGCCCTTCACTGAAAGCATCTGTTTTATCTCTTGCATTAATTTCTCCACTGCCCTTTCCTTCATTTTATTACTTCTGATTTGTTAGCCCATTGATGAGACTGGCTGTATGCAAAATCAAGTCTCAGTGTTAACAGGGTCTTAGCACTTGGAAAATGCTGGAGGATCTCCAGCGTCAAAAGTAAATTTCAGAGAAGGAGCAGCCAACCGCGTGAAGGGTTGGCTGTCAAGTCAGACTTGGGTGCCCAGCACAAGAATCCTGGTGCCGAGATCCACAGAACACCTTTTGTTAATGTTTATAGGCACATACCTTCCCAAAGAAAAAAGAGACGCAAGAAGGCAGAGTGGCTGTCTAAGGAGGCCTTTCAAATAGCTGAAAAAAGAAGAGAAGTGAAAGGCCACTGAATGTAGAGTTCCAGAGAATAGTGAGGAGAGATAAGAAAGCCTTCTTATATGAACAACACAAAGAAATAGAGGGAAACAATAGAATGAGAAAGACTAGAGGTCTGTTTAAGAAAATTGGAGATACCAAGGGAACATTTCAGGCAAGGATGGGCACAATAAAGGACAGAAATGGTATGGACCTAACAGAAGCAGAAAACATTAAGAAGAGGTGTCAAGGATACACGGAAGAACTATACAAAAATGGTCTTAATGACCCAGGTCACCATGATTGTGTGGTCACTCACCTGGAGCCAGACATCCTGGAGTGTGAAGTGTGCCTTAGGAAGCATTACTATGAACAAAGCTTGATGGAATTCCAGCTGAGCTATTTAAAATCCTAAAAGCTGTTGCCGTTGAAGTTCTGTACTCAACATGTCAGCAAATTTGGAAAACTTAGCAGTGGCCACAGGACTGGAAAATGTCAGTTTTCATTCCAGTCCCAAAGTAGGGCAATGCCAAAGAATGTTCAAACTACGGTAGAATTGTGCTCATTTCACATGCTAGCAAGGTAATGCTCAACATCCTCCAAGCTAGGCCTCAGCAGTACATGAACTGAGAACTTCCAGATGTACAAGCTGGGTTTAAAAAATGATTCATGTCAATGAAACCACATGCAAAAACCACTACAATATTGTAAAGTAATCAGCCTCCAACTAATAAAAATAAATGGAAAATAAATAAATAAATAAAAGCACAATATACAATTTAAAAAAATAAAAATAAAAAAGGCAGAGGACCCAGAGACCAAATTGCCAACATTCATTGGATCATAGAGAAAGCAAGGGAATTCCAGAAAAACATCTATTTCTGCTTCATTGACTATGCTTAAACCTTTGACTGTGTGGATTACAACAAGCTGGAAAATTCTTAAAGAGATGGGTATATCAGACCACCTTTTCTGTCTCCTGAGAAACCTGTAAGCGGGTCAAGAAGCAGCCGTTAGAACTGGGCATGGAACGACAGACTGATTCACAGTTGGGAAGAGTACTGCAAGGCTGCCTGCCGTCCATGTAGTGGCAAGGAGTCGAACACTGTCAGCGAAACCTCCCCTCCCTTGCACTTCCGTTTACTAAGAGAGCTGTCTATACTTGAAGGTACCTGCTTTCTTGCAGCCTTTGTGTTGCCTGGAAACCGTTTCCAAGCAATAATAGTTGATCGTGTTTCCCATTGGCTACCGTTCCCTGAAGCCCTCCCTCACAAGATGCCCAGACGAGAGCAGGGCCAATCCTGGCTGACTGCGCTAAACCTGAGTTGGAAGCTGTGGGTTATCCTGGCAAGAGGCTACGGAACGTGGGAGGAAGGAGGCTGGCGGGCAGGGGGAACCTCCTCAGGGTCCTTCTGGGAAGTCGGCTCTCACGGGGGATCTGGGGATTCTGGCTCCGAATACTATTTACCACGTAGTGGTAAATTTCGAGCTATGTCCAAGCCCTTCCCGTTCCAAACTGTACTTGGTGGGCGCCCAAGCCCTTTGGACAGATCCACGTGGTTTCCTAGCTTCCAACTCTCAGGGACTCGGGATTAAAATTATAATCGGGAGGCTTTCAGCTCACTTGAGTAAAACACGCTTTTGTTTTTCCGCAGGTGTCTTCTCTTGCAGAACGCCCTGGGAGGGGGGCGGGGGGCGGGTGGTGGCAGGGGGTTTGGGGGTGGGGATGGCAGGGTTAGCCGACGGGTTCAGGTTTTATTAAATAAAATAAATTCCTAATTAAGAGTGTGTTAGTACTCTGTGTATGCAGCGCCTCAACCTTTAAACAATCCTATTCTTGCTAGTTGTATTATTTAGTGGGATATCTTCTAATAAGTGGCTTTGGGATGTTGTTGTTGATAAGACAAATTTTTAGTTTTGGTTGTCCTAACAAGTTCTTAGGTTTCATAAAACCTTGCTTAATTTGAGAAGTTGCTGTGAAAGTCACAGCAAGTTACTTTGGACATTTTTTTCTTTTAAAGGAAAATACATTTCTGATTTTGGTATCATTATTAGTAACGATTCCCAGCTTCTTTAAAATTTTATTTTTTTGGCAGATATATAGAGAATGGCTTTTGTGAAAGGTACAGTCAGATAAGGAGGCTTGAGGATTTTTGTTGTTGTTTTTAAAAATGTAATCCTGTATGACAAAAACCACTACAATATTGTAAAGTAATTAGCCTCCAACTAATAAAAATAGATGAAAAAAAAAAAGAAAAAATGTAATCTTGTATAAAACAAGGTCCTACTGTATAGCACAGGGAACTATATTCAATATCCTGAGATAAACCATAGTCGAAAAGAATATAAAGAATATATATATATATATGTTGTTTTAAAAAATATAATCCTGTAAAAAACAAGGTCCTACTGTATAGCACAGGGAGCTGTATTCAATGTCCTTAGATAAACCATAGTAGAAAAGAATATAAAGAATATATATATATATATGTGTATATATATATATATGTTTAGGTCCCTCCTGTTTCAAACTGAACTTACTTGGCAGGCACCCAAACCCTTTGGACAGATCCACGTGGTTTCTTAGCTTCCAACTTGCAGCGACTCGGTATTAAAAGTAAAAACAGGAGGTTTGCAGCCCACTTGGGTAAAGCACCCTTTTGTTTTTCTGAAGTGTTAGTTGCTCAGTCGCTTCTGACTCTTTGTGACCCCATGCACTGTAGCCTGCCAGGCTCCTCTGTCCATGGTATTCTTTAGGCAAGAATACTGGAGTGGGTAGCCATTCCCTTCTCCAGGGGATCTTCCTAACCCAGGGATCGAACTCCGGTCTCCTGAATTGCAGGCAGGATTCTTTTTACTGTCAGAGCCACCCGGGAAGCCTGTGTGTGTGTGTGTGTGTGTGTGTGTGTGTGTGTGTACAACATAATCACTTTGCTGTAGAACAGAAATCAACACAACATTGTAAATCAACTATACTGCAATAAAAAATGCATCCCTGGTTTTGATTCTTTTAATAATGGTAATAAAGCTCTTTTAAGACATTACTTGACAGATCCCTTATTTTCACGGGATTTGGATGAGAGATCTCATCTGAGTTTTAAGTCCCTATCTTCATAAAGTGTAAAGATTTGGGGGATTTATAAAGTAGGCCTTATACTCTTCACAGCCCTTGTTCTTAATTCTCAGCATCCCTCAGTTCCTGACATTGTACCTAAAATTAAATGGAGTTTTTGTTAGTTATGTGAGAGTTGTAGAAATATCTAGCACTAAACAACTGTCTCTCCCTGGTATTTCTCTGCATACTGAATCCATTACTCAAATGGGTGTCCCTTTTCCTGGATCTCTGGAAATTGTAATTGGACAGGCTTCTGACCTCCCTGCTGAGTTATCATTCTTTTTCTCTCTTCTCTCTTTTCTTGTCCAAACTTGAGTTAGTGACCTCAGCTCCTTTATGACCAACCTTTTGATGTCTTTGGCTCTCTCTAACTCAGGAGTCCTTATTCCCAGTTCCATGAGCCAACTCTGGATTTCTACTTATCCCTAGTTCCATGAGCCAAGTTTTAGAGGACCATGAGAAAACCCCATCTTAATGTTCATCTGTGACAAACCTAGACAGTGTATTAAGAAACAGAGACTTAAAAAAAAAAAAAAAGAAAGAAAGAAACAGAGACTTAACTTAGCCAACAAAGGTCCATCTAGTCAAAGCTATGGTTTTTCCAGTAGCCATGTATGGACATGAGAGTTGGACCATAAAGAAGGCTGAGTGCAGAAGAATTGATGCTTTTGAACTGTGGTGTTGGAGAAGACTCTTGAGTCCCTTGGACTGTAAGGAGATCAAACCAGTCAATCCTAAAGGAAATCAATCTTGAGTATTCATTGGAAGGACTGATGCTGAAGCTTGAATACTTTGGCCACCTGATGTGAAGAACTAACTCATTTGAAAAGACCCTGATGCTGGGAAAGATTGAAGTAAGGTAGAGAAGGGGATGACAGAGGACAAAATGGTTGGATGGCATCATCGAGAAAATGGACATGAGTTTGAGCAAACTCCAGGAGATGGTGATGGACAGGGAAGCCTAGCATGCTGCAGTCCATGGGGTTGCAGAGTCAGACACAACTGAGTGACTTAACAAAGATAACTGAAATGGAGTGTCCCTTCCATCCTGAATGTAGGCCACCTGGGTATGGGGCTTTGTTAGCAGTGGAGCCCATAGCAGTTTTCATGTCATGACACAACATCTGCACACAGGCTTGATGGTTGTCCCTGCATCCCAATGATGGTTCCCTATGACAGCCTGCCACTCAGTGTTGTTGTTCAGTTGCTAAGTTGTGTCCAACTCTTTGTGACCCCATGGACTGCAAAATGTCAGTCTTTCCTGTCCTCCACTATCTCCCTGAGTTTGCTCAAATTCATGTCCACTGAGTTGGTGATGCCATCCAACCATCACCCTCTATCACTCCCTTCTCCTTTTTCTTTCAATCTTTCCCAGCAGCAGGGTCTTTTGCAATGAGTTGGCTCTTCACATCAGGTGGCCAGAGCACTGAAGCTTTGGCTTCAGCATCAGTTCAGTTTAGTCGCTCAGTCACTCAGCTTCAGCATCAGTCCTTCCAGTGAATATTCAGGACTGATCTCCTTTAGGATGGACTGGTTGGATCTCCTTGCAATCCAAGGGACTCTCAAGAGTCTTCTCCAACACCACAGTTCAAAAGCATCAATTCTTTGGTGCTCAGCCTTCTTTATGGTCTAATTCTCACATCCATTCATGACTACTGGAAAAACCATAGCTTTCACTATATGGATGTTGGCAAAGTTATGTCCCTGCTTTTTAATACATTGTCTAGGTTTGTCATAGCTTTCCTTTCAAGGAACAAACATCTCTTAATTTCATGCTGCAGTTACCATCTGCAGTGATTTTGGAGCCCAAGAAAATCTGTCACTGTTTCCACTTTTCCCCCTTCTATTTGCTGTGAAGTGATGGGACCAGATGCCATGATCTTAGCTTTTTGAATGTTGAATTTTAAGTCAGCTTTTTCACTCAGTGTTGTTGCTCATGTGTTAAAGTGTTAAAGTGGCTGGTCCAGGGACTATGTTGCATAAGAAATTTCACCCAAATTTGTGCCACAAGCAAAATATTATGCTCATGGGTTTTATAGGGATAAAGAATTAAGACAAGACACCAGCGTGGCCAGCTTTTCTCAGTTCCACAATGTCTTTGGCCCGCTCAGCAAGGAAGATTCAACAGCTAGGGGCTGGAACATCTGGATATTCATTCCTTCATATATGGTGCCTGTGCTGGGGTGTTTGGAAGCCTGGCCTCAGCTGGGACTGTCCCACTGGAGTACCTATGTGTGACTTTTCCATATGGCCTTGGCGTCCCCAGAGCTTGGCAGTCTCAGGGTAGTCAGACTTATTTCATGGCACAGGGCCCCAAAGGTGAGTGTTGTAGTGATTGATCAAGGTGGAAGCTGCATGGTCTTTTATGAAAGCCTTGTAAGTTACATAGAATCACTGCTGTACTCTGTTAGTTTCAAACAACAAGTCCTCCCAGGATCAAGGAGACAGGTTGTGGACCCTACCTCTTAATGGAAAGAGTATCAAGAAATGTGCAGCCATTAAATAGAAACATTGCTAAAGTGATAAGTCTTTTAATATATCCCCCCCAAAATTATGATAGATGCATTTCTATGTAGTTGCTTGAAATCCTATGAATTTCATGTCATGCATTTTATAGCATTATTGTGAGAAGGATTCAAGGACTTTCTCAGATATCAAAAGGAGTGCTCAGACATAGAAGGGGCTCAGGCTTCTTCCCTGGGGTGCACAGTTTCTTCCCTAGTTTGTTGGTCAGGGCAGGACTGTTTTTTAATATTTATTTGACTATGCTGGGTCTTAGTTGTGGCATGTGGGATCTATAACCAGGGATGGAACCCTGGTCTCTTCCATTGGGAGTGCAGAGTTTTAGCTGGTGGACCACCAGGGAAGTCCCCAGGACTTTCTCATTCATCTTGGACTCAGCAGTGGTTTAGAAATTGGTCTGTGATCTTTTTCTTTTTTTTGGTCTGATTTCCTTCTTCTGTCTTGGATACATTTGAAGGCAAGCTTCCTTCTAAGCTAGTCTTTGGACTCATATTTCTTGTTTTGTCAAATGGCATTTTCATCCTCATATTGTGTTACATGTTTTCTTCTTTGACCATTCATCACTTTAAAAGTATGTTTACTTTCCTGAGTTTTCACTTTCTCATTTTTCTTCTGTCATGTTTAGCTCACAGAGCAACCATCAACCAAAAAGAATAGCTTGAGAGCTGTGGAGAGATACTTTCTTTGCACCTATCACCAAATGATGTTGATTTTCACTTATTGAGCATTAGGCACAGGCTTGGGAGGCCAATGGCCTCATTTAAATCCCCAATCCAGTCTTTATTACCTGTCTGACCTTGAGCCTACCAGTGAACCTCATCGTGGGGAGAATGGCAGCATCCGGAGAGGCTGACCGCCAGATTCACAGTAATGACCCAGGAGAAGTGCCTGGCCTTCATCTGTTCCTTTACTGCTCCAACCTTTGCCCTGTTAATTGAAGAAATGCTGTTATGAACACTTCCTGGAGGTGTGGCTGGTATTTTATTCTCCATACAGTTTACAGAAAAGCTCCTTCACATTTTCAGCTTCTTCCCCTGCTTTCTGTCATTCCTAAACCACCCCACTCAACCTGGCATAATCTTTTTTTTTTTTTACTATTTATTTATTTGACTGTTGGATCCTAGTTGTGGCATGCAAGATCTTCATTGCGTCATGAGGGATCTTTCGTTGCGGTGCACAGATTCTCCAGTAGTGGCACACAGGCTCCAGAGTGTGCGGGCTCAGTAGTTGTCACATGTGGGCTTAGTTGCTCCATGGCCTGTGGGATCTTAGTTCCCTGACCAGAGATCGAACCCATGTCCCCTGCATTGCAAAGCTGATTCTTAACCACAGGACCACCAGGAAAGTCCCTGGTGTGATCTTAATTGTGTGTATTTGCACAGATTCCATTTTGGCTTATGTGTCTCCTCCAAGCCTGATGCCCACCCCTGACTTCTACCAGTGGAGTTTCTCAAGACCTACTCCACAGCCGATCCTTAGAGTCTCCTACCCACCTCCGCCCACCAACTGTAACTTTATTGCTTAAACATTTCATGGTGGGCATCTCTTCCTGACTTTGTATTAACTTATATTGGGTTATTGTTCTCTGTGTATCTGTTCTGTGCTATACTTCAGGGAGGCAGGTGTCCTGGTAAGAATTTGCCTTCTGCTCCTGAAGGAGGCTCATGAGTTGCTGTTGAACAGAGGGCAGAGACTGGACGGTTGTTACTTAAAGTCTCCCCTCAGAAAGTCGAGGCTGAACCTTTTCAGGCAAATCTTGGTTTTTTATTCTTTCAGGTCGGAATTTTGGATACATCTTTCTAGAGGTTGAAGAGGTAAGTCTAAGCTTTCAACATTCACACTGAGAAAGCCCCAGGGAATGACTTGAACCAAGTTTGGAGTGGCATAACTGGATAGTAGGAAAGTAAATAGAGAGGGAAAAGAGAAAAGACCCTCCGAAATCAAGGCAAAAGAGACTTCCCTGGTGGTCCAGTAGTTAAGAATCCGCCTGCATAGTGCAGGGGGCACTGGTTCTATCCCCCATCTGGGAAGATTCCACATGCCCTGGAGCAGCAAAGCTCGTGAGCCACAACTACTGAGCCCTCTTGCCTAGAGCTCATACTGCATAACAAGAGAAGCCACCACAAGGAGAAGCCGAGCACCATAAGGAAGACACAGCGCAGCCAAAAATAAGTAAATGCATAAAAGAAATCAAAGCAAAAATTCCAAAGTGTCTCTTTCTCCATTTAATTGCTGGAATGTGGATTCCCTTCCCTCTTCCCCCTCCTCTCTCCCCAAAAGACAAGAGGCCACAGATTGCAGTACCAGTGAGGGATAGAGGAGCTCTGGGCATGAGAATTTGATCCCTCATTCAAATGCACACCCAGATACATGTGTGTCAACTCCTGATGTTACCTCACTGGATAAGTGCTTCTCCAGACCTAGCATATTTTGGTTGAGACATCCAGTCTGTGTGGTACCTGATGGAACGGAAGGTGTTGCCTGCCACCCCTGTGGCTGCAGGTGATACAACAGAGGTGTGGGTGGGTCGCTGATTGATTCCTAGTCTTGCCTCTGAACTTGAGTTCCCACATGTGTGGATTTAAGCACTATTTTTCTGAGGAGAGGATGGTGCTCATTTTCCTCATCTCCTCTTGCGGGACTGTTTCCTGTGTTTATTGACTCTTCATATGTGCCCTCACTTGCTAATGTTCTCCATGCTGCCCTCTGTCTATGCATAGGATGGGAAAGGCTCCACACTTGACTCCAGTTTTTCATCCAATGTTAACTCCTGAATATACCCTCCAGGGGTATATGTCGTTTTCCTTCCACAACTAGCATGATCTTCATGTATCCACCTCTCCAAGGATTGTTTCTTTAAAGTGATTTTATGCACAAACTCCACATGTCCTTCCTGTCTTCTGCATCCCCATAAGCACCTCCCCCTGCCCTCATCTAGTTTCTTCCCTCTTTCATATCCTATTGTTTTGTTGATTTTCTGATCTGAAAGTTGACTGCTAGCGTCTTGGTTTTCTGCCTTAATTTCTAAGTCATAGATTACTTTCAGGCTAAAAAGTTTCCCTCTAACCACTGTTTTGGTCATCATCATTCATTGGAAATTAAATTTGTAATAATTTGACTCATCAGTGATTTTTTTTTTAAAATATTTATTTGCCTGCATCAGATCTTAGTTGTGGCATGAGGGATCTTTCATTGCAGGGCAAGGACTCTAGTTGTGGCACTTGGGCTTAGTTGCTTGGGCTTAGTTGCTCCATGCCATGTGCAATCTTAGTTCCTTGACCTGGCATTACAAGGTGGATTCTTAACCAGAGGACCACCAGGGAAGTCCCTCATCTGTGATTTAGACTAGCCCTTCCTCCCCAGTTCTGGAGTTTTGTTCTTCTCTTTTGTGATCATTTTTATTCAAACTTTTGAGCTTACTGAAAGTGGAACTTAAGTTTTTGCCTTTTGTATTTGGCACTGAGGTAACCTCAGTGTTTGAAACCTCCACAGGTTTCAATCTGAAGTATTTCACTATTGTTTCTCCCAATGATTTTGTAAGTTGCAGGTCAGTTTCTCATTTGACTCATCAGTAACACAGTAGTTTGTATGGCTTTTCCTTTCAAAGAATATTTTTTCACTTTTTTTTCTTTTTAACTGATTTTTATCTGATGTTAATTTTAACCAGTTATGTTCCCTAAATAGGCATGACTAGATTTTTTTCCTATTGTGTTTATAATTTAAAGGAATTTTCACATCTCTGAGCCTCAGAATCCAGAGAGGAGTGTGGGAAATAGGACTTCTCAAAGCACAGAGATTAAATCTCAAAGCTCTGAGATTTATTAAGTAAACTCAGGTCCAGGGCTAAAGGGTTTTGTACCCCCAATTCCAATGTGTGGGGATTTTTTTCCCTCCACATATCTAAGCCATTCTGAGACACCAGCTAAGTGTCCTACAATTCAACTCAGTTCTGACACTGTCTACCCAGAGATAGCATCAGATTCCACAGGTTATGGGCTCAGTCCTACAAGACTGTTCCCCACTCCCCCCACCCAAGATACCAGTCATAAGTCCAGGTTTTCACCTGGGCTTCTAACCAACGGGCTATAGATTGGAGGCCCCAAAGGCCCCCTCCTTGTTTAATTTGTTGGAGTGGCTCAGAGAATATCATTTTACTTACTAGAGAACCAGTTTATCATAAAAGATTACAACTCAGTAATAGCCAGATGGAAGAGATGCATAGGCCAAAGTATGGGGAAGGGGTGTAGAGGTTTCATGTTCTCAGAACACGTGCTTCTCCTGGATCTCTACTGACTTGGAAGCTCTCGAAACCCCATCCTTTAGGGATTTTGTTATTATTGTTTAGTCACTAAGTCGTGTCTGATTCTCTTGAAACTCATGGGCTGTAGCCCGCCTGGCCCCTCTGTCCATGGGATTTCCTAGGCAAGAATACTGAAGTGGGTTGTCATTTCCTTCTCCAGGGGATCTTCCCAACCCAGGGACTGAACTGGTATCTCCTTTATTGGCAGGCGGGTTCTTTACCGCTGAGCCACTGGGGAAGAGGCTTTATTATACAGGTGTGATTGATTAAATCATTGGTCTTTGAAGATTGATTCAACCTCCAGTCCCTCTCCCCTCCCTGGAAAAAAAAAAGTTCCCAGAGCCCCATCATCACCCAACCTGCTGTTATGCTTGATTTATTATAGATAACCCATCAGCCTGGATCTCTCTTCTCTGTGTACACATCTACACATATCTTGAATCTTGAAGTTGCTCAGTCGTGTCCAACTCTTTGCAATCCCATGTAGCCTACGAGGCTCCTCCGTCCATGGAATTTTCCAGGCAAGAGCACTGGAGTGGGTTGCCATTTTCTTCTCCAGGGGATATTCCCAACCCAGGGATCGAACCCAGGTTTCCCGCATTGCAGGCAGATGCTTTACCATCTGAACCACCAGGGAAGCCCTTATAAGGATCTGGATTATCTCAGGATCCCACCTCCATGGCTCCCCTTCCCCTTCTAGCCCTTCTCTGACACTTTTCAGTCCCTCCATTTCCTTTGTGCTCCTCTCTGTGCCACGCATAACTTTGGGGTCCACTGAGTTCTTTTACAAGCATTCCACATTTATCGACATGAAATCCTTGGGGAGGGCTGTCAAGAACTGGAATAGGGTGCTGGGCTGATCCTCCATTCTGAATTCCTATGCACTGGGGGAGGCTGATATTAACATGCAAGCCTTGTTTTTTACTTCTTCAGACAAAGGGATACTGGAGAAGATTCTGGAGTGTTAAGATTTAGGAGTCATCTTTGAATATTTGCACCATGATGGTCTAGGAAGTCCCTTTAGGGTGGTACTTTGAGTGGAATGGTTATTAGGGAATTGTGGATGTTAAGGAAGTCAGGAAAGAAAAGGTCACTCACAATTCAACAATTTAGGGTAAGAAAGGCTAGAGCAGAGTGACCCTAAATTCCTAAGACTCACTGTTCTGGAGTGTGTCCTAAAGGACTGGCTACTTAATGACCAGAAGCCAAGCCCTCACCTCTGCTCAAAACTACAGGCCAGTAGGTGCCAATGAACTTCACTGAGCGTCAGATCTATTTATGCCTTACCTTAATGTGGGAATTTTGAGTACAGAATTTAAGGAAGCACCAAAACCAGTCAGTAAACAAGACAAATATTTTACTGTTATCTTAAAAATGATGATGAGCAAAATCCACCCCCCTCACAACTATGATGAACAAAACTGTCAAACTATGCCTCCTCTTCACCCCTCTCCCCCTCACCATCACTACCACCACTACCACCCCCCCCCCCCACCCCCAACAGCTCGGGAAGTTTCCTCCGAGCGGTATCTGTTCCAGGGATTTCTGGATCGAGCTCTTTGCCCAAATCCAGAGTCTCCACTTCTCAAAATCTCGGGCACACTAGACCAGAGCCACTCCCACTGCCATTCTGTGAGTTGGCCCAAACCAATCGTGCTCTCTCCAAAAACAGCCCTGTCTATAGCGGCGCACCCTCCCACCGTCTGGGCCGCAAAGCCGGTGTTGCTCCTATCTGGGAATCCCAATAGGGTATCACCCCGCAGCCCTATCCCCCAAGTACTTTACTCCGATCCGCTCCCACACCCACTCGGCTCAGGCCCAGCCCGTGACGACCCTGATTTCAGCTCCGGGAAGCGGACAGCGGCAGAGCCTTAAGTGGGGGAACTTACATCCCCCGCACCGCTGAAGGTCAGCGCGCAGTCTGGCCACCCGGCTGCAGGACCTCCTTTGCTAGAATCCTCGGGCGTGTCCAAGCTGGTCTGTAGATCTCATTGACCCTCAGCGGTGGAACTTGTGAACCCCGCAGTCGGGCACCTTAACAATGGGCTCCTAAAGTTGGCTGTGTAAGAAGAGGTGCAAACGGTCGCGGCACCTTGCGTGGGAGAAACCTACACCTTCCTCTTCTCTATACCAAGACTACACTCCCGAGAGCCCTCCGCGGCCACTTCCGCCGTCCCTTCCGCTCGCCCCTTAGCGTGTGGCGCTGACGTAGCAGGAACAGTTCCGGTTGGTGGATTCCGCCCGTTAGGTTTGTTGGTTGGCGACTATACCTTGCCATTCGGGTATTTCCCACACCTCTGCTCTTGGTTCCCGAGCTTCATCCTCAGGATTGGCAACGTGCACCCCGAGTTCCGTGAGTGCCCTACAGTCACGGCCTCATCCATTCAGGACGTTCCTCTGCTTGTCACTGTTTTACTCACGAGGGCACAGGCTGCGTCTGTACTCGGGAGCTCTCGTGTAGGCACCTTCAGACCATCCATTTTCCTTTCATTCCAACCCGCAGGGATAGAGAAAAACCCTTACTCCGCTGCTGGGGGACATGGGTTTCACTCTCTGGCCAGAGCTTGGGGCTGAACTTGAGGGGTTCGGTCACCCTCGGCCCTTTCTCCAGGGCGCTGGATGGGAATGGGTTTGTGCTGGTGATTTCTGTGACACTCCCAACCCCCAGTAGTGAGCCTCGGGAGCAGACCCAGCCTGCACGTGGGAAGGGTTTTCCAACTAGACATGCTCTCATTTCTCTTCACATCCTCAGATTTGCCTTTTGAGACTTGCCCTTCTTTAGGGAGAGCACTCAGGACATCAGGAAAATGACCACGGAGCTCCTGAAAGCCAAAAAAAAAAAGGTGAGAATATGTGTAAAATTCCATCATGGCTGTCGAGAGAATGAATACATTCCCTTTTCTTGCTTTGGAGGCTGCTTTATTTGTTGTTGGGCAAAGCTCACTTTCCTGGTCCTGGAGGAGTGGCTTATTAATACATGCAGCCCCTCAACATTTCTTTCTGCCCCATCCATGCTTCAGTCATCTTCTAATTAAGTTAATTGTGAACAGCTCACATGGGGCATAAATAAAAATACAGGGACTTCCAGGCTTAATTGTGCAGTGATAAGGATGAAAGGCAGGGACAGCATAGTAGCCTGTGGCCTGAAGTGGCTAAGGAGAATTTCTAGGAGTAGGGCTGCCAGAACAACCCCTGAGAATCTGTTAAATTGAAAAGTTGGTGAAGACATACCAGTGGGAAGGGCAGGCATCGTGGTTAGTCTAACGCTGGGCCTCTAAGCACATTGCCCTTAACACAGTGTGGGAAGATTGTATTTTAGGTTGATTTTAAAATATGTACTGATGAAAATATAGACTAGCCACCCATACTTGGAACAGAGAGGAGTTTGCTATGGTCTAACCTGAATTTAACATTTGCGAGCATTTTCAGCATCTGGCAGTAGGGAGATTTCACCAAAAGTTCTGGATTGCTTGCCTCTCTGAAAATAAACTACATTGTATTCTGGTGTCGGGGAATTTGAGCTGAATGGTGTCTGCATCATTTGGACAGGTCCCGCAGAGTCTGTTTGTACTTTCCCTAGTATCTTCCATACTGAGGTTGAAACCATTGATAGCTAACATTTTGCGTCTCTCGTATTCATTATCTGCTTGGCCCCTGAAGGATTTTCATTTTCCACCTTTGAGTCTGGGAGGCCAGGTTGAGTGCCAGGATGAGGAGTGTAGACTTTGAGTAGATGGGTTTTGAAGGATGTTGAGAAGGAATTTGATGTAGGAAATCAGAGATATAGGCATATAGCAACTTAAGGGGAAACTGTCTAACCCCAGAGAATGGTGACTGTGATGACTTAGACTTAACTGAATGTGACTAACATTTATTGAGCACCAACACAGTTGCCAGACTGGTTTACTATCATTGTTGATATGCACTTACTTGGTTTTTTCAGATCTGCCTTCACTGTCTTGATTTATTCTTAACCTTGGTCTCTGTAGTAAAGATATAGTAAAGATATACAATTTCCTGGGCATTGTCAGAACAACTGTGAGTTCTGTTTCTCATTTGTTAAATAGTTTATTCATTTGAAAAGTGTCAGTACCAAGAATGCATAAAAAATCTGGGGGCATTTCCAAAGGTAACATTGAATCTTTTATGTGTACTTTCTTCACCACTCATAATGTTAATAGGGAATCATTCAGATTTTCTGGGAAAAGCCAGAAATTTGTATGAGCTGACTTTTTCCTTTTCCTGCCCTTAAGATTAAAAGAAAAAAAAAGCATTATGAAAACTTGATCAAAGTGCACAAGCATTTGAATGGATAAGTGGTTTAGGATGAAACTTCTGTGCCTAAAGGAGTACCTGGCACACATGATATGTTTGCTGCATGACCTTAAATAAATTAACTTGAAGGAACTAAGTCACAAGGGAGTTTCTGTTGTTTGTTTTGATATGTTATTTGGGGCATATAATTAACCACATTTCAGGGGGGCTGGGATGGATTCCAGGTATTCTAACATGCATGATCTCTGAATTCCAGAAAACAACTTACGAAAATCCACAATAGGATGTTAATTATCACCACCTGAGAGGATAAATTAGAATTTGTAACAAATGAGTTGGGTTGGTAGGCACATGATGTTACTAATTCTTAGCATTTTCTCAGTTGATTCTGTTGAACAAATTTGCTGAATGTATACTGTTTACAGAAACTAGATAGACTACATTCAGTGATGGATAAAATATAGCCTGCACCCCTATGAGTCTTCTATTTTATTTTTAGATTTCTTTATCGTTGGGGTTTGGTTTAATTTTATGCATACACACCCATGGGACTTCCCAGGTGGCACAGTGATAAAAGAATTCACTTGCCAATGCAGAAGACTCAGGAGACGTGGGTTCATTTCCTGGGTTGGGAAGATCCCCTGGAGGAGGAAATGGCAACTCACTCCAGTATTCTTGCCTGGAAAATTCCATGGACAGAAGAGCCTGGCAGGATCTAGTCCATGGAGTCGCCAGGAGTTGGACGGGACTGAGTGACCGAGCATACATGCACACGTATATCCCTACAGATATACATTTTGACAAATCTTAATGACAAGATTCTATTGTTTTAAAGCTACTGACAGTGTATCTACTCAGACCCATTTTCTCTCTTTCTTCTTTTAAGGTTTATTTATTTACTTTTGGCTGCACTGGTTCTTGGTTCCTGCGAGAACTTTTCTCTGCTTGCAGTGAGTGGGGCTGCTCTTTCTTGCGATACATGGGCTTCTCATTCCAGTGGCTATTCTTGTTGTGGAGCACAGCCTCTAGGGTGCACAGGCTTTAAGTTGTGGTGCATGGGCTTAGTTGCCGCTCGGCATGTGGGATCTTCCCGGAGCAGGAACTTAACCTGTGTCCCTTGGATTGGCAGGTGGCTCCTTAACCACTGGACCACCAGGGAAACCTGCAGACCAATTTTCTAACAGGTGAAGGAACAGCCAGAATTTATCCCACTGAAAGTGATTTCTGTAATAGTGCTTTGAATGAATGATCCTATTGACTGTTTCCCAATTGAGGGGAACATTTAACTTGTTCCCAGTGTTTAACTGTTACAGATAATGCTTCTGTGATCAACTTTGTGTATGAAATTCTTTTATAGATTGGTATTTATCCTCAAAACAAAAATATGACAAGGTGAAGAGAAATACATGTTTTAAAGCAGTGACCACTCATGGCAGTTGGAGCTTTGGAACCTCGCCTATTCTAAAACATTTGATCTTGTCAGTTATCTCTTCTTTGTTTGAGATTTCCTTTTCCCATCACGTTTGCTTTACATGTTGCATTTTTTTTTTTGTTTTTGTTATACTGTGCAGTGTTACATTCCCAGGATAGACCTGCTAGTACAGATTTTTTTCTTCTCTCATGTGAGTGTTCACAATAATGTCCTGATTTGTTTCCCCATGTTGATGTGTCCCTTTGTTACTCATTGCATCTGTAATCCTCATTCCCCTTAAACATTAAAGTTATATCACTTTTCTGTTCAGAAGACTTCCTCTGGTGTGTCACAACAGTGTCTTAGATATTCAGTGCAGTCGTCACTTCAAATGTATTCTGTTTCTGGCATCATGTTCTAATTATTCATTCTGAAAGCATGTTTATTGACACCAAAGTGGAATAATCTCATATACATCTTTAATTTAAATAAATTCACTTTTTAGGCACTTGGCTGAAAAAAGAGAGAAAAATAACTTTCAGGTCATTCAGATGAATCTACCCTTTATCACCTAATGACTTTATGCCTGAAAGTGAGGGAGAAATGGGAAGACTGAATCTGTTGCTCTCTAAATCTGTCTCCTTGATTCAGGAAATCCTGCCTGTCCTTTAAGATCTTACTGCCCTCTCATGAAACTGTCTCTGATCTCTCTCTCCTACAGTGACCTCTCTGTCTTGAGATTCCTCTGACGTGGTGATTCACAACCACGACTGTTCTTAGGAGCTCTTAAAAGTATAAAAGTTGCATCCCTAAAGAGTCTGATTTTATTGATTTGTGGTGGGACCGTGCTTGGGGCACTGGATATTACAGTCAGTTGTTCAGTCACTCAAGTTGTGTCTGACTCTTTACAACCCCGTGGACTGCATGCAGCGTACCAGGCTTCTCTGTCCTTCACTGCTGAGGTCCAGGCCCGGCAGGACCAGGAATACCCAAGGGATGAGTGGCGTTGGCGAGGAAGAAGACAGACACACACAGAAGGTTGCGTAGAAGAGGTAGTTTTTTTTTTTTTAATTTTTAGGATAGCTCAGTTTTTATAGAATGATTGTTACCTCCCCCTTAAGTCACCACATATTACATCAGATATTGGTTTGTGCTTCCGTCAATATTTTTTTCCCCATGTTTTTCCCCTATGCATTCATCTAGAACGTTTCCGATTACAGGGTTTATACTAAAAAGTCCCGTACATAGTCTTCTTGCCTCAATGGCCTAACATTCTCACTCTAACAAAAGCAGTGTTCCACAAATCTCAGGTATAGTGTAAATTCTTTGGACAATAAAACAATACATGGGAAGGGTCACTGTAACATGTTTGACATTTCTGAGAATAGTACCATGAGAAAAACCTGATATTTTTCTTTACCTGAAACCACAAAATCTCAATTTACAATGATTATTAAACAGCAAAAACACCTCTAAAGCAGCAAAACACCTCTATTAATAGTAAGATAATGGCAGTGAAGCTGGTTAATATAAATCTTCTATTAAAATCCTATATACCCCATTTTCTAATTTTACAAAAATACCCATAATATCCTGTGTTCTTTAAAGAAAGGGAAACAGTGAACAAATAGCAGCAAGGAAATAGCAATGATGAAAACCCTTTCAACCAAGGAGCAAGAAAACTAAAGCAGTATATCTACTTCTAAATCTAAATACCTCTACTCTTTTCTATTCTAGAACATTATAATCTTTTTTTTTTTTTACCCCGCCCCCCCAGAACATTATAATCTTTTAAGCAAGCAGCAAAACTGTACCTGTGGCCTTTTCTTTTATGACTTGATGTTTATGGTCATGTCCTGAGCCAGAGCAATCTTGAGCATTTCCAAAAAGGCTTGGACTTTTCCAGCGAGGCCTTATTACTATATATTATCATTTCCAAAAATTAACAGAAAGCCCAACAACAGTAAGACAGAAGGAAGAAAGGGACATACCGGGCCCCCAGGACAACCTCGAGGGGAAGAGCTGCCTTGCAGGTTCCTTTCTCGTCCCGGCAGCTCTGGAGGGGACATATTGGGCCCCCAGGGCAGCCCTGTGTGAGGAAGAGCTGCCTTGCAGGTTCCTCTCTCCTCCCATGACCTTGTCACAGACTGGGTGCATCCCGGCGGCTCCTGACACTTCACTATCTCCCAGAGTTTGCTCAAACTCATGTCCATTGTGTTGATGATGCCATCCAGCCTTCTCATCCTCTGTCGTCCCCTTCTCCTCCTGCCCTCAATCTTTCCCAGCCTCAGGGTCTTTTCCAGTGAGTCAGCTCTTTGGATCAGAGGGCAAAGTATTGGTGCTTCAGCTTCAGCATCAGTCCTTCCAATGAATATTCAGGGTAGATTTCCTTTAGAATTGACTGGTTTGATATGATTGCTGCCCAAGGGACTCTCAAGAATCTTTTCCAGGGCTTCCCTGGTGGTCCAGTGGCTTAAGAATCTGCCCGCCAATGCAGGGGACACAGGTTTGATTCCTAGTCTGGGAAGATTCCACATGCCCGAGCACACAGCTACAGAAGCCTGAGTGTCTAGAGCCCATGCTCTGCAGCAAGAGAAGCCACCTCAGTGAGAAACCCGTGTACTGCAAAGAATAGCCCCCACTCGCCTCAAGTAGAGAAACCCTGTGTGCAGCAACGAAGACCCAGTGCAGCTATAAATAAATAAATAAAAATTTAACAACAACAACAAAAAGTCTTCTCCAGCACCACAATTCAAAAGCATCAATTCTTTGGCGCTCAGCCTTCTTTATGGTTCATCTCTCACATCTGTACATGACTACTGGAAAAACTATAACTTCCCATAAGATGTTATAAAAAAACTTCAACAAACTTTTTGGCCAACCCAGTACTTCGATTCCTCAGGCTTGGGGAGAGCAAGTGGCAGAGTGAGGGAGGGGAAGGACTGAGCCCTCCTGTGAAGTATACATAGCGCTGGGTCATTCACCCTTGCCCTAGAGGCTGAGCTGCTTCAAGTAGAACATTAATGCATAGACCAAATAGTCTCTCAGATTCTTCAAAGTCAGCAAGAAGATTCTATTTTTAGTTTAATTCTTTGTGTGTGATGTCCTCCTCTTCCTGCCTAGGTTCAAAGCTCCCAATGTGAAAGAACTTTTGTTTTGCTTTTATCCCCTGTAGCAGCAAGCCTAGCATCCTGACAGTGATAGGTGCACAACGATGCTGGCTGGATAGAGATGGGAGAATAATGGTCTCTGAATTCTTGGCACCAAGGACATGTAGGGGAGGAGAAAAATTCTTTTTTTATTGGGTATAAGTTAGACAAAAGACATTTTTGTGAGAAAAACAATCAGGAGTTTATTAACATGTGCATCATGCATAGACATGGGAGTACTCAGTGATGGGTAACTCAGAAGGGGTGGTTAGGACTTGAGCTTATATAGCATCTTAACAAAATAACGATAACTTTAGAGATGTGACAAGACAAAGGAAAAGGACTTTGAATTTCTAGAGCAGCAATTCTGGGAAGGTATAATAAATATATGGGGGAACTAATGGAAGAAAAGGGCCAGTTAGTAAGTGTTTGCTATGTAGATTCCTCTGGTGGGGTCTGTGGGCTGATAAGGGTCTAGAGTTGTCTCTGATGATTAATTTCTGTCCTTCATAAAATGGGGAAAAGGGACACCTTTACAGATTAATGTTGTGCTTTTAGGCAAATGGGAAAGGGCAGAGAGCTTTTCTTGTGTCTGGTTACTAATTGCCTTCAGCTCAAAATAATTGTTTTATGCCAAAGTGGCATATTTGGGACTGGTGTATTCTGTTCATCATCCATAGTAAAATCCCATGGACAGAGGGGCCTGATGGGCTACTGTCCATAGGGTCACAAGGAGTTGGACACGACTTAAGCGACTTAGCGCAGCACGTAGTAAAGTCTAGAAATCTCCTCCACCTCCTCAGAGATGCCTTTTGATCCCTCATCCTGCGGTGTGGACTGCGTGGACTCCTGGATGGACAGGGGTGTGTTTTGTATTAAAAGGCATTCATGGCATTCCGAGATGTGGCTGTTGGCTTCACCCAGGAGGAGTGGAAATTGTTGAGCCCTGCTCAGAGGACCCTGCACAGGGAGGTGATGCTGGAGATTTATAACCACTTGCTCTCACTAGGTAAGAATGGCTTTCCCTTAGCACTTAAAATCCGCCCTCAGAATATTTTCTATACATCATGAAGAAAGGCTACTCACAACGCAGCTTTGTCTTAGGGTTGAGCTTAAAAACAATAATTTACCTTTGTCCTCACAGTACATCTGGATTCAGTAGAGTTGAAAGCAGATAGATTTATTCATATTGTGTATGCCACTCTGCATTTTCAGGTCTCTTTCCCAAGTCAGAGGCTTTTTTTCTTTTTTTTAAATTTTATCTTGCCCCAAACCTAGCAGATTTTTCATTTAGTAAGTTTTGATAGGCTCTTTCTCTGATTGCAGTCTCCTTTTAGTACTCAACCCTTTGACTGCAGAGAGTTCACTATTCATGGGCCCTTTGTCCCACCCTCTTGGTTTCCTCCCACCCATTTTGGCTAGATTCTAGAATGGCCCCCTTAAACACATAATCAGAAGTCTCCTTGTTTTCTTTCCTTATGAGCAGACATTCTGTTTTCCAAACCGGAACTCATTTGTAAGCTGGAACAAGGGGAAGAGCCCTGGATAGAGGAGAGGCAACGTTCACTGGGTCTGTGTCCAGGTGAGTGAGACAGGGTAGTTGGGACCGTCCGCAGCATGGCAGGTAGGGAAGAAGGAGGTACTTTTAGGTACTGGGAGGTAGAGCTTTTCTAGGCCTTTTGGCCCTGGTAAGGCTGCCTGGCATGACCTCCCTTCCAGAATATCATCTTCAGGTAAGGGAGGGGGACTTCTCTGGCTTCTTTGTCTCTCTCCTCCCACCAGAAGGCCTGCCTTCCTCTCACTTAGCTTGCTTTCTGCAGGGGACACTTGGGACCAATTCAGTCTGCTGCCATTTTCAGAAGAGGGCTTCATCCTATTTCTTTTTTTCATCTTCTCTATTTGTTTTGTAGTTTAAATATTCACCTGTAGTTTATTTTGTTTTTTCTAAATAGACACCCATCCCATCTAGGCTGCCACATAACATTGAGTAGAGTTCCATGTGCTGTCCTTATTGGTTATCCATTTTGAATATAGCAGTGTGTACATGACCATCCCATACTCACTAACTGTCCCTTCCCACCAGCAACCATAAGTTCATTTTTTAAGTTTGTGAGTCTCTGTTTTGTAAGTAAGTTCATTTGTATCAGGAAATTACAAAAATTCTGCAAAAATAGTACAAAAAACACCATTATATCCTCTACACACACACATATTACATATTCTCCACACACACACACATAAATATATATTGCATATATATTACTACAAAATGGCATCATAAAATCCCTTACTATTTTACCCAATTTGCTTTATCATTGGCATATGTGTCTCTTGTGAGCGTGCTCGCCCTTCTCCCCCCACCATATGTATGTGTATATATTTATATATATCTGGATGTGTGTTAAAAGATTTTCTAAGAATGGTGATATTTTCATATAACCATGGTATAGTTACCAATTTAAGTCTGTGGCTTGTCTTTTCATTGTTAATGGTGTGCTTTCAAGCATAACTTGATGCTTCATGATGATGATGTTCAGTTTTACATTTTGATGATGTTCAGTTTAACTATTTTTTAAATTAATTGTGCTTTTGGTGGTATAACTAAGAAGTTTGCTTAACGCAGGGCCACATACATTTTTTTCCCTTTGGTTTCTTCTAGAAGTTTTATACTTTCAGCTTTTACATTTAAGCCTGTGATCCATTTTTAGTTTTTTTTTGGTCATACTGCACAGCTTATGATATTTTAGTTAGCACTGAGAGTTCAGAGTCTACCCACTGGACCACCAGGGAATTCCCTGTCTAGTTGTTTCTGTTATTGAGAATAGAATACTGAAATTTTCAATATTATTGTTGAGTTATCTAATTCTTTTTTTTTAGTTCTGTCAGTTTTTTTTTCATGTATTTTGGGGCTCTTTTTAATTGTGTATACCTTTATAATTGTTAAATCGTTCTGATTTATTGCCCTTTTGTCTTTATGAAGTGTCCATCTTTTTCTCTAGCAATAATCCTTGTCTTGAAACCTACTTTGTCTACTATTAATATAGTAGCCATTCCAGTTCTCTGGTGATTATTGTTTGCATGGTATATCTTTTCATCCTTTACTTTTAACCTACTTGTAGTTTTTGGATCCAAAATGTGTCCCATGTTAATAACATTAATGTTAATGTTATTGTAATGTTAATGTAATGTTAACAATAACGTTAATAACATGTTGTTTGATGTTGCTTTTTTAATTTAGTGGGATAACCTCTGCCTTTTGTTTGGAGTGTTCAGTTTGCTCATATTTAGTATAATGATTAATATGGCTAAATCTGCCATTTTGCTATTTTTAAAAATGTCTCATGTCTATTTTTATATCCCCTTTAATGACATATTATTATTTTTTAAAAATTTAAATGTACTATTTTAATTCCACTTGATTTTAAATTTGTTTTGGAGTTATTTTCCTAATGCTGCTCTAGGAAATAAAATATACACTTTAGTTTATCCCAATCTACTTATAATTAATACTAACTTAGTTCCAATAAAATATTTATATATATATTATAAAGCCCCCAATATAGTATTACATTTATTGCCTTTATAATAGTTGTATGTGTTTAAGAGAAACTAAGAGAATAATATACATGCATTGTCTTTTATATTTACCCAGAGATATTTAATAGTTTCAGTGGTCCTCATTTCTTCTTGTGGATTTGACTTAGTATCGGTGTATCTGGTGTCAATTTCTTTTCATCCTGAAGGACTTACTAAGTATTTCTTATAAGACATATCTGCTGGCAGCAGATATTCTGAGTACTTGTTAATCTGAGAATATCTTTATATCAGTTTCATTTTCAAAGATAGGTTTGTGAGAGTTCTTCATTGATAGAAGTCTTTCCTTTTTTATTTCAGAACCTTAAATATGTTATTCCACTGCTGTCTGGTCCCCATTGTCTCTGATGAGTTGTTATTGTTCACTCTCTAAATCATGTCTGACTCATAGCAACCCTGTGGGCTGTAGTATGCCAGGCTTCTCTGTCCTTCACTATCTCCCTGAGTTTGCTCAAACTCATGTCCTTTGAGTCAGTGATGCCATCCAACCATCTCATCTTCTGTTGCCCTCTTCTCCTCTTGCCCTCAATCTTTCCCAACATCAGGGTCTTTTCCAGCGAATTAGCTCTTCACATCAGGTGACCAAAGATGAGAAGTTAACACTAGTCATATTGTTTTTCCTCTTGTACATGTTGAGTCATTTTTCTTTTGCTGCTTTCAAGATTTTCCTTTTGTCTTTTTTTCCCTGATGGCCAACATTTTGGCTATGATGTATCTAGCTAGGGCTATCTTTATGTTTATTTTGGGGTTTGTTGAGTTTCTTAGATATATATGTAGACTAATGTTTCTCATTAAATTTGGAACTTTTTAAGCCATAAATTCTTCAGATATTTTTTTCTGCTTTTTCTCTCTGTCTTCACCTTCTTGAGTTACCATTACACATAGGTTTGGTTTGCTTGATGGTGTCTTACAGGTTTCTGGGACTCTGTTTTTCATCAGTCTTTCTTTAATTCTTCTCTTCAGTTTTTAGGTGATTTCTATTAATTTATCTTCAGGTTCACTGGTTCTGTTTCAAAGCCAAATATTCTGTTGTATCTCTCTAGTAACTTTGTAATTTTAGTTATTTTACTTTTTAATTTCAGAATTTCCTTTTGTTTCTTGTTAATAGTTTCTATTCTTGGAACTTCCCTGGTGGTTCAGTGGTTAAGACTGAATGCTTTCAGTGCAAGGGGCATTGGGTTTGATCTCTGATCTGGGAACTAAGATCTCACCTGCTGCATGGTGCAGCCAAAAAAAAAAAAAAAAAAAGCTCCTATTTTTTATTGAGATTCTCCATTTTAAGTTATAATACTTACCTTTAATTTTTCACGTATTGTTTTCTTTAGTTCTTTGACTATATTCATAATATCAGCTTTGAAGTATTTTTTTCTCCCTAAATCAGTTTTCTATTGGCTGTAATTTTTTTCCTTAACTATGTCACTCTTTCCTGTTTCTTTGAAAACTGGATATAATAGCTATTATATTGTAGCCATACAAAAAACAGATTGCAGGCTGGATTTGGTCCACTGATCAAGTTTACTGTTTCCTACAATAAAAATGTGATGCATAAAGTGAAATGCAAAATAGATCTTGGGAAGGATGGCTGAGTGGGAGACAGCTTGTGATGTAAATATTATTATAAATGACCAGTGGGCAAAGCAGAATGGGCAAGGCAGCCCTACCTATGACTGAAAACATTCTTTGTTTAGCAGGATCAAAGCTAGAAATTCAACCTTGTCTCACCTGTCCTTTGGCATTCTCTTTCCAGCAAGCCCTCAGCCAGCCTGTGTGGTTCAGCCATCTCCCTCAGTTATTCTCAAGCTTATGTGCAGGAAATCATCTCCATTCAGGGAAACACTGTTCAGAAGATCACAGACTTCTGAACTTTCAGAAGGAACACTTCCATTTTCACTGCACAGAAGATCAAGTGCAGGAGCAACTCTCTGATCAAACCTGCTCGAGCCACCAAGCAGAAATTCAAGAGAAAGAAGATTCCAAGCTTTTGTTCAGGAGAATAAGCAGAAGCAGTGCTTCAAAGGCAATCTCCAGCCCCCTGGAAGAACAGCCAGTAACATCCAAGGAAGACAACACAGTGGTGGATATAGGGCCCAGCCTGGCCCAGAGGACAGACCTCAAGGAAACAGACAAAATATTATGTGGTTTAGAAATCTCAAGATTTGGAGTAATCAAATATGGAGAGTTTGGGCTAGGCTTTATCAAGGAGTGAAACCAGCTCAGCCTCCAGAAGACACACACAAGAGAGACCGCTTACATGTACACCGAGTGGGGACAAAACTTCAGTAGTACGTCAGTCCTCATCAAAAACCAAAGGACATATTCTGGGCAAAAGCCTTATGTGTGCACGGAATGTGGGCAAGACTTTACCTGGAAGTCAAACCTCATCACACAGCAGAGGATACACTCTGGGGAGAAACCATATATGTGCAAGGAGTGTGGACGAGGCTTTGCTTGGAAATCAAACCTCTTCATGTATCAGAGGACACACTCAGGGCTCAAGCCTTATGTGTTCAAGGAGTGTGGCCAGAGCTTTAGCCTGAAGTCAAATCTTGTCACACACCAAAGGGCACACTCTGGGGAGAAGCCTTACATTTGCAAGGAGTGTGGGCATGGCTTTCGCCAGCATTCACACCTCATCAGACATAAGAGGACATACTCAGGAGAGAAGCCTTATGTTTGCAGGGAGTGTGAGCAAGGCTTTAGCCAGAAGTCACACCTTAATAGACACTTAAGGACACACACAGGAGAGAAACCTTATGTGTGCACAGAATGTGGGCGTCATTTTAGCTGGAAATCAAACCTCAAGACACACCAGAGGACACACTCAGGGGTTAAACTTTACATGTGTCTGGAGTGTGGGCAGCCCTTTAGCCAGAAGTCAAACGTCGACAAACACCAGAGGTCACACATGGGAGAAGGCATTCTTATGCAGGGAATGTGAGAGAGCCTTTACCTGGAAGTCAACCCTCAGTACACACCAGAGGACACACTCAGGGGAGAAGCCATTTGTATGCAGGGAGTGCAGATGAGTCTTTAATGATAAGTCCACTCTTGTCTCACACCAGAGAACACATTCAGGGGAAAAGCCTTTCATATGCAAGGAGTGTGGTAGAAGGTTTAGCCAGAAGCCAAACCTGTTTAGGCACAAGAGGGCATACTCAGGGGATAGCCCCTTTGTGTGCAGGGAGTGTGGACAGGGGTTTTATGATAAGCTAACTTTCATTACACACCAGAGGGCACACTCAGGGGAAGCCTCATGTGTGCAAGGAGTGTGGGCAAGGCTTTAGCCGGCAGTCACACCTCATTAGACATCAGAGGATACATTCAGGAGAGAAGCCTTACATTTGTAGAAAGTGTGGGCGAGGCTTTAGTTGGATATCAAACCTCATCAGACATCAGAGGACACATTCAGGAGAGAAACCTTGTGTGTACAAGCAGTGAAACCTTTAGCCAGTAGTCACACTGCACGAGACAACGGAAATCCCATCCAGGGCTGTAGCTTCAGTAATAAGTCAGCCATTGGCTGACTCTAAAACAGAGACATCTATGTGTGATGTGAGTGTTCACGAGACTAATGGTAAGGGTCAGAATCTCCATTCCACCTGAAGGAGAATTGTTGCTGGCCTGTTTCAGGGGCTCTGATTTTCCCTACTGGGGATGGTAGATTTTGGAAGGTCTCTCAGGTAACTTGATGGAGAGAGTACTTAAGTAGGTTGAAATTAGAGAATTGATAGAATTCCAATATCCAATATACTTCCCAAGTATACTTGAACACTACTTCCACAGTAACCTGGATGTTGTAACAGCAGTTTTAGAGCCCATCTCTTGATGTCTGTTTGACCTGAGAACAAGAGACAGAAACCATGGCTGATTTAATGCTGGTTCCACAGAGCATGACCCAGCAGAGTCCACTTCAGTGAAAGTTTGGAACATGGTCAGCTCATGGGGATAAGAGATAATGCATGGGTAGAAGGTTTTATTATACAAAGGGTTGACAGGTAAGAAAGATTGTAAGTATCCTAGCTCTAAGTTTGGGAAGAATTATCCATTTTTGAAATATCATATCCTTGCTTGCTTCCTGGGACTCTCTGGTTTCCAGGCTGAATCCATACTGTAGATACTTTTGTTGACTGAGTGTATTTAGACTAGAAATGTATTATGTAGTATTATAAAGAAAATATGCACACATATACAGAAATGTAAAATGAAATTATTTTCTATTCTTTTTTGAGTTACAACATCCCATTAGTAATTACTAGGTTTAAATTTTTCCAACTATTGTAAAATATACTACATTTTTGGTTGAGAATAGTCTCTTTTTGGAAATGGCTTTGGAAATGGTGTCCCACAAATTTACTTAGAATCTTGTCCCAAGGCCCAGTTTTTTTTCATGAAACTTGACTAAATGATTGTGAATTATATTTGGAAAATAAGTTTTCTAAGGATAGGCAGGAAAATACAGGAATTGTATTATAACTTATTTTTCTTATTTGTGTACAGTTATTTAGAATAGATCTGAAAGCCATAGAAAAACAAAGTATATGGGTACTTAGAAAGTGGTGAAGCAGGATTTCAAGTGCAATACTCAGTGCTTGGCTTTCAGCTTTGTTGTTCAGTCATTCAGTTGTGTCCAACTCTTTGTGACCCCATGGACAGCAGCACGCCAAGCTTCTCTGTCCTTCATTACCTCCCAGAGTTTGTTCAAACTTATGTCCATTGATGATGCCATCCAACCATCTCATCCTCTGTTGTCCCCTTCTCCTCAATGCCCTCAATCTTTCCCAGCATCAGAGTCTTTTCCATTGAGTCGGCTCTTCTCATCAGGTGACCAAAGTATTGGATCTTCAGCATCAGTCCTTCCAGTGAACATTCAGGGTTGATTTCCTTTAGGATTGACTGGTTTGTTCTCCTTGCTGTCCAAGGGACTCTCAAGAGACTTTCAGTTTATGGAAAAAATAAATAGTGGTCCCAAAGCCTTGATATCCAAAGGAGTTAGAGTTAGGGAATCACTGTCTCAAATAATATGAGGTGTAGAAGTCTTAATTTTTGTTCAAAATCTTAAGTTTGAGTGGAGTGAGCAGAACCTGGTGAAAAATTATGAAATACTATCTTTGATGGAGCAGTTGACCTGGCCTCCACCTCTTAGCCGTCCTCATGGTAAATCCTGACCTCATGCTCTTACATTTCCTCAACAGAAAAATATCATTTGAGTTTTAATCTCTTTAGGTCTTAGAACCTAATTACTCTTTTCCATAAAATCATGTCATGTCACAAACATAAGGATTCCAAAATTAAACATACTTTTTACTATTTTTTAACTTTCAGAAGGAACACTTCCATTTGTAGTGTAATTGATTCATAAAAATAAAAAATTTTGCCACAAATTGTTTAAAATGCTCAACAGGAAAAAACAGAGCACTGCTGGTGTATGAAGACTTAAATGAATTCAAAATAGATACAAACCATGGGAAACATTTTTATGGAGCAGCAACCAAACAGAAAGACCTGGAAATGTTCTGAGAAAGGGGTAGAAAGAAGCCCTATACTTTGGCACTCCCCACGCCCACCACTGATTCTTAAACCTCCATCAGGCCTTCTGCTTAGAACCTCTCATAAGAGACAAGAGAAGACAGGTAACCTGAGGTGTCTGTCTGGGCCTAGCATTAAAATCTGTGCAAATATGGAGACTGATTAGGAGATAAAACACCACATGGTATTCAGATATGGGAATCCTCAGTCTTGTTTTTGCATGTGTGTTTTTTCCTTCAGTCCGTGTCTGGACTAGCTATCCACTACTGCCTCATATTTCATAGCCTGAGGTGATAGCTCTAGGTGTTTAAAACAGACAGAAAAATTGCCCCAGAGCAACCACTACCCATCCTGCTAACCTTCTGGTAAGTAGTAGACTACATTGCAGAAAACTTTGAAGAAAAGATGATAAAGAGTATGAAACAATGAATATTGCTTCAAATCTGTAAGTCTGTTATAGTCATCATGGAAATGTTCCATTTTAAAAGGAGTAGCAGTAAATGTTAATGGAACTGTTTAATTCAATTTTGACTTATTATTATGGGTCATTGGTTCCCTAAGTGTGATCAGAGGATTTTGGGTGGGGGGGGGGGGGCTTTCAAGTGATCTGCATGGTCAAAACAAATTTCATTATAACACTAAAACATTACTTGCTTTTTTCTGTTTTGTTGAAATTTGCACTGATGGTGCAAAATCAGTCAGCAATCGTGGGTAAAACTGCTGGGCTCTTAGCATGAATCATAGCAGTGACACCAAACTGTTATTCAGTCGCTCAGTTGTGTCAAACTGTTTGTGACCCCATGGACTGCAGCAAACTGTACTATTAGCATCATTGTATTTTTTAACCACCTCCTATTTGTGGTCAACAATGCAAGTTTCACTTAAGAATATTCTTAATAAAATAGTAGAATTTTGTTAAATCTTGACCTTTGAGTATAGCATTTTAAAGGTATAATTTAAATTCTGAGATAACTAATGCACAGTTGCAAGAAATTATATAGGGAAACCATGTATTCTTTACTCAGTTTACTCAAATGGTAATGTCTTACAAAATTATAATATCACAGCCATGATATTAAAATTGGTATGTATACATCTTTTAAACATTTTATGTGATGAAAAGAGAAATATATGTAAAGTCCTTCATGCTGAAGTATGAAGCTGTTTCAAGGAGATGCACTTGTATGATTGTTTAATTTGTGAGCTGTACCAGCTACCTTTTTATGGACACCAGTTTTATTTGAAAGCTCAGCTGACAAGTTTTGGATAAGGTGACTCAGACTTGGATGTTTGGTAGACATTTTGTCAAAAATGAAGTGATTTTTTAAAAAAATTGCCAGTGAAGAAAACTGATGGCAATTTCTGTTAATTTGACTTTCAAACAGAGGATTAGAATATTGAAGAACAAGTTACCTGCCGCCATGAACTTGACAGTTTCCCAGTACTTAGCCCTTTGTGATAAGATTGGTGATGATATTAATGAGCATGATTTTATAATACCATATAATGAAATATGATGATGGAAGATCTGCCTAATTCATTGAACCAGTATTTTGCAAACAGTACATAATGCTGGAAAATCATCTGTGGGTATATTAAAGTATAAGATTGACAAATGGATTTTAACAAGATAAAAGCTGGATTCCATGATTTTTGATGAAGTATCTAGGGATAATGTTGACAGTTACCTGAAAAGAGTATTAAAACACTCCATTTTCTTACTATATCTACATGAGGCCAGATTTTATTTATGTCAACACATTAAATGCAGGAGCACATATAAAATACCAACTATATTCTATTAAATTGAATATTAAAGATTTGCAAACACATAAAACAATGTCACCCTTTTTTTTTATGATGGAAAATGTTCAAACCCAAGTGAAAGTCAAACACTTTATTTTTCACCTTTAAGTGTGTTGTTTCTAGATATTTGTGGTCTATAACCCATGGTCTATAACCCATACTGAAAATACTGTACACACACACACCAGAAAAAAGCTATGTGTTATAATACCAAACATTTTATTAACATCTGTGCTTTATATAATTTAAAATAGGCATAGAAGAAACAAATGCAAAAAAATGCTAAACACCCACTGACAGACGTAAACCTACAATCTGAGGTATGCTGCTCTATCTAGACAGAACACTGAAATGTGGGGCATATTCATTTCTAGAACTAAATGATATAATTACTTAATGGCTAGGCTTGTGGCTATGTCTCTAACTATTCTTGGCAATCATTTTTTTTTTTTTTTTTTTTAGTCAAAGAAGCAGCTTTATGCTCTTAATCATTTCTTCAGTGTGTTTTTTATATTTGTTAATTTCTGTTAATATTTACTAATCTCAAGCTTTCGTTTTTATTGTATTGCTTTTTCAAGCTTGTTTAATTTGGTTTATTTATTGCCTTTTTACTGTCCTGAAAGTTCATTTCTTTTTTTTTTCCAATTTTTTATTTTATTATTATTTTTTTTCCATTTATTTTTACTAGTTGGAGGCTAATTACTTTACAATATTGTAGTGGTTTTTGTCATACATTGACATGAATCAGCCATGGATTTACATGTATTCCCCATCCCAATCCCCCCTCCCACCTCCCTCTCTACCCGATCCCTCTGGGTCTTCCCAGTGTATCAGGCCCGAGCACTTGTCTCATGCATTCAACCTAGGCTGATGATCTGTTTCACCCTAGATAATATACATGTTTCGATGCTGTTCTCTCTAAACATCCCACCCTCGCCTTCTCCCACAGAGTCCAAAAGTCTGTTCTGTACATCTGTGTCTCTCTTTCTGTTTTGCATATAGGATCAGCAGACAAATGGATAAGGAAGCTGTGGTACGTATACACAATGGAATATTACTCAGCCATTAAAAACAATTCATTTGAATCAGTTCTAATGAGATGGATGAAACTGGAGCCCATTATACAGAGTGAAGTAAGCCAGAAAGATAAAGACCATTACAGTATACTAACACATATATATGGAATTTAGAAAGATGGTAATGATAACCCTATATGCAAAACTGAAAGTTCATTTCTAAATGGCATACGGTTTTCATTTTTTATTTTCTTTTATATAAGAATTACTATTTCAGAGTGCTTACAAGTGGCTAAATGGACATATTCATTTTTACAATATCCTAGTATTCAGCTTTTTATCTTATAGCATTGTAATCAATGTATTTTGTGATTTCTTCCATTTTAGTTCATAAAGTATAGTTTTGAATGTGATTAAGCTTGTATCTTAAAGTATTTAATGTGTGAGTGTGTATATATCTATTTTAATAATATGCCAAGGTTAACACAAACTGTTGTAAAATTTTATATTTTCTATATAGTTATTTTATTCTCCTTTTGTATTAATGATCTGTCTTTATTTTTATTTATTAATTCATATTATGTTTGAGGGACTTCCCAGGTGGTGCTAGTGGTAAAGAACCTGCCTGCCAGTGTAGGAGATGTAAGAGATGCGGGTTTGATCCCTGGGTTAGGAAAATCCGCTGGAGAAGGGCATGGCAACCCACTCCAGTACCCAACCAGTATTCTTGCCTGGAGAATTCCATGGACAGAGGAGCCTGATGGGCTACAGTCCATGGGATCACAAAGAGTTGAACACAACTGAGTGACTAACACTTTGAACTCTTTCACTGGGGCTTCAGCTATTAAAGGACTCTTTTCTGGGGAGGGGACTGGAGAGGATCTCCAGAGATGTGTTTTTATTTCAAGAACTTCTTTTTACTTCCACAGACACCGAGATCTTGACTTGGGTGCACCTTCCAGATTTTTTTTTTTTTTTTTTAACTTTCACTGACAAAGACTCTCCTTGACCTAATTTTAGTCAGACTCCTCAGAACCCTCTTCTCAACTAGGCTTCAACCTTTGGGCTTCAGTGTTTGTCTTCACATCACCCAGTTTTATTTTATTTATTTATTTATTTATTTTTTTACATCACCCAGTTTTAGCAAGAATTCTGTCAAGTCAGTTTAGCTCACATTCTTGATATCTGATCACTCTCAGTATTTAATTAAATTCCTCATCCACCCCAATGGTATGTGATCACTCTGACCTTCCCTCAGCAAGAATTCTATTAGTCAGCCTAGCAAGAATTCCCCCACCCCTTTATGTCTCCTCTTTGTAATTTCCCATAAACTGACCACCCCGCAACCCTAACTTGCTCCTTGTCTATAAATCCTGTCTTGCTATATTTGGAATTGAGCCGGTTCTATACTGAAGTCTTTCTCCTATGGCAATAGTTCCTGAATTAAAAACAAAGAAACAAGGCCCTTCAACTAGCACTCAGTTCTTGTTTTCTTTAACATCACTCACAGGTTCACATTCTTGGCCTCTTGACTGTGGATAGTTTTCTTAAAGCTGGGGCCTAAATAAAGTTGTTGAGGTTTGTCATAGCCTTCCTTCCAAAGAGCAAAAGTCTTTTAATTTCATGGCTTCAGTTGCTGTCCGCGGTGATACTGGAGCTTTGATAAACCTAGACAGCATATTAAAAAGCAGAGACATCACTTTGCCAACAAAGGTCTGTATAATCAAAGCTGTGGTTTTTCCAGTAGTCATGTTCGGATGTGAGTTGGACCATAAAGAAGGCTGGGTGCCGAAGAATTGATGCTTTCAAATTATTGTGCTGAGGAAGGCTCTTGAGAATCTCTTGGACTGCAAGGAGATCAAACCAGTCAGTCCTGAAGGAAATCAACCCTGAATATTCATGGGAAGGACTGATGCTGAAGCTGAAGCTCCAATACTTTAGCCATGTCATGCGAAGAGACAACTCATTAGAAAAGACCCTGATGCTGGGAAAGACTGAAGGCAAAAGGAGAAGAGGGCAGCAGAGGATGAGATGGTTAGATAGCGTCACCGACTTAATGTACATGAATTTGAACAAATTCTGGGAGACAGTGAAGGACAGGGAGGGCCGGCATGCTGCAGTCCATGGGGTCACAAAGAGTTGGACGCGACTTAGTGACTGAATAACACAAGAACAACAAATTAAAGTTGTAAAGTGAAAACTTAGGAACAACAATAAAAGAAACCCCAGAGTTCCTGGCTACAACAATATAAATGGCTTTGATACAAGCGAGCATCTTCCTACAACTGGAATATAATTACTCTTTGTGGCTGTGATCACATTAGCAGCAAGTAGAGAAGGGATATGGGCTTCCCAGGTGGCACAGTGGTAAAGAATTTGCCTGCCAACGCAGAAGACGCCACGGTTGCAGCTTCCATCCCTGGCTTGGGAAGATCCCCTGGGGTAGGAAATGGCAACCCAATCCAGTGTTCTTGCCTGGAAAATGCCATGGACAGAGGAGACTGGTGGGGCACAGTCAGTCCATGTGGTCGCAAAGAGTCTGACACGACTGAGTGACTGAACGGGTGCGGACACACAGACACACACACACAAACACACGATATAGAAATAAGGATAACACCAACCCTGCCCTGGCCGGGGTGAGAGGTTGGGCAGGGATGAGAGAACAATTGGACCTGGAGACAGACAGACACACACACACAGGACACACAAAGACTCCTCTCCCAGGACTCAACTGTAAAGACAAGCCCAGAAACAAAGCTCCCCCGCCAATGATGGGAAAACCTCTGCGGATCTCTGGACTAAGAACACAGTTACAGAAACGTCATGCCCAAAGTCAGCCACAGTCACATCCACATCCCATTCCCACATCCACAATCACTCTCCCATTCTTGGCGTGACAGATCCACAATCTGTCACACAATGACCCACAATCACGGGGCATGATTTAGAATACACAAACTCACTACACTGACAGAACACGTCCCCCCGTGGTGCGCAAGCACAAAAGTGTGCAGCGACAGCCACACACAAATCGCCACACCTGAGCACTCAGTAAGTCATGGACACGCGCAGCTTCAGCATTCCCTCACACACAGTCGCCCAGGGTCACTTAAATGCCCATTCACGGTATCCCAGGTTATTACACAGTTCTGTGGGTACTCGGTCCTGTGGCCGTGGCCTCTGGTAGTGCAGCCATGATGTCGGGGCGTGCCTCGGGGCCCTCTGGGAAATGTAGTTCATTCAGCAAAGAGGCCGAGGCGCAAAGCGTCTGGGACTTGTGGTCCTCAGGGTCGAAATGACAAGCTGAGTCGCTAGTCTAGTTCCTTGCAGCTAGATGTTTCCCCAGCCGTTCCCGGGGTCCCGTGAGCGTCAGTCCGCGTCCCGCTCCGCCCCGCGGGGGATTCTGGGAGGCGACGTCGCGGGTCTCGGGTCTCTGGGCGGGTTTCCAGAGCCAGGGACGCCGGGAGGTGAGTTGGGCCTGCCTGGCGCGAGAGCCAGAGATCAGGGCCGGGCTTGGGGTGGACCGGCAGGGATCGGGATGGGGACCAGGCAGGCGCCTCTGGGGAGACTCTGTGTCACCGTGTATGGCTGTGTGACAGTGTGTGTATGTGTGACAGTGTGAACTTCTGTGTCACACTGTGTGGTTGAACGCGGCTGTGATCATCTGTCTCTGGCATAGAACTGAGTCTGTGTTTCTGTGTGACTGTCTCTGCAGGTGTAATTGTGTTATTTGTGTATGGGTTTGTGAGAGACTGCAGGTGTGACATTGTGTGTGTGTGTGTCGCTGTGTGGATGTGTGTGTGACTGACCACTTGTCCCTGTGGATGTAACTGCGTTTGAAGGTGTGGTTATGTACCCATGATCCTTAGTCTGTGCAGGCATAATTTTGTATGAGTAATTGTGGCAGGATGTGTGACCTTGTGTGGTACATCACTGTGTATGAGATTGTGTGTGACTGTCTCTCTGTTGGAGTAATTGTGTATCATCTCTCTTTGTGTTAATGCCACTGTGTGTGTATGTGACATTATGTTTGCGATTGTGTGGCCATGTTTGTATGAGTATGATTGGGAGAGAATTTGTATGTGTAGGTCAGACCTAGTATGTGATTGTGAGACACAGAAAGATTAAAATTGCTCACCCACCTTCACACAGTTACTAAGTGACAGAACTGGGACTTTAGCCCAAGCTATTTAGCTCCAGAGTCTTTGCTTTTAATTTTTCAACTCTGTTGATCTTTTCCACATTGTGAGAGTGAAAAATGGGGGCTCTGGGTTCTGAGGGTGTTGGAGAGGATTGTCTGTGGTCTTGGCCCAGGACCTTCTGGACATGGAACTTAATTTGGATCTCTTCCTTCTGTATCCTTGTGAGTCACAGAACCTGGTCTAAAGACATTGTAGTGAGACCATCCTCACATTGGCTGCCTTTGGGGGAGGAAAGCCCAACCTTCCTGTCCTTAGGCCATCAATTTTGAGATTTTAGGTTTGTCTATGTCAAAACTCTTGCATGTTTAGTGCTGAGAGAGGCTAATCCATGGCTTTTTTTCTCACATACTAAGTGAACTCTAAGTTTGGTTCTGACTTTTTAATAAAGATGTTCTCATTTCCTTTTCAAATGTGTGTGTAACATCTAAATGGCAACAAGGGTGGCACTTCTCTGTGCCAGGAGTTGGCTCAGGCATTTTAACAATGAGGAAAGGTTCTGGCAGTTGGATTGATTTGCCCAAGGTCACCTAGCCAGGGAGGAAAGGACTAGAGAGTCATTGTGTGCCTGGGGACTATATAAAGCCCAAATCTTTTCCATCACCTTCTTTCAGAGACTGATGGTTTTTTCAAACCTGAAAAATATTTGTGATGCACAGCTATTTGAAACAGAAATTTAAAAGATGTTTCTTTTATGCAGATGCTACTTGGAGCTCCCCAATTCTGAAAAGACTTTGTTGATTTTCTTCTCAGGTTGCAAAGGCTTTTGTGGACAATTTCAGGCTGCATTGCACTAAGGAAATAAATAATTTTCTTGGAGATTGAGTTGACTAGTGCAGAGTAGCGCAGAATTAGGGGGTTGTATATCTTAAATTCTAAGTCAAACACAACTGTCTTTGTTTTCAGAGTGAAGAAATGTTGGCTCTGAGAAGACAAGGAACTTGTTTCAGGGTGTGCAGTTTCTTATTGGTTTGGTGTTGAAATTTGGCATGTTTACCTCAGGCTGAATTTCTGTGGAGAAATTAAGGTAACATCTTCCACCTCCAAATATGCTTCTCTAAAAAACACATAGCACTGATTTCTCAGGTTATGTTGATTATTTCCCATGCAAACACTCTGGTCTCTTGAAAGAGAATCAGTTTTTTTTTGTTTGTTTTTGTTTTAAATATTTATTGTTGCTGTTGTACAGTCACTAAGTAGTGTCTGATTACTTGCGACCCCATGAGCTGCAGCACACCAGGCTTCCCTGTGTTCTTGACTAACTCCTGAAGTTTGCTCAAACTCATGTCTATTGATTGAGTGATGCCATCCCACCACCTCATCCTCTGTCGCCTGTTTCTCCTGCTGCTCTCAATCTTTCCTAGCATCAGTGTCTTTTCCAGTGAGTTGGCTGTTCACATCAGGTGGCCAAAGTCTTGGAGCGTCAGCTTCGGCATCAGTCCTTTCAATGAGTATTCAGGGTTGATTTTCTTGCAATCCATTGGACTCTCAGAGTCTTAATATTTATTTTGTTTATTTATTTGGCTGGGCCAAGTTGTAGTTGTGGCATGTGGGATCTAGTTCCCTGACAGAGATCGAACCCAGGCCCCCTACATTGGAAGTCCGAGTCTTAGCCACTTGACCATCAGGGAAATCTGGAGGACAAGTTTTTGAGTCACACTGCAGTTTGACTCTTGTGAATTTGAGTAAGCTGTCTAAGTTTTTTGAACCTCAGATTCACTTGATGGTAAAATGGGGATAATAATACCTACCTTTGCAGTTTTGTGAAGATTAAATAAGATAATGACATATACAATATGTGTAACATTGCTATTTATATTACGGGAGCCACACTGAGGTTTATTTATTTGTTTATCAAATCTGTTTTGAGCACTTGCAGTGGTTCTGGCATTATTCTAGCCCTGGAGATACACAGGGACTTCCCTGGTGGCTCAGACAGTAAAGAATCTGCCTGCAATGTGGGATACCTGGGTTCGATCCCTGGGTTGGGAAGATCCCCTGGAGGAGGGCATGGCAACCCACTCCAGCACTCTTGCCTGGAGAAGCCCCATGGACAGAGGTGCCTGGCAGGCTACAGTCCATGGGGTCACAAAGAACTGAGCAACTAAGCAACTGAGCAATTAAGCACAGCACAGAGATACACAGTGAACCCAATAAATCCTGGCTGTCTTAAATCTTGTACTATTATTTGGGAAGACAACAGAAGAAAAAGAAAGTAACATGTCCAGTAATGTTAAATGTTAAGAAGAAAAAGAAATCAAGATAAGGAAAAATAGTAACTGGGAAGGAGATTCTTTTTAGGTAAAATAGGGAGTTCCCTCCAATGTGATGCACAGACTGGTTCATTTAAGGAAACTAGGGACCATAAAGGGGCTCATGTAAGGAAACTAGGGACCATAAAGGGGCAGAAAACCTCTCTGTGAGTCTCAGATCAGCAGCATAGGGCTGCTGTTCCATTTTTGTTGTTGTTGTTGTTCTTATGACTCCCCCTTTTCAGGACTTTTTTCTCCAAAAGAGAAAATTGAAGAAGGAAGGAAGAATGGCTGTTGGACTGTGTAAAGCCATGTCACAGGTAAGTTGATGTTTTCACTTTGTTTTCAGAAATTCCATGTCATTTTTTAGGACTTTGGAGAGTCCCAGGTGGTCCGGTGAGCACTCTCTTCACTTCTCCCTCTCCACTGTTTGTTCAGATAATCCTTCTACAAAACATTTTGTATCTTTTTTTTTTTAAACTCAGTGTTGTGCTGAAATGTATAATGGAACAGAACATTTCATCTTTAGATGGATTGTGATTTGTTGTGTTGGAATGAAAGGATGGAGTGTGATTATCAAGTGTCCCCACCCCCTTTTTTTTTTAAATCAAGTGCCCTTTTAACTAGGGAGGTCAAGGATTTTTTCGTTGTTGTTTTTTGGGTTTGTTTTTTTTTGGAAGTGACATTTAAGCAAAGAGAAACCTCAGTGAACATAGGGAGGAAGTTCTGTTGAGATCTGGGAAAGAGCTTTAAAAGTAGAAGGCGCAATGGGGTGGGGCAGGAGGGAAGTCCCAAGAGGGAGGAGATAAATGTATACAAATAGCTGATTCACTTCATTGTACAGCAGAAACTAAAAAAGTATTATAAAGCAATTAAATTCCAATTAAAAAAAGACAAAAAATGATAGAAGAATTAGCAAGTACAAAGTTACTGTGGTGGGAGCATGTTTGATGTATTTCAGGGATAGCAATAAGCCAGTATCACCAGAGGAGAATATGCACTGTGAGATTAGGGAAATAGCTGGGGACCAAATTAAGCAGGCTCCTGAAAGTCATGACCAGAGCTTTGATTTTTGTTCTAAGGGTGAAGGACAACCACTAGAGTGGCGGTGATATGATCTGATTTATATTTTAAAAGGAAGGAAAATCAAAAGCAAGGAAGTAAGAGTGGAAGCCTGGATCACGGTGGTGGCATTGGAGCTTGTGAGATTCTGGGTATCTATTGGAGATAGGAAATATGGCATTTGATCAGGGTTTGGTTGTGGAGTGTGAGAGAAAGAAAGAAATGAATGACTACAAAGATTCTTGACCTGGGCAATTGTGTATATGGTCATGCTATTTACTGAGATGGGAACATGGGCTGGGATGAGATAAGAATCAAGATTTGAGTTCCAGATAAATTAGAGAGACTTGTTAGATATCCAAGTGGAGTATTGGTTATATATCTAGAGTTTAGGACTGGAGATGTGAATTTGAGAGTCATTAATGTATTTAAGGGCTTTCCCAGTGGCTCAGTGGTATAAGAATCCACCTGCAATGCAGAGAGACACAGGAGAAGATCCCTTGGAGGAGGGCATGGCAACCAATTCCAGTATTCTTGCTGGGAAAATCCCATGGACAGAGGAGCCTAGCAGGCTACAGTCCATGAGGTCACGGAGTTGGACATGACTGAACTGACTGAACACAGTGTAGTTAAAGCTATGGGACAGGTTGAGATTATCTTGAGGGTAGATTGTCGTGAATATAGGTAGGAAAGAGGTCTAGGGAGTGAGCTTAGGGCATTCAAAGACTGACAAAAGGCTGAGAAGAAGAGGAGGAACCAGCAAAAGAGACTGAGAAGGACTCATGTAGAAGGAAACCCAAAAGAATATGTGGGTCCTGGGAGTCAAGAGGAGAAAGCATTTCAAAGAGGAGATGATCAACTGAGTTAAATTCTTCTGATAGAGATGGAGGAAGATGCTTGGACCGTTTGGAAGTACTTGGTAAACAAAAAATTTTTTCTTTTTCTTTTTTTTTGCCCATAACATATAGTATGTGGGATCTTAGTTCTTTGACCAGGGATTAAACTCACACCCCCTGCACTGGAAACATGGAGTCTTAACCACTGCACTATTCGGAAAGTCTAAAGAATTCTTTTTTTTTTTTTTAAATTTCAGGGTTTGGTGACCTTCAGGGATGTAGCTCTGAATTTTTCCCAAGAGGAATGGGAATGGTTGGACTCATCTCAGAAGGATTTGTACAGAGATGTCATGTTGGAGAACTACAGGAACTTGGTATGGCTTGGTAAGGATGTATACCCCCATAATTCAAATCTTTCCTATGAGGTGTATTAGTTTCCTCCATTGGGAATATCTAGGGCATCTGAAATGCTTAGCTGGATTCCTACTTCTTGTTCCCAGGAAATTATTCAAAGTATTTTCACAGAGTTATAAATGTAGTTCCTTTTGCTACTGAATGATGGTTTAGGATAGCAACATGAGTATGTCATGGGAATTTTTAAAATTGCAAATCATGGTGTCCTATTATAGACCTACAGTATCTGGGAATAGCCCCAATAGTCTGGTTTTAATGAGCCCTCCAGATGGTTCTGATGCTCATTAATATTTGAGAACCATTGTGATTTCTGATTCGGTAGGGTCTGGGTTGGGGCAGCCTAAGAATTTGCATTTGTTTGGTTACAAGACAATGGTTCTTTTCTGCTCTAATACTTTGAGAATTGCTGCTGTGACAGAAGCTTTGTCTTTCTCATCCTCCTTACAAGCTTCTTTTTATTCTCTGGCCCTTTCTCTAATATCCTTTCTTGCCTAGTGACCAAGGGATTGAGTCACTGGAACAGCAATAGCAAATGGATTTGTTTATCTGTCATTCTCTTGCTTGTTCTCATTTTTCTTCCCCTGTAAATAGGACTCTCCATTTCTAAGCCCAACATGATCTCCTTATTGGAACAAGGGAAGGAACCTTGGATGGTGGAGAGAAAGATGTCGGATGGTCAACATGCAGGTGAGTGACAGGGGACTGGGCAGGAAGGGCTGTTGTAAGGTGGCAGCCAGTGTGGTCATGAAAAGACTGCCCTGCTCTTGAGGAGGCTGCCCTGGGCATCAGCGGGTTGTTCCTGCTCTATTTCTGTCAAGTTATACTCTCAAGGATGTGTGCATGTGTGGTAAGTCACTTCAGTCATGTATGATTCTTTGTGATCCTGTGGACTGTAGCCTGCCAGGCTCCTCTGTCCATGGGATTCTCCAAGCAAGAATTCTGGAGTGGGTTGACATGCTCTCCTCCAGGGGATCTTCCCCACCCAGGAATCAAACCCACGTCTCTTGCATTTCAGGTGGATTCTTTACCACTGAGCCACTGGCAACCCCCTACCTCTACCTAAACCCTGAATCTTCTTCCTTTACACTTCTTTCCCCTTTATGGACAGAATTATATTCATTTTTAGATTTCTTTTTTTTTTCACTTCTAGATTTCTTCATAGAGTTTTTATCAAAGTTACACATGCACATTAGTTGAAGAGACAAGGATTCGCATCTAAGTATCCACTTACATGCAGATTTTTTCAATAAATACTACACAATTTGAGATTGGTTGAATCCATGGATGCTGAACTGAAGATTTGGAGGGCTGACTGTAAAGTTATGCCCCTAGCCCCTGCATTGTTCATGGGTCGGCTGTATAGGAAATCACTCCATATTAGCTCTTGGAGAGCTTCTTCATTTTTCTAATGGCTGCAGAATACCCCATTATGTGGATATTATGGTAATTTATTCAATACTATCTAGTATGTGGACATTTAGGATGTTTGCAGTAGTTTACAATTACAAACAGTGCTGCAATAACTAACCATGTACATATGTATTTTCCTGTTGTTGAAGTGTTATTTTCAGTGTTGTTTCTTAGATGTAAGATTGCTAAGTAAGTGGATATGTAGTATTAGGAATTGCCAAATTCCTCCCCAAAAAAGTTGTACCAGCTTGCTTTCTGTATTAGTTTCTTATAGCTTCTGTAACAAATTACCATAAATTTGGTGGCTGAAAACAACACAGATTTATTATCTTTTAGCTCTGGAGGTCAGAAGTTGAAAATGGATCTTGCAGGGCTAAAATCAAAACATTAGCAGCCTGCTTTCCTTTTGAAGGCCCTTGGGCAGAATCTGTTTCTTGCCTTTTTTATGCTTTCTTTAGGGCCTTTACCCATCTTTTTATTTTCAACTGTGTAAAATCACTTTGATTTAAACGTGGGGTTTACAGGCAGTATAGAATTGAGTTTTACTTTGGGAACCAGTCTGGATATCATTTCAATTTAATAAGTGAAAGTCCAGCTACATTTTTGATATGTTTAGGCTTAATTCTGTGTATTATTTTATATTTTCTGATTTTTACAGTTTTTAAAAAAAACTTTCACTTGTCTGTTTTCCTAGCCTTTTTTTGGTCATGTAGTACTGTAGTTTTTATAATAATTAGATTTTTCTTTTGATCTGGTGTTTACCTTCATGTTTCTTTAAACAGTGTTTAAAGAAAAACATAAAGAGACCTTCATGTTTCTTTAAACAGTGTTTATTCCTTCTATTACTTGATTGGTCAGCTTTAAAAATTAGCCTTTGATTTTTTTTTACATTTTACAGATGAAAAAGGTAAGCTATCCTTCCTTCCTAAAAGGCTTCTTTGATAGCTCAGTTGATAAAGAAGCTGCCTGCAATGCAGGAGATCCTGGTTTGATTCCTAGGTCGGGAAGATCCACTGGAGAAGGGATAGGCTACCCGTTCTAGTATTCTTGGGCTTCCATTGTGGCTCAGCTGGTAAAAGAATCTGCCTGCAATGCGGGAGACCCTGGCTTGATCCCTGGGTTGGGAAGATACTCTGGAGAAGGGAAAGGGTACCCACTCCAGTATTCTGGCCTGGAGAATTCCATGGACTATATAGTCCATGGGGTCACAAAGAGTTGGACATGACTGAGCAACTTTCACTTTACAGATGAGTCAAAAAGTAGCCTTATTATATTCCTCACCTTCTCTTCCCAAATTTTGTTAGTTGTATGCTTTTTACATTGTCCAGGCATATTATATTTACATGTTCTGGTGGCTCAGATGGTAAAGAATCTGCTGGCAGTGCAGAAGATCCAGGTTCAATCCCTGGGTCAGGAAGATCCCCTGAAGAAGGAAATGGCAACCCACTCTAGGATTCTTGCCTGGAGAATTCCATGGGCAGAGGAGCCTGGCAGTTTACAGTCCATGGGGTCTCAAAGAGTCAAAGATGACTGAGCAACTAACACTTTCACTTTCTTTCACTTATTTTTCTGTTAAACTTATCCTAACTTTTCCTTTTGCTTTATTTCTGTAGCTGACTATATTTAGTGTTTTCCACTAGGTTCTTCTGTTGAAGTTTCTCTGGACATCTCTTGATTGACTGAAATCTGTTCTTTAGCAATTTCCTCAAAAAGAATTCATGCAAATGATGTCCCCTGAGCTCTACCTTGTTCATAGTTGACCATTCTTTTCTTAAGTTTCTTTTAGTGTATTGATATTGAATGTTGTTACAAAGAATCCTGATGTCAGCTTGATATTTCCCCTTTTGTATAAGTACCTTTATATTTTGTTCAGATCTGTTAGAAGTTTCTTTCATTTAAAAGTCATTTTAGTGGGGCATGTTTCAGTCTTGACAATTTTGGGTCACTTTTTCCTAGTAGGATATTCTCTTTCAGGATGGAGATTTGAGTTTTTATTTCAGGAAATATTTTTTTATTTTTTATTGATGAATTAAAAACCATGAAAGTATAGAGAATAATATAATAATATAGTAAAGGGTTTCCTACTGATGAACAATTTTTGTATTTCTCAATTGCTTACTTGGTTATGTGTATTATTCATTTAATATACTACCTGATTCAATTTTTGGTATTTAAAAATCTTGCCTTTTATCTATGAGACTGGTCTGATATAAGAACAGTGAAATAGGTCAATGTAACAATAAAGAAATTTAAAAAATACACCCATGTATATATAAGAATTTGGTATTTGATAAAAATAGCTTTTCAAATTAGTGGTACAAAAAGATTTTTGTAAAAGTTATGGATAATATTTGCATAATATTGGATTTTGGAAAAATCTTTCTTAAAATGACCGCAAAGCCAGACTATCATGAAAAGACTGGGAGATTTGAGTTCAAACTTTATCAGAAGCATTATAAATGAAGATGACATGTGACAATAAAAAGTGATGATTTGAGGGAGAAAAATACTTATAAAGCCTTACCACCTTATTTATAATGACTTATATAAACCACTTAAAAGAAGATGCCATTATAATTATTATTTTTTTATATTAAACTTTTTATTTTATTTTTCATTTATTTTTATTAGTTGGAGGCTAATTACTTTACAATATTGTAGTGGTTTTTGCCATACATTGACATGAATCAGCCATGGATTTACATGTGTTCCCCATCCCAATCCCCTCTTCCCACCTCCCTCCCCATCCAATCCCTCTGGGTCTTAGTGCACCAGCCCTGAGCACTTGTCTCACGCATCCAGCCTGGGCTGGTGATCTGTTTCACCCTTGATAGTATACTTGTTCCAATGCTATTCTCCAGTATAGTTAAAATATATGCAAAAATATGTAAAAGGTACAAAAATGTATATGAAAACGCTCAGTTTTCAGAGACTTGCAAATTAACACATTAATGAGGTACTCTTTACTTGTAGGGGCAAAGATTTTTAGAATGATGTTAGCCAGTGTGAATCAGTTTGAAGACATGTATTTCATGTTGCTGACAGGAATGTAAATTGATTTAAAAAAAAATCAGAACCACTACTTTCTCCCCTCTTTCCCTCAAGTAAATTCTTTAATTCCTTCTATAATGATTTTCTTTCTCCTTGCAAAGGTGAAAAGGAGACATTTGCTTTCTTGATATTTTTCAGACTGGGAGTCTTGGTATGAGATCAAAGCATTATCTCCAAAGTGGTACACTGATGAAGAGGAAATATCGCAGGGGGTGATAACAAAAAGACTTACAAGTTATAGCCTTGAATGCTCCAGTTTCAGAGAAGCCTGGAAATATGAGGCTGAATTTGAGCAGCATCAAGGAAATCAGGAGAGGCATTTCAGGCAAGTGGCAACTCTTAAGGAAATCTCTGCTGTGAAAAGAGACAATGAATATAATCATTCTGAGAGAAACATTCTCTTGAAGTCAGTACTTTTAACACAACAGAGAGTTCCCCCAGTAGAGCAAGTACATAAGTTTGGTATTTTTAACAAAATGTTTCCCCCAAATTCAGTTCTAATTGAACATAAAAGACTGCGTGCCGGGAAGGAAGCTTTGATAGGCAATGAATGTGAAGAATTCAACCAGAGCACATACCTTAGTAAAGATGTAGAAATTTCTCCTGGGGAGAAATCTTATGAAAGTAATGATTTTTCAAACCTCTTAAGTTTCCACTCATTACTTAGTCAACATCAAGCAACTCATTTTGGAAAATCACCCCATGGATATGATGAGTATGGCGATGCCTTTAACTGTTACTCGTATTTTGCTCAACCTCAGAGAATTCACAGTAGAGAGAAACCATATGCATGCAATGACTGTGGCAAGGGCTTCAGCCATGACTTTTTTCTCAGTGAGCATCAGAGAACTCATATTGGGGAGAAACCATATGAATGTAAGGAATGTAACAAAGCTTTCCGACAGAGTGCACACCTTGCTCAACATCAGAGAATCCACACTGGAGAGAAACCCTTTGCGTGCAATGAATGTGGGAAGGCCTTTAGCCGTTATGCCTTCCTTGTTGAACATCAGAGAATTCACACAGGAGAGAAACCATATGAATGTAAGGAATGTAACAAAGCCTTCAGACAGAGCGCACACCTTAATCAACATCAGAGAATTCACACTGGAGAGAAACCCTATGAATGTAATCAATGTGGAAAAGCCTTCAGCAGACGCATAGCCCTTACTCTGCATCAGAGAATTCATACAGGAGAGAAACCCTTTAAATGTAACGAATGTGGGAAGACCTTTGGCTATCGCTCACACCTTAATCAACATCAGAGAATTCACACCGGTGAAAAGCCCTATGAGTGCATCAAGTGTGGGAAGTTTTTTAGGACTGACTCACAACTTAATCGACATCATAGAATTCATACTGGAGAGAGGCCTTTTGAATGTAGTAAATGTGGGAAAGCCTTCAGTGATGCTTTAGTTCTAATTCATCATAAAAGAAGTCATGCAGGAGAGAAACCCTATGAATGTAACAAATGTGGGAAGGCCTTCAGTTGTGGCTCATACCTTAATCAACATCAGAGAATTCATACTGGAGAGAAACCCTACGAATGCAATGAGTGTGGGAAGGCTTTCCATCAGGTCTTGTCCCTTAGGCTACACCAGAGAATTCATGCCGGAGAAAAACCCTATAACTGTGATGAATGTGGGAACAATTTTAGCCGTGCTTCAACCCTTAGACGACATCAGAAAATTCATAATAGAAAAACTCTCTGATTATGTGTAATAAGAAAACATGTAGTCACCACTTGGTCCTTATTAAATAAATATCAATGAATTCTTCAGCTAGTAATTCTACTAATATGAATGTAGTAAATATGGAAAAGTCTCCAATTCACAAGCATCCCTTATTTGAAATAACCTGAGTAGTAGCCATCTATTACTTTTGGATCTGTTGTATGCCGCATTTGAGACTTAACTCATCCTCAGTGCATATCATTCTGATGAAATTATTTAATCAGGGAGAGCAGTGATCTATTATTTTCCTCAACCTAACTAGAAATGAGGGGTTTTCAGATGCCCTATCTAGACCAGTAGAGCCCTAGGAAGATACTGTTATGGGTAATGAGAAAAGATCTTTTCTTTCCATGCACCTCTCCCCCACTGGAATTGCAAATGTCAAGGATTTGATAAAAACTCACCAGTAGCCTTTCTGTTACCACAACAACATCCTCATATTTCTGTCTATTATCTCCAATCCCAAGATAAATCGAATACAAAGGAATTGGAGATAATAGAAATATGAGGATGTTGTTTGATCTGGATCCAGTCATGTCTGAAACCTACGCCATCTTTGACATTTTCATTTTTGTAATCCAATAAATTTTCTCTTTTTTTGCTTCAGTTAATTTGAGTTTTTGCCTCTTGGAATTAGAGTCCTAACGTGTATATCCCATGTTTGCTACACATGTGAAAAGGCCTTAAATCTTTTATATGGCATAATTATTTATCCTGAGGAGAAGCCTCATAACAAGTATATGAAAGTTAAATACACACCCTTCGTAAAGCTGAAAGAATTGTTATGTTTTATTTGTTGATAAAAAACTAATCTAGTATTTGTTTCACACTAAGAATTTTTAAAAATTCACATAATAAAACTTATTACCAGGCTTTCTCCTAGGTAATTAAAATCATTTGTGGCAGGGACTTGCTATAGACCTTTAAAGGAGTATTGGGGGACTTCCCTGGTGGTCCAGTGGTTGAGAGTCCACTTTCTAATACAGAGAATGTGTGTTTGATCCCTAGTTGAGGAACTAAGATCCCACATGCCATGAGATAACTAAGTCAGCATACCTCAACTGGAGAGCCTGTATGCTGCAACTATGAAACCCATGCCTCTGGAGCCTGTGCACCACAACGAAAGATCCTGCATGTCACAATAAAAATTAAAAAAAAATTTTTTTTTATTTTTGGCTATATTGGGTCTTCATTGCTGTGTGAGGGCTTTCTCTAGTTGCAGTGAGTGGGGGCTACACTTTGTTGAGGTGCTCCGGCTTATTGTGATGACCTCTCTTACTGCCGAGCACAGGCTCTAGTTGTGTGGGCTTCAGTAGTTGTGGCTCACAGGCTCAGTAGTTGTGGCACAGGGGCTTAGTCACTCTGAGGCGTGTGGAATCTTCTTGGAGCGGGATGGAACCCATGTCCCCTGCGTTGGCAGGTGGATTCATTGTTGTTATTTTTGGGCAGGAGAATTTTTATCCATTGCACCAGCAAGGAACTCTAATGAAATATTTTTAAAAAATAAAGATTAGCCAGCTAAGAGAACAGTGAATCTTTCAGTTTAATGAATGTCTCTTCCATCTTACAGGGATTATTTGATTTTCTACTTTCAGCCTGGATTTAAACATTATATGATAGAATATAATAAGATAGAATTGTAAATGAAGTCTTCTTTTGTAGGTGGGTTGTAAACTTGGTTTAAGAAGCTTATGGGTAACTTGTTTGAAACTGGAGATATTAGGTAAGACATTGCTGGCAGAAAGAAGGAGGCATTTTCAACTAATGGTTAAAGTAAAGCAGTTGGAGCCTAAAATTTTTACAGTGTGAATCATTTCTATTTAGAGTAACGAGGAACAGAAAGGTGTGGGGAATATATTCCTGTTTTATCTGAGTGGATATATGAAGGTAAACTTTGATATGGAGACCTTGCCACTTTGAACAGTTAGAACCAGCTAGATTCTTGGGCATTGTCTGGAGAGATCTATAAAAATAGATCAGGAAAATGAATTATGAAGAAGTGAGAGATTCACATGTGTATGTATATGCATGGAGTGAAACAACTATTAATGCAATAATTTAATAGTCAAATTATAATCAGTTCGGTTCAGTTTAGTCTCTCAGTCGTGTGCGACTCTTTGCAACCCCATGAACCACAGCACACCAGGCCTCCCTGCCATCACCAACTCCCGGAGTCCACCCAAACCCATGTCCATTGTGTCAATAATACCATCTAACCATCTCATCCTCTGTCGTCCCCTTCTCCTCCTGCCCTCAATCTTTCCCAGCATCAGGGTCTTTTCAAATGTCAACTCTCTGCATCAGGTGGCCAAAGTATTGGAGTTTCAGCTTCAACATCAGTCCCTTCAATGAACACCCAGGACTGATCTCCTTTAGGATGGACTGGTTGGATCTCCTTGCAGTCCAGGGGACTCTCAAGAGTCTTCTCCAACACCACAGTTGAAAAGCATCAATTCTTCAGCGCTCAGCTTTCTTTATGGCCCAACTCTCACATCCATACATGACTACTAGAAAAACCATAGCCTTAACTAGACAGACCTTTGCTGGCAAAGTAATGTCTCTTCTTTTTAATATGCTGTCTAGGTTGGTCATAACTTTCCTTCCAAGGAGCAAGCGTCTTTTAATTTCATGGCTGCAGTCACCATCCACAGTGATTTTGGAGCCCAGAAAAAGAAAGTCTCTCACTGTTTCCACTGTTTCCCCATCTAATTGCCATGAAGTGATGGGACTGGATGCCAAGATCTTAGTTTTCTGAATGTTGAGCTTTAAGCCAACTTTTTCACTCTCCTCTTTCACTTTAATCAAGAGGCTCTTTAGTTCCTCTTCACTTTCTGCCATAGGGGTGGTGTCATCTGCATATCTGAGGTTATTGATATTTCTCCTGACAATCTTGATTCCAGCTTGTGCTTCCTCCAGCCCAACGTTTCTCATGATGTACTCTGCATGTAAGTTAAATAAGCAGGGTGACAATATACAGCCTTGACATGTACTCCTTTTCCTATTTGGAACCAGTCTGTTGGTCCATGTCCAGTTCTAACTGTTGCTTCCTGACCTGCATACAGGTTTCTCAAGAGACAGGTGAGATGGTCTGGTATTCCCATCTATTACAGAATTTTCCACAGTTTATTGTGATCCACACAGTCAAAGGCTTTGGCATAGTCAATAAAGCAGAAATAGATTATAATATATATATAATTATAATCTATTTCTGCTTTATATTATATATTATAATATATATAATTATATATGATAATACTTATATATAATAAAAATTTGAAAATTATTTTTCTTAAAGTGAAAGTGAAGTCGCTCAGTCATGGCCGACTCTTTGCGACCCTATGGACTGTAGCCCACCAGGCTCCTCCATCCATAGGATTTTCCAGGCAAGGATACTGGAGTGGGTTGCCATTTTCTTTTCCAGGGGATCTTCCTGACCCAGGAATTGAACTCAGGTCTCCCACATTGCAGGCAGACTCTTTACCGTTTGAGCAAGACAAATTCCCTCTGAACAACTTAAGAGATTTAGTATAATTGAATACTTCAAACCTTGAACACAAACAAATGTAATGGTTTTAAAGCACTCAAACTTGCATTATATCTAATCTAAAATATAATATTGTAAGCCAAATTCACATCATCATTCCTTTATTCTCATTTTCTGGAGATATAGGAATACTTATTTTAATACTTTTTAAGGATTAAGTTATAACTTATTCCAGAAAAGCTCCCCAGGGTTACTCTACACTTACTTAGGCCTAAAGAAAAAAAAAAAATTACTCAGACCAGTGATGAATTCACTGATTTTTTATCTAAGTATGGTACCTGATTTCTTCCTCCAAGCTGATATCAATCCAAGCCAGTGATTCTGTTTTTACAGTTAATCTTCACTTATTGTTGTTTATAATATTTCTTTGGCTGAGCTGGGTCTTAGTTGCAGCATGCGGGATCTTCAGTCTTCATTGTGGCATAGAAATCCTTAGTTGCAGCTTGTGGGATCTAGTTCCCTGACCAGGGATTGAACCTGGTGCCCTGCATTGAGAGTGTGTCATCTTAGCCACTGGACCACCAGGGAAGTCCAGTTTAAACTTCACTTGCAATGTTGATAAAATCTTTTACACCCATGCCTGTAGCACAGGTGTTTTTACTTTACAATCTGATGTTGTTCCTCATAATGAGGTACTAAATTTTGTTTATCTGCAACTATACAACCCATTGTCTTATTGTGATATATTGGCTTGATCTTTATTAAAAACTCATACCTTACTAGTAGTTTGTAGATGTTAGGACCATCTAGAGATTTCCTATCCTAAGAAGATGAGAGTTTGAGTCTGGCTGTTAATTCTCTTTAGGACATGAACTAATTCATTTAGGGCACACTGATTAAACCTTTTCCACTTGGTTGAGTGTGATCAGTGGCAATGAACTTTTGGATTTCCTTTTTAATCTGGTTTTTGTGCTGAAAATCTCTTTGCTCTGTTATAGTTTATGCAAATTTTGTGTATCATGTATAAGATTTTCTTTATTTGCTCTTGCAGAAGATTTGTATTTGTGTTTATGTGTGTGGGTGTGATTTAAAATTTTTGTATCAAGTGCCTACTGTGTGCCAGACTTTGTTCTAATCCAGGCTTTAGAGATAACAGTTTTGTGTGTTTAACAGAATTAAACAGACAGAAATCCTTGCCTTCATAGAGCTAATTTCTAGTGAAGAAGATAGACATTTTAAAAAAAATAAGGAAGTCTTATACTATGTAAGAGAGTAAATTCTAAGGAGAAAAAGATGAAGAGCTGGGTGACCAGGTTGACATTTTATATTGTGCAACTGAAGAAGGCCTTTTTAAAAAAAAAAATTGGTTGAGTTGAGTCTTAGCTGAGACATTCAGTATCGTCATTGTTTCATGCGGATCACCTGGGCTCTAGTTGAGGCACGCAGGCTTAATTGCCCCACATTATGTGGGATCTTAGTTCCCCCAGCAAGGATGGAACCCGCACCCCCAGCATTGGAAGATGTATTCTTAACCACTGGACCACCAGTGAAGCCCCTCAGTTTCTTGATAATGGCTTTTGATACACAAAAGTGTTTTTTAAAAGTTTTTATTTTTATGAAGTCCATTTTACCCAACCAATGAGATGTGAGCAAAAGCGATGAGTAGTATTTCTGTGCCTGCTTCCTCTGCCCTTCCTCTACCCTATCACATGGGAGATACTGAGAATTTTAATGTTCACCTTTGCCCCAAAGACAGAAACTGCTTGTTCAGGAAGACAGAGCTATCCCACCAGTCCTGGACTGCTCACCCCTAGACTCTTATATGAGGGAGAAATAAATATATGATATTCAGATCATAGTATCTTGGGGTCTTTATTATATCAGCTTAATCTACACCCTAACTTATACAAGTCCAGTGTACCATACATATGTTACCATTTTCTGTTCTTGCCCTGATAAAGGTTGGGAAGCACCATGATCTGCACCACTTCTTCTTTGTCCCTTTCGGTAGCCCCTTCTCCTCTGTGTTATCAAGGGGAAGAAAATCCTTTCCTTCCCATCCATCCAATTATTTAGCTTATTCTGGTCCCAAGATATACACTGAATACCCCTAATTCTAGAAAAGTTGAGCATATAATGGGTGTTGGCCAGAGGAAGCCATTGCCTTGCCTCGGGTGGCCTCTGGGGTAAAGACTGGTGAGACCTGGTGCTGAAAGTCCCCCTCCACCACCACCCCCAGGCGTCCAACACCCATGAACGACTGTAACTGTGTCATGGGTTGCCTTGGCATAGTGTTTCCTCAAGGGTTTCCTTCCTATTTGGGATGTAAGCTCTGCCTCATCCAAGAAGACATTCTCATTGGTTCTGCAGCCCTGACAAGTTTTTTTCTCCTGCTCTGCTTGGCCTGAGACAAACAGTGATAACAGGGAATATGAGCCTGTCAAAGTTGATCATACAACTCTGAGCCTCCTTATAATGCAATGCATTACCAAAATTAACATGAACCAATAGCTCCTCGGCTTGTTGGTTCCCCTTGGACGAGCATCACCTGAGCCCTCCTCTCCTAGGAAGATCCTCCCACCTCTGGAGCCTGACCCTTTTCTCCCCGCCTCACCCCCATCCTCCTCTCCCCCTCACCTTCCTCACTTCTCCAAACAGAGCTCATTCCTTTCCACTTTTTTTTCTAATTTTAATTTTTATGTATGTATTTGGCTGCACCTGGTCTTAGCTGCTGACGTGCAAACTCTTAGTTGTGGCACTCGGGATCTAGTTCCCTGACCAGGGACCGAAGGGATGCGGTGGGGGTGGGTGGGGGGGTGCTGTTTTGGGAGTGCAGAGTCTTAGGCAGTGGACCACCAGGGAAGTCCCCATATCTAATTTAGTAGTTAGCAAAGTATACATAAATCAAATATGGCACTCTGTAAACAATCATTAAACATAGGTGATGAGTATGTGCTTGTTTATTGCTCTCCTTTGTATATTTGAAAATTTTCATAATAAAAACATTTTTTAAAGGCATAGGTAGATAATTTTCTTTTTAAAAGACTTTTAGAGAAGGTTTAGGTTTACAGGAAAATTAAGAGGAAGGTACAGAGGTTTGTCATATACCCCTTACCTCCAACACATGCATAGCCTTCCCCACTGCCAACATTACCCACCAGAGTGGTACATTTGTCACCGTTGATAAACTTACATTGACACATTATAATCACCCAAAGTCAGTCGTTTACATTAGGGTTCACTCTTTGTATTGTATAATATATTTATCCATTGTTGTATAATCATACAGAGTATTTTCACTACCCTAAAAATTCTCTGTGATCCACCTATTCATTCTGTCCCCATCCCTCATCCCTGGACACCGCTGATCTTTTTAGTGTCTTCAGAGTTTTGCCTTTTCCAGAATGGCATATGATTGAAGTCATACAGTTTATGGCTTTTCTTCTTTAGATTGGCTTCTTTCACTTCCCTTCATTTAAATTTTCCTCCTTGCCTTTTCAGGGCATGATAGCACATTTGTTCTTAGCACTGAATAGTATTCCATTGTCTGAATATACCGCAGTTTTATCTGTTCCCTTATAAAGGTCATCTTGGTTGCTTCCAAATTTTGGCAATTGTGAATAAAGCTGCTATTAACATCCATGTGTGGACTTAAGTTTTCAGCTCATTTGGGTAAATACCAAGGAGTGATTGCTGAATCAATGATAAGAGCATATTTAGTTTTGTAAGAAACTGTTGAACTAGCTTCCGAAGAGGCTGTTTCATTTTGCATTTCCATCAGCAATGAATGGTGTTGCTTATCCTTGTCAGTGTTCTAGATTTTAGCTATCCTAATAGGTGTGTAGTGGTATCTTGTTTTAATTTGCACTTCCCTGATGACATACGATATGGAGCAACTTTTCATGTGCTTATTTACCATCTGTTGTCTTTTTTGGTGAGGTGTCTATTCAGGTCTTTTTGTCTTTTTAAAAAGAGGTGGTTTTCTTATTTTGATTTTTAAGAGTTGTTTGTATATTTTGGATAACTCCCTTACCAGATATATTTTTTGCAAATATTTCTGATGTGCAGCTTGCCTTCTTATTCTCTTGATATAATTTTCCTGTTTTTGAAATAAATCACTTAAAATAAGTAGTATCACTAGGGAAAATATTAGATGATATACACAGCAATAAATCAGACTACCCCAGAAACTGTTTTTAAGTAGTATTTATGGAGAAATGTGTGTTGTTGTTGTTCAGTTGCTAAGTTGTGTCCAACTCTTTGCAACCCCATGGACTGCAGCACACCGAGCTTCCCTGTCCTTCACTGTGTCCCAGAGTTTGCTCATACTCATGTCCATCGAGTTGGTGATGGCATCCAACCATCTTGTCCTCTGTTGCCCCCCTTCTCCTCCTGCTCTCAATCTTTCCCAGCATCAGGAGAAAAGTATAAACATTTTTAAGGATCTTATAAAGACGTGTACTGTGAAACATTGTTGCCCACCATCCGGTTCTACGAGGATTAAGTTACTGGCAATTGACTGGAAGAAATTCAGGACAAAAAACAGGGGATAAGATACACCAGCCCTGTAGTCTTTGTTGGGGGGGTCTTCTCTAGTCCCCACACAGGCCACCAAAATGTTGACCTAAAACAGACTGCCAGATGTTTCCCCAGATGGGTGTATTCAGGATCATTTTCACTTCTTTGATTAAATTTATTCTTTGACTAAGCTTGTTCTACAGACAGAAGGCAGGCAGAGGACATAGGTGGAGGTCTATCCTGGGAAGGCTTTATAGGGTCTTGCTTGGTTACTTTTCTCTGTTTGTTATAGTCCAGTGGGATCAGCAAACATAAACCCTGCTGGGCACAAGAGCCAGGTGATCAGGGGGTGTACCCTGTAGCCATCAAGAATCAGGGCACCAAATGTGTGCACAAGTCCCATTCTGGGAGATTTGGGCTACCTGAAGGGAGACTAAGGGAGAGCATAAAGTTAGTGCCTGCCTCCCAGGGCTCTGGAGAGGATTACAGTCAGCCCTAAACATATATTATATGTGTTTAATTAGAAGCTGGGGGAATTCCCTGGGGGTCCAGTGGTTAGGACTTGGTGCTTTCATTGTGGTGGGACTGGGTTTGGATTTGATCCCTGGCCAGGGAGTTGGGGCTTCCCTGGTGGCTCAACGGTAAAGAATCTGCCTGTGATGCAGGAGCTACAGGAGACACAGGCTCAATCCCTGGGTCAGGAAGATCCCCTGGAGAAGGGCATGGCAACCCACTCCGGTATTCTTGCCTAGAGAATCCCATGGACAGAAGAGCCTTGTGGGCTATAGTCCATGGGGTTACAAAGAGTCGGACATGACTGAAGCGACTTAGCATGCATGCAAGGAGCTAAGATCCCACAGGGTGTGTGGTTCAGCAAAACAAAAAACAACTGGGCCCTCAGGCTGCAGCTGTGAAGATAAGCTAACAGGCCTCTTTCACAGAAAGACTGGGCATCTCAGTCTGCTACCTCTCCACTGTGCCCTGGGGTGGGTGTGTGTGTGTGTTAGTCGCTCAGTCGTGCCCGACTCTTTGCGACCCCATGGACTGTAGCCCACCAGGCTCCTCTGTCCATGAGATTTTCCAGGCAAGGATACTGGAGTGGGTTGCCATTTCCTTCTCCAGGGGATCTTCCAAACCCAGGGATCAAACTCTGGTCTCCTCCACTGCAGGCAGATTCTTTACCGATTGAGCTACAAGGGTGGGGGGGCGGGTAGCTGGTTACAAAAAAAACCTCTCTGTTTATTACAGCCCTCTGGGACCTAGGAACATAAGCCCTGCTGGTCACTTGGAGAGTATTTTGGTAAGCACTGGGCACGTGTTAAATTAGGTACCTGCTCCTCAGGCTTAAGCTTTGCAGATTGGCTCCTTTCATAGAAAGTTGGATACTCATTATGTTGTAGGAGGGAAATATCACCATCTTGGGACCTGCAGGAGTCCAAGACTGCCAAGTGAGGGTCCTTGGCTTCATGCAGGAAAGAATTCAAGAGTGAGCCCAGAGTAAAGGGAAAACCAGTTAATTTAGAGAGATACACCTCCCATAGACAGAATGCAGACCATCTTAAGTGATAGTGGCCCTGGGGCATGGGGTAGTAGGTTTCCCATCCAAGTACTAACCAGGTCTGACCGTGCTTAGCTTCCAAGATCAGACAAGATTGGGTGTGTTCAGGGTGATATGGCTGTTGACAGGCTGTAGGTTTTTATAGGTTAAGGAATTTCATAGGCTAATGAGTGAGAGGAACATTGTTATTTTGATGTAAGGTGAGGATTTCCCAGGAATTGGACCACTTTCCACTTTTTTGGTCTTCTAGTTTGCCCAAGAGGGAGTAATTTTTAGTATTGTAGTGAAGGTATAATGAGGGAAAGGTCAATGACCAGACTGTTCTCAAAGTCACCTTGATTTCAGTCACTTCCAGCCAGTCTTTATTGCATCCAAACAGCTGTGCCCCTTCCTCATTATCTGGAATTTGTGTCTTGCCCTTTCACTGCTGTCTCAATTAGGCTCCCTCTGTGCTGGGCCCTGGGAGGTAGCGAGGTGGGTCTGCTGGAGCCCTTTGAGAATTGTTTCTCAGTTCAGGTCTCATGAATGCAAATCACATTCATTGACTTTCAAAGCTGAGGGTTTGAGGGCCTCATCTTAGATGCAGGTCTTAAAAGTTTAGGATGCCGGATGTGAAGTTCAAATCCTTTGCTCCTCAGGGAGAAGCTCGGAGTTGTGAAGTTTCCTACCAGTTGTAGGTCTTTGTGCCAAGGGTGGGGTTTATGGTGAAATTGTCTCTCAGCCTCTCCTACCTGTTTTGATGTGGGTTTTTTCCTTGTTTGCCAAATATATGGGAGTTCCTCCCTTGGTTTGGGGTTTCTTTTAGAGGAAATTGTTCTGTGTGTAGCTGTAGATGCATTGTGTCTGCAGGAAGAAGTGATGAGTTCAGGATTCCTCTATGTTGCCATCTTAAACTAGATCCTCAGCCCGTCCTTTTTCTTGAGGGATTGCGCATGTCCAAGTTCAGATAGCTCGATTGACCTATCTGTCCTGTGAAATCTTAGAAGTAAAACAGACTTTATTCATTCTTCCCCATTTTCTCTGTTCCCTTTAGTTCCAGCTGGCAGTTTTTCTGTTGTTATAATCCCATTCCTGGCCCCAACTGAGATGGCTGATTAAATCCACTGGTAAACTCTTAATAAAGTGTCCAGCTACACTCCTGGTGTTGCCTCCAGAACTCATTTTCTCTTTTTTTGCAATGTTGATAGACTGAGAATTTTTTAAATGTTCAGGATCTGGTTCTTTTCTGCTCAACAATTCCTTTATCTCCATGCCCTCTTACATTTTATAATAAACCTTAAGAAGAAACTAGGTTACACCTTCAACACTTTGTTTAAAAATCTCCTTACCTAATACAAGGTTATCACTGATTTCCACAAAGCATGAGAGTAGTCCTGCCAAGTTCTTTGTCACTTTCTGTTAATTTCCTTTGTTTCAGTTTCCAACAACATGTTCATAGAACTCACCAGAATCACCTTTAATGATTGTATTTCTACCACATATGCACGCACCCATTTCTACCAACGTCCCATCAATGCAAACTAGGCTTTTTCATACATGAACCTCATAACTCTTCCAGCCTCTACCTATCACCCAGTTCCAAAGCTACTTACACCATTTTTTTTCTTAATGGCATTTTACAGCAGCACTTCTACTTTATGGTTCCAGAATCTGTCCACATCAGTCACTTTCCAGCTTACATCTATTATTATTTCCCTTTATCCACTGAATAAAACCTAACCTTTTCTGTACAAAATGCTTCATCATCTGGCCTCTGATTACATAAAGTTATCTTTGGACTCCATGTAATTTTCTTGCAGTCTGCATAAACTCCACTCATTCTGCCACTTCTATGCCACTTCCCTTTACCTCAAATTAAAATATCTGTTACTGTCTTCCCAGTTAAAATGGGGTTTATTTAATCTATCTATTCAGAGAAGGCTTCATGCCCTCCTCAGAGCTAGGTCAGGTACTTTTGTTTGCTCTCCCAAAGCCTTCTATTGTCTTAAAAACACATATCTAACTTTTTCTATTTAAAATAATTTTTTGAAATGACATATGCTGTTTGTAGTATTAAAAATACACAAATGTAATTTTTATTATTATTTAATGTAACTTTTACATAACTTCCTTTTATCCTTATCTTGAATCCCTTCAAACTCACCATGTCTTTAAGTGTCTCCTTCTAACAAAATAAAACGCAAATGTTACTGTTTTTTGTTTCTTTTAATTTACATAAGCAGTATGGCACAACAGACTTATTAAAACTTTTTTCACTCAGCAAAAACCATATCTAGTTCTTTTGTTTGTACTGCTCCATAATATTCAACTGATTTTATTTGGCCATTCCCTGAGTGAAGGATACTAGATTGCCTCTAATCCCACCAACAAACTTCACTCCTCCAACACCATAACAAACAAGACTATGATTAAAATTCTTATACGTATCTCCTATGGAAATGTGAAATTTTCTCTGGGATGTATACCGCAGAGAATGAGATTACTGTATCATAGGGTTCACTTGTACTTAATTTGACCAAAAACTCTCCACTATGTATATTCCTATTAGTAGTGTATAAGAGTTCCTCTTTCTCCACACTACTACCAACACTTGGCATTATCTAGCTTTCTAATTTTCACAATCAGCTATGTATAAATTGGTATCTTATTTAAATTTGATTTATCTGACTATTGAAGTTTGAATATCATTGACTTTCACATAAAATATTTGATTTTTCCTTTCTGCAAAATGACTTCATATCTTTTTCTTTGGTATCTACTTTTTTCCTTTTGATTTGTATAGTTTAGTAGCATATTCTAGTTGATCGTGTAGATCAGCAGTCCCCAACCTTTCTGGCACCAGGGACCTGTTTCATGGAAGATAATTTTTCCATGGAGTTGGGTGGGGAGGGATGGTTTTGGGATGATTCAAGAGCATAAGATTTATTGTGCACCTTATTACTGTTATTATTACATTGTGATATATAATGAAATAGTTAAACATCTCAGCATAATGTAGAATTCGTGGGAGCCCTGAGCTTGTTTTCCTGCAACTAGGCAGTCCCATCTGGGGGTGTTCAGAGTCATTGACACCTGAAGTGTGATGCTTATGTCCAGTCTACTCTGTAATCTTGTTTTGGTTGCTGTCACTACAGAAAACTTGCTTCACAAAGAGGATGTTGGAAATGGAAGCAGGCTTTTCTTTGCTTTTGTGGCAATCTCAGAATATTTTCCCTTGACTTTAATCCAGAACATAAGGAGATTTGAAGTTGTCAGAAACATACTTTTAAGGCCACCATCATTTGCGATTGCAGGCAGCTGATCCTCTTCTAGCATGGACAGCGTTGATTGACCTGGCTTACTCGTAAGTGGGTCATGGATCCATCCCTTCACAGTTCGGGAATCTTTTTTTGGCTGGGAAGTAATGCTCAAACTCTTTCAAAAGCTGAGATAGGTGATCATGCACTTCCTGAGAAGGAAGACGCTCTTCTCAGTCTCTCTAAATCTCTGCTAATGTTTGAAATGTCAAAAATTCCACTATTCACTAGTTGCCTCCATCATTCCAGTTTTTTTTTTTTTTTTTGGTTTGTTTTTTTAAAAGGATTTTTATACTATATTAAAAAACCACAAAATAAAAAAGGGATCAGTCAACATATCTTAGAAGTCCTCACAGAGTCTCTGCACCCACAGCCAGGAAAGGCCCCCCTGATGCCTTGTTCTCCTCTGCTCACTCTGCAGCTTGCCGAAGGATCGCTGGAGATGACTCAGGCTCTAGTTTTTAAAATCAAACTTGTTCTGCCAAATCCAGGACCCTGAATTTATCCAAATTGTAGAAACATGCTTTGACCACCCGTCCACCAAAATACCTCCCGTTCAGATCAACAACAGCTTTAATTGCTGACTCAACCCTCTCGAATTCTAAAAATATTCGTACTGCTTCATCATCAGGGGCACCAGGAATTTCAAATATCACACATTTTCCAACTTTGCCATATTTTTCACACTCTTCCTTGGTTTCTACTTCCAAGTCTTCATCCACCTCTCCTGCACCAACCATGTTCCTGAGTAGGACCACTTTGGTAGGACACTTAAGTATTTCAGTTAATGGATTCGAATCCGACTTCTTGGCTGCGTCTTTCTCGGTGGCGTCGCCCACGATGATCTTGCCGCCCCGCTTGCTGGTCTTCTCCACCGACAGCGCTGTGCTCAGGCCCTGCTCATGCTTCCCGAGACCCTGGCCTTCCCGGAAGCCGTACTTCTTTTTTTTTTTTTTAAACATTTATTTTTATTCATTTGGCTGCATAGAGTCTTAGTTGTGGCATGTGGGATCCAGTTCCCTGACCAGGGATCGAACCCAGCCCCCCTGCATCAGGAGCGCAGAGTCTCAGCCACTGGACCACCAGGGAATTCCCCGGAAGCCGTACTTCTGCATGATTTTATGTGCTACCGTGCCCCCCATGTTGGCGAGGAAGGAGTTGCCAGGGCCGGTCGGGGATCGGGGTCTGTCTTGTTCCTCATACACTGGGGGAGGGATAGCAGCTTTGGAAGACTGTGAGCGAGGTCGTGAATCCTCTTCATAAGGGAAGTCTCGGGGTAACTCTTTGTCCTTCTCCACAAGAGACGTGGGAGGTGCAATGGCAGCTCCGCCCATACTTCTTTTCCTCCTCTCTCGCTCATAATCTTCATCTTCATCAGAATCTGGATCGGGTCGCCTGGAAAACCCACTAGCTTCATGTCTGTCTTTACGCCTCTTTTCTCTCTCTTCTATTTCCTTCTGTCTTTCCAGCTCCCGCTGCCTCTGTCGCTCCTCTCTTTGGCGCTTCACTACTTTCTCATAATCGTTAGGAAACATGGGATCATATTCATCATCTAAGGGGATCAAAACTTCTCCTGCAGAAAACCCGCTGGGAACAGGGTCCTTGAGGCCTGCGGCCACGTGCGGCAGAGTGTCCACGATCTGCCGCTCATCTGAAGAGCCGCCTCGCTTTAAGTCGATTACTGGAGCAAGGACTGTACTTTGTTTTGTCCTGTGGCTCTTGGCCTGAGTGAGAGCTGCCTTCTTCACCTGGAGCTGAGACTGCAGGAGTTTGAAGTTTTTGGACCAGCCTTCTGTTTTTGAGTCGCTGGTCTCCACTCCCAGGTCATCGTACAGGGACATCTTCTCAGTTCAGTGCCAGCGCGCCCGGCCGACACTCCCGGGCCGCGGCGGCGCACCGACGCCAACGCACCGCCGACACCGCGGGCTGGGCACTCGGTGTCAGCCCCCGACGGCAACACCGCTCCGGCGCCAACCCCTCCCTTCCAGTTTTTTAATGCAACCACTTTATCTGCCAACTTGAATGCAGTTGTCATTCTCCTCTGAAGTGACAGATTGAGTTTGTTGAATATGTTACACAAGAAGTTTTGCCACCTATTCTGTGTCAATGAAATGTGCTGCCAGTGATGACTGTTTTTCTAAAAGAAATCTCTGGAGCAGCTCCTGTAACTCAAGAATTCTGGTCAGTGATCCATCTTTAGAAAGTCATCTCACTTCTGTGTATAAAACATATGTGTTTTGCATCCATCTCCTCAGAGAGCTGTGAGAACAGATGTGAGTTAAGGGCATGTACTTTAATGTGGTTAATTTTGATCACATCCTGTAAAATGTTTTTAGGTTCAGGTGACATTTTTTGGCTATCCAGCATTTCTTTATGGATGACACAGTGCGTAGATTAACTTTCAGAAGTGACCTTTTTGGCCTAACTAGTGAAACCAGAAAGTTGTTCAGTCACGGCAGCAGTTCTGTCCATATGTATACCAACACAAAATAGCCAGTTCAGTTTTCCTGATATGTAATCATTCAAAGACTTGAATAGTTCTGTGGCTGGGTGTTGATTGGCAACAAAAGTGCACATAACATATCCTCATGCACTTCCTGGAACCTGGAATGTTAGGTCCATGAATCAAGGTAAATTGGAAGTGGTCAAACAGGAGATGGCGAGTCAACATTGACATTTTAGAAGAATCAGTGAACTAAAATGGACCAGAATAGGTGAATTTAATTCAGATAACCATTGCATCTGCTACTGTGGGCAAGACTCTCTTAGAAGAAATGGAGTAGCCCTCATAGTCAACAGAGGAGTCCTAAATGCAGTACTTGGGTGCAGTCTCAAAAACGACAGAATGCTCTCTGTTCATTTCCAAGACAAAGCATTCAGTATCACAGTAATCCAAGTCTGCGCCCCAACCACTAATGCCGAGGAAGCTGAAGTTGAATGGTTCTATGAAGACCTACAAGACCTTCTAGAACTAACACCAAAAAAATGATGTCCTTTTCATCACAGGGGACTGGAATGCAGAAGTAGGAAGTCAAGAGATGCCTGGAGTAACAGGAAAGTTTGGCCTTGGAGTACAAAATGAAGCAGGGCAAAGGCTAACAAAGAATTTTGTCAAGAGAATGCACTGGTTATAGCAAACATCCTTTTCCAAAAACACAAGAGACAACTCTATGCAGGGATATCACCAGATGGTTAATACCGAAATCAGATTGATTATATTCATGTGAAATACTGGGCTGGATGAAGCACAAGCTGGAATCAAGATCGCCAAGAGAAATATCAATAACCTCAGATATGCAGGTATGTTATCCTTATGGCAGAAAGCGAAGAGGAACTAAAGAGCTTCTTGATGAAGGTGAAAGAGGAGAGTGAAAAAGCTGGCTTAAAACTCAACATTCAAAAAATGAAAATCATGGCATCTGGTCCCATCACTTCATGGCAAATAGATGGGGAAACAGTGAGACTTTATTTTCTTGGGCTCCAAAATCACTGCAGATGGTGACCGCAGCCATGAAATTAAAAGACACTTGCTCCTTGGAAGAAAAGCTATGACCAACCTAGACAGCATATTAAAAGGCAGAGACATTACTTTGCCAACAAAGGTCCATATAGTCAAAGCTATGGTTTTTCTGGTGGTCATGTATGGATGTGAGAGTTGGACCATACAGAAGGCTGAGGGCCGAAGAATTGATGCTTTGAACTGTTGTGTTGGAGAAGACTCTTGAGAGTCCCTTGGACTGCAAGGAAATCAAACCAGTCAATCCTGAATATTCATTGGAAGGACTGATGCTGAAGCTCCAATACTTTGGCCACCTGATGCAAAGAGCCAACTCTTTAGAAAAAAACCCTGATGCTGGTAAAGACTGAAGGCAGGAGGAGAAGGGGACAATGGACGAGATGGTTGAATGGCATCACGGACTCAGTGGACATGAGTTTGAGCAAGCTCTAGGAGATCGTGAAGTACAGGAAGCGTGGCATGCTGCAGTCCATGGGGTCACAAAGAGTCAGACACGACTGAGCAACTGAATAACATGACACTTCCTCCTGACAAATATATCTCACAAAGGCAAGTATTTTTGCCTGTTGTCAACATTGGTAGACTAGTCAACCTGAGTTGTGTACCACAGTCTCATTAATCCTAAGAGCTGCACCTCAGTATCCTCTGCTATTTCATCAATCTGTCTAGTTATGGTGTTAGCTGAAAGAAGAACATGTGCCACCTTTTGAACTGCAGTATTTAAGTTACCTGACAAATTTAAAACAGCAATCATAGAAATGCTTCAGTGAACAAATTGTGAACACACTTGAAAGAGATGGAAAAAAAGTAGGAAATCTTAGCAAAGAAAGGGAGAGTATAAAGAACAAAATGAAATATTTTAACTGAAAAATACAGTAGCAGAAATAAAAGACTTGGTGGATATGCTCAAGAACACAGTGGAGAGGACAGAGAAAACCATCAGTGAACTTAAAGATGGAACAAGAGAAATTACCCAATATGAGCAAAAGAGAGGGAAAATATGCTGAGTCCTAGAAGGAAAGGAGAGAGTGTGAGTCTGAAGAGGAATGCAAAGAAATAATGGCAGAAAACTCCTCAAATTTGGCAATAAATGTAAGCCTCCATATTCAAAAAACTGAGCAAATCCCAAACAGGATAAACCCAAAGAAATGTATAAGACACATGATAATCCAACTTCAGAAAACTAAAAACAAAACAAAAATTGAAAGCAGTGTGAGAAATGATCTATACCTACAGAGAAACAGAGACTTAAATATTTTTTTTTATCAGAACACAGGACGTTCAGAAGGAAGTAGCATATTTTTCAAGTGCTGAAGAAACTGCCAACCCAGAACTCTGTACTGGCAAAAAATATTCATGAATGAAATGAAGGAAGACATGCTCAGATGACGGAAAACTGAGAATTTGTCAGGAGGTCTAAGAAGTTCTTTAATATCAGGAGTGAGGAAAGGACAGAAAGTATACATAAGCGTACATTTAAGGTTGAGTTCCCAATTATGTTAGATGGTTCAATAAAAAATGGCTACACTATTTTATGTAGTTCTTAAGGCATATAGAGTCATGATAACACACAATGAAAGGGGGGAAATAAGGTTTTGAACTGGTTCAGTGTTAATGAAACTAGACTGTGATAAGTCATGTATGTATAAATTAATACCTAGAAATTCTAAACTACTAAAAAGTTAACAAAAAGAAATGTACTTAAGAACTCTGTAGACCAAAGTAGAGCGAATTATTGTACCTGCAACAAGTGGAATTGATCTAAAAAGAATTATGTTGAGTGAAAAAAGCCAACCTTAAAAGGTTTCATAGTAATTAGGTAGGTAAATATAAATATTAAAGGTAATACAGTGATTTCACTTATAGAACACTCCTGGTATAGTGAAATTATGGAGAATAGTGTTTGGCAGGGATTAGGAGTGGGGTGCAAGGGGAGGAAAGAAGGTATGACTACAAAGGGATAGAATAAGTGATATTTGTGGTGTTTCAAGTTCTATATTTTCATTGTAGTGGTCATTACAAAAATTTACACTAGATAAAATTGTATGTAACAAGAGACACACAAATGCACACAAAATCAGTGAAATCTGATAAGGTCTATGAATCAAATTAGTGTCAAATTTGATATATAACCATATATATATATATGGCTATAGGTCATGTAAAATGTTAACATTAGGGGAATGCAGATATAGGGTACACACTAAAAGTCCTCTAGGGCAGTGGTCCCCAACCTTTTTGATACCAGAGACTAGTTTCACGGAAGACGATTTTTCCATGGGCCAGAGGGTGGGTGGTGGGGAAAGAAGATGGTTTGGGGATGATTCAAACACATTACATTTATCATGCACTTTATTTCTATTATTATTATTGTATCCTCTCCACCTTAGATCATCAGGTATTAGATCCCAAAGGTTGGGGACCCCTGCTTTAGGGTATAATTTCTTCAACTTATGTAAATCTGTAATAATTTCTAAATAAAAGTATTTTCGGAAGTTCCAGGAGAAAAAGACAAAATATATGAACTATTCAGAGACATTATTTTGGGCTCCAAAGTCACTGCAGATGGTGACTGGAGTCATGAAATTAAAAGCCATGAAATTTCTTCTTCTTGGGAAAAAGCTATGACCAACCGAGATGGCATATTAAAAAGCAAAGACATTTACTCTGCCAACAAAGGCCCGTCTAGCCAAAGCTGTGGTTTTTCCAGTAGTCATGTATGGATGCGAGTTGGACTATAAAGAAAGCTGCGTACTGAAGAATTGATGCTTTTGAATTGTGGTGTTGGAGAAGAATCTTGAGAGTCCCTTGGACTGCAAGATCAAACCAGTCAATCCTAAAGGAAATCAATCCTAAATATTCATTTGAAGGACTGATGCTAAAGCTACCAATACTTTGTCCACCCGATGTGAAGAACTGACTCACTGGAAAAGACCCTGACACTGGGAAAGATTGAAGGCAGGAGAAGGGGATGACAGAGGATGAGATGGTTGGATGGCATCACCAACTTGATGGACATGAGTTTGAGCAAGGTCCGGGAGTTGGTGATGGACAGGGAAGCCTGGTGTGCTGCAGTCCATGGGGTCATAGAGTCGGACATGACTGAGTGAACTGAACTGATTCAGAGGAAAGAAGTTTCAGTACTATAAATATTTGAGTTCATTTGTGGCAGAAGCCAGCACAATATTGTAAAGCAATTATCCTCCAATAAAAAATTAGAAAAAAATTGAAAGGCATTAATATAAAACAGGTGTGGTATAGGAAGAAGTGAACTTTCACATTCACTGAGCTCTTACCTGACACATAACCAGCATCTGAATTCCCATTTAAAAATTCAGAAGCCAAAGAAAGATTTGTTGAAATACTTTGAAACTTCTTCTGTCCCAATATGAGTTAACTATCCTTATCTTGATATGTTATGACATTAACATTTTACATTATGCATGAGTGGTCTTTCCCCCTTAGTTTGAAACCAACCCAAATGCAGGTGATCTTTTTTCCCCAAATGTATCCCAACTACTGAATATTTGTTTCTTCACTGGTTTCAAATAGGAACTCATGTTTAAGATAAAAAATGAAAAATTTTAAAGCTCTCTTCAAACAGATGCTATATACTTCTGATTTGTATATGCTAATTAACAGGTGGTAAGCAAAATATCTTAATTCAGGTTTGGCTTATGTATTATTATTAAAGATAACTTTCTATAAATGTTATAGCTGATAAAAATAAGAATCCATATAGGTCCAGGTTTTCTCTAGCCACTTGATTCTTATTTTAGAGAAACAGGAAAATACAGACAAGAAATAATTATTAAAAAAACTACAACATAATTTTGACAACCGGATTCATTATTACTGTCATATTTGCTTTGTCTTTTATTAAAGAAATATTGCAGATAAATCTAACAACTGCCTTCACTTCCTAAAAGGCAGTCAATGTCATATATGTATCCATGATCAACACACAGTACTGTTCTTTGCATTATTATAGAAATGTTCACGGTACATTTTGCTTTTTCTGTCAATATTATGTAGTCTATCCATGTAATTATATGTCAAATTTGTATTTTTAAATATTATGTTCTATCATAGAAAACCATATTGTATCACTCTATCCCTCTCTTAATGGAAATGTATGTATTCTATTTAGAGGAATACAAACCATGACCATTTAACATAAAGATATAAGTATCTCTGTGACATATGTGGGTGCCTCTGAAGCCAATGCACCAAAAGAGAACTGAATGTTCCATATTTATGTATGTTTAAAGAAATCCTGTTACTCTAAAGTAGGAAATATAGTCTATTTTATTTTCATCATATAGAATTTTGCTTTTTATGTTCTAGTCTTCAGTTTGTTTGGATTTTATTTTTGTATATGATAAAAAGTAGAGAGCTAACATTTTTTGTTAATATGAATCTTCCATTTATTGAATAGGTCATTTTCTCTCCAGTGATTTGAATAGCACTATAATACACAAAATTTCCATATCTCCTTCCTCCAATCTTCAACTTGTTTCACTGATATACTCATTAAGAACATAGTTTAAAAACAATGATACCAGCTTTAAATAAATGTGATATCTAATGGTGTATCTTCTCTCTCGTTTTTTGTTTTTTTTTTTACATATTTCACCTATTTGTGGCCCTTTATATTCCTATATAAAATTTCAATCAGTTTGTAAAATTCTTAAAAACGTAACTGGTAAAAAAAAATTTTTTTTGAGTGGAAGTACTTTAGAGATTTGTGAGAAATTATATATATATAACTATGTCTTTTTAGACAATGTTATTTTTCTCAAAATTTCAGGTGTTCTTTTGTAACCTTCAAAATGTTTAACTACATATATATGTGTTGTAATTCACTATTATGTTTATTCATAAATATTTTATATCAACATATCTTCTAATTAACTATTCTAGTATAAAAAGGTTATTTTAAAAGTATTTCTTTTTTCTGCAATGGCTAGGAGCTCAACTATCATGTTGATAAGCTGATAGCAAATATCTTGTTTCAGATTTTAGTGAGAATGCTGAATAAATATCATTAGGTAAGATGTCTGCTGAAGGTTTTTTATGATCAGCTTTCTCATACATTTTGTCCCCTTGGTAAGAATTCTGTATCACAAATGTGTGGCTTCTTAAAAAGGCTTTCCCACATTCACAGTTTTCTGCTCTAGATCCCATTATATAATGTGCAAGGAAATGCGAATTCCTTCTGAAGTCTTTTTCCATATTCACAAGATTTATAGTTTCTATTTCTAATAAGTATGAATTCTCTGGTGTCTAACAAGGTGTGACTTTTGGCTGAAGGCCTTACCACACTCATTACAATGATAAGGCTTCTCACCTGTATGTTTTCTCATGTGAAGTGTAAGAGATGAGATTTGGGAAAAGGCTTTTCCACATTTACTACAGTCAAAGGGTTTCTCACCTGTATGACCTCGTATATGTATTGTAAGGGAGGAACTTTGGGAGAAGGCTTTTCCACATTTGTTACATTCATAAGGTTTCTCACCTGTATGACCTCTCATGTGTACAATAAGGGAAGTTCTTTGAGAGAAAGCTTTTCCACATTCATTACATACATAGGGTTTCTCACCTGTATGACTTCTCATATGTAAATTAAGTAGTGAGCACTGAGAGAAGGCTTTCCCACATTTATCACATTCATAAGGCTTTTCCCCTGTGTGACTTCTCAGATGAAGAGTAAGGGAAGCAATTTGAGAGAAGGCTTTACCACATTCATTACAGTCATAAGGTTTCTCTCCAGTGTGAACTTTTTGATGTGTAATAAAGTTTTGCTTTTGGCTGAAGGCTTTCCCACATTCATTACATTCATAGGGTTTCTCTCCAGAATGAATTTTTTCATGAGCAATGAGATTTGATTTCTGGCTAAAGGCTTTGCCACATTCCTTACATATATAGGGTTTTTCTCCAGTGTGAATTCTCTGGTGTCTAACAAGATTTGACATCTGAATGAAAGCTTTCCCACATTCATTACATTCATAAGGTTTCTCTCTAGTATGAATCTTTTGGTGTGTAATGAAGTTCTTCTTGTGGCTGAAGGCTTTTCTACATTCCTTACATTCATAAGGTTTCTCACCAGTATGACTTCTCATATGTACAGTAAGGGCTGAGCTTTGAGAGAAAGATTTTCCACATTCATTACATTCATAGGGTTTCTCACCTGTATGAATTCTCACATGTATAATAAGCATGGAAAACTGAGAGAAGGCTTTTCCACATTTATCACATTTATAAGGTTTCTCTCCTGTATGACTTCTCATATGAAGAGCAAGAGATGCTATTCGTGGGAAGGCTTTACCACATTCATTACATGCATAAGGTTTCTCCCCAGTATGAACTTTCTGATGTGCAATGAGGCTTTGCTTCTGGCTGAATGCTTTTCCACACTCATGACATTCATAAGGCTTCTCTCCAGTATGAATTTTTTCATGATCAATTAGATTTGATTTCTGGCTGAAGGATTTCCCACACTCCTTACATGCATAGGGTTTCTCTCCAGTATGGATTCGTTGATGTCTAATGAGATTTGACATTTTAATGAAAGCTTTCCCACATTCATTACATTCATAAGACTGCTCCCTACTGTGAATTTTATGATGTTTAATCAGTTTTTCCTTGTGACTGAAGGCTTTTCTACATTTTTTACATTCATAGGGCTTCTCTCCGGTATGAATTCTCAAGTGTCTGATGAGGTCCAAAGTTTGATCAAAACCTTTTCCACAATGATTACACTTAAAGGGGGTTACTACAAGATGGGATAAGCTATTGCCAAATGATTTCATAGGCTCCTTATATTCACAGTCTTCTCTTCCTATAAAGATTCTCTCATAATAGTTGAAATTATTATGTTCTAAACACTTTCCAAATAAGTCATATTCATAGACACTGTGACTGGAAGGAAAAAAGTCTGAGTTCAGAGGGAATGCATTTGCAAATTTCTTATGACATTCACTGACTTTTTCTTCAGTCAGTGTTTTTGTGAATTTATCTTCAAGTTGTGTCAAAAGCCTGTCCTGAATTTTCAGCTGCTCATCCATCCCCCATATTTCTCCTAAAAGAAATTGCAAATAAATGTCACTTGTAAAATTTCCCAAAATTATACCTAATTAAAAACAAAAAAATACATGTATGGGATTCTTAGCTTATAGCCTCATTTCCTATTAAGCAAATTCTAGGTTTATATATAGCTCCTATTTCCTAAGCTTCAGTAAATCCCAAGAAAGGAAATATGAGTAGAGGCAGGTATTTATGAAATAGAAATAGCTTTGATTGCTTAAAGGGATCTGAAATAAAAAATATAAAACTGTTGGATAAATTAAGATGTAGAAAAAAAAAAAGACCAATTTCCACAAATAAATTTATGAAAAGAAATCCCCCCAAACAAAACAAATAGACAAGGCCCATAGATGTTTACATGGGAATTTAAACAACTATCTAAAGGACAGCTGTTAAGCATGTGCTATACAAAATATTATGAAAGAAAAATATTTCATAATGTTTGTGTATGAGACAAATATAATAGCAATACCAGATAAAGGTAACAACCCAAAAAGCAAACTATACATCAATTTCATTTTTGAATATCAGTGCGAAACTCTGTATTCAAAATGACCTAGAAGAAAAAGAAAGTGACTCGGAAGCATATTAAATATAAGGCATACATATGTTGCTGTTTTCCATGAATAGAAGTATGTTTCAATATTAGAGAAATCTATAAATAAATAATAGTAATAGTAAATAGGTCAAAAGTGAAAAGTCAAGTAATCATTTTCAAAGATATGAAAAACATGTTAAAAATTCAACACCCATTTTTCCATAAAAATAACTTTATAAAATGGAAACATATTTAACTAGAGAAAAATCACAATACAACTTAAACCTTGGTACCATTCCTAACGGGAAAAATCCCAAAGCAGTCACATTAAAGTCAGGAAAAAGAAAAAGATGAGTACTATCACAAATATTATTATAGTTCAGGGTAGAGCATTAAATAAGAGAAAGAAATGAGGTATAAAAAACTTGGAAAAGGTGACTTTCCTAGCAGTTCAGTGGTTGAGACTGCTCTCCCAGTGAAGGGGGCATGGGTTTGATCCCTGGTTGGGGAACTAGGGACCCATGTGCTTCACAGCATGGATCACCCTCCTGCACACACACAAACAACTTAGAAAGGAAAAATTCACATTATTTGTCAATATTAAAACTCTTTCTTTGCAAAATCAAGAGTTACCTGAAAAATTATAGAAAGTTCACTAAATTCACTATAGCAAATTAATACTCAGTTTTAGTAACTTTCCTATATACAAAAAGCTATTTAGAAAAGATAACAAAGGACTACATTTATAATAAAAATACAAAAAATTTGGGAATATATTTAATTAGAAAGTTCAAAAAATTGTAAAACTTTAAATGCACACACATGAACACATGAAACAGTGTTATGGGTTGAATTGTGTGTCCCACCTTTAAAATATGTTTAAGTCCGGGGGAAGGGGCAGCAGGCACCATGTTGGGCCGTGAAGGTGGCAAGAAGAAGCCCCTGAAGCAGCCCAAGAAGCAAGCCAGGGAGATGGACGAGGAAGATAAGGCATTCAACAGAAGCAGAAGGAAGAGCATGGAGAAGGAAATGGCAACCCACTCCAGTATTCTTGCCTGGAAAAGTCCATGGACAGAGGAGTCTGGCGGGCTGAAGTCCATGGGGTTACATGACTGAGCATGTGTGCACGAGGGTGGAGGGAAATGGGTTGGTAGCAATAAAGTGGTAGAACTAAAAAAAAAAAAAAAAAGAAGGTAGAGCAGAAGAAACTCGAGGTGCTAAAAGCAAAGGCCTGGGGGAAAGGCCCCCTGGCCACTGGTGGAATTAAAAAATCTGGCAAAAAAGTAAGCTGTTCTTTGTGCCTGAGGCAATGATGACCCCTAGTTCCATTCCTGTTTAAACACCTGGATTCCCTGCCATGATATCTGTTGCCGCCTATAGCTAGAATGAAGTGTTATCTTGGAACCTATTGTACATTTAAGAATAAACTTTTGTAAAAAAAAAATAAAATAAAATAAAATATGTTTAAGTCCTATGCCCACTACCTCAGAACATGAAATTATTTGAAAATAAGGTCACTGCAGATGTAATTAGTTAAGGTGAGGTCACACTGGAGTAGGGTAAGCCCCTAATCTGATTGGTTTTCTTAAAAGAAGATTGCCACATGAAGAGACAGAAACACAGGGAAACACTATGTGACGTTAAAGACAAAGATTGGAGTTATGCTGTCACAAGCCAAGGAACATCTGGGGATAAAAGAAGCTGAAAGATGCAAGGAATCTTCTGTAGGTTTCAGTAGGAACATGAGCCCTACTTACACCCTGATTTTGTATTTCTAGCCTCTACTTTGTTACAGCAGCCCTAGGAAACTAAGACAAAAGGCATATCACATTCTTGGAAAAGAACATTCAACAGCAGAGATGATAGTTATTCACAAGTTAACCTATCAACTTAAAGTGGTTTCAATAAAAATGCTTGAAAATACAAATAAGTAATAGCTCAAAGGAAAATGATACTACAGGTTGCCAGCATAGAGGAAGGCATGGGTAAGAGAAGAAAAATTAGTTTTCAATATGTATCCTTTTGTATTTTAAAAAATCTGTATTGTAAGCATGTACTACATATTTTTAAAAAATTCACCTGAACACTACAGTAATTAATAAAATGAGAGTAAACAACAGGAAGGTTAAAATAGGATGAAAGAATCAGAATATAAAAGCAGAAAAGCCTACCTAGCATGACTGAAAAGGGAGTAAGTACTGAGCAAAAGGGGGCTTTCCCAGGTGGCTGAGTGGTAAAGAATCTGCCTGCCAGTGCAAGAGACACAGATTAGATCCCTGGGTCATGAAGATCCCCTGGAGAAGGAAATGGCAACCCACTCCAGCATTCTTGCCTGGGAAATCCCATGGACAGAGGAGCCTAGCAGGCTATAGTACATGGGGTTGCAACAGAGTCAGACATGACTTAGCAATTAAACAATTGAACAAAAGGGAAAACAAATAATGAGAAATTAAATATGGCCTAATTGATACATGAATTTGTCTCTGATCCTACCCAAAACCACATGAAAATGAGGCAAAGAATAAAAAAGGTATAAACTAACAAAGACAAAGACTACTCTTCCATCCTAGAGAATATGTGAGGTTACTCTCATGAGAAAGATAAGCAGAAGAGCTCTACATCAAGGATGTTACGGGATGTTTAACTTTAAGGAATCCAATATGTTGCATTTTTCTTCCTTTGTGTGCCATTTCTCAAGGATTCTCTGTTCCTTATCAGTTCCTATTCCGGGAACGAGTAGAGCTGCACGCAGCTCTCAGGACTGAGATCATGAGAAACGGTATCTGCTTGGATTCCTTTCAGTAACTCCCTTCAGTGACTCTTTTCACACAGGTCCCTGTGTCTTTCTTTCTTTTTCTTTCTTTCTCTCTCTCCCCCTCCCTCTGGCTCTCTCTTTCACTTTCTTATCGACTCCGGACTAGCAGGTTCCGGTCCATTAAAGGACCCCAACACACCAGGCAGAGGAATTCAGAGATAAGGAACTGACTCAAACAGAATAAATGAAAATCTACATACCAAAGGGTAAGATTTCCAGTCCTCAGTGGCTGCTTAGCTCAAAAATAGGGAGGAAAAAATAATCTCCATTTTCCTCTCTGCCAGACTGAGAATAAAGGAAATGAAAGATTCACGTGAAAGCAGGTAGTTAAGAGACTTGGTAGAAAACAGTATACTGAGCTCAAGCTTTTGAGTCACCTCAGTTTAGGGAAACAGAAAAGCTCAACTAAACAAAAGGGGTTGAGGGAGAAGGCAAGATCAGGTCTTTTAAGTGACGAAGTCCAGGAGCAAGATCAAAATACCAAATGTGGAAAAAAAAAAAAAAAAACCAAATGTGACAGAAAAGACTCCGTTTTAAGATGGCAGAATGAAAAACTATCTGATCATTTTTCCTGTACACAAACAAGAATTGAAACGTCGATGCCTCAGTGATCCTAGGTGGTGGCTATAACCCTAATTATAATGAGTTAATGTTGACAAATACAGTGAAGGGTGGGACAGGGGAAAAAGGATTCTAAGAGAAGACAACTGTTCATGCCAACTGAGGGCAGCACAAACAGCTGACACTGTCAAAATGGACATCCCATCTTGAAGGGAAGAATTAATTAACCCATGTTTACAACATGAAAATTTGGGAGTGCAGACTGATTACAGGAGACTTGACATCCCTAACTATGTCAAGGAAATCAGGACTGAGCAAGGAAACACTGTGAAATACTATCTTTTTAGCAAGAAGTCTTGGAGTGAGAGTATAAGATTCAGAGTTATGAGACTTGTAGCCACAGTTCCTTTTTGGATGAGAAGAAATAAAGCCTAAACATACTTATATTCACACAACCATGCAGAATAAAAGGCTTTAGTATGAAGCACAGATATATTCCTATACATCAAGAGTTGGCAAACTTTTTCTTAAATAAGGTTAGATTGCAAATATTTTAGGCTTCATGGGTCATGTGGGCTTCCCTGGTAGCTCAGATGGTAGAGTCTGCCTTCAGTGTGGGAGACTGGGGTTTGATCCCTGGGTCAGGAAGATCCCCTAGAGAAGGAAATGGTAACCCACTTCAGTATTCCTGCCTGGAAAATCCCACAGATGTAGGAGGAGCCTGGCAGGCTACAGTCCATGGGGTTGCAAAGAGTCAGACATGACCAAGTGACTTCACTTTCTTTCTTTCTTTCTTTCTTTCTTTCACTTTCATGGGTCATATAGTCTTTGACATGACTATTCAACCTTGCTTCTGTAATAGGAAAGTATTAACAGTCAAGATATAAATGACTTGGTATGAATTTATTCCAATAAAACTTTACTTACAAAAACAAGTGGCTGGTCAACAGGTTTGTGCTCTAAATCTGAGAACTTTCTACCTCAGAAAAGAAAGTTTGCAGTTTTGTTTGCAGTTTAGTTTGCAGATTTGTGCTCTAGATCTGAGAACTGTCTTTCCTTCCCTAACAGTATACTTCTTTAAAAATCAGGTCAAGAAAGAACTATTCTCACTCAAAAATAAGAAGATATTGAAATCAGATCTCTTAAAAAATGTAAGAGGAAAGAAAAAAAGAAACATGCTATAAAGAAAGCAGACAAAAATTCAAGCTAAAGCAATTATGACATACAGAATGAAAATCTTGACTGAGTATTGCCATCAATGAAAAAACTTAGTGAAAATACCAGGTATAAATCAAGAGCTAGAAATATAGAAAGATATTTATAGAAATATAAGTGCATGAGGAAGAAACAATGAGAAAACAAAAAGGGCTAAAAAAAGATTAACCAGCAGAACCAAGAAAGAAAGAAAGAGAAAAATAAAACCACCCAAAACAAAAAACACCATGCAAGTCGGGGGAATAAAAGAGACAGACTACATAAGGATTTTTAACATTGAAATTACAATGGGGTAACCTCATTTGCAAAACTAGACAGTGGATAAAACTGAAATTTTGAAGCATTACTGGGCTTACAGGAAGTAGCCTAAATCTCCAAGAACACTGCAGTATTCTCCAACAACCTGAGCACTATACACACACACAAAATGAACAAAACAAAACAAGTATTAGCCAAAACCACAACTGAGAGATAGCAGAACTGAAAGCAGCCTGAAGATGGATCTGACTTGAGTACCTATGCAAAGCCTTATTACGTAAAGTATAAGGCTCTTGGGCTATCAATAAAGAAGTACAACTGAGGTTCCTACCAAAAGCTAGGACCTTCAAAGAACTGATCCTCACTTGGAGACGCCTCTTGGTGCCCACCAGAAGCACATGTAAATCATCTTCAGAAGAAAGCAACCCAATTTAGGACAAGAAGATTATCATAAATTAAGATTTTAAAAAACTCAAATTGGAATCAGCTACCATCAAGCACATGAAGAATCAAAACACACTGAGTCCTCAAAACAGGACATTTAAACCTGAGGACTTAAAATACTGGAACTGTAAGGGACAGAATACAAAAGAGCTATGTACAGTATTTTTAAAGAAGCAAAAATTAAAACACAAATCTGAAGAAGCCACAGAAATTATTAGGAAGAATCAGAAAGATGTGAGAAATTTTTGCAAAAACAAAAGAAATTTCTAAAAATACAAAATACTTATACTAAAAGTTCTTTTCAAAGGTGGATGAGTTAAGCTTCTCTGGTGGCTCAGTGGTAAAGAATCCACCTGCCAGTGTAGGAGACATGGATTCAATCCCTGGTCCAGGAAGATCCCATATGCTGCAGAGCAAATAAAGCTGTGTGGCACAATACTAATAAGCCCAAGCTCTAGAGCACCAGAGCCACAACTACTGAGCCCGCGTGCCTCAACTACTTAAGCCTGTGCACTTAGAACCTGTTCTCTGCAACAAGAGAAGCCACTGCAATAAGAAACCTGTGCACCACAACTAGAAAGTAGCCCCTGCTCGCTGCAAATAGAGAAAGCCCATGCATAGCAACAAAGAACCAGCAAAGCCAAAAATAAATAATTTTTTTAAAAAGGTGGATGAGTTAAAAATAAACACAATTGAAGAGAGAATTAGTAAACTGGAAGATATATTTAAAGTAATTACTGAGAAGGCAACAGAGAGCTACAAAGGAAGAAAATAGGAGATTTAAACATATGGAGGAAAAAATAAAAAGGTCTAGGATCTATCTGAGTTTCAGTAGTAGAGTGTTAAGACAATGAATGAGAGCTAATATTTGATGATGCTGAGAATGCTGCAGAATTAATGGAAGACATAAATAAGAAGATAACACAATGAGTAATTTTATACAGATTGTGAAGAATGTGAAGGAAAGCTTCTAAACCTTATGAAAGCAGTGTACCACTGACTTCAAAGCTTGACAGAGTTAGGATATTTAAGTTCAAAGCAAAAATGTGAATTTAAAAAAAAAAGTTTCAAAAATGACATCTTACATATATAAAAAATTCACACCAATCGTCAGTACGGAATTCTATGGCCTTAAAAAAAAATACCTTTGTGGAATATTTCAGAGGGATCAAGAACTTACATGTTAGCTATTAAGGGGCCTTGGCCCTTCCTCACCTGTATGGTTCCCTCTCACTAACCTGGACAGTGTTTCTTTAACACTTCTTCCTCCATGACCCATGGTTCTTCTTCTTGCTCCAACTTGAAAATCACATCAGGTTTGGTGAATGGACATCCTGTCAAAGGGAAGGGATGTAAGATTTGGGCATAAATAGTAGGAAAAAAGAATCATTCAAGAAGTGAGGCTAGCTGAAGGTTTTCTGAAGGATAAGAAAAGCACTGTTTCTATGGATGCTGCCCCCTGAAACATAACCATAGATGACACGCCATTTTGCTTTGAAAGCTGCAGCATGCATGTGCATGTGAGCAAAGGCATCTAAAGACCAAACTCAGTCTAACATTTGAAGATTCCACACATTTCAGAAACACTGTGGCAGGGAAAAAAGGAACTTTACTCCCAGAATTTGAGTTTTATAGGAAAATACCCTTACCCACTGTGATTAAGTTGTTATAGTTTTCTAGCATCACATTCCGGTACAGGTTCCTTTGAGCTGGATCCAATTGCTGCCACTCTTCCTGAGTGAAATCAATAGCCACATCTTTGAATGTCACCGTGTCCTGTAACAACATACTCCCACTCAATCTGAAGTCATCCACCTTATATGTTGTGGACAAAATATATTGAAACTTGTTCAGGTAATACACAAAGGTAAGAGATTATAAAATAAATTTTATCTGTTTTTGTTACTGTCTGAAAGAAAAAAATCATTTTAGCAATATCCTGTCAGTTTATGTTCATTCATTGATTCAGCAAGCACATATCTTTAATAACTACTTTGGGTTAAAGAGATCTTGGGTACTGATTTATACTGACTGTAAAAACTGGGGGAATATAAAACTTCACTCAAAGTTAACTGGTTTGGGAACTCACTAGATCCCTGTGATTCACTAACACATGAAAATAGGTTTTGGATAGAAGCAGAAAAGGGGAGAGAATGGTATACAAACTTTGAAGCATAGTAAAGACATCCAACTGGAGATATTCATTGATTTAGCAGTTGCACATATTGTTCATTAGGTCAGAAGAAATCTAAATTGAAAACGCATATTTATTGTTCACAAGCCTACGTGTCTGCAGCCATGAAAATTGCAGAGTTCACATATACTGAAAAAAGAGTGCCACAAACAGAATCCTACAAATACCAAAAGATATAGAAAAAAAGATTTGTTAATGAAGTTTTTTAAAATGGATTTAAATTTTAGAATTTAAAAATTCTAAATCTGAATTACAACCAGAACTATGAGAAAATAGTACCAAGAAAGATTTAAAGTGTCAGAAATGAGGAATTTCTGAGGTGACAAATTTCTTCAAAGCAGTGTGATTTAGACATAGAAATCAAATGCACTTTTCCTAGTTAAAAACCAAAATACCCCAAAAATATAAACGTAAGAAAAACAGCACTGGAACAAAGGGAGCTGTCCATATTTCCTACACTTTCAGGAATTTCTGTGGCAGAGGGGGTAAGATAAAAGGAAATCACCAGGAGCAAACTCACAAAAAATGTTTCTGATTATTAATTTCTAGGTCCTAAAAGGACTCTATGAACATGAACATTCACTAAGCTTCAGAGTATGCTGTGAGAATAATGGAAACTCCTGTTTTGGAGCCCTTCCTACTGAAGAGCAAGGACTTGTAAATAATCAGGCTTAAGAAACCAAAGGCAATCATGGCTAAATAAGACATCCCTCATTCAGTCCCTGCTGCAAAAACAATACTTTGGCATCCATCCATGGATGAAAGTGCCCTTGTGGGAACGGTGGGATCCAGCACCATATGCAAGGGACACAGAAGGAGTCTTGCCTACCCAAATGTTGAAAAATAAGCATAAAGACCTCAGTTCTTGCTGTAGATCCCTGAGAGGCATGTGAACTGACTCTAGCCTCTTTTGGCCTGTTCAGGAGCCCCCAGAAAATGACTGTCTGAGACAAGCACTCAACAAAAGACAGACTTTGTGAAAGTGCAGGTCTCCAGCAGAGAATTTCTAGTGCACCAATGAAGCAAAAAATACAAGTCTGGACTCATCAGAAAGGGTAAGAGGAACAGTTTGACTTTTATCTACATCACTCCTCCATTAAGGCAACATAGCTTAGGGCCAAGAGAAATCCTGGCCCATGATTTCATTCACGAAGGAAAGTAAAAATGTGTGAGTACCCTGCTTTCTCAGCTGTATGGGATGGTGCCAAAGAGGGTCATTTTTCTCTCATCATATCCAGCATACTGAATTTTGAGCTTTTGAAAAGTCTGAGAGAGCAGCAGATAACATTCTCAGAGGACATTACAGAGAAGCAGATGTACTAACTGTGTTAAGGACACCATCAAGAAGAAAAAGAGGAGTCTAATAAATAAAATGAAAGTGGGGGCATGTGATATCTGAAAGATACCACAGATACAATGACCATGAGAGACTATTATGAACAGTTATATGGTAGCAAAGTGGATAACCTAGAACAAATGGATAAATTCCTAGAAACATACAACCTACCAAGATTGAACCATGAAATAGATCAGAACAGATATGAGTACGGAGCTGAATTAGTAATTAAAATCTTTCAATAAAGAAAATCCTCCTCTCCCTCCAAAAAAGAAAAGCCAAAAACTAGATGGCTTCCCTGATGAGTTTTACCAATCATTTATAGATGAATAGATGCCAATCTTTCTCAATCTTTCACACAAAAAAATAAGTTGCACTGAAGGGAACACGCTCAAGCTCATTTTACAAGACCAACATTACCCTGATACCAAAGGGAGACAGGACACTGCAAAGAAAAGAAAACTATAGGCCAGTGTCTCTAATGAATGTAGATGCAGAAATTTTCAACAAAATATAGGCAAAGTAAATTCAACAGCACGTTAAAACACCATGATCGAGAAGGATTTAATCCTGGGATGCAAGGATAGTTCAACACATGCAAATCTATACATGTGATACATTAATAGAAAGACAGAAATTATGTGATCATTTCAACAGAGGCAGAAAAAGCATTTGACAAAATACAATATCCTTTTGTGATACAAACTCTCAACAAATTGAGTATAGAAGGCATGTAGCTCAACATAAATCAGGCAATATATGATAAGCCAATAACTAACATCATACCCAATGGTAAAAGGTTGAAAACTTTTCCTTTAAGACCAGAACAAGACCAAGGTACTCTCATCAATCCTATTCAATGTAGTATGAGTAGTCCTAACCAGAGCACTCAGGACAAGGAAAAAAAAATACAACCAAATAGGAAAGAAAGAAGAAAAGTCTTTTTAAGATGATATGATCTTATATACAGAAAATCCTAAAATCACCAACAAAAAACTGTTAGAACAAACCAAAAAATTCAGTAAAGTTGCAGGATACAAAATCAACAGACAGAAATCAGCTCTGTTTGTATACGCTAACAAGAAAATATCTGAATAAGAAATAAAACCATCCCATTCACAATAGTGAGCAGGAGACATAAGAGATGCGAGTTCAATCCCTGGGTCAGGAAGATCCCCTGGGAGGAGGAAATGCCAACCCATTCCAGTATTCTTGCCTGGAGAATCCCATGGACAGAGGAGCCTGATAGGCTACAGTCCATGGGGTCAGAAAAGAGTCAAACATGATGCATACATTCACCAAAGTATCAGAAACAGCAAAAATACTTAGCAATAAATTTAACCAAGGAGATGAAGGAAACTGAAGAGAATACAAATAAGTGAGATGATATTCCACGTTCGTGGATCAAAAGAATTAATATTGTTGGAGCTCCCCTGGTGGCTCCGTCGTCAAGAATCCGCCTGCCAATACAGGAGACATGGGTTCCGTTCCTGATCCAGGAAGACCCCACAGGCCATGCCTCATAGTAACTAAACCCATGTGCCACAACTATTAAGCCTGTGCTCTAGAGTCCAGGAGCTGCAACTATTGAGCCCATGTGCCACAACTAATGAAGCCTGCACACTCTAGAGCCTGTGCTCTGCAACAAGAGAAACCACTGCAATGAGAAGCCCACACACTGCAACTAGACAGTAGCCCCCAAAGTCCATGCAGCAATGAAGACCCAGCACAGCCAAAAATTAGTTTCAGAAATTATTAAAAAAAAAAATAAAAGAATAAATACTGACCACCTTACCTGCCTCCTGAGAAACCTGTATGCAGGTCAAAAAGCAACAGTTAGAATCAGACATGTAACAATGAACTGTTTAAAAATTGGGGAAGGAGTACATCAAGGCTGTATATTGTCACCCTGCGTATTTAACTTATATGAAGAGTACATCATGTGAAATGCTGGGGTGGATGAAGCTCAAGCTAGAATCGAGATTGCCGGGAGAAATATCAATAACCTCAGATATGCAAATGACACCACCTTTACGGTAGAAAGTAAACAGGCACTAAAGAGCCTCTTGATGAAAAGTGAAAGAGGAGAGTGAAAAAGCTGGCTTAAAACTCAACATTCAAAAAATGAAGCTCATGGCATCTGATCCCATCACTACATGCCAATAGATGGGAAAACAGTGGAAACAGTGACAGACTTTATTTTCTTGGGCTCCAAAATCACTGCAGACAGTGACTGGCAGCCATGAAATTAAAAGATGCTTGCTACTTGGGAGAAAAGCTATTGACCAACCTAGAGAGTGTATTAAAAAGCAGAGACCAAAAAGCAGATTAATGCATACAGAAGAGGTAATACATACATATACAATGGAATATTACTCTGCCATGAGAAAGATGGGATCCTGCAATTGGCAACCCCATGGATAGACATGTCAGGGCATGTCAGATGAAGAAAGAAAATACCATGATATCCCTTATATGTAGAATCTTGAAAAGTCAAAATTATAGAAGTAGAGAATAGAATGGTGGTTGCCAGGGGCTGAGAAGTGGGGGTAATGGGAAGATGCTGGTCAACACATAGAAAAATGAAATAGAGGAATCCTGGTTCCCTGTGCCTTAGAGATACAGGACAAGTGTTTTCGTTTTGTTTTGTTTTGTTTAAGGTACCTAATTCCTACAAAGACAAAGTTCTGTCCTGTTTAAGCAACTGTTATGTAAGATTTTTGTCAGACAGTCAATAACACTAGGTAAATCTATTAAGACAGATAAATGCTCATGCCAGAAAGAGAACTTTTCAAAGTGCTATTTTTGTGGCAGCCATGAAAATATGCTCCTAGATCCCCTTCAGGAGAACCAGCTATGAGAAGCGTCATCGATAAACAATCTCCAGCTGTTCTATCTTTAGTTCTACTACTGCATTCATGCTGAGACCATCCTATTCTCAAGCCACTACTGGCTATTTTTCCAGCTTAAGTATGAAAAAAAAAAAAAAGATTAAGTATGGTTAGGGTATTAGGGCCTGAACCATGATCTTAAATTCTGTTTTTCTTGATCTAAGTTCCTTATGCTAATTTTAAAATTTCCATGTGTAAATGTTTTCTTTCTGAAGTTTTATTATTAACTTCCTATGTAATTGCATTGTGGAATATATAGAGTGTGTACTTTGAAATTTATTGAATTTTATTTGGGCCTAATATATGGTCAGTCTTTTATTTTTTCCATATCTAAAAAGGGGATATTAATTGTTTCCAGGCTATAAGCTATGACAATCAATTAGCTCTATCAAATTATTATTGGAAGTTATGTTCATTTTGTTGTCTATGTGTCTATCATGAGCTAAGACAGATCAATAAAAGTTTCCTACTAATATATTTCTTATTTTTCACAGTATTCCTTATAAAAAATTTTCTGCAGTTTGATGCAGGAGTAGTCCTAACCATTTATCTTTATTATCTAATGCACTAACTGGCATTTTATTTTATTTTATTTTTTTCTAACTGGCATTTTAAAGTAACATTCTTTTTGTTTGTTTAAAGCTTACTGTCTTGGATGAATGGATAGAAGATATGGTACATAGTCAATGGAATACTACTCATCCATAAAAAATAATAAAATAATGCCACTTGCACCACCCATGGATGCAACTAGAGATTATCATACTAAGGCAGAAAGAGAAAGACAAATACCATATGATGTCATTTATACATGGAATCTAAAATATGGCATAAATGAACTTATCTACAAAACAGAAACAGACACACAGAGAACAGACCAGTGGTTGTCAAGGGGTAGCAGGGGAGGAAGAGGGATGGACAAAGAGTTTGGGGATAGCAGATGCAAACTATTACACTTAGAATGGATAAACAACAAGGTCCTAGTATACACAGCACAGGAAACTATATCCAATCTCCTGCAATAAACCATAATGGAAAAGAATATTTAAAAAATAATGTATATGAAGAAGGAAATGGCAACCCAATCCAGTATTCTTGCCTGGAAAATTCCGTGGACAGAGGAGCCTAGAGGGCTATAGTGTCCATGGGGTCGCAGAGTCAGACACGACTGAGCATGCACACACAGTGTCTCACGTATGGAGTTTTCATCCAAAGAGAACCTAGGACTTGGAGTTCCAAAAACTCATTAAGAAAATAAGAACATTTAAAAAAAGGATGTATATATGTGTATAACTGAGTCTACAGCATAAATAAGCACACTAAATCAACTATACTTCAATTAAAAAAATAAACCTTACATCTTGAATATTGTATTACCTGACATTAAAAAATAGCCTTTATCTTAAAAAAAAAAAAACAAAACTGCATGATATGGCTTTCCTTAAACAATATTTAAAATTTCTCTGGATCAAAAGCCTCCCATCTATAAAATGAAAATGTTGGAATAGATATTTTTTCTCTTTTAAGAGTTAATCATTCTCAATAGAAAAAGGAACAGTTAGGAAAATGATGAGATTCTTTCATGTATCCTGGATTTTATGACAGACTGTAAAAATAATCTTTTTTAACAGAAAATTTTGCTTTTCTCATTATCATGTTTATTTACTACTTAGAGTCCAGTTAGTAGTGAAATAGTTCACTATTTTAGGTAACATATACATTATTTCAGGTAACATATACCTATTCCGTATTAGGTTTGTGAGAAGTAACATAATACTCAGCAGTTTTTGCCACTAACTTTCTTACCTTTCTTAATAACAACACTAACCCTCTTTTTCCAAAAATGGAACTGTAGCATATGTTTTGATTCATAACTCTTCTACAACACCTAGGTACAATGTATCAACAAGTTCATTTGATTCAGTCTCTGCAATACCACTGAAATCTCAGCTCTTCTATTTCTTCTATATGTTAAAGTAGTAGAACCAGAGAATTAAATAACTGAACCTTTTTTTTGTTTGTTTTTTGATAGCTCAGAGACGATTTGAGGGCTTCATAGTAGTTGAGGTTTTCGTTATGAATATTAACTGCCACTAAAGAGAATGAGAAAATAATTCACATTTGAGCCCTAGAGTTATAGGTTTTTATTCAGTAAGTTACTGAGTTACTAGATATGCCCAGCACTGGTTTAGAGTCCAAGGATATAGCTGGAAGATAGACATAAGTTCTCGTCCTCCTGGAACTTACATACTAGTTGAGGGAAATAAATGAAAACATAAACAAATAGGAAAGAGAGACTTTTTTTTTTTTTTTTTTGGAAAGAGAGACTCTTTATGAAGACCATATAAGGTAATCCATGTAAAACTTTGATTAACAATAGATATTATTATTTACAGTTTATATTGGGCATTTGTTCTTTTCAATTGTGGATTTTTTTTCATGTCTTATATGCAATTTTCTATTGGATTTTAATTTAGTTTGTAAATATTTAAATACCAGATTTGGTCTGCCATATATATTACTAAAATTGTTGTTAGGTTTTGCAAATTTACTTTATTTATGGTGATTGTATCAACAGAAGAATGTAATTTTTATGTACTCAAATTTAGTTGAGCTTCTGTTTTATTATCTATGAGTTTGATATTATATCAAAAAACAAGCTAGTGACCATAGAAAATACACTCAAGATGTTGTTGTCTTGGAGTAACTGAGAACTCTCATACACTGTTAAGAGTATAATTTTGGACAACCACTTTGGAAAACTGTTTGGCAGTATCATTAAAAGGTAATCTTACACATAACTTATGACTCAGCAATTCTACTTTGGTAGAAAGAGATATGTACATATGTGCAAAAAAATCTAATAGAAAGTTTACAGGAAGAATATTTTAATTGTTCCCAAATAAAAATTACCTAAAGCCAATCAATAATAGAATGGATATATAAAATTATGGTTTATTCATATAATTGAATAATATACAGTAATAAAGTTTAGTGAACTACAGCTTACATGCAGCAATTCAACATAAATCTGACAAAATATTAAAAAAAAGAAGTCAGACACCAAGTACACAGGTTACATACAGTTTAAAAATATGCAGAAATAATCTATAGTGATATAAGCTAAACAGTAGTTACCCCTGGAGTAGGGGTAATAACTTTGAAAGATGCAGGAATTCAGTGAGTGTTAGGGTAATATTATATTTCTTGATCCAGTGCTTATGCTGGCTACACATGTGTGTTCACTTTGAAAATTAACTGAGGGAAAAACTAGACATACAGAGAAGCTGTGAGATAGGGGCACCTGGTCAAAGAAAGGTATGTTGCAGTAAAGCAAAGCTTTGAGCTGAGAGTGAAAAGGCAGTAAATTGAAATATGTTTAGTAGCTAAGAGTACAGGAAAATCTGAAAGAGAAAGATTCCAAAGGAAGTTTGAAGAAAAAGGATGAAGTTCTGAGGAAATGTCCTTGAAGAGGAAACAGACACTACTTTAAGAGTAAAATGAAGAAATAAGGAACCATGGATTCATTACAACCACATTCACAAAAACCAGGTATACCAGGCATTGTTCTAGGGACTGTAGATACAGCAGTAAACCAAGTAAAATTTATACTCTGTTCACATTCTAGTGGATTGAAAGTATAAGAATTTACCATAAATGGTTACTTTAGATTGTGGCCAAATCACAGCAAACATACATGGAAAAAGATAATTATATAGGGTCATTTGAAAGGCACATCCCATCTATTTCTTCAGATAGTCTGTTTTTTATTTTTAAATGAGGTATGACATACACAAAATAATGTGGTAAAATGCACTAATCTTAAATGTACAAACTGAGACATTTTTATACATTTACGTATTTGTGTACCCATCACTCAGGTCAAAATATAGAACATTTTCAACATACTAGAAGATTCCCTCATATCCTGTCCCAGGAAATACCTGCTCAGTAACCACTATTCCCTAACACTGAGACTAGTTTTCTCAGTTTTCAAACTTCATATAAATGGTACCACACAGAATGTACTCTCATCTGGCTTCTTTCATGTCACATGTTTGTGAGATTATCCATATTGTTGTAAATTGCAGTAATCTGTTTTGGTGTGTGTGTGCACACTATCCCACTGCATGAAGAGAGAGAGAGAATGTGTGTGTGTGTGTACTATCCCACTGCATGAAATACTATCTCTTTTTCTGTTGATGTTGATTTGTGTTATTTCCAATGCTGGGATATTTTAACATATATTCTTTGCTTTATCCTTGATCAAAACAGACCACCTCCCTGGTGGTCTAGTGGTTAGGATTCAGCACTCTTACTGCTGTGGCCTGGGTTCAATCCCTGGTCAGGGAACTGAGATCCTGCAAGCCATGCAGCACAGCCAAGATTTTTTTTTAATTATAAAGAAAACCCCGGACTATCAGAAAAGCTGTTTCACCGACTACAGAAAGTCTCCCTATATATATTATAATATATTGTTTGACCTAGGTGCCAATGAAAAACTTACTTAAATATATAATGAATTTCTGCTCTTGTTTACCTATAGTAATGAAATTCAAAACTGAAGCCCAACTTTAATCTCTCTAAATGAATACAATTCTGCATAATCATATTTTAACTTTCCTGGTCTTAATCTTCCAACTCTGTTTCTTCTGAAAATACGTTTTATCTGTATAGGATTTTCCAGTTTAGTGTATGGATTACTACAATTCCCATAAACTGCTCTGTAAAATAAGGCAGGGAACAAATATGCTATTTAAAATTTACCTGGAATTCATTCATTTCCTCTTCTTTCTGGGAATGGACTGGGCCTGAGAAGGCAGAGCTGAAAAAGAGAATAAAAGCCATGAGACAAGGTTTGCTTTGTGGTTTGAGAAACCTGTACCCACAAGGTAGATTAAAGGTCACTCTATAGCAAAACGATACTTGGAGCCATCAGAAAGGCCAAGAATATACATTCCCCAAAGATGCTGATAGGTATAAAGATGACTACAATATCATGGAGAGCTTAAGCACATTCGGTGAACAAGAACCGAGGTGCGTATGTAGGAGATGCCCCATGAACTTATCAATAGTGCTGTATCAGAGAAGGGGTTCCCAGGCGGCACTAGTGGTAAAGAACCTGCCTGCCAATCCAAGAGATGTAAGAGACTCAGGTTCGATCCCTGGATCAGGACAGTCCCCTGGAGGAGGGCATGGCAATGTACTCCAATGTTCTTGCCTGGAGAATCTCATGGACAGAGGAGGCCGGCGGCCTATGGTCCACAGGGTCGCAAAGAGTTGGACATGACTGAAGCAACTTAGCAGGCATGCATGCATACCTACACAAGCATACTTTATATCAGCTACTACAATTATTGACTTTAATATTTACACAGAAAACAACAAATTCTTATAAATGCAAACTGTATCTTAATCAGAATTGATGACAGACATTTTTCCTTAGGAAAATATTTCAGCTAGTAAATGAAGAAAGAATGATAGGATTTGAATATCAGCATTTTGTAATCCCTACTGAAATATAGCTAACAATATTCCACATTTTCTAAAACAAGTATGGTGATTAAAAGAGGGATTGTCCTATTTTGAACATTTGGCAACTAAAGGGAAAAATATCCTTGTCTTTCCACCTTACTTTCTCTCGCATTTCAACTCAACCACTTTTCACCACCATCAGGAACTTCCATTCCTTCATTACACAATTTTTCATTTTCCCTCACCCTCTTCCCACCACTTTTCTACTTACCTGGCCTTGAACCCACGGTCAATTAGTATAATTAATTCTTGCTAACTTAGACTCCCTTGCCCCTTTCTCACACATCATTCTTTCTTACTTCATGAAACCAACAACTCTGGTTAAATTTTACTCTCCCCTCCCCTATCTGTGGTGACAACCATGCATATGAACAGTGCAGGAGGAAAAAATCAAACAACCCCGCGGAATAGGCTCAATTTAAATTCACGAAAACTAACAGCAAGTGGGTCTTCAATGCTGTCTGGAAATCATATTTCTCTACTCTATTCTCTGTCCCACTCTCCTAAGTGATTATTTTATTCTTTTCCTTTATCCTCAAACCCTAACATTTGTTCTTCCATTTAAGGACATGTCTTAACAGGGTTATTATTTACCTCTTAACTCCACCTACCACTCCATTTCACTCCTTCCATTAAGGGAAAAAACTTAAAGTGTTGTTTACACTTGTTATCACCAATTTTTCTTGTCCAGTTTTCTCTATAGGTCCTTACTTCACTGAAACTGCTTTGCAGGGTGACCAACAATTTTCATGTTGCTAAATTCAATGTTACTTCCTCAGTCCTCTTTTGCTTGGGCTATCAGCTGCATCTGACATAATTTTTATTAAAACACATTCTTCCCTCGGTTTCCAGGATATCACTGAGATCTCTCTCAATCATTCTAGCTGGTCCCTTTCAGTCTCTTTTGCTGATTCCTCCTCATTTCCCAGACTTTGTCATGTTGAAGTGACCCAAAGATTAGTCCTTTACCTGTATCATTTTCCATCTACTCTACCAAGTGATCTCATCCAGTCTGGTTGTAAATGTCACCTAAAAGGGGCTTCCCAGGTGGTATCGTGCCTGGGAATCTGCCTGCCAATGCAGGAGCAGCAGGAGTTCGATCCCTGGGTCAGGAATAGCCCCTGAAGTAGGAAATGGCAACCCACTTCAGTATTCTTGCCTGGAAAATTCCATGAACAAAGGAGCCTGGCGGGTTACAGTCCACGGGGTCACAAAGAATTGGAGATGACTGAGCACACATGCATGCACGTGTGTATCACCTACATGCTAATAACTGCCAAGTGTATGTCTCCAATCTGAGACCTTTCTTTAGAACTGTAGACTTGTATATCCCACTGCCAACTTAATATTTCCAACTAAATACCCAATGGGCACCTCATACTTCACATATAATATTCCAAACTGAAATCTCATTATTTCCCTATGCCCCAGGTTTTTCCTACCCTCTTTCCTTTCTCAGGTAATAACTCCAATCTTCAAATTGCTCAGATTAAAAAATACTGTGTCATCCTGTCACACTTATACACCGCATCAGTTCTATCAGCAAATTGCCATACATGACTACTTCTCACCATTTTACTACTCTTGTCCAGGTCACCAACATCTCTCCCCTAGATTAATGCAATAGTTTCCTAATTGGTCTTTCTACTTCTTCCCTTGTCCTTGCCCTCTTCCCCTAATCCTCTCCTCAGACCAACCAAAGCAATCCTCTTAAATCATAAGCAGATAATATCACACACATGTTCAAAACTCTCCCACAGCTTCCCACCTCATTCTGAGTAAAAGTCAAGATTATTAACATGGCCCACAAGGACCAACCTGATCTGGCCTCCAGCCCTTCAATTATCTTTTTTCTCTAATCTCTCACTACTCTCCCTCTTATCTGCTCTATTTCAGCCACCCTAGCCTCTTGGTAATAGGCATATTTCCACCTGGGCTTTTCTAACTGGTGGTCCCTCTTCCCTTAATTATATGCATGTGCTGTGCATAATTAGCTCCTAATTTCCTTCATATCTTTATTATTACATTTTCAGGATGCATTTCTAGCTACCCCACCTAAAACTCCAAGTCCTATCCCTGATTCTATATATTCTCCTTCTTTACTTCTTAGAATTTTTCACTATGTAATGTATGTTATATTAAATTTACTTACCTCACTTATTATCTGACCCACAACAATTTAAGTACCATGATAGCAGAGTCTGTCTACTTTGTTCAATGCTGTATCTCAAGCATCTTTTAACTCCTGTCACATGCAGCATTCAATAAATGGTGAGTAGATGAATGAATAAATCCATAATACCTGAAGAACCTGGAAAAGAAATTTGAAAATAGAACACTGCTTTAGGAAAATAACTTAGAAAACACATAATTCACACAAAAAATTATTTTTAAAATGTTTGACTTCAATAGTAGTCAAATAACTGCAAATTAAAGGAATTATTTTACATCTATGAGGTTAACAAAGATTACTAATATTAATGATAAACACTGTTATCAAGGGTGTATAAATACAGGCAATCTAATACTATGCCAATAATACTGTAGGTTAGATGGAACCTTCAGTTCAGTTCAGTTGCTCCGTCGTGTCCGACTCTTTGTGACCCCATGAATCGCAGCACGCCAGGCCTCCCTGTCCATCACAAACTCCTGGAGTCCACTCAAACTCATGCCCATGGAGTCGGTGATGTCATCCAGCCATCTCATCCTCTGTCGTCCTCTTCTCCTCCTGCCCCCAATCCCTCCCAGCATCAGGGTCTTTTCCAATGAGTCAACTCTTCGCATGAGGTGGCCAAAGTATTGGAGTTTCAGCTTCAGCATCAGTCCTTCCAGTGAACACCCAGGACTTATCTCCTTCAGGATGGACTGGTTGGATCTCCTTGCAGTCCAAGGGACTCTCAAGACTCTTCTCCAACACCACAGTTCAAAAGCATCAATTTTTGGGCGCTCAGCTTTCTTCACAGTCCAACTCTCACATCCATACATGACCACTGGAAAAACCATAGCCTTGACCAGATGGAACCTTACCAGAGAATATTGGATAGAATTAGGGAGTCTTTGGACTTCCCAGGTGGTGCTAGTGGTAAAGAATCCACCAGCCAGTGCAGGTAGAACTAAGAGACACAGGTTCGATCCCTAGGTCGGGAAGACCCACAGGGGGAGGAGGGCATGGTAACCCACTCCAGTAATTCTTGCCTGGAGAATCCATGGGCAGAGGAGCCTGGCAGGCTGCAGTCCAAAGGATTGCACAGAGTCATGAAATGACTGAAGTGACTTAGCACAAACACAGGTAGTTTTTAATAAGCACATACACTTCAACTGATCAGTTCCACTTCTAAGAACCTGCCCCCTGCCCCCCGAAAATTAATAAAGTGCATCATAACATGTGCCAAACAGTTGCTAATAAACACATTCTTTACAATGGCAAGAAGTTGAAAAGAACCAAAGTACCCATCAACAAGAGTAAATGCATTAATATGTATACCATAAAAAACCTGTTAAATGATGACATAGATGTGTAATTGTTTAAATGTAAAAGTATTAATTGCACATTGTTAAACGCCATAGGTAGACTACACAATTGTATGTACAGTGTGATTCCAACTTTCAAGCTACTGTGCATATATATATAATATATTCACAGGGAATGAAAAGATGGGAAATAAAGTTTGATAGTGGCTGGCAGAAGTATGAATGATTCTTGTTTTCTTGGAGCTTTTCTTTATTTTGTGAATTGGGGCTGGGAGTGGGGGGCAAGGAGCATGAAGTTATTACTAAGCACACAAAATGTGGCGAATACACGAAAATAAAATTTGAAACAAATACTAAAACAACGTGTTGGGGCTACTGACGTCTAAGAGAAAAACATATTTACGATGACCATAACCAAAGAAACGAAGCACTGGTACAGTCTTACAAATCACAAACAGGCTTCGTAGTTCGAAGCCACATTTATATGGAAATAGAAAAGGAAAAAACACATCCACAAAATCCGCCTACACACTCGACTCCACGGCCACATGAGTCACGGACAAATGTCTGGAAAATAAAGTGCTATCGAGTCACACGCTCAGTTTTTCACCCTCCACTCCCACGGCCTCAGGGAACCCGCCGCCCCTGCCAGGCGTCCTCCTCCAACAACACAGGCACCCGGTGGGCCGCAGGCCCCTGCTCCACCCAGCACAAAGAGTCCCGGACTCTGAGCTCGTGGCTTCCCGAAGACTCACCAACGATCCCGCAGACACAGGCCCCAGTTCCACACCTCAACACCGCCCGAAAGGCACAGCCGGTGCGGCCCGAGTGAGGGGTGCCGCTCAGGTCAGCGCCGACTGTGGCGGTGGGCAGCACCAGCCCAGGTCCGTTAGACGCAGCTAACTCTTCCCAGAGGCCCCCGCGGCTCGCCGAGGAGGGACTGGCCCTCCCGTTGTCGGGGTAACCGGAATGACCCACCGCACCGTGGAGGGGCTCTCAGATCTGCCGAGGGACCTCAGCTGAGAGTTTTGCAGCAGCTGCCTCCCATGAGTCTGACACTCGGAGCCTGGGAGTGCTTACTTGGTGCTGAGGAGAATCTGAAAAGGTCTGCGGTTTTGCTGCCCAGAACTACATTTCCCAGAGGCCTCCTCGGTCCAAATCTATTTTCTGCAAAAATTCGCTTGCTGCGTGCAGTTGGCTGTATATTCGGGTTCTCGGCGTTATGGTGTATGGTCCGTGAAGGAAGCACCGCTGAGTCCGTTTAGTTCCGTCTGATCCCGGCCCCACCTGGGACTGGGCTTCAGTGGGATGAAGTTGGGAAAAGATCTGGGCACCGTGACGAGAAGAGATGGGCCAGCCTGAGCCTGAAGCTCCTGGCGGCAGTCAGAGAAGAAGAAGTGCCCTTGGGTGATCGAGTGTGGAAGATTTCTGCGGTGGAATTTGGGGTAGGGAGTCTAGCGGGTCGAGAGACTCTGAGGTCTAGTGACTTTGGAGTAGTGCGAATTTGAAAACATTCGTGTGACCATCGTCGTGTCGTCTGTTCTAGGGACCTCTTGATTCTGACCCTGCAGTTTTTGAGAGACAGTGTGCTTGTGTTCATTGTGTTTCTGTTTTTCTGACGGGCACCTGGTAAAATATTTAAACTTACGTGATTAAGTCAACACCCCACAGTCACCAAAATATTAAATGGAAAAAAATCATAGTTTTGTGAATGTGTATTGCTAGAAACTCCCTTACTTTTTTTACACTGTGTTATTCCACATCCATATGTGTTTTATGGACAAAGGTGATACAGGTAATTTAGAAAGATGCTGTTGAAGAAGGCAAAGACATTGAGACATCAAATGAAAGAGCATGTGAACAATTCAAAGTAGCCTCGACATGAGGAGTGAAAAGGGTAGGTGGAAAAGCAGAGAAGTAACCAGGTGCAAAAACCTAAGAATCTAGCAAACCAGACTTTAACGTCACTCCTGCCATAAAGACCTGATTTTTTTTTTTCAACATTTCATTTGAGTTCCACTCTGATTTAAGAATTAAAAAACAGTTTTCAATGAAAGTTGAAGACTCACTACAATAATTTTACCGTAGAGACTAAAATGGAGAAAATCTCTATGAAAACACTATGCTTTTGTGCAATAGTATGTTGGCAAAGAGAACAGAATACTGAGGACGACAGCATGCTAAATATCAGGAACTTGAAGTTGTTGAAGGTATCAGAGAGGCTTCCAGCTCATAAGCTTACGTAAAGCTATACAAAACCACAAAACTAAAGAACTATGTTAGCTCTAGGAAACAGAAAAAAATAGTCTTCCTTTCACAGCCTTCCATTCACTAGATGATAAACGGCACTGTCTCAGAATAGTGTGAATCTCTTTCTGGAAAGGGTAAAGAGACTCCCAAACACTGCATAGAGAGAACATGTCCTCTAAATAAGTGTTACTTATTTGTCTCATGTGTGTTTACCAGCAGTACATTTCTTCTGTCACCTGTTAAGAGTTATTTTTTGCTAATAAATAATTAAAAGATGAGAAGAGAACAGAGTTGGTTCTATGTCCATTTAGCTTCCTGATTTTATTTTTTTTTTCTGATTTCATTTTTTATACTTGTAGATTTGTCTATTTCTCCTTTTATTTCTGTAAAGCTTTGCTTTATATATTTTAAAGGTCTCTTGTTGATGATACATATTTAGAGTTGTACTAGCTTCCTGTTAAATTGATCCAATAAGAAATTATGTAATTTGTGACTTCCCTGATGGTCCAGTGGGTAGGACACTGTGCTCCCAATGCAGGGCACCTGGGTTCGATCCCTGGTCAGAGAACTAGATCCTACATGCCACAACAAAGATCGGGCATAGCCAAATAAATATAAATACTTTTTAAAAAGAAATTATGCAGTTTACTCTTTATTTATAATATTGGTTTTTGTCTTAGTCTGTTTTGATATTACTATAGCTTCACCATGCTTCTTTTGGCTAGTGCATTATCTTTTTCTATGCTTTTACTTTTAACTGTTTTATTTTTAAAGTATGTCTCATTAAATAATATTTATTTTTAAAATAAATGATAGTCTTACTCTTTGACATATTTAGTAAATTTACATTTATAAAGCAGTTGGGTTTTGTTATACCACCTTAGAATTTGTTTTCTTTTGGCCTAGCTTTCTTAAATTTTAACTTTTTGTTTGGAAGTAATTCTGGATTCTCGTGTGTGTGTGTGTGTGTGTGTGTGTGTGTGTGTGTGTGTGCACATGCACGCACGCGCTCAGTTGTGTCCAACTCTTTTGTGACCCCATGGAGTATAGCCCGCCGGGCTCCTCTCTCCATGGGATTCTTCAGGCAAGAATATTTCCCAGGTGGCACAGTGGTAAAGAATCCACCTGCCAATGCAAGAGTTTGTTAGAGTTAGATCCCTGGGTCAGGAAGATCCCCTGGAGGAGGATATGACAACCCACTCCAGTATTCTGGATTCTCATGTAGTTTTAAAAAATAATTCAGGGAGATCCCATATACCTTTTATCCAATTTCCCCCAGTGGTAACATCTTGCAATACTATACACAGAATCAGAACACTGACATTGATACTCTCAACATACTTCCATCATCATAAGAATCTTTCATGTTGTCCTTCTATAGCCACACCCACTTCTCTCTTTCCCGAAACCCTCTCCTTAAGACCTGGCAACCTTAATCTGTTCTCCATTTCTGTAATTTTACCTTTCAAGAATGTTACATAAATGAAATTATAAAGTATGTATTGGAGTACTGACTTTTTCACTCGGCATGATTCCCTGGAGATTCATACATGTTACATGTGTAATTCATTCCTTTTTATCGCTGAGTAGAATTCCATGTGAACATACTATAGTTTGTTTAGCCATTCACTCATGGAAGGACATATGGCTTTTCCAACTTTTGTCTGTTACAACTAAAGCTGCTATATACATTCATATACAATTTTTTTTCATTTCAAACACCAAGAAGAGTTTTAGAAGGAATTTGTTCATTTGCTAAAAAATCTATCTGGCATTTTCACTGAGATTATATTCAATGTATAGATAAATTGGGGAGAATTGACATCTTTATAGTGGTGAATCTCATAACTATGCAACACAATATGAACATAATATCGCTCTTCTTAAATTCCTGTCAGTAATGTTTTGTATTTTTAAGATATAGGTAACAAAATCTTTTGTCAGGTCTACCCCTAAGTATTTCAGAGTTTTTGATGCATTTTAATTGGTATTTTTTAAAATTTCAATTTCCAACTGTATGTAAGAAATACAATTGATTTTTGTATCTTGTAGCTTGACACCTTGCTAAACTCACTTAGTATTTCTACTAGAGTATTTAGAGGTTCCATTGAATTTTCTACAGAGATGATTATGTCACCTGTGAAAAAAGACATTGGTGTCTATTCCTATTAAAATTGGCAAATACAGAATGGACCCCAACCCCAAATTTGGTTAGGATGTTGAGACGGATGAGGCCGCACGCACACACCAAAAAGATATGAACATTTTCTCACTCACACAATGAAGCTTTCTAGGAAATGCAAAGCAGGCATCCCAAGAAAGTCTGCAAATGGCTTGTGAAAGCAAGGAAAGGAAACTGGCGTGGAGTGTTTATGGCAGAGGCTTGTGTGGTTTAAATCTCCTACTAGTGTCAAAGGAGAGAGCACCTGAGTTTGCCCAGCTTGGGGATATAAGAAAAAGAAGGAGTGAAGCTCAAAGCTACGAGCAGCTTCTGCTGCTGCTCCTGTTGCCGCCTGTGTGTGTGTTTGGTGTGGATCCAGTGAAGCAGCAGCTGAGGAGACTCTCATTCTCGCCATGGCTGACAAAAAGGCCGAGTGGGGAGCCAAGGCTGAGAACAATGATCAGATTAATTTGAAGGTGGCAGGTGGTGCACTTTAAGAAGCATAGGGACGTCCTCGGTGGTCCAGTGATTAAGAATCCGCCTTGCAATGGGAAGGATGAAGGTTTGATCCCTGGTTAGGGAACTAAGATCCCACATGCTGTGGAGCAACTAAGCCCGCCAGCCACAACTAAAAAGTTCATTTGCCCACAACTAAATCTTGATGCAGCCAGATAAACAGAGAAGTATTTTTTTTAAAGGACTAAGAGGCATACGACCATTTAGTAAACTAATGAAAGTCTATAGTGAATGACTGAGTTTGTCAATAAGGCAGATCAGAATATGATTTGATGGGCAGCCAATCAATGAGTCACACTCACCTACACAGTTGGAAATGAAGGATGAAGATACAATTGGTATGTTCCAGCAACAGAGAGGTGTCTACTAAAACAGAATCCTGCTACTTTACTCCAAAATTCTGTTCCTACCTACCAAGAGGACATTCTCAATTAGAAAAATGCAATTTGGCTCTACTATATCCTGACTACTGTAGTACTAGTTTTATCTAGTCTTTCATTTTCCTCTTCCCCATTTCTTTATTGTATATACAGTAACTGGTATATGCATAAATATATCACTTTTTTAAAAACTAAATCATGGCCAATGGTATGTTTTGATTGACACCAAATGGATATTGGATAGGGGATTTTACATTACTTCCCACAGAATACTGTAACCTTTACAATAGTTTATTTCTATTTACTTCTCTTCTCCTGGCCTTTGTGCCATTGTTGTCATACAATTCGCTTCTATATCTGTTAATTTATGTATTAAGAATATATAAGTGCTCGCTGTGGCAGCACATATACTAAAATTGGAACAATACAGAGAAGATTAGCATGGCCCCTGCGCAAGGATGACACGCAAATTCCTGAAGCATTCCATATTTTTATATTGATTAAAACACCTTTGCTCCATAAAAAAAAAAATATATATATATATATATATATATAAAACCGTGACTACATTGTTTTTATTTTTGCTTAAATAGTACTTTGTATTTTGGCAAGAATTAAATAATAAAATACTGGGACTTCTCTGGTAGTCCAGTGGCTAAGGCTCTGAACTCCCAATGCAGGGGCAAGGGTTCAATTCCCGGTCAGGGAACTAGATCCCACATGCCACAACAAAAACATGGGGCAGCTTAAATAAATAAATAAATAATAAAAAAGAAAATAGTATTATGTGTTAACCCTGTAGTTTCCATCTTTGGTACTCTTCACTGCTTTGGGTTGATCCAGATATCTCTTTGTTATCCAAATACACATATAATAGGTCTCTTGAATTTGCCCTTCTACTCTGATTTTTGATTTTCCATTTTTAAAGTTAATTTTTCTTCTGGGTCTATCCCAGCACAACAAACAGCAACAGCATCTGGCACACAGTAGGTGCTTTCTAATCACATACCACCAAGCAGAATTCCTTGCACAAACCCACATCCATTAGCCTAGTCCTCACCATTTCTCTTGTACTATCATACCACACTCTTCCTCCACTCTCCACCAGTCACTTTCTATTATAGCACATTCTCATAGCATCACAAATGTCACACACAATAACACAATCACACACATGGTCACAGAAATGCACCATGTTCACCCCCCTCCCTGACACACAGAGTTTTGCATTTTTGTCAACAAAGGTCTGTCTAGTCAAGGCTATAGTTTTTCCAGTATATATGGATGTGAGAGTTGGACTATAAAGAAAGATGAGCCCTGAAGAATTGATGCTTTTGAACTGCGGTGTTGGAAAAGGCTCTTGAGAGTCCCTTCTACTGCAAGGAGATCCAACCAGTCCATCCTAAAGGAGATCGGTCCTGGGTGTTCACTGGAAGGACTGATGTTGAAGCTGAAACTCCAATACTTTGGCCACCTGATGCGAAGAGCTGACTCATTTGAAAAGACCCTGATGCTGGGAAAGACTGAGGGCAGGAAGAGAAGGGGACGACAGAGGATGGCATCACCGACTCAATGGACATGGGTTTGGGTAGACTCCAGCAGTTGGTGATGGACAGGGAGGCCTGGAGTGCTGTGGTTCATGGGGTCGCAAAGAGTCAGACACAACTGAGCGACTGAACTGACTGACTCTTACTATGAAACACACAGACACACACAATGACAGAAAGAAGGGTAGTGCACCCACAAAGTCACAGTCAGTTGACAGAAACTTAAAATATAGGGACTTCCCTGGTGGGCCAGTGGTTAAGAATCTGCCTTCCAATGAAGGGGCCACAGGTTGGATCATTGAAAAAGCAAGAGAGTTACAGAAAAACATCTATTTTTGCTTTGTTGACTATGCCAAAGCCTTTGACTGTGTGGATCACGACAAAATGTTGAAAATTCTTAAAGAGATGGGAATACCAGACCACCTGACCTGCCTCCTAAGACATCTGTATGAAGGTCAAGAAGCAACAGTTAGAACTGGACACGGAACGACAGACTGGTTCCAAATCAGGAAAGGAGTATGTCAAGGCTGTATATTGTATTCTGCTTATTTAATTTATATGCAGAGTACATCATGTGAAATGCTGGGCTGGATGAAGCACAAGCTGGAATCAAGATTGCTGGGAGAAATATCAATAACCTCAGATACACAGTTGACACCACCCTTATGGCAGAAAGGGAAGAACTAAAGAGCCTCTTGATGAAAGTGAAAGAGGAGAGTGAACAAGTTGGCTTAAAACTCAACATTCAGAAAACTAAGGTCATGGCATCCGGTCCCATTGCTTCATGGCAAATAGATGGGGAAACAATGGAAACAATGAGAAACTTTATTTTGGGGGGCTCCAAAATCACTGCAAATGGTGACTGCAGCCATGAAATTAAAAAACGCTTGCTCCTTGGAAGAAACGTTTTGACCAACCTAGACAGCATATTAAAAAGTAGAGACATTACTTTACCAACAAAGGTCCGACTACTCAAAGCTGTTGTTTTTCCAGTAGTCATGTATGGACGTGAGAGTTGGACTATAAAGAAAGATTAGTGCCAAAGAATTGATGCTTTTGAACTGTGGTGTTGGAGAAGACTCTTGAGAGTCCCTTGGACTTCAAGGAGATCCAGCCAGTCTATCCTAAAGGAAATCAGTCCTGAATATTCATTGGAAGGACTGATGCTGAAGCTGAAACTCCAATACTCTGGCCACCTGATGGGGAGAACCAACCCATTGGAAAAGACCCTGATGCTGGGATAGATTGAAGGCGGGAGGAGAAGGGGACGACAGAGGATGAGATAGTTGGATGGCATCACCGACGCAATAGACATGAGTTTGAGTTTGAGCTGGTGATGGACAGGGAGGCCTGGCTTGCTGCAGTCCATGGGGTCGCAAAGAGTAGGACACAACTGAACTGAACTGAACTGAAGGGAACTGGGATCCCACATCCGCAGGGCAATGGGGCCCCTGAACTGCAGCTGCTGAGCCCTTGCTGCAGCAAAGACCTAGAAGGACCAAAAAAAGCAAAAACCTTAAAATACAAATACTGTTGTTCTAAGCAGGTACAGAGTCAGTTTAAGGAGCCCTGGTGGCTCTGACTGCAATTCTGTAAGAATCTGCCTGAAATGCAGGAGACCCAGGTTCAACCCCTGGGTTGGGAAGATCCCCTGGAGAAGGGAATGGCAACCCACTCCAGTATTCTTGCCTCCAGAATTCCATGGACAGAGGAACTTGGCAGGCTACAGTCCATTGGGTCTCAAAGAGTGGGACACGACTGAGCGACTAACACAACAACAACAACAACAACAAAGGAGCCATGAAGTGTCGGGGCGGGTGGGGGGGGAGCGGGGGGGCAGGTATGGGGTGGGAAGAAGTGTAATCAGGTAAGTCCTCTTGAGATAACATTTGTATCTGAATGTAGGGAGTAGGGAGTAAAGAAACTTTGAAGATACCCGACAGAGGAGCCGTTTTAGGAAGAGGGGACACATTCACATCCACCATCACTAAATCACAAATTCAGGAATCATATACAAAAGATGACACTCTACCCTGACCTCTCCCCTCCTGTCTTCAAGGTAAACCATTCCCTGAGAAAGAACGCCCTGGGGAAGGAGGGACTGGGTGAAGCACAACGTACCTGCGCATTCCATTCCCAACTGCCCCATACACACTTTCTTCGGGTCCCCCAGCTCAAATAGAGGAACTCACTCCTCATGCATTTTGTGTAGGCGCGCGTGCACTAGAGCGCGCCCACTTCGCTCCCCCCGCCCCGCCCCGGCCCCTGAGGCTAACAAACGGTTTGTAATTCTCTGACGCGTTGCTAAGGAAGGTGGACCGATTCCATATGCCTGCGCCCTTCAATCACGACCGTTTAGGGTGACGCTCGACGCAGTCTCTGTGGAGGACCCAGCCTCAGAGCTGAGAGGAATCGATCGAGACGTCCAGGCTCCTCCTTCAAGTCCAGGGAGAGGTCCGCTTGGCAAAAGCTGGGACAGAGGAGGTGGTGGTACAAACTCCCAGGGCAGTTGAACTCCAGGGCGCCGAGGCTTCCTCTGGTCAGGACTACATTTCCCAGTGGCCCCCGCGAGCACTGGGCCCGTTGCCCCTTTGTGTCCTCCGGAGGCCGAGTCGCCTCTTTCCGGGCCCGCGGAGGCTGGGTTCCATCGATTCAGGCCGGGAGGTGGGCCCGAGGAGAGGTTACGCGAGCCTTCCGGGCTGGGACCTGGTCTTCCGGCAGTTCGGTTCTGCAGGTAGGAAGGAAGCGGGTCACCCGGACGTTGGCCCCCTGGCTTTCTGTGTGACTCTTCGTGTGAGACGGTGGTTGTTACCTTACGGTGTGTGAGCCTGTCACCCGCGGTGCCTGTACACATCATATCTATGTGACTATGTGTGTGCGAGTGAGCGATGGTTGGTGCCACAGAGAGTGAGACTGAGTTGAGGAAGAAGGATAGTTTCTGCCTCTCTTTTTACTCTGCCCTCGGCTTCTTTGTGACTGGAGTGTGTGAGTGAGACCATCATAGTATTTGCGACTAGGGGCTATGGGTGAGGGTGACGGTGAAACTGCCGGTACCCATGGCTACTGTGATCTGTGCAAGATGGTGGTTGGCGCTGTAGTTTTTAAGAATCTGTGAGTGTATGTGTGTGTGTGTGTTTAGGAACAGGGGGACCGAATGAGACTCTTCTGCCACCAATATCTATTAAAGCTGGCCAGGTGATGCCAGTGTGCCACCCGGTTTCAGAACCCGCTGACCTAGGAATTCCCTGTCGGTCTTGTGGTTAGGACTACATGCTTTCACTGCCTTGGCCAGGGTTCAATCCCTGGTCAGGGAACTAAGATCTCCCAAACCGCGCAGTGGTGGGGAGACAGAATCACTTACCTACTGGAGAGGAGAAGGAAAGTGGAGTCAGAAAGACCTTTATTTGATCTTGATACTGTTATTTATTAGCTGTGTCTTTATGCAAATGGTTGCATCACTTGGAGTTTTTAATTGTAAAATCTGGAACATTTCTTGTTAAAATAATGAATTAGGAAGTGATTTGGGCACAGGTTAAATTCTTTGCAAGCAGATTCCTAGGTCTCCATTATGCTTTCTAGTGGAGGGAAGGGTGCAACAGAGGAATGAAAAGCAGAAAAATGCTCAGCTGCTGATTGTGGATGCTGCAAGGAAAGCCTAGTTTCTCATGTTCTCTTCCCCATCTCACTCATCTAAGGACACTGCCATTCCCCAGGAGAAGAGTCAAGGGGACTAAAGAATGGCTGTTGGACTTCTTAAAGCCATGTACCAGGTGAGTTGGTGTTTTCTCTTTCCTGAAGTGTTTTCCTCCTTTTTCAAAACAGGCAGACATTAATTTTCCTTCTGCTGAAACTTCTGGGTGACCAATCATGTCACTTCTTAAAACTCTCCAGTGGATTCCCACCTCATTCTGGACAAATGCTGAAGTCTTTGCCTTGACCTACAAGGCCCTACATAATCTGGTCCCTGGCTATCCCTGTGACCTCATATAATTTTTCTGACTCTGTCTGTATTTCACTCAGTTGCAGCCACGCTAACTTCTTTGCAGTGAACTGAGTACATTCTGGACTCATGGCCTTGCACTTACTGTTCCCTCTGCCTAAAATGCTGTTCCCCTAGCAACAGAATAATTTCTTCATTCTAGTCTCCATCCAGATGTTCATTCATTCAACAAACTTTTTACTAAGTACCTGTTAACTAAGAGGGCTTCTTTGCTGCTCTATCTGCACTCACTCCTTTGTTGATTGCACCCTGTCTTATGGCTTTACATACCATCTATATGCCAACAACTACCAAACTGTATACAGCCCAGAACTCTCTCCAGAAATCCAGACTCATGTATCCAGCTATCCACTCAGCATCTTCATTTGATTGTGGAATGGATACCTCAAATTCAGATTTCTCAAACTGAGTGAAATGAGCCATTGGAAGTTTTGGAGCATAGGAATGGCATGATCTGATTCCCATTTAATAGGATCACTCTGGCTGCTATTGAAAAAAAACTGAATGGGACAAGGATAGAAACAGGAAAACCAATTAGAAATTTCTTACACACTTCCCATCTAAGATGTTCAAGCTAAAAGTCTTCCCTCAGGAAATTGTTGTCCTACCTTCAAAATATATCCAGAACCTGAACTCTTTTTACTACCACCAGTTTCCATTCTGATGTAAAC